>NC_090926.1:1300182703-1301556036 GCF_040938575.1 Ambystoma mexicanum | reverse complement strand
TGATTTTGCATGTTGACTCCAATGTAATTGCAAACACAATTTTGGAAGCGGGGGAAGAACTATTGTCCTTGGTGTTCGATATTTTTAAAATAATGGAGAATGTACGCTGTAAAAATTCAGAGAATAATTCTGCAATAGGGGCAGTCACAGCCTTACAAGAGTCCAATTCATGCCCAACAGCGATGAAACAGCAATCAACGATGGTGGTACAGATGCCGACTGGGCAGAACTGTAGGAGTGAGCCGGTACCCAAAGCAGGGCTAACATCATACGACTCCCAAAGAGTGACGTTTATTGAGCAGGTGGCGGCTTCGAAAACCAGTCCAATGGACAAAATTCGAATTACTATAAATAATGGCAGATCATTGGACATGAGAGCAGCTGGTCTAGTAAGTAGCCCACTCTGTAAAGAAAACTCCCAAGACTGGAAATGGCTGAATAAGAGCCCTAAAATCATACGGTTGACGTCTAATGGCCATACCGAGTTAGAACCCATGGTTCAACCTCGGCACTTGGCAATCGAGGTAGAAGGTCCTGCATGTATTGGTGACTTAGACAGTGAAAGTACTGGACCAGATACTATATTGGAAACTTCTTTTCACACAGCATTTTTACAAGCTAGAAGCTCAGCAAATCTTCCACAGCTGGATAGTCAAATCGCGACTGGTTCAACTCCTCAAACAACAGCGCCAGAATGGGTCTCTGGGAACAAAGCTGTGGCTATTGACGTTTTAAAGTCAGCAGGCTTGTTTCCCATTTTTGGAGTCGTAGATACTGACCAACAAAAAAAGGTCGAAAGTAAGAAATCCAAACCTCTGCAAACCAAGAAGCAAAACAATCTGCCAGGACGTAATAAGAATCACCAAAGAGGTGCTCGTAAATTTCTGCTTAATATTAATGTGCTACAGATCTTTGACAAAGCTATCACCACACGGCAGAAATCAGGTGTAGACACAAAGGAAGGTAATAAGCTGACAGCAGAGCCAACGCCAAGCGATTTGCAAGCAAGTGACTGTCAGACAGTCGACGCCGCAAAAGCAGACCAAGAGGAGCTGATGGACCTATCGGTCTATGAGGACTTTGACGACGAAGAATGTCTACCAGCGATAATTGGGATCACCTTGCCTAACAGAGAGAGGGAGGTCAGCACCGCAAAGAATGTAGAAGTCGGTACGACGAACCCTAAAATGATCATGCCGCAGGATTTACAGGACCAATCAAATAAACCGGCAGCTGTGAAGGGGGGCAGAATCTGCTCCATAACGCTGACTGCAGTATTGCCTATGAATAGGGATTCGGCACTTGTGAGCCCTGTGTTTTCTACTTTACAAGAAAAGAGGGAACAGCTAATGTTTAACGTACAAATGGAGTATCCGGAGTCTGGGAGAGTGAGTCATCTACCTCAGAACGCCTCTGCTGTGGAAAGAGAAAGATTTGAGACTATTACATCTTGCTGTTGTAGCAAGAGACTATTAATGACTATTAATGATAAAGCCCGAAGCTAATGCCCGAAGGACAGAGCACCACAAGCCTGCTCTTTTGCCTCATGGAATACTCGTGGCTTTCTCCATTTGTTAAATAACGACTGGCTTCAAGATTTGCAACTAGTTTGTCTCCAGGAAACATGGATGTGTGAAATGCCAGTTATCACAGAGTTTGAATGTGCACTGAATCCAGCAATTAAGGCAGCGAAGGGGCGACCGACGGCTGGCCTGATAACTATGATCAAGCAGTCTTCAGGCTATTGTCTGATAAAATCCACGAATCACACTCCATACATTCAAGTATCAGAGATAGGCAAGATCAGCCCCTTGTTAAAGGACGTAGATGTGATTCAGGTTATAAATATGTACTGGAATCACCGTTGTACAGGGACCTACCTTTTTATTGACCAAGTAACACCAATCATTGACAATTTGCTTGGATCAAACAAAGGGGTCGGAATTATAGTATGCAGTGATCTAAATATTAATTGTTTCAACTCCCATAACCTTGATAAAGTACAACTTGCGAAAGACTGGTCGGATGAACTAAATGCAAGAGGACTAACAATGTTAAATGGTTGTACGCAAGGAGATATCCCGGCGAAGTCTACATGGCACCGGGAGGGCCAGTCGTCAACTATAGATTACATCTTTACATCGGACGCCCTACATGCTCGGGTAAACTTCCTGAAAGTTATTGCGATGAAAAATAGTAATCATGAAATGTTGCTGCTAAAATTTCAAGAATCAGAAACTGACCAATGTTGAAAATGGACGACGAAGGTCCAGGTCAAATCAAACCGTCTAAGAATGAGGCTGGAGGAACAGGAGGTGTTTAATCTATACAACCAATTTAAGATCATTCCGGAGGAGGTGGAATATGCCTCTTTACTGTCCCAATTCAAAGTTAAAAACATTGGACTAAAACAATGGTTGTTTCATAAGAGTCATTGCTTCGATCTAACGGTGATGCAGCGTAAGAGAATGATGCGCGCTGAGATTCGAAGAAATAATCAAGGGCCAGTGAGTGAAAGATGGTCAAAAAATAGAGTGACCAAACAAGCCTACAAGAACTGGTTAAAGAGCCACAAATACCTGCTACAACAGCAAGATGCAGAGTCCATGCTGAAGACCCTAATAAATAAGAACAGCGGGGAGTTTTGGTGAATCATTAATCGCATGGAAACGCCATAGGGAGCCTTACAAGTGTGCTTGGTGTCAGAGCTGGTGTGGGTAAAGCATTTTACGACGCTATACAATAAAAACCCGGTTAGCAATTCTTCAACAGTGCATGAGACAACACCATGGGAGTTAAATTTCTTGAGAGAAGAAATTCGAGACGTTATTATGAAAGCTAAAAACTCTAGGGTACCCGGTCCAGATGGGTTGACGAATTTTACGATCAAACAGTTCCCTGACCTCTGGGAAGATTTGTGCTTTGACTTATTTGTGAGAATTAATTTGCACCAACAGACTCCTGCCTCATGGAAAACAGAGATAATTGTCCCAATCTTTAAGAAAGGCGACAGAAAGTCACCTAAAGATTACCGTCCTATGGACTTATTGGATGTTTTAGGCAAGATTTATGCTTCATTGCTCCAAAAAAATGAATCAACTGGGCCCAATCAGCAAACAGAGATGACGAAAGAAAAGCAGGTTTTGTAAAAATGTGAGATGCTCTCTGAACCTGCTTGTCTTGAATTTGCTGAAGATGGAAGCACTACGCACGAAAACCAAAGTATATCTCGCCTTTGTTGATTTTTCCTGTGCATTTGATATAATTGATCGTGAGTTACTTTGGCAAAAGCTGAGGTTGTGGGGATGCCCTGCCGGTCTCCTAGAGGCTATTAAAGAATTGCACATGGACACGTCAATCGCAATTCGTTTAGACCAAACAGGTACCCTGTCATCGCAGATCAAGACGTATGAGGGGGTGACACAGGGGTGCCCGTAGGCTGCGGCAGTCTTTAGTATGTTTATTTCAGACATTGGTGATGCAATAAATTCGGTCCAGGCATTTCCACCTAAGCTCCATTTATCCAATATAAGTTGGATACTGTACGCAGACGATTTAGTCATCCTGGATGTAACCCCGATCAGTTTACAACGAAAACTCGAGGCAGTCCAAAAGTACGTGACCATGAACAATCTGAAAATCAATGCAGCAAAGAGCGAAATTTTGGTGTTCCATAACTTAAGCGCCATACAACATGCAAAGGGGACAAAGTTTGCATGGAAGTTAGGCCAGGAGCCGCTTCACATGTCAAAAAGCGTAAAGTACTTGGGCATGACTCTGAATTCCAGCATTTGCGATGCCCCATGGATACTTGAATCAAAGAGGAAATGTGGTCAATTGGCATGTCAGGCCCTACTCCTGCACAGAAAGTTCAGAAAATTCTCAATGCGACCTTTGAGAAATTTTTATGAACAGAAAGTATTGCCAATTCTAACATATGGAGCAGAGAATGCCTTTGGATGCTCGTTCATTCATTGGGCATCGTTAGAGCATGTGTTCTGGACTAAAGCCTTAAGCTTACCAACGGGCATTCCGACTGCCTGCATAAAATATGAACTTGCTCTAATCTCCTTGCACGCTCGGATTAGTTGGAATTTATTGGCATTATATCGGAAATCCAGAGTTGATGAGAGAATCTTGCAATTCCGAATACTTCACAATGCGCCATCGTGTGGAACAGACATTGGGCCTCATTACGACCGTGGCGGTCCGGAAATAACGGTGGCGGTAAACCCGCCGCCACCGTTGTTTCCGGACCGCCTGATCCCGACCCCTACAGGCGGGAGGTGATGTTCCCGCCAGGTCTGACCTGGCGGGTTTAACACCGCCCGCCTGCAGGCGGACGAGGAAACACCGGCAGCATTACAAGATGCTGCCGGTGTTTCCATGATCCCGATTCCCATTGAGTCCCGTAGGACTCAATGGGAATGGGGATTTACACCATTCCGCCTACGTGATTCCCGGAAAACCGGGGTTGTGATGCCCCGGTAATTCCGGGAATCACGGAGGCGGAATGGTAATACAAGTCCGGCGTTAACCAGGCGGTTTTACCGCCTCGGTTAACGCCGGACTCGTAATGAGGCCCATTGTCTCTCTGTGGGTAAAATGCTGTAAAGATCTTCTACTTGAATATGACATTAGCGTGGAAACTCTTCATTCAAATCCCACGGCAGCAAAAGTGAAGATCTGGCAAGCCTATTGGGAGACTACGTGCAGCGAGAGATCTGCCGCCAGAGCAATGAAAAATTCACCCGTAGAGGCAAGAGGTTTTAATGTGCTACAAAAATACCTGCAGCTATTCCCAAAGCACGAAGACTCTTTATGTTGTTCCGATTAAACGCTTTGAAAACCAAAGAGCGGTCCAGACATTGGGCTTGTAATACAGGCGTGAATCTTTCATGCCGATTCTGTGATACCGAAAGTGAATCACTCAAACATCTTGGGTCTCATTACATGGTAGGCGGTAACCATGGCGCTATTAGCACCATGGTTGCCGCCGGTATTTTACCATGTCCGCCTTGGTGGATGGCGGAGTTACCGCCCTACTCCAAGGTAAGCGGGGGCGGTAATTCCTCATTCACCAAGGCACTTCCCCATTCCCATTTTTGCCCCCATAGGGCATAATGGGAATGGGGAAGGCACTAATTACGGTACCGCAAATTGCGGTACTGTAATTAGCACCAAGGTACCTTTGCGGCACCCAACTTTAATGGCTGGTAAAACCAGCCGTTAAGGTCTGGTCCCGCAAAGGGAACTCGTAGTAAGGCGGTAAGGGTTTACCGGTACTGGTGCCCTTACCGGTACCGGTAAACCCTTACCGCCTTGTGTTATTTTGCCCGAAATTGAAAGATGAGCGATCAATTCACCTGGGATGCTGGAGCGATGATCATCCGACGGTGTGTGCGGAAGAATGGTGGATGCGAATGTGGAATGACATGAAACTAATGATGCCTCTGACATCCATTTTAGCCTCAATTGAAGTCAGGTTAAACACATGCGAGCAGTCGCAGAACGATTGACTTATGTGGAAGTAAGATGGATAATTAATTATGAATAGGCTGAACTATCATGAGATGGGGGGATGGGAGGGAGTTTGTGTTTGGTTGTGTTTCTGTGGTGTCTTTTGTGTAATATTTTAAAGGTTTGAATTTAAACCAATAAAATTAAAAACAAATAAATAAATAAATAAATAAATAAATAAATAAATAAATAAATGCCAAATATAATGGTTGGACCGATTTAAAAGCCTTTTAAATGGGGATACAATCAGTAGATTTAAGGGTGCCCCTATGCCATTCATGAAACCCGACTGGTGCCGGTCAGTCAGATCCGCTTGTTGCCCCCATCCTTGAAATTCCTTCAGACTGAGCCTTGCAAGGATCTTGCCGGGTATGTCAAGTAGTGCTATGGGACGATAATTACTCAGAATTGCACGATAACCTTTTTTAAAATTGGTATGATTATGGATTCTTTCCATGTTTGCAGAATCAGTCTGGTCGTGAATATGTTCCTAAAAATAATTTCCAGTATTGAGGCCCATTCATCAAGATATTTGTTCAAAGTTATATTAGCTAAACCATCGGGGCTTGGTGCTCGCGAGCTGCGGAGGTTTTTGATGAGTAGCATGATGCCTAAATGATCGAATTCTAAGAGTGATAGGTCTGGCTTCAAGGACGATGGTTGTGCAGACAATGTGGTGAAGTGCCTGACCCAAGCCGCTTCGCTCGCCGTATTTAATAATAAAGAAATTCATGCTGAGGCTGGATCTTCTTTTAAAAGAGTCCCCATCTGTTTAGTTGACTTATTCATGAGGGCCCTTAACATACATTGACCCTGATCATTAATCATTTGTGGAACTGCCTTTTTTGTGGCGGGAGTGTCATTTAGTTAATGCAGCTGCATCCTTACTCTTAGAGCATTTAGTGGATATCGGTGGGCAAAGGTCGGCCGATAAGAGAATGAAGTACTTTGACTAATTAACATCAGAGTCTGTGTATATGTTGTGGGCGTGTGGGCGTGGGTCTGTCCTGCGAGGATATGGGAGCGCTATTTCAGTTTCAGGAGGGGCCAGGATATTCTGTTTCGCTAGTATTCATTGCCAGGGTGCCCTGCTCTATTAGTGTGGGGCAGGGGCGTTGCTAGGGGGGGGGCTAAGGGTGCTATAGCCCCTGATCTTTTGGTTGTAGGCCCGGATAGAATCTCGGGAGCTACAGCCAAAAGACTAGCTAGCCCCGAGTCCCAACAGTTCAGACATCAGCTTAGCCCCGGTCTTTTCCAGAACTAGCAACTCCCCTGATGTGGGGGGCCCCTTGTATAGTTAGAAATGCGGTGGTCGCCAGTAGTCACAGGGATAACTGTAAAACTTGGACTCCTCGTCACAAGATTTGCAGACCTCGAGACCAAGTTGGGGCCGACGGGACGTCTCCTGTGATGGTCCCATTCAAAACAGTGAAATTAGGAATGTTCATAAGATCTGTCCGCCGAGTAGCCCGCTCAGATAAACCTTTAGTTTCAGTGGGGAGGCATCTAAGGTTTAGATCACCCACTATGCGGGGGACATTAACACGAGCTTCAAGGAGAATTTTATTTAGAACTGATTCCAAGTGTTGAAAGAATTTCTGATTCTCATAGTTGTTAATCAGAGGGCGCACGGGTTTAAGGGGTGAGTAGTATCAGGAGTGGATAGACTAGACAGCTCTATTCCTGGCTACGGGGATGCCCATTGGTTTAAGGGATATTCCCGAGCTGATTTTTACTGCAGTTATCAAACCTGCAGCAGGGTGGCCCTCCGTGTGTTTAATCGCCGGTATCCATGAGATCTGGTAGTCAGGCCACACTGGCTGTGTCGTGATCCATGTCTCCTGGGTGGCTAGCATGTCATACAATGTTATTATTGGACTGTGAAAGTTGAGAGAATCCTCTAGTATTCCAGCTAGCCATAGATAAAGAGGAACGAGAAGGTTGCCGTTATTGCTCATTAGAGTGATTCTCTTTGGCTACGCCTTTAGTCAGCCAAGACGACTTGGAGTGGGATGGTTGAGGGGACCTAGCTTGAACGTGAACTTTGCGCCTTGATTGGTCTGTATTGGTGTCATATTGAATCTTTAGTGGTTGAAATGATAAGTGTCCATTAGAATCTTGAACATCTCCATGTGACTTTGTTGGATTAGGGTAATGAGGTTTATAAGATTTGTGACGAGTAGTACTGAGGACATTATTCTGCATAGTAGCTTGTGGCTTAACTATGCGTTTGCTCAGAACGAATCCTGATTTAAGAAGTGCATTTCTAGAATGCCGTAATAGATCCGCTACTATATGAGACGGAATTACCAATTTGACTATATCGTAATTAGGGACGTCAATATATTTTATGATCTCAATGATTCTGGAGCAGATGTATTGAAGATTTTCTATTGCTTGAAAAGCGGTTGGTAGGGTACTTCGACTAGGATAGGGGTCTCGTCTGTGATGATCTAGCATAGCATGAGTGAATTGCTGTGGGCCGTTACTCAGACGAGTTGGCAGTTTTTTTCTGGGTGGCTGAGGAGAGTCCTCTTCCGCTAGTTCATCTTTGTTTTCGTGTGACGAGGTATTGGAACTTCATGAGTCATTTGCTAGTTGTCTAGTCGAATGGATGGCTGGATTCTGGATTAACATAACACACTCCTTTGTTCGAGCGCGCGGAAGTGCAGGACTTCCTCTTCCAGTTCCTTGGTGGTGACCGCTCGATTATTAGATTTGAGATTAGAAGGAGAGTGAATGCTTTCTAAGATGGAATGAAGATGTGGCAATGATGTAACGGAATATGTAGAATACGTCAGTAAATCATTTTAGGGTTGGGCGCTGTTATCAATAATTATACTCGTCTCCTCATTATCTTGGACGTTATTTGTGGTTGATCGTGAGATTGATACTACAGAGGGTAAAATGGTTGGGATGGGGAGGGGGGATTTTGTCAGAAGATAACTCTGGCAAAGAAAGGACAGGGTTTTTATCAGGTTTGGCCAGTTCGTGGTCGATAGTTTCTGCTACATTAATTTTTTTTTGTTTTGAGATAACGGATTTTTTTTATTTCGATTGGTTCTTGTTTTTTTGGGGAGGCTTTACTTCTGAGATCAAGTTATGTTTTTTGGATTTCTTTTAATGATTAGCAACTTGAAAAAGATTGAAGATCTGTGGAGGCTGTATTTCCTTGAGATTTCCTGATTCAATAACTGCTCACTCGTAAGAGGAAAATGCTGTGTTGGGATAAGAATTATTTCCATAGAGCCTACTGCAGGTGATAAGCCCGCTTGATCATTTGTGGAAGGGCGAGTTTCAGAAATTGTGTCTCGTATGATGGCTACACTGTTTTGTAAGAGAAAGTCTTTAGTTAAATTGGGACCACAATGTGGCCCAGATGTGCCCTTGTGAGACATATTTCACTGGCCACCCAGTCAGCTTTAGCAGTCAATAGTGCCATGATGCCTTTACATTAATCTCCTTTAGCGTCCAGCTGCTCCTGAAGCTTGACGAGGGTATAAATGCCTGTATTCATCGCAGCAAACATGGATTCATGCAATAAGTGAGGTGGATGGGGAAAGCCAAAAGATGGCCTCGGGGTTGGTTTCGCAAAACTAGCCGCTGAAGGCACAGAAGAGAAGGAAGAGTCTGCCATCTTTTGAGTTGCTGTCTCTGGGTATAATATGGGGGAATGCCGAAAGGTTCAGTTGAGATTGCAATACCACAAGCTCACCTTGTGTTTCACACACAATATTAGCACTCCGTAGTGGAGAAGCTCTTGAATCCCTGTCACGTGATTTCAAAACCGGTACATAAGTGGATGGCACAACATTGCACAGCTCTATTGAGGTATTCTGAGCAGGTGATGCCAAGCCAACCACTTGCGAATATATGGCTGGAGAATCTATGTTGTAAACAATAGGGGTGCAAGTGTTTAATCTGACTTCTGATAGTGGGGCTATCGGGGTGGCAAACAATTCTGATTCTGAGTCAGTTGGTAACGGGGAAGCACAAGCTAACATAACAGAATCAGACATGGATTTACATGTACAGCTTGGTTTACCATATTTGGGGGAACATGGCCCTCGTGGCCACTGATAACACAGGCGGTGGTAGTTGCGGAACCTTGTCAGCAACAGAAGGACATACGGCAGAACAGCCTGATGTCCGGCCTGATATATTTAGGGCACTCGGAGTGGATGTGCAAGCTCGCTGGAGGTGGGCTTAGCTTGACTCCAGCAGAGGTCCTCACGAAGCTGCCGATGACACGGCATGTCTCTTTTAAGGCGATGGGCAGCCATGAATTAGTGGCAGCGCTCTGTCAGGTAGCGTCATTAGTGGAAGGAGCTGGGGGAATAAAAGGCCGAGAGGCGGACTAAGTCAGCTGTTAAGGAGTGGGTGCCGGTTCAGTAATGCAGAACGCCTTGGGTAGATAAAATGAGTTTAATTAAGCTATGCCGCAACAGGCAGCAGACGCACCGACATGCAACGGATACAAGGTTCAACTGAACAGAAATCGAATATCAACATTCTCAGGTGAACACGTTCTGAACTACGTGTTACAGAATGTGAACACCTCATTTAGAACAGGGAATGAAACAGGTTCTGAAAACATTAAGCATAGACTCAGACATAACACACCCTCCCCCTTACATGTGCACAAAGGAACTCAACTAAAACTACTCAAGATAAAAGTCTTTGTGCCGATCTGGCATTCTTGTAGCTCCTTTGTTTTGTCCCTCTATGCCGGGTTCTGAATTATCTGAGTGACCTTTGTCGGAATGCACTGAAATTTCTGGATCATCCTTTTTCCGATTGTAATGTCACTTGTGATTCACTCATTCTCTGGTCAACACTTGTTTCTTCATCCCTCGATTATGGCTACACTGCCTCGAATAGCTGTGACTCTTTTAGGACCAAGAAATTTGCTTTCTATACATTTTACCCCAAAACGTGGATTTTCTATTAGAACAAAGTCCCCTTCAGAAAACTCCACATCTTTGACACAGAATGTGGTATTAAACCTCTGTCTATATTCATTCTGAGCCTTGGATATTAAGCTCATGATCTTCTGGCTATCCACCTTTACACACCCAGCCAATTCTAACCATCCTGGGCATAATCTGGAGGTGGATTGTCTCCCTTTCAATGAAACAAATGGTGAGATTTTGGTAGTGGAATGTGGCGTGATACAATAACTCCAAATCATTTCCCTCAACAATTTTGACCACTCAATGCCAGAATTCAGAGCCAATTGAATGCCACCTTTAATAAACCTATTGGCCCTTTCAACCAGGCCATTTGCCCTAGAATGGTAAAGTGCAGTTCTTGAATGTTTAATCTCATAACGCACTAAGAATTCCTTCATCTTTTGAGAACAGAATTTCACCCTGTTATCGGTGATGATCTCTGTGGGGAACCCTTCCCTATAAAAAAACGTCCTCAAAAAATGCGATTAATTCATTAGTGGTGGCTTCTCTTAGTGCCTTATATTCTAACCACTTGATGTGGTAGTCTACCAACACTACCATAAATTTAAAGCCATCACCCAAAACTTGGACAGGACCGATAATATCCACTGCAAGTTTCTTCCAAGGTTCGCTGGGGACTTGGACAGGATTCAGAGGAACTTCCCTAACAGTTTTACCTTAATCTGCACTTTCACATTCCAAGCAGCCCCTCACTTTCTTCTCTACCATACTGTCCATTCCTGGCCACCAATATGACTGTCTCAGAAGCCCTTTTGTGCCAGTTAACCCCAAATGACCCTGATGGGCCAGGTCAACCAAACGGTATCTAACGCTTACAGGAGGAACTATCTTGGAACCTCTCCTCAGTGGCCCTCCATTTTCAAACAATTTCAATTGCAACCTGACCTTATAGAAATGATAAAGATTTCTATCTAAAGTCTCCCTGCTAGGCCAACCACACCTTGTCCACGCCTTGACTCTAGCGAGACAGGAGTCCCTTGCGTCAGCCTTACTCGACTCTTTCTTTCCCACTGCCCATGCTGCCACATCCGAAATACTCATATCTTCTTCATTAATCATATTGGGAACATATTCAACTTGTTCTGAAGGGAGCCTGGATAGACAATCAGCAACTGCATTGTCTTTGCCTGGTATGTAGCTTAGTTTAAAATTATAGCCTTGCAGCCCAACCATCAATCTCACGATCCTTGGGGAACCCCTTGCCCAATCACAACTACCTAAAAGTTGCACTAGTGGTTTGTGATCTGATTTTATCAGAAACTCCTGCCCCCAAAGAAAATATTTAAAGTGCAGAATAGCCCAGTATACAGCCAAAGCTTCCCTTTCGATTACAGAGTAATTGCACTCAGCTCCTCTTAAGGGCCTGGAAACAAAAGCAATAGTGTGGACTTCCTTTCCTGAGTCTACTTGACACAGTGAAGCTCCTAGCCCGACAGGCTGGCATCTACCATGAGGACTGGCCTCCTACCATTCACGAAACACCCTAATGAGGGGGTCTTTGATATGTTCTCTTTTATAGCAGAAAATGCTTCTTGGCACTCAGTTGACCATCTGAAGATTACCCCCTTTTTTTAACAGATTCCTCAGAGGTGAAGTGATAGTTGCAAATCCCTCCACAAACTTGTGGTAGTACTCTGCCATACCCATAAAGGACCTAAGTTGATCCTTATCGGTAGGGGCAGGAACTCCGCAAATATTCTCCACTAACTTGTTTTTTGGGGACACACCCTGACCTGACACTTTATGGCCTAAATATTCTACCTCTCTGAGAGCAATATGGCACTTCTCTCTCTACTGTAAGGCCCGCAACTGTCAGTCTTTGTAAAACACCTCTCAACACACAATCGTGTTCACTTTCAGACCCAGCATATACCAATAAATGACCTCTTTTCTTGCATTTGTAGCACTCTGTAAATCTCGCTGGGCACGTGGGATAATTAGCTGAGTGTCTGGAGTTGCCACACCTGGCACACTTTTGACTCCACCACTCCTTCCTAGTAGGTGCCCTTTTTTGGTAGCAGAGCACAAACACCCTGCGCCAATCCTTGAGTTGGTTGCTTGTCAAATTTCATAGCCCTCATGTATTGGGACGTTTGCTCGATGCTGCGCGTCAGTTCCACTGCTTGCTCCAATGAAACATCCTTGGCCAGTAGCTTCTCCTGCACCCTGGGACTGTTCGTGCAGCGAACTAACTGATCCCTGATAAGAGAATCGGTGAGATCCCCAAAATCGCACGTGTGACTCAGGTTTCTCAATGATGCCACATAGGACGCAACTGATTCTGCGCTGTCTTGAGCACGCTGAAAAAACTTATGTCTCTCAAAGGACGATATCACCATTTGAACAGTGCACATCTAAAGCATTGTTAATGTGCTTTTTGTATATATGTCCATTGATGTGGGTTTATGTTCATTCTTGTGACTGCACAATTGAAATGATCAACCAATAGTGGCAGTTATCTGTTGGAATTGCACTGGGATCCAGCCTGTCTCACTGGATCATACCTATACGTATAGTTTTTTCCAAATATCTCTGGGTGCTCTATCCCCACCAACATTATCCAGATGTCATTAAAATACATTTTGTGAAAAATGATGCAGTAAGAAGTGACTGTCATATTTACTATAATGTTAGAACTCTGTGACCTCTCACCCTGAAGCTTCTGTTAATTTAAGTATACCCACCTGGGATTTTCAGGGCTCTGCCAGGTGCTCTTATCTTCAATCTGTCTCTCAAAGGTTACATTTTTTTTTGGCTCGAAATGTTCCTCAATTTTCTTTATTGCTACGAGGTACTCATCAGCATCGCCAGCGCCTTCCTCAGCACCGCGTGTGAGGCCATCAGACTCTATGCATCCTTCAATTCCTAGATTGTGAAAAAGTAGTGCTTTTTTCTTTGCGGAACTATATCTGTCACCACCTATGGCCACTATGTAATTCTCAAACGTTTTAATCCACCTGTCCCTCCTCACAGGGGGGTGGCCGGGTTCAGAAAGGAATGGTGCAGGTGGTGGAATTGACGCTGCCATGCTGTCACTCTCCAACAAGAAGCCCTGGGTATACAGAGTGCAACAATGATATGGTGATGGAATGAATGTGCTCAGGTGGGCTCTGTATATTTATGTGCAGGAGTCAATAATATGACATTCCAGTCAATGTTCAAAACTCTTTGGATAGTGCTGATGTCATAATGACCAGGAGCGCTGACTTAACAATGGAGCCGCAGAGCAGATAAATATTCTCTTCCCGGTAAGATATGGAATGTTCAGTGGCTTTTCCGCTATCACTTCACAATGGCCTTCTTTATCTTCGTGGAAGCATGGTAGGCAGGCAGTTGCTATGCAACAAGGTGGCAGCATAAATGTAAACAACAGGCAACAGGCAAAGCCCGTCCCCAAGTTGCGCAATGACAGGGAGAGGCAGGGTTCCCAAAATACGTGTCTCTATATTACGCGATCAGGGCAACACACGCGCGTGCGCGTATGCTCAGTGTGGAGCAGCTGCCCACCCAATCGCAGCCCCACCCACTCTGACCTGGGAAGCAGCGTAGAGGTGTGGTGTCTGCTGCCTGGGTGCAGAAGGAAGCAGGGCTGGATGGGCGGAAGGCGCACCGCTACAAACTCCCACAGGCAGGGAGGAGCGGTGCTTCCAGGACGCAGCATGTCAGCGTAACGCCAGCTTCTAGCTTCAAGGCCTCCACGGACGAGCGCGGCGTGTCTCACACATGTAAACGAGGATCGGAGAGAAGAGCGCAGGTGGTCCTCATCACCAGTGTTAAGTAATGCAGAACGCCGTGGGTAGATGAAATGAGTTTTATTAAGTTATGCCGCAACAGGCAGCAGACGCACCGACATGCAACTGATACAAGGTTCAACTGAACAGAAATCGAATATCAACATTCTCAGGTGAACACATTCTGAACTACGTGTTACAGAATGTGAACACCTCATTTAGAACAGTGAATGAAACAGGTTCTGAAAACATTAAGCATAGACTCAGACATAAAAGTGCCATGCAGCGCTGTAACACTGTAACAGCGTAACAGTACACTCCAGTGCATTCATCGTGTGCGCAGGTGCGCACACGTTGTTAATTATAAGCACCCCTTTTAGAGTGGGAGGGCTTGTAGACATGGAAAAATCAACACTGAAGACACATGAATCAATGGTCATCATTCCACAGCATAACAGTACACTCCCAGTGCACTCGTTGTGTTCATTATTACTGCTTGATTGCATGTTTGAGTCTGTTGGGGCAGATTCTTCATTGAGTAGTTCAGTTATGTTCCATATTGGGTTGATGTCTTCATGGTCGTCTCTCTGTAGCTATTGACTGTGACTGTGAAAAAGAAGAAATTTAGGACCGAGATGCACGGGCACTTACTGACTGAATATCTCAAAAAAAACATTACACCACAGGGACTCCTAGTGAGGAACGAACCCTGTCTTTTTGTCAACAATTTAGAATATAAAACAGCTTTCTCTGGGGTAGGTACTAAATGCAGCCGAGACTGGATGCTATTAACCATCAACACGGCCCTCAAGAAAAGCATACTCATCGGCAATGAGATTGATGAAGCTGAAGCCGTATTTGCCCTTGATACAACAATCCTTAATATCAAAGAAAAGCTTGACCTATTAGACAAGCATACTAAAGAGTTTATCAAACTTACTACTGCTAAAAAAAATGGATAAACTCAAGAAAGACATTTCTACTTTTTCTAAGGAATCTATCTACCTGTATCTGAGTCCCGATTATGCGGGTCCAGGCCTTTGGTATGATCCGTCTCATCCTAATCAGGGTCCGCAGCATTATAGAAAAAGAGTTACCTTTTCAGATAGTTCCTCAGACGGGAGTGGTTCTTTTCCTAACCAAAATACACGCGGCCCAAGAGGTCGCCAATGGAATAGAGGCTCACGTAGAGGGAGAAGAGGACGCCAAAATTGGCCTTACCAACAATACATGCAGATGCCCATGTTTGTACCTCAAGGCCCTTATCAGGCCTTTCCTCCCCCGAACCTCCCTTTTCCTCCCGCCGAATTAGGACCTCTGCCTATAGAGAACATGTTTCAGACAAGGAGGAGGTCTTACCAACGTTAACTAACACATCGGCAGTTTACAACATCTCGAAACGGATACTTACCACCAACGAAACTGCAGTACTTGAGAAAGGTTTTTCTTTCATTCCTATGCGCAATCCAAGCCAGATGGACCTTGAATTAGAACTTCAGAGCTTTTTTATAAAAATTCAGCTTAGAGACCATTTTGGCACAAACAGCTGTGATTTAGAAAACAACTATACTCTGTTCAGGCCCAAATCGACTTTTATGCCCACATCACAGATGGTCTCTAGTGAAACGATCACTTTTGAACGTGCCGTTCTTCGTGATTTCCATTCCATTTTCTCAGCACAGGGTAATCCCACATCTAATCGATGTTATAACTTTTCTAAAAAAGAATGGGCCTGCCTGCAAGACCTTAAAAGAGACACTTCTATCATCATTAAACAGGCAGACAAAGGTGGAGGAGTGATAGTCTGTGACACAACTTTCTATGATTCAGAAGTACTTAGACAATTGGACAATGGGATGTTCTATCTTAAACTCAAGGGGGACCCTACAGAGACTATACAAGGTGAAATCTTAGCCCTGGTTATTAAATCCTCCAGGTAGACCGATAGTGTCTCTTTGTGACTCTATCTTAGAACCTTTGGGAAAATACATTGATTATTTTCTCAAACCATTGGCAGCCAGTACACCGACCAATCCGGCCGATACCACCGATGCTATTGTCCATTTGGAAAATTTTCCATTTGATCCAGACAAAAATTTGTTTATCACTCTTGATGTCGAATCCCTTTATTCGAATATCCCGCAGTCAGAATCATTGCCCATTATTAAATGTTTCTTGGATCTCAGAGATGACCCGCAGTTGGTCCCAAGTGAATTCATTGTGGATCTCCTCCAAATTGCCCTGACCAAGAATTACTTTAGGTTCAAAGAAAGTTTCTACCTACAAGTTAAAGGTCTCGCAATGGGTGCAGCATTTGCACCCAATTACGCGACTCTTTTTATGTGGGCTTTTGAGAGGTCTCTATCTTTGATACCTCTAATCCCTTTTTGCCATCTATTCTTTTTTATAAAAGATACATAGATGACATCATAATTGTGTGGGACAAAACGACGGGAGATCATGAAAAATTCCTGACTTGGATTAACTCATTGAATGACCATCTCACGTTTACCATGTCGGTGGACAGTGCATCTATTTCTTTCCTGGATCTAATACTCAAACACCAGAATGGTGTTATCATTGTGGACCTTTTCCGTAAGACTACGGATCGAAATACTATCCTCCACTTTGATAGTTTTCACCCGCAGTCTTTAAGGGAAAGTATTCTGTATGGTCAATTTTTGAGGGCTAGGCGGAACTGCACCAACAAGAAAGATTTTATGTCCCAATCTAACATCATAGAAAACAGACTTTCCCAGCGAGTTTATCCAGCTCACATATTGCGACAGTCCCGTAAAAGGGCGAGATATCAACATCGCGAAGTCCTGTTGACTAAAAATATCCGCACCACCCAGAACCAGTCACGTATAGTCTGTGCCATGACCTACAACACCCACCACGCCAAAATCAAGAAGACTATTGCTAAGCATTGGCATTTACTTCAAACGAACATGCCTGATTTGGAACATCCCATGTATGCATTCAAAAAGGGCAGGAATTTGAAAAGCTGGCTATCTCAGGCAGATAGACTGCAGACCAGCCAGGCACCCAAAACCATCACTGAAATGTGGGGTATGGAAGGAGTTACTGACAACTATCCTTGTGGCAATTGTTGTCAGTGCGGATCTACTACAGTGACCAACACTGTCACCATTAACCACAGAGTCTGGAAACTGAGGGATCACACTACGTGTAATTCTAAAAACGTGATTTATGTGATTATGTGTTCATGTGATAAATCGTATATAGGAAAAACCTCTAGACCTATTAAACTGAGAATCTCTGAGCACAAGTCTAGAATCAGGACTCGCAATCTTTCTTCTCCCTTAGTTGCTCATTTTGTTGAACACCAACATGACTGTGAAAACTTACATTGGTGGTGTCTTGAAAGAGTTACAGGACAAGACCATTATGCCATAGCCACGAATTTGTCCCGAAGGGAACAGTGGTGGATATTTAACACCCAAAGCCATATACTGGGCCTGAATGCCCACGAAGAATGGCATGCGCTATTTCAATAGATCCTCTATGTCGTGACGTCTTTTGGACTCAGTTTTATAGGCTTTGGTTATTCCTGGTGCCTTCGATACGGCTTTCAGGCGTTATTAGCCTGTTCCATTCCATTGATAATCATTCTAGGTGTTATGTCTACCTCTACTGCATGGGGTGCATTATAACTTAATTTTTTCCTTTATTTTTCCTTAGTTGTCTTGACCCCATGGTGTTATTATTTTTGTTGTCCCTTTTAAGATTGGTTTCTCATTTTCTGTTGTGGCATACGATGTTAATGCCCTTCCCCTTGATATATTTAGTCTTTTTGTTGGCTTTAGTTCTTTCTCCGAGCTGTTGGGGCATGCCATGCAGGTGTCTTTGTTTCTATGTGCTTTTGTTTTCCTTGGTTCGCTACCTGGACTATCTGTCTCTGCCTCTTGGCTCGGCCTTGTTCGATTTTAGCGTACAGCTTGTCTCCTTCTGACACGTGTTCTTTATTGAACCATGTGGTTAGTCATGGGACTGATCTCTATTGGCTCCTTGGCCTTGCTGCGCGATTACTTGCGTGCTGTCGGGCGGGGGGTATCTTCGGGCGCGCCCAATACGCTTGGGCCGTGGAACGGGTAACGCTGGGCCACCTGTACACCTTCAGGGGGCGTGGTTACATCCATTCGGCTCCCTTCCATTGCACGGTACGTGGCCCGATATTATACGTGCCTTTCTGTGCCAATAGTCACATGCACTAGAGATGTTGTAGATATCAGTCCTGATACGCCCATGGACGTATTTAACCGCGGACAAATGCCAGCACAGGAAGTTCGGTTACCGACTTCCTGGTTTGGTGTCTATGGCCTTTGCCGCTGAGGTAAGTAGCTTTGAGCGGGCAGCTGGGCGGAATCTTTCACGCTTTTGGCTTTGCTTAATTTCTCATTGTCAAACATCTGTATAGATTTACCTCTATGTTGGGACCTTGTAGTACTGCCACGTAGGCTATACAACAGACACACAGATCCTGTTTGGACTGATGTAAGTTCAGTTTTTTCATGAACTTTCAGATTACGCTTCATGACTTGATTCCATAGAGCGCAGTGTTGCATTCTATGTATGTGATACTTTGGGGCATTACAGATGTCTTACTAGTTTGTTGTACTTTCTATTGCCCCACAGACTTCGCCTATCCTTTAATGACATTTGGAGATTCACCCGTCTGGGGAACCTTTCGACTTCCGATTCTGCACATGTAGTTGAGGTTGTTCTACACATTAAGGAATCATCTGTTGATGGTTCTTGATTGACAGATCTGGGCTTGATCTACAAACTACAGCCCCATGAGGACCCTTTTGTCTATTCCGACGATTTGTATTCCCTTTACCATAATTCAAACTCATAATATGGCGCTCATCTATTTTGCCTGTCTCCCCGAATAGGACCTAATGGAAATAGAAATAGGACTAGGGTTGCCTAGACAACCCGTGTAAACTTGGGAGAAACCGCTTTGCCGACCGACCCAGACGAAAGAAGATTGAGCACAAGCCGGAGGTAAGCTGCAGCACAATCCTTTTGTGCTTTCAGCGCTATTTTGTTGTGATGTTTCATCATTATGGAATCGAGCGCATTCTGTCGCACGGCTGCAACTCGAGCAATGTGCTGGGCGTGTTTGGATCAGAGTAAGCGCATATTCTATACACGTAACTACAGCTTTTTTGAATGTAACATTATTTGGTCTACCAATACATTATTTGAATTGTTTTGTCGTGTTGCAGTCAAACGCTGTTTAGAGTATCAAGAATTTGGCCGTGTTTGGATCAGAGAAAGCGCATATTTTCTACACGTAACTACGGCGTCTTTGGACTTAGCATTATTTGGTCTACGAGTACATTTTTTGCATTGTTTTGCCGCATTCCAGTCAAACGCTGTTTAGCGTATCAAGTATTCCACCATGTTAGGATATTATCCAGTATTCACATGGACACTTTCTTAAAAATAATTATTAACTTGTATAATCAAGGTCATTTTAATTTCAGGTAATTCACTATTGTAGGATTTTCTACTTAGGCATATAGTTTCAATAATACGCAATGTAGGAGACTTTGATAATATTGGACTTTTTAAATGACGAGTCACACATATTTACTGTCTAAAATGTGATATTTTGGCATGAATTATAATAGGGGGATTTAACCCATGACTTTCTGTTCTACTGAATTGAAGACTTTTGATTTGGAATATCGGTAAGGTCTCCATGGGCACACTTCTATATCAATTACCTTAAGTAAGATTGACTTTTTTGTCTAAATGATACTAGACACTGACCTATGAGTATGTACTAATGCGTTGTTTTTTTACCTTTGTGCTTTCTTTTTACTTACCTTGAACCTCCTCCCCTTCACCCCTCCTTATTTCTCTGTGACTACTTTTAATTTAATGTTTTAACTTTTTGCTTTCATGGTTTGCTTCTATATTTGTTTGACTGTGCATCATGATCTCTGATACATGTTTTTCACTGTGAATTCGGCTACACACTTACTAGTTTTATCACCAGCCCTGATATGAAAAAGAGACTGGTGTGTCGAAACACGTGTTATCCAAAAGGGCATTATAATTAAGAAATTTCAGTTTCCACAAAAACGTTGTGGCGCAGTTCCTCAAGTGTGGAGCATCTTTTCTTCAACCACTCATTCACTAGCTCACTCATTCACTAACTCACTCACTAGAGCTGACTCACTCATTCACTAACTCACTCACTAGAGCTGACTCACTCACTCATTCACTAGCTCACTCATTCACTAACTCACTCACTAGAGCTGACTCACTCACTCATTCACTAACTCACTGACTAGAGCTGACTCACTCACTCATTCACGAGCTCACTCATTCACTAACTCACTCACTAGAGCTGACTCACTCACTCATTCACTAACTCACTCACTAGAGCTGACTCACTCACTCATTCACTAGCTCACTCATTCACTAACTCACTCACTAGAGCTGACTCACTCACTCATTCACTAGCTCACTCATTCACTAACTCACTCACTAGAGCTGACTCACTCACTCATTCACTAGCTCACTCATTCACTAACTCACTCACTAGAGCTGACTCACTCACTCATTCACTAACTCACTCACTAGAGCTGACTCACTCACTCATTCACTAGCTCACTCATTCACTAACTCACTCACTAGAGCTGACTCACTCACTCATTCACTAACTCACTCACTAGAGCTGACTCACTCACTCATTCACTAGCTCACTCATTCACTAACTCACTCACTAGAGCTGACTCACTCACTCATTCACTAGCTCACTCATTCACTAACTCACTCACTAGAGCTGACTCACTCACTCATTCACTAGCTCACTCATTCACTAACTCACTCACTAGAGCTGACTCACTCACTCATTCACTAGCTCACTCACTAGAGCTGACTCACTCACTCATTCACTAGCTCACTCATTCACTAACTCACTCATTCACTAGCTCACTCATTCACTAACTCACTCACTAGAGCTGACTCACTCACTCATTCACTAGCTCACTCACTAGAGCTGACTCACTCACTCATTCACTAGCTCACTCATTCACTAACTCACTCATTCACTAGCTCACTCATTCACTAACTCACTCACTAGAGCTGACTCACTCACTCATTCACTAGCTCACTCATTCACTAACTCACTCACTAGAGCTGACTCACTCACTCATTCACTAACTCACTCACTAGAGCTGACTCACTCACTCATTCACTAGCTCACTCATTCACTAACTCACTCACTAGAGCTGACTCACTCACTCATTCACTAGCTCACTCATTCACTAACTCACTCACTAGAGCTGACTCACTCACTCATTCACTAGCTCACTCATTCACTAACTCACTCACTAGAGCTGACTCACTCACTCATTCACTAACTCACTCACTAGAGCTGACTCACTCACTCATTCACTAGCTCACTCATTCACTAACTCACTCACTAGAGCTGACTCACTCACTCATTCACTAGCTCACTCATTCACTAACTCACTCACTAGAGCTGACTCACTCACTCATTCACTAGCTCACTCACTAGAGCTGACTCACTCACTCATTCACTAGCTCACTCATTCACTAACTCACTCATTCACTAGCTCACTCATTCACTAACTCACTCACTAGAGCTGACTCACTCACTCATTCACTAACTCACTCACTAGAGCTGACTCACCTACTCATTCACTAGCTCACTCATTCACTAACTCACTCACTAGAGCTGACTCACTCATTCACTAGCTCACTCATTCACTAACTCACTCACTAGAGCTGACTCACTCACTCATTCACTAGCTCACTCACTTATTCATTAGCTCACCCACTAGCTGACTCGCTCACTCATCCCCCTGCTCACGCACTCATCTTCTGTCTGGGGAGAATGCTCCAGGACAGCTGAGAGACGGGGGGGCTCTTTCTAGAGCTCTAAGCAGCCTTTCACCTCAGGCCCCTGTCAGATTGCCAGACAGAGGTTGGATAAAGGGGGGAATTGCCAAGAAGGAGGGCACCGCATGGCACAATCAAAGCGTCCACTGCGAAGATCCTGGGGGTGAAAAGGAGACGGTGCCACCAGGCAGCGCCCCAAAACGTGGGCCATAACCCTGCCACACAACTGTGGCACCTCCACATCAGGGCAAATGAAGCGAACACACCCCTGAGAAGCCCCCACACCCCCTCTCCCCATTCGCCCCGTCCCCTTTCAGGTGCGAGACCCATTCTCTCCATAGGTTCCTGCACTAGGCAGCGCCAGCGGTTAGAAGCCCGGCCCCCAACCGCTGTATTTTTGACTCTACACATCCAATCTGAACTCCTGGAAACAGGGGAACCCAGGGGTCTGTGGTGGTGGTGGAAGGGGGTGGGGGTGCAGTATGGGAACAGCCACAGCGTCGCCTATAGGGTGCTTCCCTGAAAGAGAGGGCGCTGGCTCCCGGCCCCTACTCCCCAATCACCAGCGACTTCATTTACATCCAAAAAAGAAGAAAGGGGCCACCCTGAAAATCCCTGACCACAAAGCCCGGGCCTGGTTCCAGGACCCAGAGCGAGTGGGGGCCCAAGGCTTGAACTGGACTAGGGAGAAGGGGCCCCAGGTCTACTATGGGCCTAGGGGCAGTGTGGTCCGCGTGGCACCAGGTCTAGTGTGGGCCATGGGCCAGTGTGGCCCCAGCTCTGGTGTGGGACTAGGGCCAGTGTGGGCCCAGGTCTAGTGTGGCACCAGCTCTAGTGTGGGACTAGGGCCAGTGTGGCCCCAGCTCTAGTGTGGGACTAGGGCCAGTGTAGGCCCAGGTCTAGTGTGGCACCAACTCTAGTGTGGGACTAGGGCCAGTGTGGCCCCAGCTCTAGTGTGGGACTAGGGCCAGTGTGGCACCAGCTCTAGTGTGGGACTAGGGCCAGTGTGGCCCCAGCTCTAGTGTGGGACTAGGGCCAGTGTGGGCGCAGGTCTAGTGTGGCACCAGCTCTAGTGTGGGACTAGGGCCAGTGTGGCCCCAGCTCTAGTGTGGGACCAGCTCTAGTGTGGGACTAGGGCCAGTGTGGCCCCCAGCTCTTGTGTGGGAATAGGACCAGTGTGGCACCAGCTCTACTGTGGGAGTAGGGCCAGTGTGGGCCTAGGTCTAGTGTGGCACCAGCTCTAGTGTGGGACTAGGGCCAGTGTAGCACCAGCTCTAGTGTGGGACTAGGGCCAGTGTGGGCCTAGATTTAGTGTGGCACCAGCTCTAGTGTGGGACTAGGGCCAGTGTGGGCCTATGTCTAGTGTGGCACCAGCTCTAGTGTGGGACTAGGGCCAGTGTCTGCCCAGGTCTGGTGTGAGCCTAGGGGCAGTGTGGACCCAGGTCTAGCGTGGGACTAGGGCCAGTGTGGTCCCAGGTCTAGTGTGGGACTAGGGCCAGTGTGGCCCAGGTCTAGTGTGGTCCCAGGTCTAGTGTGCGACTAGGGCCAGTGTGGTCCCAGGTCTAGTGTGGGCCATGGGGCAGTGTGCCCCAGGTCTAGTGTGGTCCCTATTCTAGTGTGGGACTAGGGCCAGTGTGGTCCCAGGTGTAGTGTGGGCCATGGGGCAGTGTGGGCCCAGGTCTAATGTGGTCCCAGGTATAGTGTGGGACTAGGGCCAGTGTGGTCCCAGGTCTAGTGTGGGCCATGGGGCAGTGTGGCCCAGGTCTAGTGTGGTCCCAGGTCTAGTGTGGGACTAGGGCCAGTGTGGTCCCAGGTCTAGTGTGGGCCATGGGGCAGTGTGGCCCAGGTCTAGTGTGGTCCCAGGTCTAGTGTGGGACTAGGGCCAGTGTGGTCCCAGGTCTGGTGTGGGCCATGGGGCAGTGTGGCCCAGGTCTAGTGTGGTCCCGGTCTAGTGTGGGACTAGGGCCAGTGTGGTCCCAGGTCTAGTGTGGCCCAGGTCTAGTGTGGTCCCAGGTCTAGTGTGGGACTAGGGCCAGTGTGGGCCCAGGTCTAGTGTGGCCCCAGCTCTAGTGTGGGACTAGGGCCAGTATGGCCCCAGCTCTAGTGTGGGACTAGGGCAAGTGTGGGCCCAGGTCTAGTGTGGCCCCAGCCCTAGTGTGGGACTAGGGCCAGTATGGCGCCAGCTCTAGTGTGGGACTAGGGCAAGTGTGGGCCCAGGTCTAGTGTGGCCCCAGCTCTAGTGTGGGACTAGGGCCAGTATGGGCCCAGCTCTAGTGTGGGACTAGGGCCAGTGTGGGCCCAGGTCTAGTGTGGCCCCAGCTCTAGTGTGGGACTAGGGCCAGTATGGCCCCAGCTCTAGTGTGGGACTAGGGCAAGTGTGGGCCGAGGTCTAGTGTGGCCCCAGCTGTAGTGTGGGACTAGGGCCAATGTGGCCCCAGCTCTAGTGTGGGACTAGGGCCAGTGTGGCCCCAGCTCTTGTGTGGGACTAGGGCCAGTGTGGCCCCAGCTCTAGTGTGGGACTAGGGCCAGTGTGGCCCCAGCTCTAGTGTGGGACTAGGGCCAGTGTGGCCCCAGCTCTAGTGTGGGACTAGGGCCAGTGTGGCCCCAGCTCTAGTGTGGGACTAGGGCCAGTGTGGCACCAGCTCTAGTGTGGGACTAGGGCCAGTGTGGGCCTAGGTCTAGTGTGGCACCAGCTCTAGTGTGGGACTAGGGCCATTGTGGGCCTAGGTCTAGTGTGGCACCAGCTCTAGTGTGGGACTAGGGCCAGTGTGGTCCCAGGTCTAGTGTGGGCCATGGGGCAGTGTGCCCCAGGTCTAGTGTGGTCCCAGGTCTAGTGTGGGACTAGGGCCAGTGTGGTCCCAGGTGTAGTGTGGGCCATGGGGCAATGTGGGCCCAGGTCTAGTGTGGTCCCAGGTCTAGTGTGGGACTAGGGCCAGTGTGGTCCCAGGTCTAGTGTGGGACTAGGGCCAGTGTGGGCCTAGGTCTAGTGTGGCACCAGCTCTAGTGTGGGACTAGGGCCATTGTGGGCCTAGGTCTAGTGTGGCACCAGCTCTAGTGTGGGACTAGGGCCAGTGTGGTCCCAGGTCTAGTGTGGGCCATTGGGCAGTGTGGCCCAGGTCTAGTGTGGTCCCAGGTCTAGTGTGGGACTAGGGCCAGTGTGGTCCCTGGTCTAGTGTGGGACTAGGGCCAGTGTGGCCCCAGTTCTAGTGTGGGACTAGGGCCAGTGTGGTCCCAGGTCTAGTGTGGGTCTAGGGCCAGTGTGGCCCAGGTCTAGTGTGGGTCATGCGGCAGTGTGGCCCAGGTCTAGTGTGGTCCCAACTCTAGTGTGGGACTAGGGCCAGTGTGGTCCCAGGTCTAGTGTGGGCCATGGGGCAGTGTGGTCCCAGGTCTAGTGTGGGACTAGGGCCAGTGTGGCCCCAGGTCTAGTGTGGCCCAGGTCTAGTGTGGTCCCAGGTCTAGTGGTGGACTAGGGCCAGTGTGGTCCCAGGTCTAGTGTTGGCCATGGGGCAGTGTGGCCCAGGTCTAGTGTGGTCCCAGGTCTAGTGTGGGACTAGGGCCAGTGTGGGCCCAGGTCTAGTGTGGCACCAGATCTAGTGTGGGACTAGGGCCAGTGTGGCCCCAGCTCTAGTGTGGGACTAGGGCCAGTGTGGCCCCAGCTCTAGTGTGGGACTAGGGCCAGTGTAGCACCAGCTCTAGTGTGGGACTAGGGCCAGTGTGGGCCTAGGTTTAGTGTGGCACCAGCTCTAGTGTGGGACTAGGGCCAGTGTGGGCCTAGGTCTAGTGTGGCACTAGCTCTAGTGTGGGACTAGGGCCAGTGTCTGCCCAGGTCTAGTGTGAGCCTAGGGGCAGTGTGGACCCAGGTCTAGCGTGGGACTAGGGCCAGTGTGGTCCCAGCTCTAGTGTGGGACTAGGGCCAGTGTGGCCCAGGTCTAGTGTGGTCCCAGGTCTAGTGTGGGTCTAGGGCCAGTGTGGTCCCAGGTCTAGTGTGGGCCATGGGGCAGTGTGCCCCAGGTCTAGTGTGGTCCCAGGTCTAGTGTGGGACTAGGGCCAGTGTGGTCCCAGGTGTAGTGTGGGCCATGGGGCAGTGTGGCCCAGGTCTAGTGTGGTCCCAGGTCTAGTGTGGGACTAGGGCCAGTGTGGTCCCAGGTCTAGTGTGGGACTAGGGCCAGTGTGGCCCAGGTCTAGTGTGGTCCCAGGTCTAG
The DNA here is from genome assembly GCF_040938575.1 of Ambystoma mexicanum. NCBI lineage: Eukaryota > Metazoa > Chordata > Amphibia > Caudata > Ambystomatidae > Ambystoma > Ambystoma mexicanum. The sequence goes on along the minus strand of NC_090926.1, from coordinate 1,301,529,702 downwards.
TGTTGGACTAGGGCCAGTGTGGTCCCAGGTCTAGTGTGGGCCATGGGGCAGTGTGGCCCAGGTCTAGTGTGGTCCCAGGTCTAGTGTGGGACTAGGGCCAGTGTGGTCCCAGGTCTAGTATGGGCCATGGGGCAGTGTGGCCCAGGTCTAGTGTGGTCCCAGGTCTAGTGTGGTCCCAGGTCTAGTGTGGGACTAGGGCCAGTGTGGTCCCAGGTGTAGTGTGGGCCATGGGGCAGTGTGGCCCAGGTCTAGTGTGGCCCAGGTCTAGTGTGGTCCCAGGTCTAGTGTGGGACTAGGGCCAGTGTGGTCCCAGGTCTGGTGTGGGCCATGGGGCAGTGTGGCCCAGGTCTAGTGTGGTCCCAGGTCTAGTGTGGGACTAGGGCCAGTGTGGTCCCAGGTCTAGTGTGGCCCAGGTCTAGTGTGGTCCCAGCTCTAGTGTGGGACTAGGGCCAGTGTGGCACCAGCTCTAGTGTGGGACTAGGGCCAGTGTGGGCCTAGGTCTAGTGTGGCACCAGCTCTAGTGTGGGACTAGGGCCATTGTGGGCCTAGGTCTAGTGTGGCACCAGCTCTAGTGTGGGACTAGGGCCAGTGTGGTCCCAGGTCTAGTGTGGGCCATGGGGCAGTGTGCCCCAGGTCTAGTGTGGTCCCAGGTCTAGTGTGGGACTAGGGCCAGTGTGGTCCCAGGTGTAGTGTGGGCCATGGGGCAATGTGGGCCCAGGTCTAGTGTGGTCCCAGGTCTAGTGTGGGACTAGGGCCAGTGTGGTCCCAGGTCTAGTGTGGGACTAGGGCCAGTGTGGGCCTAGGTCTAGTGTGGCACCAGCTCTAGTGTGGGACTAGGGCCATTGTGGGCCTAGGTCTAGTGTGGCACCAGCTCTAGTGTGGGACTAGGGCCAGTGTGGTCCCAGGTCTAGTGTGGGCCATTGGGCAGTGTGGCCCAGGTCTAGTGTGGTCCCAGGTCTAGTGTGGGACTAGGGCCAGTGTGGTCCCTGGTCTAGTGTGGGACTAGGGCCAGTGTGGCCCCAGTTCTAGTGTGGGACTAGGGCCAGTGTGGTCCCAGGTCTAGTGTGGGTCTAGGGCCAGTGTGGCCCAGGTCTAGTGTGGGTCATGCGGCAGTGTGGCCCAGGTCTAGTGTGGTCCCAGCTCTAGTGTGGGACTAGGGCCAGTGTGGTCCCAGGTCTAGTGTGGGCCATGGGGCAGTGTGGTCCCAGGTCTAGTGTGGGACTAGGGCCAGTGTGGCCCCAGGTCTAGTGTGGCCCAGGTCTAGTGTGGTCCCAGGTCTAGTGGTGGACTAGGGCCAGTGTGGTCCCAGGTCTAGTGTTGGCCATGGGACAGTGTGGCCCAGGTCTAGTGTGGTCCCAGGTCTAGTGTGGGACTAGGGCCAGTGTGGGCCCAGGTCTAGTGTGGCACCAGCTCTAATGTGGGACTAGGGCCAGTGTGGCCCCAGCTCTAGTGTGGGACTAGGGCCAGTGTGGCCCCAGCTCTAGTGTGGGACTAGGGCCAGTGTAGCACCAGCTCTAGTGTGGGACTAGGGCCAGTGTGGGCCTAGGTTTAGTGTGGCACCAGCTCTAGTGTGGGACTAGGGCCAGTGTGGGCCTAGGTCTAGTGTGGCACTAGCTCTAGTGTGGGACTAGGGCCAGTGTCTGCCCAGGTCTAGTGTGAGCCTAGGGGCAGTGTGGACCCAGGTCTAGCGTGGGACTAGGGCCAGTGTGGTCCCAGCTCTAGTGTGGGACTAGGGCCAGTGTGGCCCAGGTCTAGTGTGGTCCCAGGTCTAGTGTGGGACTAGGGCCAGTGTGGTCCCAGGTCTAGTGTGGGCCATGGGGCAGTGTGCCCCAGGTCTAGTGTGGTCCCAGGTCTAGTGTGGGACTAGGGCCAGTGTGGTCCCAGGTGTAGTGTGGGCCATAGGGCAGTGTGGCCCAGGTCTAGTGTGGTCCCAGGTCTAGTGTGGGACTAGGGCCAGTGTGGTCCCAGGTCTAGTGTGGGACTAGGGCCAGTGTGGCCCAGGTCTAGTGTGGTCCCAGGTCTAGTGTTGGACTAGGGCCAGTGTGGTCCCAGGTCTAGTGTGGGCCATGGGGCAGTGTGGCCCAGGTCTAGTGTGGTCCCAGGTCTAGTGTGGGACTAGGGCCAGTGTGGTCCCAGGTCTAGTATGGGCCATGGGGCAGTGTGGCCCAGGTCTAGTGTGGTCCCAGGTCTAGTGTGGTCCCAGGTTTAGTGTGGGACTAGGGCCAGTGTGGTCCCAGGTGTAGTGTGGGCCATGGGGCAGTGTGGCCCAGGTCTAGTGTGGCCCAGGTCTAGTGTGGTCCCAGGTCTAGTGTGGGACTAGGGCCAGTGTGGTCCCAGGTCTGGTGTGGGCCATGGGGCAGTGTGGCCCAGGTCTAGTGTGGTCCCAGGTCTAGTGTGGGACTAGGGCCAGTGTGGTCCCAGGTCTAGTGTGGCCCAGGTCTAGTGTGGTCCCAGGTCTAGTGTGGTCCCAGGTCTAGTGTGGGACTAGGGCCAGTGTGGGACTAGGGCCAGTGTGGGCCCAGGTCTAGTTTGGCCTCAGCTCTAGTGTGGGACTAGGGCCAGTATGGCCCCAGCTCTAGTGTGGGACTAGGGCAAGTGTGGGACTAGGGCCAATGTGGCCCCAGCTCTAGTGTGGGACTAGGGCCAGTGTTGCCCCAGCTCTAGTGTGGGACTAGGGCCAGTGTGGCCCCAGCTCTAGTGTGGGACTAGAGCCAGTGTGGCCCCAGCTCTAGTGTGGGACTAGGGCCAGTGTGGCCCCAGCTCTAGTGTGGGACTAGGGCCAATGTGGCCCCAGCTCTAGTGTGGGACTAGGGCCAGTGTGGGCCTAGGTCTAGTGTGGCACCAGCTCTAGTGTGGGACTAGGGCCATTGTGGGCCTAGGTTTAGTGTGGAACCAGCTCTAGTGTGGGACTAGGGCCAGTGTGGTCCCAGGTCTAGTGTGGGCCATTGGGCAGTGTGGCCCAGGTCTAGTGTGGTCCCAGGTCTAGTGTGGTACTAGGGCCAGTGTGGGCCCAGGTCTAATGTGGGACTAGGGCCAGTGTGGACCCAGCTCTAGTGTGAGACTAGGGCCAGTGTGGCCCCAGTTCTAGTGTGGGACTAGGGCCAGTGTGGTCCCAGGTCTAATGTGGGTCTAGGGCCAGTGTGGCCCAGGTCTAGTGTGGGTCATGGGGCAGTGTGGCCCAGGTCTAGTGTGGTCCCAGCTCTAGTATGGGACTAGGGCCATTGTGGTCCCAGGTCTAGTGTGGGCCATGGGGCAGTGTGGTCCCAGGTCTAGTGTGGGACTAGGGCCAGTGTGGGCCCAGGCCTAGTGTGGCCCAGGTCTAGTGTGGTCCCAGGTCTAGTGTGGGACTAGGGCCAGTGTGGTCCCAGGTCTAGTGTTGGCCATGGGGCAGTGTGGCCCAGGTCTAGTGTGGTCCAAGGTCTAGTGTGGGACTAGGGCCAGTGTGGTCCCAGGTCTAGTGTGGGCCATGGGCAGTGTGGCCCAGGTCTAGTGTGGTCCCAGGTCTAGTGTGGGACTAGGGCGAGTGTGTTCCCAGGTCTAGTGTGGGTCATGGGGCAGTGTGGCCCAGGTCTAGTGTGGTCCCAGGTCTAGTGTGGGACTAGGGCGAGTGTGTTCCCTGGTCTAGTGTGGGCCAGGGGGCAGTGTGGCACAGGTCTAGTGTGGCCCCAGCTCTAGTGTGGGACTAGGGCCAGTGTGGGCACAGGTCTAGTGTGGTCCCAGGTCTAGTGTGGGACTAGGGCCAGTGTGGTCCCAGGTGTAGTGTGGGCCATGGGGCAGTGTGGGCCCAGGTCTAGTGTGGTCCCAGGTCTAGTGTGGGACTAGGGCCAGTGTGGTCCCAGGTCTATTGTGGGCCATGGGGCAGTATGGCCCAGGTCTAGTGTGGTCCCAGGTCTAGTGTGGGACTAGGGCCAGTGTGGTCCCAGGTCTAGTGTGGGCCATGGGGCAGTGTGGACCAGGTCTAGTGTGGTCCCAGGTCTAGTGTGGGACTAGGGCCAGTGTGGTCCCAGGTCTAGTGTGGGCCATGGGGCAGTGTGGCCCAGGTCTAGTGTGGTCCCAGGTCTAGTGTGGGACTAGGGCCCGTGTGGTCCCAGGTCTAGTGTGGGCAAAGGGGCAGTGTGGCCCAGGTCTAGTGTGGTCCCAGGTCTAGTGTGGGACTAGGGCCAGTGTGGTCCCAGGTCTAGTGTGGGCCATTGGGCAGTGTGGCCCAGGTCTAGTGTGGTCCCAGGTCTAGTGTGGGACTAGGGCCAGTGTGGTCCCAGGTCTAGTGTGGGCCATGGGGCAGTGTGGACCAGGTCTAGTGTGGTCCCAGATCTAGTGTGGGACTAGGGCCAGTGTGGTCCCAGGTCTAGTGTGGGCCATGGGCAGTGTGGCCCAGGTCTAGTGTGGTCCCAGGTCTAGTGTGGGACTAGGGCCAGTGTGGCCCCAGGTCTAGAGTGGGCCATTGGGCAGTGTGGCCCAGGTCTAGTGTGGGACTAGGGCCAGTGTGGGCCCAGGTCTAATGTGGCACCAGTTCTTGTGTGGGACTAGCGCCAATGTGGCCCCAGCTCTAGTGTGGGACTAGGGCCAGTGTGGCCCCAGCTCTAGTGCGGGACTAGGGCCAGTGTGGCCCCAGCTCTAGTTTGGGACTAGGGCCAGTGTGGCCCCAGCCCTAGTGTGGGATAGGGCCAGTGTGGCACCAGCTCTAGTGTGGGACTAGGGCCAGTGTGGGCCTAGGTCTAGTGTGGCACCAGCTCTAGTGTGGGACTAGGGCCAGTGTGGGCCCAGGTCTAGTGTGGGACTAGGGCCAGTGTGGGCCCAGGTCTAGTGTGGCACCAGCTCTAGTGTGGGACTACGGCCAGTGTGGGCCCAGGTCTAGTGTGAGCCTAGGGGCAGTGTGGACCCTGGTCTAGCGTGGAGCTAGGGCCAGTGTGGTCCCAGGTCTAGTGTGGGACTAGGGCCAGTGTGGCCCAGGTCGAGTGTGGTCCCAGGTCTAGTGTGTGACTAGGGCCAGTGTGGTCCCAGGTCTAGTGTGGGCCATGGGGCAGTGTGCCCCAGGTCTAGTGTGGTCCCAGGTCTAGTGTGGGACTAGGGCCAGTGTGGTCCCAGGTGTAGTGTGGGCCATGGGGCAGTGTGGGCCCAGGTCTAGTGTGGTCCCAGGTCTAGTGTGGGACTAGGGCCAGTGTGGTCCCAGGTCTAGTGTGGGCCAATGGGCAGTGTGGCCCAGGTCTAGTGTGGTCCCAGGTCTAGTGTGGGACTAGGGCCAGTGTCGGCCCAGGTCTAATGTGGCACCAGTTCTAGTGTGGGACTAGGGCCAATGTGGCCCCAGCTCTAGTGTGGGACTAGGGCCAGTGTGGCCCCAGCTCTAGTGCGTGACTAGGGCCAGTGTGGCCCCAGCTCTAGTGTGGGACTAGGGCCAGTGTGGCCCCAGCTCTAGTGTGGGACTAGGGCCAGTGTGGCCCCCAGCTCTAGTGTGGGACTAGGGCCAGTGCGGCCCCCAGCTCTAGTGTGGGACTGGGGCCAGTGTGGGCCTAGGTCTAGTGTGGCCCCAGCTCTAGTGTGGGACTAGGGTCAGTGTGGCCCCCAGCTCTAGTGTGGGACTAGGGCCAGTGTGGCCCCTGCTCTAGTGTGGGACTAGGGCCAGTGTGGCCCCCAGCTCTAGTGTGGGACTAGGGCCAGTGCGGCCCCCAGCTCTAGTGTGGGACTGGGGCCAGTGTGGGCCTAGGTCTAGTGTGGCACCAGCTCTAGCGTGGGACTAGGGCCAGTGTGGTCCCAGGTCTTGTGTGGGCCATGGGGCAGTGTGGCCCAGGTCTAGTGTGGTCCCAGGTCTAGTGTGGGACTAGGGCCAGTGTGGGCCCAGGCCTAGTGTGGCCCAGGTCTAGTGTGGTCCCAGGTCTAGTGTGGGACTAGGGCCAGTGTGGTCCCAGGTCTAGTGTTGGCCATGGGGCAGTGTGGCCCAGGTCTAGTGTGGTCCAAGGTCTAGTGTGGGACTAGGGCCAGTGTGGTCCCAGGTCTAGTGTGGGCCATGGGCAGTGTGGCCCAGGTCTAGTGTGGTCCCAGGTCTAGTGCGGGACTAGGGCGAGTGTGTTCCCAGGTCTAGTGTGGGTCATGGGGCAGTGTGGCCCAGGTCTAGTGTGGTCCCAGGTCTAGTGTGGGACTAAGGCCAGTGTGGTCCCTGGTCTAGTGTGGGCCAGGGGGCAGTGTGGCACAGGTCTAGTGTGGCCCCAGCTCTAGTGTGGGACTAGGGCCAGTGTGGGCACAGGTCTAGTGTGGTCCCATGTCTAGTGTGGGACTAGGGCCAGTGTGGTCCCAGGTGTAGTGTGGGCCATGGGGCAGTGTGGGCCCAGGTCTAGTGTGGTCCCAGGTCTAGTGTGGGACTAGGGCCAGTGTGGTCCCAGGTCTATTGTGGGCCATGGGGCAGTATGGCCCAGGTCTAGTGTGGTCCCAGGTCTAGTGTGGGACTAGGGCCAGTGTGGTCCCAGGTCTAGTGTGGGCCATGGGGCAGTGTGGACCAGGTCTATTGTGGTCCTAGGTCTAGTGTGGGACTAGGGCCAGTGTGGTCCCAGGTCTAGTGTGGGCCATGGGGCAGTGTGGCCCAGGTCTAGTGTGGTCCCAGGTCTAGTGTGGGACTAGGGCCCGTGTGGTCCCAGGTCTAGTGTGGGCAAAGGGGCAGTGTGGCCCAGGTCTAGTGTGGTCCCAGGTCTAGTGTGGGACTAGGGCCAGTGTGGTCCCAGGTCTAGTGTGGGCCATTGGGCAGTGTGGCCCAGGTCTAGTGTGGTCCCAGGTCTAGTGTGGGACTAGGGCCAGTGTGGTCCCAGGTCTAGTGTGGGCCATGGGGCAGTGTGGACCAGGTCTAGTGTGGTCCCAGGTCTAGTGTGGGACTAGGGCCAGTGTGGTCCCAGGTCTAGTGTGGGCCATGGGCAGTGTGGCCCAGGTCTAGTGTGGTCCCAGGTCTAGTGTGGGACTAGGGCCAGTGTGGCCCCAGGTCTAGTGTGGGCCATTGGGCAGTGTGGCCCAGGTCTAGTGTGGGACTAGGGCCAGTGTGGGCCCAGGTCTAATGTGGCACCAGTTCTTGTGTGGGACTAGCGCCAATGTGGCCCCAGGTCTAGTGTGGGACTAGGGCCAGTGTGGCCCCAGCTCTAGTGCGGGACTAGGGCCAGTGTGGCCCCAGCTCTAGTGTGGGACTAGGGCCAGTGTGGCCCCAGCCCTAGTGTGGGACTAGGGCCAGTGTGGCACCAGCTCTAGTGTGGGACTAGGGCCAGTGTGGGCCTAGGTCTAGTGTGGCACCAGCTCTAGTGTGGGACTAGGGCCAGTGTGGGCCCAGGTCTAGTGTGGGACTAGGGCCAGTGTGGGCCCAGGTCTAGTGTGGCACCAGCTCTAGTGTGGGACTACGGCCAGTGTGGGCCCAGGTCTAGTGTGAGCCTAGGGGCAGTGTGTACCCTGGTCTAGCGTGGAGCTAGGGCCAGTGTGGTCCCAGGTCTAGTGTGGGACTAGGGCCAGTGTGGCCCAGGTCTAGTGTGGTCCCAGGTCTAGTGTGCGACTAGGGCCAGTGTGGTCCCAGGTCTAGTGTGGGCCATGGGGCAGTGTGCCCCAGGTCTAGTGTGGTCCCAGGTCTAGTGTGGGACTAGGGCCAGTGTGGTCCCAGGTGTAGTGTGGGCCATGGGGCAGTGTGGGCCCAGGTCTAGTGTGGTCCCAGGTCTAGTGTGGGACTACGGCCAGTGTGGTCCCAGGTCTAGTGTGGGCCATGGGGCAGTGTGGCCCAGGTCTAGTGTGGTCCCAGGTCTAGTGTGGGACTAGGGCCAGTGTGGGCCCAGGTCTAATGTTGCACCAGTTCTAGTGTGGGACTAGGGCCAAAGTGGCCCCAGCTCTAGTGTGGGACTAGGGCCAGTGTGGCCCCAGCTCTAGTGCGGGACTAGGGCCAGTGTGGCCCCAGCTCTAGTGTGGGACTAGGGCCAGTGTGGCCCCAGCTCTAGTGTGGGACTAGGGCCAGTGTGGCCCCCAGCTCTAGTGTGGGACTAGGGCCAGTGCGGCCCCCAGCTCTAGTGTGGGACTGGGGCCAGTGTGGGCCTAGGTCTAGTGTGGCCCCAGCTCTAGTGTGGGACTAGGGTCAGTGTGGCCCCCAGCTCTAGTGTGGGACTAGGGCCAGTGTGGCCCCTGCTCTAGTGTGGGACTAGGGCCAGTGTGGCCCCCAGCTCTAGTGTGGGACTAGGGCCAGTGCGGCCCCCAGCTCTAGTGTGGGACTGGGGCCAGTGTGGCCCTAGGTCTAGTGTGGCACCAGCTCTAGCGTGGGACTAGGGCCAGTGTGGTCCCAGGTCTTGTGTGGGCCATGGGGCAGTGTGGCCCAGGTCTAGTGTGGTCCCAGGTCTAGTGTGGGACTAGGGCCAGTGTGGTCCCAGGTCTAGTGTGGGCCATCGGGCAGTGTGGCCCAGGTCTAGTGTGGTCCCAGGTCTAGTGTGGGACTAGGGCCAGTGTGGGCCCCGGTCTAATGTGGCACCAGTTCTAGTGTGGGACTAGGGCCAGTGTGGTCCCAGGTCTAGTGTGGGTCTAGGGCCAGTGGGGCCCAGGTCTAGTGTGGGTCATGCGGCAGTGTGGCCCAGGTCTAGTGTGGTCCCAGCTCTAGTGTGGGACTAGGGCCAGTGTGGTCCCAGGTCTAGTGTGGGCCATGGGGCAGTGTGGTCCCAGGTCTAGTGTGGGACTAGGGCCAGTGTGGCCCCAGGTCTAGTGTGGCCCAGGTCTAGTGTGGTCCCAGGTCTAGTGTGGTCCCAGGTCTAGTGGTGGACTAGGGCCAGTGTGGTCCCAGGTCTAGTGTTGGCCATGGGGCAGTGTGGCCCAGGTCTAGTGTGGTCCCAGGTCTAGTGTGGGACTAGGGCCAGTGTGGGCCCAGGTCTAGTGTGGCACCAGCTCTAGTGTGGGACTAGGGCCAGTGTGGCCCCAGCTCTAGTGTGGGACTAGGGCCAGTGTGGCCCCAGCTCTAGTGTGGGACTAGGGCCAGTGTAGCACCAGCTCTAGTGTGGGACTAGGGCCAGTGTGGGCCTAGGTTTAGTGTGGCACCAGCTCTAGTGTGGGACTAGGGCCAGTGTGGGCCTAGGTCTAGTGTGGCACCAGCTCTAGTGTGGGACTAGGGCCAGTGTCTGCCCAGGTCTAGTGTGAGCCTAGGGGCAGTGTGGACCCAGGTCTAGCGTGGGACTAGGGCCAGTGTGGTCCCAGCTCTAGTGTGGGACTAGGGCCAGTGTGGCCCAGGTCTAGTGTGGTCCCAGGTCTAGTGTGGGACTAGGGCCAGTGTGGTCCCAGGTCTAGTGTGGGCCATGGGGCAGTGTGCCCCAGGTCTAGTGTGGTCCCAGGTCTAGTGTGGGACTAGGGCCAGTGTGGTCCCAGGTGTAGTGTGGGCCATGGGGCAGTGTGGGCCCAGGTCTAGTGTGGTCCCAGGTCTAGTGTGGGACTAGGACCAGTGTGGTCCCAGGTCTAGTGTGGGCCATGGGGCAGTGTGGCCCAGGTCTAGTGTGGTCCCAGGTCTAGTGTGGGACTAGGGCCAGTGTGGTCCCAGGTCTAGTGTGGGACTAGGGCCAGTGTGGCCCAGGTCTAGTGTGGTCCCAGGTCTAGTGTTGGACTAGGGCCAGTGTGGTCCCAGGTCTAGTATGGGCCATGGGGCAGTGTGGCTCAGGTCTAGTGTGGTCCCAGGTCTAGTGTGGGACTAGGGCCAGTGTGGTCCCAGGTCTAGTGTGGGCCATGGGGCAGTGTGGCCCAGGTCTAGTGTGGTCCCAGGTCTAGTGTGGGACTAGGGCCAGTGTGGTCCCAGGTCTGGTGTGGGCCATGGGGCAGTGTGGCCCAGGTCTAGTGTGGTCCCAGGTCTAGTGTGGGACTAGGGCCAGTGTGGTCCCAGGTCTGGTGTGGGCCATGGGGCAGTGTGGCCCAGGTCTAGTGTGGTCCCAGGTCTAGTGTGGGACTAGGGACAGTGTGGTCCCAGGTCTAGTGTGGCCCAGGTCTAGTGTGGTCCCAGGTCTAGTGTGGTCCCAGGTCTAGTGTGGGACTAGGGCCAGTGTGGGACTAGGGCCAGTGTGGGCCCAGGTCTAGTGTGGCCTCAGCTCTAGTGTGGGACTAGGGCCAGTATGGCCCCAGCTCTAGTGTGGGACTAGGGCAAGTGTGGGACTAGGGCCAATGTGGCCCCAGCTCTAGTGTGGGACTAGGGCCAGTGTTGCCCCAGCTCTAGTGTGGGACTAGGGCCAGTGTGGCCCCAGCTCTAGTGTGGGACTAGGGCCCGTGTGGCCCCAGCTCTAGTGTGGGACTAGGGCCAGTGTGGCCCCAGCTCTAGTGTGGGACTAGGGCCAGTGTGGCACCAGCTCTAGTGTGGGACTAGGGCCAGTGTGGGCCTAGGTCTAGTGTGGCACCAGCTCTAGTGTGGGACTAGGGCCATTGTGGGCCTAGGTTTAGTGTGGAACCAGCTCTAGTGTGGGACTAGGGCCAGTGTGGTCCCAGGTCTAGTGTGGGCCATTGGGCAGTGTGGCCCAGGTCTAGTGTGGTCCCAGGTCTAGTGTGGGACTAGGGCCAGTGTGGGCCCAGGTCTAATGTGGGACTAGGGCCAGTGTGGACCCAGCTCTTGTGTGAGACTAGGGCCAGTGTGGCCCCAGTTCTAGTGTGGGACAATTGGGGCAGTGTGGTCCCAGGTCTAATGTGGGTCTAGGGCCAGTGTGGCCCAGGTCTAGTGTGGGTCATGGGGCAGTGTGGCCCAGGTCTAGTGTGGTCCCAGCTCTAGTATGGGACTAGGGCCATTGTGGTCCCAGGTCTAGTGTGGGCCATGGGGCAGTGTGGTCCCAGGTCTAGTGTGGGACTAGGGCCAGTGTGGGCCCAGGCCTAGTGTGGCCCAGGTCTAGTGTGGTCCCAGGTCTAGTGTGGGACTAGGGCCAGTGTGGTCCCAGGTCTAGTGTTGGCCATGGGGCAGTGTGGCCCAGGTCTAGTGTGGTCCAAGGTCTAGTGTGGGACTAGGGCCAGTGTGGTCCCAGGTCTAGTGTGGGCCATGGGCAGTGTGGCCCAGGTCTAGTGTGGTCCCAGGTCTAGTGTGGGACTAGGGCAAGTGTGTTCCCAGGTCTAGTGTGGGTCATGGGGCAGTGTGGCCCAGGTCTAGTGTGGTCCCAGGTCTAGTGTGGGACTAGGGCCAGTGTGGTCCCTGGTCTAGTGTGGGCCAGGTGGCAGTGTGGCACATGTCTAGTGTGGCCCCAGCTCTAGTGTGGGACTAGGGCCAGTGTGGGCACAGGTCTAGTGTGGTCCCAGGTCTAGTGTGGGACTAGGGCCAGTGTGGTCCCAGGTGTAGTGTGGGCCATGGGGCAGTGTGGGCCCAGGTCTAGTGTGGTCCCAGGTCTAGGGTGGGACTAGGGCCAGTGTGGTCCCAGGTCTATTGTGGGCCATGGGGCAGTATGGCCTAGGTCTAGTGTGGTCCCAGGTCTAGTGTGGGACTAGGGCCAGTGTGGTCCCAGGTCTAGTGTGGGCCATGGGGCAGTGTGGACCAGGTCTAGTGTGGTCCTAGGTCTAGTGTGGGACTAGGGCCAGTGTGGTCCCAGGTCTAGTGTGGGCCATGGGGCAGTGTGGCCCAGGTCTAGTGTGGTCCCAGGTCTAGTGTGGGACTAGGGCCCGTGTGGTCCCAGGTCTAGTGTGGGCAAAGGGGCAGTGTGGCCCAGGTCTAGTGTGGTCCCAGGTCTAGTGTGGGACTAGGGCCAGTGTGGTCCCAGGTCTAGTGTGGGCCATTGGGCAGTGTGGCCCAGGTCTAGTGTGGTCCCACGTCTAGTGTGGGACTAGGGCCAGTGTGGTCCCAGGTCTAGTGTGGGCCATGGGGCAGTGTGGACCAGGTCTAGTGTAGTCCCAGATCTAGTGTGGGACTAGGGCCAGTGTGGTCCCAGGTCTAGTGTGGGCCATGGGCAGTGTGGCCCAGGTCTAGTGTGGTCCCAGGTCTAGTGTGGGCCATTGGGCAGTGTGGCCCAGGTCTAGTGTGGGACTAGGGCCAGTGTGGGCCCAGGTCTAATGTGGCACCAGTTCTTGTGTGGGACTAGCGCCAATGTGGCCCCAGCTCTAGTGTGGGACTAGGGCCAGTGTGGCCCCAGCTCTAGTGCGGGACTAGGGCCAGTGTGGCCCCAGCTCTAGTGTGGGACTAGGGCCAGTGTGGCCCCAGCCCTAGTGTGGGATAGGGCCAGTGTGGCACCAGCTCTAGTGTGGGACTAGGGCCAGTGTGGGCCTAGGTCTAGTGTGGCACCAGCTCTAGTGTGGGACTAGGGCCAGTGTGGGCCCAGGTCTAGTGTGGGACTAGGACCAGTGTGGGCCCAGGTCTAGTGTGGCACCAGCTCTAGTGTGGGACTACGGCCAGTGTGGGCCCAGGTCTAGTGTGAGCCTAGGGGCAGTGTGGACCCTGGTCTAGCGTGGAGCTAGGGCCAGTGTGGTCCCAGGTCTAGTGTGGGACTAGGGCCAGTGTGGCCCAGGTCGAGTGTGGTCCCAGTTCTAGTGTGCGACTAGGGCCAGTGTGGTCCCAGGTCTAGTGTGGGCCATGGGGCAGTGTGCCCCAGGTCTAGTGTGGTCCCAGGTCTAGTGTGGGACTAGGGCCAGTGTGGTCCCAGGTGTAGTGTGGGCCATGGGGCAGTGTGGGCCCAGGTCTAGTGTGGTCCCAGGTCTAGTGTGGGACTAGGGCCAGTGTGGTCCCAGGTCTAGTGTGGGCCATGGGGCAGTGTGGCCCAGGTCTAGTGTGGTCCCAGGTCTAGTGTGGGACTAGGGCCAGTGTGGGCCCAGGTCTAATGTGGCACCAGTTCTAGTGTGGGACTAGGGCGAATGTGGCCCCAGCTCTAGTGTGGGACTAGGGCCAGTGTGGCCCCAGCTCTAGTGCGGGACTACGGCCAGTGTGGCCCCAGCTCTAGTGTGGGACTAGGGCCAGTGTGGCCCCAGCTCTAGTGTGGGACTAGGGCCAGTGTGGCCCCCAGCTCTAGTGTGGGACTAGGGCCAGTGCGGCCCCCAGCTCTAGTGTGGGACTGGGGCCAGTGTGGGCCTAGGTCTAGTGTGGCCCCAGCTCTAGTGTGGGACTAGGGTCAGTGTGGCCCCCAGCTCTAGTGTGGGACTTGGGCCAGTGTGGCCCCTGCTCTAGTGTGGGACTAGGGCCAGTGTGGCCCCCAGCTCTAGTGTGGGACTAGGGCCAGTGTGGCCCCCAGCTCTAGTGTGGGACTGGGGCCAGTGTGGGCCTAGGTCTAGTGTGGCACCAGCTCTAGCGTGGGACTAGGGCCAGTGTGGTCCCAGGTCTTGTGTGGGCCATGGGGCAGTGTGGCCCAGGTCTAGTGTGGTCCCAGGTCTAGTGTGGGACTAGGGCCAGTGTGGGCCCAGGCCTAGTGTGGCCCAGGTCTAGTGTGGTCCCAGGTCTAGTGTGGGACTAGGGCCAGTGTGGTCCCAGGTCTAGTGTTGGCCATGGGGCAGTGTGGCCCAGGTCTAGTGTGGTCCAAGGTCTAGTGTGGGACTAGGGCCAGTGTGGTCCCAGGTCTAGTGTGGGCCATGGGCAGTGTGGCCCAGGTCTAGTGTGGTCCCAGGTCTAGTGCGGGACTAGGGCGAGTGTGTTCCCAGGTCTAGTGTGGGTCATGGGGCAGTGTGGCCCAGGTCTAGTGTGGTCCCAGGTCTAGTGTGGGACTAAGGCCAGTGTGGTCCCTGGTCTAGTGTGGGCCAGGGGGCAGTGTGGCACAGGTCTAGTGTGGCCCCAGCTCTAGTGTGGGACTAGGGCCAGTGTGGGCACATGTCTAGTGTGGTCCCAGGTCCAGTGTGGGACTAGGGCCAGTGTGGTCCCAGGTCTATTGTGGGCCATGGGGCAGTATGGCCCAGGTCTATTGTGGTCCCAGGTCTAGTGTGGGACTAGGGCCAGTGTGGTCCCAGGTCTAGTGTGGGCCATGGGGCAGTGTGGACCAGGTCTATTGTGGTCCTAGGTCTAGTGTGGGACTAGGGCCAGTGTGGTCCCAGGTCTAGTGTGGGCCATGGGGCAGTGTGGCCCAGGTCTAGTGCGGTCCCAGGTCTAGTGTGGGACTAGGGCCCGTGTGGTCCCAGGTCTAGTGTGGGCAAAGGGGCAGTGTGGCCCAGGTCTAGTGTGGTCCCAGGTCTAGTGTGGGACTAGGGCCAGTGTGGTCCCAGGTCTAGTGTGGGCCATTGGGCAGTGTGGCCCAGGTCTAGTGTGGTCCCAGGTCTAGTGTGGGACTAGGGCCAGTGTGGTCCCAGGTCTAGTGTGGGCCATGGGGCAGTGTGGACCAGGTCTAGTGTGGTCCCAGGTCTAGTGTGGGACTAGGGCCAGTGTGGTCCCAGGTCTAGTGTGGGCCATGGGCAGTGTGGCCCAGGTCTAGTGTGGTCCCAGGTCTAGTGTGGGACTAGGGCCAGTGTGGCCCCAGGTCTAGTGTGGGCCATTGGGCAGTGTGGCCCAGGTCTAGTGTGGGACTAGGGCCAGTGTGGGCCCAGGTCTAATGTGGCACCAGTTCTTGTGTGGGACTAGCGCCAATGTGGCCCCAGGTCTAGTGTGGGACTAGGGCCAGTGTGGCCCCAGCTCTAGTGCGGGACTAGGGCCAGTGTGGCCCCAGCTCTAGTGTGGGACTAGGGCCAGTGTGGCCTCAGCCCTAGTGTGGGACTAGGGCCAGTGTGGCACCAGCTCTAGTGTGGGACTAGGGCCAGTGTGGGCCTAGGTCTAGTGTGGCACCAGCTCTAGTGTGGGACTAGGGCCAGTGTGGGCCCAGGTCTAGTGTGGGACTAGGGCCAGTGTGGGCCCAGGTCTAGTGTGGCACCAGCTCTAGTGTGGGACTACGGCCAGTGTGGGCCCAGGTCTAGTGTGAGCCTAGGGGCAGTGTGGACCCTGGTCTAGCGTGGAGCTAGGGCCAGTGTGGTCCCAGGTCTAGTGTGGGACTAGGGCCAGTGTGGCCCAGGTCTAGTGTGGTCCCAGGTCTAGTGTGCGACTAGGGCCAGTGTGGTCCCAGGTCTAGTGTGGGCCATGGGGCAGTGTGCCCCAGGTCTAGTGTGGTCCCAGGTCTAGTGTGGGACTAGGGCCAGTGTGGTCCCAGGTGTAGTGTGGGCCATGGGGCAGTGTGGGCCCAGGTCTAGTGTGGTCCCAGGTCTAGTGTGGGACTAGGGCCAGTGTGGTCCCAGGTCTAGTGTGGGCCATGGGGCAGTGTGGACCAGGTCTAGTGTGGTCCTAGGTCTAGTGTGGGACTAGGGCCAGTGTGGTCCCAGGTCTAGTGTGGGCCATGGGGCAGTGTGGCCCAGGTCTAGTGTGGTCCCAGGTCTAGTGTGGGACTAGGGCCCGTGTGGTCCCAGGTCTAGTGTGGGCAAAGGGGCAGTGTGGCCCAGGTCTAGTGTGGTCCCAGGTCTAGTGTGGGACTAGGGCCAGTGTGGTCCCAGGTCTAGTGTGGGCCATTGGGCAGTGTGGCCCAGGTCTAGTGTGGTCCCAGGTCTAGTGTGGGACTAGGGCCAGTGTGGTCCCAGGTCTAGTGTGGGCCATGGGGCAGTGTGGACCAGGTCTAGTGTGGTCCCAGATCTAGTGTGGGACTAGGGCCAGTGTGGTCCCAGGTCTAGTGTGGGCCATGGCCAGTGTGGCCCAGGTCTAGTGTGGTCCCAGGTCTAGTGTGGGACTAGGGCCAGTGTGGCCCCAGGTCTAGTGTGGGCCATTGGGCAGTGTGGCCCAGGTCTAGTGTGGGACTAGGGCCAGTGTGGGCCCAGGTCTAATGTGGCACCAGTTCTTGTGTGGGACTAGCGCCAATGTGGCCCCAGCTCTAGTGTGGGACTAGGGCCAGTGTGGCCCCAGCTCTAGTGCGGGACTAGGGCCAGTGTGGCCCCAGCTCTAGTGTGGGACTAGGGCCAGTGTGGCCCCAGCCCTAGTGTGGGATAGGGCCAGTGTGGCACCAGCTCTAGTGTGGGACTAGGGCCAGTGTGGGCCTAGGTCTAGTGTGGCACCAGCTCTAGTGTGGGACTAGGGCCAGTGTGGGCCCAGGTCTAGTGTGGGACTAGGACCAGTGTGGGCCCAGGTCTAGTGTGGCACCAGCTCTAGTGTGGGACTACGGCCAGTGTGGGCCCAGGTCTAGTGTGAGCCTAGGGGCAGTGTGGACCCTGGTCTAGCGTGGAGCTAGGGCCAGTGTGGTCCCAGGTCTAGTGTGGGACTAGGGCCAGTGTGGCCCAGGTCGAGTGTGGTCCCAGGTCTAGTGTGCGACTAGGGCCAGTGTGGTCCCAGGTCTAGTGTGGGCCATGGGGCAGTGTGCCCCAGGTCTAGTGTGGTCCCAGGTCTAGTGTGGGACTAGGGCCAGTGTGGTCCCAGGTGTAGTGTGGGCCATGGGGCAGTGTGAGCCCAGGGCTAGTGTGGTCCCAGGTCTAGTGTGGGACTAGGGCCAGTGTGGTCCCAGGTCTAGTGTGGGCCATGGGGCAGTGTGGCCCAGGTCTAGTGTGGTCCCAGGTCTAGTGTGGGACTAGGGCCAGTGTGGGCCCAGGTCTAATGTGGCACCAGTTCTAGTGTGGGACTAGGGCCAATGTGGCCCCAGCTCTAGTGTGGGACTAGGGCCAGTGTGGCCCCAGCTCTAGTGCGGGACTAGGGCCAGTGTGGCCCCAGCTCTAGTGTGGGACTAGGGCCAGTGTGGCCCCAGCTCTAGTGTGGGACTAGGGCCAGTGTGGTCCCCAGCTCTAGTGTGGGACTAGGGCCAGTGCGGCCCCCAGCTCTAGTGTGGGACTGGGGCCAGTGTGGGCCTAGGTCTAGTGTGGCCCTAGCTCTAGTGTGGGACTAGGGTCAGTGTGGCCCCCAGCTCTAGTGTGGGACTAGGGCCAGTGTGGCCCCTGCTCTAGTGTGGGACTAGGGCCAGTGTGGCCCCCAGCTCTAGTGTGGGACTAGGGCCAGTGCGGCCCCCAGCTCTAGTGTGGGACTGGGGCCAGTGTGGGCCTAGGTCTAGTGTGGCACCAGCTCTAGCGTGGGACTAGGGCCAGTGTGGTCCCAGGTCTTGTGTGGGCCATGGGGCAGTGTGGCCCAGGTCTAGTGTGGTCCCAGGTCTAGTGTGGGACTCGGGCCAGTGTGGGCCCAGGCCTAGTGTGGCCCAGGTCTAGTGTGGTCCCAGGTCTAGTGTGGGACTAGGGCCAGTGTGGTCCCAGGTCTAGTGTTGGCCATGGGGCAGTGTGGCCCAGGTCTAGTGTGGTCCAAGGTCTAGTGTGGGACTAGGGCCAGTGTGGTCCCAGGTCTAGTGTGGGCCATGGGCAGTGTGGCCCAGGTCTAGTGTGGTCCCAGGTCTAGTGCGGGACTAGGGCGAGTGTGTTCCCAGGTCTAGTGTGGGTCATGGGGCAGTGTGGCCCAGGTCTAGTGTGGTCCCAGGTCTAGTGTGGGACTAAGGCCAGTGTGGTCCCTGGTCTAGTGTGGGCCAGGGGGCAGTGTGGCACAGGTCTAGTGTGGCCCCAGCTCTAGTGTGGGACTAGGGCCAGTGTGGGCACATGTCTAGTGTGGTCCCAGGTCTAGTGTGGGACTAGGGCCAGTGTGGTCCCAGGTGTAGTGTGGGCCATGGGGCAGTGTGGGCCCAGGTCTAGTGTGGTCCCAGGTCTAGTTTGGGACTAGGGCCAGTGTGGTCCCAGGTCTATTGTGGGCCATGGGGCAGTATGGCCCAGGTCTAGTGTGGTCCCAGGTCTAGTGTGGGACTAGGGCCAGTGTGGTCCCAGGTCTAGTGTGGGCCATGGGGCAGTGTGGACCAGGTCTATTGTGGTCCTAGGTCTAGTGTGGGACTAGGGCCAGTGTGGTCCCAGGTCTAGTGTGGGCCATGGGGCAGTGTGGCCCAGGTCTAGTGTGGTCCCAGGTCTAGTGTGGGACTAGGGCCCGTGTGGTCCCAGGTCTAGTGTGGGCAAAGGGGCAGTGTGGCCCAGGTCTAGTGTGGTCCCAGGTCTAGTGTGGGACTAGGGCCAGTGTGGTCCCAGGTCTAGTGTGGGCCATTGGGCAGTGTGGCCCAGGTCTAGTGTGGTCCCAGGTCTAGTGTGGGACTAGGGCCAGTGTGGTCCCAGGTCTAGTGTGGGCCATGGGGCAGTGTGGACCAGGTCTAGTGTGGTCCCAGGTCTAGTGTGGGACTAGGGCCAGTGTGGTCCCAGGTCTAGTGTGGGCCATGGGCAGTGTGGCCCAGGTCTAGTGTGGTCCCAGGTCTAGTGTGGGACTAGGGCCAGTGTGGCCCCAGGTCTAGTGTGGGCCATTGGGCAGTGTGGCCCAGGTCTAGTGTGGGAGTAGGGCCAGTGTGGGCCCAGGTCTAATGTGGCACCAGTTCTTGTGTGGGACTAGCGCCAATGTGGCCCCAGGTCTAGTGTGGGACTAGGGCCAGTGTGGCCCCAGCTCTAGTGCGGGACTAGGGCCAGTGTGGCCCCAGCTCTAGTGTGGGACTAGGGCCAGTGTGGCCCCAGCCCTAGTGTGGGACTAGGGCCAGTGTGGCACCAGCTCTAGTGTGGGACTAGGGCCAGTGTGGGCCTAGGTCTAGTGTGGCACCAGCTCTAGTGTGGGACTAGGGCCACTGTGGGCCCAGGTCTAGTGTGGGACTAGGGCCAGTGTGGGCCCAGGTCTAGTGTGGCACCAGCTCTAGTGTGGGACTACGGCCAGTGTGGGCCCAGGTCTAGTGTGAGCCTAGGGGCAGTGTGGACCCTGGTCTAGCGTGGAGCTAGGGCCAGTGTGGTCCCAGGTCTAGTGTGGGACTAGGGCCAGTGTGGCCCAGGTCTAGTGTGGTCCCAGGTCTAGTGTGCGACTAGGGCCAGTGTGGTCCCAGGTCTAGTGTGGGCCATGGGGCAGTGTGCCCCAGGTCTAGTGTGGTCCCAGGTCTAGTGTGGGACTAGGGCCAGTGTGGTCCCAGGTGTAGTGTGGGCCATGGGGCAGTGTGGGCCCAGGTCTAGTGTGGTCCCAGGTCTAGTGTGGGACTAGGGCCAGTGTGGTCCCAGGTCTAGTGTGGGCCATGGGGCAGTGTGGCCCAGGTCTAGTGTGGTCCCAGGTCTAGTGTGGGACTAGGGCCAGTGTGGGCCCAGGTCTAATGTGGCACCAGTTCTAGTGTGGGACTAGGGCCAATGTGGCCCCAGCTCTAGTGTGGGACTAGGGCCAATGTGGCCCCAGCTCTAGTGTGGGACTAGGGCCAGTGTGGCCCCAGCTCTTGTGTGGGACTAGGGCCAGTGTGGCCCCAGCTCTAGTGTGGGACTAGGGCCAGTGTGGCCCCAGCTCTAGTGTGGGACTAGGGCCAGTGTGGCCCCAGCTCTAGTGTGGGACTAGGGCCAGTGTGGCCCCAGCTCTAGTGTGGGACTAGGGCCAGTGTGGCACCAGCTCTAGTGTGGGCCTAGGTCTAGTGTGGCACCAGCTCTAGTGTGGGACTAGGGCCATTGTGGGCCTAGGTCTAGTGTGGCACCAGCTCTAGTGTGGGACTAGGGCCAGTGTGGTCCCAGGTCTAGTGTGGGCCATGGGGCAGTGTGCCCCAGGTCTAGTGTGGTCCCAGGTCTAGTGTGGGACTAGGGCCAGTGTGGTCCCAGGTGTAGTGTGGGCCATGGGGCAATGTGGGCCCAGGTCTAGTGTGGTCCCAGGTCTAGTGTGGGACTAGGGCCAGTGTGGTCCCAGGTCTAGTGTGGGACTAGGGCCAGTGTGGGCCTAGGTCTAGTGTGGCACCAGCTCTAGTGTGGGACTAGGGCCATTGTGGGCCTAGGTCTAGTGTGGCACCAGCTCTAGTGTGGGACTAGGGCCAGTGTGGTCCCAGGTCTAGTGTGGGCCATTGGGCAGTGTGGCCCAGGTCTAGTGTGGTCCCAGGTCTAGTGTGGGACTAGGGCCAGTGTGGTCCCTGGTCTAGTGTGGGACTAGGGCCAGTGTGGCCCCAGTTCTAGTGTGGGACTAGGGCCAGTGTGGTCCCAGGTCTAGTGTGGGTCTAGGGCCAGTGTGGCCCAGGTCTAGTGTGGGTCATGCGGCAGTGTGGCCCAGGTCTAGTGTGGTCCCAACTCTAGTGTGGGACTAGGGCCAGTGTGGTCCCAGGTCTAGTGTGGGCCATGGGGCAGTGTGGTCCCAGGTCTAGTGTGGGACTAGGGCCAGTGTGGCCCCAGGTCTAGTGTGGCCCAGGTCTAGTGTGGTCCCAGGTCTAGTGGTGGACTAGGGCCAGTGTGGTCCCAGGTCTAGTGTTGGCCATGGGGCAGTGTGGCCCAGGTCTAGTGTGGTCCCAGGTCTAGTGTGGGACTAGGGCCAGTGTGGGCCCAGGTCTAGTGTGGCACCAGATCTAGTGTGGGACTAGGGCCAGTGTGGCCCCAGCTCTAGTGTGGGACTAGGGCCAGTGTGGCCCCAGCTCTAGTGTGGGACTAGGGCCAGTGTAGCACCAGCTCTAGTGTGGGACTAGGGCCAGTGTGGGCCTAGGTTTAGTGTGGCACCAGCTCTAGTGTGGGACTAGGGCCAGTGTGGGCCTAGGTCTAGTGTGGCACTAGCTCTAGTGTGGGACTAGGGCCAGTGTCTGCCCAGGTCTAGTGTGAGCCTAGGGGCAGTGTGGACCCAGGTCTAGCGTGGGACTAGGGCCAGTGTGGTCCCAGCTCTAGTGTGGGACTAGGGCCAGTGTGGCCCAGGTCTAGTGTGGTCCCAGGTCTAGTGTGGGTCTAGGGCCAGTGTGGTCCCAGGTCTAGTGTGGGCCATGGGGCAGTGTGCCCCAGGTCTAGTGTGGTCCCAGGTCTAGTGTGGGACTAGGGCCAGTGTGGTCCCAGGTGTAGTGTGGGCCATGGGGCAGTGTGGCCCAGGTCTAGTGTGGTCCCAGGTCTAGTGTGGGACTAGGGCCAGTGTGGTCCCAGGTCTAGTGTGGGACTAGGGCCAGTGTGGCCCAGGTCTAGTGTGGTCCCAGGTCTAGTGTTGGACTAGGGCCAGTGTGGTCCCAGGTCTAGTGTGGGCCATGGGGCAGTGTGGCCCAGGTCTAGTGTGGTCCCAGGTCTAGTGTGGGACTAGGGCCAGTGTGGTCCCAGGTCTAGTATGGGCCATGGGGCAGTGTGGCCCAGGTCTAGTGTGGTCCCAGGTCTAGTGTGGTCCCAGGTCTAGTGTGGGACTAGGGCCAGTGTGGTCCCAGGTGTAGTGTGGGCCATGGGGCAGTGTGGCCCAGGTCTAGTGTGGCCCAGGTCTAGTGTGGTCCCAGGTCTAGTGTGGGACTAGGGCCAGTGTGGTCCCAGGTCTGGTGTGGGCCATGGGGCAGTGTGGCCCAGGTCTAGTGTGGTCCCAGGTCTAGTGTGGGACTAGGGCCAGTGTGGTCCCAGGTCTAGTGTGGCCCAGGTCTAGTGTGGTCCCAGCTCTAGTGTGGGACTAGGGCCAGTGTGGCACCAGCTCTAGTGTGGGACTAGGGCCAGTGTGGGCCTAGGTCTAGTGTGGCACCAGCTCTAGTGTGGGACTAGGGCCATTGTGGGCCTAGGTCTAGTGTGGCACCAGCTCTAGTGTGGGACTAGGGCCAGTGTGGTCCCAGGTCTAGTGTGGGCCATGGGGCAGTGTGCCCCAGGTCTAGTGTGGTCCCAGGTCTAGTGTGGGACTAGGGCCAGTGTGGTCCCAGGTGTAGTGTGGGCCATGGGGCAATGTGGGCCCAGGTCTAGTGTGGTCCCAGGTCTAGTGTGGGACTAGGGCCAGTGTGGTCCCAGGTCTAGTGTGGGACTAGGGCCAGTGTGGGCCTAGGTCTAGTGTGGCACCAGCTCTAGTGTGGGACTAGGGCCATTGTGGGCCTAGGTCTAGTGTGGCACCAGCTCTAGTGTGGGACTAGGGCCAGTGTGGTCCCAGGTCTAGTGTGGGCCATTGGGCAGTGTGGCCCAGGTCTAGTGTGGTCCCAGGTCTAGTGTGGGACTAGGGCCAGTGTGGTCCCTGGTCTAGTGTGGGACTAGGGCCAGTGTGGCCCCAGTTCTAGTGTGGGACTAGGGCCAGTGTGGTCCCAGGTCTAGTGTGGGTCTAGGGCCAGTGTGGCCCAGGTCTAGTGTGGGTCATGCGGCAGTGTGGCCCAGGTCTAGTGTGGTCCCAGCTCTAGTGTGGGACTAGGGCCAGTGTGGTCCCAGGTCTAGTGTGGGCCATGGGGCAGTGTGGTCCCAGGTCTAGTGTGGGACTAGGGCCAGTGTGGCCCCAGGTCTAGTGTGGCCCAGGTCTAGTGTGGTCCCAGGTCTAGTGGTGGACTAGGGCCAGTGTGGTCCCAGGTCTAGTGTTGGCCATGGGACAGTGTGGCCCAGGTCTAGTGTGGTCCCAGGTCTAGTGTGGGACTAGGGCCAGTGTGGGCCCAGGTCTAGTGTGGCACCAGCTCTAATGTGGGACTAGGGCCAGTGTGGCCCCAGCTCTAGTGTGGGACTAGGGCCAGTGTGGCCCCAGCTCTAGTGTGGGACTAGGGCCAGTGTAGCACCAGCTCTAGTGTGGGACTAGGGCCAGTGTGGGCCTAGGTTTAGTGTGGCACCAGCTCTAGTGTGGGACTAGGGCCAGTGTGGGCCTAGGTCTAGTGTGGCACTAGCTCTAGTGTGGGACTAGGGCCAGTGTCTGCCCAGGTCTAGTGTGAGCCTAGGGGCAGTGTGGACCCAGGTCTAGCGTGGGACTAGGGCCAGTGTGGTCCCAGCTCTAGTGTGGGACTAGGGCCAGTGTGGCCCAGGTCTAGTGTGGTCCCAGGTCTAGTGTGGGACTAGGGCCAGTGTGGTCCCAGGTCTAGTGTGGGCCATGGGGCAGTGTGCCCCAGGTCTAGTGTGGTCCCAGGTCTAGTGTGGGACTAGGGCCAGTGTGGTCCCAGGTGTAGTGTGGGCCATAGGGCAGTGTGGCCCAGGTCTAGTGTGGTCCCAGGTCTAGTGTGGGACTAGGGCCAGTGTGGTCCCAGGTCTAGTGTGGGACTAGGGCCAGTGTGGCCCAGGTCTAGTGTGGTCCCAGGTCTAGTGTTGGACTAGGGCCAGTGTGGTCCCAGGTCTAGTGTGGGCCATGGGGCAGTGTGGCCCAGGTCTAGTGTGGTCCCAGGTCTAGTGTGGGACTAGGGCCAGTGTGGTCCCAGGTCTAGTATGGGCCATGGGGCAGTGTGGCCCAGGTCTAGTGTGGTCCCAGGTCTAGTGTGGTCCCAGGTTTAGTGTGGGACTAGGGCCAGTGTGGTCCCAGGTGTAGTGTGGGCCATGGGGCAGTGTGGCCCAGGTCTAGTGTGGCCCAGGTCTAGTGTGGTCCCAGGTCTAGTGTGGGACTAGGGCCAGTGTGGTCCCAGGTCTGGTGTGGGCCATGGGGCAGTGTGGCCCAGGTCTAGTGTGGTCCCAGGTCTAGTGTGGGACTAGGGCCAGTGTGGTCCCAGGTCTAGTGTGGCCCAGGTCTAGTGTGGTCCCAGGTCTAGTGTGGTCCCAGGTCTAGTGTGGGACTAGGGCCAGTGTGGGACTAGGGCCAGTGTGGGCCCAGGTCTAGTTTGGCCTCAGCTCTAGTGTGGGACTAGGGCCAGTATGGCCCCAGCTCTAGTGTGGGACTAGGGCAAGTGTGGGACTAGGGCCAATGTGGCCCCAGCTCTAGTGTGGGACTAGGGCCAGTGTTGCCCCAGCTCTAGTGTGGGACTAGGGCCAGTGTGGCCCCAGCTCTAGTGTGGGACTAGAGCCAGTGTGGCCCCAGCTCTAGTGTGGGACTAGGGCCAGTGTGGCCCCAGCTCTAGTGTGGGACTAGGGCCAATGTGGCCCCAGCTCTAGTGTGGGACTAGGGCCAGTGTGGGCCTAGGTCTAGTGTGGCACCAGCTCTAGTGTGGGACTAGGGCCATTGTGGGCCTAGGTTTAGTGTGGAACCAGCTCTAGTGTGGGACTAGGGCCAGTGTGGTCCCAGGTCTAGTGTGGGCCATTGGGCAGTGTGGCCCAGGTCTAGTGTGGTCCCAGGTCTAGTGTGGTACTAGGGCCAGTGTGGGCCCAGGTCTAATGTGGGACTAGGGCCAGTGTGGACCCAGCTCTAGTGTGAGACTAGGGCCAGTGTGGCCCCAGTTCTAGTGTGGGACTAGGGCCAGTGTGGTCCCAGGTCTAATGTGGGTCTAGGGCCAGTGTGGCCCAGGTCTAGTGTGGGTCATGGGGCAGTGTGGCCCAGGTCTAGTGTGGTCCCAGCTCTAGTATGGGACTAGGGCCATTGTGGTCCCAGGTCTAGTGTGGGCCATGGGGCAGTGTGGTCCCAGGTCTAGTGTGGGACTAGGGCCAGTGTGGGCCCAGGCCTAGTGTGGCCCAGGTCTAGTGTGGTCCCAGGTCTAGTGTGGGACTAGGGCCAGTGTGGTCCCAGGTCTAGTGTTGGCCATGGGGCAGTGTGGCCCAGGTCTAGTGTGGTCCAAGGTCTAGTGTGGGACTAGGGCCAGTGTGGTCCCAGGTCTAGTGTGGGCCATGGGCAGTGTGGCCCAGGTCTAGTGTGGTCCCAGGTCTAGTGTGGGACTAGGGCGAGTGTGTTCCCAGGTCTAGTGTGGGTCATGGGGCAGTGTGGCCCAGGTCTAGTGTGGTCCCAGGTCTAGTGTGGGACTAGGGCGAGTGTGTTCCCTGGTCTAGTGTGGGCCAGGGGGCAGTGTGGCACAGGTCTAGTGTGGCCCCAGCTCTAGTGTGGGACTAGGGCCAGTGTGGGCACAGGTCTAGTGTGGTCCCAGGTCTAGTGTGGGACTAGGGCCAGTGTGGTCCCAGGTGTAGTGTGGGCCATGGGGCAGTGTGGGCCCAGGTCTAGTGTGGTCCCAGGTCTAGTGTGGGACTAGGGCCAGTGTGGTCCCAGGTCTATTGTGGGCCATGGGGCAGTATGGCCCAGGTCTAGTGTGGTCCCAGGTCTAGTGTGGGACTAGGGCCAGTGTGGTCCCAGGTCTAGTGTGGGCCATGGGGCAGTGTGGACCAGGTCTAGTGTGGTCCCAGGTCTAGTGTGGGACTAGGGCCAGTGTGGTCCCAGGTCTAGTGTGGGCCATGGGGCAGTGTGGCCCAGGTCTAGTGTGGTCCCAGGTCTAGTGTGGGACTAGGGCCCGTGTGGTCCCAGGTCTAGTGTGGGCAAAGGGGCAGTGTGGCCCAGGTCTAGTGTGGTCCCAGGTCTAGTGTGGGACTAGGGCCAGTGTGGTCCCAGGTCTAGTGTGGGCCATTGGGCAGTGTGGCCCAGGTCTAGTGTGGTCCCAGGTCTAGTGTGGGACTAGGGCCAGTGTGGTCCCAGGTCTAGTGTGGGCCATGGGGCAGTGTGGACCAGGTCTAGTGTGGTCCCAGATCTAGTGTGGGACTAGGGCCAGTGTGGTCCCAGGTCTAGTGTGGGCCATGGGCAGTGTGGCCCAGGTCTAGTGTGGTCCCAGGTCTAGTGTGGGACTAGGGCCAGTGTGGCCCCAGGTCTAGAGTGGGCCATTGGGCAGTGTGGCCCAGGTCTAGTGTGGGACTAGGGCCAGTGTGGGCCCAGGTCTAATGTGGCACCAGTTCTTGTGTGGGACTAGCGCCAATGTGGCCCCAGCTCTAGTGTGGGACTAGGGCCAGTGTGGCCCCAGCTCTAGTGCGGGACTAGGGCCAGTGTGGCCCCAGCTCTAGTTTGGGACTAGGGCCAGTGTGGCCCCAGCCCTAGTGTGGGATAGGGCCAGTGTAGCACCAGCTCTAGTGTGGGACTAGGGCCAGTGTGGGCCTAGGTCTAGTGTGGCACCAGCTCTAGTGTGGGACTAGGGCCAGTGTGGGCCCAGGTCTAGTGTGGGACTAGGGCCAGTGTGGGCCCAGGTCTAGTGTGGCACCAGCTCTAGTGTGGGACTACGGCCAGTGTGGGCCCAGGTCTAGTGTGAGCCTAGGGGCAGTGTGGACCCTGGTCTAGCGTGGAGCTAGGGCCAGTGTGGTCCCAGGTCTAGTGTGGGACTAGGGCCAGTGTGGCCCAGGTCGAGTGTGGTCCCAGGTCTAGTGTGCGACTAGGGCCAGTGTGGTCCCAGGTCTAGTGTGGGCCATGGGGCAGTGTGCCCCAGGTCTAGTGTGGTCCCAGGTCTAGTGTGGGACTAGGGCCAGTGTGGTCCCAGGTGTAGTGTGGGCCATGGGGCAGTGTGGGCCCAGGTCTAGTGTGGTCCCAGGTCTAGTGTGGGACTAGGGCCAGTGTGGTCCCAGGTCTAGTGTGGGCCAATGGGCAGTGTGGCCCAGGTCTAGTGTGGTCCCAGGTCTAGTGTGGGACTAGGGCCAGTGTCGGCCCAGGTCTAATGTGGCACCAGTTCTAGTGTGGGACTAGGGCCAATGTGGCCCCAGCTCTAGTGTGGGACTAGGGCCAGTGTGGCCCCAGCTCTAGTGCGTGACTAGGGCCAGTGTGGCCCCAGCTCTAGTGTGGGACTAGGGCCAGTGTGGCCCCAGCTCTAGTGTGGGACTAGGGCCAGTGTGGCCCCCAGCTCTAGTGTGGGACTAGGGCCAGTGCGGCCCCCAGCTCTAGTGTGGGACTGGGGCCAGTGTGGGCCTAGGTCTAGTGTGGCCCCAGCTCTAGTGTGGGACTAGGGTCAGTGTGGCCCCCAGCTCTAGTGTGGGACTAGGGCCAGTGTGGCCCCTGCTCTAGTGTGGGACTAGGGCCAGTGTGGCCCCCAGCTCTAGTGTGGGACTAGGGCCAGTGCGGCCCCCAGCTCTAGTGTGGGACTGGGGCCAGTGTGGGCCTAGGTCTAGTGTGGCACCAGCTCTAGCGTGGGACTAGGGCCAGTGTGGTCCCAGGTCTTGTGTGGGCCATGGGGCAGTGTGGCCCAGGTCTAGTGTGGTCCCAGGTCTAGTGTGGGACTAGGGCCAGTGTGGGCCCAGGCCTAGTGTGGCCCAGGTCTAGTGTGGTCCCAGGTCTAGTGTGGGACTAGGGCCAGTGTGGTCCCAGGTCTAGTGTTGGCCATGGGGCAGTGTGGCCCAGGTCTAGTGTGGTCCAAGGTCTAGTGTGGGACTAGGGCCAGTGTGGTCCCAGGTCTAGTGTGGGCCATGGGCAGTGTGGCCCAGGTCTAGTGTGGTCCCAGGTCTAGTGCGGGACTAGGGCGAGTGTGTTCCCAGGTCTAGTGTGGGTCATGGGGCAGTGTGGCCCAGGTCTAGTGTGGTCCCAGGTCTAGTGTGGGACTAAGGCCAGTGTGGTCCCTGGTCTAGTGTGGGCCAGGGGGCAGTGTGGCACAGGTCTAGTGTGGCCCCAGCTCTAGTGTGGGACTAGGGCCAGTGTGGGCACAGGTCTAGTGTGGTCCCATGTCTAGTGTGGGACTAGGGCCAGTGTGGTCCCAGGTGTAGTGTGGGCCATGGGGCAGTGTGGGCCCAGGTCTAGTGTGGTCCCAGGTCTAGTGTGGGACTAGGGCCAGTGTGGTCCCAGGTCTATTGTGGGCCATGGGGCAGTATGGCCCAGGTCTAGTGTGGTCCCAGGTCTAGTGTGGGACTAGGGCCAGTGTGGTCCCAGGTCTAGTGTGGGCCATGGGGCAGTGTGGACCAGGTCTATTGTGGTCCTAGGTCTAGTGTGGGACTAGGGCCAGTGTGGTCCCAGGTCTAGTGTGGGCCATGGGGCAGTGTGGCCCAGGTCTAGTGTGGTCCCAGGTCTAGTGTGGGACTAGGGCCCGTGTGGTCCCAGGTCTAGTGTGGGCAAAGGGGCAGTGTGGCCCAGGTCTAGTGTGGTCCCAGGTCTAGTGTGGGACTAGGGCCAGTGTGGTCCCAGGTCTAGTGTGGGCCATTGGGCAGTGTGGCCCAGGTCTAGTGTGGTCCCAGGTCTAGTGTGGGACTAGGGCCAGTGTGGTCCCAGGTCTAGTGTGGGCCATGGGGCAGTGTGGACCAGGTCTAGTGTGGTCCCAGGTCTAGTGTGGGACTAGGGCCAGTGTGGTCCCAGGTCTAGTGTGGGCCATGGGCAGTGTGGCCCAGGTCTAGTGTGGTCCCAGGTCTAGTGTGGGACTAGGGCCAGTGTGGCCCCAGGTCTAGTGTGGGCCATTGGGCAGTGTGGCCCAGGTCTAGTGTGGGACTAGGGCCAGTGTGGGCCCAGGTCTAATGTGGCACCAGTTCTTGTGTGGGACTAGCGCCAATGTGGCCCCAGGTCTAGTGTGGGACTAGGGCCAGTGTGGCCCCAGCTCTAGTGCGGGACTAGGGCCAGTGTGGCCCCAGCTCTAGTGTGGGACTAGGGCCAGTGTGGCCCCAGCCCTAGTGTGGGACTAGGGCCAGTGTGGCACCAGCTCTAGTGTGGGACTAGGGCCAGTGTGGGCCTAGGTCTAGTGTGGCACCAGCTCTAGTGTGGGACTAGGGCCAGTGTGGGCCCAGGTCTAGTGTGGGACTAGGGCCAGTGTGGGCCCAGGTCTAGTGTGGCACCAGCTCTAGTGTGGGACTACGGCCAGTGTGGGCCCAGGTCTAGTGTGAGCCTAGGGGCAGTGTGTACCCTGGTCTAGCGTGGAGCTAGGGCCAGTGTGGTCCCAGGTCTAGTGTGGGACTAGGGCCAGTGTGGCCCAGGTCTAGTGTGGTCCCAGGTCTAGTGTGCGACTAGGGCCAGTGTGGTCCCAGGTCTAGTGTGGGCCATGGGGCAGTGTGCCCCAGGTCTAGTGTGGTCCCAGGTCTAGTGTGGGACTAGGGCCAGTGTGGTCCCAGGTGTAGTGTGGGCCATGGGGCAGTGTGGGCCCAGGTCTAGTGTGGTCCCAGGTCTAGTGTGGGACTACGGCCAGTGTGGTCCCAGGTCTAGTGTGGGCCATGGGGCAGTGTGGCCCAGGTCTAGTGTGGTCCCAGGTCTAGTGTGGGACTAGGGCCAGTGTGGGCCCAGGTCTAATGTTGCACCAGTTCTAGTGTGGGACTAGGGCCAAAGTGGCCCCAGCTCTAGTGTGGGACTAGGGCCAGTGTGGCCCCAGCTCTAGTGCGGGACTAGGGCCAGTGTGGCCCCAGCTCTAGTGTGGGACTAGGGCCAGTGTGGCCCCAGCTCTAGTGTGGGACTAGGGACAGTGTGGCCCCCAGCTCTAGTGTGGGACTAGGGCCAGTGCGGCCCCCAGCTCTAGTGTGGGACTGGGGCCAGTGTGGGCCTAGGTCTAGTGTGGCCCCAGCTCTAGTGTGGGACTAGGGTCAGTGTGGCCCCCAGCTCTAGTGTGGGACTAGGGCCAGTGTGGCCCCTGCTCTAGTGTGGGACTAGGGCCAGTGTGGCCCCCAGCTCTAGTGTGGGACTAGGGCCAGTGCGGCCCCCAGCTCTAGTGTGGGACTGGGGCCAGTGTGGCCCTAGGTCTAGTGTGGCACCAGCTCTAGCGTGGGACTAGGGCCAGTGTGGTCCCAGGTCTTGTGTGGGCCATGGGGCAGTGTGGCCCAGGTCTAGTGTGGTCCCAGGTCTAGTGTGGGACTAGGGCCAGTGTGGTCCCAGGTCTAGTGTGGGCCATCGGGCAGTGTGGCCCAGGTCTAGTGTGGTCCCAGGTCTAGTGTGGGACTAGGGCCAGTGTGGGCCCCGGTCTAATGTGGCACCAGTTCTAGTGTGGGACTAGGGCCAGTGTGGTCCCAGGTCTAGTGTGGGTCTAGGGCCAGTGGGGCCCAGGTCTAGTGTGGGTCATGCGGCAGTGTGGCCCAGGTCTAGTGTGGTCCCAGCTCTAGTGTGGGACTAGGGCCAGTGTGGTCCCAGGTCTAGTGTGGGCCATGGGGCAGTGTGGTCCCAGGTCTAGTGTGGGACTAGGGCCAGTGTGGCCCCAGGTCTAGTGTGGCCCAGGTCTAGTGTGGTCCCAGGTCTAGTGGTGGACTAGGGCCAGTGTGGTCCCAGGTCTAGTGTTGGCCATGGGGCAGTGTGGCCCAGGTCTAGTGTGGTCCCAGGTCTAGTGTGGGACTAGGGCCAGTGTGGGCCCAGGTCTAGTGTGGCACCAGCTCTAGTGTGGGACTAGGGCCAGTGTGGCCCCAGCTCTAGTGTGGGACTAGGGCCAGTGTGGCCCCAGCTCTAGTGTGGGACTAGGGCCAGTGTAGCACCAGCTCTAGTGTGGGACTAGGGCCAGTGTGGGCCTAGGTTTAGTGTGGCACCAGCTCTAGTGTGGGACTAGGGCCAGTGTGGGCCTAGGTCTAGTGTGGCACCAGCTCTAGTGTGGGACTAGGGCCAGTGTCTGCCCAGGTCTAGTGTGAGCCTAGGGGCAGTGTGGACCCAGGTCTAGCGTGGGACTAGGGCCAGTGTGGTCCCAGCTCTAGTGTGGGACTAGGGCCAGTGTGGCCCAGGTCTAGTGTGGTCCCAGGTCTAGTGTGGGACTAGGGCCAGTGTGGTCCCAGGTCTAGTGTGGGCCATGGGGCAGTGTGCCCCAGGTCTAGTGTGGTCCCAGGTCTAGTGTGGGACTAGGGCCAGTGTGGTCCCAGGTGTAGTGTGGGCCATGGGGCAGTGTGGGCCCAGGTCTAGTGTGGTCCCAGGTCTAGTGTGGGACTAGGGCCAGTGTGGTCCCAGGTCTAGTGTGGGCCATGGGGCAGTGTGGCCCAGGTCTAGTGTGGTCCCAGGTCTAGTGTGGGACTAGGGCCAGTGTGGTCCCAGGTCTAGTGTGGGACTAGGGCCAGTGTGGCCCAGGTCTAGTGTGGTCCCAGGTCTAGTGTTGGACTAGGGCCAGTGTGGTCCCAGGTCTAGTGTGGGCCATGGGGCAGTGTGGCCCAGGTCTAGTGTGGTCCCAGGTCTAGTGTGGGACTAGGGCCAGTGTGGTCCCAGGTCTAGTATGGGCCATGGGGCAGTGTGGCTCAGGTCTAGTGTGGTCCCAGGTCTAGTGTGGGACTAGGGCCAG
The DNA here is from genome assembly GCF_040938575.1 of Ambystoma mexicanum. Classification (NCBI taxonomy): domain Eukaryota; kingdom Metazoa; phylum Chordata; class Amphibia; order Caudata; family Ambystomatidae; genus Ambystoma; species Ambystoma mexicanum. The sequence continues at coordinate 1,301,499,151 of NC_090926.1, read as the reverse complement.
TGTGGTCCCAGGTCTAGTGTGGGCCATGGGGCAGTGTGGCCCAGGTCTAGTGTGGTCCCAGGTCTAGTGTGGGACTAGGGCCAGTGTGGTCCCAGGTCTGGTGTGGGCCATGGGGCAGTGTGGCCCAGGTCTAGTGTGGTCCCAGGTCTAGTGTGGGACTAGGGCCAGTGTGGTCCCAGGTCTGGTGTGGGCCATGGGGCAGTGTGGCCCAGGTCTAGTGTGGTCCCAGGTCTAGTGTGGGACTAGGGCCAGTGTGGTCCCAGGTCTAGTGTGGCCCAGGTCTAGTGTGGTCCCAGGTCTAGTGTGGTCCCAGGTCTAGTGTGGGACTAGGGCCAGTGTGGGACTAGGGCCAGTGTGGGCCCAGGTCTAGTGTGGCCTCAGCTCTAGTGTGGGACTAGGGCCAGTATGGCCCCAGCTCTAGTGTGGGACTAGGGCAAGTGTGGGACTAGGGCCAATGTGGCCCCAGCTCTAGTGTGGGACTAGGGCCAGTGTTGCCCCAGCTCTAGTGTGGGACTAGGGCCAGTGTGGCCCCAGCTCTAGTGTGGGACTAGGGCCCGTGTGGCCCCAGCTCTAGTGTGGGACTAGGGCCAGTGTGGCCCCAGCTCTAGTGTGGGACTAGGGCCAGTGTGGCACCAGCTCTAGTGTGGGACTAGGGCCAGTGTGGGCCTAGGTCTAGTGTGGCACCAGCTCTAGTGTGGGACTAGGGCCATTGTGGGCCTAGGTTTAGTGTGGAACCAGCTCTAGTGTGGGACTAGGGCCAGTGTGGTCCCAGGTCTAGTGTGGGCCATTGGGCAGTGTGGCCCAGGTCTAGTGTGGTCCCAGGTCTAGTGTGGGACTAGGGCCAGTGTGGGCCCAGGTCTAATGTGGGACTAGGGCCAGTGTGGACCCAGCTCTTGTGTGAGACTAGGGCCAGTGTGGCCCCAGTTCTAGTGTGGGACAATTGGGGCAGTGTGGTCCCAGGTCTAATGTGGGTCTAGGGCCAGTGTGGCCCAGGTCTAGTGTGGGTCATGGGGCAGTGTGGCCCAGGTCTAGTGTGGTCCCAGCTCTAGTATGGGACTAGGGCCATTGTGGTCCCAGGTCTAGTGTGGGCCATGGGGCAGTGTGGTCCCAGGTCTAGTGTGGGACTAGGGCCAGTGTGGGCCCAGGCCTAGTGTGGCCCAGGTCTAGTGTGGTCCCAGGTCTAGTGTGGGACTAGGGCCAGTGTGGTCCCAGGTCTAGTGTTGGCCATGGGGCAGTGTGGCCCAGGTCTAGTGTGGTCCAAGGTCTAGTGTGGGACTAGGGCCAGTGTGGTCCCAGGTCTAGTGTGGGCCATGGGCAGTGTGGCCCAGGTCTAGTGTGGTCCCAGGTCTAGTGTGGGACTAGGGCAAGTGTGTTCCCAGGTCTAGTGTGGGTCATGGGGCAGTGTGGCCCAGGTCTAGTGTGGTCCCAGGTCTAGTGTGGGACTAGGGCCAGTGTGGTCCCTGGTCTAGTGTGGGCCAGGTGGCAGTGTGGCACATGTCTAGTGTGGCCCCAGCTCTAGTGTGGGACTAGGGCCAGTGTGGGCACAGGTCTAGTGTGGTCCCAGGTCTAGTGTGGGACTAGGGCCAGTGTGGTCCCAGGTGTAGTGTGGGCCATGGGGCAGTGTGGGCCCAGGTCTAGTGTGGTCCCAGGTCTAGTGTGGGACTAGGGCCAGTGTGGTCCCAGGTCTATTGTGGGCCATGGGGCAGTATGGCCTAGGTCTAGTGTGGTCCCAGGTCTAGTGTGGGACTAGGGCCAGTGTGGTCCCAGGTCTAGTGTGGGCCATGGGGCAGTGTGGACCAGGTCTAGTGTGGTCCTAGGTCTAGTGTGGGACTAGGGCCAGTGTGGTCCCAGGTCTAGTGTGGGCCATGGGGCAGTGTGGCCCAGGTCTAGTGTGGTCCCAGGTCTAGTGTGGGACTAGGGCCCGTGTGGTCCCAGGTCTAGTGTGGGCAAAGGGGCAGTGTGGCCCAGGTCTAGTGTGGTCCCAGGTCTAGTGTGGGACTAGGGCCAGTGTGGTCCCAGGTCTAGTGTGGGCCATTGGGCAGTGTGGCCCAGGTCTAGTGTGGTCCCACGTCTAGTGTGGGACTAGGGCCAGTGTGGTCCCAGGTCTAGTGTGGGCCATGGGGCAGTGTGGACCAGGTCTAGTGTAGTCCCAGATCTAGTGTGGGACTAGGGCCAGTGTGGTCCCAGGTCTAGTGTGGGCCATGGGCAGTGTGGCCCAGGTCTAGTGTGGTCCCAGGTCTAGTGTGGGCCATTGGGCAGTGTGGCCCAGGTCTAGTGTGGGACTAGGGCCAGTGTGGGCCCAGGTCTAATGTGGCACCAGTTCTTGTGTGGGACTAGCGCCAATGTGGCCCCAGCTCTAGTGTGGGACTAGGGCCAGTGTGGCCCCAGCTCTAGTGCGGGACTAGGGCCAGTGTGGCCCCAGCTCTAGTGTGGGACTAGGGCCAGTGTGGCCCCAGCCCTAGTGTGGGATAGGGCCAGTGTGGCACCAGCTCTAGTGTGGGACTAGGGCCAGTGTGGGCCTAGGTCTAGTGTGGCACCAGCTCTAGTGTGGGACTAGGGCCAGTGTGGGCCCAGGTCTAGTGTGGGACTAGGACCAGTGTGGGCCCAGGTCTAGTGTGGCACCAGCTCTAGTGTGGGACTACGGCCAGTGTGGGCCCAGGTCTAGTGTGAGCCTAGGGGCAGTGTGGACCCTGGTCTAGCGTGGAGCTAGGGCCAGTGTGGTCCCAGGTCTAGTGTGGGACTAGGGCCAGTGTGGCCCAGGTCGAGTGTGGTCCCAGTTCTAGTGTGCGACTAGGGCCAGTGTGGTCCCAGGTCTAGTGTGGGCCATGGGGCAGTGTGCCCCAGGTCTAGTGTGGTCCCAGGTCTAGTGTGGGACTAGGGCCAGTGTGGTCCCAGGTGTAGTGTGGGCCATGGGGCAGTGTGGGCCCAGGTCTAGTGTGGTCCCAGGTCTAGTGTGGGACTAGGGCCAGTGTGGTCCCAGGTCTAGTGTGGGCCATGGGGCAGTGTGGCCCAGGTCTAGTGTGGTCCCAGGTCTAGTGTGGGACTAGGGCCAGTGTGGGCCCAGGTCTAATGTGGCACCAGTTCTAGTGTGGGACTAGGGCGAATGTGGCCCCAGCTCTAGTGTGGGACTAGGGCCAGTGTGGCCCCAGCTCTAGTGCGGGACTACGGCCAGTGTGGCCCCAGCTCTAGTGTGGGACTAGGGCCAGTGTGGCCCCAGCTCTAGTGTGGGACTAGGGCCAGTGTGGCCCCCAGCTCTAGTGTGGGACTAGGGCCAGTGCGGCCCCCAGCTCTAGTGTGGGACTGGGGCCAGTGTGGGCCTAGGTCTAGTGTGGCCCCAGCTCTAGTGTGGGACTAGGGTCAGTGTGGCCCCCAGCTCTAGTGTGGGACTTGGGCCAGTGTGGCCCCTGCTCTAGTGTGGGACTAGGGCCAGTGTGGCCCCCAGCTCTAGTGTGGGACTAGGGCCAGTGTGGCCCCCAGCTCTAGTGTGGGACTGGGGCCAGTGTGGGCCTAGGTCTAGTGTGGCACCAGCTCTAGCGTGGGACTAGGGCCAGTGTGGTCCCAGGTCTTGTGTGGGCCATGGGGCAGTGTGGCCCAGGTCTAGTGTGGTCCCAGGTCTAGTGTGGGACTAGGGCCAGTGTGGGCCCAGGCCTAGTGTGGCCCAGGTCTAGTGTGGTCCCAGGTCTAGTGTGGGACTAGGGCCAGTGTGGTCCCAGGTCTAGTGTTGGCCATGGGGCAGTGTGGCCCAGGTCTAGTGTGGTCCAAGGTCTAGTGTGGGACTAGGGCCAGTGTGGTCCCAGGTCTAGTGTGGGCCATGGGCAGTGTGGCCCAGGTCTAGTGTGGTCCCAGGTCTAGTGCGGGACTAGGGCGAGTGTGTTCCCAGGTCTAGTGTGGGTCATGGGGCAGTGTGGCCCAGGTCTAGTGTGGTCCCAGGTCTAGTGTGGGACTAAGGCCAGTGTGGTCCCTGGTCTAGTGTGGGCCAGGGGGCAGTGTGGCACAGGTCTAGTGTGGCCCCAGCTCTAGTGTGGGACTAGGGCCAGTGTGGGCACATGTCTAGTGTGGTCCCAGGTCTAGTGTGGGACTAGGGCCAGTGTGGTCCCAGGTCTATTGTGGGCCATGGGGCAGTATGGCCCAGGTCTATTGTGGTCCCAGGTCTAGTGTGGGACTAGGGCCAGTGTGGTCCCAGGTCTAGTGTGGGCCATGGGGCAGTGTGGACCAGGTCTATTGTGGTCCTAGGTCTAGTGTGGGACTAGGGCCAGTGTGGTCCCAGGTCTAGTGTGGGCCATGGGGCAGTGTGGCCCAGGTCTAGTGCGGTCCCAGGTCTAGTGTGGGACTAGGGCCCGTGTGGTCCCAGGTCTAGTGTGGGCAAAGGGGCAGTGTGGCCCAGGTCTAGTGTGGTCCCAGGTCTAGTGTGGGACTAGGGCCAGTGTGGTCCCAGGTCTAGTGTGGGCCATTGGGCAGTGTGGCCCAGGTCTAGTGTGGTCCCAGGTCTAGTGTGGGACTAGGGCCAGTGTGGTCCCAGGTCTAGTGTGGGCCATGGGGCAGTGTGGACCAGGTCTAGTGTGGTCCCAGGTCTAGTGTGGGACTAGGGCCAGTGTGGTCCCAGGTCTAGTGTGGGCCATGGGCAGTGTGGCCCAGGTCTAGTGTGGTCCCAGGTCTAGTGTGGGACTAGGGCCAGTGTGGCCCCAGGTCTAGTGTGGGCCATTGGGCAGTGTGGCCCAGGTCTAGTGTGGGACTAGGGCCAGTGTGGGCCCAGGTCTAATGTGGCACCAGTTCTTGTGTGGGACTAGCGCCAATGTGGCCCCAGGTCTAGTGTGGGACTAGGGCCAGTGTGGCCCCAGCTCTAGTGCGGGACTAGGGCCAGTGTGGCCCCAGCTCTAGTGTGGGACTAGGGCCAGTGTGGCCTCAGCCCTAGTGTGGGACTAGGGCCAGTGTGGCACCAGCTCTAGTGTGGGACTAGGGCCAGTGTGGGCCTAGGTCTAGTGTGGCACCAGCTCTAGTGTGGGACTAGGGCCAGTGTGGGCCCAGGTCTAGTGTGGGACTAGGGCCAGTGTGGGCCCAGGTCTAGTGTGGCACCAGCTCTAGTGTGGGACTACGGCCAGTGTGGGCCCAGGTCTAGTGTGAGCCTAGGGGCAGTGTGGACCCTGGTCTAGCGTGGAGCTAGGGCCAGTGTGGTCCCAGGTCTAGTGTGGGACTAGGGCCAGTGTGGCCCAGGTCTAGTGTGGTCCCAGGTCTAGTGTGCGACTAGGGCCAGTGTGGTCCCAGGTCTAGTGTGGGCCATGGGGCAGTGTGCCCCAGGTCTAGTGTGGTCCCAGGTCTAGTGTGGGACTAGGGCCAGTGTGGTCCCAGGTGTAGTGTGGGCCATGGGGCAGTGTGGGCCCAGGTCTAGTGTGGTCCCAGGTCTAGTGTGGGACTAGGGCCAGTGTGGTCCCAGGTCTAGTGTGGGCCATGGGGCAGTGTGGACCAGGTCTAGTGTGGTCCTAGGTCTAGTGTGGGACTAGGGCCAGTGTGGTCCCAGGTCTAGTGTGGGCCATGGGGCAGTGTGGCCCAGGTCTAGTGTGGTCCCAGGTCTAGTGTGGGACTAGGGCCCGTGTGGTCCCAGGTCTAGTGTGGGCAAAGGGGCAGTGTGGCCCAGGTCTAGTGTGGTCCCAGGTCTAGTGTGGGACTAGGGCCAGTGTGGTCCCAGGTCTAGTGTGGGCCATTGGGCAGTGTGGCCCAGGTCTAGTGTGGTCCCAGGTCTAGTGTGGGACTAGGGCCAGTGTGGTCCCAGGTCTAGTGTGGGCCATGGGGCAGTGTGGACCAGGTCTAGTGTGGTCCCAGATCTAGTGTGGGACTAGGGCCAGTGTGGTCCCAGGTCTAGTGTGGGCCATGGCCAGTGTGGCCCAGGTCTAGTGTGGTCCCAGGTCTAGTGTGGGACTAGGGCCAGTGTGGCCCCAGGTCTAGTGTGGGCCATTGGGCAGTGTGGCCCAGGTCTAGTGTGGGACTAGGGCCAGTGTGGGCCCAGGTCTAATGTGGCACCAGTTCTTGTGTGGGACTAGCGCCAATGTGGCCCCAGCTCTAGTGTGGGACTAGGGCCAGTGTGGCCCCAGCTCTAGTGCGGGACTAGGGCCAGTGTGGCCCCAGCTCTAGTGTGGGACTAGGGCCAGTGTGGCCCCAGCCCTAGTGTGGGATAGGGCCAGTGTGGCACCAGCTCTAGTGTGGGACTAGGGCCAGTGTGGGCCTAGGTCTAGTGTGGCACCAGCTCTAGTGTGGGACTAGGGCCAGTGTGGGCCCAGGTCTAGTGTGGGACTAGGACCAGTGTGGGCCCAGGACTAGTGTGGCACCAGCTCTAGTGTGGGACTACGGCCAGTGTGGGCCCAGGTCTAGTGTGAGCCTAGGGGCAGTGTGGACCCTGGTCTAGCGTGGAGCTAGGGCCAGTGTGGTCCCAGGTCTAGTGTGGGACTAGGGCCAGTGTGGCCCAGGTCGAGTGTGGTCCCAGGTCTAGTGTGCGACTAGGGCCAGTGTGGTCCCAGGTCTAGTGTGGGCCATGGGGCAGTGTGCCCCAGGTCTAGTGTGGTCCCAGGTCTAGTGTGGGACTAGGGCCAGTGTGGTCCCAGGTGTAGTGTGGGCCATGGGGCAGTGTGAGCCCAGGGCTAGTGTGGTCCCAGGTCTAGTGTGGGACTAGGGCCAGTGTGGTCCCAGGTCTAGTGTGGGCCATGGGGCAGTGTGGCCCAGGTCTAGTGTGGTCCCAGGTCTAGTGTGGGACTAGGGCCAGTGTGGGCCCAGGTCTAATGTGGCACCAGTTCTAGTGTGGGACTAGGGCCAATGTGGCCCCAGCTCTAGTGTGGGACTAGGGCCAGTGTGGCCCCAGCTCTAGTGCGGGACTAGGGCCAGTGTGGCCCCAGCTCTAGTGTGGGACTAGGGCCAGTGTGGCCCCAGCTCTAGTGTGGGACTAGGGCCAGTGTGGTCCCCAGCTCTAGTGTGGGACTAGGGCCAGTGCGGCCCCCAGCTCTAGTGTGGGACTGGGCCAGTGTGGGCCTAGGTCTAGTGTGGCCCTAGCTCTAGTGTGGGACTAGGGTCAGTGTGGCCCCCAGCTCTAGTGTGGGACTAGGGCCAGTGTGGCCCCTGCTCTAGTGTGGGACTAGGGCCAGTGTGGCCCCCAGCTCTAGTGTGGGACTAGGGCCAGTGCGGCCCCCAGCTCTAGTGTGGGACTGGGGCCAGTGTGGGCCTAGGTCTAGTGTGGCACCAGCTCTAGCGTGGGACTAGGGCCAGTGTGGTCCCAGGTCTTGTGTGGGCCATGGGGCAGTGTGGCCCAGGTCTAGTGTGGTCCCAGGTCTAGTGTGGGACTCGGGCCAGTGTGGGCCCAGGCCTAGTGTGGCCCAGGTCTAGTGTGGTCCCAGGTCTAGTGTGGGACTAGGGCCAGTGTGGTCCCAGGTCTAGTGTTGGCCATGGGGCAGTGTGGCCCAGGTCTAGTGTGGTCCAAGGTCTAGTGTGGGACTAGGGCCAGTGTGGTCCCAGGTCTAGTGTGGGCCATGGGCAGTGTGGCCCAGGTCTAGTGTGGTCCCAGGTCTAGTGCGGGACTAGGGCGAGTGTGTTCCCAGGTCTAGTGTGGGTCATGGGGCAGTGTGGCCCAGGTCTAGTGTGGTCCCAGGTCTAGTGTGGGACTAAGGCCAGTGTGGTCCCTGGTCTAGTGTGGGCCAGGGGGCAGTGTGGCACAGGTCTAGTGTGGCCCCAGCTCTAGTGTGGGACTAGGGCCAGTGTGGGCACATGTCTAGTGTGGTCCCAGGTCTAGTGTGGGACTAGGGCCAGTGTGGTCCCAGGTGTAGTGTGGGCCATGGGGCAGTGTGGGCCCAGGTCTAGTGTGGTCCCAGGTCTAGTTTGGGACTAGGGCCAGTGTGGTCCCAGGTCTATTGTGGGCCATGGGGCAGTATGGCCCAGGTCTAGTGTGGTCCCAGGTCTAGTGTGGGACTAGGGCCAGTGTGGTCCCAGGTCTAGTGTGGGCCATGGGGCAGTGTGGACCAGGTCTATTGTGGTCCTAGGTCTAGTGTGGGACTAGGGCCAGTGTGGTCCCAGGTCTAGTGTGGGCCATGGGGCAGTGTGGCCCAGGTCTAGTGTGGTCCCAGGTCTAGTGTGGGACTAGGGCCCGTGTGGTCCCAGGTCTAGTGTGGGCAAAGGGGCAGTGTGGCCCAGGTCTAGTGTGGTCCCAGGTCTAGTGTGGGACTAGGGCCAGTGTGGTCCCAGGTCTAGTGTGGGCCATTGGGCAGTGTGGCCCAGGTCTAGTGTGGTCCCAGGTCTAGTGTGGGACTAGGGCCAGTGTGGTCCCAGGTCTAGTGTGGGCCATGGGGCAGTGTGGACCAGGTCTAGTGTGGTCCCAGGTCTAGTGTGGGACTAGGGCCAGTGTGGTCCCAGGTCTAGTGTGGGCCATGGGCAGTGTGGCCCAGGTCTAGTGTGGTCCCAGGTCTAGTGTGGGACTAGGGCCAGTGTGGCCCCAGGTCTAGTGTGGGCCATTGGGCAGTGTGGCCCAGGTCTAGTGTGGGAGTAGGGCCAGTGTGGGCCCAGGTCTAATGTGGCACCAGTTCTTGTGTGGGACTAGCGCCAATGTGGCCCCAGGTCTAGTGTGGGACTAGGGCCAGTGTGGCCCCAGCTCTAGTGCGGGACTAGGGCCAGTGTGGCCCCAGCTCTAGTGTGGGACTAGGGCCAGTGTGGCCCCAGCCCTAGTGTGGGACTAGGGCCAGTGTGGCACCAGCTCTAGTGTGGGACTAGGGCCAGTGTGGGCCTAGGTCTAGTGTGGCACCAGCTCTAGTGTGGGACTAGGGCCACTGTGGGCCCAGGTCTAGTGTGGGACTAGGGCCAGTGTGGGCCCAGGTCTAGTGTGGCACCAGCTCTAGTGTGGGACTACGGCCAGTGTGGGCCCAGGTCTAGTGTGAGCCTAGGGGCAGTGTGGACCCTGGTCTAGCGTGGAGCTAGGGCCAGTGTGGTCCCAGGTCTAGTGTGGGACTAGGGCCAGTGTGGCCCAGGTCTAGTGTGGTCCCAGGTCTAGTGTGCGACTAGGGCCAGTGTGGTCCCAGGTCTAGTGTGGGCCATGGGGCAGTGTGCCCCAGGTCTAGTGTGGTCCCAGGTCTAGTGTGGGACTAGGGCCAGTGTGGTCCCAGGTGTAGTGTGGGCCATGGGGCAGTGTGGGCCCAGGTCTAGTGTGGTCCCAGGTCTAGTGTGGGACTAGGGCCAGTGTGGTCCCAGGTCTAGTGTGGGCCATGGGGCAGTGTGGCCCAGGTCTAGTGTGGTCCCAGGTCTAGTGTGGGACTAGGGCCAGTGTGGGCCCAGGTCTAATGTGGCACCAGTTCTAGTGTGGGACTAGGGCCAATGTGGCCCCAGCTCTAGTGTGGGACTAGGGCCAGTGTGGCCCCAGCTCTAGTGCGGGACTAGGGCCAGTGTGGCCCCAGCTCTAGTGTGGGACTAGGGCCAGTGTGGCCCCAGCTCTAGTGTGGGACTAGGGCCAGTATGGCCCCCAGCTCTAGTGTGGGACTAGGGCCAGTGCGGCCCCCAGCTCTAGTGTGGGACTGGGGCCAGTGTGGGCCTAGGTCTAGTGTGGCCCCAGCTCTAGTGTGGGACTAGGGTCAGTGTGGCCCCCAGCTCTATTGTGGGACTAGGGCCAGTGTGGCCCCTGCTCTAGTGTGGGACTAGGGCCAGTGTGGCCCCCAGCTCTAGTGTGGGACTAGGGCCAGTGCGGCCCCCAGCTCTAGTGTGGGACTGGGGCCAGTGTGGGCCTAGGTCTAGTGTGGCACCAGCTCTAGCGTGGGACTAGGGCCAGTGTGGTCCCAGGTCTTGTGTGGGCCATGGGGCAGTGTGGCCCAGGTCTAGTGTGGTCCCAGGTCTAGTGTGGGACTAGGGCCAGTGTGGTCCCAGGTCTAGTGTGGGCCATCGGGCAGTGTGGCCCAGGTCTAGTGTGGTCCCAGGTCTAGTGTGGGACTAGGGCCAGTGTGGGCCCCGGTCTAATGTGGCACCAGTTCTTGTGTGGGACTAGGGCCAATGTGGCCCCAGCTCTAGTGTGGGACTAGGGCCAATGTGGCCCCAGCTCTAGTGCGGGACTAGGGCCAGTGTGGCCCCAGCTCTAGTGCGGGACTAGGGCCAGTGTGGCCCCAGCTCTAGTGCGGGACTAGGGCCAGTGTGGCCCCAGCTCTAGTGTGGAACTAGGGCCAGTGTGGCCCCAGCCCTAGTGTGGGACTAGGGCCAGTGTGGCACGAGCTCTAGTGTGGGACTAGGGCCAGTGTGGGCCTAGGTCTAGTGTGGCACCAGCTCTAGTGTGGGACTAGGGCCAGTGTGGGCCCAAGTCTAGTGTGGGACTAGGGCCAGTTTGGGCCCAGGTCTAGTGTGGCACCAGCTCTAGTGTGGGACTACGGCCAGTGTGGGCCCAGGTCTAGTGTGAGCCTAGGGGCAGTGTGGACCCTGGTCTAGCGTGGGGTTAGGGCCAGTGTGGTCCCAGGTCTAGTGTGGGACTAGGGCCAGTGTGGCCCAGGTCTAGTGTGGTCCCAGGTCTAGTGTGGGACTAGGGCCAGTGTGGTCCCAGGTCTAGTGTGGACCATGGGGCAGTGTGCCCCAGGTCTAGTGTGGTCCCAGGTCTAGTGTGGGACTAGGGCCAGTGTGGTCCCAGGTGTAGTGTGGGCCATGGGGCAGTGTGGGCCCAGGTCTAGTGTGGTCCCAGGTCTAGTGTGGGAATAGGGCCAGTGTGGTCCCAGGTCTAGTGTGGGCCATGGGGCAGTGTGGCCCAGGTCTAGTGTGGTCCCAGGTCTAGTGTGGGACTAGGGCCAGTGTGGTCCCAGGTCTAGTGTGGGACTAGGGCCAGTGTGGTCCAGGTCTAGTGTGGTCCCAGGTCCAGTGTGGGACTAGGGCCAGTGTGGTCCCAGGTCTAGTGTGGGCCATGGGGCAGTGTGGCCCAGGTCTAGTGTGGTCCCAGGTCTAGTGTGGGACTAGGGCCAGTGTGGTCCCAGGTCTAGTGTGGGCCATCGGGCAGTGTGGCCCAGGTCTAGTGTGGTCCTAGGTCTAGTGTGGGACTAGGGCCAGTGTGGTCCCAGCTCTAGTGTGGGACTAGGGCCAGTGTGGCCCCAGGTCTAATGTGGCACCACTTCTTGTGTGGGACTAGGGCCAATGTGGCCCCAGCTCTAGTGTGGGACTAGGGCCAGTGTGGCCCCAGCTCTAGTGCGGGACTAGGGCCAGTGTGGCCCCAGCTCTAGTGCGGGACTAGGGCCAGTGTGGCCCCAGCCCTAGTGTGGGACTAGGGCCAGTGTGGCACCAGCTCTAGTGTGGGACTAGGGCCAGTGTGGGCCTAGGTCTAGTGTGGCACCAGCTCTAGTGTGGGACTAGGGCCAGTGTGGTCCCAGGTCTAGTGTGGGACTAGGGCCAGTGTGGGCCCAGGTCTAGTGTGGCACCAGCTCTAGTGTGGGACTACGGTCAGTGTGGGCCCAGGTCTAGTGTGAGCCTAGGGGCAGTGTGGACCCTGGTCTAGCGTGGGGCTAGGGCCAGTGTGGTCCCAGGTCTAGTGTGGGATTAGGGCCAGTGTGGCCCAGGTCTAGTGTTGCCCCAGGTCTAGTGTCGGACTAGGGAAAGTGTGGTCCCAGGTCTAGTGTGGGCCATGGGCAGTGTGGCCCAGGTCTAGTGTGGTCCCAGGTCTAGTGTGGGACTAGGGCCAGTGTGGCCCCAGGTCTAGTGTGGGCCATTGGGCAGTGTGGCCCAGGTCTAGTGTGGTCCCAGGTCTAGTGTGGGACTAGAGCCAGTGTGGCCCCAGCTCTAGTGTGGGATTAGGGCCAGTGTGGCCCCAGCTCTAGTGTGAGACTAGGGCCAGTGTGGGCCCAGGTCTAGTGTGGGTCATGGAGCAGTGTGGCCCAGGTCCAGTGTGGTCCCAGGTCTAGTGTGGGCCAGGAGGCAGTGTGGCTCAGGTCTAGTGTGGCCCCAGCTCTAGTGTGGGACTAGGGCCAGTGTGGCCCCAGCTCTAGTGCGGGACTAGGGCCAGTGTGGCCCCAGCTCTAGTGTGGAACTAGGGCCAGTGTGGCCCCAGCCCTAGTGTGGGACTAGGGCCAGTGTGCCCCAGCTCTAGTGCGGGTCTAGGGCCAGTGTGGCCCCAGCTCTAGTGTGGGACTAGGGCCAGTGTGGCCCCAGCCCTAGTGTGGGACTAGGGCCAGTGTGGCACCAGCTCTAGTGTGGGACTAGGGCCAGTGTGGGCCTAGGTCTAGTGTGGCACCAGCTCTAGTGTGGGACTAGGGCCAGTGTGGGCCCAGGTCTAGTGTGGGACTAGGGCCAGTGTGGGCCCAGGTCTAGTGTGGCACCAGCTCTAGTGTGGGACTACGGCCAGTGTGGGCCCAGGTCTAGTGTGAGCCTAGGGGCAGTGTGGACCCTGGTCTAGCGTGGAGCTAGGGCCAGTGTGGTCCCAGGTCTAGTGTGGGACTAGGGCCAGTGTGGCCCAGGTCTAGTGTGGTCCCAGGTCTAGTGTGCGACTAGGGCCAGTGTGGTCCCAGGTCTAGTGTGGGCCATGGGGCAGTGTGCCCCAGGTCTAGTGTGGTCCCAGGTCTAGTGTGGGACTAGGGCCAGTGTGGTCCCAGGTGTAGTGTGGGCCATGGGGCAGTGTGGGCCCAGGTCTAGTGTGGTCCCAGGTCTAGTGTGGGACTAGGGCCAGTGTGGTCCCAGGTCTAGTGTGGGCCATGGGGCAGTGTGGCCCAGGTCTAGTGTGGTCCCAGGTCTAGTGTGGGACTAGGGCCAGTGTGGGCCCAGGTCTAATGTGGCACCAGTTCTAGTGTGGGACTAGGGCCAATGTGGCCCCAGCTCTAGTGTGGGACTAGGGCCAGTGTGGCCCCAGCTCTAGTGCGGGACTAGGGCCAGTGTGGCCCCAGCTCTAGTGTGGGACTAGGGCCAGTGTGGCCCCAGCTCTAGTGTGGGACTAGGGCCAGTGTAGCCCCCAGCTCTAGTGTGGGACTAGGGCCAGTGCGGCCCCCAGCTCTAGTGTGGGACTGGGGCCAGTGTGGGCCTAGGTCTAGTGTGGCCCCAGCTCTAGTGTGGGACTAGGGTCAGTGTTGCCCCCAGCTCTAGTGTGGGACTAGGGCCAGTGTGGCCCCTGCTCTAGTGTGGGACTAGGGCCAGTGTGGCCCCCAGCTCTAGTGTGGGACTAGGGCCAGTGCGGCCCCCAGCTCTAGTGTGGGACTGGGGCCAGTGTGGGCCTAGGTCTAGTGTGGCACCAGCTCTAGCGTGGGACTAGGGCCAGTGTGGTCCCAGGTCTTGTGTGGGCCATGGGGCAGTGTGGCCCAGGTCTAGTGTGGTCCCAGGTCTAGTGTGGGACTAGGGCCAGTGTGGTCCCAGGTCTAGTGTGGGCCATCGGGCAGTGTGGCCCAGGTCTAGTGTGGTCCCAGGTCTAGTGTGGGACTAGGGCCAGTGTGGGCCCCGGTCTAATGTGGCACCAGTTCTTGTGTGGGACTAGGGCCAATGTGGCCCCAGCTCTAGTGTGGGACTAGGGCCAATGTGGCCCCAGCTCTAGTGCGGGACTAGGGCCAGTGTGGCCCCAGCTCTAGTGCGGGACTAGGGCCAGTGTGGCCCCAGCTCTAGTGCGGGACTAGGGCCAGTGTGGCCCCAGCTCTAGTGTGGAACTAGGGCCAGTGTGGCCCCAGCCCTAGTGTGGGACTAGGGCCAGTGTGGCACGAGCTCTAGTGTGGGACTAGGGCCAGTGTGGGCCTAGGTCTAGTGTGGCACCAGCTCTAGTGTGGGACTAGGGCCAGTGTGGGCCCAGGTCTAGTGTGGGACTAGGGCCAGTTTGGGCCCAGGTCTAGTGTGGCACCAGCTCTAGTGTGGGACTACGGCCAGTGTGGGCCCAGGTCTAGTGTGAGCCTAGGGGCAGTGTGGACCCTGGTCTAGCGTGGGGTTAGGGCCAGTGTGGTCCCAGGTCTAGTGTGGGACTAGGGCCAGTGTGGCCCAGGTCTAGTGTGGTCCCAGGTCTAGTGTGGGACTAGGGCCAGTGTGGTCCCAGGTCTAGTGTGGGCCATGGGGCAGTGTGCCCCAGGTCTAGTGTGGTCCCAGGTCTAGTGTGGGACTAGGGCCAGTGTGGTCCCAGGTGTAGTGTGGGCCATGGGGCAGTGTGGGCCCAGGTCTAGTGTGGTCCCAGGTCTAGTGTGGGAATAGGGCCAGTGTGGTCCCAGGTCTAGTGTGGGCCATGGGGCAGTGTGGCCCAGGTCTAGTGTGGTCCCAGGTCTAGTGTTGGACTAGGGCCAGTGTGGTCCCAGGTCTAGTGTGGGACTAGGGCCAGTGTGGTCCAGGTCTAGTGTGGTCCCAGGTCCAGTGTGGGACTAGGGCCAGTGTGGTCCCAGGTCTAGTGTGGGCCATGGGGCAGTGTGGCCCAGGTCTAGTGTGGTCCAAGGTCTAGTGTGGGACTAGGGCCAGTGTGGTCCCAGGTCTAGTGTGGGCCATCGGGCAGTGTGGCCCAGGTCTAGTGTGGTCCCAGGTCTAGTGTGGGACTAGGGCCAGTGTGGTCCCAGCTCTAGTGTGGGACTAGGGCCAGTGTGGCCCCAGGTCTAATGTGGCACCACTTCTTGTGTGGGACTAGGGCCAATGTGGCCCCAGCTCTAGTGTGGGACTAGGGCCAGTGTGGCCCCAGCTCTAGTGCGGGACTAGGGCCAGTGTGGCCCCAGCTCTAGTGCGGGACTAGGGCCAGTGTGGCCGCAGCCCTAGTGTGGGACTAGGGCCAGTGTGGCACCAGCTCTAGTGTGGGACTAGGGCCAGTGTGGGCCTAGGTCTAGTGTGGCACCAGCTCTAGTGTGGGACTAGGGCCAGTGTGGTCCCAGGTCTAGTGTGGGACTAGGGCCAGTGTGGGCCCAGGTCTAGTGTGGCACCAGCTCTAGTGTGGGACTACGGTCAGTGTGGGCCCAGGTCTAGTGTGAGCCTAGGGGCAGTGTGGACCCTGGTCTAGCGTGGGGCTAGGGCCAGTGTGGTCCCAGGTCTAGTGTGGGATTAGGGCCAGTGTGGCCCAGGTCTAGTGTTGCCCCAGGTCTAGTGTCGGACTAGGGAAAGTGTGGTCCCAGGTCTAGTGTGGGCCATGGGCAGTGTGGCCCAGGTCTAGTGTGGTCCCAGGTCTAGTGTGGGACTAGGGCCAGTGTGGCCCCAGGTCTAGTGTGGGCCATTGGGCAGTGTGGCCCAGGTCTAGTGTGGTCCCAGGTCTAGTGTGGGACTAGAGCCAGTGTGGCCCCAGCTCTAGTGTGGGATTAGGGCCAGTGTGGCCCCAGCTCTAGTGTGAGACTAGGGCCAGTGTGGGCCCAGGTCTAGTGTGGGTCATGGAGCAGTGTGGCCTAGGTCTAGTGTGGCCCCAGCTCTAGTGTGGGACTAGGGCCAGTGTGGCCCCAGCTCTAGTGCGGGACTAGTGCCAGTGTGGCCCCAGCTCTAGTGTGGAACTAGGGCCAGTGTGGCCCCAGCCCTAGTGTGGGACTAGGGCCAGTGTGGCCCCAGCTCTAGTGTGCGACTGGGGCCAGTGTGGGCCTAGGTCTAGTGTGGCACCAAGCTCTAGTGTGGGACTAGGGCCAGTGTGGTCCCAGGTCTTGTGTGGGCCATGGGGCAGTGTGGCCCAGGTCTAGTGTGGTCCCAGGTCTAGTGTGGGACTAGGGCCAGTGTGGTCCCAGGTCTGGTGTGGGCCATCGGGCAGTGTGGCCCAGGTCTAGTGTGGTCCCAGATCTAGTGTGGGACTAGGGCCAGTGTGGTCTCAGCTCTAGTGTGGGACTAGGGCCAGTGTGGGCCCAGGTCTAATGTGGCACCAGTTCTTGTGTGGGACTAGGGCCAATGTGGCCCCAGCTCTAGTGTGGGACTAGGGCCAGTGTGGCCCCAGCTCTAGTGTGGGACTAGGGCCAGTGTGGTCCCCAGCTCTAGTGTCGGACTAGGGCCAGTGCGGCCCCCAGCTCTAGTGTGGGACTGGGGCCAGTGTGGGCCTAGGTCTAGTGTGGCCCTAGCTCTAGTGTGGGACTAGGGTCAGTGTGGCCCCCAGCTCTAGTGTGGGACTAGGGCCAGTGTGGCCCCTGCTCTAGTGTGGGACTAGGGCCAGTGTGGCCCCCAGCTCTAGTGTGGGACTAGGGCCAGTGCGGCCCCCAGCTCTAGTGTGGGACTGGGGCCAGTGTAGGCCTAGGTCTAGTGTGGCACCAGCTCTAGCGTGGGACTAGGGCCAGTGTGGTCCCAGGTCTTGTGTGGGCCATGGGGCAGTGTGGCCCAGGTCTAGTGTGGTCCCAGGTCTAGTGTGGGACTCGGGCCAGTGTGGGCCCAGGCCTAGTGTGGCCCAGGTCTAGTGTGGTCCCAGGTCTAGTGTGGGACTAGGGCCAGTGTGGTCCCAGGTCTAGTGTTGGCCATGGGGCAGTGTGGCCCAGGTCTAGTGTGGTCCAAGGTCTAGTGTGGGACTAGGGCCAGTGTGGTCCCAGGTCTAGTGTGGGCCATGGGCAGTGTGGCCCAGGTCTAGTGTGGTCCCAGGTCTAGTGCGGGACTAGGGCGAGTGTGTTCCCAGGTCTAGTGTGGGTCATGGGGCAGTGTGGCCCAGGTCTAGTGTGGTCCCAGGTCTAGTGTGGGACTAAGGCCAGTGTGGTCCCTGGTCTAGTGTGGGCCAGGGGGCAGTGTGGCACAGGTCTAGTGTGGCCCCAGCTCTAGTGTGGGACTAGGGCCAGTGTGGGCACATGTCTAGTGTGGTCCCAGGTCTAGTGTGGGACTAGGGCCAGTGTGGTCCCAGGTGTAGTGTGGGCCATGGGGCAGTGTGGGCCCAGGTCTAGTGTGGTCCCAGGTCTAGTTTGGGACTAGGGCCAGTGTGGTCCCAGGTCTATTGTGGGCCATGGGGCAGTATGGCCCAGGTCTAGTGTGGTCCCAGGTCTAGTGTGGGACTAGGGCCAGTGTGGTCCCAGGTCTAGTGTGGGCCATGGGGCAGTGTGGACCAGGTCTATTGTGGTCCTAGGTCTAGTGTGGGACTAGGGCCAGTGTGGTCCCAGGTCTAGTGTGGGCCATGGGGCAGTGTGGCCCAGGTCTAGTGTGGTCCCAGGTCTAGTGTGGGACTAGGGCCCGTGTGGTCCCAGGTCTAGTGTGGGCAAAGGGGCAGTGTGGCCCAGGTCTAGTGTGGTCCCAGGTCTAGTGTGGGACTAGGGCCAGTGTGGTCCCAGGTCTAGTGTGGGCCATTGGGCAGTGTGGCCCAGGTCTAGTGTGGTCCCAGGTCTAGTGTGGGACTAGGGCCAGTGTGGTCCCAGGTCTAGTGTGGGCCATGGGGCAGTGTGGACCAGGTCTAGTGTGGTCCCAGGTCTAGTGTGGGACTAGGGCCAGTGTGGTCCCAGGTCTAGTGTGGGCCATGGGCAGTGTGGCCCAGGTCTAGTGTGGTCCCAGGTCTAGTGTGGGACTAGGGCCAGTGTGGCCCCAGGTCTAGTGTGGGCCATTGGGCAGTGTGGCCCAGGTCTAGTGTGGGACTAGGGCCAGTGTGGGCCCAGGTCTAATGTGGCACCAGTTCTTGTGTGGGACTAGCGCCAATGTGGCCCCAGGTCTAGTGTGGGACTAGGGCCAGTGTGGCCCCAGCTCTAGTGCGGGACTAGGGCCAGTGTGGCCCCAGCTCTAGTGTGGGACTAGGGCCAGTGTGGCCCCAGCCCTAGTGTGGGACTAGGGCCAGTGTGGCACCAGCTCTAGTGTGGGACTAGGGCCAGTGTGGGCCTAGGTCTAGTGTGGCACCAGCTCTAGTGTGGGACTAGGGCCACTGTGGGCCCAGGTCTAGTGTGGGACTAGGGCCAGTGTGGGCCCAGGTCTAGTGTGGCACCAGCTCTAGTGTGGGACTACGGCCAGTGTGGGCCCAGGTCTAGTGTGAGCCTAGGGGCAGTGTGGACCCTGGTCTAGCGTGGAGCTAGGGCCAGTGTGGTCCCAGGTCTAGTGTGGGACTAGGGCCAGTGTGGCCCAGGTCTAGTGTGGTCCCAGGTCTAGTGTGCGACTAGGGCCAGTGTGGTCCCAGGTCTAGTGTGGGCCATGGGGCAGTGTGCCCCAGGTCTAGTGTGGTCCCAGGTCTAGTGTGGGACTAGGGCCAGTGTGGTCCCAGGTGTAGTGTGGGCCATGGGGCAGTGTGGGCCCAGGTCTAGTGTGGTCCCAGGTCTAGTGTGGGACTAGGGCCAGTGTGGTCCCAGGTCTAGTGTGGGCCATGGGGCAGTGTGGCCCAGGTCTAGTGTGGTCCCAGGTCTAGTGTGGGACTAGGGCCAGTGTGGGCCCAGGTCTAATGTGGCACCAGTTCTAGTGTGGGACTAGGGCCAATGTGGCCCCAGCTCTAGTGTGGGACTAGGGCCAGTGTGGCCCCAGCTCTAGTGCGGGACTAGGGCCAGTGTGGCCCCAGCTCTAGTGTGGGACTAGGGCCAGTGTGGCCCCAGCTCTAGTGTGGGACTAGGGCCAGTATGGCCCCCAGCTCTAGTGTGGGACTAGGGCCAGTGCGGCCCCCAGCTCTAGTGTGGGACTGGGGCCAGTGTGGGCCTAGGTCTAGTGTGGCCCCAGCTCTAGTGTGGGACTAGGGTCAGTGTGGCCCCCAGCTCTATTGTGGGACTAGGGCCAGTGTGGCCCCTGCTCTAGTGTGGGACTAGGGCCAGTGTGGCCCCCAGCTCTAGTGTGGGACTAGGGCCAGTGCGGCCCCCAGCTCTAGTGTGGGACTGGGGCCAGTGTGGGCCTAGGTCTAGTGTGGCACCAGCTCTAGCGTGGGACTAGGGCCAGTGTGGTCCCAGGTCTTGTGTGGGCCATGGGGCAGTGTGGCCCAGGTCTAGTGTGGTCCCAGGTCTAGTGTGGGACTAGGGCCAGTGTGGTCCCAGGTCTAGTGTGGGCCATCGGGCAGTGTGGCCCAGGTCTAGTGTGGTCCCAGGTCTAGTGTGGGACTAGGGCCAGTGTGGGCCCCGGTCTAATGTGGCACCAGTTCTTGTGTGGGACTAGGGCCAATGTGGCCCCAGCTCTAGTGTGGGACTAGGGCCAATGTGGCCCCAGCTCTAGTGCGGGACTAGGGCCAGTGTGGCCCCAGCTCTAGTGCGGGACTAGGGCCAGTGTGGCCCCAGCTCTAGTGCGGGACTAGGGCCAGTGTGGCCCCAGCTCTAGTGTGGAACTAGGGCCAGTGTGGCCCCAGCCCTAGTGTGGGACTAGGGCCAGTGTGGCACGAGCTCTAGTGTGGGACTAGGGCCAGTGTGGGCCTAGGTCTAGTGTGGCACCAGCTCTAGTGTGGGACTAGGGCCAGTGTGGGCCCAAGTCTAGTGTGGGACTAGGGCCAGTTTGGGCCCAGGTCTAGTGTGGCACCAGCTCTAGTGTGGGACTACGGCCAGTGTGGGCCCAGGTCTAGTGTGAGCCTAGGGGCAGTGTGGACCCTGGTCTAGCGTGGGGTTAGGGCCAGTGTGGTCCCAGGTCTAGTGTGGGACTAGGGCCAGTGTGGCCCAGGTCTAGTGTGGTCCCAGGTCTAGTGTGGGACTAGGGCCAGTGTGGTCCCAGGTCTAGTGTGGGCCATGGGGCAGTGTGCCCCAGGTCTAGTGTGGTCCCAGGTCTAGTGTGGGACTAGGGCCAGTGTGGTCCCAGGTGTAGTGTGGGCCATGGGGCAGTGTGGGCCCAGGTCTAGTGTGGTCCCAGGTCTAGTGTGGGAATAGGGCCAGTGTGGTCCCAGGTCTAGTGTGGGCCATGGGGCAGTGTGGCCCAGGTCTAGTGTGGTCCCAGGTCTAGTGTGGGACTAGGGCCAGTGTGGTCCCAGGTCTAGTGTGGGACTAGGGCCAGTGTGGTCCAGGTCTAGTGTGGTCCCAGGTCCAGTGTGGGACTAGGGCCAGTGTGGTCCCAGGTCTAGTGTGGGCCATGGGGCAGTGTGGCCCAGGTCTAGTGTGGTCCCAGGTCTAGTGTGGGACTAGGGCCAGTGTGGTCCCAGGTCTAGTGTGGGCCATCGGGCAGTGTGGCCCAGGTCTAGTGTGGTCCTAGGTCTAGTGTGGGACTAGGGCCAGTGTGGTCCCAGCTCTAGTGTGGGACTAGGGCCAGTGTGGCCCCAGGTCTAATGTGGCACCACTTCTTGTGTGGGACTAGGGCCAATGTGGCCCCAGCTCTAGTGTGGGACTAGGGCCAGTGTGGCCCCAGCTCTAGTGCGGGACTAGGGCCAGTGTGGCCCCAGCTCTAGTGCGGGACTAGGGCCAGTGTGGCCCCAGCCCTAGTGTGGGACTAGGGCCAGTGTGGCACCAGCTCTAGTGTGGGACTAGGGCCAGTGTGGGCCTAGGTCTAGTGTGGCACCAGCTCTAGTGTGGGACTAGGGCCAGTGTGGTCCCAGGTCTAGTGTGGGACTAGGGCCAGTGTGGGCCCAGGTCTAGTGTGGCACCAGCTCTAGTGTGGGACTACGGTCAGTGTGGGCCCAGGTCTAGTGTGAGCCTAGGGGCAGTGTGGACCCTGGTCTAGCGTGGGGCTAGGGCCAGTGTGGTCCCAGGTCTAGTGTGGGATTAGGGCCAGTGTGGCCCAGGTCTAGTGTTGCCCCAGGTCTAGTGTCGGACTAGGGAAAGTGTGGTCCCAGGTCTAGTGTGGGCCATGGGCAGTGTGGCCCAGGTCTAGTGTGGTCCCAGGTCTAGTGTGGGACTAGGGCCAGTGTGGCCCCAGGTCTAGTGTGGGCCATTGGGCAGTGTGGCCCAGGTCTAGTGTGGTCCCAGGTCTAGTGTGGGACTAGAGCCAGTGTGGCCCCAGCTCTAGTGTGGGATTAGGGCCAGTGTGGCCCCAGCTCTAGTGTGAGACTAGGGCCAGTGTGGGCCCAGGTCTAGTGTGGGTCATGGAGCAGTGTGGCCCAGGTCCAGTGTGGTCCCAGGTCTAGTGTGGGCCAGGAGGCAGTGTGGCTCAGGTCTAGTGTGGCCCCAGCTCTAGTGTGGGACTAGGGCCAGTGTGGCCCCAGCTCTAGTGCGGGACTAGGGCCAGTGTGGCCCCAGCTCTAGTGTGGAACTAGGGCCAGTGTGGCCCCAGCCCTAGTGTGGGACTAGGGCCAGTGTGCCCCAGCTCTAGTGCGGGACTAGGGCCAGTGTGGCCCCAGCTCTAGTGTGGGACTAGGGCCAGTGTGGCCCCAGCCCTAGTGTGGGACTAGGGCCAGTGTGGCCCCAGCCCTAGTGTGGGACTAGGGCCAGTGTGGCACCAGCTCTAGTGTGGGACTAGGGCCAGTGTGGGCCTAGGTCTAGTGTGGCACCAGCTCTAGTGTGGGACTAGGGCCAGTGTGGGCCCAGGTCTAGTGTGGGACTAGGGCCAGTGTGGGCCCAGGTCTAGTGTGGCACCAGCTCTAGTGTGGGACTACGGCCAGTGTGGGCCCAGGTCTAGTGTGAGCCTAGGGGCAGTGTGGACCCTGGTCTAGCGTGGAGCTAGGGCCAGTGTGGTCCCAGGTCTAGTGTGGGACTAGGGCCAGTGTGGCCCAGGTCTAGTGTGGTCCCAGGTCTAGTGTGCGACTAGGGCCAGTGTGGTCCCAGGTCTAGTGTGGGCCATGGGGCAGTGTGCCCCAGGTCTAGTGTGGTCCCAGGTCTAGTGTGGGACTAGGGCCAGTGTGGTCCCAGGTGTAGTGTGGGCCATGGGGCAGTGTGGGCCCAGGTCTAGTGTGGTCCCAGGTCTAGTGTGGGACTAGGGCCAGTGTGGTCCCAGGTCTAGTGTGGGCCATGGGGCAGTGTGGCCCAGGTCTAGTGTGGTCCCAGGTCTAGTGTGGGACTAGGGCCAGTGTGGGCCCAGGTCTAATGTGGCACCAGTTCTAGTGTGGGACTAGGGCCAATGTGGCCCCAGCTCTAGTGTGGGACTAGGGCCAGTGTGGCCCCAGCTCTAGTGCGGGACTAGGGCCAGTGTGGCCCCAGCTCTAGTGTGGGACTAGGGCCAGTGTGGCCCCAGCTCTAGTGTGGGACTAGGGCCAGTGTAGCCCCCAGCTCTAGTGTGGGACTAGGGCCAGTGCGGCCCCCAGCTCTAGTGTGGGACTGGGGCCAGTGTGGGCCTAGGTCTAGTGTGGCCCCAGCTCTAGTGTGGGACTAGGGTCAGTGTTGCCCCCAGCTCTAGTGTGGGACTAGGGCCAGTGTGGCCCCTGCTCTAGTGTGGGACTAGGGCCAGTGTGGCCCCCAGCTCTAGTGTGGGACTAGGGCCAGTGCGGCCCCCAGCTCTAGTGTGGGACTGGGGCCAGTGTGGCCCAGGTCTAGTGTGGTCCCAGGTCTAGTGTGGGACTAGGGCCAGTGTGGTCCCAGGTCTAGTGTGGGCCATGGGGCAGTGTGCCCCAGGTCTAGTGTGGTCCCAGGTCTAGTGTGGGACTAGGGCCAGTGTGGTCCCAGGTGTAGTGTGGGCCATGGGGCAGTGTGGGCCCAGGTCTAGTGTGGTCCCAGGTCTAGTGTGGGACTAGGGCCAGTGTGGGCCCCGGTCTAATGTGGCACCAGTTCTTGTGTGGGACTAGGGCCAATGTGGCCCCAGCTCTAGTGTGGGACTAGGGCCAATGTGGCCCCAGCTCTAGTGCGGGACTAGGGCCAGTGTGGCCCCAGCTCTAGTGCGGGACTAGGGCCAGTGTGGCCCCAGCTCTAGTGTGGAACTAGGGCCAGTGTGGCCCCAGCCCTAGTGTGGGACTAGGGCCAGTGTGGCACGAGCTCTAGTGTGGGACTAGGGCCAGTGTGGGCCTAGGTCTAGTGTGGCA
This sequence comes from Ambystoma mexicanum, assembly GCF_040938575.1. Lineage (NCBI taxonomy): Eukaryota > Metazoa > Chordata > Amphibia > Caudata > Ambystomatidae > Ambystoma > Ambystoma mexicanum. Next base: position 1,301,476,542 of record NC_090926.1, on the reverse strand, counting down.
CCAGCTCTAGTGTGGGACTAGGGCCAGTGTGGGCCCAGGTCTAGTGTGGGACTAGGGCCAGTTTGGGCCCAGGTCTAGTGTGGCACCAGCTCTAGTGTGGGACTAGGGCCAGTGTGGCCCCTGCTCTAGTGTGAGCCTAGGGGCAGTGTGGCCCCCAGCTCTAGTGTGGGACTAGGGCCAGTGCGGCCCCCAGCTCTAGTGTGGGACTAGGGCCAGTGTGGCCCAGGTCTAGTGTGGTCCCAGGTCTAGTGTGGGAATAGGGCCAGTGTGGTCCCAGGTCTAGTGTGGGCCATGGGGCAGTGTGGCCCAGGTCTAGTGTGGTCCCAGGTCTAGTGTTGGACTAGGGCCAGTGTGGTCCCAGGTCTAGTGTGGGACTAGGGCCAGTGTGGTCCAGGTCTAGTGTGGTCCCAGGTCCAGTGTGGGACTAGGGCCAGTGTGGTCCCAGGTCTAGTGTGGGCCATGGGGCAGTGTGGCCCAGGTCTAGTGTGGTCCAAGGTCTAGTGTGGGACTAGGGCCAGTGTGGTCCCAGGTCTAGTGTGGGCCATCGGGCAGTGTGGCCCAGGTCTAGTGTGGTCCCAGGTCTAGTGTGGGACTAGGGCCAGTGTGGTCCCAGCTCTAGTGTGGGACTAGGGCCAGTGTGGCCCCAGGTCTAATGTGGCACCACTTCTTGTGTGGGACTAGGGCCAATGTGGCCCCAGCTCTAGTGTGGGACTAGGGCCAGTGTGGCCCCAGCTCTAGTGCGGGACTAGGGCCAGTGTGGCCCCAGCTCTAGTGCGGGACTAGGGCCAGTATGGCCGCAGCCCTAGTGTGGGACTAGGGCCAGTGTGGCACCAGCTCTAGTGTGGGACTAGGGCCAGTGTGGGCCTAGGTCTAGTGTGGCACCAGCTCTAGTGTGGGACTAGGGCCAGTGTGGTCCCAGGTCTAGTGTGGGACTAGGGCCAGTGTGGGCCCAGGTCTAGTGTGGCACCAGCTCTAGTGTGGGACTACGGTCAGTGTGGGCCCAGGTCTAGTGTGAGCCTAGGGGCAGTGTGGACCCTGGTCTAGCGTGGGGCTAGGGCCAGTGTGGTCCCAGGTCTAGTGTGGGATTAGGGCCAGTGTGGCCCAGGTCTAGTGTTGCCCCAGGTCTAGTGTCGGACTAGGGAAAGTGTGGTCCCAGGTCTATTGTGGGCCATGGGCAGTGTGGCCCAGGTCTAGTGTGGTCCCAGGTCTAGTGTGGGACTAGGGCCAGTGTGGCCCCAGGTCTAGTGTGGGCCATTGGGCAGTGTGGCCCAGGTCTAGTGTGGTCCCAGGTCTAGTGTGGGACTAGAGCCAGTGTGGCCCCAGCTCTAGTGTGGGATTAGGGCCAGTGTGGCCCCAGCTCTAGTGTGAGACTAGGGCCAGTGTGGGCCCAGGTCTAGTGTGGGTCATGGAGCAGTGTGGCTCAGGTCTAGTGTGGCCCCAGCTCTAGTGTGGGACTAGGGCCAGTGTGGCCCCAGCTCTAGTGCGGGACTAGTGCCAGTGTGGCCCCAGCTCTAGTGTGGAACTAGGGCCAGTGTGGCCCCAGCCCTAGTGTGGGACTAGGGCCAGTGTGGCCCCAGCTCTAGTGTGCGACTGGGGCCAGTGTGGGCCTAGGTCTAGTGTGGCACCAAGCTCTAGTGTGGGACTAGGGCCAGTGTGGTCCCAGGTCTTGTGTGGGCCATGGGGCAGTGTGGCCCAGGTCTAGTGTGGTCCCAGGTCTAGTGTGGGACTAGGGCCAGTGTGGTCCCAGGTCTGGTGTGGGCCATCGGGCAGTGTGGCCCAGGTCTAGTGTGGTCCCAGATCTAGTGTGGGACTAGGGCCAGTGTGGTCTCAGCTCTAGTGTGGGACTAGGGCCAGTGTGGGCCCAGGTCTAATGTGGCACCAGTTCTTGTGTGGGACTAGGGCCAATGTGGCCCCAGCTCTAGTGTGGGACTAGGGCCAGTGTGGCCCCAGCTCTAGTGTGGGACTAGGGCCAGTGTGGCCCCAGCTCTAGTGTGGAACTAGGGCCAGTGTGGCCCCAGCCGTAGTGTGGAACTAGGGCCAGTGTGGCACCAGCTCTAGTGTGGGACTAGGGCCAGTGTGGGCCTAGGTCTAGTGTGGCACCAGCTCTAGTGTGGGACTAGGGCCAGTGTGGGCCCAGGTCTAGTGTGGGAATAGGGCCAGTGTGGGCCCAGGTCTAGTGTGGCACCAGCTCTAGTGTGGGACTACGGCCAGTGTGAGCCCAGGTCTAGTGTGAACCTAGGGGCAGTGTGGACCCTGGTCTAGCGTGGGGCTAGGGCCAGTGTGGTCCCAGGTCTAGTGTGGGACTAGGGCCAGTGTGGCCCAGGTCTAGTGTGGCCCCAGGTCTAGTGTGGGACTAGGGCAAGTGTGGGACTAGGGCAAGTGTGGTCCCAGGTCTAGTGTGGGCTATGGGCAGTGTGGCCCAGGTCTGGTGTGGTCCCAGGTCTAGTGTGGGACTAGGGCCAGTGTGGTCCCAGGTCTAGTGTGGGCCATTGGACAGTGTGGCCCAGGTCTAGTGTGGTCCCAGGTCTAGTGCGGGACTAGAGCCAGTGTGGCCCCAGCTCTAGTGTGGGATTAGGGCCAGTGTGGCCCCAGCTCTAGTGTGGGACTAGGGCCAGTGTGGGCCCAGGTCTAGTGTGGCACCAAGTCTAGTGTGGGACTAGGGCCAGTGTGGTCCCAGCTCTAGTGTGGGACTAGGGCCAGTGTGGCCCCAGCTCTAGTGTGGGACTAGGGCCAGTGTGGGCCCCGGTCTAGTGTGGCACCAGCTCTGGTGTGGGACTAGGGCCAGTGTGGCCCCAGCTCTAGTGTGGGACTAGGGCCAATGTGGGCCCAGCTCTAGTGTGGGACTAGGGCCAGTGTGGGCCTAGGTCTAGTGTGGCACCAGCTCTAGTGTGGGATTAGGGCCAGTGTGGCCCCAGCTCTAGTGTGGGACTAGGGCCAGTGTGGGCCCAGGTCTAGTGTGGCACCAAGTCTAGTGTGGGACTAGGGCCAGTGTGGTCCCAGCTCTAGTGTGGGACTAGGGCCAGTGTGGCCCCAGCTCTAGTGTGGGACTAGGGCCAGTGTGGGCCCCGGTCTAATGTGGCACCAGCTCTGGTGTGGGACTAGGGCCAGTGTGGCCCCAGCTCTAGTGTGGGACTAGGGCCAATGTGGGCCCAGCTCTAGTGTGGGACTAGGGCCAGTGTGGGCCTAGGTCTAGTGTGGCACCAGCTCTAGTGTGGGACTAGGGCCAGTGTGGGCCCAGGTCTAGTGTGGCACCAGCTCTAGTGTGGGACTAGGGGCAGTGTGATCCCAGGTTTAGTGTGAGCCTAGAGGCAGTGTGGCCCCAGGTCCAGTGGTAGACTCAAGGGCAGTGTGATCCCGGGTCTAGTGTGGGACTTTGGCTAGTGTCTGACAGGCAAAGCGCTTTGACGCCATAAATTATAGCCGGAGGAGTTATACAAGATAAAATGCCAAATAATCTACATTCTTGCATTTTCAGAGAGCGGTTCACAGATTAGAAAACATTAAGGCCCTCATTACAAGCTTGGTGTTCGGTGGTAAAATGTGCGGTTAATCCTTTACCGCCAACTTTACACTATGCAAAATTATGAGGTTGGGCCTGGAGTGGAGGATTTACCTCCGGCATAAATCCTCCCACTCACTCCCTCAAAATCAGCAGAATCTGCAGAATTACAGGCGGAAATTCCATTGCGGTAATTCAGCCAAAAAAGCCCCATTGAGCCCAATGGACTCAAATAAAATGGGGCCTGCCACCGCCACTTGTAATCCGTTGGTAACCCCGCTGGACCAAGTGGCGGTAACGGTCATTTATTTGGGCAGTATTCCAGCAGATTTACCACCGGATACCGCCCAACTCGCAATGAGGTCCTTGAAGTCTTTAATTTTCTTCTTCTCATGCCTCTTAAAGGGTCCTAGACCTAAACTGGCCAGATGGGGAGGGGTCGTGCATTTTCTTTCTTTGATTGTTTAACTCTGGATTTTGTCTGCTGATTTATGACTTATGAGTAATCATTTGGAATTTTAGGAAGTCATTAAAAACCTCTCTATTCTTAGTTTGAACTCTTTTGGTGACTCGCTGCTTTTTCTTTCATCTGGCTCCTGGATGACTTTTTAAGGTGAAGGTGTGCTCATCGCATACCTGTTACCATCCCATCCCATCCAATCCCAGAAACCAGTGGATGGGTAAGTTAAGCATCCTCTCCCAAAACCAGAAAGGCTGAGCAAAGCAACCCGCACAGAGCCCAGAGGAGTGGTGAGAAATAGCCCAGTAGGAGTGCAAGACCCCCTCAAAGAAAAGCAATGAGTGAAGCATGCAGCACAGAGCCCATAGGAGAGGTGAGAAGATGCACAGTACGGGCAAGACACCCTCAAAGAAAGTAATGAGTGAAGCATGCAGCACAGAGCCCATAGGAGAGGTGAGAAGATGCCCAGTAGGAGTGCAAGACCCCCTCAAAGAAAAGCAATGAGTGAAGCATGCAGCACAGAGCCCATAGGAGAGGTGAGAAGATGCACAGTACGGGCAAGACACCCTCAAAGAAAGTAATGAGTGAAGCATGCAGCACAGAGCCCATAGGAGAGGTGAGAAGATGCCCAGTACGGGCAAGGCACCCTCAAAGAAAAGGAATGAGTGAAGCATGCAGCACAGAGCCCAGAGGAGTGGTGAGAAGATGCACAGTACGGGCAAGACACCCTCAAAGAAAGTAATGAGTGAAGCATGCAGCACAGAGCCCATAGGAGAGGTGAGAAGATGCACAGTACGGGCAAGACACCCTCAAAGAAAGTAATGAGTGAAGCATGCAGCACAGAGCCCATAGGAGAGGTGAGAAGATGCCCAGTACGGGCAAGGCACCCTCAAAGAAAAGGAATGAGTGAAGCATGCAGCACAGAGCCCAGAGGAGTGGTGAGAAGATGCACAGTACGGGCAAGACACCCTCAAAGAAAAGGAATGAGTGAAGCATGTAGCACAGAGCCCAGAGGAGTGGTGAGAAAATGCCCAGTAGGAGTGCAAGACCCTCTCAAAGAAAAGGAATGAGTGAAGCATGCAGCACAGAGACCAGAGGAGTGGTGAGAAGATGCACAATACGGGCAAGACACCCTCAAAGAAAAGGAATGAGTGAAGTATGCAGCACAGAGCCCAGAGGAGTGGTGAGAAGATGCACAGTACGGGCAAGACACCCTCAAAGAAAAGGAATGAGTGAAGCATGCAGCACAGAGCCCAGAGGAGTGGTGAGAAGATGCACAGTACGGGCAAGACACCCTCAAAGAAAGTAATGAGTGAAGCATGTAGCACAGAGCCCAGAGGAGTGGTGAGAAATAGCCCAGTAGGAGTGCAAGACCCCCTCAAATAAAAGCAATGAGTGAAGCATGCAGCACAGAGCCCAGAGCAGTGGTGAGAAAATGCCCAGTAGGAGTGCAAGACCCCCTCAAAGAAAAGCAATGAGTGAAGCATGCAGCACAGAGCCCATAGGAGAGGTGAGAAGATGCCCAGTACGTGCAAGACACCCTCAAAGAAAAGGAATGAGTGAAGCATGCAGCACAGAGCCCAGAGGAGTGGTGAGAAGATGCACAGTACGGGCAAGACACCCTCAAAGAAAGTAATGAGTGAAGCATGCAGCACAGAGCCCATAGGAGAGGTGAGAAGGTGCCCAGTACGGGCAAGACACCCTCAAAGAAAAGGAATGAGTGAAGCATGCAGCACAGAGCCCAGAGGAGTGGTGAGAAGATGCACAGTACGGGCAAGACACCCTCAAAGAAAGTAATGAGTGAAGCATGTAGCACAGAGCCCAGAGGAGTGGTGAGAAAATGCCCAGTAGGAGTGCAAGACCCTCTCAAAGAAAAGGAATGAGTGAAGCATGCAGCACAGAGACCAGAGGAGTGGTGAGAAGATGCACAATACGGGCAAGACACCCTCAAAGAAAAGGAATGAGTGAAGTATGCAGCACAGAGCCCAGAGGAGTGGTGAGAAGATGCACAGTACGGGCAAGACACCCTCAAAGAAAAGGAATGAGTGAAGCATGCAGCACAGAGCCCAGAGGAGTGGTGAGAAGATGCACAGTACGGGCAAGACACCCTCAAAGAAAGTAATGAGTGAAGCATGTAGCACAGAGCCCAGAGGAGTGGTGAGAAAATGCCCAGTAGGAGTGCAAGACCCCCTCAAAGAAAAGGAATGAATGAAGCATGCAGCACAGAGCCCAGAGCAGTGGTGAGAAGATGCACAGTACGGGCAAGACACCCTCAAAGAAAAGGAATGAGTGAAGCATGCAGCACAGAGCCCATAGGAGAGGTGAGAAGATGCCCAGTACGGGCAAGACACTCTCAAAGAAAAGTAATGAGTGAAGCATTCAGCACAGAGAACAGAGGGGTGGTGAGAAGATGCACAGTACGGGCAAGACACCCTCAAAGAAAAGTAATGAGTGAAACATGCAGCACAGAGCCAGCCCAGAGGAGTGGTGGGAAGATGCCCAGTACGGGCAAGACCCCCTCAAAGAAAGGAAGGAGTAAAGAATGCAGCAGAGAGCCCAAAGGAGTGCTGAGAAGATTCCCAGTGCAGGCAAGACACCCTCAAAGAAAAGGAATGAGTGACGCATGCAGCACAGAGCCCAGAGGAGTGGTGAGAAGATGCACAGTAAGGGCAAGACACCCTCAAAGAAAAGTAATGAGTGAAACATGCAGCACAGAGCCAGCCAGAGGAGTGGTGGGAAGATGCCCAGTACGGGCAAGACCCCCTCAAAGAAAGGAAGGAGTGAAGAATGCAGCAGAGAGCCCACAGGAGTGGTGAGAAGATTCCCAGTACAGGCAAGACAACCTCAAAGAAAAGCAATGAATGAAGCATGCAGCACAGAGCCCAGAGGAGTGGTGAGAAGATGCACAGTACGGGCAAGACACCCTCAAAGAAAAGGAATGAGTGAAGCATGCAGCACAGAGCCCATAGGAGTGGTGAGAAGATGCCCAGTACGGGCAAGACACCCTCAAAGAAAAGTAATGAGTGAAACATGCAGCACAGAGCCAGCCCAGAGGAGTGGTGGGAAGATGCCCAGTACGGGCAAGACCCCCTCAAAGAAAGGAAGGAGTAAAGAATGCAGCAGAGAGCCCAGAGGAGTGCTGAGAAGATTCCCAGTGAAGGCAAGACACCCTCAAAGAAAAAGAATGAGTGAAGCATGCAGCACAGAGCCCAGAGGAGTGCTGAGAAGATTCCCAGTGCAGGCAAGACATCCTCAAAGAAAAGGAATGAGTGAAGCATGCAGCACAGAGCCCATAGGAGGGTTGAGAAGATGCCCAGTACGGGCAAGACACCCTCAAAGAAAAGGAAGCAGTGAAGTATGCAGCACAGAGCCCATAGGAGGGTTGATAAGATGCCCAGTACGGGCAAGACACCCTCAAAGAAAAGGAAGCAGTGAAGTATGCAGCACAGAGCCCATAGGAGCGGTGAGAGGATGCCCAGTACGGGCAAGACACCCTCAAAAGGAATGTGTGAAGCATGCAGCACAGAGCCCAAAGGAGCAGTAAGAAGATACCCAGTACGGGCAAGACACCCTCAAAGAAATGGAATGAGTGAAGCACGCAGCACAGAGTCCATAGGAGCGGTGAGAAGATGCCCAGTATGGGCAACACCCCCTCAAAGAAATGGAAGGAGTGAAGCATGCAGCACAGACCCCAGAGGAGTGGTGAGAAAATGCCCAGCATAGGTGCAAGACTCCCTCAAAGAAAGGAATGAGTGAAGCATGCAGCACAGAGCCCATAGGAGAGATTAGTAAATCCCCTGTATGGGAGCAAGACCCCCTCAAAGTAAAGGAAGTAGTGAAGCATGCAGCACAGAGCTCAGAGGAGTGGTGCGAAAATCCCCTGTATGGAGCAAGACTGCCTCAAAGAAAAGGAATGAGTGAAGCATGCAGCACAGAGCCCAGGGCAGTGGTGTGAAAATCCCCCGTACAGACAAGGCACCCTCAAAGAAAAGGAATGAGTGAAGCATGCAGCACCGAGCCCAGAGGAGTGGTGAGAAGATGCCCAGTATGGGCAAGACCCCCTCAAAGAAAGTAATGAGTGAAGCATGCCGCACAGAGCCAGCCCAGAGGAGTGGTGGGAAGATGCCCAGTAGGAGTGCAAGACCCCCTCAAAGAAAAGGAATGAGTGAAGCATGCAGCACAGAGCCCAGAGGAGTGGTGAGAAGATGTACAGTACGGGCAAGACACCCTCAAAGAAAAGTAATGAGTGAAGCATGCAGCACAGAGCCCAGAGGAGTGGTGAGAAGATGCACAGTATGGGCAAGACACCCTCAAAGAAAAGTAATGAGTGAAGCATGCAGCACAGAGCCCAGAGGAGTGCTGAGAAAATGCCCAGTAGGAGTGCAAGACCACCTCAAAGAAAAGGAATGAATGAAGCATGCAGCACAGAGCCCAGAGCAGTGGTGAGAAGATGCACAGTACGGGCAAGACACCCTCAAAGAAAAGGAATGAGTGAAGCATGCAGCACAGAGCTCATAGGAGAGGTGAGAAGATGCCCAGTACGGGCAAGACACTCTCAAAGAAAAGTAATGAGTGAAGCATGCAGCACAGAGACCAGAGGGGTGGTGAGAAGATGCACAGTACGGGCAAGACACCCTCAAAGAAAAGTAATGAGTGAAACATGCAGCACAGAGCCAGCCCAGAGGAGTGGTGGGAAGATGCCCAGTACGGGCAAGACCCCCTCAAAGAAAGGAAGGAGTGAAGAATGCAGTAGAGAGCCCACAGGAGTGGTGAGAAGATTCCCAGTGCAGGCAAGACACCCTCAAAGAAAAGCAATGAATGAAGCATGCAGCACAGAGCCCAGAGGAGTGGTGAGAAGATGCACAGTACGGGCAAGACACCCTCAAAGAAAAGGAATGAGTGAAGCATGCAGCACAGAGCCCAGAGGAGTGGTGAGAAGATGCCCAGTACGGGCAAGACATCCTCAAAGAAAAGGAATGAGTGAAGCATGCAGCACAGAGCCCATAGGAGGGTTGAGAAGATGCCCAGTACGGGCAAGACACCCTCAAAGAAAAGGAAGCAGTGAAGTATGCAGCACGGAGCCCATAGGAGGGTTGAGAAGATGCCCAGTACGGGCAAGACACCCTCAAAGAAAAGGAAGAAGTGAAGTATGCAGCACAGAGCCCATAGGAGGGTTGAGAAGATGCCCAGTACGGGCAAGACAAACTCAAAGAAAAGGAAGCAGTGAAGTATGCAGCACAGAGCCCATAGGAGGGTTGAGAAGATGCCCAGTACGGGCAAGACACCCTCAAAAGGAATGTGTGAAGCATGCAGCACAGAGCCCAAAGGAGCAGTAAGAAGATGCCCAGTACGGGCAAGACACCCTCAAAGAAAAGGAATGAGTGAAGCACGCAGCACAGAGCCCATAGGAGCGGTGAGAAGATGCCCAGTACGTGCAAGACATCCTCATAGAAAAGAAAGGAGTGAAGTATGAAGCACAGAGCCCAGATGAGTGGTGAGAAAATGCCCAGCATAGGTGCAAGACTCCCTCAAAGAAAGGAATGAGTGAAGCATGCAGCACAGAGCCCATTGGAGAGATTGGTAAATCCCCTGTATGGGAGCAAGACCCCCTCAAAGTAAAGGAATGAGTGAAGCATGCAGCACAGAGCCCATAGGAGAGATTAGTAAATCCCCTGTATGGGAGCAAGACCCCCTCAAAGTAAAGGAATGAGTGAAGCATGCAGCACAGAGCCCATAGGAGAGATTAGTAAATCCCCTGTATGGGAGCAAGACCCCCTCAAAGTAAAGGAATGAGTGAAGCATGCAGCACAGAGCCCAGGGCAGTGGTGTGAAAATCCCCCGTACAGACAAGGCACCCTCAAAGAAAAGGAATGAGTGAAGCATGCAGCACAGAGCCCATAGGAGAGATTAGTAAATCCCCTGTATGGGAGCAAGGCACCCTCAAAGTAAAGGAATGAGTGAAGCATGCAGCACAGAGCCCAGGGCAGTGGTGTGAAAATCCCCCGTATAGACAAGGCACCCTCAAGGAAAAGGAATGAGTGAAGCATGCAGCACAGAGCCCATAGGAGAGATTAGTAAATCCCCTGTATGGGAGCAAGACCCCCTCAAAGTAAAGGAATGAGTGAAGCATGCAGCACAGAGCCCAGGGCAGTGGTGTGAAAATCCCCCGTACAGACAAGGCACCCTCAAGGAAAAGGAATGAGTGAAGCATGCAGCACAGAGCCAAGAGGAGTGGTGAGTAAATTCCCAGTACGGACAAGACCTCCTCAAAGAAAAGGAAGGAGTGAAGCATGCAGCAGAGCCCAGAGGAGTGGGTAGTAAATCCCCTGTATGGCGCAAGAGCCGCTCAAAGTAAAGCAATGAGTGAAGCATATAGCACAGAGCCCAGAGGAGTGGTGAGAAAATGCCCAGTAGGAGTGCAAGACCCCCTCAAAGAAAAGGAATGAGTAAAGCATGCAGCACAGAGCCCAGAAGAGTGGTATGAAAATCCCCCGTACAGACAAGACATCCTCAAAGTAAAGGAATGAGTGAAGCATGCAGCACAGAGCCCAGGGGAGTGGTGAGATAACCAAAGGTAGGGGCACAGACCACATCGCCACGACAGAAAAGATGAGTGCAGAATACAGTGTAGAGGTCAGAGGCGATACCTTTGCATAATAAACATTACAACATGGTAGGGGAGTTTTCTAAAGTCCTACTGGTAGTAAGACTTTAGTAAGCTCTCCCAGTGGTTTGTAGATCCCATACTCTTGGTATCAGTCTGTACTAGCTCAGGACCTTGTTGGTGTGGCAGAGCAGTCAGGCGTATTTTAAGAGGAAGATGTCAGCTGTAGGTAAGTACACTGAACCCAGCTAGTAATGTAGATTAAAGAAACACACATACATCTATATTACAAATACACACAAGAGTCACTGCAAATTATTTAGTACAATAAACCAAGACATACAGGAATACTTGACATCTTTTAAAGAGAACACTTCTTAATAGCTAATTGTTTAACGCTTGCATCTGTATCAATTTCGTCTAGACAGGTTTACCATAATATGGTTATAATGCGCCCTCGGAAAATAATACGGTAATGTTTTCAGCTAGCACACACATAAGATAGTGATTTCTACGAAGGGAAACAGATAGTTAGAGTTATACTAGCAGAGCTTCAGTTAAAGAGGCAGTTTCTCAACACAGCATGTCTTTTAAAGACCAATTCGCAAACTCTATCTAAAAGGCTGTTCGGAGGGGCTTAAAGTCTTGCAAAGTTGCACAACTTGAAAGTTCCTGGGGATAGGAAGGAAAAGGGGGATAAGGAAAGTACAAGAAGGTTTAACCAACGTTGGACACCCTGTTTACAGACTCACTAAGGGACACAAGAAACAGCTTGAGTCAGAGGTAAGAGGGGGTTGCCCTGGACACCTCTGGGAGCACTCCAATGCTCTGCAGCGACTTTCTGGAATCAGGTAGGCAATACCTTTTTTAAAACCAACAGATGTCCACACACTTGTGGAACTCTCCCGTCCCCTGCACACCCTTTCAATTGTAAATACAATCAAAATTTGTTACATTTACAATAATTGTTGCAATACATTTTTAGGAAACCAGTTTTTTGTAAAAAATGTGTATTCAATTTAATTTTTGCAATGACTCACATATTATTAACCTCACTTTGGCACATCACATCATTAACTTCTGTATTGGAATCACACTAGAATTAATGTAGTTTGAAAACAGTGTTATTAGTTGTACTGTAGAGGAAAACCACAGTGTGTTGCATCACTCTTCACTTAGTTACAATTGTCTTCATGGGTAAACAATATATTAATCACAAATTCCTCTCATGTTCACTGAGATGTAAAGTTCATATGTTGTTCTGGAAAATGTTAAAAACGTACAATATTTGCTCGATGCGTTTCGGGGCTTAGACTTCTCCCCTTCTTCAAGAGTTGTTCACCCACTTTTTCTTTTTCACCTCATTCCCTTATAATGCATAATACAACAATCAGATATTATTCTCTGGATGGATGTTTATCTGTCGTGTTATCGTAACCTCTATTTCAGTAATAATCATCTGGATGTCCCATTTCTCTCCTCCAAGGGTATCCATTTACTATACATTTTAATGTTTAACCACTAAGGGTGTACATTTTCTCCATAGGTAAGCATTCTAAAACACAATAAACATAAGCTAACTTTTAAAAGGATATGTTCTGCCTAGTGCTGATTCCCTGAGGATACAACTCGATCCAACAGAGGTGAGATGAGAAAGGAAGAGCCATTAGAGGCCCACAGCCTTCGCTTAGTTTATAAGATAAGGGACTCTAGATGTCCACTTTCTACATTTATATGTTCTTATCTACATTAGGGAATCAACTACCCTAATCCATCCAGGAGGGATTATACCGACACCATATATCAGCGGCTACTGACGACACCCATGTGGATGTGGGTGAGCCACATTATTGATACCATTCTAAGTATTTAACCATAATTAAGATCCCAGGAGTTCAAGGGGTTTCTAAATGAATGCACGTGTCTTTTAGGGGCAGCTCCAGAGTGCTGAAGGCCAAGCAGTGAACTAAGTGCCAAACCATTCAACCAGGGATTTGGTCAAAACCATTAACTTGAGGAGTCAAGTGAAGCCACTAGAGACTCCAAGGTAACTCCACCCTAGAGATGCTCTTGGTTGCAGTAAGGCAACGTATAGGCAGAACTAGAACACTCTTTTTTTTGTAAAATGGATTCTTACACATATTCTTTTAAAAGTTAGATTATTTTTATTGTTTTTTAGAATGCTTAGCTATTGAGAGAATGTACACCCTTGGTGGTTAAACATTAAGATGTATAGTAAAAGGACACCCTTAGAGGAGAAAAATGGGACATCCAGATGATTATTACTGAAATAGAGGTTACGATAACACGACAGATAAACATCCATCCAGAGAATAATATCCGATTGTTATATCATGCATTATAAGGGAATGAGGTGAAAAAGAAAAAGTGGGTGAACAACTCTTGAAGAAGGGGAGAAGTCTAAGCCCCGAAACGCATCGAGCAAATATTGTACGTTTTTGACATTTTCCAGACCAACATATGAACTTTACATCTCAGTGAATATGAGAGGAATTTTTGATTAATATATTGTTTACCCATGATGACAACTAATAACACTGTTTTCAAACTACATTAATTCTAGTTTGATTCCAATACAGAAGTTAATAAAGTGATGTGCCAAAGTGAGGTTAATAATATGTGAGTCATTGCATAAATTAAATTGAATACACATTTTTTACAAAAAAATGGTTTCCTAAAAATGTATTTCAACAATTATTGCAAATGTAACAAATATTGATTGTATGTACAATTGAAAGGGTGTGCAAGGGACGGGAGAGTTCCACAAGTGTGTGGACATCTGTTGGTTTTGCATAGATTAATAAAACCCAGTGTCAAGGTTGTTTTTCTCTCCGGCACCCCAATAATTATCTTTCAAACACCATAAACAGCTTAATTATTAGGTGTGATCTGTGCAACACAGGTATTTGCAAGCAAAACCTTTTTCCCTGCAGTACCTTTGGTTAGAAGTAAGTGTTTGTGCTGGATGCTCTGCGATGCTGCAGCTCTGCACCCGACTTCCGGATCCTTGGTCTGAAGAAAAAAAGGGAGGACAATGGACGGCATCTCTCATCTCTCAGTTGCAGTCTCGAGGGAGGACCTGCAGCACGGCTTTCATCAACTTCTCTGCTCACTCTGGGGTTTTGGCGCCTTTTCTTAAGCACCAACAAAGGACGCGATTCACCAGATCAATCTTCTTTGGATCCTGCACTTCCCATTGGCTAATGCCTAGACAGAATTCTAATTATTCCCTATAGTCCATTACCCTAGTAGTCACATATTATGTAAAACACATTCCCCCAAACACGTGACCTGCTGCATCGTCATTGTGAAACTTTGGAGTTGATGGACTATCAGGTATATTGTTACCATGAGACACTTGATTATTGAGTAGATATTTTGGACCATCACATGATGTCTACTGCTCTGTCGGAGCCTGTTCAAAGTGTGAACAGCGAGGCCAGCTCTGCCTTGATAATGCAATGGGCCTCTTCACTATACAAGGCACCGTGGCACACACAAATAGCTCCTTGCCCTTGTAGATGCATGTATTGGCATCACCTCTGCTCCTCCCGTCCCAAATCACGGTACAGCCCTACCCTGTCTCCTCCCTTCTTTCTCTGGGAACCCAGGTGCCCATGAATGACGTGATTGGGCACCTGTCATGACCACTGCTTCCAAAGAGTCAGGACCTACCCAACATCCTTGGAAGCAGGCTCATAACATATACTATCGGCACCAGCAAGTCCCAATGGGGACCTTTTGGACCTTGTCCTGGCACCGGTGGTGCCAGGCTCATAGCATGGACCCGTCCCGGCACAGGAAGCGCCGGGCTCATAACAAGTGTGAAAGTGCTTGGGTGGACCTACCTGGAGCAGACCATGCTGCTTACTTACCAGCAAGATGATGTTTCACTCACTTCTGGCAGGGACTACTTTTCCTTCTTGGTGGGGCAGGCACCACTCCCTGGATCATTGATGCTGGACCCCTTCTGGAAGCAGGAACTCTTTAGCCTGGTTGAGGTTGTGTAAGAAGACACCTAAGCACTCCTATGGACTATTTAAACCACACCCGATTGGTGCAAGGTGCTTCGCGTTATTTTGCATCTGCAGCAGGACGCTCACCGTGTCAGCTCCAGCAAATCTTCAGTTCCGGATCCTGTGAATATGGAAATTACCTGCTGGGAACCAATCCTCAGTCTTCAGCAGCTCCTGCAAAACAAAAGGCACAGGTTAGGCAAAGGCAAAGTTAGCAGTTCAACTCACCTGATCTATCGGCAGCATTCAAGGCGTTTTATCTGCATATCTCGTCCGGCATCGGGCCTGCAAAGACAAAGAACATTGGTTAGTAACGCTTAGTTACAAAACTGCTTACCTGTGTTACCCTCGCTCCAACTCTGCTCGCGCCGCATTCCGGCACCTGTAAAGACAAAAGAGACATTAAGGTGCATTCTACAGCCCTAGAGCAGCCTTTCTACTTACGTGCCTTTGTATGCACCATCTTCTTGTTACGCTCTCTGCCACGAACCTGGGGGGAGCATCTTCTTCGGCACCGACAGCATCTGAAAGGGAAAAGACAGACATTAAGGAGATAAGACATTTGAAGAGAGCAATCTAAAGGGAACTTTAATACTTACAAGTCACGCTCGTGCAGCAAACGGCGGCTTCGCTCTCAACTACCCTCTGCAATCAAGAGGCGGAACTCACATCCAGTGAAGTAACTGGACCCAGCGCCCCTGCATGAGACGCAGGATGGAGAGCCCAGCATTCACCTATTTAAGGTGAGCACAACAATCGACCGAGTACCACAGGGAGAGAGGGAGAGAGGGGCTTGGAACTTCTCCCAATCTTCCAGCCACTAATACCTTGATTTTCCACTTGCAGACACCTCACCCTTCAGGTCAAACTTTCGGTGAGAAAGGGGCCAAATCCGGGAGCCAAACGAATCCTATGCCTGACATTGAAGACGGTTTCACCGCCCAGTCAAGACCCGCGCCTCCGAGGGAACCAGGTGAGCGTTACAGCACCTCTCTTATGTCTGAATGTTGCTTATTCCTTGACCCGTGGAGTGCAGCCGCCTGCAGCTGAAATAGGATGACCGTTCTTCGGGTGAGGGCCGTAGTGCTCTGAATCGTCACCAGGCCTCTTGGCATCACAGACCCCATGCCCTGCTCACATGAATTCAACCTTCAAAAGAGGCATCCCTACTCTTTCTCCCTGGGCCCAACATTTCTTTCCCAGCTCCTTTGAACTCTGCAGCTGATCTCAATGAACTGTTATCGACACGGCACGGCTGCCTGTGACCTCGACGGCATAACCTTTCTCTGGGGAAAGGAGGGAGGACTTGTCTCAGGGTCAGCTGAACACAGCCCACCTTCACGTTAGGCCTGTTTCTCATACTTTCACAAACGCATCCTGTAGCGTGCCCTGAAGTCCAACATGGCAGAACGCTTGCTACCTTAGCCCCCGGACCTCGCCACTACCGCAGAACTTCTCTGACTTCATCTCACATGTTAGCTACCTACTTCCATCTGCCATAACACACTACACTGTACACTACCGCTAAATGCAGAATACATCACCCGATCTTTAACCTCGGCAACCGCGACGTGAATACATGGTTGCTCAATCTGTATGGCCTTATGATGTTTCTAACATGTATGATGGATACATGCACACTCTAGCGCGCCCAGCGAGATCTGCTAGCCCTACGCCACCTGCATCCGATTGTGCACTTGCACCATAACATGAGTTAAACCCACAAGTCTGGTTTTAAGCCCCCCAAAGAACTGAAGGTTTGAGGGAAGCATCCAGCAGAGAGGCCAAAGGAGGGTGAGATAAGGGCCCAAAGTATTGGTGCAAAACCCTGTCCCTCAGGCAGAAGCGATGAGCAAGGCATGGAGCACAGGTGGCAAGGGATGGGTGACGTCAGATGACGGAAGCAGCCGGGCCGATGTGCTCCTTGCCCTTTTGCCAGTGATTGGGTATTTTGTCTGTTGGTAGGGAAGCAGGTAGGTAATAGAGCATATTGCTCACCTCGGAGGAGGCATCGAGGCGCTGCCACCTCAGAACACGGATGCCTTACAGAATAAATTAATGCCCAACCTTGGAAAAAAACTGTGTCTTCAGCCTCTGTCTAAATCACATATGATTTGAATGTGGGGGGTTAGCATGTTCCATAGTTTAGGAGACAGTGCCAGTGAGGACCAGGCACATTCTGAAGGGGCCTTGATTCACCTTGAGTAGCGGGGCCAAACCGATGCCCATGAAAACTTCGAATGGATAAATGACTGCATCTTTTTTTTAATAAATAATGCTGGGAGGGGGGGGCGCCACTCACCCACTCTCCCCATCTTAACTATTACCCTTGCCCCACCCCAATATTTTAAACAAATGTCCCAAAATGTCGTAAAAAAGATGCAGTCATTTCTGCATTCTAAATGTTATTGGCGACCATTTCTGTGGATACCAGGAAAAAGGGTACTCTATGTTCACGCCTTGAAACAGTTGTGTATAGGCGCGTTATAAATACCACATCACATCATATTCTACAAGAGGTGGCGATGGAAACCGAATACAGACCAGTGCACAGTAAATAATACACGGAGCCAGGCCCCTGTCACCAGACAGGCCTAATCTGCTTGGGAAATGTGTTTGAACATGTACGCACATGTATGCACATGTATGCAGAGGCATCCTGCCTTCATATGCTAAGTCTGGGCACCTTACTTTGCTGCAGGGAAAGGTGTGTTCCACAAGTTAGATGCGCTGTATGTTAAAGAATTTAGATAAAAACTAAATGATGTCTGAATCCTAATGTCCACGATAAAATGACTGAGACAATATCAGTTTGTTGAAATCTTATATTGTGTTCCTGTTAATGACACCGAGGCTAGTCGGTCCCTGATACGTGTTTCGACCTATACCAGGTCTTTCTCAAGGCAAGACAAATGTGTTCATTTCTGTCCAAAACCCAAACTGTCGAACAGGGGTGCTTATTATGGTGAATACGCAGGTTCAGTCAAGTTTCTGATACTTGTGATTCAAAAGTCTACTTCGAATTCATTCGTCAGACTTTACAATTTTCCTGTGTCTCATCCATATTAGGAGCCTTAATTTAGGTTTCGAGTCTGTTTACCACTTGCTCATCACACGCGCAGGATGAGTCCATTCATTCTATATGTATGTATATTGCTGTAGGTCTCAGGTCAAGCTGCTGCTGAGGGCTAGACGAGTGGAAAGTGGGCGCTATGGAAAGCTGTTGCCAAGGGCTAGAGGAGTGGAAAGTGGGCGCTATTGAAAGCTGTTGCCAAGGGCTAGAGGAGTGGAAAGTGAGCGCTATGGAAAGCTGTTGCCAAGGGCTAGAGGAGTGGAAAGTGGGTGCTATGGAAAGCTGTTGCCAAGGGCTAAAGGAGTGGAAAGTTGGCGCTATGGAAAGCTGCTGCCAAGGGCTCGAGGAGTGGAAAGTTGGCGCTATGGAAAGCTGTTGCCAAGGGCTCGAGGAGTGGAAAGTGGGCGCTATGGAAAGCTGTTGCCAAGGGCTAGAGGAGCGGAAAGTGGGCGCTATGGCAAGCTACTGCTGAGGGCTAGAGGAGTGGAAAGTGGGCGCTATGGAACGCTGTTGCCAAGGGCTCGAGGAGTGGAAAGTGGGCGCTATGGAAAGCTGTTGCCAAGGGCTAGAGGAGCGGAAAGTGGGCGCTATGGCAAGCTACTGCTGAGGGCTAGAGGAGTGGAAAGTGGGAGTTATGGAAAGCTGCTGCCAAGGGCTCGAGGAGTGGAAAGTGGGCACTATGGAAAGCTGTTGCCAAGGGCTATAGGAGTGGAAAGTTGGCGCTATGGAAAGCTGTTGCCAAGGGCTAGAGGAGTCGAAAGTGGGCGCTACGGAAAGCTGCTGCCGAGAGCTCGAGGAGTGGAAAGTTGGCGCTATGCAAAGCTGTTGTCAAGGGCTAGAGGAGTGTAAAGTGGGCGCTATGGAAAGCTGCTGCTGACGGCTCGAGGAGTGGAAAGTTGGCGCTATGCAAAGCTGTTGCAAAGGGCTAGAGGAGTGGAAAGTGAGCGCTATGGAAAGCTGTTGCCAAGGGCTAGAGGAGTGGAAAGTTGGCACTATGGAAAGCTGCTGCCAAGGGCTCGAGGAGTGGAAAGTTGGCGCTATGGAAAGCTGTTGCCAAGGGCTCGTGGAGTGGAAAGTGGGCACTATGGAAAGCTGTTGCCAAGGGCTAGAGGAGCGGAAAGTGGGCACTATGGAAAGCTACTGCTGAGGGCTCGAGGAGTGGAAAGTTAGCACTATGGAAAGCTGTTGCCAAGGGCTCGAGGAGTGGAAAGTGGGCGCTATGGCAAGATGCTGCTGAGGGCTCGAGGAGTGGAAAGTTGACGCTATGCAAAGCTGTTGCCAAGGGCTAGAGGAGTGGAAAGTGGGCGCTATGGAATGCTACTGCTGAGGGCTCCAGGAGTGGAAAGTAGGCGCTATGGAAAGCTGCTGCCAAGGGCTCAAGGAGTCGAAAGTGGGCGCTATGGCAAGCTACTGCTGAGGGCTAGAGGAGAGGAAAGTGGGAGCTATGGAAAGCTGCTGCCAAGGGCTCGAGGAGTGGAAAGTGGGCACTAGGGAAAGCTGCTGCTGAGGGCTTGAGGAGTGGAAAATTGGCGCTATGGAAAGCTGCTGCCAAGGGCTCGAGGAGTGGAAAGTGGGAGCTATGGCAAGCTACTGCTGAGGGCTAGAGGAGAGGAAAGTGGGAGCTATGGAAAGCTGCTGCCAAGGGCTTGAGGAGTGGAAAGTGGGCGCTATGGCAAGCTACTGCTGAGAGCTCGAGGAATGGAAAGTGGTCTCTATGGAAAGCTGTTCCAAGGGCTAGAGCAGTGGAAAGTGGGCACTATGAAAAGCTACTGCTGAGAGCTCGAGGAATGGAAAGTGGGCGCTATGGAAAGCTGCTGCCAAGGGCTAGAGGAGTGGAAAGTGGGTGCTATGGAAAGCTGTTGCCAAGGGATACCGGAGTGGAAAGTGGGCCCTATGGAAAGCTGTTGCCAAGGGCCACAGGAGTGGAAAGTGGGCGCTATGCAAAGCTGTTGCCAAGGGCTAGAGGAGTGGAAAGTGGGTGCTATGGAAAGCTACTGCCAAGGGCTAGAGGAGTGGAAAGTGGGCGCTGTGGAAAGCTACTGCCAAGGGCTACAGGATTGGAAAGTGGGCGCTATGCAAAGCTGTTGCCAAGGGCTAGAGGAGTGGAAAGTGGGCACTGTGGAAAGCTGTTGCCAAGGGCTACAGGAGTGGAAAGTGGGAGCTATGGAAGCTGCTGCCAAGGGCTAGAGGAGTGGAAAGTGGGCGCTATGCAAAGCTGTTGCCAAGGGCTAGAGGAGTGGAAAGTGGGCGCTATGCAAAGCTGTTGTCAAGGGCTAGAGGAGTGGAAAGTGGGCGCTATGGAAAGCTGTTGCCAAGGGCTAGAGGAGTGGAAAGTGGGCGCTGTGGAAAGCTGCTGCCAAGGGCTAGAGGAGTGGAAAGTGGGCGCTATGGAAAGCTGTTGCCAAGGGCTAGAGGAGTGGAAAGTGAGCGCTGTGGAAAGCTGTTGCCAAGGGCTACAGGAGTGGAAAGTGGGCACTATGGAAAGCTGTTACCAAGGGCTAGAGGACTGGAAAGTGGGGCTATGGAAAGCTGTTGCCAAGGGCTAGAGGAGTGGAAAGTGAGCGCTGTGGAAAGCTGTTGCCAAGGGCTACAGGAGTGGAAAGTGGGCGCTATGGAAAGCTGCTGCCAAAGGCTACAGGAGTGGAAAGTGGGCACTATGGAAAGCTGTTACCAAGGGCTAGAGGACTGGAAAGTGGGGCTATGGAAAGCTGTGCCAAGGGCTACAGGAGTTGAAAGTGGCCCCTAAGGAATCCGGTTGCCAAGGGCTAGAGGAGTGGAACGTGGGCGCTATGGAAAGCTGTTCCAAGAGCTAGAGGAGTGGAAAGTGGGCGCTATGGAAAGCTGTTGCCAAGGGCTACAGGAGTGGAAAGTTGGCGCTATGGAAAGCTGCTGCCAAGGGCTCGAGGAGTGGAAAGTTGGCGCTATGGAAAGCTGTTGCCAAGGGCTCGAGGAGTGGAAAGTGGGCGCTATGGAAAGCTGTTGCCAAGGGCCAGAGGAGCGGAAAGTGGGCGCTATGGAAAGCTGCTGCTGAGGCCTTGAGGAGTGGAAAGTTGGCGCTATGGAAAGCTGTTGCCAAGGGCTCGAGGAGTGGAAAGTGGGCCCTATGGCAAGATGCTGCTGAGGGCTCGAGGAGTGGAAAGTTGGCGCTATGGAAAGCTGTTGCCAAGGGCTAGAGGAGTGGAAAGTGAGCGCTATAGAAAGCTACTGCTGAGGGCTCGAGGAGTGGAAAGTTGGCGCTATGGAAAGCTGCTGCCAAGGGCTCGAGGAGAGGAAAGTGGGCGCTATGGCAAGCTGCTGCCAAGGGCTCGAGGAGTGGAAAGTGGGCGCTATGGCAAGCTACTGCTGAGGGCTAGAGGAATGGAAAGTGGTCTCTATGGAAAGCTGTTCCATGGGCTAGAGGAGAGGAAAGTGGGCACTATGGAAACCTGCTGCTGAGAGCTTGAGGAATGGAAAGTGGGCGCTATGGTAAGCTGCTGCTGAGGGCCCGAGGAGTGGAAAGTTGGCGCTATGGAAAGCTGTTCCAAGGGCTAGAGGAGTGGAAAGTGGGCGCTATGGAAAGCTGATGCCGAGGGCTAGAGGAGTGGAAAGTGGGCGCTATGGAAAGCTGTTGCCAAGGGCTACAAGAGTGGAAAGTGGGTGCTATGCAAAGCTGTTGCCAAGGGCTAGAGGAGTGGAATGTGGGCGCTATGCAAAGCTGTTGCCAAGGGCTAGAGGAGAGGAAAGTGGGCACTATGGAAAGGTGCTGCTGAGAGCTTGAGGAATGGAAAGTGGGCGCTATGGTAAGCTGCTGCTGAGGGCCCGAGGAGTGGAAAGTTGGCGCTATGGAAAGCTGTTCCAAGGGCTAGAGGAGTGGAAAGTGGGCGCTATGGAAAGCTGATGCCGAGGGTTAGAGGAGTGGAAAGTGGGCGCTATGGAAAGCTGTTGCCAAGGGCTACAAGAGTGGAAAGTGGGCACTATGGAAAGCTGTTGCCAAGGGCTACAGGAGTGGAAAGTGGGCGCTATGCAAAGCTGTTGCCAAGGGCTAGAGGAGTGGAATGTGGGCGCTATGGAAAGCTACTGCTAAGGCTACAGGAGTGGAAAGTGGGCGCTATGCAAAGCTGTTGCCAAGGGCTAGAGGAGTGGAAAGTGGGCCCTATGGAAAGCTGTTGCCAAGGGCTACAGGAGTGGAAAGTGGGAACTATGGAAAGCTGCTGCCAAGGGCTAGAGGAGTGGAAAGTGGGCGGTATGGAAAGCTGTTGCCAAGGGCTAGAGGAGTGGAAAGTGGGTGCTATGCAAAGCTGTTGCCAAGGGCTAGAGGAGTGGAAAGTGGGTGGGTGCTATGGAAAGCTGTTCCCAAGGGCTAGAGGAGTGGAAAGTGGGCGCTATGGAGAGCTGTTCCAAGGGCTGGAGGAGTAAAAAGTTGGCGCTATGGAAAGCTGTTGCCAAGGTCTAGACAAGTGGAAAGTGGGCACTATGGAAAGCTGTTCGAAGGGCTCGATGAGCGGAAAGTGGACGCTATGGAAAGCTGTTGCCAAGGGCTAGAGGAGTGGAAAGTGGGCACTATGGAAAGCTGTTCCAAGGGCTAGAGGAGTGGAAAGTTGGCGCTATGGAAAGCTGTTCCCAAGGGCTAGAGGAGTGGAAAGTGGGCGCTATGGAAAGCTGTTCCAAGGGCAGGAGGTGTGGAAAGTGGGAGCTATGGAAAGCTGTTGCCAAGGGCAAGATGAGTGGAAAGTTGGTCCTATGGAAAGCTGTTCCCAAGGGCTAGAGGAGTCGAAAGTGGGCGCTATGGAAAGCTGCTGCCAAGGGCTAGAGGACTGGAAAGTGGGCGCTATGGAAAGCTGTTGCCAAGGGCTAGAGGAGTGGAAAGTGAGCACTATGGAAAGCTGTTGCCAAGGGCTAGAGGAGTGGAAAGTGGGCGCTATGGAAGGCTGTTCTCAAGGGCTAGAGGAGTGGAAAGTGGGCGCTATGGAAAGCTGTTGCCAAGGGCTAGAGGAGTGGAAAGTGGGCGCTATGGAAAGCTGTTGCCAAGGGCTAGAGGAGTAAAGTGGGCACTATGGAAAGCTACTGCCAAGGGCTATAGGATTGGAAAGTGGGCGCTATGCAAAGCTGTTGCCAAGGGCTAGAGGAGTGGAAAGTGGGCACTATGGAAAGCTGTTGCCAAGGGCTCGAGGAGTGGAAAGTGGGCGCTATGGAAAGCTGTTGCCAAGGGCTAGAGGAGCGGAAAGTGGGTGCTATGGCAAGCTACTGCTGAGGGCTAGAGGAGTGTAAAGTGGGAGTTATGGAAAGCTGCTGCCAAGGGCTCGAGGAGTGGAAAGTGGGCACTATGGAAAGCTGTTGCCAAGGGCTATAGGAGTGGAAAGTTGGCGCTATGGAAAGCTGTTGCCAAGGGCTAGAGGAGTGGAGAGTGGGCGCTACGGAAAGCTGCTGCCGAGAGCTCGAGGAGTGGAAAGTTGGCGCTATGCAAAGCTGTTGTCAAGGGCTAGAGGAGTGTAAAGTGGGCGCTATGGAAAGCTGCTGCTGACGGCTCGAGGAGTGGAAAGTTGGCGCTATGCAAAGTTGTTGCCAAGGGCTAGAGGAGTGGAAAGTGAGCGCTATGGAAAGCTGTTGCCAAGGGCTAGAGGAGTGGAAAGTTGGCACTATGGAAAGCTGCTGCCAAGGGCTCGAGGAGTGGAAAGTTGGCGCTATGGAAAGCTGTTGCCAAGGGCTCGTGGAGTGGAAAGTGGGCACTATGGAAAGCTGTTGCCAAGGGCTAGAGGAGCGGAAAGTGGGCACTATGGAAAGCTACTGCTGAGGGCTCGAGGAGTGGAAAGTTAGCGCTATGGAAAGCTGTTGCCAAGGGCTCGAGGAGTGGAAAATGGGCGCTATGGCAAGATGCTGCTGAGGGCTCGAGGAGTGGAAAGTTGACGCTATGCAAAGCTGTTGCCAAGGGCTAGAGGAGTGGAAAGTGGGCGCTATGGAATGCTACTGCTGAGGGCTCCAGGAGTGGAAAGTAGGCGCTATGGAAAGCTGCTGCCAAGGGCTCAAGGAGTCGAAAGTGGGCGCTATGGCAAGCTACTGCTGAGGGCTAGAGGAGAGGAAAGTGGGAGCTATGGAAAGCTGCTGCCAAGGGCTCGAGGAGTGGAAAGTGGGCACTAGGGAAAGCTGCTGCTGAGGGCTCGAGGAGTGGAAAATTGGCGCTATGGAAAGCTGCTGCCAAGGGCTCGAGGAGTGGAAAGTGGGAGCTATGGCAAGCTACTGCTGAGGGCTAGAGGAGAGGAAAGTGGGAGCTATGGAAAGCTGCTCCCAAGGGCTTGAGGAGTGGAAAGTGGGCGCTATGGCAAGCTACTGCTGAGAGCTCGAGGAATGGAAAGTGGTCTCTATGGAAAGCTGTTCCACGGGCTAGAGCAGTGGAAAGTGGGCACTATGAAAAGCTGCTGCTGAGAGCTTGAGGAATGGAAAGTGGGCGCTATGGAAAGCTGTTCCAAGGGCTAGAGGAGTGGAAAGTGGGCACTATGGAAAGCTGTTGCCAAGGGCTACAGGAGTGGAAAGTGGGCGCTATGGAAAGCTGCTGCCAAGGGCTAGAGGAGTGGAAAGTGG
Organism: Ambystoma mexicanum; assembly: GCF_040938575.1. Taxonomy (NCBI): domain Eukaryota; kingdom Metazoa; phylum Chordata; class Amphibia; order Caudata; family Ambystomatidae; genus Ambystoma; species Ambystoma mexicanum. The sequence continues at coordinate 1,301,452,314 of NC_090926.1, read as the reverse complement.
GCGCTATGGAAAGCTGTTGCCAAGGGCTACCGGAGTTGAAAGTGGGCCCTATGGAAAGCTGTTGCCAAGGGCTACAGGAGTGGAAAGTGGGCGCTATGCAAAGCTGTTGCCGAGGGCTAGAGGAGTAGAAAGTGGGTGCTATGGAAAGCTACTGCCAAGGGCTAGAGGAGTGGAAAGTGGGCGCTGTGGAAAGCTACTGCCAAGGGCTACAGGATTGGAAAGTGGGCACTATGCAAAGCTGTTGCCAAGGGCTAGAGGAATGGAAAGTGGGCACTGTGGAAAGCTGTTGCCAAGGGCTACAGGAGTGGAAAGTGGGAGCTATGGAAGCTGCTGCCAAGGGCTAGAGGAGTGGAAAGTGGGCGCTATGCAAAGCTGTTGCCAAGGGCTAGAGGAGTGGAAAGTGGGCGCTATGCAAAGCTGTTGTCAAGGACTAGAGGAGTGGAAAGGGGGCGCTATGGAAAGCTGTTGCCAAGGGCTAGAGGAGTGGAAAGTGGGCGCTGTGGAAAGCTGTTGCCAAGGGCTAGAGGAGTGGAAAGTGAGCGCTGTGGAAAGCTGTTGCCAAGGGCTAGAGGAGTGGAAAGTGGGCGCTATGGAAAGCTGCTGCCAAGGGCTACAGGAGTGGAAAGTGGGCACTATGGAAAGCTGTTACCAAGGGCTAGAGGACTGGAAAGTGAGCGCTGTGGAAAGCTGTTGCCAAGGGCTAGAGGAGTGGAAAGTGAGCGCTGTGGAAAGCTGTTGCCAAGGGCTACAGGAGTTGAAAGTGAGCGCTGTGGAAAGCTGTTGCCAAGGGCTACAGGAGTGGAAAGTGGGCGCTATGGAAAGCTGCTGTCAAGGGCTACAGGAGTGGAAAGTGGGCACTATGGAAAGCTGTTACCAAGGGCTAGAGGACTGGAAAGTGGGGCTATGGAAAGCTGTGCCAAGGGCTACAGGAGTTGAAAGTGGCCCCTAAGGAATCCGGTTGCCAAGGGCTAGAGGAGTGGAACGTGGGCGCTATGGAAAGCTGTTCCAAGAGCTAGAGGCGTGGAAAGTGGGCGCTATGGAAAGCTGTTGCCAAGGGCTAAAGGAGTGGAAAGTTGGCGCTATGGAAAGCTGCTGCCAAGGGTTCGAGGAGTGGAAAGTTGGCACTATGGAAAGCTGTTGCCAAGGGCTCGAGGAGTGGAAAGTGGGCCCTATGGAAAGCTGTTGCCAAGGGCTACAGGAGTGGAAAGTGGGAACTATGGAAAGCTGCTGCCAAGGGCTAGAGGAGTGGAAAGTGGGCGGTATGGAAAGCTGTTGCCAAGGGCTAGAGGAGTGGAAAGTGGGTGCTATGCAAAGCTGTTGCCAAGGGCTAGAGGAGTGGAAAGTGGGTGGGTGCTATGGAAAGCTGTTCCCAAGGGCTAGAGGAGTGGAAAGTGGGCGCTATGGAGAGCTGTTCCAAGGGCTGGAGGAGTAAAAAGTTGGCGCTATGGAAAGCTGTTGCCAAGGGCTAGACAAGTGGAAAGTAGGCACTATGGAAAGCTGTTCGAAGGGCTCGATGAGCGGAAAGTGGACGCTATGGAAAGCTGTTGCCAAGGGCTAGAGGAGTGGAAAGTGGGCACTATGGAAAGCTGTTCCAAGGGCTTGAGGAGTGGAAAGTTGGCGCTATGGAAAGCTGTTCCCAAGGGCTAGAGGAGTGGAAAGTGGGCGCTATGGAAAGCTGTTCCAAGGGCAGGAGGTGTGGAAAGTGGGAGCTATGGAAAGCTGTTGCCAAGGGCTAGATGAGTGGAAAGTTGGTCCTATGGAAAGCTGTTCCCAAGGGCTAGAGGAGTCGAAAGTGGGCGCTATGGAAAGCTGCTGCCAAGGGCTAGAGGACTGGAAAGTGGGCGCTATGGAAAGCTGTTGCCAAGGGCTAGAGGAGTGGAAAGTGAGCACTATGGAAAGCTGTTGCCAAGGGCTAGAGGAGTGGAAAGTGGGCGCTATGGAAGGCTGTTCTCAAGGGCTAGAGGAGTGGAAAGTGGGCGCTATGGAAAGCTGTTGCCAAGGGCTAGAGGAGTGGAAAGTGGGCGCTATGGAAAGCTGTTGCCAAGGGCTAGAGGAGTAAAGTGGGCACTATGGAAAGCTACTGCCAAGGGCTATAGGATTGGAAAGTGGGCGCTATGCAAAGCTGTTGCCAAGGGCTAGAGGAGTGGAAAGTGGGCACTATGGAAAGCTGTTGCCAAGGGCTCGAGGAGTGGAAAGTGGGCGCTATGGAAAGCTGTTGCCAAGGGCTAGAGGAGCGGAAAGTGGGTGCTATGGCAAGCTACTGCTGAGGGCTAGAGGAGTGGAAAGTGGGAGTTATGGAAAGCTGCTGCCAAGGGCTCGAGGAGTGGAAAGTGGGCACTATGGAAAGCTGTTGCCAAGGGCTATAGGAGTGGAAAGTTGGCGCTATGGAAAGCTGTTGCCAAGGGCTAGAGGAGTGGAGAGTGGGCGCTACGGAAAGCTGCTGCCGAGAGCTCGAGGAGTGGAAAGTTGGCGCTATGCAAAGCTGTTGTCAAGGGCTAGAGGAGTGTAAAGTGGGCGCTATGGAAAGCTGCTGCTGACGGCTCGAGGAGTGGAAAGTTGGCGCTATGCAAAGTTGTTGCCAAGGGCTAGAGGAGTGGAAAGTGAGCGCTATGGAAAGCTGTTGCCAAGGGCTAGAGGAGTGGAAAGTTGGCACTATGGAAAGCTGCTGCCAAGGGCTCGAGGAGTGGAAAGTTGGCGCTATGGAAAGCTGTTGCCAAGGGCTCGTGGAGTGGAAAGTGGGCACTATGGAAAGCTGTTGCCAAGGGCTAGAGGAGCGGAAAGTGGGCACTATGGAAAGCTACTGCTGAGGGCTCGAGGAGTGGAAAGTTAGCGCTATGGAAAGCTGTTGCCAAGGGCTCGAGGAGTGGAAAGTGGGCGCTATGGCAAGATGCTACTGAGGGCTCGAGGAGTGGAAAGTTGACGCTATGCAAAGCTGTTGCCAAGGGCTAGAGGAGTGGAAAGTGGGCGCTATGGAATGCTACTGCTGAGGGCTCCAGGAGTGGAAAGTAGGCGCTATGGAAAGCTGCTGCCAAGGGCTCAAGGAGTCGAAAGTGGGCGCTATGGCAAGCTACTGCTGAGGGCTAGAGGAGAGGAAAGTGGGAGCTATGGAAAGCTGCTGCCAAGGGCTCGAGGAGTGGAAAGTGGGCACTAGGGAAAGCTGCTGCTGAGGGCTCGAGGAGTGGAAAATTGGCGCTATGGAAAGCTGCTGCCAAGGGCTCGAGGAGTGGAAAGTGGGAGCTATGGCAAGTTACTGCTGAGGGCTAGAGGAGAGGAAAGTGGGAGCTATGGAAAGCTGCTCCCAAGGGCTTGAGGAGTGGAAAGTGGGCGCTATGGCAAGCTACTGCTGAGAGGTCGAGGAATGGAAAGTGGTCTCTATGGAAAGCTGTTCCACGGGCTAGAGCAGTGGAAAGTGGGCACTATGAAAAGCTGCTACTGAGAGCTTGAGGAATGGAAAGTGGGCGCTATGGAAAGCTGTTCCAAGGGCTAGAGGAGTGGAAAGTGGGCACTATGGAAAGCTGTTGCCAAGGGCTACAGGAGTGGAAAGTGGGCGCTATGGAAAGCTGCTGCCAAGGGCTAGAGGAGTGGAAAGTGGGCGCTATGGAAAGCTGTTGCCAAGGGCTACCGGAGTTGAAAGTGGGCCCTATGGAAAGCTGTTGCCAAGGGCTACAGGAGTGGAAAGTGGGCGCTATGCAAAGCTGTTGCCAAGGGCTAGAGGAGTGGAAAGTGGGTGCTATGGAAAGCTACTGCCAAGGGCTAGAGGAGTGGAAAGTGGGCGCTGTGGAAAGCTACTGCCAAGGGCTACAGGATTGGAAAGTGGGCACTATGCAAAGCTGTTGCCAAGGGCTAGAGGAGTGGAAAGTGGGCACTGTGGAAAGCTGTTGCCAAGGGCTACAGGAGTGGAAAGTGGGAGCTATGGAAGCTGCTGCCAAGGGCTAGAGGAGTGGAAAGTGGGCGCTATGCAAAGCTGTTGCCAAGGGCTAGAGGAGTGGAAAGTGGGCGCTATGCAAAGCTGTTGTCAAGGGCTAGAGGAGTGGAAAGGGGGCGCTATGGAAAGCTGTTGCCAAGGGCTAGAGGAGTGGAAAGTGGGTGCTGTGGAAAGCTGTTGCCAAGGGCTAGAGGAGTGGAAAGTGAGCGCTGTGGAAAGCTGTTGCCAAGGGCTAGAGGAGTGGAAAGTGGGCGCTATGGAAAGCTGCTGCCAAGGGCTACAGGAGTGGAAAGTGGGCACTATGGAAAGCTGTTACCAAGGGCTAGAGGAGTGGAAAGTGAGCGCTGTGGAAAGCTGTTGCCAAGGGCTAGAGGAGTGGAAAGTGAGCGCTGTGGAAAGCTGTTGCCAAGGGCTAGAGGAGTGGAAAGTGAGCGCTGTGGAAAGCTGTTGCCAAGGGCTACAGGAGTGGAAAGTGGGCGCTATGGAAAGCTGCTGTCAAGGGCTACAGGAGTGGAAAGTGGGCACTATGGAAAGCTGTTACCAAGGGCTAGAGGACTGGAAAGTGGGGCTATGGAAAGCTGTGCCAAGGGCTACAGGAGTTGAAAGTGGCCCCTAAGGAATCCGGTTGCCAAGGGCTAGAGGAGTGGAACGTGGGCGCTATGGAAAGCTGTTCCAAGAGCTAGAGGAGTGGAAAGTGGGCGCTATGGAAAGCTGTTGCCAAGGGCTAGAGGAGTGGAAGGTTGGCGCTATGGAAAGCTGCTGCCAAGGGTTCGAGGAGTGGAAAGTTGGCGCTATGGAAAGCTGTTGCCAAGGGCTCGAGGAGTGGAAAGTGGGCGCTATGGAAAGCTGTTGCCAAGGGCCAGAGGAGCGGAAAGTGGGCGCTATGGAAAGCTGCTGCTGAGGCCTTGAGGAGTGGAAAGTTGGCGCTATGGAAAGCTGTTGCCAAGGGCTCGAGGAGTGGAAAGTGGGCCCTATGGCAAGATGCTGCTGAGGGCTCGAGGAGTGGAAAGTTGGCGCTATGGAAAGCTGTTGCCAAGGGCTAGAGGAGTGGAAAGTGAGCGCTATAGAAAGCTACTGCTGAGGGCTCGAGGAGTGGAAAGTTGGCGCTATGGAAAGCTGCTGCCAAGGGCTCGAGGAGAGGAAAGTGGGCGCTATGGCAAGCTGCTGCCAAGGGCTCGAGGAGTGGAAAGTGGGCGCTATGGCAAGCTACTGCTGAGGGCTAGAGGAGTGGAAAGTGGGAGCTATGGAAAGCTGCTGCCAAGGGCTCGAGGAGTGGGAAGTGGGCACTATGGAAAGCTGCTGCTGAGAGCTCGAGGAATGGAAAGTGGGCGCTATGGCAAGCTATTGCTGAGAGCTCGAGGAATGGAAAGTGGTCTCTATGGAAAGCTGTTCCATGGGCTAGAGGAGAGGAAAGTGGGCACTATGGAAACCTGCTGCTGAGAGCTTGAGGAATGGAAAGTGGGCGCTATGGTAAGCTGCTGCTGAGGGCCCGAGGAGTGGAAAGTTGGCGCTATGGAAAGCTGTTCCAAGGGCTAGAGGAGTGGAAAGTGGGCGCTATGGAAAGCTGATGCCGAGGGCTAGAGGAGTGGAAAGTGGGCGCTATGGAAAGCTGTTGCCAAGGGCTACAAGAGTGGAAAGTGGGTGCTATGCAAAGCTGTTGCCAAGGGCTAGAGGAGTGGAATGTGGGCGCTATGGAAAGCTACTGCTAAGGGCTACAGGAGTGGAAAGTGGGCGCTATGCAAAGCTGTTGCCAAGGGCTAGAGGAGTGGAAAGTGGGCCCTATGGAAAGCTGTTGCCAAGGGCTACAGGAGTGGAAAGTGGGAACTATGGAAAGCTGCTGCCAAGGGCTAGAGGAGTGGAAAGTGGGCGGTATGGAAAGCTGTTGTCAACGGCTAGAGGAGTGGAAAGTGGGCGCTATGCAAAGCTGTTGCCAAGGGCTAGAGGAGTGGAAAGTGGGCCCTATGGAAAGCTGTTGCCAAGGGCTACAGGAGTGGAAAGTGGGAACTATGGAAAGCTGTTGCCAAGGGCTAGAGGAGTGGAAAGTGGGTGCTATGCAAAGCTGTTGCCAAGGGCTAGAGGAGTGGAAAGTGGGTGGGTGCTATGGAAAGCTGTTCCGAAGGGCTAGAGGAGTGGAAAGTGGGCGCTATGGAGAGCTGTTCCAAGGGCTGGAGGAGTAGAAAGTTGGCGCTATGGAAAGCTGTTGCCAAGGGCTAGACAAGTGGAAAGTGGGCACTATGGAAAGCTGTTCCAAGGGCTCGATGAGCGGAAAGTGGACGCTATGGAAAGCTGTTGCCAAGGGCTAGAGGAGTGGAAAGTGGGCACTATGGAAAGCTGTTCCAAGGGCTAGAGGAGTGGAAAGTTGGCGCTATGGAAAGCTGTTCCCAAGGGCTAGAGGAGTGGAAAGTGGGCGCTATGGAAAGCTGTCCAAGGGCAGGAGGTGTGGAAAGTGGGAGCTATGGAAAGCTGTTGCCAAGGGCTAGATGAGTGGAAAGTTGGTCCTATGGAAAGCTGTTCCCAAGGGCTAGAGGAGTCGAAAGTGGGCGCTATGGAAAGCTGCTGCCAAGGGCTAGAGGACTGGAAAATGGGCACTATGGAAAGCTGTTGCCAAGGGCTAGAGGAGTGGAAAGTGAGCACTATGGAAAGCTGTTGCCAAGGGCTAGAGGAGTGGAAAGTGAGCACTATGGAAAGCTGTTGCCAAGAGCTAGAGGAGTGGAAAGTGGGCGCTATGGAAGGCTGTTGCCAAGGGCTAGAGGAGTGGAAAGTGAGCGCTGTGGAAAGCTGTTGCCAAGGGCTAGAGGAGTGGAAAGTGGGCGCTATGGAAAGCTGCTGCCAAGGGCTACAGGAGTGGAAAGTGGGCACTATGGAAAGCTGTTACCAAGGGCTAGAGGACTGGAAAGTGAGCGCTGTGGAAAGCTGTTGCCAAGGGCTAGAGGAGTGGAAAGTGAGCGCTGTGGAAAGCTGTTGCCAAGGGCTAGAGGAGTGGAAAGTGAGCGCTGTGGAAAGCTGTTGCCAAGGGCTACAGGAGTGGAAAGTGGGCGCTATGGAAAGCTGCTGTCAAGGGCTACAGGAGTGGAAAGTGGGCACTATGGAAAGCTGTTACCAAGGGCTAGAGGACTGGAAAGTGGGGCTATGGAAAGCTGTGCCAAGGGCTACAGGAGTTGAAAGTGGCCCCTAAGGAATCCGGTTGCCAAGGGCTAGAGGAGTGGAACGTGGGCGCTATGGAAAGCTGTTCCAAGAGCTAGAGGAGTGGAAAGTGGGCGCTATGGAAAGCTGTTGCCAAGGGCTACAGGAGTGGAAAGTGAGCACTATGGAAAGCTGTTGCCAAGAGCTAGAGGAGTGGAAAGTGGGCGCTATGGAAGGCTGTTGCCAAGGGCTAGAGGAGTGGAAAGTGAGCGCTGTGGAAAGCTGTTGCCAAGGGCTAGAGGAGTGGAAAGTGGGCGCTATGGAAAGCTGCTGCCAAGGGCTACAGGAGTGGAAAGTGGGCACTATGGAAAGCTGTTACCAAGGGCTAGAGGACTGGAAAGTGAGCGCTGTGGAAAGCTGTTGCCAAGGGCTAGAGGAGTGGAAAGTGAGCGCTGTGGAAAGCTGTTGCCAAGGGCTAGAGGAGTGGAAAGTGAGCGCTGTGGAAAGCTGTTGCCAAGGGCTACAGGAGTGGAAAGTGGGCGCTATGGAAAGCTGCTGTCAAGGGCTACAGGAGTGGAAAGTGGGCACTATGGAAAGCTGTTACCAAGGGCTAGAGGACTGGAAAGTGGGGCTATGGAAAGCTGTGCCAAGGGCTACAGGAGTTGAAAGTGGCCCCTAAGGAATCCGGTTGCCAAGGGCTAGAGGAGTGGAACGTGGGCGCTATGGAAAGCTGTTCCAAGAGCTAGAGGAGTGGAAAGTGGGCGCTATGGAAAGCTGTTGCCAAGGGCTACAGGAGTGGAAAGTTGGCGCTATGGAAAGCTGCTGCCAAGGGTTCGAGGAGTGGAAAGTTGGCGCTATGGAAAGCTGTTGCCAAGGGCTCGAGGAGTGGAAAGTGGGCGCTATGGAAAGCTGTTGCCAAGGGCCAGAGGAGCGGAAAGTGGGCGCTATGGAAAGCTGCTGCTGAGGCCTTGAGGAGTGGAAAGTTGGCGCTATGGAAAGCTGTTGCCAAGGGCTCGAGGAGTGGAAAGTGGGCCCTATGGCAAGATGATGCTGAGGGCTCGAGGAGTGGAAAGTTGGCGCTATGGAAAGCTGTTGCCAAGGGCTAGAGGAGTGGAAAGTGAGCGCTATAGAAAGCTACTGCTGAGGGCTCGAGGAGTGGAAAGTTGGCGCTATGGAAAGCTGCTGCCAAGGGCTCGAGGAGAGGAAAGTGGGCGCTATGGCAAGCTGCTGCCAAGGGCTCGAGGAGTGGAAAGTGGGCGCTATGGCAAGCTACTGCTGAGGGCTAGAGGAGTGGAAAGTGGGAGCTATGGAAAGCTGCTGCCAAGGGCTCGAGGAGTGGAAAGTGGGCACTATGGAAAGCTGCTGCTGAGAGCTCGAGGAATGGAAAGTGGGCGCTATGGAAAGCTGTTCCATGGGCTAGAGGAGAGGAAAGTGGGCACTATGGAAAGCTGCTGCTGAGAGCTTGAGGAATGGAAAGTGGGCGCTATGGTAAGCTGCTGCTGAGGGCCCGAGGAGTGGAAAGTTGGCGCTATGGAAAGCTGTTCCAAGGGCTAGAGGAGTGGAAAGTGGGCGCTATGGAAAGCTGATGCCGAGGGCTAGAGGAGTGGAAAGTGGGCGCTATGGAAAGCTGTTGCCAAGGGCTACAAGAGTGGAAAGTGGGTGCTATGCAAAGCTGTTGCCAAGGGCTAGAGGAGTGGAATGTGGGCGCTATGGAAAGCTACTGCTAAGGGCTACAGGAGTGGAAAGTGGGCGCTATGCAAAGCTGTTGCCAAGGGCTAGAGGAGTGGAAAGTGGGCCCTATGGAAAGCTGTTGCCAAGGGCTACAGGAGTGGAAAGTGGGAACTATGGAAAGCTGCTGCCAAGGGCTAGAGGAGTGGAAAGTGGGCGGTATGGAAAGCTGTTGCCAAGGGCTAGAGGAGTGGAAAGTGGGTGCTATGCAAAGCTGTTGCCAAGGGCTAGAGGAGTGGAAAGTGGGTGGGTGCTATGGAAAGCTGTTCCGAAGGGCTAGAGGAGTGGAAAGTGGGCGCTATGGAGAGCTGTTCCAAGGGCTGGAGGAGTAGAAAGTTGGCGCTATGGAAAGCTGTTGCCAAGGGCTAGACAAGTGGAAAGTGGGCACTATGGAAACCTGTTCCAAGGGCTCGATGAGCGGAAAGTGGACGCTATGGAAAGCTGTTGCCAAGGGCTAGAGGAGTGGAAAGTGGGCACTATGGAAAGCTGTTCCAAGGGCTAGAGGAGTGGAAAGTTGGCGCTATGGAAAGCTGTTCCCAAGGGCTAGAGGAGTGGAAAGTGGGCGCTATGGAAAGCTGTTCCAAGGGCAGGAGGTGTGGAAAGTGGGAGCTATGGAAAGCTGTTGCCAAGGGCTAGATGAGTGGAAAGTTGGTCCTATGGAAAGCTGTTCCCAAGGGCTAGAGGAGTCGAAAGTGGGCGCTATGGAAAGCTGCTGCCAAGGGCTAGAGGACTGGAAAATGGGCACTATGGAAAGCTGTTGCCAAGGGCTAGAGGAGTGGAAAGTGAGCACTATGGAAAGCTGTTGCCAAGGGCTAGAGGAGTGGAAAGTGAGCACTATGGAAAGCTGTTGCCAAGAGTTAGAGGAGTGGAAAGTGGGCGCTATGGAAGGCTGTTCTCAAGGGCTAGAGGAGTGGAAAGTGGGCGCTATGGAAAGCTGTTGCCAAGGGCTAGAGGAGTGGAAAGTGGGCGCTATGGAAAGCTGTTGCCAAGGGCTAGAGGAGTAAAGTGGGCACTATGGAAAGCTGTTGCCAAGGGCTAGAGGAGTGGAAAGTGGGCACTATGGAAAGCTGTTGCCAAGGGCTCGAGGAGTGGAAAGTGGGCGCTATGGAAAGCTGTTGCCAAGGGCTAGAGGAGCGGAAAGTGGGCGCTATGGCAAGCTACTGCTGAGGGCTAGAGGAGTGGAAAGTGGGAGTTATGGAAAGCTGCTGCCAAGGGCTCGAGGAGTGGAAAGTGGGCACTATGGAAAGCTGTTGCCAAGGGCTATAGGAGTGGAAAGTTGGCGCTATGGAAAGCTGTTGCCAAGGGCTCGAGGAGTGGAAAGTGGGCGCTATGGAAAGCTGTTGCCAAGGGCTAGAGGAGCGGAAAGTGGGCGCTATGGCAAGCTACTGCTGAGGGCTAGAGGAGTGGAAAGTGGGAGTTATGGAAAGCTGCTGCTGACGGCTCGAGGAGTGGAAAGTTGGCGCTATGCAAAGCTGTTGCCAAGGGCTAGAGGAATGGAAAGTGAGCGCTATGGAAAGCTGTTGCCAAGGGCTAGAGGAGTGGAAAGTTGGCACTATGGAAAGCTGCTGCCAAGGGCTCGAGGAGTGGAAAGTTGGCGCTATGGAAAGCTGTTGCCAAGGGCTCGTGGAGTGGAAAGTGGGCACTATGGAAAGCTGTTGCCAAGGGCTAAAGGAGCGGAAAGTGGGCACTATGGAAAGCTACTGCTGAGGGCTCGAGGAGTGGAAAGTTAGCGCTATGGAAAGCTGTTGCCAAGGGCTCGAGGAGTGGAAAGTGGGCGCTATGGCAAGATGCTGCTGAGGGCTCGAGGAGTGGAAAGTTGACGCTATGCAAAGCTGTTGCCAAGGGCTAGAGGAGTGGAAAGTGGGCGCTATGGAATGCTACTGCTGAGGGCTCCAGGAGTGGAAAGTAGGCGCTATGGAAAGCTGCTGCCAAGGGCTCAAGGAGTCGAAAGTGGGCGCTATGGCAAGCTACTGCTGAGGGCTAGAGGAGAGGAAAGTGGGAGCTATGGAAAGCTGCTGCCAACGGCTCGAGGAGTGGAAAGTGGGCACTAGGGAAAGCTGCTGCTGAGGGCTCCAGGAGTGGAAAGTGGGAGCTATGGCAAGCTACTGCTGAGGGCTAGAGGAGAGGAAAGTGGGAGCTATGGAAAGCTGCTGCCAAGGGCTTGAGGAGTGGAAAGTGGGCGCTATGGCAAGCTACTGCTGAGAGCTCGAGGAATGGAAAGTGGTCTCTATGGAAAGCTGTTCCAAGGGCTAGAACAGTGGAAAGTGGGCACTATGAAAAGCTGCTGCTCAGAGCTTGAGGAATGGAAAGTGGGCGCTATGGAAAGCTGTTCCAAGGGCTAGAGGAGTGGAAAGTGGGCACTATGGAAAGCTGTTGCCAAGGGCTAGAGGAGTGGAAAGTGGGCGCTATGGAAAGCTGCTGCCAAGGGCTAGAGGAGTAGAAAGTGGGCACTATGGAAAGCTGTTGCCAAGGGCTACTGGAGTGGAAAGTGGGCCCTATGGAAAGCTGTTGCCAAGGGCTACAGGAGTGGAAAGTGGGCGCTATGCAAAGCTGTTGCCAAGGGCTAGAGGAGTGGAAAGTGGGTGCTATGGAAAGCTACTGCCAAGGGCTAGAGGAGTGGAAAGTGGGCGCTGTGGAAAGCTACTGCCAAGGGCTACAGGATTGGAAAGTGGGCGCTATGCAAAGCTGTTGCCAAGGGCTAGAGGAGTGGAAAGTGGGCACTGTGGAAAGCTGTTGCCAAGGGCTACAGGAGTGGAAAGTGGGAGCTATGGAAGCTGCTGCCAAGGGCTAGAGGAGTGGAAGGTGGGCGCTATGCAAAGCTGTTGTCAAGGGCTAGAGGAGTGGAAAGTGGGTGCTATGGAAAGCTGTTGCCAAGGGCTAGAGGAGTGGAAAGTGGGCGCTGTGGAAAGCTGCTGCCAAGGGCTAGAGGAGTGGAAAGTGGGTGCTATGGAAAGCTGTTGCCAAGGGCTAGAGGAGTGGAAAGTGAGCGCTGTGGAAAGCTGTTGCCAAGGGCTAGAGGAGTGGAAAGTGGGCGCTATGGAAAGCTGCTGCCAAGGGCTACAGGAGTGGAAAGTGGGCACTATGGAAAGCTGTTACCAAGGGCTAGAGGACTGGAAAGTGGGGATATGGAAAGCTGTTGCCAAGGGCTAGAGGAGTGGAAAGTGAGCGCTGTGGAAAGCTGTTGCCAAGGGCTACAGGAGTGGAAAGTGGGCGCTATGGAAAGCTGCTGCCAAGGGCTACAGGAGTGGAAAGTGGGCACTATGGAAAGCTGTTACCAAGGGCTAGAGGACTGGAAACTGGGGCTATGGAAAGCTGTGCCAAGGGCTACAGGAGTTGAAAGTGGCCCCTAAGGAATCCGGTTGCCAAGGGCTAGAGGAGTGGAACGTGGGCGCAATGGAAAGCTGTTCCAAGAGCTAGAGGAGTGGAAAGTGGGCGCTATGGAAAGCTGTTGCCAAGGGCTACAGGAGTGGAAAGTTGGCGCTATGGAAAGCTGCTGCCAAGGGCTCGAGGAGTGGAAAGTTGGCGCTATGGAAAGCTGTTGCCAAGGGCTCGAGGAGTGGAAAGTGGGCGCTATGGAAAGCTGTTGCCAAGGGCCAGAGGAGCGGAAAGTGGGCGCTATGGAAAGCTGCTGCTGAGGCCTTGAGGAGTGGAAAGTTGGCGCTATGGAAAGCTGTTGCCAAGGGCTCGAGGAGTGGAAAGTGGGCCCTATGGCAAGATGCTGCTGAGGGCTCGAGGAGTGGAAAGTTGGCGCTATGGAAAGCTGTTGCCAAGGGCTACAGGAGTGGAAAGTTGGCGCTATGGAAAGCTGCTGCCAAGGGCTCGAGGAGTGGAAAGTTGGCGCTATGGAAAGCTGTTGCCAAGGGCTCGAGGAGTGGAAAGTGGGCGCTATGGAAAGCTGTTGCCAAGGGCCAGAGGAGCGGAAAGTGGGCGCTATGGAAAGCTGCTGCTGAGGCCTTGAGGAGTGGAAAGTTGGCGCTATGGAAAGCTGTTGCCAAGGGCTCGAGGAGTGGAAAGTGGGCCCTACGGCAAGATGCTGCTGAGGGCTCGAGGAGTGGAAAGTTGGCGCTATGGAAAGCTGCTGCCAAGGGCTCGAGGAGAGGAAAGTGGGCGCTATGGCAAGCTGCTGCCAAGGGCTCGAGGAGTGGAAAGTGGGCGCTATGGCAAGCTACTGCTGAGGGCTAGAGGAGTGGAAAGTGGGAGCTATGGAAAGCTGCTGCCAAGGGCTTGAGGAGTGGAAAGTGGGCACTATGGAAAGCTGCTGCTGAGAGCTCGAGGAATGGAAAGTGGGCGCTATGGCAAGCTACTGCTGAGAGCTCGAGGAATGGAAAGTGGTCTCTATGGAAAGCTGTTCCATGGGCTAGAGGAGAGGAAAGTGGGCACTATGGAAAGCTGCTGCTGAGAGCTTGAGGAATGGAAAGTGGGCGCTATGGTAAGCTGCTGCTGAGGGCCCGAGGAGTGGAAAGTTGGCGCTATGGAAAGCTGTTGCCAAGGGCTACAAGAGTGGAAAGTGGGCACTATGGAAAGCTGTTGCCAAGGGCTACAGGAGTGGAAAGTGGGCGCTATGCAAAGCTGTTGCCAAGGGCTAGAGGAGTGGAATGTGGGCTATGGAAAGCTACTGCTAAGGGCTACAGGAGTGGAAAGTGGGCGCTATGCAAAGCTGTTGCCAAGGGCTAGAGGAGTGGAAAGTGGGCCCTATGGAAAGCTGTTGCCAAGTGCTACAGGAGTGGAAAATGGGAACTATGGAAAGCTGCTGCCAAGGGCTAGAGGAGTGGAAAGTGGGCGGTATGGAAAGCTGTTGCCAAGGGCTAGAGGAGTGGAAAGTGGGTGCTATGCAAAGCTGTTGCCAAGGGCTAGAGGAGTGGAAAGTGGGTGGGTGCTATGGAAAGCTGTTCCCAAGGGCTAGAGGAGTGGAAAGTGGGCGCTATGGGTAGCTGTTCCAAGGGCTGGAGGAGTAGAAAGTTGGCGCTATGGAAAGCTGTTGCCAAGGGCTAGACAAGTGGAAAGTGGGCACTATGGAAAGCTGTTCCAAGGGCTCGATGAGCGGAAAGTGGACGCTATGGAAAGCTGTTGCCAAGGGCTAGAGGAGTGGAAAGTTGGCGCTATGGAAAGCTGTTCCCAAGGGCTAGAGGAGTGGAAAGTGGGCGCTATGGAAAGCTGTTCCAAGGGCAGGAGGTGTGGAAAGTGGGAGCTATGGAAAGCTGTTGCCAAGGGCTAGATGAGTGGAAAGTTGGTCCTATGGAAAGCTGTTCCCAAGGGCTAGAGGAGTAAAGTGGACGCTATGGAAAGCTGTTTCCAAGGGCTAGAGGAGTGGAACGTTGGCGCTATGGAAAGCTGTTCCCAAGGGCTAGAGGAGTGGAAAGTGGGCGCTATGGAAGGCTGTTCTCAAGGGCTAGAGGAGTGGAAAGTGGGCGCTATGGAAAGCTGTTGCCAAGGGCTAGAGGAGTGGAAAGTGAGCGCTATGGAAAGCTGTTGCCAAGGGCTAGAGGAGTAAAGTGGGCACTATGTAAAGCTACTGCCAAGGGCTATAGGATTGGAAAGTGGGCGCTATGCAAAGCTGTTGCCAAGGGCTAGAGGAGTGGAAAGTGGGCACTATGGAAAGCTGTTGCCAAGGGCTACAGGAGTGGAAAGTGGGAGCTATGGAAGCTGCTGCCAAGGGCTAGAGGAGTGGAAAGTGGGCGCTATGCAAAGCTGTTGCCAAGGGCTAGAGGAGTGGAAAGTGGGCGCTATGCAAAGCTGTTGCCAAGGGCTAGAGGAGGGGAAAGTGGGAGCTATGGAAAGCTGTTGCCAAGGGCTAGAGGAGTGGAAAGTGGGCGCTATGGAAAGCTGCTGCCAAGGGCTAGAGGAGTGGAAAGTGGGCGCTATGGAAAGCTGCTGCCAAGGGCTAGAGGAGTGGAAAGTGGGCGCTGTGGAAAGCTGCTGCCAAGGGCTAGAGGAGTGGAAAGTGAGCACTGTGGAAAGCTGTTGCCAAGGGCTAGAGGAGTGGAAAGTGGGCGCTATGGAAAGCTGCTGCCAAGGGCTAGAGGAGTGGAAAGTGGGCACTATGGAAAGCTGTTCCAAGGGCTCGATGAGCGGAAAGTGGACGCTATGGAAAGCTGTTGCCAAGGGCTAGAGGAGTGGAAAGTTGGCGCTATGGAAAGCTGTTCCCAAGGGCTAGAGGAGTGGAAAGTGGGCGCTATGGAAAGCTGTTCCAAGGGCAGGAGGTGTGGAAAGTGGGAGCTATGGAAAGCTGTTGCCAAGGGCTAGATGAGTGGAAAGTTGGTCCTATGGAAAGCTGTTCCCAAGGGCTAGAGGAGTAAAGTGGACGCTATGGAAAGCTGTTTCCAAGGGCTAGAGGAGTGGAACGTTGGCGCTATGGAAAGCTGTTCCCAAGGGCTAGAGGAGTGGAAAGTGGGCGCTATGGAAGGCTGTTCTCAAGGGCTAGAGGAGTGGAAAGTGGGCGCTATGGAAAGCTGTTGCCAAGGGCTAGAGGAGTGGAAAGTGAGCGCTATGGAAAGCTGTTGCCAAGGGCTAGAGGAGTAAAGTGGGCACTATGTAAAGCTACTGCCAAGGGCTATAGGATTGGAAAGTGGGCGCTATGCAAAGCTGTTGCCAAGGGCTAGAGGAGTGGAAAGTGGGCACTATGGAAAGCTGTTGCCAAGGGCTACAGGAGTGGAAAGTGGGAGCTATGGAAGCTGCTGCCAAGGGCTAGAGGAGTGGAAAGTGGGCGCTATGCAAAGCTGTTGCCAAGGGCTAGAGGAGTGGAAAGTGGGCGCTATGCAAAGCTGTTGCCAAGGGCTAGAGGAGGGGAAAGTGGGAGCTATGGAAAGCTGTTGCCAAGGGCTAGAGGAGTGGAAAGTGGGCGCTATGGAAAGCTGCTGCCAAGGGCTAGAGGAGTGGAAAGTGGGCGCTATGGAAAGCTGCTGCCAAGGGCTAGAGGAGTGGAAAGTGGGCGCTGTGGAAAGCTGCTGCCAAGGGCTAGAGGAGTGGAAAGTGAGCACTGTGGAAAGCTGTTGCCAAGGGCTAGAGGAGTGGAAAGTGGGCGCTATGCAAAGCTGTTGCCAAGGGCTAGAGGAGTGGAAAGTGGGCGCTATGCAAAGCTGTTGCCAAGGGCTAGAGGAGTGGAAAGTGGGCGCTATGGAAAGCTGTTGCCAAGGGCTAGAGGAGTGGAAAGTGGGCGCTATGGAAAGCTGCTGCCAAGGGCTAGAGGAGTGGAAAGTGGGCACTATGGAAAGCTGTTGCCAAGGGCTACAGGAGTGGAAAGTGGGAACTATAGAAAGCTGCTGCCAAGGGCTAGAGGAGTGGAAAGTGGGCGCTATGGAAAGCTGTTCCCAAGGGCTAGAGGAGTGGAAAGTGGGCGCTATGGAGAGCTGTTCCAAGGGCTGGAGGAGTAGAAAGTTGGCGCTATGGAAAGCTGTTGCCAAGGGCTAGAGGAGTGGAAAGTGGGCGCTATGGAAAGCTGCTGCCAAGGGCTAGAGGACTGGAAAGTGGGCGCTATGGAAAGCTGTTGCCAAGGGTTAGAGGAGTGTAAAGTGAGCGCTATGGAAAGCTGTTGCCAAGGGCTAGAGGAGTGGAAAGTGGGCGCTATGGAAAGCTGTTCTCAAGGGCTAGAGGAGTGGAAAGTGGGCGCTATGGAAAGCTGTTGCCAAGGGCTAGAGGAGTGGAAAGTGGGCGCTATGGAAAGCTGTTGCCAAGGGCTAGAGGATTGGAAAGTGGGCACTATGGAAAGCTGTTCGGGCTCGTGGAGTGGAAAGTTGGCGCTATGGAAGAAAGCTGTTGCCGAGGGCTAGAGGAGTGGAAAGTGGGCGCTATGCAAAGCTGTTGCCAAGGGCTAGAGGAGTGGAAAGTGGGCACTGTGGAAGGCTCTTGCCAAGGGCTACAGGAGTGGAAAGTGGGAGCTATGGAAGCTACTGCCAAGGGCTAGAGGAGTGGAAAGTGGACGCTATGCAAAGCTGCTGCCAAGGGCTAGAGGAGTGGAAAGTGAGCGCTATGGAAAGCTGTTGCCAAGTGCTAGAGGAGCGGAAAGTGAGCGCTATGGAAAGCTGTTGCCAAGTGCTAGAGGAGCGGGAAGTGGGCGTTATGGAAAGCTGTTGCCAAGGGCTACAGGAGTGGAAAGTGGGGGCTATGGAAAGCTGCTGCCAAGTGCTAGAGGAGTGGAAAGTGGGCGCTATGGAAAGCTGTTGCCAAGGGCTAGAGGAGTGGAAAGTGAGCACTATGGAAAGCTGTTGCCAAGGGCTAGAGGAGTGGCAAATTGGCGCTATGGAAAGCTGTTGCCAAGGGCTAGAGGAGTGGAAAGTGGGCGCTATGGAAAGATGCTGCCAAGGGCTAGAGAAGTGGAAAGTGAGCGCTATGGAAAGCTGTTGCCAAGTGCTAGAGGAGTGGGAAGTGGGCATTATGGAAAGCTGTTGCCAAGGGATACAGGAGTGGAAAGTGGGCGCTATGGAAAGCTGCTGCCAAGTGCTAGAGGATTGGAATGTGGGCACTATGGAAAGCTGTTGTCAACGGCTAGAGGAGTGGAAAGTGAGCACTATGGAAAGCTGTTGCCAAGGGCTAGAGGAGTGGAAAGTGAGCACTATGGAAAGCTGTTGCCAAGGGCTAGAGGAGTGGAAAGTTGGCGCTATGGAAAGCTGTTGCCAAGGGCTAGAGGAGTGGAAAGTGGGCGCTATGGAAAGCTGTTGCCAAGGGCTAGAGGAGTGGAAAGTGGGCGCTATGGAAAACTGTTGCCAAGGGCTAGAGGAGTGGAAAGTGGGCGCTATGGAAGCTGTTGCCAAGGGCTAGAGGAGTGGAAAGTGGGCGCTATGGAAGCTGTTGCCAAGGGCTAGAGGAGTGGAAAGTGGGTGCTATGGAAAGCTGTTGCCAAGGGCTAAAGGAGTGGAAAGTGGGCGCTATGGAAAACTGCTGCCAAGGGCTAGAGGAGTGGGAAGTGGGCGTTATGGAAAGCTGTTGCCAAGGGCTACCGGAGTGGAAAGTGGGCGCTATGGAAAGCTGCTGCCAAGTGCTAGAGGAGTGGAAAGTGGGCGCTATGGAAAGCTGTTTCCAAGGGCTAGAGGAGTGGAAAGTGAGCACTATGGAAAGCTGTTGCCAAGGGCTAGAGGAGTGGAAAGTGAGCTCTATGGAAATCTGTTGCCAAGGGCTAGAGGAGTGGAAAGTGAGCACTATGGGAAGCTGTTGCCAAGGGCTAGAGGAGTGGAAAGGGAGCGCTATGGAAAGCTGTTGCCAAGGGCTAGAGGAGTGGAAAGTGGGCGCTATGGTAAGCTGTTGCCAAGGGCTAGAGGAGTGGAAAGGGGGCGCTATGGAAAGCTGTTGCCAAGGGCTAGAGGAGTGGAAAGTGGGCATTATTGAAAGCTGTTGCCAAGGGCTAGAGGAGTGGAAAGTGGGTGTTATGGAAAGCTGTTGCCAAGGGCTAGAGGAGTGGAAAGTGGGCGCTATGGAAAGCTGTTGCCAAGGGCTAGAGGAGTGGAAAGTGAGCACTATGGAAAGCTGTTGCCAAGGGCTAGAGAAGTGGAAAGTGAGCACTATGGAACGCTGTTGCCAAGGGTTAGAGGAGTGGAAAGTTGGCGCTATGGAACGCTGTTGCCAAGGGCTAGAGGAGTGGAAAGTGAGCGCTATGGAAAGCTGTTGCCAAGGGCTAGAGGAGTGGAAAGTGGGCGCTATGGAAAGCTGTTGCCAAGGGCTAGAGGAGTGGAAAGTGGGCACTATAGAACGCTGTTGCCAAGGGCTAGAGGAGTGGAAAGTTGGCGCTATGGAAAGCTGTTGCCAAGGGCTAGAGGAGTGGAAAGTTGGCGCTATGGAAAGCTGTTGCCAAGGGCTAGAGGAGTGGAATGTGAGCGCTATGGAAAGCTGTTGCCAAGGGCTAGAGGAGTGGAAAGTGAGCGCTATGGAAAGCTGTTGCCAAGCACTAGAGGAGTGGAAAGTGGGCGCTATGGAAAGCTGCTGCCAAGGGCTAGAGGAGTGGAAAGTGGGCGCTATGGAAAGCGTTGCCAAGGGCTAGAGGAGTGGAAAGTGGGCACTATGGAAAGCTGTTCGGGCTCGTGGAGTGGAAAGTTGGTGCTATAGAAGAAAGCTGTTGCCGAGGGCTAGAGGAGTGGAAGGTGGGCGCTATGGAAAGCTGCTGCTGAGGGCTCGAGGAGTGGAAAGTTGGCGCTATGCAAAGCTGTTGCCAAGGGCTAGAGGAGTGTAAAGTGGGCGCTATGGAAAGCTGCTGCTGATGGCTCGGGGAGTGGAAAGTTGGCGCTATGCAAAGCTGTTGCCAAGGGCTAGAGGAGTGGAAAGTGGGCGCTATGGAAAGCTGTTGCCAAGGGCTAGAGGAGTGGAAAGTGAGCGCTGTGGAAAGCTGTTGCCAAGGGCTACAGGAGTGGAAAGTGGGCACTATGGAAAGCTGTTACCAAGGGCTAGAGGACTGGAAAGTGGGGCTATGGAAAGCTGTTGCCAAGGGCTAGAGGAGTGGAAAGTGAGCGCTGTGGAAAGCTGTTGCCAAGGGCTACAGGAGTGGAAAGTGGGCGCTATGGAAAGCTGCTGCCAAAGGCTACAGGAGTGGAAAGTGGGCACTATGGAAAGCTGTTACCAAGGGCTAGAGGACTGGAAAGTGGGGCTATGGAAAGCTGTGCCAAGGGCTACAGGAGTTGAAAGTGGCCCCTAAGGAATCCGGTTGCCAAGGGCTAGAGGAGTGGAACGTGGGCGCTATGGAAAGCTGTTCCAAGAGCTAGAGGAGTGGAAAGTGGGCGCTATGGAAAGCTGTTGCCAAGGGCTACAGGAGTGGAAAGTTGGCGCTATGGAAAGCTGCTGCCAAGGGCTCGAGGAGTGGAAAGTTGGCGCTATGGAAAGCTGTTGCCAAGGGCTCGAGGAGTGGAAAGTGGGCGCTATGGAAAGCTGTTGCCAAGGGCCAGAGGAGCGGAAAGTGGGCGCTATGGAAAGCTGCTGCTGAGGCCTTGAGGAGTGGAAAGTTGGCGCTATGGAAAGCTGTTGCCAAGGGCTCGAGGAGTGGAAAGTGGGCCCTATGGCAAGATGCTGCTGAGGGCTCGAGGAGTGGAAAGTTGGCGCTATGGAAAGCTGTTGCCAAGGGCTAGAGGAGTGGAAAGTGAGCGCTATAGAAAGCTACTGCTGAGGGCTCGAGGAGTGGAAAGTTGGCGCTATGGAAAGCTGCTGCCAAGGGCTCGAGGAGAGGAAAGTGGGCGCTATGGCAAGCTGCTGCCAAGGGCTCGAGGAGTGGAAAGTGGGCGCTATGGCAAGCTACTGCTGAGGGCTAGAGGAATGGAAAGTGGTCTCTATGGAAAGCTGTTCCATGGGCTAGAGGAGAGGAAAGTGGGCACTATGGAAACCTGCTGCTGAGAGCTTGAGGAATGGAAAGTGGGCGCTATGGTAAGCTGCTGCTGAGGGCCCGAGGAGTGGAAAGTTGGCGCTATGGAAAGCTGTTCCAAGGGCTAGAGGAGTGGAAAGTGGGCGCTATGGAAAGCTGATGCCGAGGGCTAGAGGAGTGGAAAGTGGGCGCTATGGAAAGCTGTTGCCAAGGGCTACAAGAGTGGAAAGTGGGTGCTATGCAAAGCTGTTGCCAAGGGCTAGAGGAGTGGAATGTGGGCGCTATGCAAAGCTGTTGCCAAGGGCTAGAGGAGAGGAAAGTGGGCACTATGGAAAGGTGCTGCTGAGAGCTTGAGGAATGGAAAGTGGGCGCTATGGTAAGCTGCTGCTGAGGGCCCGAGGAGTGGAAAGTTGGCGCTATGGAAAGCTGTTCCAAGGGCTAGAGGAGTGGAAAGTGGGCGCTATGGAAAGCTGATGCCGAGGGTTAGAGGAGTGGAAAGTGGGCGCTATGGAAAGCTGTTGCCAAGGGCTACAAGAGTGGAAAGTGGGCACTATGGAAAGCTGTTGCCAAGGGCTACAGGAGTGGAAAGTGGGCGCTATGCAAAGCTGTTGCCAAGGGCTAGAGGAGTGGAATGTGGGCGCTATGGAAAGCTACTGCTAAGGCTACAGGAGTGGAAAGTGGGCGCTATGCAAAGCTGTTGCCAAGGGCTAGAGGAGTGGAAAGTGGGCCCTATGGAAAGCTGTTGCCAAGGGCTACAGGAGTGGAAAGTGGGAACTATGGAAAGCTGCTGCCAAGGGCTAGAGGAGTGGAAAGTGGGCGGTATGGAAAGCTGTTGCCAAGGGCTAGAGGAGTGGAAAGTGGGTGCTATGCAAAGCTGTTGCCAAGGGCTAGAGGAGTGGAAAGTGGGTGGGTGCTATGGAAAGCTGTTCCCAAGGGCTAGAGGAGTGGAAAGTGGGCGCTATGGAGAGCTGTTCCAAGGGCTGGAGGAGTAAAAAGTTGGCGCTATGGAAAGCTGTTGCCAAGGTCTAGACAAGTGGAAAGTGGGCACTATGGAAAGCTGTTCGAAGGGCTCGATGAGCGGAAAGTGGACGCTATGGAAAGCTGTTGCCAAGGGCTAGAGGAGTGGAAAGTGGGCACTATGGAAAGCTGTTCCAAGGGCTAGAGGAGTGGAAAGTTGGCGCTATGGAAAGCTGTTCCCAAGGGCTAGAGGAGTGGAAAGTGGGCGCTATGGAAAGCTGTTCCAAGGGCAGGAGGTGTGGAAAGTGGGAGCTATGGAAAGCTGTTGCCAAGGGCAAGATGAGTGGAAAGTTGGTCCTATGGAAAGCTGTTCCCAAGGGCTAGAGGAGTCGAAAGTGGGCGCTATGGAAAGCTGCTGCCAAGGGCTAGAGGACTGGAAAGTGGGCGCTATGGAAAGCTGTTGCCAAGGGCTAGAGGAGTGGAAAGTGAGCACTATGGAAAGCTGTTGCCAAGGGCTAGAGGAGTGGAAAGTGGGCGCTATGGAAGGCTGTTCTCAAGGGCTAGAGGAGTGGAAAGTGGGCGCTATGGAAAGCTGTTGCCAAGGGCTAGAGGAGTGGAAAGTGGGCGCTATGGAAAGCTGTTGCCAAGGGCTAGAGGAGTAAAGTGGGCACTATGGAAAGCTACTGCCAAGGGCTATAGGATTGGAAAGTGGGCGCTATGCAAAGCTGTTGCCAAGGGCTAGAGGAGTGGAAAGTGGGCACTATGGAAAGCTGTTGCCAAGGGCTCGAGGAGTGGAAAGTGGGCGCTATGGAAAGCTGTTGCCAAGGGCTAGAGGAGCGGAAAGTGGGTGCTATGGCAAGCTACTGCTGAGGGCTAGAGGAGTGTAAAGTGGGAGTTATGGAAAGCTGCTGCCAAGGGCTCGAGGAGTGGAAAGTGGGCACTATGGAAAGCTGTTGCCAAGGGCTATAGGAGTGGAAAGTTGGCGCTATGGAAAGCTGTTGCCAAGGGCTAGAGGAGTGGAGAGTGGGCGCTACGGAAAGCTGCTGCCGAGAGCTCGAGGAGTGGAAAGTTGGCGCTATGCAAAGCTGTTGTCAAGGGCTAGAGGAGTGTAAAGTGGGCGCTATGGAAAGCTGCTGCTGACGGCTCGAGGAGTGGAAAGTTGGCGCTATGCAAAGTTGTTGCCAAGGGCTAGAGGAGTGGAAAGTGAGCGCTATGGAAAGCTGTTGCCAAGGGCTAGAGGAGTGGAAAGTTGGCACTATGGAAAGCTGCTGCCAAGGGCTCGAGGAGTGGAAAGTTGGCGCTATGGAAAGCTGTTGCCAAGGGCTCGTGGAGTGGAAAGTGGGCACTATGGAAAGCTGTTGCCAAGGGCTAGAGGAGCGGAAAGTGGGCACTATGGAAAGCTACTGCTGAGGGCTCGAGGAGTGGAAAGTTAGCGCTATGGAAAGCTGTTGCCAAGGGCTCGAGGAGTGGAAAATGGGCGCTATGGCAAGATGCTGCTGAGGGCTCGAGGAGTGGAAAGTTGACGCTATGCAAAGCTGTTGCCAAGGGCTAGAGGAGTGGAAAGTGGGCGCTATGGAATGCTACTGCTGAGGGCTCCAGGAGTGGAAAGTAGGCGCTATGGAAAGCTGCTGCCAAGGGCTCAAGGAGTCGAAAGTGGGCGCTATGGCAAGCTACTGCTGAGGGCTAGAGGAGAGGAAAGTGGGAGCTATGGAAAGCTGCTGCCAAGGGCTCGAGGAGTGGAAAGTGGGCACTAGGGAAAGCTGCTGCTGAGGGCTCGAGGAGTGGAAAATTGGCGCTATGGAAAGCTGCTGCCAAGGGCTCGAGGAGTGGAAAGTGGGAGCTATGGCAAGCTACTGCTGAGGGCTAGAGGAGAGGAAAGTGGGAGCTATGGAAAGCTGCTCCCAAGGGCTTGAGGAGTGGAAAGTGGGCGCTATGGCAAGCTACTGCTGAGAGCTCGAGGAATGGAAAGTGGTCTCTATGGAAAGCTGTTCCACGGGCTAGAGCAGTGGAAAGTGGGCACTATGAAAAGCTGCTGCTGAGAGCTTGAGGAATGGAAAGTGGGCGCTATGGAAAGCTGTTCCAAGGGCTAGAGGAGTGGAAAGTGGGCACTATGGAAAGCTGTTGCCAAGGGCTACAGGAGTGGAAAGTGGGCGCTATGGAAAGCTGCTGCCAAGGGCTAGAGGAGTGGAAAGTGGGCGCTATGGAAAGCTGTTGCCAAGGGCTACCGGAGTTGAAAGTGGGCCCTATGGAAAGCTGTTGCCAAGGGCTACAGGAGTGGAAAGTGGGCGCTATGCAAAGCTGTTGCCGAGGGCTAGAGGAGTAGAAAGTGGGTGCTATGGAAAGCTACTGCCAAGGGCTAGAGGAGTGGAAAGTGGGCGCTGTGGAAAGCTACTGCCAAGGGCTACAGGATTGGAAAGTGGGCACTATGCAAAGCTGTTGCCAAGGGCTAGAGGAATGGAAAGTGGGCACTGTGGAAAGCTGTTGCCAAGGGCTACAGGAGTGGAAAGTGGGAGCTATGGAAGCTGCTGCCAAGGGCTAGAGGAGTGGAAAGTGGGCGCTATGCAAAGCTGTTGCCAAGGGCTAGAGGAGTGGAAAGTGGGCGCTATGCAAAGCTGTTGTCAAGGACTAGAGGAGTGGAAAGGGGGCGCTATGGAAAGCTGTTGCCAAGGGCTAGAGGAGTGGAAAGTGGGCGCTGTGGAAAGCTGTTGCCAAGGGCTAGAGGAGTGGAAAGTGAGCGCTGTGGAAAGCTGTTGCCAAGGGCTAGAGGAGTGGAAAGTGGGCGCTATGGAAAGCTGCTGCCAAGGGCTACAGGAGTGGAAAGTGGGCACTATGGAAAGCTGTTACCAAGGGCTAGAGGACTGGAAAGTGAGCGCTGTGGAAAGCTGTTGCCAAGGGCTAGAGGAGTGGAAAGTGAGCGCTGTGGAAAGCTGTTGCCAAGGGCTACAGGAGTTGAAAGTGAGCGCTGTGGAAAGCTGTTGCCAAGGGCTACAGGAGTGGAAAGTGGGCGCTATGGAAAGCTGCTGTCAAGGGCTACAGGAGTGGAAAGTGGGCACTATGGAAAGCTGTTACCAAGGGCTAGAGGACTGGAAAGTGGGGCTATGGAAAGCTGTGCCAAGGGCTACAGGAGTTGAAAGTGGCCCCTAAGGAATCCGGTTGCCAAGGGCTAGAGGAGTGGAACGTGGGCGCTATGGAAAGCTGTTCCAAGAGCTAGAGGCGTGGAAAGTGGGCGCTATGGAAAGCTGTTGCCAAGGGCTAAAGGAGTGGAAAGTTGGCGCTATGGAAAGCTGCTGCCAAGGGTTCGAGGAGTGGAAAGTTGGCACTATGGAAAGCTGTTGCCAAGGGCTCGAGGAGTGGAAAGTGGGCCCTATGGAAAGCTGTTGCCAAGGGCTACAGGAGTGGAAAGTGGGAACTATGGAAAGCTGCTGCCAAGGGCTAGAGGAGTGGAAAGTGGGCGGTATGGAAAGCTGTTGCCAAGGGCTAGAGGAGTGGAAAGTGGGTGCTATGCAAAGCTGTTGCCAAGGGCTAGAGGAGTGGAAAGTGGGTGGGTGCTATGGAAAGCTGTTCCCAAGGGCTAGAGGAGTGGAAAGTGGGCGCTATGGAGAGCTGTTCCAAGGGCTGGAGGAGTAAAAAGTTGGCGCTATGGAAAGCTGTTGCCAAGGGCTAGACAAGTGGAAAGTAGGCACTATGGAAAGCTGTTCGAAGGGCTCGATGAGCGGAAAGTGGACGCTATGGAAAGCTGTTGCCAAGGGCTAGAGGAGTGGAAAGTGGGCACTATGGAAAGCTGTTCCAAGGGCTTGAGGAGTGGAAAGTTGGCGCTATGGAAAGCTGTTCCCAAGGGCTAGAGGAGTGGAAAGTGGGCGCTATGGAAAGCTGTTCCAAGGGCAGGAGGTGTGGAAAGTGGGAGCTATGGAAAGCTGTTGCCAAGGGCTAGATGAGTGGAAAGTTGGTCCTATGGAAAGCTGTTCCCAAGGGCTAGAGGAGTCGAAAGTGGGCGCTATGGAAAGCTGCTGCCAAGGGCTAGAGGACTGGAAAGTGGGCGCTATGGAAAGCTGTTGCCAAGGGCTAGAGGAGTGGAAAGTGAGCACTATGGAAAGCTGTTGCCAAGGGCTAGAGGAGTGGAAAGTGGGCGCTATGGAAGGCTGTTCTCAAGGGCTAGAGGAGTGGAAAGTGGGCGCTATGGAAAGCTGTTGCCAAGGGCTAGAGGAGTGGAAAGTGGGCGCTATGGAAAGCTGTTGCCAAGGGCTAGAGGAGTAAAGTGGGCACTATGGAAAGCTACTGCCAAGGGCTATAGGATTGGAAAGTGGGCGCTATGCAAAGCTGTTGCCAAGGGCTAGAGGAGTGGAAAGTGGGCACTATGGAAAGCTGTTGCCAAGGGCTCGAGGAGTGGAAAGTGGGCGCTATGGAAAGCTGTTGCCAAGGGCTAGAGGAGCGGAAAGTGGGTGCTATGGCAAGCTACTGCTGAGGGCTAGAGGAGTGGAAAGTGGGAGTTATGGAAAGCTGCTGCCAAGGGCTCGAGGAGTGGAAAGTGGGCACTATGGAAAGCTGTTGCCAAGGGCTATAGGAGTGGAAAGTTGGCGCTATGGAAAGCTGTTGCCAAGGGCTAGAGGAGTGGAGAGTGGGCGCTACGGAAAGCTGCTGCCGAGAGCTCGAGGAGTGGAAAGTTGGCGCTATGCAAAGCTGTTGTCAAGGGCTAGAGGAGTGTAAAGTGGGCGCTATGGAAAGCTGCTGCTGACGGCTCGAGGAGTGGAAAGTTGGCGCTATGCAAAGTTGTTGCCAAGGGCTAGAGGAGTGGAAAGTGAGCGCTATGGAAAGCTGTTGCCAAGGGCTAGAGGAGTGGAAAGTTGGCACTATGGAAAGCTGCTGCCAAGGGCTCGAGGAGTGGAAAGTTGGCGCTATGGAAAGCTGTTGCCAAGGGCTCGTGGAGTGGAAAGTGGGCACTATAGAAAGCTGTTGCCAAGGGCTAGAGGAGCGGAAAGTGGGCACTATGGAAAGCTACTGCTGAGGGCTCGAGGAGTGGAAAGTTAGCGCTATGGAAAGCTGTTGCCAAGGGCTCGAGGAGTGGAAAGTGGGCGCTATGGCAAGATGCTACTGAGGGCTCGAGGAGTGGAAAGTTGACGCTATGCAAAGCTGTTGCCAAGGGCTAGAGGAGTGGAAAGTGGGCGCTATGGAATGCTACTGCTGAGGGCTCCAGGAGTGGAAAGTAGGCGCTATGGAAAGCTGCTGCCAAGGGCTCAAGGAGTCGAAAGTGGGCGCTATGGCAAGCTACTGCTGAGGGCTAGAGGAGAGGAAAGTGGGAGCTATGGAAAGCTGCTGCCAAGGGCTCGAGGAGTGGAAAGTGGGCACTAGGGAAAGCTGCTGCTGAGGGCTCGAGGAGTGGAAAATTGGCGCTATGGAAAGCTGCTGCCAAGGGCTCGAGGAGTGGAAAGTGGGAGCTATGGCAAGTTACTGCTGAGGGCTAGAGGAGAGGAAAGTGGGAGCTATGGAAAGCTGCTCCCAAGGGCTTGAGGAGTGGAAAGTGGGCGCTATGGCAAGCTACTGCTGAGAGGTTGAGGAATGGAAAGTGGTCTCTATGGAAAGCTGTTCCACGGGCTAGAGCAGTGGAAAGTGGGCACTATGAAAAGCTGCTACTGAGAGCTTGAGGAATGGAAAGTGGGCGCTATGGAAAGCTGTTCCAAGGGCTAGAGGAGTGGAAAGTGGGCACTATGGAAAGCTGTTGCCAAGGGCTACAGGAGTGGAAAGTGGGCGCTATGGAAAGCTGCTGCCAAGGGCTAGAGGAGTGGAAAGTGGGCGCTATGGAAAGCTGTTGCCAAGGGCTACCGGAGTTGAAAGTGGGCCCTATGGAAAGCTGTTGCCAAGGGCTACAGGAGTGGAAAGTGGGCGCTATGCAAAGCTGTTGCCAAGGGCTAGAGGAGTGGAAAGTGGGTGCTATGGAAAGCTACTGCCAAGGGCTAGAGGAGTGGAAAGTGGGCGCTGTGGAAAGCTACTGCCAAGGGCTACAGGATTGGAAAGTGGGCACTATGCAAAGCTGTTGCCAAGGGCTAGAGGAGTGGAAAGTGGGCACTGTGGAAAGCTGTTGCCAAGGGCTACAGGAGTGGAAAGTGGGAGCTATGGAAGCTGCTGCCAAGGGCTAGAGGAGTGGAAAGTGGGCGCTATGCAAAGCTGTTGCCAAGGGCTAGAGGAGTGGAAAGTGGGCGCTATGCAAAGCTGTTGTCAAGGGCTAGAGGAGTGGAAAGGGGGCGCTATGGAAAGCTGTTGCCAAGGGCTAGAGGAGTGGAAAGTGGGTGCTGTGGAAAGCTGTTGCCAAGGGCTAGAGGAGTGGAAAGTGAGCGCTGTGGAAAGCTGTTGCCAAGGGCTAGAGGAGTGGAAAGTGGGCGCTATGGAAAGCTGCTGCCAAGGGCTACAGGAGTGGAAAGTGGGCACTATGGAAAGCTGTTACCAAGGGCTAGAGGAGTGGAAAGTGAGCGCTGTGGAAAGCTGTTGCCAAGGGCTAGAGGAGTGGAAAGTGAGCGCTGTGGAAAGCTGTTGCCAAGGGCTAGAGGAGTGGAAAGTGAGCGCTGTGGAAAGCTGTTGCCAAGGGCTACAGGAGTGGAAAGTGGGCGCTATGGAAAGCTGCTGTCAAGGGCTACAGGAGTGGAAAGTGGGCACTATGGAAAGCTGTTACCAAGGGCTAGAGGACTGGAAAGTGGGGCTATGGAAAGCTGTGCCAAGGGCTACAGGAGTTGAAAGTGGCCCCTAAGGAATCCGGTTGCCAAGGGCTAGAGGAGTGGAACGTGGGCGCTATGGAAAGCTGTTCCAAGAGCTAGAGGAGTGGAAAGTGGGCGCTATGGAAAGCTGTTGCCAAGGGCTAGAGGAGTGGAAGGTTGGCGCTATGGAAAGCTGCTGCCAAGGGTTCGAGGAGTGGAAAGTTGGCGCTATGGAAAGCTGTTGCCAAGGGCTCGAGGAGTGGAAAGTGGGCGCTATGGAAAGCTGTTGCCAAGGGCCAGAGGAGCGGAAAGTGGGCGCTATGGAAAGCTGCTGCTGAGGCCTTGAGGAGTGGAAAGTTGGCGCTATGGAAAGCTGTTGCCAAGGGCTCGAGGAGTGGAAAGTGGGCCCTATGGCAAGATGCTGCTGAGGGCTCGAGGAGTGGAAAGTTGGCGCTATGGAAAGCTGTTGCCAAGGGCTAGAGGAGTGGAAAGTGAGCGCTATAGAAAGCTACTGCTGAGGGCTCGAGGAGTGGAAAGTTGGCGCTATGGAAAGCTGCTGCCAAGGGCTCGAGGAGAGGAAAGTGGGCGCTATGGCAAGCTGCTGCCAAGGGCTCGAGGAGTGGAAAGTGGGCGCTATGGCAAGCTACTGCTGAGGGCTAGAGGAGTGGAAAGTGGGAGCTATGGAAAGCTGCTGCCAAGGGCTCGAGGAGTGGGAAGTGGGCACTATGGAAAGCTGCTGCTGAGAGCTCGAGGAATGGAAAGTGGGCGCTATGGCAAGCTATTGCTGAGAGCTCGAGGAATGGAAAGTGGTCTCTATGGAAAGCTGTTCCATGGGCTAGAGGAGAGGAAAGTGGGCACTATGGAAACCTGCTGCTGAGAGCTTGAGGAATGGAAAGTGGGCGCTATGGTAAGCTGCTGCTGAGGGCCCGAGGAGTGGAAAGTTGGCGCTATGGAAAGCTGTTCCAAGGGCTAGAGGAGTGGAAAGTGGGCGCTATGGAAAGCTGATGCCGAGGGCTAGAGGAGTGGAAAGTGGGCGCTATGGAAAGCTGTTGCCAAGGGCTACAAGAGTGGAAAGTGGGTGCTATGCAAAGCTGTTGCCAAGGGCTAGAGGAGTGGAATGTGGGCGCTATGGAAAGCTACTGCTAAGGGCTACAGGAGTGGAAAGTGGGCGCTATGCAAAGCTGTTGCCAAGGGCTAGAGGAGTGGAAAGTGGGCCCTATGGAAAGCTGTTGCCAAGGGCTACAGGAGTGGAAAGTGGGAACTATGGAAAGCTGCTGCCAAGGGCTAGAGGAGTGGAAAGTGGGCGGTATGGAAAGCTGTTGTCAACGGCTAGAGGAGTGGAAAGTGGGCGCTATGCAAAGCTGTTGCCAAGGGCTAGAGGAGTGGAAAGTGGGCCCTATGGAAAGCTGTTGCCAAGGGCTACAGGAGTGGAAAGTGGGAACTATGGAAAGCTGTTGCCAAGGGCTAGAGGAGTGGAAAGTGGGTGCTATGCAAAGCTGTTGCCAAGGGCTAGAGGAGTGGAAAGTGGGTGGGTGCTATGGAAAGCTGTTCCGAAGGGCTAGAGGAGTGGAAAGTGGGCGCTATGGAGAGCTGTTCCAAGGGCTGGAGGAGTAGAAAGTTGGCGCTATGGAAAGCTGTTGCCAAGGGCTAGACAAGTGGAAAGTGGGCACTATGGAAAGCTGTTCCAAGGGCTCGATGAGCGGAAAGTGGACGCTATGGAAAGCTGTTGCCAAGGGCTAGAGGAGTGGAAAGTGGGCACTATGGAAAGCTGTTCCAAGGGCTAGAGGAGTGGAAAGTTGGCGCTATGGAAAGCTGTTCCCAAGGGCTAGAGGAGTGGAAAGTGGGCGCTATGGAAAGCTGTCCAAGGGCAGGAGGTGTGGAAAGTGGGAGCTATGGAAAGCTGTTGCCAAGGGCTAGATGAGTGGAAAGTTGGTCCTATGGAAAGCTGTTCCCAAGGGCTAGAGGAGTCGAAAGTGGGCGCTATGGAAAGCTGCTGCCAAGGGCTAGAGGACTGGAAAATGGGCACTATGGAAAGCTGTTGCCAAGGGCTAGAGGAGTGGAAAGTGAGCACTATGGAAAGCTGTTGCCAAGGGCTAGAGGAGTGGAAAGTGAGCACTATGGAAAGCTGTTGCCAAGAGCTAGAGGAGTGGAAAGTGGGCGCTATGGAAG
Source organism: Ambystoma mexicanum (assembly GCF_040938575.1). Taxonomy (NCBI): domain Eukaryota; kingdom Metazoa; phylum Chordata; class Amphibia; order Caudata; family Ambystomatidae; genus Ambystoma; species Ambystoma mexicanum. The sequence continues at coordinate 1,301,422,457 of NC_090926.1, read as the reverse complement.
GCTGTTGCCAAGGGCTAGAGGAGTGGAAAGTGAGCGCTGTGGAAAGCTGTTGCCAAGGGCTAGAGGAGTGGAAAGTGGGCGCTATGGAAAGCTGCTGCCAAGGGCTACAGGAGTGGAAAGTGGGCACTATGGAAAGCTGTTACCAAGGGCTAGAGGACTGGAAAGTGAGCGCTGTGGAAAGCTGTTGCCAAGGGCTAGAGGAGTGGAAAGTGAGCGCTGTGGAAAGCTGTTGCCAAGGGCTAGAGGAGTGGAAAGTGAGCGCTGTGGAAAGCTGTTGCCAAGGGCTACAGGAGTGGAAAGTGGGCGCTATGGAAAGCTGCTGTCAAGGGCTACAGGAGTGGAAAGTGGGCACTATGGAAAGCTGTTACCAAGGGCTAGAGGACTGGAAAGTGGGGCTATGGAAAGCTGTGCCAAGGGCTACAGGAGTTGAAAGTGGCCCCTAAGGAATCCGGTTGCCAAGGGCTAGAGGAGTGGAACGTGGGCGCTATGGAAAGCTGTTCCAAGAGCTAGAGGAGTGGAAAGTGGGCGCTATGGAAAGCTGTTGCCAAGGGCTACAGGAGTGGAAAGTGAGCACTATGGAAAGCTGTTGCCAAGAGCTAGAGGAGTGGAAAGTGGGCGCTATGGAAGGCTGTTGCCAAGGGCTAGAGGAGTGGAAAGTGAGCGCTGTGGAAAGCTGTTGCCAAGGGCTAGAGGAGTGGAAAGTGGGCGCTATGGAAAGCTGCTGCCAAGGGCTACAGGAGTGGAAAGTGGGCACTATGGAAAGCTGTTACCAAGGGCTAGAGGACTGGAAAGTGAGCGCTGTGGAAAGCTGTTGCCAAGGGCTAGAGGAGTGGAAAGTGAGCGCTGTGGAAAGCTGTTGCCAAGGGCTAGAGGAGTGGAAAGTGAGCGCTGTGGAAAGCTGTTGCCAAGGGCTACAGGAGTGGAAAGTGGGCGCTATGGAAAGCTGCTGTCAAGGGCTACAGGAGTGGAAAGTGGGCACTATGGAAAGCTGTTACCAAGGGCTAGAGGACTGGAAAGTGGGGCTATGGAAAGCTGTGCCAAGGGCTACAGGAGTTGAAAGTGGCCCCTAAGGAATCCGGTTGCCAAGGGCTAGAGGAGTGGAACGTGGGCGCTATGGAAAGCTGTTCCAAGAGCTAGAGGAGTGGAAAGTGGGCGCTATGGAAAGCTGTTGCCAAGGGCTACAGGAGTGGAAAGTTGGCGCTATGGAAAGCTGCTGCCAAGGGTTCGAGGAGTGGAAAGTTGGCGCTATGGAAAGCTGTTGCCAAGGGCTCGAGGAGTGGAAAGTGGGCGCTATGGAAAGCTGTTGCCAAGGGCCAGAGGAGCGGAAAGTGGGCGCTATGGAAAGCTGCTGCTGAGGCCTTGAGGAGTGGAAAGTTGGCGCTATGGAAAGCTGTTGCCAAGGGCTCGAGGAGTGGAAAGTGGGCCCTATGGCAAGATGATGCTGAGGGCTCGAGGAGTGGAAAGTTGGCGCTATGGAAAGCTGTTGCCAAGGGCTAGAGGAGTGGAAAGTGAGCGCTATAGAAAGCTACTGCTGAGGGCTCGAGGAGTGGAAAGTTGGCGCTATGGAAAGCTGCTGCCAAGGGCTCGAGGAGAGGAAAGTGGGCGCTATGGCAAGCTGCTGCCAAGGGCTCGAGGAGTGGAAAGTGGGCGCTATGGCAAGCTACTGCTGAGGGCTAGAGGAGTGGAAAGTGGGAGCTATGGAAAGCTGCTGCCAAGGGCTCGAGGAGTGGAAAGTGGGCACTATGGAAAGCTGCTGCTGAGAGCTCGAGGAATGGAAAGTGGGCGCTATGGAAAGCTGTTCCATGGGCTAGAGGAGAGGAAAGTGGGCACTATGGAAAGCTGCTGCTGAGAGCTTGAGGAATGGAAAGTGGGCGCTATGGTAAGCTGCTGCTGAGGGCCCGAGGAGTGGAAAGTTGGCGCTATGGAAAGCTGTTCCAAGGGCTAGAGGAGTGGAAAGTGGGCGCTATGGAAAGCTGATGCCGAGGGCTAGAGGAGTGGAAAGTGGGCGCTATGGAAAGCTGTTGCCAAGGGCTACAAGAGTGGAAAGTGGGTGCTATGCAAAGCTGTTGCCAAGGGCTAGAGGAGTGGAATGTGGGCGCTATGGAAAGCTACTGCTAAGGGCTACAGGAGTGGAAAGTGGGCGCTATGCAAAGCTGTTGCCAAGGGCTAGAGGAGTGGAAAGTGGGCCCTATGGAAAGCTGTTGCCAAGGGCTACAGGAGTGGAAAGTGGGAACTATGGAAAGCTGCTGCCAAGGGCTAGAGGAGTGGAAAGTGGGCGGTATGGAAAGCTGTTGCCAAGGGCTAGAGGAGTGGAAAGTGGGTGCTATGCAAAGCTGTTGCCAAGGGCTAGAGGAGTGGAAAGTGGGTGGGTGCTATGGAAAGCTGTTCCGAAGGGCTAGAGGAGTGGAAAGTGGGCGCTATGGAGAGCTGTTCCAAGGGCTGGAGGAGTAGAAAGTTGGCGCTATGGAAAGCTGTTGCCAAGGGCTAGACAAGTGGAAAGTGGGCACTATGGAAACCTGTTCCAAGGGCTCGATGAGCGGAAAGTGGACGCTATGGAAAGCTGTTGCCAAGGGCTAGAGGAGTGGAAAGTGGGCACTATGGAAAGCTGTTCCAAGGGCTAGAGGAGTGGAAAGTTGGCGCTATGGAAAGCTGTTCCCAAGGGCTAGAGGAGTGGAAAGTGGGCGCTATGGAAAGCTGTTCCAAGGGCAGGAGGTGTGGAAAGTGGGAGCTATGGAAAGCTGTTGCCAAGGGCTAGATGAGTGGAAAGTTGGTCCTATGGAAAGCTGTTCCCAAGGGCTAGAGGAGTCGAAAGTGGGCGCTATGGAAAGCTGCTGCCAAGGGCTAGAGGACTGGAAAATGGGCACTATGGAAAGCTGTTGCCAAGGGCTAGAGGAGTGGAAAGTGAGCACTATGGAAAGCTGTTGCCAAGGGCTAGAGGAGTGGAAAGTGAGCACTATGGAAAGCTGTTGCCAAGAGCTAGAGGAGTGGAAAGTGGGCGCTATGGAAGGCTGTTCTCAAGGGCTAGAGGAGTGGAAAGTGGGCGCTATGGAAAGCTGTTGCCAAGGGCTAGAGGAGTGGAAAGTGGGCGCTATGGAAAGCTGTTGCCAAGGGCTAGAGGAGTAAAGTGGGCACTATGGAAAGCTGTTGCCAAGGGCTAGAGGAGTGGAAAGTGGGCACTATGGAAAGCTGTTGCCAAGGGCTCGAGGAGTGGAAAGTGGGCGCTATGGAAAGCTGTTGCCAAGGGCTAGAGGAGCGGAAAGTGGGCGCTATGGCAAGCTACTGCTGAGGGCTAGAGGAGTGGAAAGTGGGAGTTATGGAAAGCTGCTGCCAAGGGCTCGAGGAGTGGAAAGTGGGCACTATGGAAAGCTGTTGCCAAGGGCTATAGGAGTGGAAAGTTGGCGCTATGGAAAGCTGTTGCCAAGGGCTCGAGGAGTGGAAAGTGGGCGCTATGGAAAGCTGTTGCCAAGGGCTAGAGGAGCGGAAAGTGGGCGCTATGGCAAGCTACTGCTGAGGGCTAGAGGAGTGGAAAGTGGGAGTTATGGAAAGCTGCTGCTGACGGCTCGAGGAGTGGAAAGTTGGCGCTATGCAAAGCTGTTGCCAAGGGCTAGAGGAATGGAAAGTGAGCGCTATGGAAAGCTGTTGCCAAGGGCTAGAGGAGTGGAAAGTTGGCACTATGGAAAGCTGCTGCCAAGGGCTCGAGGAGTGGAAAGTTGGCGCTATGGAAAGCTGTTGCCAAGGGCTCGTGGAGTGGAAAGTGGGCACTATGGAAAGCTGTTGCCAAGGGCTAAAGGAGCGGAAAGTGGGCACTATGGAAAGCTACTGCTGAGGGCTCGAGGAGTGGAAAGTTAGCGCTATGGAAAGCTGTTGCCAAGGGCTCGAGGAGTGGAAAGTGGGCGCTATGGCAAGATGCTGCTGAGGGCTCGAGGAGTGGAAAGTTGACGCTATGCAAAGCTGTTGCCAAGGGCTAGAGGAGTGGAAAGTGGGCGCTATGGAATGCTACTGCTGAGGGCTCCAGGAGTGGAAAGTAGGCGCTATGGAAAGCTGCTGCCAAGGGCTCAAGGAGTCGAAAGTGGGCGCTATGGCAAGCTACTGCTGAGGGCTAGAGGAGAGGAAAGTGGGAGCTATGGAAAGCTGCTGCCAACGGCTCGAGGAGTGGAAAGTGGGCACTAGGGAAAGCTGCTGCTGAGGGCTCCAGGAGTGGAAAGTGGGAGCTATGGCAAGCTACTGCTGAGGGCTAGAGGAGAGGAAAGTGGGAGCTATGGAAAGCTGCTGCCAAGGGCTTGAGGAGTGGAAAGTGGGCGCTATGGCAGGGCTTGAGGAGTGGAAAGTGGGCGCTATGGCAAGCTACTGCTGAGAGCTCGAGGAATGGAAAGTGGTCTCTATGGAAAGCTGTTCACAGGGCTAGAACAGTGGAAAGTGGGCACTATGAAAAGCTGCTGCTCAGAGCTTGAGGAATGGAAAGTGGGCGCTATGGAAAGCTGTTCCAAGGGGCTAGAGGAGTGGAAAGTGGGCACTATGGGAAAGCTATGGAAAGCTGCTGCCAAGGGCTAGAGGAGTAGAAAGTGGGCACTATGGAAAGCTGTTGCCAAGGGCTACTGGAGTGGAAAGTGGGCCCTATGGAAAGCTGTTGCCAAGGGCTACAGGAGTGGAAAGTGGGCGCTATGCAAAGCTGTTGCCAAGGGCTAGAGGAGTGGAAAGTGGGTGCTATGGAAAGCTACTGCCAAGGGCTAGAGGAGTGGAAAGTGGGCGCTGTGGAAAGCTACTGCCAAGGGCTACAGGATTGGAAAGTGGGCGCTATGCAAAGCTGTTGCCAAGGGCTAGAGGAGTGGAAAGTGGGCACTGTGGAAAGCTGTTGCCAAGGGCTACAGGAGTGGAAAGTGGGAGCTATGGAAGCTGCTGCCAAGGGCTAGAGGAGTGGAAGGTGGGCGCTATGCAAAGCTGTTGTCAAGGGCTAGAGGAGTGGAAAGTGGGTGCTATGGAAAGCTGTTGCCAAGGGCTAGAGGAGTGGAAAGTGGGCGCTGTGGAAAGCTGCTGCCAAGGGCTAGAGGAGTGGAAAGTGGGTGCTATGGAAAGCTGTTGCCAAGGGCTAGAGGAGTGGAAAGTGAGCGCTGTGGAAAGCTGTTGCCAAGGGCTAGAGGAGTGGAAAGTGGGCGCTATGGAAAGCTGCTGCCAAGGGCTACAGGAGTGGAAAGTGGGCACTATGGAAAGCTGTTACCAAGGGCTAGAGGACTGGAAAGTGGGGATATGGAAAGCTGTTGCCAAGGGCTAGAGGAGTGGAAAGTGAGCGCTGTGGAAAGCTGTTGCCAAGGGCTACAGGAGTGGAAAGTGGGCGCTATGGAAAGCTGCTGCCAAGGGCTACAGGAGTGGAAAGTGGGCACTATGGAAAGCTGTTACCAAGGGCTAGAGGACTGGAAACTGGGGCTATGGAAAGCTGTGCCAAGGGCTACAGGAGTTGAAAGTGGCCCCTAAGGAATCCGGTTGCCAAGGGCTAGAGGAGTGGAACGTGGGCGCAATGGAAAGCTGTTCCAAGAGCTAGAGGAGTGGAAAGTGGGCGCTATGGAAAGCTGTTGCCAAGGGCTACAGGAGTGGAAAGTTGGCGCTATGGAAAGCTGCTGCCAAGGGCTCGAGGAGTGGAAAGTTGGCGCTATGGAAAGCTGTTGCCAAGGGCTCGAGGAGTGGAAAGTGGGCGCTATGGAAAGCTGTTGCCAAGGGCCAGAGGAGCGGAAAGTGGGCGCTATGGAAAGCTGCTGCTGAGGCCTTGAGGAGTGGAAAGTTGGCGCTATGGAAAGCTGTTGCCAAGGGCTCGAGGAGTGGAAAGTGGGCCCTATGGCAAGATGCTGCTGAGGGCTCGAGGAGTGGAAAGTTGGCGCTATGGAAAGCTGTTGCCAAGGGCTACAGGAGTGGAAAGTTGGCGCTATGGAAAGCTGCTGCCAAGGGCTCGAGGAGTGGAAAGTTGGCGCTATGGAAAGCTGTTGCCAAGGGCTCGAGGAGTGGAAAGTGGGCGCTATGGAAAGCTGTTGCCAAGGGCCAGAGGAGCGGAAAGTGGGCGCTATGGAAAGCTGCTGCTGAGGCCTTGAGGAGTGGAAAGTTGGCGCTATGGAAAGCTGTTGCCAAGGGCTCGAGGAGTGGAAAGTGGGCCCTACGGCAAGATGCTGCTGAGGGCTCGAGGAGTGGAAAGTTGGCGCTATGGAAAGCTGCTGCCAAGGGCTCGAGGAGAGGAAAGTGGGCGCTATGGCAAGCTGCTGCCAAGGGCTCGAGGAGTGGAAAGTGGGCGCTATGGCAAGCTACTGCTGAGGGCTAGAGGAGTGGAAAGTGGGAGCTATGGAAAGCTGCTGCCAAGGGCTTGAGGAGTGGAAAGTGGGCACTATGGAAAGCTGCTGCTGAGAGCTCGAGGAATGGAAAGTGGGCGCTATGGCAAGCTACTGCTGAGAGCTCGAGGAATGGAAAGTGGTCTCTATGGAAAGCTGTTCCATGGGCTAGAGGAGAGGAAAGTGGGCACTATGGAAAGCTGCTGCTGAGAGCTTGAGGAATGGAAAGTGGGCGCTATGGTAAGCTGCTGCTGAGGGCCCGAGGAGTGGAAAGTTGGCGCTATGGAAAGCTGTTGCCAAGGGCTACAAGAGTGGAAAGTGGGCACTATGGAAAGCTGTTGCCAAGGGCTACAGGAGTGGAAAGTGGGCGCTATGCAAAGCTGTTGCCAAGGGCTAGAGGAGTGGAATGTGGGCTATGGAAAGCTACTGCTAAGGGCTACAGGAGTGGAAAGTGGGCGCTATGCAAAGCTGTTGCCAAGGGCTAGAGGAGTGGAAAGTGGGCCCTATGGAAAGCTGTTGCCAAGTGCTACAGGAGTGGAAAATGGGAACTATGGAAAGCTGCTGCCAAGGGCTAGAGGAGTGGAAAGTGGGCGGTATGGAAAGCTGTTGCCAAGGGCTAGAGGAGTGGAAAGTGGGTGCTATGCAAAGCTGTTGCCAAGGGCTAGAGGAGTGGAAAGTGGGTGGGTGCTATGGAAAGCTGTTCCCAAGGGCTAGAGGAGTGGAAAGTGGGCGCTATGGGTAGCTGTTCCAAGGGCTGGAGGAGTAGAAAGTTGGCGCTATGGAAAGCTGTTGCCAAGGGCTAGACAAGTGGAAAGTGGGCACTATGGAAAGCTGTTCCAAGGGCTCGATGAGCGGAAAGTGGACGCTATGGAAAGCTGTTGCCAAGGGCTAGAGGAGTGGAAAGTTGGCGCTATGGAAAGCTGTTCCCAAGGGCTAGAGGAGTGGAAAGTGGGCGCTATGGAAAGCTGTTCCAAGGGCAGGAGGTGTGGAAAGTGGGAGCTATGGAAAGCTGTTGCCAAGGGCTAGATGAGTGGAAAGTTGGTCCTATGGAAAGCTGTTCCCAAGGGCTAGAGGAGTAAAGTGGACGCTATGGAAAGCTGTTTCCAAGGGCTAGAGGAGTGGAACGTTGGCGCTATGGAAAGCTGTTCCCAAGGGCTAGAGGAGTGGAAAGTGGGCGCTATGGAAGGCTGTTCTCAAGGGCTAGAGGAGTGGAAAGTGGGCGCTATGGAAAGCTGTTGCCAAGGGCTAGAGGAGTGGAAAGTGAGCGCTATGGAAAGCTGTTGCCAAGGGCTAGAGGAGTAAAGTGGGCACTATGTAAAGCTACTGCCAAGGGCTATAGGATTGGAAAGTGGGCGCTATGCAAAGCTGTTGCCAAGGGCTAGAGGAGTGGAAAGTGGGCACTATGGAAAGCTGTTGCCAAGGGCTACAGGAGTGGAAAGTGGGAGCTATGGAAGCTGCTGCCAAGGGCTAGAGGAGTGGAAAGTGGGCGCTATGCAAAGCTGTTGCCAAGGGCTAGAGGAGTGGAAAGTGGGCGCTATGCAAAGCTGTTGCCAAGGGCTAGAGGAGGGGAAAGTGGGAGCTATGGAAAGCTGTTGCCAAGGGCTAGAGGAGTGGAAAGTGGGCGCTATGGAAAGCTGCTGCCAAGGGCTAGAGGAGTGGAAAGTGGGCGCTATGGAAAGCTGCTGCCAAGGGCTAGAGGAGTGGAAAGTGGGCGCTGTGGAAAGCTGCTCCCAAGGGCTAGAGGAGTGGAAAGTGAGCACTGTGGAAAGCTGTTGCCAAGGGCTAGAGGAGTGGAAAGTGGGCGCTATGGAAAGCTGCTGCCAAGGGCTAGAGGAGTGGAAAGTGGGCACTATGGAAAGCTGTTCCAAGGGCTCGATGAGCGGAAAGTGGACGCTATGGAAAGCTGTTGCCAAGGGCTAGAGGAGTGGAAAGTTGGCGCTATGGAAAGCTGTTCCCAAGGGCTAGAGGAGTGGAAAGTGGGCGCTATGGAAAGCTGTTCCAAGGGCAGGAGGTGTGGAAAGTGGGAGCTATGGAAAGCTGTTGCCAAGGGCTAGATGAGTGGAAAGTTGGTCCTATGGAAAGCTGTTCCCAAGGGCTAGAGGAGTAAAGTGGACGCTATGGAAAGCTGTTTCCAAGGGCTAGAGGAGTGGAACGTTGGCGCTATGGAAAGCTGTTCCCAAGGGCTAGAGGAGTGGAAAGTGGGCGCTATGGAAGGCTGTTCTCAAGGGCTAGAGGAGTGGAAAGTGGGCGCTATGGAAAGCTGTTGCCAAGGGCTAGAGGAGTGGAAAGTGAGCGCTATGGAAAGCTGTTGCCAAGGGCTAGAGGAGTAAAGTGGGCACTATGTAAAGCTACTGCCAAGGGCTATAGGATTGGAAAGTGGGCGCTATGCAAAGCTGTTGCCAAGGGCTAGAGGAGTGGAAAGTGGGCACTATGGAAAGCTGTTGCCAAGGGCTACAGGAGTGGAAAGTGGGAGCTATGGAAGCTGCTGCCAAGGGCTAGAGGAGTGGAAAGTGGGCGCTATGCAAAGCTGTTGCCAAGGGCTAGAGGAGTGGAAAGTGGGCGCTATGCAAAGCTGTTGCCAAGGGCTAGAGGAGGGGAAAGTGGGAGCTATGGAAAGCTGTTGCCAAGGGCTAGAGGAGTGGAAAGTGGGCGCTATGGAAAGCTGCTGCCAAGGGCTAGAGGAGTGGAAAGTGGGCGCTATGGAAAGCTGCTGCCAAGGGCTAGAGGAGTGGAAAGTGGGCGCTGTGGAAAGCTGCTGCCAAGGGCTAGAGGAGTGGAAAGTGAGCACTGTGGAAAGCTGTTGCCAAGGGCTAGAGGAGTGGAAAGTGGGCGCTATGCAAAGCTGTTGCCAAGGGCTAGAGGAGTGGAAAGTGGGCGCTATGCAAAGCTGTTGCCAAGGGCTAGAGGAGTGGAAAGTGGGCGCTATGGAAAGCTGTTGCCAAGGGCTAGAGGAGTGGAAAGTGGGCGCTATGGAAAGCTGCTGCCAAGGGCTAGAGGAGTGGAAAGTGGGCACTATGGAAAGCTGTTGCCAAGGGCTACAGGAGTGGAAAGTGGGAACTATAGAAAGCTGCTGCCAAGGGCTAGAGGAGTGGAAAGTGGGCGCTATGGAAAGCTGTTCCCAAGGGCTAGAGGAGTGGAAAGTGGGCGCTATGGAGAGCTGTTCCAAGGGCTGGAGGAGTAGAAAGTTGGCGCTATGGAAAGCTGTTGCCAAGGGCTAGAGGAGTGGAAAGTGGGCGCTATGGAAAGCTGCTGCCAAGGGCTAGAGGACTGGAAAGTGGGCGCTATGGAAAGCTGTTGCCAAGGGTTAGAGGAGTGTAAAGTGAGCGCTATGGAAAGCTGTTGCCAAGGGCTAGAGGAGTGGAAAGTGGGCGCTATGGAAAGCTGTTCTCAAGGGCTAGAGGAGTGGAAAGTGGGCGCTATGGAAAGCTGTTGCCAAGGGCTAGAGGAGTGGAAAGTGGGCGCTATGGAAAGCTGTTGCCAAGGGCTAGAGGATTGGAAAGTGGGCACTATGGAAAGCTGTTCGGGCTCGTGGAGTGGAAAGTTGGCGCTATGGAAGAAAGCTGTTGCCGAGGGCTAGAGGAGTGGAAAGTGGGCGCTATGCAAAGCTGTTGCCAAGGGCTAGAGGAGTGGAAAGTGGGCACTGTGGAAGGCTCTTGCCAAGGGCTACAGGAGTGGAAAGTGGGAGCTATGGAAGCTACTGCCAAGGGCTAGAGGAGTGGAAAGTGGACGCTATGCAAAGCTGCTGCCAAGGGCTAGAGGAGTGGAAAGTGAGCGCTATGGAAAGCTGTTGCCAAGTGCTAGAGGAGCGGAAAGTGAGCGCTATGGAAAGCTGTTGCCAAGTGCTAGAGGAGCGGGAAGTGGGCGTTATGGAAAGCTGTTGCCAAGGGCTACAGGAGTGGAAAGTGGGGGCTATGGAAAGCTGCTGCCAAGTGCTAGAGGAGTGGAAAGTGGGCGCTATGGAAAGCTGTTGCCAAGGGCTAGAGGAGTGGAAAGTGAGCACTATGGAAAGCTGTTGCCAAGGGCTAGAGGAGTGGCAAATTGGCGCTATGGAAAGCTGTTGCCAAGGGCTAGAGGAGTGGAAAGTGGGCGCTATGGAAAGATGCTGCCAAGGGCTAGAGAAGTGGAAAGTGAGCGCTATGGAAAGCTGTTGCCAAGTGCTAGAGGAGTGGGAAGTGGGCATTATGGAAAGCTGTTGCCAAGGGATACAGGAGTGGAAAGTGGGCGCTATGGAAAGCTGCTGCCAAGTGCTAGAGGATTGGAATGTGGGCACTATGGAAAGCTGTTGTCAACGGCTAGAGGAGTGGAAAGTGAGCACTATGGAAAGCTGTTGCCAAGGGCTAGAGGAGTGGAAAGTGAGCACTATGGAAAGCTGTTGCCAAGGGCTAGAGGAGTGGAAAGTTGGCGCTATGGAAAGCTGTTGCCAAGGGCTAGAGGAGTGGAAAGTGGGCGCTATGGAAAGCTGTTGCCAAGGGCTAGAGGAGTGGAAAGTGGGCGCTATGGAAAACTGTTGCCAAGGGCTAGAGGAGTGGAAAGTGGGCGCTATGGAAGCTGTTGCCAAGGGCTAGAGGAGTGGAAAGTGGGCGCTATGGAAGCTGTTGCCAAGGGCTAGAGGAGTGGAAAGTGGGTGCTATGGAAAGCTGTTGCCAAGGGCTAAAGGAGTGGAAAGTGGGCGCTATGGAAAACTGCTGCCAAGGGCTAGAGGAGTGGGAAGTGGGCGTTATGGAAAGCTGTTGCCAAGGGCTACCGGAGTGGAAAGTGGGCGCTATGGAAAGCTGCTGCCAAGTGCTAGAGGAGTGGAAAGTGGGCGCTATGGAAAGCTGTTTCCAAGGGCTAGAGGAGTGGAAAGTGAGCACTATGGAAAGCTGTTGCCAAGGGCTAGAGGAGTGGAAAGTGAGCTCTATGGAAATCTGTTGCCAAGGGCTAGAGGAGTGGAAAGTGAGCACTATGGGAAGCTGTTGCCAAGGGCTAGAGGAGTGGAAAGGGAGCGCTATGGAAAGCTGTTGCCAAGGGCTAGAGGAGTGGAAAGTGGGCGCTATGGTAAGCTGTTGCCAAGGGCTAGAGGAGTGGAAAGGGGGCGCTATGGAAAGCTGTTGCCAAGGGCTAGAGGAGTGGAAAGTGGGCATTATTGAAAGCTGTTGCCAAGGGCTAGAGGAGTGGAAAGTGGGTGTTATGGAAAGCTGTTGCCAAGGGCTAGAGGAGTGGAAAGTGGGCGCTATGGAAAGCTGTTGCCAAGGGCTAGAGGAGTGGAAAGTGAGCACTATGGAAAGCTGTTGCCAAGGGCTAGAGAAGTGGAAAGTGAGCACTATGGAACGCTGTTGCCAAGGGTTAGAGGAGTGGAAAGTTGGCGCTATGGAACGCTGTTGCCAAGGGCTAGAGGAGTGGAAAGTGAGCGCTATGGAAAGCTGTTGCCAAGGGCTAGAGGAGTGGAAAGTGGGCGCTATGGAAAGCTGTTGCCAAGGGCTAGAGGAGTGGAAAGTGGGCACTATAGAACGCTGTTGCCAAGGGCTAGAGGAGTGGAAAGTTGGCGCTATGGAAAGCTGTTGCCAAGGGCTAGAGGAGTGGAAAGTTGGCGCTATGGAAAGCTGTTGCCAAGGGCTAGAGGAGTGGAATGTGAGCGCTATGGAAAGCTGTTGCCAAGGGCTAGAGGAGTGGAAAGTGAGCGCTATGGAAAGCTGTTGCCAAGCACTAGAGGAGTGGAAAGTGGGCGCTATGGAAAGCTGCTGCCAAGGGCTAGAGGAGTGGAAAGTGGGCGCTATGGAAAGCGTTGCCAAGGGCTAGAGGAGTGGAAAGTGGGCACTATGGAAAGCTGTTCGGGCTCGTGGAGTGGAAAGTTGGTGCTATAGAAGAAAGCTGTTGCCGAGGGCTAGAGGAGTGGAAGGTGGGCGCTATGGAAAGCTGCTGCTGAGGGCTCGAGGAGTGGAAAGTTGGCGCTATGCAAAGCTGTTGCCAAGGGCTAGAGGAGTGTAAAGTGGGCGCTATGGAAAGCTGCTGCTGATGGCTCGGGGAGTGGAAAGTTGGCGCTATGCAAAGCTGTTGCCAAGGGCTAGAGGAGTGGAAAGTGGGCGCTATGGAGAGCTGTTCCAAGGGCTGGAGGAGTAGAAAGTTGGCGCTATGGAAAGCTGTTGCCAAGGGGTAGAGGAGTGGAAAGTGGGCGCTATGGAAAGCTGCTGCCAAGGGCTAGAGGACTGGAAAGTGGGCGCTATGGAAAGCTGCTGCTGAGGGCTAGAGGAGTGGAAAGTGGGCGCTATGGAAAGCTGTTCCCAAGGGCTAGAGGAGTGGAAAGTGGGCGCTATGGAGAGCTGTTCCAAGGGCTGGAGGAGTAGAAAGTTGGCGCTATGGAAAGCTGTTGCCAAGGGCTAGAGGAGTGGAAAGTGGGCGCTATGGAAAGCTGCTGCCAAGGGCTAGAGGACTGGAAAGTGGGCGCTATGGAAAGCTGTTGCCAAGGGCTAGAGGAGTGTAAAGTGAGCGCTATGGAAAGCTGTTGCCAAGGGCTAGAGGAGTGGAAAGTGGGCGCTATGGAAACTGTTCTCAAGGACTAGAGGAGTGGAAAGTGGGCGCTATGGAAAGCTGTTGCCAAGGGCTAGAGGAGTGGAAAGTGGGCGCTATGGAAAGCTGTTGCCAAGGGCTAGAGGATTGGAAAGTGGGCACTATGGAAAGCTGTTCGGGCTCGTGGAGTGGAAAGTTGGCGCTATGGAAGAAAGCTGTTGCCGAGGGCTAGAGGAGTGGAAAGTGGGCGCTATGCAAAGCTGTTGCCAAGGGCTAGAGGAGTGGAAAGTGGGCACTGTGGAAAGCTGTTGCCAAGGGCTACAGGAGTGGAAAGTGGGAGCTATGGAAGCTACTGCCAAGGGCTAGAGGAGTGGAAAGTGGGCAATATGCAAAGCTGCTGCCAAGGGCTAGAGGAGTGGATAGTGAGCGCTATGGAAAGCTGTTGCCAAGTGCTAGAGGAGCGGAAAGTGAGCGCTATGGAAAGCTGTTGCCAAGTGCTAGAGGAGCGGGAAGTGGGCGTTATGGAAAGCTGTTGCCAAGGGCTACAGGAGTGGAAAGTGGGTGCTATGGAAAGCTGCTGCCAAGTGCTAGAGGGGTGGAAAGTGGGCGCTATGGAAAGCTGTTGCCAAGGGCTAGAGGAGTGGAAAGTGAGCACTATGGAAAGCTGTTGCCAAGGGCTAGAGGAGTGGCAAATTGGCGCTATGGAAAGCTGTTGCCAAGGGCTAGAGGAGTGGAATGTGAGCGCTATGGAAAGCTGTTGCCAAGGGCTAGAGGAGTGGAAAGTGAGCGCTATGGAAAGCTGTTGCCAAGCGCTAGAGGAGTGGAAAGTGGGCGCTATGGAAAGCTGCTGCCAAGGGCTAGAGGAGTGGAAAGTGGGCGCTATGGAAAGCGTTGCCAAGGGCTAGAGGAGTGGAAAGTGGGCACTATGGAAAGCTGTTCGGGCTCGTGGAGTGGAAAGTTGGCGCTATAGAAGAAAGCTGTTGCCGAGGGCTAGAGGAGTGGAAGGTGGGCGCTATGGAAAGCTGCTGCTGAGGGCTCGAGGAGTGGAAAGTTAGCGCTATGGAAAGCTGCTGCTGAGGGCTCGGGGAGTGGAAAGTTGGCGCTATGCAAAGCTGTTGCCAAGGGCTAGAGGAGTGGAAAGTGGGCGCTATGGAAAGCTGTTGCCAAGGGCTAGAGGAGTGGAAAGTTGGCGCTATGGAAAGCTGCTGCCAAGGGCTCGAGGAGTGGAAAGTTGGCGCTATGGAAAGCTGTTGCCAAGGGCTTGAGGAGTGGAAAGTTGGCGCTATGGAAAGCTGTTGCAAAGGGCTAGAGGAGCGGAAAGTGGGCGCTATGGGACGCTACTGCTGAGGGCTCGAGGAGTGGAAAGTTGGCGCTATGGAAAGCTGTTGCCAAGGGCTCGAAGAGTGGAAAGTGGGCGCTATGGCAAGATGCTGCTGAGGGCTCGAGGAGTGGAAAGTTGGTGCTATGCAAAGCTGTTGCCAAGGGCTAGGGGAGTGGAAAGTGGGTGCTATGGAAAGCTACTGCTGAGGGCTCGAGGAGTGGAAAGTTGGCGCTATGGAAAGCTGCTGCCAAGGGCTCAAGGAGTGGAAAATGGGCGCTATGGAAAGCTGTTCCCAAGGGCAACAGGAGTGGAAAGTGGGCGCTATGGAAAGCTACTGCCAAGGGCTACAGGAGTGGAAAGTGGGTGCTATGCAAAGCTGTTGCGAAGGGCTAGAGGAGTGGAAATTGGGTGCTATGCAAAGCCGTTGCCAAGGGCTAGAGGATTGGAAAGTGGGCGCTATGGAAAGCTACTGCCAAGGGCTACAGGAGTGGAAAGTGGGCGCTATGCAAAGCTGTTGCCAAGGTCTAGAGGAGTGGAAAGTGGGCACTATGGAAAGGTGTTGCCAAGGGCTGCAGGAGTGGAAAGTGGGCGCTTTGGAAAGCTGCTGCCAAGGGTTAGAGGAGTTGAAAGTGGGCACTATGGAAAGCTGTTACCAAGGGCTAGAGGAAAGTGGGCGCTATGCAAAGCTGTTGCCAAGGGCTAGAGGAGTGGAAAGTGGGCGCTATGGAAACCTGTTGCCAAGGGCTAGAGGAGTAGCAAGTGGGCGCTATGGAAAGCTGTTCCAAGGGCTCGAGGAGTAGAAAGTTGGCGCTATGGAAAGCTGTTGCCAAGGGCTAGAGGAGTAGAAAGTGGGCGCTATGGAAAGCTGTTCCAAGGGCTCGATGAGCGGAAAGTGGGCGCTATAGAAAGCTGTTGCCAAGGGCTAGATGAGTGTAAAGTGGGTGCTATGGAAAGCTGTTCCAAGGGCTAGAGGACTGGAAAGTTGGCGCTATGGAAATCTGTTCCAAGGGCTAGAGGTGTTGAAAGTTGGAGCTCTGGAAAGCTGTTGCCAACGGCTAGATGAGCGGAAAGTTGGTGCTATGGAAAGCTGTTCCCAAGGGCTAGATTAGTGGAAAGTGGGCGCTATGGAAAGCTGTTCCCAAGGGCTAGAGGAGTGGAAATGGGCGCTATGGAAAGCTGTTGCCAAGGGCTAGAGGAGCTGAAAGTGGGCGCTATGGAAAGCTGTTCCCAATGGCTAGAGGAGTGGAAAGTGAGCACTATGGAAAGCTGTTGCCAAGGGCTAGAGATGTGGAAAGTTGGTGCTATGGAAAGCTGTTCCCAAGGGCTAGAGGAGCGGAAAGTGGGCGCTATGGAAAGCTGTTCCCCAGGGCTAGAGGAGTGGAAAGTGGGCGCTATGGAAAGCTGTTGCCAAGGGCTCGAGGAGCGGAAAGTGGGCGCTATGGAAAGCTGTTCCCCAGGGCTAGAGGAGTGGAAAGTGGGTGCTATGGAAAGCTGTTGCCAAGGGCTAGAAGAGCGGAAAGTGGGTGCTATGGAAAGCTGTTGCCAAGGGCTCGAGGAGTGGAAAGTGAGCGCTATGGAAAGCTGTTGCCAAGTGCTAGAGGAGCGGAAAGTGGGCGCTATGGAAAGCTGTTGCCAAGGGCTACAGGAGTGGAAAGTGGGCGCTATGGAAAGCTGTTGCCAAGGGCTACAGGAGTGGAAAGTGGGCGCTATGGAAAGCTGTTGCCAAGGGCTGCAGGAGTGGGAAGTGAGCGCTATGGAAAGCTGCTGCCAAGGGCTACAGGAGTGGAAAGTGGGCGCTATGGAAAGCTGTTGCCAAGGGCTACAGGAGTGGGAAGAGGGCGCGAAAGCTGCTGCCAAGTGCTAGAGGAGTGGAAAGTGGCCGCTATGGAAAGCTGTTGCCAAGGGCTAGAGGAGTGGAAAGTGTGCGCTATGGAAAGCTGTTGCCAAGGGCTAGAGGAGTGGAAAGTGGGCGTTATGGAAAGCTGTTGCCAAGGGCTAGAGGATTGGAAAGTGGGCGCTATGGAAAGCTGCTGCCAAGGGCTAGAGGAGTGGAAAGTGGGCGCTATGGAAAGCTGTTGCCAAGGGCTAGAGGAGTGGAAAGTGAGCACTATGGAAAGCTGTTGCCAAGGCTAGAGGAGTGGAAAGTGAGCACTATGGAAAGCTGTTGCCAAGGGCTAGAGGAGTGGAAAGTTGGCGCTATGGAAAGCTGTTGCCAAGGGCTAGAGGAGCGGGAAGTGGGCGTTATGGAAAGCTGTTGCCAAGGGCTACAGGAGTGGAAAGTGGGTGCTATGGAAAGCTGCTGCCAAGTGCTAGAGGAGTGGAAAGTGGGCGCTATGGAAAGCTGTTGCCAAGGGCTAGAGGAGTAGAAAGTGAGCACTATGGAAAGCTGTTGCCAAGGGCTAGAGGAGTGGAAAATTGTCGCTATGGAAAGCTGTTGCCAACGGCTAGAGGAGTGGAAAGTGGGCGCTATGGAAAGCTGCTGCCAAGGGCTAGAGAAGTGGAAAGTGAGCGCTCTGGAAAGCTGTTGCCAAGTGCTAGAGGAGTGGGAAGTGGGCATTATGGAAAGCTGTTGCCAAGGGATACAGGAGTGGAAAGTGGGCGCTATGGAAAGCTGCTGCCAAGTGCTAGAGGAGTGGAATGTGGGCACTATGGAAAGCTATTGCCAAGGGCTAGAGGAGTGGAAAGTGAGCACGATGGAAAGCTGTTGCCTAGGGCTAGAGGAGTGGAAAGTGGGCGCTATGGAAAGCTGTTGCCAAGGGCTAGAGGAGTGGAAAGTGGGCGTTATGGAAAGCTATTGCCAAGGACTCAAGGAGTGGAAAGTGGGCGCTATGGAAAGCTACTGCCAAGGGCTACAGGAGTGGAAAGTGGGTGCTATGCAAAGCTGTTGCCAAGGGCTAGAGGAGTGGAAATAGGGCGCTATGCAAAGCCGTTGCCAAGGGCTAGAGGATTGGAAAGTGGGCGCTATGGAAAGCTACTGCCAAGGGCTACAGGAGTGGAAAGTGGGCGCTATGCAAAGCTGTTGCCAAGGGCTAGAGGAGTGGAAAATGGGCACTATGGAAAGGTGTTGCCAAGGGCTGCAGGAGTGGAAAGTGGGTGCTTTGGAAAGCTGCTGCCAAGGGTTAGAGGAGTTGAAAGTGGGCACTATGGAAAGCTGTTACCAAGGGCTAGAGGAAAGTGGGCGCTATGCAAAGCTGTTGCCAAGGGCTAGAGGAGTGGAAAGTGGGCACTATGGAAACCTGTTGCCAAGGGCTAGAGGAGTAGAAAGTGGGCGCTATGGAAAGCTGTTCCAAGGGCTCGAGGAGTAGAAAGTTGGCGCTATGGAAAGCTGTTGCCAAGGGCTAGAGGAGTAGAAAGTGGGCGCTATGGAAAGCTGTTCCAAGGGCTCAATGAGCGGAAAGTGGGCGCTATAGAAAGCTGTTGCCAAGGGCTAGAGGAGTGGAAAGTGGGCGCTATGGAAAGCTGTTCCAAGGGCTAGAGGAGTGGAAAGTTGGTGCTATGGAAATCTGTTCCAAGGGCTAGAGGTGTGGAAAGTTGAAGCTCTGGAAAGCTGTTGCCAACGGCTAGATGAGTGGAAAGTTGGTGCTATGGAAAGCTGTTCCCAAGGGCTAGATTAGTGGAAAGTGGGCGCTATGGAAAGCTGTTCCCAAGGGCTAGAGGAGTGGAAATGGGCGCTATGGAAAGCTGTTGCCAATGGCTAGAGGAGTGGAAAGTGAGCACTATGGAAAGCTGTTGCCAAGGGCTAGAGATGTGGAAAGTTGGTGCTATGGAAAGCTGTTCCCAAGGGCTAGAGGAGCGGAAAGTGGGTGCTATGGAAAGCTGTTCCCCAGGGCTAGAGGAGTGGAAAGTGGGCGCTATAGAAAGCTGTTGCCAAGGGCTCGAGGAGCGGAAAGTGGGCGCTATGGAAAGCTGTTCCCCAGGGCTAGAGGAGTGGAAAGAGGGCGCTATGGAAAGCTGTTGCCAAGGGCTAGAAGAGCGGAAAGTGGGCGCTATGGAAAGCTGTTGCCAAGGGCTCGAGGAGTGGAAAGTGAGCGCTATGGAAAGCTGTTGCCAAGTGCTAGAGGAGCGGAAAGTGGGCGCTATGGAAAGCTGTTGCCAAGGGCTACAGGAGTGGAAAGTGGGCGCTATGGAAAGCTGTTGCCAAGGGCTACAGGAGTGGAAAGTGGGCGCTATGGAAAGCTGTTGCCAAGGGCTGCAGGAGTGGGAAGTGAGCACTATGGAAAGCTGCTGCCAAGGGCTACAGGAGTGGAAAGTGGGCACTATGGAAAGCTGTTGCCAAGGGCTACAGGAGTGGGAAGAGGGCGCGAAAGCTGCTGCCAAGTGCTAGAGGAGTGGAAAGTGGGCGCTATAGAAAGCTGTTGCCAGGGGCTAGAGGAGTGGAAAGTGAGCACTATGGAAAGCTGTTGCCAAGGGCTAGAGGAGTGGAAAGTGAGCACTATGAAAAGCTGTTGCCAAAGGCTAGAGGAGTGGAAAGTGTGCACTATGGAAAGCTGTTGCCAAGGGCTAGAGGAGTGGAAAGTGTGCACTATGGAAAGCTGTTGCCAAGGGCTAGAGGAGTGGAAAGTGAGCACTATGGAAAGCTGTTGCCAAGGGCTAGAGGAGTGGAAAGTGGCCGCTATGGAAAGCTGTTGCCAAGGGCCAGAGGAGTGGAAAGTGTGCGCTATGGAAAGCTGTTGCCAAGGGCTAGAGGAGTGGAAAGTGGGCGTTATGGAAAGCTGTTGCCAAGGGCTAGAGGAGTGGAAAGTGGGCGCTATGGAAAGCTGCTGCCAAGGGCTAGAGGAGTGGAAAGTGGGCGCTATGGAAAGCTGTTGCCAAGGGCTAGAGGAGTGGAAAGTGAGCACTATGGAGAGCTGTTCCAAGGGCTGGAGGAGTAGAAAGTTGGCGCTATGGAAAGCTGTTGCCAAGGGCTAGAGGAGTGGAAAGTGGGCGCTATGGAAAGCTGCTGCCAAGGGCTAGAGGACTGGAAAGTGGGCGCTATGGAAAGCTGTTGCCAAGGGTTAGAGGAGTGTAAAGTGAGCGCTATGGAAAGCTGTTGCCAAGGGCTAGAGGAGTGGAAAGTGGGCGCTATGGAAAGCTGTTCTCAAGGGCTAGAGGAGTGGAAAGTGGGCGCTATGGAAAGCTGTTGCCAAGGGCTAGAGGAGTGGAAAGTGGGCGCTATGGAAAGCTGTTGCCAAGGGCTAGAGGATTGGAAAGTGGCCACTATGGAAAGCTGTTCGGGCTCGTGGAGTGGAAAGTTGGCGCTATGGAAGAAAGCTGTTGCCGAGGGCTAGAGGAGTGGAAAGTGGGCGCTATGCAAAGCTGTTGCCAAGGGCTAGAGGAGTGGAAAGTGGGCACTGTGGAAGGCTCTTGCCAAGGGCTACAGGAGTGGAAAGTGGGAGCTATGGAAGCTACTGCCAAGGGCTAGAGGAGTGGAAAGTGGACGCTATGCAAAGCTGCTGCCAAGGGCTAGAGGAGTGGAAAGTGAGCGCTATGGAAAGCTGTTGCCAAGTGCTAGAGGAGCGGAAAGTGAGCGCTATGGAAAGCTGTTGCCAAGTGCTAGAGGAGCGGGAAGTGGGCGTTATGGAAAGCTGTTGCCAAGGGCTACAGGAGTGGAAAGTGGGGGCTATGGAAAGCTGCTGCCAAGTGCTAGAGGAGTGGAAAGTGGGCGCTATGGAAAGCTGTTGCCAAGGGCTAGAGGAGTGGAAAGTGAGCACTATGGAAAGCTGTTGCCAAGGGCTAGAGGAGTGGCAAATTGGCGCTATGGAAAGCTGTTGCCAAGGGCTAGAGGAGTGGAAAGTGGGCGCTATGGAAAGATGCTGCCAAGGGCTAGAGAAGTGGAAAGTGAGCGCTATGGAAAGCTGTTGCCAAGTGCTAGAGGAGTGGGAAGTGGGCATTATGGAAAGCTGTTGCCAAGGGATACAGGAGTGGAAAGTGGGCGCTATGGAAAGCTGCTGCCAAGTGCTAGAGGATTGGAATGTGGGCACTATGGAAAGCTGTTGTCAACGGCTAGAGGAGTGGAAAGTGAGCACTATGGAAAGCTGTTGCCAAGGGCTAGAGGAGTGGAAAGTGAGCACTATGGAAAGCTATTGCCAAGGGCTAGAGGAGTGGAAAGTTGGCGCTATGGAAAGCTGTTGCCAAGGGCTAGAGGAGTGGAAAGTGGGCGCTATGGAAAGCTGTTGCCAAGGGCTAGAGGAGTGGAAAGTGGGCGCTATGGAAAACTGTTGCCAAGGGCTAGAGGAGTGGAAAGTGGGCGCTATGGAAGCTGTTGCCAAGGGCTAGAGGAGTGGAAAGTGGGCGCTATGGAAGCTGTTGCCAAGGGCTAGAGGAGTGGAAAGTGGGTGCTATGGAAAGCTGTTGCCAAGGGCTAAAGGAGTGGAAAGTGGGCGCTATGGAAAACTGCTGCCAAGGGCTAGAGGAGTGGGAAGTGGGCGTTATGGAAAGCTGTTGCCAAGGGCTACCGGAGTGGAAAGTGGGCGCTATGGAAAGCTGCTGCCAAGTGCTAGAGGAGTGGAAAGTGGGCGCTATGGAAAGCTGTTTCCAAGGGCTAGAGGAGTGGAAAGTGAGCACTATGGAAAGCTGTTGCCAAGGGCTAGAGGAGTGGAAAGTGAGCTCTATGGAAATCTGTTGCCAAGGGCTAGAGGAGTGGAAAGTGAGCACTATGGGAAGCTGTTGCCAAGGGCTAGAGGAGTGGAAAGGGAGCGCTATGGAAAGCTGTTGCCAAGGGCTAGAGGAGTGGAAAGTGGGCGCTATGGTAAGCTGTTGCCAAGGGCTAGAGGAGTGGAAAGGGGGCGCTATGGAAAGCTGTTGCCAAGGGCTAGAGGAGTGGAAAGTGGGCATTATTGAAAGCTGTTGCCAAGGGCTAGAGGAGTGGAAAGTGGGTGTTATGGAAAGCTGTTGCCAAGGGCTAGAGGAGTGGAAAGTGGGCGCTATGGAAAGCTGTTGCCAAGGGCTAGAGGAGTGGAAAGTGAGCACTATGGAAAGCTGTTGCCAAGGGCTAGAGAAGTGGAAAGTGAGCACTATGGAACGCTGTTGCCAAGGGTTAGAGGAGTGGAAAGTTGGCGCTATGGAACGCTGTTGCCAAGGGCTAGAGGAGTGGAAAGTGAGCGCTATAGAAAGCTGTTGCCAAGGGCTAGAGGAGTGGAAAGTGGGCGCTATGGAAAGCTGTTGCCAAGGGCTAGAGGAGTGGAAAGTGGGCACTATAGAACGCTGTTGCCAAGGGCTAGAGGAGTGGAAAGTTGGCGCTATGGAAAGCTGTTGCCAAGGGCTAGAGGAGTGGAAAGTTGGCGCTATGGAAAGCTGTTGCCAAGGGCTAGAGGAGTGGAATGTGAGCGCTATGGAAAGCTGTTGCCAAGGGCTAGAGGAGTGGAAAGTGAGCGCTATGGAAAGCTGTTGCCAAGCACTAGAGGAGTGGAAAGTGGGCGCTATGGAAAGCTGCTGCCAAGGGCTAGAGGAGTGGAAAGTGGGCGCTATGGAAAGCGTTGCCAAGGGCTAGAGGAGTGGAAAGTGGGCACTATGGAAAGCTGTTCGGGCTCGTGGAGTGGAAAGTTGGTGCTATAGAAGAAAGCTGTTGCCGAGGGCTAGAGGAGTGGAAGGTGGGCGCTATGGAAAGCTGCTGCTGAGGGCTCGAGGAGTGGAAAGTTGGCGCTATGCAAAGCTGTTGCCAAGGGCTAGAGGAGTGTAAAGTGGGCGCTATGGAAAGCTGCTGCTGATGGCTCGGGGAGTGGAAAGTTGGCGCTATGCAAAGCTGTTGCCAAGGGCTAGAGGAGTGGAAAGTGGGCGCTATGGAGAGCTGTTCCAAGGGCTGGAGGAGTAGAAAGTTGGCGCTATGGAAAGCTGTTGCCAAGGGGTAGAGGAGTGGAAAGTGGGCGCTATGGAAAGCTGCTGCCAAGGGCTAGAGGACTGGAAAGTGGGCGCTATGGAAAGCTGCTGCTGAGGGCTAGAGGAGTGGAAAGTGGGCGCTATGGAAAGCTGTTCCCAAGGGCTAGAGGAGTGGAAAGTGGGCGCTATGGAGAGCTGTTCCAAGGGCTGGAGGAGTAGAAAGTTGGCGCTATGGAAAGCTGTTGCCAAGGGCTAGAGGAGTGGAAAGTGGGCGCTATGGAAAGCTGCTGCCAAGGGCTAGAGGACTGGAAAGTGGGCGCTATGGAAAGCTGTTGCCAAGGGCTAGAGGAGTGTAAAGTGAGCGCTATGGAAAGCTGTTGCCAAGGGCTAGAGGAGTGGAAAGTGGGCGCTATGGAAACTGTTCTCAAGGACTAGAGGAGTGGAAAGTGGGCGCTATGGAAAGCTGTTGCCAAGGGCTAGAGGAGTGGAAAGTGGGCGCTATGGAAAGCTGTTGCCAAGGGCTAGAGGATTGGAAAGTGGGCACTATGGAAAGCTGTTCGGGCTCGTGGAGTGGAAAGTTGGCGCTATGGAAGAAAGCTGTTGCCGAGGGCTAGAGGAGTGGAAAGTGGGCGCTATGCAAAGCTGTTGCCAAGGGCTAGAGGAGTGGAAAGTGGGCACTGTGGAAAGCTGTTGCCAAGGGCTACAGGAGTGGAAAGTGGGAGCTATGGAAGCTACTGCCAAGGGCTAGAGGAGTGGAAAGTGGGCAATATGCAAAGCTGCTGCCAAGGGCTAGAGGAGTGGATAGTGAGCGCTATGGAAAGCTGTTGCCAAGTGCTAGAGGAGCGGAAAGTGAGCGCTATGGAAAGCTGTTGCCAAGTGCTAGAGGAGCGGGAAGTGGGCGTTATGGAAAGCTGTTGCCAAGGGCTACAGGAGTGGAAAGTGGGTGCTATGGAAAGCTGCTGCCAAGTGCTAGAGGGGTGGAAAGTGGGCGCTATGGAAAGCTGTTGCCAAGGGCTAGAGGAGTGGAAAGTGAGCACTATGGAAAGCTGTTGCCAAGGGCTAGAGGAGTGGCAAATTGGCGCTATGGAAAGCTGTTGCCAAGGGCTAGAGGAGTGGAATGTGAGCGCTATGGAAAGCTGTTGCCAAGGGCTAGAGGAGTGGAAAGTGAGCGCTATGGAAAGCTGTTGCCAAGCGCTAGAGGAGTGGAAAGTGGGCGCTATGGAAAGCTGCTGCCAAGGGCTAGAGGAGTGGAAAGTGGGCGCTATGGAAAGCGTTGCCAAGGGCTAGAGGAGTGGAAAGTGGGCACTATGGAAAGCTGTTCGGGCTCGTGGAGTGGAAAGTTGGCGCTATAGAAGAAAGCTGTTGCCGAGGGCTAGAGGAGTGGAAGGTGGGCGCTGTGGAAAGCTGCTGCTGAGGGCTCGAGGAGTGGAAAGTTAGCGCTATGGAAAGCTGCTGCTGAGGGCTCGGGGAGTGGAAAGTTGGCGCTATGCAAAGCTGTTGCCAAGGGCTAGAGGAGTGGAAAGTGGGCGCTATGGAAAGCTGTTGCCAAGGGCTAGAGGAGTGAACAGTTGGCGCTATGGAAAGCTGCTGCCAAGGGCTCGAGGAGTGGAAAGTTGGCGCTATGGAAAGCTGTTGCCAAGGGCTTGAGGAGTGGAAAGTTGGCGCTATGGAAAGCTGTTGCCAAGGGCTAGAGGAGCGGAAAGTGGGCGCTATGGGACGCTACTGCTGAGGGCTCGAGGAGTGGAAAGTTGGCGCTATGGAAAGCTGTTGCCAAGGGCTCGAAGAGTGGAAAGTGGGCGCTATGGCAAGATGCTGCTGAGGGCTCGAGGAGTGGAAAGTTGGCGCTATGCAAAGCTGTTGCCAAGGGCTAGGGGAGTGGAAAGTGGGTGCTATGGAAAGCTACTGCTGAGGGCTCGAGGAGTGGAAAGTTGGCGCTATGGAAAGCTGCTGCCAAGGGCTCAAGGAGTGGAAAGTGGGCGCTATGGAAAGCTGTTCCCAAGGGCAACAGGAGTGGAAAGTGGGCGCTATGGAAAGCTACTGCCAAGGGCTACAGGAGTGGAAAGTGGGTGCTATGCAAAGCTGTTGCGAAGGGCTAGAGGAGTGGAAATTGGGTGCTATGCAAAGCCGTTGCCAAGGGCTAGAGGATTGGAAAGTGGGCGCTATGGAAAGCTACTGCCAAGGGCTACAGGAGTGGAAAGTGGGCGCTATGCAAAGCTGTTGCCAAGGTCTAGAGGAGTGGAAAGTGGGCACTATGGAAAGGTGTTGCCAAGGGCTGCAGGAGTGGAAAGTGGGCGCTTTGGAAAGCTGCTGCCAAGGGTTAGAGGAGTTGAAAGTGGGCACTATGGAAAGCTGTTACCAAGGGCTAGAGGAAAGTGGGCGCTATGCAAAGCTGTTGCCAAGGGCTAGAGGAGTGGAAAGTGGGCGCTATGGAAACCTGTTGCCAAGGGCTAGAGGAGTAGCAAGTGGGCGCTATGGAAAGCTGTTCCAAGGGCTCGAGGAGTAGAAAGTTGGCGCTATGGAAAGCTGTTGCCAAGGGCTAGAGGAGTAGAAAGTGGGCGCTATGGAAAGCTGTTCCAAGGGCTCGATGAGCGGAAAGTGGGCGCTATGGAAAGCTGTTGCCAAGGGCTACAGGAGTGGAAAGTGGGCGCTATGGAAAGCTGTTGCCAAGGGCTACAGGAGTGGAAAGTGGGCGCTATGGAAAGCTGTTGCCAAGGGCTGCAGGAGTGGGAAGTGAGCGCTATGGAAAGCTGCTGCCAAGGGCTACAGGAGTGGAAAGTGGGCGCTATGGAAAGCTGTTGCCAAGGGCTACAGGAGTGGGAAGAGGGCGCGAAAGCTGCTGCCAAGTGCTAGAGGAGTGGAAAGTGGCCGCTATGGAAAGCTGTTGCCAAGGGCTAGAGGAGTGGAAAGTGTGCGCTATGGAAAGCTGTTGCCAAGGGCTAGAGGAGTGGAAAGTGGGCGTTATGGAAAGCTGTTGCCAAGGGCTAGAGGAGTGGAAAGTGGGCGCTATGGAAAGCTGTTGCCAAGGGCTAGAGGAGTGGAAAGTGGGCGCTATGGAAAGCTGTTGCCAAGGGCTAGAGGAGTGGAAAGTGAGCACTATGGAAAGCTGTTGCCAAGGCTAGAGGAGTGGAAAGTGAGCACTATGGAAAGCTGTTGCCAAGGGCTAGAGGAGTGGAAAGTTGGCGCTATGGAAAGCTGTTGCCAAGGGCTAGAGGAGCGGGAAGTGGGCGTTATGGAAAGCTGTTGCCAAGGGCTACAGGAGTGGAAAGTGGGTGCTATGGAAAGCTGCTGCCAAGTGCTAGAGGAGTGGAAAGTGGGCGCTATGGAAAGCTGTTGCCAAGGGCTAGAGGAGTAGAAAGTGAGCACTATGGAAAGCTGTTGCCAAGGGCTAGAGGAGTGGAAAATTGTCGCTATGGAAAGCTGTTGCCAACGGCTAGAGGAGTGGAAAGTGGGCGCTATGGAAAGCTGCTGCCAAGGGCTAGAGAAGTGGAAAGTGAGCGCTCTGGAAAGCTGTTGCCAAGTGCTAGAGGAGTGGGAAGTGGGCATTATGGAAAGCTGTTGCCAAGGGATACAGGAGTGGAAAGTGGGCGCTATGGAAAGCTGCTGCCAAGTGCTAGAGGAGTGGAATGTGGGCACTATGGAAAGCTATTGCCAAGGGCTAGAGGAGTGGAAAGTGAGCACGATGGAAAGCTGTTGCCTAGGGCTAGAGGAGTGGAAAGTGGGCGCTATGGAAAGCTGTTGCCAAGTGCTAGAGGAGTGGAAAGTGGGCGTTATGGAAAGCTATTGCCAAGGGCTCAAGGAGTGGAAAGTGGGCGCTATGGAAAGCTACTGCCAAGGGCTACAGGAGTGGAAAGTGGGTGCTATGCAAAGCTGTTGCCAAGGGCTAGAGGAGTGGAAATAGGGCGCTATGCAAAGCCGTTGCCAAGGGCTAGAGGATTGGAAAGTGGGCGCTATGGAAAGCTACTGCCAAGGGCTACAGGAGTGGAAAGTGGGCGCTATGCAAAGCTGTTGCCAAGGGCTAGAGGAGTGGAAAATGGGCACTATGGAAAGGTGTTGCCAAGGGCTGCAGGAGTGGAAAGTGGGTGCTTTGGAAAGCTGCTGCCAAGGGTTAGAGGAGTTGAAAGTGGGCACTATGGAAAGCTGTTACCAAGGGCTAGAGGAAAGTGGGCGCTATGCAAAGCTGTTGCCAAGGGCTAGAGGAGTGGAAAGTGGGCACTATGGAAACCTGTTGCCAAGGGCTAGAGGAGTAGAAAGTGGGCGCTATGGAAAGCTGTTCCAAGGGCTCGAGGAGTAGAAAGTTGGCGCTATGGAAAGCTGTTGCCAAGGGCTAGAGGAGTAGAAAGTGGGCGCTATGGAAAGCTGTTCCAAGGGCTCGATGAGCGGAAAGTGGGCGCTATAGAAAGCTGTTGCCAAGGGCTAGAGGAGTGGAAAGTGGGCGCTATGGAAAGCTGTTCCAAGGGCTAGAGGAGTGGAAAGTTGGCGCTATGGAAATCTGTTCCAAGGGCTAGAGGTGTGGAAAGTTGAAGCTCTGGAAAGCTGTTGCCAACGGCTAGATGAGTGGAAAGTTGGTGCTATGGAAAGCTGTTCCCAAGGGCTAGATTAGTGGAAAGTGGGCGCTATGGAAAGCTGTTCCCAAGGGCTAGAGGAGTGGAAATGGGCGCTATGGAAAGCTGTTGCCAATGGCTAGAGGAGTGGAAAGTGAGCACTATGGAAAGCTGTTGCCAAGGGCTAGAGATGTGGAAAGTTGGTGCTATGGAAAGCTGTTCCCAAGGGCTAGAGGAGCGGAAAGTGGGTGCTATGGAAAGCTGTTCCCCAGGGCTAGAGGAGTGGAAAGTGGGCGCTATAGAAAGCTGTTGCCAAGGGCTCGAGGAGCGGAAAGTGGGCGCTATGGAAAGCTGTTCCCCAGGGCTAGAGGAGTGGAAAGAGGGCGCTATGGAAAGCTGTTGCCAAGGGCTAGAAGAGCGGAAAGTGGGCGCTATGGAAAGCTGTTGCCAAGGGCTCGAGGAGTGGAAAGTGAGCGCTATGGAAAGCTGTTGCCAAGTGCTAGAGGAGCGGAAAGTGGGCGCTATGGAAAGCTGTTGCCAAGGGCTACAGGAGTGGAAAGTGGGCGCTATGGAAAGCTGTTGCCAAGGGCTACAGGAGTGGAAAGTGGGCGCTATGGAAAGCTGTTGCCAAGGGCTGCAGGAGTGGGAAGTGAGCACTATGGAAAGCTGCTGCCAAGGGCTACAGGAGTGGAAAGTGGGCACTATGGAAAGCTGTTGCCAAGGGCTACAGGAGTGGGAAGAGGGCGCGAAAGCTGCTGCCAAGTGCTAGAGGAGTGGAAAGTGGGCGCTATAGAAAGCTGTTGCCAGGGGCTAGAGGAGTGGAAAGTGAGCACTATGGAAAGCTGTTGCCAAGGGCTAGAGGAGTGGAAAGTGAGCACTATGAAAAGCTGTTGCCAAAGGCTAGAGGAGTGGAAAGTGTGCACTATGGAAAGCTGTTGCCAAGGGCTAGAGGAGTGGAAAGTGTGCACTATGGAAAGCTGTTGCCAAGGGCTAGAGGAGTGGAAAGTGAGCACTATGGAAAGCTGTTGCCAAGGGCTAGAGGAGTGGAAAGTGGCCGCTATGGAAAGCTGTTGCCAAGGGCCAGAGGAGTGGAAAGTGTGCGCTATGGAAAGCTGTTGCCAAGGGCTAGAGGAGTGGAAAGTGGGCGTTATGGAAAGCTGTTGCCAAGGGCTAGAGGAGTGGAAAGTGGGCGCTATGGAAAGCTGCTGCCAAGGGCTAGAGGAGTGGAAAGTGGGCGCTATGGAAAGCTGTTGCCAAGGGCTAGAGGAGTGGAAAGTGAGCACTATGGAAAGCTGTTGCCAAGGCTAGAGGAGTGGAAAGTGAGCACTATGGAAAGCTGTTGCCAAGGGCTAGAGGAGTGGAAAGTTGGCGCTATGGAAAGCTGTTGCCAAGGGCTAGAGGAGCGGGAAGTGGGCGTTATGGAAAGCTGTTGCCAAGGGCTACAGGAGTGGAAAGTGGGTGCTATGGAAAGCTGCTGCCAAGTGCTAGAGGAGCGGAAAGTGGGCGCTATGGAAAGCTGTTGCCAAGGGCTAGAGGAGTAGAAAGTGAGCACTATGGAAAGCTGTTGCCAAGGGCTAGAGGAGTGGAAAATTGTCGCTATGGAAAGCTGTTGCCAACGGCTAGAGGAGTGGAAAGTGGGCGCTATGGAAAGCTGCTGTCAAGGGCTAGAGAAGTGGAAAGTGAGCGCTCTGGAAAGCTGTTGCCAAGTGCTAGAGGAGTGGGAAGTGGGCATTATGGAAAGCTGTTGCCAAGGGATACAGGAGTGGAAAGTGGGCGCTATGGAAAGCTGCTGCCAAGTGCTAGAGGAGTGGAATGTGGGCACTATGGAAAGCTATTGCCAAGGGCTAGAGGAGTGGAAAGTGAGCACGATGGAAAGCTGTTGCCTAGGGCTAGAGGAGTGGAAAGTGGGCGCTATGGAAAGCTGTTGCCAAGGGCTAGAGGAGTGGAAAGTGGGCGTTATGGAAAGCTATTGCCAAGGGCTCAAGGAGTGGAAAGTGGGCGCTATGGAAAGCTACTGCCAAGGGCTACAGGAGTGGAAAGTGGGTGCTATGCAAAGCTGTTGCCAAGGGCTAGAGGAGTGGAAATTGGGCGCTATGCAAAGCCGTTGCCAAGGGCTAGAGGATTGGAAAGTGGGCACTATGGAAAGCTACTGCCAAGGGCTACAGGAGTGGAAAGTGGGCGCTATGCAAAGCTGTTGCCAAGGGCTAGAGGAGTGGAAAATGGGCACTATGGAAAGGTGTTGCCAAGGGCTGCAGGAGTGGAAAGTGGGTGCTTTGGAAAGCTGCTGCCAAGGGTTAGAGGAGTTGAAAGTGGGCACTATGGAAAGCTGTTACCAAGGGCTAGAGGAAAGTGGGCGCTATGCAAAGCTGTTGCCAAGGGCTAGAGGAGTGGAAAGTGGGGACTATGGAAACCTGTTGCCAAGGGCTAGAGGAGTAGAAAGTGGGCGCTATGGAAAGCTGTTCCAAGGGCTCGAGGAGTAGAAAGTTGGCGCTATGGAAAGCTGTTGCCAAGGGCTAGAGGAGTAGAAAGTGGCCGCTATGGAAAGCTGTTCCAAGGGCTCGATGAGCGGAAAGTGGGCGCTATAGAAAGCTGTTGCCAAGGGCTAGAGGAGTGGAAAGTGGGCGCTATGGAAAGCTGTTCCAAGGGCTAGAGGAGTGGAAAGTTGGCGCTATGGAAATCTGTTCCAAGGGCTAGAGGTGTGGAAAGTTGAAGCTCTGGAAATCTGTTGCCAACGGCTAGATGAGTGGAAAGTTGGTGCTATGGAAAGCTGTACCCAAGGGCTAGATTAGTGGAAAGTGGGTGCTATGGAAAGCTGTTCCCAAGGGCTAGAGGAGTGGAAATGGGCGCTATGGAAAGCTGTTGCCAATGGCTAGAGGAGTGGAAAGTGAGCACTATGGAAAGCTGTTGCCAAGGGCTAGAGATGTGGAAAGTTGGTTCTATGGAAAGCTGTTCCCGAGGGCTAGAGGAGCGGAAAGTGGGTGCTATGGAAAGCTGTTCCCCAGGGCTAGAGGAGTGGAAAGTGGGCGCTATAGAAAGCTGTTGCCAAGGGCTCGAGGAGTGGAAAGTGGGCGCTATGGAAAGCTGTTGCCAAGGGCTAGAAGAGCAGAAAGTGGGCGCTATGGAAAGCTGTTGCCAAGGGCTCGAGGAGTGGAAAGTGAGCGCTATGGAAAGCTGTTGCCAAGTGCTAGAGGAGCGGAAAGTGGGCGCTATGGAAAGCTGTTGCCAAGGGCTACAGGAGTGGAAAGTGGGCGCTATGGAAAGCTGTTGCCAAGGGCTACAGGAGTGGGAAGTGAGCGCTATGGAAAGCTGCTGCCAAGGGCTACAGGAGTGGAAAGTGGGCGCTATGGAAAGCTGTTGCCAAGGGCTACAGGAGTGGGAAGTGGGCGCGAAAGCTGCTGCCAAGTGCTAGAGGAGTGGAAAGTGGGCGCTATAGAAAGCTGTTGCCAAGGGCTAGAGGAGTGGAAAGTGAGCACTATGGAAAGCTGTTGCCAAGGGCTAGAGGAGTGGAAAGTGAGCACTATGGAAAGCTGTTGCCAAGGGCTAGAGGAGTGGAAAGTGTGCACTATGGAAAGCTGTTGCCAAGGGCTAGAGGAGTGGAAAGTGAGCACTATGGAAAGCTGTTGCCAAGGGCTAGAGGAGTGGAAAGTGGCCGCTATGGAAAGCTGTTGTCAAGGGCTAGAGGAGTGGAAAGTGGGCACTATGGAAAGCTGTTGCCAAGGGCTAGAGGAGTGGAAAGTGGGCGTTATGGAAAGCTATTGCCAAGGGCTCAAGGAGTGGAAAGTGGGCGCTATGGAAAGCTACTGCCAAGGGCTACAGGAGTGGAAAGTGGGTGCTATGCAAAGCTGTTGCCAAGGGCTAGAGGAGTGGAAATTGGGCGCTATGCAAAGCCGTTGTCAAGGGCTAGAGGATTGGAAAGTGGGCACTATGGAAAGGTGTTGCCAAGGGCTGCAGGAGGGGAAAGTGGGCGCTATGCAAAGCTGTTGCCAAGGGCTAGAGGAGTGGAAAGTGGGCACTATGGAAAGGTGTTGCCAAGGGCTGCAGGAGTGGAAAGTGGGCGCTTTGGAAAGCTGCTGCCAAGGGTTAGAGGAGTTGAAAGTGGGCACTATGGAAAGCTGTTACCAAGGGCTAGAGGAAAGTGGGCGCTATGCAAAGCTGTTGCCAAGGGCTAGAGGAGTGGAAAGTGGGTGCTATGGAAACCTGTTGCCAAGGGCTAGAGGAGTAGAAAGTGGGCGCTATGGAAAGCTGTTCCAAGGGCTCGAGGAGTAGAAAGTTGGCGCTATGGAAAGCTGTTGCCAAGGGCTAGAGGAGTAGAAAGTGGGCGCTATGGAAAGCTGTTCCAAGGGCTCGATGAGCGGAAAGTGGGCGCTATAGAAAGCTGTTGCCAAGGGCTAGAGGAGTGGAAAGTGGGCGCTATGGAAAGCTGTTCCAAGGGCTAGAGGAGTGGAAAGTTGGCGCTATGGAAATCTGTTCCAAGGGCTAGAGGTGTGGAAAGTTGAAGCTCTGGAAAGCTGTTGCCAACGGCTAGATGAGTGGAAAGTTGTTGCTATGGAAAGCTGTTCCCAAGGGCTAGATTAGTGGAAAGAGGGCGCTATGGAAAGCTGTTCCCAGGGGCTAAAGGAGTGGAAATGGGCGCTATGGAAAGCTGTTGCCAAGGGCTAGAGGAGCTGAAAGTGGGCGCTATGGAAAGCTGTTCCCAAGGGCTAGAGGAGCGGAAAGTGGGCGCTATGGAAAGCTGTTCCCCAGGGCTAGAGGAGTGGAAAGTGGGCGCTATGGAAAGCTGTTGCCAAGGGCTCGAGGAGCGGAAAGTGGGCGCTATGGAACGCTGTTCCCCAGGGCTAGAGGAGTGGAAAGTGGGCGCTATGGAAAGCTGTTGCCAAGGGCTAGAAGAGTGGAAAGTGGGCGCTATGGAAAGCTGTTGCCAAGGGCTCGAGGAGTGGAAAGTGAGCGCTATGGAAAGCTGTTGCCAAGTGCTAGAGGAGCGGAAAGTGGGCGCTATGGAAAGCTGTTGCCAAGGGCTACAGGAGTGGAAAGTGGGCGCTATGGAAAGCTGTTGCCAAGGGCTACAGGAGTGGAAAGTGGGCGCTATGGAAAGCTGTTGCCAAGGGCTACAGGAGTGGGAAGTGAGCGCTATAGAAAGCTGTTGCCAAGGGCTACAGGAGTGGAAAGTGGGCGCTATGGAAAGCTGTTGCCAAGGGCTAGAGGAGTGGAAAGTGAGCACTATGGAAAGCTGTTGCCAAGGGCTAGAGGAGTGGAAAGTGTGCACTATGGAAAGCTGTTGCCAAGGGCTAGAGGAGTGGAAAGTGAGCACTATGGAAAGCTGTTGCCAAGGGCTAGAGGAGTGGAAAGTGGCCGCTATGGAAAGCTGTTGCCAAGGGCTAGAGGAGTGGAAAGTGGGCGCTATAGAAAGCTGTTGCCAAGGGCTAGAGGAGTGGAAAGTGGGCGTTATGGAAAGCTGTTGCCAAGGGCTAGAGGAGTGGAACGTGGCCGCTATGGAAAGCTGTTGCCAAGGGCTAGAGGAGTGGAAAGTGGGCGCTATGGAAAGCTGTTGCCAAGGGCTAGAGGAGTGGAAAGTGAGCACTATGGAAAGCTGTTGCCAAGGGCTAGAGATGTGGAAAGTTGGTGCTATGGAAAGCTGTTCCCAAGGGCTAGAGGAGCGGAAAGTGGGTGCTATGGAAAGCTGTTCCCCAGGGCTAGAGGAGTGGAAAGTGGGCGCTATGGAAAGCTGTTGCCAAGGGCTCGAGGAGCGGAAAGTGGGCGCTATGGAAAGCTGTTCCCCAGGGCTAGAGGAGTGGAAAGTGGGCGCTATGGAAAGCTGTTGCCAAGGGCTCGAGGAGCGGAAAGTGGGCGCTATGGAAAGCTGTTCCCCAGGGCTAGAGGAGTGGAAAGTGGGCGCTATGGAAAGCTGTTGCCAAGGGCTAGAAAAGCGGAAAGTGGGCGCTATGGAAAGCTGTTGCCAAGGGCTCGAGGAGTGGAAAGTGAGCGCTATGGAAAGCTGTTGCCAAGTGCTAGAGGAGCGGAAAGTGGGCGCTATGGAAAGCTGTTGCCAAGGGCTACAGGAGTGGAAAGTGGGCGCTATGGAAAGCTGTTGCCAAGGGCTACAGGAGTGGAAAGTGGGCGCTATGGAAAGCTGTTGCCAAGGGCTACAGGAGTGGGAAGTGGGCGCGAAAGCTGCTGCCAAGTGCTAGAGGAGTGGAAAGTGGGCGCTATAGAAAGCTGTTGCCAAGGGCTAGAGGAGTGGAAAGTGAGCACTATGGAAAGCTGTTGCCAAGGGCTAGAGGAGTGGAAAGCGAGCACTATGGAAAGCTGTTGCCAAGGGCTAGAGGAGTGGAAAGTGTGCACTATGGAAAGCTGTTGCCAAGGGCTAGAGGAGTGGAAAGTGAGCACTATGGAAAGCTGTTGCCAAGGGCTAGAGGAGTGGAAAGTGGCCGCTATGGAAAGCTGTTGCCAAGGGCTAGAGGAGTGGAAAGTGGGCGCTATGGAAAGCTGTTGCCAAGGGCTAGAGGAGTGGAAAGTGGGTGTTATGGAAAGCTATTGCCAAGGGCTCAAGGAGTGGAAAGTGGGCGCTATGGAAAGCTACTGCCAAGGGCTACAGGAGTGGAAAGTGGGTGCTATGCAAAGCTGTTGCCAAGGGCTAGAGGAGTGGAAATTGGGCGCTATGCAAAGCCGTTGTCAAGGGCTAGAGGAGTAGAAAGTGGGCGCTATGGAAAGCTGTTCCAAGGGCTCGAGGAGTAGAAAGTTGGCGCTATGGAAAGCTGTTGCCAAGGGCTAGAGGAGTAGAAAGTGGGCGCTATGGAAAGCTGTTCCAAGGGCTCGATAAGCGGAAAGTGGGCGCTATAGAAAGCTGTTGCCAAGGGCTAGAGGAGTGGAAAGTGGGCGCTATGGAAAGCTGTTCCAAGGGCTAGAGGAGTGGAAAGTTGGCGCTATGGAAATCTGTTCCAAGGGCTAGAGGTGTGGAAAGTTGAAGCTCTGGAAAGCTGTTGCCAACGGCTAGATGAGTGGAAAGTTGGTGCTATGGAAAGCTGTTCCCAAGGGCTAGATTAGTGGAAAGTGGGCGCTATGGAAAGCTGTTCCCAAGGGCTAGAGGAGTGGAAATGGGCGCTATGGAAAGCTGTTGCCAAGGGCTAGAGGAGCGGAAAGTGGGCGCTATGGAAAGCTGTTCCCCAGGGCTAGAGGAGTGGAAAGTGGGCGCTATGGAAAGCTGTTGCCAAGGGCTCGAGGAGCGGAAAGTGGGCGCTATGGAAAGCTGTTCCCCAGGGCTAGAGGAGTGGAAAGTGGGCGCTATGGAAAGCTGTTGCCAAGGGCTAGAAGAGTGGAAAGTGGGCGCTATGGAAAGCTGTTGCCAAGGGCTCGAGGAGTGGAAAGTGAGCGCTATGGAAAGCTGTTGCCAAGTGCTAGAGGAGCGGAAAGTGGGC
This sequence comes from Ambystoma mexicanum, assembly GCF_040938575.1. Lineage (NCBI taxonomy): Eukaryota > Metazoa > Chordata > Amphibia > Caudata > Ambystomatidae > Ambystoma > Ambystoma mexicanum. The sequence continues at coordinate 1,301,388,595 of NC_090926.1, read as the reverse complement.
GCTATGGAAAGCTGTTGCCAAGGGCTACAGGAGTGGAAAGTGGGCGCTATGGAAAGCTGTTGCCAAGGGCTACAGAAGTGGAAAGTGGGCGCTATGGAAAGCTGTTGCCAAGGGCTACAGGAGTGGGAAGTGAGCGCTATAGAAAGCTGTTGCCAAGGGCTACAGGAGTGGAAAGTGGGCGCTATGGAAAGCTGTTGCCAAGGGCTAGAGGAGTGGAAAGTGAGCACTATGGAAAGCTGTTGCCAAGGGCTAGAGGAGTGGAAAGTGTGCACTATGGAAAGCTGTTGCCAAGGGCTAGAGGAGTGGAAAGTGAGCACTATGGAAAGCTGTTGCCAAGGGCTAGAGGAGTGGAAAGTGGCCGCTATGGAAAGCTGTTGCCAAGGGCTAGAGGAGTGGAAAGTGGGCGCTATAGAAAGCTGTTGCCAAGGGCTAGAGGAGTGGAAAGTGGGCGTTATGGAAAGCTGTTGCCAAGGGCTAGAGGAGTGGAACGTGGCCGCTATGGAAAGCTGTTGCCAAGGGCTAGAGGAGTGGAAAGTGGGCGCTATGGAAAGCTGTTGCCAAGGGCTAGAGGAGTGGAAAGTGAGCACTATGGAAAGCTGTTGCCAAGGGCTAGAGATGTGGAAAGTTGGTGCTATGGAAAGCTGTTCCCAAGGGCTAGAGGAGCGGAAAGTGGGTGCTATGGAAAGCTGTTCCCCAGGGCTAGAGGAGTGGAAAGTGGGCGCTATGGAAAGCTGTTGCCAAGGGCTCGAGGAGCGGAAAGTGGGCGCTATGGAAAGCTGTTCCCCAGGGCTAGAGGAGTGGAAAGTGGGCGCTATGGAAAGCTGTTGCCAAGGGCTCGAGGAGCGTAAAGTGGGCGCTATGGAAAGCTGTTCCCCAGGGCTAGAGGAGTGGAAAGTGGGCGCTATGGAAAGCTGTTGCCAAGGGCTAGAAGAGCGGAAAGTGGGCGCTATGGAAAGCTGTTGCCAAGGGCTCGAGGAGTGGAAAGTGAGCGCTATGGAAAGCTGTTGCCAAGTGCTAGAGGAGCGGAAAGTGGGCGCTATGGAAAGCTGTTGCCAAGGGCTACAGGAGTGGAAAGTGGGCGCTATGGAAAGCTGTTGCCAAGGGCTACAGGAGTGGAAAGTGGGCGCTATGGAAAGCTGTTGCCAAGGGCTACAGGAGTGGGAAGTGGGCGTGAAAGCTGCTGCCAAGTGCTAGAGGAGTGGAAAGTGGGCGCTATAGAAAGCTGTTGCCAAGGGCTAGAGGAGTGGAAAGTGAGCACTATGGAAAGCTGTTGCCAAGGGCTAGAGGAGTGGAAAGCGAGCACTATGGAAAGCTGTTGCCAAGGGCTAGAGGAGTGGAAAGTGTGCACTATGGAAAGCTGTTGCCAAGGGCTAGAGGAGTGGAAAGTGAGCACTATGGAAAGCTGTTGCCAAGGGCTAGAGGAGTGGAAAGTGGCCGCTATGGAAAGCTGTTGCCAAGGGCTAGAGGAGTGGAAAGTGGGCGCTATGGAAAGCTGTTGCCAAGGGCTAGAGGAGTGGAAAGTGGGTGTTATGGAAAGCTATTGCCAAGGGCTCAAGGAGTGGAAAGTGGGCGCTATGGAAAGCTACTGCCAAGGGCTACAGGAGTGGAAAGTGGGTGCTATGCAAAGCTGTTGCCAAGGGCTAGAGGAGTGGAAATTGGGCGCTATGCAAAGCCGTTGTCAAGGGCTAGAGGATTGGAAAGTGGGCGCTATGGAAAGCTACTGCCAAGGGCTACAGGAGTGGAAAGTGGGCGCTATGCAAAGCTGTTGCCAAGGGCTAGAGGAGTGGAAAGTGGGCACTATGGAAAGGTGTTGCCAAGGGCTGCAGGAGTGGAAAGTGGGCGCTTTGGAAAGCTGCTGCCAAGGGTTAGAGGAGTTGAAAGTGGGCACTATGGAAAGCTGTTACCAAGGGCTAGAGGAAAGTGGGCGCTATGCAAAGCTGTTGCCAAGGGCTAGAGGAGTGGAAAGTGGGCGCTATGGAAACCTGTTGCCAAGGGCTAGAGGAGTAGAAAGTGGGCGCTATGGAAAGCTGTTCCAAGGGCTCGAGGAGTAGAAAGTTGGCGCTATGGAAAGCTGTTGCCAAGGGCTAGAGGAGTAGAAAGTGGGCGCTATGGAAAGCTGTTCCAAGGGCTCGATGAGCGGAAAGTGGGCGCTATAGAAAGCTGTTGCCAAGGGCTAGAGGAGTGGAAAGTGGGCGCTATGGAAAGCTGTTCCAAGGGCTAGAGGAGTGGAAAGTTGGCGCTATGGAAATCTGTTCCAAGGGCTAGAGGAGTGGAAAGTTGAAGCTCTGGAAAGCTGTTGCCAGCGGCTAGATGAGTGGAAAGTTGGTGCTATGGAAAGCTGTTCCCAAGGGCTAGATTAGTGGAAAGTGGGCGCTATGGAAAGCTGTTTCCCAGGGCTAGAGGAGTTGAAATGGGCGCTATGGAAAGCTGTTGCCAAGGGCTCGAGGAGCGGAAAGTGGGCGCTATGGAAAGCTGTTCCCCAGGGCTAGAGGAGTGGAAAGTGGGCGCTATGGAAAGCTGTTGCCAAGGGCTAGAAGAGCGGAAAGTGGGCGCTATGGAAAGCTGTTGCCAAGGGCTCGAGGAGTGGAAAGTGAGCGCTATGGAAAGCTGTTGCCAAGTGCTAGAGGAGCGGAAAGTGGGCGCTATGCAAAGCTGTTGCCAAGGGCTACAGGAGTGGAAAGTGGGCGCTATGGAAAGCTGTTGCCAAGGGCTACAGGAGTGGGAAGTGAGCGCTATGGAAAGCTGCTGCCAAGGGCTACAGGAGTGGAAAGTGGGCGCTATGGAAACCTGTTGCCAAGGGCTACAGGAGTGGGAAGTGGGCGCGAAAGCTGCTGCCAAGTGCTAGAGGAGTGGAAAGTGGGCGCTATAGAAAGCTGTTGCCAAGGGCTAGAGGAGTGGAAAGTGAGCACTATGGAAAGCTGTTGCCAAGGGCTAGAGGAGTGGAAAGTGAGCACTATGGAAAGCTGTTGCCAAGGGCTAGAGGAGTGGAAAGTGTGCACTATGGAAAGCTGTTGCCAAGGGCTAGAGGAGTGGAAAGTGAGCACTATGGAAAGCTGTTGCCAAGGGCTAGAGGAGTGGAAAGTGGCCGCTATGGAAAGCTGTTGCCAAGGGCTAGAGGAGTGGAAAGTGGGCGCTATGGAAAGCTGTTGCCAAGGGCTAGAGGAGTGGAAAGTGGGCGTTATGGAAAGCTGTTGCCAAGGGCTAGAGGAGTGGAAAGTGGGCGCTATGGAAAGCTGCTGCCAAGGGCTAGAGGAGTGGAAAGTGGGCGCTATGGAAAGCTGCTGCCAAGGGCTAGAGGAGTGGAAAGTGAGCACTATGGAAAGCTGTTGCCAAGGCTAGAGGAGTGGAAAGTGAGCACTAGGGAAAGCTGTTGCCAAGGGCTAGAGGAGTGGAAAGTTGGCGCTATGGAAAGCTGTTGCCAAGGGCTAGAGGAGCGGGAAGTGGGCGTTATGGAAAGCTGTTGCCAAGGGCTACAGGAGCGGAAAGTGGGTGCTATGGAAAGCTGTTGCCAAGGGCTAGAGGAGTGGAAAGTGAGCGCTATGGAAAGCTGTTGCCAAGGGCTAGAGGAGCGGAAAGTGGGCGCTATGGAAAGCTGCTGCCAAGGGCTAGAGGAGTGGAAAGTGGGCGCTATGGAAAGCGTTGCCAAGGGCTAGAGGAGTGGAAAGTGGGCACTATGGAAAGCTGCTGCAAAGGGCTAGAGGAGTGGAAAGTGGGCGCTATGGAAAGCTGCTGCCAAGGGCTAGAGAAGTGGAAAGTGGGCGCTATGGAAAGCTGTTGCCAAGGGCTAGAGGAGTGGAAAGTGGGCGCTATGGAATGCTGTTGCCAAGGGCTAGAGGAGTGGAAAGTGGGCACTATGGAAAGCTGCTGCCAAGGGCTCGAGGAGTGGAAAGTGGGCGCTATGGAAAGCGTTGCCAAGGGCTAGAGGAGTGGAAAGTGGGCACTATGGAAATCTGTTGCCAAGGGCTAGATGAGTGGAAAGTGGGCGCTATGGAAAGCTGCTGCCAAGGGCTACAGGAGTGGAAAGTGGGCACTATGGAAAGCTGCTGCCAAGGGCTAGAGGAGTGGAAAGTGAGCGCTGTGGAAAGCTGTTGCCAAGGGCTAGAGGAGTGGAAAGTGGGCGCTATGGAAAGCTGCTGCCAAGGGCTAGAGGAGTGGAAAGTGAGCTCTATGGAAAGCGTTGCCAAGGGCTAGAGGAGTGGAAAGTGAGCACTATGGAAAGCTGCTGCCAAGGGCTAGAGGAGTGGAAAGTGGGCGCTATGGAAAGCTGCTGCCAAGGGCTACAGGAGTGGAAAGTGGGCACTATGGAAAGCTGCTGCCAAGGGCTAGAGGAGTGGAAAGTGGGCGCTATGGAAAGCTGCTGCCAAGGGCTACAGGAGTGGAAAGTGGGCACTATGGAAAGCTGCTGCCAAGGGCTAGAGGAGTGGAAAGTGGGCGCTATGGAAAGCGTTGCCAAGGGCTAGAGGAGTGGAAAGTGGGCGCTATGGAAAGCGTTGCCAAGGGCTAGAGGAGTGGAAAGTGGGAGCTATGGAAAGCTGTTGCCAAGGGCTAGATGAGTGGAAAGTGAGCACTATGGAAAGCTGCTGCCAAGGGCTACAGGAGTGGAAAGTGGGCGCTATGGAAAGCTGTTGCCAAGGGCTAGAGGAGTGGAAAGTGGGCGCTATGGAAAGCTGCTGCCAAGGGCTAGAGGAGTGGAAAGTGGGCGCTATGGAAAGCTGCTCTCAAGGGCTAGAGGAGTGGAAAGTGGGCGCTATGGAAAGCTGCTGCCAAGGGCTAGAGGAGCGGGAAGTGGGCGCTATGGAAAGCTGCTGCCAAGGGCTAGAGGAGCGGAAAGTGGGCGCTATGGAAAGCGTTGCCAAGGGCTAGAGGAGTGGAAAGTGGGCGCTATGGAAAGCGTTGCCAAGGGCTAGAGGAGTGGAAAGTGGGAGCTATGGAAAGCTGTTGCCAAGGGCTAGATGAGTGGAAAGTGAGCACTATGGAAAGCTGCTGCCAAGGGCTACAGGAGTGGAAAGTGGGCGCTATGGAAAGCTGTTGCCAAGGGCTAGAGGAGCGGGAAGTGGGCGCTATGGAAAGCTGTTGCCAAGGGCTAGAGGAGCGGGAAGTGGGCGCTATGGAAAGCTACTGCCAAGGGCTAGAGGAGCGGGAAGTGGGCGCTATGGAAAGCTGCTGCCAAGGGCTAGAGGAGCGGGAAGTGGGCGCTATGGAAAGCTGCTGCCAAGGGCTAGAGGAGCGGGAAGTGGGCGCTATGGAAAGCTGCTGCCAAGGGCTAGAGGAGCGGGAAGTGGGCGCTATGGAAAGCTGCTGCCAAGGGCTAGAGGAGCGGGAAGTGGGCGCTATGGAAAGCTGCTGCCAAGGGCTAGAGGAGCGGGAAGTGGGCGCTATGGAAAGCTGTTCCCAAGGGCTAGAGGAGCGGGAAGTGGGCGCTATGGAAAGCTGTTGCCAAGGGCTAGAGGAGCGGGAAGTGGGCGCTATGGAAAGCTACTGCCAAGGGCTAGAGGAGCGGGAAGTGGGCGCTATGGAAAGCTGCTGCCAAGGGCTCGAGGAGCGGGAAGTGGGCGCTATGGAAAGCTGCTGCCAAGGGCTAGAGGAGCGGGAAGTGGGCGCTATGGAAAGCTGCTGCCAAGGGCTAGAGGAGCGGGAAGTGGGCGCTATGGACATTATTTAGGGTCTCATTGCAAGTTGCACGTTTGGTGGTATTTTGGCAGTACATTTGAAATACCACCAAGTCGATTTACCATTACTGCCACTTGGTCCAGAGGAATTACCGCCGGATTAGAAGTGGTGGTGGCGATGTTAGTCCATATGAATCCATGAGGATTTCGGCGGAATTACCAGGTGGTAATTGCGCCTATGTTGCTGATTTTTGGGGCGACATTGTGGCGGATTTTGCTCCAGGTTTTAGCTGGAGGAACACCCTCCACCTCACCGCCAAAGCTGCAGTACGGGGGTGCAGTAATGCAGTGTTTCTTCCAGCACTGCTGTACCGTTACTCATCAGAATTACCCCTCCGTTGTGGGGGAGGGGCTGGGAGGGTGGTAGCAACGCTTCCCCCAGCCCCTTACTCTGGACAGGGATGGAGCAGGCCCTGGACTGGGTGCTGACTCTTCTTGGGGTGCAGGACCAGTACTGGCCAATGCCCGCATCCCACGTGGGGGCGCACTAATCCCTCACCTCGCCAGAGGAATGCTTCCATCCAGGACCCATCCTGCGCCGACCCATCCCGGGCCACCCATCCCGGCCCAGCTCCGCATTCCTCCCATAGCTGGAGCGGCCCCTCCGTCCACACCCCCGCCCCGGTGCATTCCCAGCTCGGCTGCCCGGGCACGCTGGTGCCCGCCCGGCGAGGGAGGCCACGTGCCGCGGTGAGTCACACTCCAGGGTTCGGCAGCGGCCTCAAGGCGCTATGCTTCTTCCAGCCGCCGCCAATTAGCGCTCTTCCCACTGTCCATGCGCTACACACATGCACGTGTCCTTCCAGCGAGGCCGCGTGGGTAGACGTTACCCCCACCTCGAGGCACTGCCCACGGGATGGTTTCTGGAGCGGTGGGGGGGCCAGCGGAAGCGCCGCTGCATTGCAGGTGAGCGGTGGGAGGGGCGGGCCAGGGAGGGGGGCTTCCGGGGAGGGCACGGGCAGGTGCTCCCATGCAAGGGTCGCGGGGAGAAGAGGCTTGAGAGCGGAGGAGAGGGGTATGTAGGGGCTGCGGGGGCCACCTGCTGTGGGGTATAACCTGGACATGCAGGAAGGCGGTGTCTATCGGGGCGGGAGGGGGGCAGGTCATGTGCCTGGGGGCAGGGGGCCAGAAGATGTGTGGGAGGGGGCATTTCGCAGTGATGTCTTCCCCCTCCGACCACTTGTATTGTCCCTAGAGTTCTCACCTGAGCTCCCCCTGCCGGGCACTCCCGCATCTACAGCAGGGAAGGGGGCGAGTGGCGAGTTATAGCGCCTGATGATAATAGCGCCTCGACGCTGGAAGCGCTCCAAATGAAAGGGTGCTGGGAATTAGTATCCGGGTTCATGGAGCCAGGGGTGTTGGCGTTCACAGCAACGCTTCGAAGTGGGGTCACGGTTCCTGGCAGCGTGCATCGCTGAATACACTGTAGCGCCTAGACTACTCCTAGGAGTGCACCCTCACAGCTTGTTGGTTATTCTTTATATTCTGCATTTTATTGCAACATGTTTCCTTGGGGGGGGGGGGGGGGGGGTGAGGGGAACTGCTATCACTGGTTGCCTTTCATTTTATATTTGTAGACAGAGCTAGGGGTCATTAACCAAGCGTTAATGACCCCTCCCGGGGTGTAGAAGGCTATTCACACATGGTGGTGGCAGCAACACATGCTTTGGAGTAAAGTACATAGCATGAGCTAGAACATGTTGAGTGCAGCAGGTTTGCCGTGAGCGCGCCTGCTTCTCTAGAAGAGCGTGGAGGCATGTTCCAGTGTTTGCTCTTTGTCTTGGGGGTGTTTGTTGCAGCTCCTCGGAGAGGAAGGCTCTTGGTGGAAGAACACTTTGCCTGGAAATTGCAGGTGGTTTTCCTGTATGCTCCTGAAGACAGAATCTTCAGAGTGCAGTCAATACCAGTAGTTATTGACTGCAGACTAAACACCCTGATTGGCTGAGAGGGAGTGAATAACAATCCCCTCGTGCTAATCCCATATCTTCTCAGTAATGGGAGAGGGCACAGGCGTGCAGGTGAGCAGTGCGGCACTGCTTTACTGGCATGACCAGGGGAGTATATATATGCATGCCAGAGGGAACACGCGTCATGTAACGCGTTAGCACCCATTGCATTTCCCAGGTAGCCACTGTGTGTTCTAGGCATGTTACAAAGAATGCGCGTAAAATGCACCTTTTTGGACCAATTACACGAGGGAGGACACGCCACCTGAATGCCCCATGACGTAGCCAGGCTCCGCCCTGCAGTTAAACGATGCTTGTGACCCCCCCCCCTCCTTAAGTAACCTCCCTTGACCGGTCAGATATGTCCAGTTATGGCCCTCTCGCAAACATCCTTTCCGTGGCAGAATTTGTGGGAAGCGCAGTGTAGCACCACGCTCCGTCGATCGATGATGGGGGGCAGGGGCGTTGTGGGCCCCCTGTGGGGCACAGCTGCTGCTCAGAGCCGTTCTTCAGGCTGGAAAGAGACAGCGGAGGGAGGGCCACAATGTTGGAACAGGGCCTGGCCACAGCAGAACCATTACAGGGGATTGCTAGTCACCCGCCCCCCCCCCCAACTCCCCCTCTTCTTGTAATCACAGCCCAGAGCTCAATATGCTGCCTCGGCAACCAAAATAAGCATGGGGTCTTCGCCCAGGCCCCGATGCGCCCCCCACCCCTGGAATCAGAAGTGGCATTCCCAGGGAAACATTAGGTGCCCACGACGAGGGCACTTGCGGTCTGGCACAGTCACGGGGGAGGCCTACGGGCTGTAGTGATGGAGGACAGCAACCCGTCACAGGCAGAGGGGCTTCGAGGCGCTGCCTCACCGAGTTTGCATGCCAGTGTCCGGGCATGGACGCAGGAGACAGAGGGGGCGCAACGAGGATGGTACACCCAGGGGCCGCCCTGTGACGACCTCAAGCCCACCCCCCACTTCAATACCTGGGTCCCGGCCTTTCCCCTCACCACCCCACCCCACCCCAAGTGCGCACCCAAGACTGCACGAAGCACAGAGAAAGAAAATGTACCTAACCGGCCACCATTATTTCATGACTTCCAGCCCCTTTCCCTCGCAGCACGCGACTTCACGCACTGCCCCCCCACCGTTCACGCTTCTTACTTTACATACCAAAGTCTAAAGCCACCCCTCCCACCCACCCATTACCTAGACAGACAGTTGTGCCTGCAGCAATGTCACCTTAATCCAGAGGTCTTCAAACTGTGCGGTGCCCCCCAGGGGGTCGCCACCGCATCCCAGGGGGGCACGAGACCCCAGCATGAAATGTAAAAGATTGGAGGAAATGGGCAGGGGCGGCTCGCATGGTAGGGCTGGACCATAACACTGTCTCCAGCACCAATGAAAAAATGGCCGACAGTTGTAAATGGATATTCACTCCTTTAGTCACAGACTGTTTGAATAGTACCCAAGGGGGTGTTTTTGTTAAAATGTAAGCACATTGTGATATTTAAAGAACATTTGTTCAGCAACAATGGTCAAAACTACTAGCTGCATAGCGAAGTAACCCATCAAACTGGCCCACACTCGCCAAAAACATGACCCATTTTGACTGGCCTACACTAGCATTTTGCATTTTTAGTACAGGCATTGTCCTATTGCCCCATAGGCCAGTCCACCCAGTGGCCCCCTCATCCATTATGGAGGAGCCAGGCACCAGCCCAGTGAAACACTGAGCACTCCATGAGCTGCCTTTTCCAGCTGAGGGAGTGCTCCTGGGCTGGCTGAACTGTCAAAGGGAAACACTGTTTGCCTTTGACAGTTCAGTTCAGTTCCGCAGCCGCACATGCTCACTGAGCCATGCGAGGCTGGGGGTGTTTTGCTTCGCCAGCATTGCATAGCTCATTGGAAATGCTGGCTGGGGCACTGCGTGTCTGTGTGAGGGGGAGCACCTGCGCCTCCTCGCACATGCGGACAGATCAGCCTTGAGTGGGCGCTTCAGCACCCACGTGCAGGCCCCTGCAGAAGGTACACTTATGTTAATTTATTTTTTATTTAAATATGTGTATGGATGCTTGTGTTATGAGTGTGTGTATGGTGATGGGTGCTTGTATGAATGATAGAGTGATTGCTGTGTGAATGTGTGTTTGTTTTGGTCTGTTGAGCTGATTTTGCTGAGTGGGGGCTAGAGGGGGAAGGAGGGTTGTACAACAAAGGCATTTTTAAAATGCCTTTGTTGCACAATCCCCACCCACCTGCCAAAATAAACTCTCCTTCTGAGGCGCTGTGGAGCCCAGGGGACAGGGATGGTATTTTTTTACTATATCATAGACGTCCAGTCAAAAATAACATTCTACTCCCTGCCCCCCAGCGCCATTTGCAAACTGTGCGGCTTTTTACCCATTAAGGATGCTCTAAAATGCAACATTTTAACCATTTGTTTAAAAAAAATTCACCCCCTACATTGGTTCGGGCTCCCTCGCTGCGCTCAGTCGCTATGGCATTTTTGTGGGGAATATTTAGGCCCCTCCACTTAAAAAATTCACCAGCTCCCACTGGCCCTCGGACTGTGTTGGGAACGGGTTGGGGAGCCCAGGAACTGTGGTGGGAGCACTGGGATAGTGGTGGGAGCAGGGTGGGGAGAGCCCAGGGTCTGTGATGGGGTAGAGAGAGCCCAGGGACTGGGTAGGAGTGGGATGGGCGGGAGCACTGGGATAGTGGTGGGAGCAGGGTGGGGAGAGCCCAGGGTCTGTGATGGGGTAGAGAGAGCCCAGGGACTGGGTAGGAGTGGGATGGGCGGGAGCACTGGGATAGTGATGGTGTGGGGAGAGCCCAGGGTCTGTGATGGGGTAGAGAGAGCCCAGGGACTGGGTAGGAGTGGGATGGGCAGCAGCACTGGGATAGTGATGGTGTGGGGAGAGCCCAGGGTCTGTGATGGGGTAGAGAGAGCCCAGGGACTGGGTAGGAGTGGGATGGGCGGCAGCACTGGGATAGTGGTGGGAGCAGGGTGGGGAGAGCCCAGGGTCTGTGATGGGGTAGAGAGAGCCCAGGGACTGGGTAGGAGTGGGATGGGCGGGAGCACTGGGATAGTGATGTGTGGGGAGAGCCCAGGGTCTGTGATGGGGTAGAGAGAGCCCAGGGACTGGGTAGGAGTGGGATGGGCGGCAGCACTGGGATAGTGGTGGGAGCAGGGTGGGGAGAGCCCAGGGTCTGTGATGGGGTAGAGAGAGCCCAGAAACTGGGTAGGAGTGGGATGGGCGGCAGCACTGGGATAGTGGTGGGAGCAGGGTGGGGAGAGCCCAGGGTCTGTGATGGGGTAGAGAGAGCCCAGGGACTGGGTAGGAGTGGGATGGGCGGCAGCACTGGGATAGTGGTGGGAGCAGAGTGGGGAGAGCCCAGGGTCTGTGATGGGGTAGAGAGAGCCCAGGGACTGGGTAGGAGTGGGATGGGCGGCAGCACTGGGATAGTGGTGGGAGCAGGGTGGGGAGAGCCCAGGGTCTGTGATGGGGTAGAGAGAGCCCAGGGACTGGGTAGGAGTGGGATGGGCGGCAGCACTGGGATAGTGGTGGGAGCAGGGTGGGGAGAGCCCAGGGTCTGTGATGGGGTAGAGAGAGCCCAGGGACTGGGTAGGAGTGGGATGGGCGGCAGCACTGGGATAGTGGTGGGAGCAGGGTGGGGAGAGCCCAGGGTCTGTGATGGGGTAGAGAGAGCCCAGGGACTGGGTAGGAGTGGGATGGGCGGCATCACTGGGATAGTGGTGGGAGCAGGGTGGGGATAGCCCAGGGTCTGTGATGGGGTAGAGAGAGCCCAGGGACTGGGTAGGAGTGGGATGGGCGGCAGCACTGGGATAGTGGTGGGAGCAGGGTGGGGAGAGCCCAGGGTCTGTGATGGGGTAGAGAGAGCCCAGGGACTGGGTAGGAGTGGGATGGGCGGCATCACTGGGATAGTGGTGGGAGCAGGGTGGGGAGAGCCCAGGGTCTGTGATGGGGTAGAGAGAGCCCAGGGACTGGGTAGGAGTGGGATGGGCGGCAGCACTGGGATAGTGGTGGGAGCAGGGTGGGGAGAGCCCAGGGTCTGTGATGGGGTAGAGAGAGCCAGGGGACTGGGTAGGAGTGGGATGGGCGGCAGCACTGGGATAGTGGTGGGAGCAGGGTGGGGAGAGCCCAGGGTCTGTGATGGGGTAGAGAGAGCCCAGGGACTGGGTAGGAGTGGGATGGGCGGCAGCACTCGGATAGTGGTGGGAGCAGGGTGGGGAGAGCCCAGGGTCTGTGATGGGGTAGAGAGAGCACAGAGACTGGGTAGGAGTGGGATGGGCGGCAGCACTGGGATAGTGGTGGGAGCAGGGTGGGGAGAGCCCAGGGTCTGTGATGGGGTAGAGAGAGCCCAGGCACTGGGTAGGAGTGGGATGGGCGGCAGCACTGGGATAGTGGTGGGAGCAGGGTGGGGAGAGCCCAGGGTCTGTGATGGGGTAGAGAGAGCCCAGGGACTGGGTAGGAGTGGGATGGGCGGCAGCACTGGGATAGTGGTGGGAGCAGGATGGGGAGAGCCCAGGGTCTGTGATGGGGTAGAGAGAGCCCAGGGACTGGGTAGGAGTGGGATGGGCGGGAGCACTGGGATAGTGGTGGGAGCAGGGTGGGGAGAGCCCAGGGTCTGTGATGGGGTAGAGAGAGCCCAGGGACTGGGTAGGAGTGGGATGGGCGGGAGCACTGGGATAGTGGTGGGAGCAGGGTGGGGAGAGCCCAGGGTCTGTGATGGGGTAGAGAGAGCCCAGGGACTGGGTAGGAGTGGGATGGGCGGCAGCACTGGGATAGTGGTGGGAGCAGGGTGGGGAGAGCCCAGGGTCTGTGATGGGGTAGAGAGAGCCCAGGGACTGGGTAGGAGTGGGATGGGCGGGAGCACTGGGATAGTGATGGTGTGGGGAGAGCCCAGGTTCTGTGATGGGGTAGAGAGAGCCCAGGGACTGGGTAGGAGTGGGATGGGCGGCAGCACTGGGATAGTGGTGGGAGCAGGGCGGGGAGAGCCCAGGGTCTGTGATGGGGTAGAGAGAGCCCAGGGACTGGGTAGGAGTGGGATGGGCGGGAGCACTGGGATAGTGGTGGGAGCAGGGTGGGGAGAGCCCAGGGTCTGTGATGGGGTAGAGAGAGCCCAGGGACTGGGTAGGAGTGGGATGGGCGGCAGCACTGGGATAGTGGTGGGAGCAGGGTGGGGAGAGCCCAGGGTCTGTGATGGGGTAGAGAGAGCCCAGGGACTGGGTAGGAGTGGGATGGGCGGGAGCACTGGGATAGTGATGGTGTGGGGAGAGCCCAGGGTCTGTGATGGGGTAGAGAGAGCCCAGGGACTGGGTAGGAGTGGGATGGGCGGCAGCACTGGGATAGTGGTGGGAGCAGGGTGGGGAGATCCCAGGGTCTGTGATGGGGTAGAGAGAGCCCAGGGACTGGGTAGGAGTGGGATGGGTGGCAGCACTGGGATAGTGGTGGGAGCAGGGTGGGGAGAGCCCAGGGTCTGTGATGGGGTAGAGAGAGCCCAGGGACTGGGTAGGAGTGGGATGGGCGGCAGCACTGGGATAGTGATGGTGTGGGGAGAGCCCAGGGTCTGTGATGGGGTAGAGAGAGCCCAGGGACTGGGTAGGAGTGGGATGGGCGGCAGCACTGGGATAGTGGTGGGAGCAGGGTGGGGAGAGCCCAGGGTCTGTGATGGGGTAGAGAGAGCCCAGGGACTGGGTAGGAGTGGGATGGGCGGCAGCACTGGGATAGTGGTGGGAGCAGGGTGGGGAGAGCCCAGGGTCTGTGATGGGGTAGAGAGAGCCCAGAGACTGGGTAGGAGTGGGATGGGCGGCAGCACTGGGATAGTGATGGTGTGGGGAGAGCCCAGGGTCTGTGATGGGGTAGAGAGAGCCCAGGGACTGGGTAGGAGTGGGATGGGCGGGAGCACTGGGATAGTGATGGTGTGGGGAGAGCCCAGGGTCTGTGATGGGGTAGAGAGAGCCCAGGGACTGGGTAGGAGTGGGATGGGCAGCAGCACTGGGATAGTGATGGTGTGGGGAGAGCCCAGGGTCTGTGATGGGGTAGAGAGAGCCCAGGGACTGGGTAGGAGTGGGATGGGCGGCAGCACTGGGATAGTGGTGGGAGCAGGGTGGGGAGAGCCCAGGGTCTGTGATGGGGTAGAGAGAGCCCAGGGACTGGGTAGGAGTGGGATGGGCGGGAGCACTGGGATAGTGATGTGTGGGGAGAGCCCAGGGTCTGTGATGGGGTAGAGAGAGCCCAGGGACTGGGTAGGAGTGGGATGGGCGGCAGCACTGGGATAGTGGTGGGAGCAGGGTGGGGAGTGCCCAGGGTCTGTGATGGGGTAGAGAGAGCCCAGGGACTGGGTAGGAGTGGGATGGGCGGGAGCACTGGGATAGTGGTGGGAGCAGGTTGGGGAGAGCCCAGGGTCTGTGATGGGGTAGAGAGAGCCCAGGGACTGGGTAGGAGTGGGATGGGCGGCAGCACTGGGATAGTGGTGGGAGCAGGGCGGGGAGAGCCCAGGGTCTGTGATGGGGTAGAGAGAGCCCAGGGACTGGGTAGGAGTGGGATGGGCGGCAGAACTGGGATAGTGGTGGGAGCAGGGCGGGGAGAGCCCAGGGTCTGTGATGGGGTAGAGAGAGCCCAGGGACTGGGTAGGAGTGGGATGGGCGGCAGCACTGGGATAGTGGTGGGAGCAGGGCGGGGAGAGCCCAGGGTCTGTGATGGGGTAGAGAGAGCCCAGGGACTGGGTAGGAGTGGGATGGGCGGCAGCACTGGGATAGTGGTGGGAGCAGGGCGGGGAGAGCCCAGGGTCTGTGATGGGGTAGAGAGAGCACAGAGACTGGGTAGGAGTGGGATGGGCGGCAGCACTGGGATAGTGGTGGGAGCAGGGTGGGGATAGCCCAGGGTCTGTGATGGGGTAGAGAGAGCCCAGGGACTGGGTAGGAGTAGGATGGGCGGCAGCACTGGGATAGTGGTGGGAGCAGGGTGGGGAGAGCCCAGGGTCTGTGATGGGGTAGAGAGAGCCCAGGGACTGGGTAGGAGTGGGATGGGCGGCAGCACTGGGATAGTGGTGGGAGCAGGATGGGGAGAGCCCAGGGTCTGTGATGGGGTAGAGAGAGCCCAGGGACTGGGTAGGAGTGGGATGGGCGGCAGCACTGGTATAGTGGTGGGAGCAGGGTGGGGAGAGCCCAGGGTCTGTGATGGGGTAGAGAGAGCCCAGGGACTGGGTAGGAGTGGGATGGGGGCAGCACTGGGATAGTGGTGGGAGCAGGGTGGGGAGAGCCCAGGGTCTGTGATGGGGTAGAGAGAGCCCAGGGACTGGGTAGGAGTGGGATGGGCGGCAGCACTGGGATAGTGGTGGGAGCAGGGTGGGGAGAGCCCAGGGTCTGTGATGGGGTAGAGAGAGCCCAGGGACTGGGTAGGAGTGGGATGGGCGGCAGCACTGGGATAGTGGTGGGAGCAGGGTGGGGAGAGCCCAGGGTCTGTGATGGGGTAGAGAGAGCCCAGGGACTGGGTAGGAGTGGGATGGGCGGCAGCACTGGGATAGTGGTGGGAGCAGGGTGGGGAGAGCCCAGGGTCTGTGATGGGGTAGAGAGAGCCCAGGGACTGGGTAGGAGTGGAATGGGCGGGAGCACTGGGATAGTGATGGTGTGGGGAGAGCCCAGGGTCTGTGATGGGGTAGAGAGAGCCCAGGGACTGGGTAGGAGTGGGATGGGCGGCAGCACTGGGATAGTGGTGGGAGCAGGGTGGGGAGAGCCCAGGGTCTGTGATGGGGTAGAGAGAGCCCAGGGACTGGGTAGGAGTGGGATGGGCGGCAGCACTGGGATAGTGGTGGGAGCAGGGTGGGGAGAGCCCAGGGTCTGTGATGGGGTAGAGAGAGCCCAGAGACTGGGTAGGAGTGGGATGGGCGGCAGCACTGGGATAGTGATGGTGTGGGGAGAGCCCAGGGTCTGTGATGGGGTAGAGAGAGCCCAGGGACTGGGTAGGAGTGGGATGGGCGGCAGCACTGGGATAGTGGTGGGAGCAGGGTGGGGAGAGCCCAGGGTCTGTGATGGGGTAGAGAGAGCCCAGGGACTGGGTAGGAGTGGGATGGGCGGCAGCACTGGGATAGTGGTGGGAGCAGGGTGGGGAGAGCCCAGGGTCTGTGATGGGGTAGAGAAGGCCAGGGACTGGGTAGGAGTGGGATGGGCGGCAGCACTGGGATAGTGGTGGGAGCAGGGTGGGGAGAGCCCAGGGTCTGTGATGGGGTAGAGAAGCCCAGGGACTGGGTAGGAGTGGGATGGGCGGCAGCACTGGGATAGTGGTGGGAGCAGGGTGGGGAAAGCCCAGGGTCTGTGATGGGGTAGAGAGAGCCCAGGGACTGGGTAGGAGTGGGATGGGCGGCAGCACTGGGATAGTGGTGGGAGCAGGGTGGGGAGAGCCCAGGGTCTGTGATGGGGTAGAGAGAGCCCAGGGACTGGGTAGGAGTGGGATGGGCGGCAGCACTGGGATAGTGGTGGGAGCAGGGTGGGGAGAGCCCAGGGTCTGTGGTGAGGTAGAGAGAGCCCAGGGACTGGGTAGGAGTGGGATGGGCGGGAGCACTGGGATAGTGATGGTGTGGGGAGAGCCCAGGGTCTGTGATGGGGTAGAGAGAACCCAGGGACTGGGTAGGAGTGGGATGGGCGGCAGCACTGGGATAGTGGTGGGAGCAGGGTGGGGAGTGCCCAGGGTCTGTGATGGGGTAGAGAGAGCCCAGGGACTGGGTAGGAGTTGGATGGGCGGGAGCACTGGGATAGTGGTGGGAGCAGGTTGGGGAGAGCCCAGGGTCTGTGATGGGGTAGAGAGAGCCCAGGGACTGGGTAGGAGTGGGATGGGCGGCAGCACTGGGATAGTGGTGGGAGCAGGGTGGGGAGAGCCCAGGGTCTGTGATGGGGTAGAGAGAGCCCAGGGACTGGGTAGGAGTGGGATGGGCGGGAGCACTGGGATAGTGGTGGGAGCAGGGTGGGGAGAGCCCAGGGTCTTTGATGGGGTAGAGAGAGCCCAGGGACTGGGTAGGAGTGGGATGGGCGGCATCACTGGGATAGTGGTGGGAGCAGGGTGTGGAGAGCCCAGGGTCTGTGATGGGGTAGAGAGAGCCCAGGGACTGGGTAGGAGTGGGATGGGCGGCAGCACTGGGATAGTGGTGGGAGTAGGGTGGGGAGAGCCCAGGGTCTGTGATGGGGTAGAGAGAGCCAGGGGACTGGGTAGGAGTGGGATGGGCGGCAGCACTGGGATAGTGGTGGGAGCAGGGTGGGGAGAGCCCAGGGTCTGTGATGGGGTAGAGAGAGCCCAGGGACTGGGTAGGAGTGGGATGGGCGGCAGCACTCGGATAGTGGTGGGAGCAGGGTGGGGAGAGCCCAGGGTCTGTGATGGGGTAGAGAGAGCACAGAGACTGGGTAGGAGTGGGATGGGCGGCAGCACTGGGATAGTGGTGGGAGCAGGGTGGGGAGAGCCCAGGGTCTGTGATGGGGTAGAGAGAGCCCAGGCACTGGGTAGGAGTGGGATGGGCGGCAGCACTGGGATAGTGGTGGGAGCAGGGTGGGGAGAGCCCAGGGTCTGTGATGGGGTAGAGAGAGCCCAGGGACTGGGTAGGAGTGGGATGGGCGGCAGCACTGGGATAGTGGTGGGAGCAGGATGGGGAGAGCCCAGGGTCTGTGATGGGGTAGAGAGAGCCCAGGGACTGGGTAGGAGTGGGATGGGCGGGAGCACTGGGATAGTGGTGGGAGCAGGGTGGGGAGAGCCCAGGGTCTGTGATGGGGTAGAGAGAGCCCAGGGACTGGGTAGGAGTGGGATGGGCGGGAGCACTGGGATAGTGGTGGGAGCAGGGTGGGGAGAGCCCAGGGTCTGTGATGGGGTAGAGAGAGCCCAGGGACTGGGTAGGAGTGGGATGGGCGGCAGCACTGGGATAGTGGTGGGAGCAGGGTGGGGAGAGCCCAGGGTCTGTGATGGGGTAGAGAGAGCCCAGGGACTGGGTAGGAGTGGGATGGGCGGGAGCACTGGGATAGTGATGGTGTGGGGAGAGCCCAGGGTCTGTGATGGGGTAGAGAGAGCCCAGGGACTGGGTAGGAGTGGGATGGGCGGCAGCACTGGGATAGTGGTGGGAGCAGGGTGGGGAGATCCCAGGGTCTGTGATGGGGTAGAGAGAGCCCAGGGACTGGGTAGGAGTGGGATGGGTGGCAGCACTGGGATAGTGGTGGGAGCAGGGTGGGGAGAGCCCAGGGTCTGTGATGGGGTAGAGAGAGCCCAGGGACTGGGTAGGAGTGGGATGGGCGGCAGCACTGGGATAGTGATGGTGTGGGGAGAGCCCAGGGTCTGTGATGGGGTAGAGAGAGCCCAGGGACTGGGTAGGAGTGGGATGGGCGGCAGCACTGGGATAGTGGTGGGAGCAGGGTGGGGAGAGCCCAGGGTCTGTGATGGGGTAGAGAGAGCCCAGGGACTGGGTAGGAGTGGGATGGGCGACAGCACTGGGATAGTGGTGGGAGCAGGGTGGGGAGAGCCCAGGGTCTGTGATGGGGTAGAGAGAGCCCAGGGACTGGGTAGGAGTGGGATGGGCGGCAGCACTGGGATAGTGGTGGGAGCAGGGTGGGGAGAGCCCAGGGTCTGTGATGGGGTAGAGAGAGCCCAGAGACTGGGTAGGAGTGGGATGGGCGGCAGCACTGGGATAGTGATGGTGTGGGGAGAGCCCAGGGTCTGTGATGGGGTAGAGAGAGCCCAGGGACTGGGTAGGAGTGGGATGGGCGGGAGCACTGGGATAGTGATGGTGTGGGGAGAGCCCAGGGTCTGTGATGGAGTAGAGAGAGCCCAGGGACTGGGTAGGAGTGGGATGGGCAGCAGCACTGGGATAGTGATGGTGTGGGGAGAGCCCAGGGTCTGTGATGGGGTAGAGAGAGCCCAGGGACTGGGTAGGAGTGGGATGGGCGGCAGCACTGGGATAGTGGTGGGAGCAGGGTGGGGAGAGCCCAGGGTCTGTGATGGGGTAGAGAGAGCCCAGGGACTGGGTAGTAGTGGGATGGGCGGGAGCACTGGGATAGTGATGTGTGGGGAGAGCCCAGGGTCTGTGATGGGGTAGAGAGAGCCCAGGGACTGGGTAGGAGTGGGATGGGCGGGAGCACTGGGATAGTGGTGGGAGCAGGTTGGGGAGAGCCCAGGGTCTGTGATGGGGTAGAGAGAGCCCAGGGACTGGGTAGGAGTGGGATGGGCGGCAGCACTGGGATAGTGGTGGGAGCAGGGCGGGGAGAGCCCAGGGTCTGTGATGGGGTAGAGAGAGCACAGAGACTGGGTAGGAGTGGGATGGGCGGCAGCACTGGGATAGTGGTGGGAGCAGGGTGGGGAGAGCCCAGGGTCTGTGATGGGGTAGAGAGAGCCCAGGGACTGGGTAGGAGTGGGATGGGCGGCAGCACTGGGATAGTGGTAGGAGCAGGGTGGGGAGAGCCCAGGGTCTGTGATGGGGTAGAGAGAGCCCAGGGACTGGGTAGGAGTGGGATGGGCGGCAGCACTGGGATAGTGGTGGGAGCAGGATGGGGAGAGCCCAGGGTCTGTGATGGGGTAGAGAGAGCCCAGGGACTGGGTAGGAGTGGGTTGGGCGGCAGCACTGGTATAGTGGTGGGAGCAGGGTGGGGAGAGCCCAGGGTCTGTGATGGGGTAGAGAGAGCCCAGGGACTGGGTAGGAGTGGGATGGGGGCAGCACTGGGATAGTGGTGGGAGCAGGGTGGGGAGAGCCCAGGGTCTGTGATGGGGTAGAGAGAGCCCAGGGACTGGGTAGGAGTGGGATGGGCGGCAGCACTGGGATAGTGGTGGGAGCAGGGTGCGGAGAGCCCAGGGTCTGTGATGGGGTAGAGAGAGCCCAGGGACTGGGTAGGAGTGGGATGGGCGGCAGCACTGGGATAGTGGTGGGAGCAGGGTGGGGAGAGCCCAGGGTCTGTGATGGGGTAGAGAGAGCCCAGGGACTGGGTAGGAGTGGGATGGGCGGCAGCACTGGGATAGTGGTGGGAGCAGGGTGGGGAGAGCCCAGGGTCTGTGATGGGGTAGAGAGAGCCCAGGGACTGGGTAGGAGTGGGATGGGAGGGAGCACTGGGATAGTGGTGGGAGCAGGGTGGGGAGAGCCCAGGGTCTGTGATGGGGTAGAGAGAGCCCAGGGACTGGGTAGGAGTGGGATGGGCGGCAGCACTGGGATAGTGGTGGGAGCAGGGTGGGGAGAGCCCAGGGTCTGTGATGGGGTAGAGAGAGCCCAGGGACTGGGTAGGAGTGGGATGGGCGGCAGCACTGGGATAGTGGTGGGAGCAGGGTGGGGATAGCCCAGGGTCTGTGATGGGGTAGAGAGAGCCCAGGGACTGGGTAGGAGTGGGATGGGCGGCAGCACTGGGATAGTGGTGGGAGCAGGGTGGGGAGAGCCCAGGGTCTGTGATGGGGTAGAGAGAGCCCAGGGACTGGGTAGGAGTGGGATGGGCGGCAGCACTGGGATAGTGGTGGGAGCAGGATGGGGAGAGCCCAGGGTCTGTGATGGGGTAGAGAGAGCCCAGGGACTGGGTAGGAGTGGGATGGGCGGCAGCACTGGGATAGTGATGGTGTGGGGAGAGCCCAGGGTCTGTGATGGGGTAGAGAGAGCCCAGGGACTGGGTAGGAGTGGGATGGGTGGCAGCACTGGGATAGTGGTGGGAGCAGGGTGGGGAGAGCCCAGGGTCTGTGATGGGGTAGAGAGAGCCCAGGGACTGGGTAGGGGTGGGATGGGCGGCAGCACTGGGATAGTGGTGGGAGCAGGGTGGGGAGAGCCCAGGGTCTGTGATGGGGTAGAGAGAGCCCAGGGACTGGGTAGGAGTGGGATGGGCGGCAGCACTGGGATAGTGATGGTGTGGGGAGAGCCCAGGGTCTGTGATGGGGTAGAGAGAGCCCAGGGACTGGGTAGGAGTGGGATGGGCGGCAGCACTGGGATAGTGGTGGGAGCAGGGTGGGGAGAGCCCAGGGTCTGTGATGGGGTAGAGAGAGCCCAGGGACTGGGTAGGAGTGGGATGGGCGGCAGCACTGGGATAGTGGTGGGAGCAGGGTGGGGAGAGCCCAGGGTCTGTGATGGGGTAGAGAGAGCCCAGGGACTGGGTAGGAGTGGGATGGGCGGCAGCACTGGGATAGTGGTGGGAGCAGGGTGGGGAAAGCCCAGGGTCTGTGATGGGGTAGAGAGAGCCCAGGGACTGGGTAGGAGTGGGATGGGCGGCAGCACTGGGATAGTGGTGGGAGCAGGGTGGGGAGAGCCCAGGGTCTGTGATGGGGTAGAGAGAGCCCAGGAACTGGGTAGGAGTGGGATGGGCGGCAGCACTGGGATAGTGGTGGGAGCAGGGTGGGGAGAGCCCAGGGTCTGTGGTGGGGTAGAGAGAGCCCAGGGACTGGGTAGGAGTGGGATGGGCGGGAGCACTGGGATAGTGATGGTGTGGGGAGAGCCCAGGGTCTGTGATGGGGTAGAGAGAGCCCAGGGACTGGGTAGGAGTGGGATGGGCGGCAGCACTGGGATAGTGGTGGGAGCAGGGTGGGGAGTGCCCAGGGTCTGTGATGGGGTAGAGAGAGCCCAGGGACTGGGTAGGAGTGGGATGGGCGGGAGCACTGGGATAGTGGTGGGAGCAGGTTGGGGAGAGCCCAGGGTCTGTGATGGGGTAGAGAGAGCCCAGGGACTGGGTAGGAGTGGGATGGGCGGCAGCACTGGGATAGTGGTGGGAGCAGGGTGGGGAGAGCCCAGGGTCTGTGATGGGGTAGAGAGAGCCCAGGGACTGGGTAGGAGTGGGATGGGCGGGAGCACTGGGATAGTGGTGGGAGCAGGGTGGGGAGAGCCCAGGGTCTGTGATGGGGTAGAGAGAGCCCAGGGACTGGGTAGGAGTGGGATGGGCGGCAGCACTGGGATAGTGGTGGGAGCAGGGCGGGGAGAGCCCAGGGTCTGTGATGGGGTAGAGAGAGCCCAGGGACTGGGTAGGAGTGGGATGGGCGGCAGCACTGGGATAGTGGTGGGAGCAGGGTGGGGAGAGCCCAGGGTCTGTGATGGGGTAGAGAGAGCCCAGGGACTGGGTAGGAGTGGGATGGGCGGCAGCACTGGGATAGTGGTGGGAGCAGGGTGGGGAGAGCCCAGGGTCTGTGATGGGGTAGAGAGAGCCCAGGGACTGGGTAGGAGTGGGATGGGCGGCAGCACTGGGATAGTGGTGGGAGCAGGGTGGGGAGAGCCCAGGGTCTGTGATGGGGTAGAGAGAGCCCAGGGACTGGGTAGGAGTGGGATGGGGGGCAGCACTGGGATAGTGGTGGGAGCAGGGTGGGGAGAGCCCAGGGTCTGTGATGGGGTAGAGAGAGCCCAGGGACTGTGGTCGGAGCGGGATGGGTGGGAACCATGGGATAGTGGTGGGAGCAGGGTGGGGGAGAGCCCAGGGTGTGTGATGGGGTGGGGAGAGCCCAGGGACTGGGTAGGAGTGGGATGAGGGAGCCCAGCGACTGTGATGGGAGCAGGTGGGGGAGCCCAGGGACTGTGGTGGGAGCAGGATAGGTGGGAGCACTGGGATAGTGGTGGGAGCAGGGTGGGGAGAACCCAGGGTCTGTGATGGTGTGGGGAGAGCACAGCGACTGAGTAGGAGTGGGATGAGGGAGCCCAGCGACTGTGATGGGAGCAGGTGGGGGAGCCCAGGGACTGTGGTGGGAGCAGGATGGGCAGGAGCACTGGGCTAGTGGTGGGAGAAGGGAGTGGAGAGGCCAGGGTCTGTGATGAGGTGGGGAGTGCACAGGGATAGTGTAGGAGTGGGATGAGGGAGCCCAGCGACTGTGATGGGAGCAGGTGGGGGAGCCCAGGGACTGTAGTGGGAGTAGGGAAGGCGGGTGCAGTGACTGCACACAATAGTTCATAGCCATTTGTACATACAGTCCATTTGGCATTTTTGGGGGTGCTCGGCCTGCCCAAATCTTGCTTAGCGGGGCCCAGGCAAAAAAAGTTTGAAGACCACTGCTTAATCGATTGCTTAAATGCAGGTGCCAATTGCAGATCACTGGGGTAGCAGGCCTATGTGGCAGCTCGGGAAGGGTCCATGTGTCCCAGGCAAGCTGCTGAAACAAGCAATAGCCAGTCAGCGGCTGCCAGATAGCTCAGTGGGCTGTGGCATGAGAGGCGATCCTGCTGGGCCGAGGTGCACATTTCCTGTAAAAAGAAATATGCCTCTTGCCTGCTATCCAGGATGCTTCTCTGCCAGCCAAAAGAAGGGTACCGTTTAGTTCCAGTCCACTTTGACCTCTGTATACA
The DNA here is from genome assembly GCF_040938575.1 of Ambystoma mexicanum. Classification (NCBI taxonomy): domain Eukaryota; kingdom Metazoa; phylum Chordata; class Amphibia; order Caudata; family Ambystomatidae; genus Ambystoma; species Ambystoma mexicanum. The sequence goes on along the minus strand of NC_090926.1, from coordinate 1,301,365,709 downwards.
CATAGCACAGCATAGATAGTGGACACAGAGTACAGGTTACCAAGCAGCCACAGACTGAGAATATAAGAGGGCCAGGGTTTCTAGTGGTGTTGCCATGAAGGAGCAAAGAATCAAAGGATTTTCTGGTCCGCAATGTATCAGTGGTCACTATAATTATTAATATATACAAAGTGCTAGGAAAGATTCCCATTTTTGTGTAATTTTTCCCTCCAGTTGTGTACCCCCCAACTTTTTGCTGCTGTTTAGACACCATTGACTGACTTTGCCAGAGAAGCACAGCCTTCAGCTGCACTCCTCTGGGGTTTCGCTCACTTTTTATGGGGAAACTGACATGCCCTTAAAGGCATGGTCTAGTAAACATTTTTATTTCAAAAATAGATAGGCCACATTAAAAAAAAAATACTAGCATCCTCCGTTTTAAAACTTCCTATGTAAAATTTTGAGCTATTCAAGCTCAAAATTCGAAAAAGCAAGCACAGGGGCGCCGCCATTTTGTGAAATGGAGGCCCTCCTGTGCTGGCTTTTGCTTTTGCGGCACTAATGAAGGAAAAGCCAGCCAGCTGTAGTAAACAAAGTCTACCGCTGGGTGGCTTTCCCTTCATTAGTGCCGGGACTCGGAGGACGCGGACCGGAGTCCAGAGCAGGAAAGCTGCAGCTGAATCTCGGTAAGTGCTATTTATTTTTTTTACAAAAAATAAGCTCTAGCTGTGGTTTTTTTTCTAAGTTTTCCGGGCTGGAGGCGCCCGGAAAACTTAGAAATAAAACTGCAGCTTTAAAAACGTTGTATTTATGTTTGCGGTCGCTTTTGAAGCGACCGCAAACATAAATACAACGTTATTGTGTTGGAAAACGCTGCGGTTTTTCTTTCCAAGTTTCTCAGGCTCCTCCGGCTCGGAGGAGCCTGAGAAACTTGGAAAGAAAAACCGCAGCGTTTTCCAACACAACCGCGTGTGTTTCTGCCTGCTGTGGCTATCACTTTGGGTCTCCGGTGCTCCCAGGGGAGCACCGGAGACCCAAAGTGAAAGCCACCGCAGGCAGAAACACACGCGGTTATGTTTACATGCCGCGTAGTGTTTCTACCTGCAGCTGATTTCCCATTCGGGGCTCTCGGGCTCCCCGTGGGGAGCCCGAGAGCCCCGAATGGGAAATGCTAAATGCTGCGTTGTCTGCCTAAATCTGCTTTTCCATTTGGGGCTCTCGGGCTCCCCCTGGGGAGCCCGAGAGCCCCAAATGGAAAAGCAGATTCAGGCGACACAACGCGGTTGTTTTCCGCAAGGAGATTTTACATAGGGGCTCTCGGGCTCCCCATGGGGAGCCCGAGAGCCCCAAATGGTAAAGCAGATTCAGGCAGACACAACACGGTTGTGTTGGAAAACGCTGCGGTTTTAAAACCGCAGCGTTTTCCAACACAATAACGTTGTATTTATGTTTGCGGTCGCTTCAAAAGCGACCGCAAACATAAATACGTTTTTAAAGCTGCGGTTTTATTTCTAAGTTTTCCGGGCTCCTCCAGCCCGGAAAACTTAGAAAAAAAAACGCAGCTAGTGCTTATTTTTTGTAAAAAAAATAAATAGCACTTACCGAGATTCAGCTGCAGCTTTCCTGCTCTGGTCTCCGGTCCCCGTCCTCCGCCTACAGCACTAATGAAGGGAAAGCCACCCAGCGGTAGCCTTTGTTTACTACAGCTGGCTGGCTTTTCCTTCATTAGTGCCGCAAAAGCCAGCACAGGAGGGCCTCCATTTCACAAAATGGCGGCGCCCTTGTGCTTGCTTTTGAGCTTGAATAGCTCAAAATTTTACATAGGAAGTTTTAAAACGGAGGATGCTAGTATTTTCTTTTTATGTGGCCTATCTATTTTTGAAATAAAAATTTTTACTAGACCATGCCTTTAAGACAGTCAGTACTGGGAGACTTCATTTCCCTTAGTCCTTTCGTCATGTTGTAGCTTTTCTGCAACATGTTACAAGTGCACAATGTACCTTACAGTACCATGCTCTTGGGTTTCATAGTCATTTCCAAAGGCCCTAGAAACTCTCGCTGGACTTTTCATGAACTGTGCAGATGTGTCATGGACAGGACTGGTGGCAGCTTATCTTTTCGCTTTCTTTTTAACCCTTTCCTGCCATGTTAACCGCGTTAACCGCGTTTGGCACGAATAGGTGGGCTGGCTCCAAAATGGCCATGCCACAAGGTTCTTTGTCCTGTCCTTTGGCCATCTTACCCCTTCACCTTCAACAGGTCAAGTCAACCGGGTCAGTCCTTATTTACTCATGCATTTTCCTGCAAATCCCAATGCTTTCACAGCCTTCTGCATGCCTTGTGTGTGTGTCTCCAGGATGTGGGCTGGGGTGTCTGTCCCCAATACACATCCTGGGTGCCAGAGAGTCTGGAGTGCTGTGAATGCCTGGGACCACCGTGGTCCGTGATTGGTCCATGTATGGTATGCCTGTATGTGAGCAGATCTCCCATTGGGTCCTCTTCGTTTTGGCGCGAAAGAGACTTTGGATAAGAGGATGCTGAAAACATCCATACCATGTCGATCTCTGGAGTTCTCACTGAACGAAGGATAGGACCCAAGTATCCTGAAACTAAGAAGCCGAGTCGAGGCACTGTTGATGACCCGCTGGAAGGTTTGGCACCCTGAGCCCGCTGTCATCCCGTGGGACTCCTCTGCATCTGGTCGTCCTAGAAGGTCTGCAAAGACTCTTCGACCCATTGGAAAAGTGGGACCAACTATTCTCTGCACCTTCATCAAACCCTGCAAGTAAGCTCTCTCGGAAGTGTCCATGGGCCAACCATTGGACTGACCAGCTTACGCAGGCTCTTTGCCCTGATACCACTGCCGTTTCGAGGAGGCCCTCGAAACTTGGTAGGTCACCAGCTCTGTGTTCACGGCACCCTCACACTGAATTTTGTACACTTAGCCTTCCCAGGTCTGGAGTGAAGTGAGTGGCCGGAACCAGAGTATACGCGGTTACCGTGGCGCCCAGCCGTGGTGACGAACTTTACAGGTGCACTGCATTTGTGCTCCTCTTGCCCCTGAAGCCTGCTGCAATGAAACTGGCCTGATCCATCCACCAGGAGCAGAGAAATCACCACTGTCCTTTTTGGGAATCATCGCTGTATCTTTGTCTCGGAAAGCTGCAGAGCTGCCAAATTGCTGCACTTGAACCTGCAACCGAAGTGGACTCGACTTCCGAAGTTTGGTCCGGAGTGTGTCAGGGGTCGATGAGTAATTGTAACCCTAACCAGTGGCCCCTAGCGTCTCCATCCATTTTTACCCACAAGTGGCCCCTCAGGGCCCCTATCCTTTCCACTGCTAGTGCGAACTAGCAAACTATTCCCAACTCTTGGAATCGACTCTGCCCACAAGTGGAGGCCCTCCTCGAATAGTGGGAACCTATTCTTCATCACCTCACCCACCTTCCTGAGCTGCTGCAGACCCCTGAAGAGACCCCCTTTTAGCCCATCTTTATTACCGCTCGCGCCAGCATTGAATGTACATTGTAGACTCCTCTCTTCTTAGGGCTTGGACTGCCTCTTAGTTAGGAGTGTGTTGGATGCAGAAGGGACTAAAGACTATTTGCACTGCCTGTTTCCTTCACCTTTTAGGTTGTGGACCCATTTCTTGCATTAACACTTTAGGCACCAATGGTCTTGTATATATATATTTAGATAGGATTGTGTTGGCTTAATAGTATTACTGTGATTTGATTTGTGTGTTGAAACTCAAAGGCCTTGAAATAAATGTATTTGTATTTTTTATATATCTACACCTGACTGGGAGTGATTTGTAAGTGTCCTTGCTTTGTGTGCTCATTGAGGTCCTTCAGTCACCCTCACCCCTCCTGAGACCTAGTCTTGACCTCCTGCTATAGCTACCTTGATTGGACCCTGTTCCACTAAACTAGGCTGATCTTCTGAACCTCTGCCCACCAGGTCAGAGTTCAGAAATCTGTCTTAACACAAAGCAACACTATAAACTGTTATACCATGAGTGTGTTTACTTAAGTAGCATTCCGTGAGGACTAAATCACTCTCAGTGACGGTCAAATTTCAATTATTTAGTAATCAGGCATTTTGACAGATCAAGTCCTATGAGATTACACGAGGGCCCCAGGATCATACACTTTGCTTAAATGGTAAAGCTGGGATTTGAACCCAGTCTGCAATTTCAGCACTTAATACATTGCGTCACAGTTCTTGTCATGTGCAAGTTGCAATTATTATTATTATTATTATTTGTGAGTGTTTGACTTCCATGAAGTAAAATAATACCATATTTTCATAACCTGAAAAAAAAATAGAGAAATCACAAGATGTACCAACCTGACAATATTTTAAAACCATTGTTCTAGAATCAAGTTCTGCGTAATGGGAATAATTCCACTGTAGCTTTATTTTGCCTTTCATCAAAGGTACTATAGAAGTACTGGAGTACTAACATGTGTGAGCATCAGAAATACCATTTGGGCTTTACTTCTGTGTACAGCCAACAAAATAAACTGTGAGTTAAGTTCACCTAAAGAGGAGGGATGTCATTTTGGGGTCGCCAGGGGTCGCAGTTGCAACCCTTGAGGTCTCCCTTGCTACCACTAGGAAAAACACATTTTTGTTTTCAACAAATTCTTTTTCAATTTTATTTTTTTGTATTTAAATGTATGCTCCTCGGCTGTATGATATGATATGATATGGCATTGATAACGCGCCTATACACAAGAGTTTCAAGGCGCAACGAGGCAAGGGGGGGAACAAAGAGAGGACAGACACCGATCCTACTAGGCCAGGTGTCATTCAGATCGTGCAAGTGCATGGGAAGGGGGGAAGGAAAAGTGCGAGGGGGTAAAGGGAGAGGGGAAAGTGCAGTACATGGGAAGTGGAATAAATAAGATAAATAAAACACATAAAACAGGCAAGTGCAAGGAAGTGCGGACAAAGTGCTGGAAGGGGGACTGAAGGGATACAGAAAACAGTCCCCAAGTTCAGGGGTTGCCAGGGAGGCAGTGCAGGTGGGCAACTGGCGGGGCCTGGGCCAGAGATCAGAAGGGTGGCCAGGTAACCTGTGCAGTTTCAGTCAGGAGTTCAGCAAGGGAGGTGTGGAGAAAAAGCAGAAGCAAAGAGGAAGGTTTTGAGGTATTTCCCGAATCTGAGATGGTTCTCCTCTAGTTTCAGGGAGGCAGGAAGGCTGTTCCAGAGAGAGGCCCCAGCCGAAGAGCGTGATCTGCCACCAACTTGGAGATCGTTGTTTGGAGAAGCGGCTGACCCTGAGGGAGTTGGAGGCAGATGAGGGAAGAGCTCGAGAAGGAAGATCTTTAGGAAGAGAGAGTTGAAGGTTTTGCGGCCCCAGGCCCCAGAAGGTCTTGTGCACAATGCAGAGGGTTTTGAATTGGCCAGCGTCATGTGGCTCTTTATTTTTGGAGTGGCTGGCTTTGTTGTTCGGACCTCTTAAAAAACAGAGGGTTGACCCTAAATAAGAAAGAATAAGAATAACACATAATGTGTCTTTCAGGAATTCTATACAATAATTGCTAGACTCATCAAAGCTTTATTTCAGGCACACCTCAGGGAGTGAAGTCACTGATTTAGTCTGTTCTCAAACGCCTGAACTCAGTCTTTAATCCTTCTGAGGTCAGTAAATGGGTACCAACACAGGTTTCGTGATATTGGGTGTATATTTGTTCTATATAAGGCGCTTAAGTGCTATATAATATCATATCATTATCATTTGGCCTTGGGCGTCTGCTTGCATTCACAGTAATTTCGTAATATGGGCCTATACGCACTGATCTTAACGATACATATGGTGATCCATCCTTGTATGAAATGTATTTAACATTATAGTGATATTGCAACCGCATTTTTCGTAGTGTAATTAGGAACAATATGTGATGTCACTTCCTGTGATGTCATCAGAGATCAAAGGTCGTGTGATGCCACCTCCGCTACCCCTGGCAATTTGGTGAAATGACGTCCCCGCTAAGGAGAGTCGTTATTTGACGCATAGCTGCAGATTGTGATGCATTATGTGAAGAACGTTTCAAATTGTACAAAGTCGACTAGAAAGTTAGCTCACTGAAGGCCTGTGACATTAGTTTGGCGCTGTACCTTGGCCAGACCACCTTCGACTCAAATGGCCTACACGCAAAGAAAGAGCGGGCACTGGGCTAGGAGAAGGTCTGGGTAATGCCGCTGGGCCGCCCAAGGCGAGGCCTTGTAACTGGCGAGAGAGGGGCACAGCCTTCCTCCAAGGTCAGTGCCCCCCTCTGTCTCTCAGATAAGGGAGACAGTCCGGCAGGCTCTGGCACATGAAAGGCAGGAAGGGTGAGGTAATAAATACCTCACCCTTCCAGGATGACCCTGTATGGGTAGGCAGGTTAGTCAGCCTCAGGCTGGCCTTGGGGGGGGGGGGATTTGGCGCACAGCTCCCCTCACAGTACAAAGAATAAGGGCCTCTTGGGGCCTATATAATGAGCTGGGAGCAGCTCCTAAACACAAACTGTTTTGTCGACCCTGCACGGGGACCCAAACAGTACCGGGGAAGTTCACTGTTATCCCATTCCTTTTCTTTTCTATATGCCAACGCTTGCTGTAAGCTCAGCATCACTGGTATCTCTGGTGTTTCAACTTCCAGAGAGACGGTTTGGGCAGAGGGAAACGGAGCGCCAGCTGCACTGCCCGAGAAGGTGCCAATACCCACCAAGCCCATGGGGTTGGAGTCGCCCTGAGGCGAGTGGCCTGCACAACCCAAAGCTCTGCAAACGCAATCTGCGGCTTCCTTGAATAGGAAAACAGGGGGCAGGGCTGGAGATTTGAGTTTGCAAGGCAATGAAACTGGCGCTGCCTTAAATACGCATCTAAGATGAAGCAGGCTCTGCGCCATGGGCAAGACTAATGTTATCAGCTGTTCGCTGATGCCAGCACAGCGATGCGGGCACAGAGCAGGGCAGGGAGAATTCTCTCTTGGACCTCGAGGCTGAGGGCTTTCGAGCCCACTTTTAGCTTCTACACTGCGAGCGTGTTTATAAATTGCCCCAGGCAGGTGCCCATGATAAGACTTAGTGATTGGGGTGATGAGCGCGGCTGCCGTGCGGATATTGGTAAAAATGTTGCACAATGCCTGGAAGAACCAACGCTAGAAGGCACGCACCAAACCCTCGGTTTATGGCTGCATGGACAGCCAGCAAATAACTCGCCCACTTTGAGGGTGCAGAGGAAATGAAACGCACTAGCTTCAAAGTGGGGGCAAGTCAGCAGGAAGCAACGAGGCCGGGGGTCACTGGCAATGCCGGGAAGCAAGGGGGGGAGCCTGGTGGGCTCTCAAACAAGAACACGTGCCATATGAAATAGTTTCTATACGGGAGCAGGTCGTTGTGTCAAGGACACGGGGAGAGGCGGCAGCACGTGAGCCTGCCACACTAATAGCATGAGGCGGGCATGTTCGCCCAACAGAAGTTAATGAGCCACGGAGTGGCGGGACTCCTCGCCCAGCAGGTGGCATACTTGCCTGTGGCATCTGTGCGGAGCCTGCCGCTCCAGGTTCGAATCCCAGCAGGGCCAAGCCCAGCTTCTTTCATTTTTAAACATACTGCTATTGGAGATATGTTTAGCCCATTTCAGGCAGATTTACAATACACCCCTTATTGTAAATGAACGGAAATGCAGGCATTTTGCCAGGTTTAGCAAAGTCGGGGGTTTTTCTTTTAAACACAACGTTGTGCTAACAAACCGTTTTTGCAAACAGGTGGGCTCTTTTTTTATGACACTAAGAGTCCCACATCATTGGAGACGCAGGCATATGCATGACCAGGCCAAATAATGGTTAATATGGTATAAACCGCAGACTTTGCACAAACGCCTATTGCTAGCTAAGGTTGCGGGTGTCTCAACCCAAACTCTTTACACCATTACAAGGCAAGCTGTTCAATTATACGATGTACCATGCATCTTACGATACCATTTTGATTGAACTAAAGACAAAGGTTTGCAGCCCCACAAATGCAATGTTTGAATGCAAATGACGAAATACTGCCACTGGGGCTAGCAGGCATATGCATGACAAGGGCAAATGGTTAACATGCTATAAATGGCTGAACTTGCGCAAACAACTATGCCAGCTAATATGGCGAGTTTTCTAATTTCAACCTTCCAAGGCAAAATGTTAATTACATGGGATATTGTGCAAAGATACGATACAAATTCGAATGAACAAAAGACAAACACTTGCAGCCCCACGAGCCTCTTGCACATGATGGGGGCAAACAAAGGTTTTGGAGTAGAGTATGAAGCCCGAAACTGGCAAGTACACCTATTACAGCTAAAGAGTATCAAAATACAAACTCTCATGACTTGCACGTGTGGAAGAAACAATTGTCTGGCCATTTTTCAAGCTACAAGCAGCCGAACGAGCTTCCGAAGGCTGAAGTACACCCTGATGCAGCATCCAGTTTAGACTAGTGAGGGGCAACCAAGCATGAAAAAACAGTCTTCCCTGTCCTTTAGTGGGAAAATTGCAGCAACAGTCTCAGCCAAGCTTCACTTAAGAATGCTAAGGGATTTTCCAACAAAACAACAATCAAAACAGGGGTCGATCAGTAGCAACATGCAGGCGGCAAGCCGCCTCAAGACAAAGGAAAGCGAAAAGGACAGTACAAATCTGAAGTTGAACAAGAATAACCACATACGAATCAGGTTCTTGCGCGTGCACCTCAAATGGTGTAACCAGCCATGTGACAGGTCTACATCTACAACTCAGTACCCCGCACGGGGCACAGCAAGGTTCAACATGCCACCCACAAGCAAGGGGTAGATCATGGACAGCACGCAACAAGCTAAAGGTATCACAAACATGGCGGTCTTCGAATTACCAAGGTAATGGGAAATCACCCATACAAAGCCGGCGTAAGCAATTTTGCACACCCGGACAGAACCGACTATGGCAGTTTGAAGCCTGGCAGAGCCAACATACAAGCAAATGCGTAGCTGCAACAGCCAGAAGCAAAGGCCAGGAAAAGGAGAACCCGTTGTAAGGGAGTTTCAACAACTAGCAGCTACCCAAACGGAGTTTGCCAAATATTTCTGGACGCAGAATAAACACAGAATCCTGAGCGGGTTTCAAAACAATGAACATCCGAACAAGAACAGTCACAAAGGGTTCAAGTTTTCGTGCACATACACTACAAATGGTGGAACCAGCCATCAACCCAGTTCCCCGACTAGCGGAACACAGGGCATAGCAAGGGTTGAACAGCCCAACCACAGACAAGGGATAGAGCATGGTCAGCCCGCAACAAGCTAAAAGCATCACAGACATGACAGTCTTTCGAACTGCCAAATTGATGGGAAACCACCTGCACAGAATCCGGCGCAAACACTCAAATTTTGCTCACCCGGACAAAGCCTACTGATACAGTTTGAAGCCTGGCAGAGCCAACACGCAACCCAATGAAAGGAAGAACCCGTTGAAACCGATTTTCAACTTCAAGCAGCTATCCAAAACGGAGCTTGCCAAATAATTCTGTGTACGCAGAATAAACACAGAACCCTGCACAGGGTTCGAAACAATGAGCAATATAGGAAACCGGTGCCCAGGGGACCTAGTTGCAACAACACTACTGAGGTAGTGAAGCATGCAGGACATTCAAGGGCCAGCTGTAAGGAGCCGGGTGAAGAGGGGGCGATGACACCAAAGTCACCACAGCAGGGTAAGTAAGAGAGAACCCTCATAGGACACCAGAAGACAAGGTCTCCGCATACCCGCCGATCAGGGTTCCAAATAGAAACTGGAATAAAGAGCGATGACAGGTCTTACAATCAAAACGGTAGGTCTGCACAGCAAACAGAGCGTTATGCAGCTTACAGCCCACATTGGAAGGTGGTGCCAGGGCTCAAGCCTAGGCATAACAAACACAGCTCAATTGCCGCCATATGTTCAAAGACATATCTCCGCACATGTCGAACACTCACAGAAAGACAGAGCCGGCCTGTTAGCTGAGCCCTCTCCTTAACATCAGGTCCACTCAGGCACACAGTTTGAAAACCCGCCCGGGCGGAATTTCAGCTTTCACCGCTCACAATGGGCAAAAAACCCAGTGCCATAGTTCAGGGGCGACAATAGTACACATAACGAAAGTGCTAGCGAAGTTTAACAAACACAGAGACTATGGCGCCCACAAAAAAGAAGTGTTCCAGCCATCAGGACCACCCGCGACATGCAGGTGTACTCGAGGGGATGAGGTGGCCGAGGCGGGAGAAGAGATGACAACCAATGGATAACAGTCCAAACAAATGCAAACAGGGCCAGAATTAAAGCCCAAGCTTGCCGCAGGACAGCTAAGGTACCAGATAGAGGATATGTTGCCAAAGCATAGTCAACACCTCCAATAACAGTACACCTAGTCAGATAACGAAGCAAACCCTCTCATTCTGACACCAGGGCCGAGCCAGCTAACGCAAGTGCAAACCCTAGCAGGGCTTAGCGCGCCTGTCAATTTTCTCCAGGGTTGATAAATGAACACCACACACGGTGGGTATATATAAGCGTTTTGCTTAAGAGGACGTAGCGCCGTGACAATGGCAAATAAATAAATAAATAAATAAAAAACATGCAATTCATGTATTACAGAACGGAATAGAGAATGAATCAAAAGAAGTACAAATGATAATAAAGCATATGTGTTAAAACGCAAGGAAAGACACAGCGCACGCAGCAGCGAAATACACCTGAATGCGGTCGCAACATAAGTAAAAGCAGTGCGGAATAAAACCACACAGCACAACGGGCCAACGGCGAGTGCGGGGGCCAGAGTGCTATAAGTAGCGCGGAATCGTGAAACCGGTTCAACAAAACAAATGGCCAACAGCCGGGGCCAGGGAACCACAAAGCTCGGGACCTAAAGGCAGGTAGAAAACAATATGTTTTACCAAACAAGAGTATCACAAGGAGGACCGTCCCTTAGAAGGCCCAGGAAATTCCACAATGGTTACCGAACCTTGGGGCACGGGGGGAAGTCACCCACCCATATAAGATAAAGGTGCCGGGGTCATTGGAAACAGGTTCAAGGATCCATATTTTGAGCAACTACACACAGGGCTAGCCCACCCATGTTCGCAAATGCTAGAACTCTCAAACATTTTTAATAGACAAACCAACGCCACAAAGGCCATGCCCAGAAAGGCCATGCCCAGAAAGCTTCGGGGCTCCTCCGGACCATGCGCTAAAACCAGCATAAGGTGGGAATCAAAATTATCCCAAACAAGCAGAGTTTGGATTGCGGCACAAGAAAGGAAGCAAACTTAGAGCAGCCATACATAGGCAAAGTTTAAGGCCAGCACAAGATGCCGCCTCACACATAACTACAAAACCAAATTCCTGAAGGGGTTAACGGAGGCCCGATCAAGGGACTAGCTAAACCAAGGGGAACAGACTATGCAGCTAGGAGGGAACAAGCAACAACTTTTGGGGGAAACCTGGACAGCCGGTAACCCATCCAGGTTGTGGCGGCACGGGCCAGAGGGGGTAACCTCTGGTCACGGTGCCCAAAAGTATGATTTATTATGAAATGCGGTTATTGTCTATGTTCCCAGAGCCATATCTGTAACAATAAAATCCTACGGCCTTTTATTGCCAACCCTTGACCATATTCCTGTGTGTAATATTTCATGGGGAAGGCAAGGGCCGTAAGACATGATGCACACACCCCAGTACAACTAAGGTAAGTCTGCTGCATATGGTTCAACAGTTATAGGTGTTCACAGAAGACACCGTCCGGGATAGGGTGATGTGTCCAGGAGCACAGGCTCATTCACTGGCAAAGCCGGGATCCGAGTCTGAATACTGGAATTTGGCAGCAGAGTAGCTGCTACTTATCCACCTCTGGCAGAGGAAAGTCTGATGCTTCCTTTAGTTATTTATTTATCACAATTGTAAAACGCCCAAGCCCGCAGGCATCAAGGCGCTGTTGCAAGCAGTTACTCTTATTCAAGGCGGGGAAGGGGAGTTTACACATAGGGAAATATACAGACAAGGGATGCAGACAATAGTTTCAATGCCAAATATACATACTGAACATACAAGGAAACGGGTCTGTGTCCTGATCCAGTCCGCGGCAGGTCAAACAGTCGAGCAGTATTTCAGAATTGTCAGTGCTTTGCGGAAGGCAGGGGTAACGAGTTCCAAGGATGAGCAGCGGGAGGAGAGCAGCTTGATCCTCCTCCTCTGATTAGATTGTGCGTAGGTTTACTGGTTACTTTTACTCTGGCAATTCTTTGGGAGAGGTAGATGGGCACAGCGCCAGATAGGCACTTATGCGTGATGGAGAGAGTTCTCGGAGGGGGCAGCAAGGGGCCTCTCTTGTTGCTGACGAGATATGCTCTCTTTTGGGAATGTTCAGGGCAGAGGGCACTGTTTTGAATCACCTGCAACTTGCTGACGTTCTTTTGGAGGTGCCTGCATACAGAGCATTGCAGTAGTCGAGTCTGGACCCGATTAAGGCCCTTGCGATGGCGAGACAGGTAGTGGTGTGAGGAATTGGACGAGCTTGGTTGTATAAGTTGCAGAGGACACAATGGAGTTCACTTGCCTTGTGAGCAAGAGGGTGGCACCCAAGTGGACGCCGGGAATTTTCACTGTAGAGGACACTGGGACAGGTGGGCCACCTATACTGAATGTAGTGTATTGCGGGTCAAGCTTTTTGTTAGGTGGCCGGTGAGCCTAGGAGCTGGAGAAGGCAGAGGTGGTTGGTGTCCTTCCATGCCTGGACGGTCAGGTAGGGTTTGTTAAGGGAGCTGGCGCCCACCTCATAGAGGGAGAAGAATCTGAGTGTCGTTGGCATAATTTGTGTAAGATATGCCGATGGAGTGGGTGAGGTGCCAGATCCTTGTGGGACACCGTAGCTTATGGTGGTTGGTGTTTCACTTGCTGTTTCTGCAAACACTCTCATGGTTCTTCCCTCAAGTATCTAAACTTCCCTTACTTATCTGGCCTTTCTGCCAATTTCCATTTTCCATTTTTAACCTAAGAAACCTAATTATCTCACTGCGAGATGCTGCATCTCCAAGGTATCAGTCTCTGTTGCTTGTCTGAAAACTCTTGGCATGATTCATAGTCCTCCACACCTGGCTTAGGACTGGAAACCATTTAAATGGTCTTTCAAAAATATATTTTTGTCTGACACTGTACATTTCTTCAGAGAGCTATATTCTTTATTTAATCAAGCATCCTTCACTTTGTAGCCGATATTCATAATATATCCTTATATAGTTAATTTATGTGTGTGATATTTAAAGCCCCCTTCATTTCCTGTGCCAGCCCAACCCCAATGTGTGCAGTGCCATGTGCACTTTTTACCTTTAATAAAGGCAATCTAATCCTGATTTCTACAATGATGGAACTGTTTGATCTGCCTATATGTTATCTAGACTCAGTTGAGGGTTTGGGATTGGCACACCCTATACATGGGTGGTGAAGATTGCCATAAGGGCTTGTTCGGAGGTCTGGATGTCTTGTCCTTACATAAGGATGCATCTGCACACGTAGAGATGCTACGGGGTGCGTGCAAGGTGATGGCCAACTGGGAGGGGATGTTAGACTTAAGGGACTGACAACTGGGTGTGGGTGTAGTTGTCAGGTGTAATGAAAGGGGGTGCTATGAATACAATGGGCAGCGTTAACAGATGGGGGTCTGTCTCCAGGCTTACCTTTCATGGACGTGCAGTTCGCAGGCTGGATCCTATAAGGCAGGGCATCTCGTGGGTCGCTGGCTCAGCGGAGACCGGCTAAGACCTGACAAGGGTTTTTATCCTGGCCTTCGATCCAGGCCAGCTTTGATCCTTGCCGGGATGTAGTACCGTCATCCCCAATATGAGCAAAGATCTTTGCAGCATGTGCTTAATACACCAAGCTATCTTCTGCCCCATTTTGCCAGGTGCACAAGTTGCTCTATACTGAACACACACTGTGTGCAGCACAGTGAGGAGAGCACACAGCACAGGATTGGAGCTGATGGTGTGGTTCCAAACATAGAGGGGACGAGCAGTTTTGTGTCGCCTCATCTTTTCACTGGCTTTTAGCATGGACAATCGGGTTCAGTGCCCGCCTTGAGGGCACAGCATAGAACCCTGCTGTGGCGATGACCACTTAAAGCCCTTTTTATCACCAGTATTCCGGAATTGGGTGACCATTGCTCTCTCTATATATCTACTAACGTAAACCCAAGATTAACTTCTGTGATTTTTTTTTTTAATCATCATTTAATCTTTATTAAACTCTTTTCTCTTTGCACCAAAAACAAGAAAGGCAACAGGAGAGAAGACACAAAATAGCAAGGATGTGGGTAGCGTGCCCCCATCTCTTTTATGCCCATCTATTTGGTTCCTTTAGTCCTCACAGTGCCAGGTGGTAGAAAATAAGCATTAGAATGAGAAGAGCAGTGTACATATTGAAAAGAAACATTAAATCACAAGCAAACGCATGAACATGGTGCAAAGAATATTCATCAATTATGGAACATGCGTAAAACATAAAACATTTCCAGGTGCAGTCCTCAGTGACATCTGGTAGCGCCGGGTTACGGAAAGAGTCGCATTTCATAACTTATATGAGTGAGAATGATGTCATCTCGTGGGGCCTATGCTGGATATTGGGGTTATCATGTTCCCTTGCATATGCAGTTAGTGGGGCCCAGTCAGAAAGAAACTGTGGCATCTGCTCCTGCAATGCCCCATCTTTCGTGCTCATGGCGGCTACATGCCAAACTCGTGCCCACCATTCACCCAGTGACTCCATCACTGTGTAAGGGCCTGACCATGTGTCCTGCAAAGCTCTAGGCCTTATGGGATTCATGATCAGGACTTGCTGACAAGGTGTGAAAGTGATGAGGGAAGCCTTCTGGTCATACCAATGTTTCACCAGAGCTTGCCCTGCCTTCAGTTTCTCACTAGCCAGACCCATCAGGAGTTCCATCCTTTTTCTAAGCCCTAGCACATAATCAACTACGTTGGTGGTAATGGGGGAGTGGGCATCTCCCATCCCTCCTTCACAGTGGCCAAGGGTCCCCTTACAGGGTGACCAAACAGAAGTTCAAGGGGGCTGAAGCCAACACTTTCCTAAGGTACCTCTCTGTAGGCAAACAGTAAAGGAGTCTTCCCAAACTTTAAGATGAGAGTCTGCTTCAACATTTCAAAATCTACTCTTTCAGCCTTTGACATTTCCATAATGGCACTGCAGCCAGAATGGGGCAGTCTGCTGAGTAACCATGCAATCTTATCAGCATTGTCAACTTGTTGAACTTCGCATTCATACTCAAACGCATTCAACCAGTCCATAATGTCATTCTTCTCATCATACACACTGAGCAGATCTTTAGGAAATCTTGGATGAGAGGAGGCCTCAGACCCATGTCCAGATCCATTAGATCACTTAAAAACCTGAAGCTTGGCCGGTTCCAACTGGTGATCCCTATCCTTCTGTTTTTCTGCCTGCTCCACTTTCAGCTTGGCCATGTGAAATTCAAGCTCCTTCTGCTTAAACATCAGCTCTTACCTCTTGAATTCCAACATGGCCTCAGCATCAGAGCTGGCAGAGGAAACATGGGACATT
Organism: Ambystoma mexicanum; assembly: GCF_040938575.1. Lineage (NCBI taxonomy): Eukaryota > Metazoa > Chordata > Amphibia > Caudata > Ambystomatidae > Ambystoma > Ambystoma mexicanum. Next base: position 1,301,350,114 of record NC_090926.1, on the reverse strand, counting down.
ACATCATGAGGGCAGCGACAGAACTGTCAGTTCTGACAGTGGAAGCAGCTCCACCTCCTTCTGCACTATCATCAGAGGTTATGGCACTGAGTTGTGACTCTTGCCATTCCATGATTCTTTGAATCATTTCCAATTTTGTACCTTGAGCAGGTAAACCCCTCTCAGTACACATCATTCTCAATATTTCAAATTTTGAAGTATTCAAGGTTATATTGGCAATTGTTTCCATTATTCTAGAGAGGCCTATGGCCTTTACAGTTAGTTACTACTAAGGTCATTATGTGTCCTTGGTAGGGGTAATCTGAAATACCTTCACTAGTGTGCAACACTGGATACCTTCAGTCCTATCCCACGGCTGTACACCAATTTGTTAAGATGGATTTCTGAACTCTGACCTGGTGGTCGGAGGTTCAGAAGGCCAGCCTAGTTTCTTGGAACAGGGTAACCTTCTGGACAAGCCAGACCAATCAAGTTAGCTTGGCGGCAGTCAAGACTAGGTCTCAGGAGGGGTGAGGGTGACTGAAAGACCTCAATGAGCACACAGAGTAAAGGATGTGGAGCAGTAACAACGTTGGGCCATTTAAATTTTATTTCAGAAAATGGCCGCCGGACCAAAGCGCTCCTTTGTTTATGTAAGGTTGCCTAGCAATCAGTCCTCACAACGCCTATAGTCTTACAGGGCAGCCAGAAGGCAAACATCATCCCCCTCGCCTATGGTCCCGTGAACAAGGCCCACCCTGTCTGTGCCTGTTGGTGCCGAAGGGCGGCAGGGTGCCTCTCTCTGCCCTACGTTCCACAGGACTAGAGACACTTGCTCCCGCCTATCAGGCACGTCGGCCTGCTGCACGTCTAGCAAGAGTGCCATTTTCCATGGGCACCTAACGTGCCCAGTGATGAGAATTGATATAGATCGTTTGGTGAAAGGCATTTCTGAAGATGGTTCAGCGAAACTGCATTTTGTAGATTATGAAACATTGAAAAGTGTCCAGGGATAAATTGCCTATGATTGCACCTACGTTGCTGAAACTTCCATTTCAAGGCATACAGTGCTGGCTGTCAGGTAATTTAATGTAAACATGAATCATGCTCTCACTATTTACATTTCCTCATCCCGTCTTACAGTCAGGAGATTAGATGCATGTTCATAGGCTGCCAGTCCCCTCACCCCTTTAGTCTAAACTCGCACCGCACCCAGACAACTACCACTACCGCTCTGAGCGCCCGGCACCCTCCTCCAACCCATAACTTCCTGGCCTGCCTCCACGCCACTCCCCATTCCTCCTGGATCCTCATCCTGGCTGAGCAAGGACCTATGCATGGCACACACTCAGACTCACCCAATTCCGTCCGATGCACCTCTACATATCTGCCTCAATAACGTCCTTCCCTAGCCAAGGAAAGACTGCCACGGTTGCACCCTGCCACAGAGAGATATTGATTGTTGCACCCTGATAACTGGTAAAATAGCAACTATTGCACCCTGCCATTGCTACAATCCATTGCTAGAATCTAGTGACTGCTGCACTCAGCCTTCCTGATAATATACCTGATCCTAGCCTTCTACTGAGGTTCATCTATAATTGTTCCTAAGCCTCTGTCAACGTGCTCTGGGCACCATGTGCACCCAAATACAGACCCCTCGCACCCCTTTCACCGCAACTCCCACCTCCAAACACGTACCCTCCCACACATAACACAACCCATGAGCACCTCCCGTCGCAACCTTAGACTATGCTCCAGGGACATGGGACACAAAGCACATGTTCTCCACACAGTCAAACCCTGATTCCAGAGCTTACCCAAGCCACAGGCCCCCACACAGCCTGCGCCTGCTGAGCCCTCTACCAAGAACAAACTGTCCCTCCACACGACCAACCAGAAGGAAATTTCTACCACAACCACCTGCCATGCTGCCACTGAATCACACCTAAACTGTGCACTCATCAACACCCTTTCCATCCCTGCTCATGAAGCAGACTTACACAATCTAATCACAACCTAGTTCTGTGTGCTGTGACTGAGACCTGGCTTCAGGAAGCCTCTGGCCCAGCTCCGGCAATACACTCCCTTTGGGCAATATCATGTTCCGCCAGGACGGCTCCCTTATGAAAGGAGGCAGAGTGGCCCTTACAGCCAAAGACTCCATTGCTGTTCGGAAAATAGACCATACTAACTCCCGCAACTACGATCTCCTATCCTAAAAAATCACCACCTCGCACAACTGCAACATCACTTTTCACATTGTATATCGCTCGCCAGGCGCTCTAGCAGACTTCCACACCTATATCATGCACCTTGTCTCAGATAACCTGAAAACCTTCTCTAAGATCATCCTGACAGGTGATCTTAACCTAGGGTTTCACAACCCCAAAGACATTCCAACCAAAAACCTGTTGAAAGCACTAGAAGCTCTAGGCTTCTCACACGCCATCATCAACCCCACCCACAACGAGGGCCACATCATCGACTGGTTAGCCCACCACAACTGTGCCCCGGAGATCACAGCCAACCTTCCTCTTCCATGGACAGACCACCACTTGATCCTCTTGACACTCTCCTCCCTGAAGGTCCAAAAATCCACCACCCTACTCCTCCCATTCTACATCCACTAGAAGTGCACGCCTCCTCACTAGGGAAAGGTTAGCACCATATCTCAAGGTCCCAGCTCCCAAGGCTCCATTCTCCAAAGATCCTGAAGTCCTGGCTCTCTCCCTCAACACCATTCTGGCCGAAGCTATTTAAGCCATTGCACCCTCAAAAGCCTGCAAAGCCAAACATACGAAACATGCCAACAACTGGTTTACTCCTGGACTCTGTGTCTCGCAAAAGTAAGCACGCAGCCCTATCCAAATGACAAGATAGTCAACTTGCACCTGACAAACATGAGTTTAACAAACTTTCCAATGAATATAAAAAAGCTATTGTCCTCCCCAAAGCCAACTCCTTCAGCGCTACAACAGTCAATGCCAGGTTCAACTGTAAAGAAACTTTCTTCATCTTTAGGGAGCTAGAAACTCCTGCCCCGCCCCCTCCAACCACACTAAAGAATGAATCGTGGTGCGCTGACATACAAGCAGCCATGTTCCTCAAGCTTCACACTCTGCAGAACAAAATCAGAGCAAATCAACTTAACCCACTCCTCGCCAATACGACTCAACAAGCCACATCCAACCAGCAGACTACCGACGCTACCCTCTTCTCGTTCAGAGACGTCAATGAGACGGAAGTCACTGCCATCATGAAGAACCTCAAATCATCCACATGCAAAGGGGACATCTGCCCTGCATCCCCCTTCAAGGAATGCACGGACCTGCTCACGCCATTCATCGCGGCGTTCATCACAGCGTTCATCACAGCGTTCATCACGGCGTTCATCACAGCGTTCATCGCGGCGTTCATCACAGCGTTCATCGCGGCGTTCATCACGGCGTTCATCACAGCGTTCATCACGGCGTTCAATACATGCATCTTTTGCCTCAGGATCGGTTCCTCCTAGCATAAAAGAAGCCTGGGTTCATCCCATTCTAAAAACAAAAAACCTCACTTGACCCATCCAACCCCAATAACTACAGACCCATAACCACCGTTCCCTTCCTGATCAAGATTCTGGACAAAGCAGCTTACCCGCAAGTCCAGGAATTCCTAGGATCTAAGAACATCCTGAGCACCCGGCAATCCGGCTTCTGTCCTGGTCACGGCACCGAGACGGCCCTTTTTGACCTTGAAAATCAAATAGACGATATCAGGGACTCTGGTAAACCTGCCCTTCTCCTCCTATTAGACCTTTTGGTAACATTTGACCTTATGGACCACAATCTACTATGTCACCATCTTGCCTCCTCAGCCTTCTTCACTCCAAACGCAATCACCTGGATTGCCTCCTTCCAAGAAGGAAGAGCCATGCGTGTCTTTTCAGACCTAGCAGCTGCCAACCCAGACACCATTCTCTTCAGAGTACCGCAAGGCTCCTGCTTATTGCCCACATTGTACAACATTTTTACTATCTCCCCCTTCAAGCTGCTTGACTCGCTCGGCATCATGTACACTAATTACGCCAGCGATACTCAAGTTCTTGTACAGGAGGGCGCAGCGACCTCTGAACAGGCCTATTGAGATTCAGAGCTCGCCCTCCAGCACCTTAAAACAAGATAGCTGCACCTTGAGGAGGATGTGGTGCAGGATTCTCTTACTCCGACACAATTCAATAAGGACAACTCAATGGTTTGGCAAAGGGAAGTCCATTTAATGACAAGTACAAAAAAGGGGGAAACAAATGGAAATCAGCAGTGTTGCGATCGCCTGTCTCGCTTCAACTCCCAAATTCTTCATTCAGACAACAATAGTTATACCCAAAATTCGTCATCATTGACGTGTAAAACTCATAAGTTTGTCATGCAATTCTATTGGTTGGAAAAGGTAACTTAAGTATAGGTGCTACATCTGTATATGGTAACAGAGCGTAAGGATTGGATAACCCTTACTGGGTGGGCGTCTACGCCCATCCCTCTACATTACTCATGATAGACGTCACTACAAGTACAACGTCTCATTGGTTCTACAAGCTATAGGACCCTAGATTATTCGGTCCATTGTGATTGGGTAGGTTACACCGCTAGACATAAATCTCCACTTTAATTAGCAGCATTCAGAATAGACACCCAGGTTCCTGGTGTCCCAAGTTTCACCCTGCCTCCCTTCCATCAATCAGTACTTTAGGGCTATGTGTCAGTTAGTTGGGTGAGGATGGCCTCGAAACTGTACGCTTCTTATCAAGGAAAGTTATGGCATCCTCGGGTTCTGGGTGACATCAGACGTTGGTACCTCTTTGCCCTTGGCTGGTCACGTGTCTGTTCACCGTGAATCTGCTTAGTTTTCCTGTTATTCGCGTATTTGATTCTTCCTTAGCCTCGTCACCTGCCTGAGGCCTCTTTATCTCGACCTTCATTGGCTGGCTGGTATGCTCTGAAGTTTCGATTCTCTGAGGCTGCAGCTCTCCTCCCTTCCTTAGGTTTACTCGAATTCCCAGGCATTGAGTTGCTTCTTACTGAGTTTCGATTCCGCTCTTTCCTTTGGCTTTGGCTTGAATATGAATCTTGGCCTTGTTAGTCCTTTGCTGCCTGGGCTTAATTCTGCTTTACAAAATGGAGTCGCACTTGTATACTGTGCTTCATTGAAGTAGATATATAATTGGCTCATGCCACTCTATTCTTCTACTAACCATTGCAAGCAGTTCCGTTTTCTTAGCTTCGTGCGTTCCAAGCCTATTTACAAGCGTTAGCTGGTTGAAGACTTCCATCTTGTTTCACAGCTACGTTTCCTTACGTCTCTTTATGTATCAACATCGTTTCTTCTTACACGTCCATTACATCGTTATTCTTTGTATTTCGCCCTTGTGTGTCATCTTTCGTTCGTCATTTATGTTCATCTGTACGTCTGTCTGGGCTCTTATGTCATCACCATTTACCCTCCATTAGGGGTCTTTGGGTCTCTTCGGGGATCGCCTGTAAGTAGTCTTCACTTCGTGTCAGCTGCTGGTACGGTTGTCTCAGTGGGTACCGAGCTGCCCATGGTTGTCTGGTTATAGGCACTTCGACGGGTATTGCATTTCTGATGGGCACTGGGCAGAGGCCTAGAATTGCTCTCTGTTGGTGCCTTTGTTCCTCATAGGTCACATATCTCGACGAGTATGTCCCTGGTACCTCGAAATGGGGGGCTGGAGTGCAGGCCATGTCTGGGACCTCCTCTCCACTCTCATTCCTCTCTCCGGCAACTATGAGAAGGACTCCATCACCCTTAACTCCATCTACGCCACCATCCACACATGGATGGCTGAAAACTGGCTCTGCCTGAATGGGGACAAAATGGAACTACTACTGCTAGCCCCCACTGACTCACGCATCGTCCTCGATGTCAAATAACAGGCCTTCACTATCAACAACATCACCATGGCAGTTCCCCAATCAGTCAAAACTCTTGGAATCTACTACTTAGACACCAACCTAAATATGTCCAGACAAGTAAGCGCTATTGCTACCTCTGAAGCCTATTACTCCAAACTCCTCAATGCCACCAGACCGTTCTTATCCACCACCATCAATTGCGCAAGCCATCATAGGCTCAAGGCTTGACTACTGTAATGTACTCTATGCAAGAATCTCAGCTAAATAACTTGGACAGATTACAGACCATTCAGAATAACGCCCTACGCGCAGCTTTGGGCATCTCCAAAGGAAACATATCTCTGCAGCCAGACAACAAGCGCACTGGCTGCCAGCGCATCCTGTTCAAGACTCTTGCCATCCTGCATAGATGCATCCACCACACCGCACCTCCTTACCTCTCCCACAGAGTCTGTATCCACCACACCGCACCTCCCTACCTATCCCACAGAGTCTGTATCCACCACACTGCACCTCCTTACCTCTCCCACAGAGTCTGTATCCACCACACCGCACCTCCCTACCTATCCCACAGAGTCTGTATCCACCACACTGCACCTCCTTACCTCTCCCACAGAGTCTGTATCCACCACACCGCACCTCCCTACCTATCCCAGAGAGTCTGTATCCACCACACTGCACCTCCTTACCTATCCCACAGAGTCTGTATCCACCACACCGTACCTCCCTACCTATCCCACAGAGTCTGTATCCACCACACCGCACCTCCCTACCTATCCCAGAGAGTCTGTATCCACCACACTGCACCTCCTTACCTATCCCACAGAGTCTGTATCCACCACACCGCACCTCCTTACCTATCCCACAGAGTCATCTTGCCTCCGGCGGCAAGACCTACTAGAACCCCATATGCCACCTACTGCAGGTCCCAAGAATTAAACGTGCAAGAGGCGGGGCGCTAGCTTCCCATTCATTGCCTCTCTGTACGGCCTCGTGTCAAATGTAACCCTGCGGCCCCCTACAAAGTGTCTGAAGAATGCAACCAGGCCTGCACATTGTAATTAGAGAACCACGCACGCCCATCTAACCAATGATGGGCAACTGCAACATCCACTCACCTGACTATTGTATATACCGCATGTATGCGGGCCAATGTAACCAACCGCCCACCTGTGAGACGCGACTAAGACATATTCTTGTAACAGCACCTCCATGACCCCGGGCTGTGTGAGTGCTTGACAAATGCAAATAAATAAATAGGACACTACAAATCACTCCCAGACAGGTGTATCTGTATTAAAAATATAAGTACATTTATTCAAGGCCTTTGAAGTTCAACACACAGTAAGAATCAACAGTAATACTTTTAAACCAACACAATCCTACTAAAATACATATATACAAGACCAAGTGGCCTAAAGGGTTAATGCACCAAATGGGTCCACAACCTAAAAAGGAAAGGAAGCAAGCAGTGCAGATAGTCCTTAGGCAATTCTGCAGTATTCACAATCCTAACTGAAAGGCAGCCAAATCCCTACGAAGAGTGGAGCCTATGTCTCAAATGTACTTGCAATGCTGGCGCAAGCGGTAGTGCAGATGGGTGAAAACGGGGTCTTTTGTAGGCTCTGTAGCAGCTCAGGAAGGTGGGTGAGGTGATGCAGAATAAGTTCCCACTATTCGTGGTGGGTCTCCCCAAAAGGGCAGAACAGATTCCAGGAGCTTGGAATGGTTTGATAGCTCAGGCTATCTGTGGAAAGGAGAGTGGCCTTCAGGGGACAGTCATGCATTAAAATTGATGGATGCGCTAGGGCCTACCGGTAAGGGTTGCAAGTACTCACTGACCCCCGGTGCACTCCGGACCAAACTTCGGCAGTCGAGTCCACTTCGGTTGCAGGTTCAAATGCGGCAGTTGTGCGGTTCTGTGGCTTTCAGCAGCAAAGTCACTGCGTTGATTCCCCAGTGGGACAGTGGCGATTTCTCCTCTCCTGGTGGATGGATCATGCCAGTTTCACTGTAGCAGGCTTCAGGGGCAAGAGGGGCACAGCAGCAAGGCACCTGCGAAGTTTGTCACCATGGCTGGCCGACATAGTAATCACTTTTACTCTGGTTCGGGTGCTCTCTCTTTACTCCAGACCTGGGAATGCCAAGTGTACGAAATTCGGTGTGAGAGTGCCGGGAATAAAGAGCTTGCGATGTACCAAGTTTGAAGGGTTTCCTTACAATGGTGGCGGTGTCAGAGCAACGATCCTGTGCAAGCTGGTCAACCCAATGGTTGGCAGAGGGACACTTCAGAGAAGGCTTACTTGCAGGGTTTGATGAAGGTGCCGAGAATAGTTGGTCCCACTATTCCAATGGGTCAAAGCGTCTTTGCAGACCTTCTAGGACGATCAGATGCAGAGGGGTCTCGCAGGATGACAGCGGGCTCAGGGTGCCAAACCTTCCAGTGGATCACTAGCAGTTCCTCGACTCGGCTTCATAGTTTCAGGATACTTGGATCCTATCCTTCGTTCAGTGAGAACTCCAGAGATCGACCTGGTGTGGGTGTTTGGGGCCTCCTCTTATCCAGAATCTCAGTCGCGCCAAAACGAAGAGGACCCAATGGGAGATCTGCTCACATTCAGGCATACCATACGTGGACCAGTCACGGACCAAAGTGGTCCCACACATTCTAAGCACTCCAGACTCTCTGGCACCCAGGATGTGCATTGAGGACAGACACCCCAGCCCACATCCTGGAGTGACCTGGGTCGGCTCGACCTGAAGAAGGGAAAGGGGCAAGATGGGCAAAGGACAGGACAAAGAACCTCGTGGCATAGCCATTTTGGAGCCAGGCCACCTATTCATGCCAATCGCGGTACCCACGGTTTACCTGGCAGGAAAGGGTTAAAAATATGTTAAAAGATAAGCTGCCACCAGCCCTGTCCAAGGCACATCTGCATTTATTCTAAAAAATCCTCTAAGAGTATCTAGAGCCTTTGGTAATGACTATGAAACCCAGGTGCACTGTACTGGAAGGTACTTTGTACAGTTGCAACATGTTGCAGAAAAGTTTCAACATTGGAAAAGGACTAAGGAAAACAAACTCTCCCAGCACTGACTGTCTTAAGGGCATGTCAGTTTCCCCATAGAAAGTGAGGGAAAAAGCCCAGAGGAGTGCAGCAGAAGGCTGGGCTCCCCTGGCAAAGTCAGACTAAGGTGTTTTACATGAGCAAAAAGTTGGTGGGTACACAACTGGAGGGAAAATTACACATGAAATGGAAATTTTTACTAACAGGACAGTGCACAGGGAGATTCCGAGTGCACAGGGACAGTGCACAGGGAGAGTGCGAGTGCACAGGGAGAGTGCTTGGAGAGGGCGAGTGCGCAGGGAGAGTGGGAGTACGGAGAAAGGGAGAGTTCACGGGGGAGGGTGCAGGGAGAGTGAGTGCGCAGCGAGAGGGCAAGTGCGCAGGGATAGTGCGCAGGGAGAGTGCAAAGGGAGACTCTGAGTGTGTAGGGAGAGTCCGAGTGCGCAGGGAGAGTGCAAGTGCGGAGAGAGGGGGAGCGGACAGTGAAAGTGTGAGTGCACAGGAAGAGTGTGAGTGCACAAGGAGAGTGCGCAGGGAGAGGGTGAGCATGGAGAGAGGGCGAGTGCGCAGGGAGAGTGTGAGTGCGCAGGGAGAGTGTGAGTGCGCTGGGAGAGTGCGAGTGCGCAGGGAGAGGGCAAGTACGCAGGGAGAGGGCAAGTATGGAGAGAGTGTAAGTGCCCAGGGAGAGTGTGAGTGTGTGTGCAGGGAGAGGGTGAGTATGGAGACAGGGAGAGTGTGAGTGCACAGGGAGAGTGTGAGTTTGCAGGGAGAGTGTGAGTTTGCAGGGAGAGTGCGCAGGGAGAGTGCAAGTGTGTAGGGAGGGGGCGAATATGGAGAGAGGGAGAGTGCGCAGCGAGAGTGCGAGTGCGCAGGGAGAGTGCAAATGCGCAGAGAGATGGTGAGTACGGAGAGAGGGAGAGTATGCAGGGAGAGTGAGTGTGCAGGGAGAGTGCGAGTGCACTGGGAGGGGGCGAATACGTAGAGAGGGAGAGTGCGCATCGAGAGTGTGAGAGGGAGAGTGTGAGTGCAAAGGGAGAGTGTTAGTTTGCAGGGAGAGTGTGAATGCGCAGGGAGAGTGCAAGTGCACAGGGAGGGGGCGAGTACAGAGAGAGGGAGAGTGCGCATGGAGAGTGCGAGTAACCAGGGAGAGTGCAAGTATGGAGAGAGGGAGAGTGCGCAGGGAGAGTGTGAGTGCACAGGGAGAGTGTGCATAGGGAGGCTGAGGGCGCAGGGAGAGAGCGAGTACGGGGAGAGGGAGAGTGCGCAGGGAGAGTGCGAGCAACCAGGGAGAGTGCAAGTATGGAGAGAGGGAGAGTGCACAGGGAGAATGTGCATAGGGAGGCTGAGGGCGCAGGGAGAGTGCGAGTGCACATGGAGAGTGTGCTTGGAGAGGTCGAGTGTGCAGGGAGAGTGCGAGTACGGAGAGAGGGAGAGTGCACAGGGAGAGTGCACAGAGAACGTGCGAGTGCGCAGGGAGAGTGTGCAGGGAGAGGGCGAGTGCCCCGGGAGAGTGCACAGAGAACGTGCGAGTGCCCCGGGAGAGTGTGCAGGGAGAGGGCGAGTGCCCCGGGAGAGTGTGCAGGGAGAGGGCGAGTGCCCCGGGAGAGTGCGCGTCCTCACTTGTCAAGGATGCCATCCCGGGTGGTATTTTGTGTCAAGTAGCATTTTTTGACGATGCCGCACTCCATGCGGGGTTCGGTGGGTGTGTGCGTCTGGAAAGAGGGAGGATGGAGGTGGGGGGACTTTGGTGGGGGGGATCGCAGTGGACTGGACTGACAGGTTTTTACTGGTTTACACCCTGGCCGGGCCTGCAGTGAAGGCGCCTCAGGATTTAGCAGAACTCGTCATCTTTTCCTAACGGGGTTAGTTGAGCTCCGGCGAGGGCATGTTCACACCCACCGCACCGTGAGCTCTATGGCGCCTTCCAAGGAGCTTCAGGGCGCTTTGGTGAGCATAGAGTAGAGTTCTACAGGCCTGGGGGCTGTGCACGACGTGGTGAGGGCTTGAGGTGTTTAGTTTTGGCCTCATCTCTCTGCCTATTGTGATTGGAAAGTGAAGAGATGAATGTGAGGACCCCTTGTGTCGAGGGGACACAGCCTGTGCCAATCCCGAGGACCAGTACGTGCCCTTTCTTGCCCACCTGAAACACACCCCATGGCATGTGTGTCTGCCTGGCTACTGCTGTACTTCCTCAGCAGCTATAACCCGGCCTGTTTTAACCACGAGTATCTTGGAAGGCATCGTTTGCAAGCAGCATATGGGCCCTTTCATCTGTGCCTTGCATCGAATTCCTGCTAAAAACAAACATTTACTAAGGCAATTGCCAGGCACTGTCCTAGTCTGTCCCTGCATTATCGCCATCCTTCGCCAGCAGGAGAACTGACTTTTGATGTTTAGGTTGCCCCATAGAAGGTGTGGGGACTTGTAGCACAGGGGGGATGACTGGGCCCCAGAACACCCGCGTACACGGCTCCCCTGCCAGGCAGTAACAATGTGACCTTCTGGCAGCCCCTGCAAAATGCAGATCTCTTTCCTACACAAAATCCCCAAATGCTGGCTTTGCCAATGCTTGCTATATGGGGCACGAGGACACACGTCTGCACCTGTGTCCGGCAGTCTCACTACTGAAGCCAGAATCCCACCACAGCGGGGGCCTTTGCCACGCACGTGCCAGCCGAGGCTTTCCCCAGGATGACTAGAGCACGAGCCGGCCATGAGCCCCACCTGGTAGGCATATTTCTTTTCTGCTTCTTTTCTGCCTGGTTTCCTTACATCTGCTTAAGAAATGTAAATTATTTAAGAGTCCCATGCATAGTATTTATTGTTTGGGGTAGAGACAGTAGGCTATTCAGGCATGGTTTTCTGCCAATGATCCAAATGACACAAGGCCTAGCCGGAACGTTGTTATCTTTCTCCCTTGTCCCCCCTACCCGCCTTTATTTTGTCTTGAGGTGTCTTGAAACACCATTTGTTGTGTAAGGGACTTACAAAGTATCCAATAAATGAAAGAAACAAATAAAATAGTAATTGCGGGTGCATTTCTTTTTCCAAACGTAACAGAACAGGTATACAGGGGGGGGGGGGGTATAGAGAGGGGCGCAGAGAAGGGGTACAGCTGTACCGGGTGGCAGGCAGGAGACAGGCGGCCACCATCCAGCGAGTCAGGTGGCGCGATGGGAGATGGGATGGCCGAGGTGTGAGCCATTCCTTCTACCCATTGCTGCAAATTGATAAACCCCGAACGTTAGCGACTGGGCATTATTTACTGGAGAAATTAGTTAAGTGAAGTTGGACTTGTAATTTGCAACAATAAAATGCAAAATAAATAAAACCTAAACTCTGCGAAATGTTTAACCAGATTAAAATGCTAAATAATGGTAACCAAAGTTCAAACTAGTTTGACATTATTTTTCCAACATTTAAATGCAGTAAAAATGTGTGCCTATGTTGCTGGATTGGTTTTACTGAGAAACAAGTTGGAAAAAATCCAAAATAAATTCTCCAGCCCAAGACAAATAAATCCTTGCTTGGAAAAATCCCCAAAAAATCCAAAATAAATCCCCAAGAAATCTGCAGCTTGAAAACAAGCCAGAAGCAATCCCAAAACAATCCAAAAAGTGGATTTCTTTTTTACTAGGGATGTGGCTCTTTTACTCACAAGAACCAAACCCAAACACTTGACCCCCCAGGCTTCAATTCACTTTCTCCCTCTTCTCTTGTATTGGCTAAAACATCGTTTAACCCTAACAATATTTCTCATAAAAATACAATTTATAATCATTACAATAATTCAATTCACATATGTACACTAAATATCCCAAGGGTCACAATGTAGACGAGGAGTTATATACTTTCCTGGGTACTTAATTATTTGCTTCCCATCTATGTAATCACATTCTTGCCATTTCTTCATGGCCTCTCGTTTCCCCAGTGGGATTTTCATTTGCCTTTATATTTCCTGGTTTACCTTCTTTGTTTTTGTTTAGGTATGGATTGACTCATTTTATTCGATCCCTTTATTTCTATGTGTATGAGTTAGCTGATTATTTGTGCAATGCAGGGGGAGTGACACATTCATCATGTTTCCCTCATTTGCACGTCTGTGATTTTCCCTTCTTTCTTTGGATCTGTCTAGTTTGCTGTAATCGTTGGTCATGTGTCTTAGGCTCTCAATACCGTGTGCCCATTCATATTCCCTTTATGGTATTTCCATTGGGCATGTTCTTGCTGCTTGTGCACTTGCACTTTAACTCATCCTCATCTTGTCCTGCTGCTGGTTCTGCTTCTTGCCTGGCGCTGTATTACACACAATGTTGGAATAGCTGTATTCACTGACCATGCTGCTCAACTATTTTGGCTGGCCTGTCTTCATTTCAATTTTATCTCATCGATGGGACTAATATGATCCTTCGGCTGATATTCTCAGGTTGACTAAACATTTGCGGCTTCATTTTGTATGTTTTGGCCTTGTTAACATTCCTCACATGTGTTCATGATTCTAACAGGGAATGACTGCTATCTAACATGGGGCTTTTGGGCTGTTTTGTATGCATATTTCACTGCTATTTATTGTTCTTATCAAGGCATTTTATAATACCAGGTTGGGGATGCATTACTTATGTTATCAATGCTTTTAGTCATTTACACCTGGCCGCAATATTGTAATATGCATATAATTATCTGTGCACTGTGCGCTTATATTTTAGCATTTCCCCCATGTTGTTATCTTTATGAGGGATTGACCTAGTGCCTTTATTAATGGCACTATGAGGTTCCATGTATTGTTTATTTTACCATGGTTTGGGCTATCCATAATATGTATAGAACTTATTTGTGCACTGCGCACCTATATTTCAGCATTTCCCTAACAGTATTATTGTTTTTATGAGGGGTAGGCTCAGTGCTCTGATTTTAGGCACTATGAATTTCTATGTATTTCTACTCCCCTCCAATATGGCCGCCTCTGTTTTCTCATCTAGCCTCACCAAGCTGATGTCATGGACATAGTCAAGGGACTGCCTGTGTGAAGTGTATTTATATCTGTTAAACCTTCTCCCCCTCACGTGATCAAGCGCTCAGTGTAGCGCGAACCGCGTTGTCTGCAGGTTGCTACACCATGGCGTCCTGCCTGTGTTTTGTCTCTATGTGCTGTTTATGTGTTGTGCATTGCTTTGCACGATACATTTTCTCATTTTTATAACATTAAAGACACCAGTAATTTTCACACTGTGTCTTTTGTGTTTTGTCCGGATTTTTGCAATATGGCATTAGTGCCCTTGCCTGCGGGAGGGCGGTTTGCTTTTTCCTCCTTTTTTTGAAAATATATATATATATATATATATATATATAAATATATATATATATTTAATTTAAAAGTGTTTTACAGTTTACAAGAAACGTTTACACTTAGATAAGAACAAATAAAAATAGTACAGAAAAATCGGCATCATGAAAGTCATAGACTAGTGCCATAAAATAAACATAAGGTTGCGTCATCTTTGTTCACAAACTATAATAGGATGAAGTCTACTCACCAGTCAAGTAACCAGGCCCATACCCCCTCCCCCACGCTGCGTCCCCCACGGCCATTCTGCTCTCCAAACCCTGGAGAGGTTCCTCTAGGAGTGATGTCAGGGTCATTCTGAGGGCTTGATTAGAGGTGATCATTAGCCTTTCCCATAGGTGATTAGGCAGGACCCGGGCAGTCCAGTGTAAAAAGACCCAAACGGCTAATTCTCTGATACACCCAGGCATGCCTCTTGGGATCCACGTATGCCTCTCGGGATCCACGTATGCCTCTCGGAATCCACGTATGCCTCTCGGGATCCACGCACGTCTCTCAGGATCCACGCACGCCTCTCGGGATCCATGAACGCCTCTCAGGATCCATGCACGCCTCTCAGGATCCATGCACACCTCTCGGAATCCATGCACACCTCTCTGGATCAATTTACGCCTCTCGGCATCCACGCACGCCACTGGGCATCCACGCACGCCTCTCGGGATCCATGCACACCTCTCAGGATCCAGGCATGCCTCTCGGGATCCACGCACGCCTCTCGGGATCCACGCACGCCTCTCGGGATCCATGCGCACCTCTCAGGATCCAGGCATGCCTCTCGGGATCCACGCACGCCTCTCGGGATCCACGCACGTCTCTCAGGATCCACGCACGCCTCTCGGGATCCATGAACGCCTCTCAGGATCCATGCACGCCTCTCAGGATCCAGGCACGCCTCTCGGTATCCACTGTATCCATGCATGCCTCTCGGGATCCACGCACGCCTCTCGGGATTCATGCACGCCTCTCAGGATCTACGCACATCTCTCAGGAGCCACGCACGCCTCTTGGGATCCACGTATGCCTCTTGGAATCCACGTACGCCTCTCGGTATCCACTCACACCTCTCAGGATCCACGCATACCTCTCGGGATCCAGGCACGCCTCTCGGTATCCATGCACGCCTCTTGGGATCCACGTATGCCTCTTGGAATCCACTTTTGAACCTAAATACACTAACACTGCGTCTCATCGCCTAGCTACAGGTCACTATTGTCTTCTAACACGCTTGCCGATGGTACAGCAGCAAACGCATCCAGAGTGCAAAAACTTTGCTCACCGCTGGACTGCTTATCAAAGCTGCCACTAGAATGCCTACCGACCAAACTGTATTCAGACTGATTAATGGTCACATCAGTGATTTGTACCTTTGAATTTGCCTGACTGCTTTCACTATTATACCTGCATTTAGACTGCCGCCAACCAGACGTAGAGAATTCCAGACTTAGCCTGCCAATCCTGAAGCCCTCTGCTGTATCCACTCTAGTCACTACAAATTTTGTCTTTCTGATAGTCAATGCAACTCAGTGCGATATATCTCGCTGCTGCCGACGTGACTTTGAATCGAGGTGAACCTCCGCCCCTTAGTCAATGCGACCTAATGTGTATTAGCTGCCTATTTTGACTTTTGAATCTAGGTGAACCTTTGCCCCCCTTAGTCAATGCAACCTAATGTGTATTATCTGCCTATTTTGACTTTTGAATCTAGGTGAACCTTTGCCCCCCTTAGTCAATACAACCTAATGTGTATTAGCTGCCTATTTTGACTTCTGAATCTAGGTGAACCTTTGCCCCCCTTAGTCAATGCAACCTAATGTGTATTATCTGCCTATTTTGACTTTTGAATCTAGGTGAACCTTTGCCCCCCTTAGTCAATACAACCTAATGTGTATTAGCTGCCTTGACTTTTGAATCTAGGTGTACCTCTGCCCCCAAAGTGATTCATCTCACCCTTGTGACTCGAAAGTCCACTGCCCAGCTCCTACGAACCTAATAATCTAGGAACCAGCTGTCACTGCTCGCACCTCCTCCCACGAAAATGTACCTACCGGGTATATATTCAGTACTGATGAGAGTCATCCTCCACCTTTTGCATGCATCTAGTCATCTCAGCCCCCCCCCCCCGGGCCCGACGAGCATGACTACCACCCCTCCACTCACCATGTACCTCTCTACACCGTGCAACCTCGCCACTAGAAACTCTAAACTATGCGCCAGACTCCCCAAAATATATGAGCCTAGAGCTAGGGATACTACCCAGACCAAACTATCAAACTGTCACCAGTCTCACATCCTGGCTTTCCCCCCTCCAACAAATGCACAAACCCACCCAAGCCCAGCCAAACCAATACCATAACCAATCACAAGACTACTACGAGCAAACCTACCACTACACCCTTAAGAGGGGCCTTAATCAATGCGAGATCGGAAGTAGCCTACGAGTTAGACATAGCAGACCTTATCCTAACGGAAGAACTAGACTTCTTAGCCATCACTGAGACCTGGCTTCATGCAGCAGCTGGCCCAGCCCTTGCTTTAGCCATCCCGGAGAATTTCTCCATCCTCCGAGCAGACAGAACTGACTCCAGAGGCAGGGACCTGGCTATAATCGCCAAAACCCACCTCAACCATAAACCCGATACCACTGATCACTACCCATCTTGTGAATTGCTCACAGCCAAACTCCCCACTACTAACTCCCAAACCATCACCATCCACGTACTATAAAGACCCCTGGGACCACTAGGCTCCTTTGAGGAAGACCTTAACTCCATCCTCTCTAACAATTTAAAAAATACCTCCCAATGCCTCCTCTTAGGAGATTTTAACCTCGGCTACAATGGCCCTAAAGACACCCAATCTTCTGCCATTAATAACTCACTCTCAGAACTAGGCTTCACCCAAAGAGCGTCCACCCCCACGCGTGACAAAGGGAGAACGCTTGACTGGATAGCAGACCACAACTGCGCGATCTCCATCACTGCCATCACCCCACAACCTTGGTCTGACCATCACCTCCTCTCCTTCACACTCGAAGCGGCCAGCCCCATCGCTAACATCTCCTTAGCTTCAGCCATCCCGACTAGAAGTAAGAAAAATATAACTGTGGAAAAACTCATCCCTCTCATTCTACCTACACCGAACCAACTCCCTGCCAACTACAACCCCAACCATCTGGTTGAAAGCTACAACAATAGCATGCGCCTAGCCCTAGATGCCATCGCACCACTAAAGCTGAAAAAACCCAAGCCAATAAAACACCTGACTACTTGGTTCACAGCCCACATAAAAGCCCTTAGATCAGAGAAACGAAAAAAGGAACAAATTTGGAGACAAAATCCCACTGACAGTAACAAGCTGATCCTCAACAAAATAGTTTCGACCTATAAAAAAGAAATCCTCCTCGCCAAACAAGAATCTTACAACCTGAGAATACTGCATGCCAAATCCAGTTCTAAAGAATTGTTCACAATATTAAAAGAGCTAGAGTCACCCATCCCGGTCCCAGACACGTGCAAGAAAGACAAACAATGGTGCACCAGCATCCAAAACGACCTATGCAACAAAGTTGCAGGCCTCCAAATCAAAATTAACAACAAGAAAGAGACTTTAACCAACTCCAAACCCATCAACACCCCCCCACGCAGCATCTCTCAACACCCTCCCCGCAACCCCCTCACTCGCTTCAGCTTTTCCAAAGTCTTCACACTAGAAGTGGAAAAACTCATACTCGGCCTCAAGCCTTCTAACTGCCAAGGCGACCTATGCCCACCTCAAATCATCAAAGACGCAGCCAGAGATCTGTCCCCGTTCATTACCAAACTCATCAACGCCTCCTTCTCTTCAGGTACCATCCCCAACAACCTCAAAGAATCCTGGGTCCTCCCCCTACTAAAAAAACCCACACTCGACCCAGCCGTACCCACCAACTACAGGCCCATCACCACCGTCCCCTTCCTTCTAAAAATCCTCGACAAAACAGCCTACCTTCAAATTCAAAAATTCCTTGAACAAAACCACCTCCTAGGAGTCCGGCAATCAGGATTTAGACCCCAACACTGCACAGAAACTGTACTCATCGACCTCAAGGCCCAAATTGACACTCTGAGAGATAATGGGAAAACTGCCTTACTGCTCCTCCTGGACCTCTTGGCAGCTTTCAACCTTGTTGATCACAAGATCCTATGTAGCCATTCAGACTCGTCTGCCCACTTTTCCCAAGATGCTATTAGCTGGATCACATCATTCCTGAGCAACAGGTCCATGCACGTCTTCTCTACCACGGCCTCTGCTGACCCCATTCCCATCACATGTGGGGTCCCGCAGGGGTCTTGTGTCTCCCCCACACTGTACAACGTGTTCACTAAGCCCCTGTTTGATGATCTCGACGGTTTGGGTATCACCTACACTAACTATGCCGATGATACCCAGATCCTCATCCTGTTGACGGGAGATTACAACACGGATTTGGCCTTGGTGAACAAGGTGTACCTCATCATCCAGGCATGGATGGCATCCCACAGTCTATGCCTGAATGATGACAAGACCGAACTCATCATCCTGGGATCAGCCTCGAACCCAAACAAATTGGACATCAACTACTCCAGCTTCACCATAGACGGCAACCCTATCAAGTTAGCTAAGGAAGTGAAAACACTTGGCATCTACCTCGATTCCACCCTCTCCTTCCATAAACAGGTGAGACTGCACTGCCCCCAGGATGGCTAGAGTGAGTGAGACTGGAGTGCCCTCACGATGGGTAGAGCAACTGAGACTGGAGTGAGCGAGTGAGACTGCACTGCCCCCAGGATGGCTAGATTGAGTGAGACTGGAGTGCCCCCACGATGGGTACAGCGAGTGAGACTGCACTGCCCCCAGGATGGCTAGAGTGAGTGAGACTGGAGTGCCCCCAGGATGGCTAGAGTGAGTGAGACTGGAGTGCCCCCACGATGGGTAGAGCGAGTGAGACTGGAGTGAGCGAGTGAGACTGGAGTGCCCCCACGATGGGTAGAGTGAGTAAGACTGGAGTGCCCCCAGGATGGCTAGAGCGAGTGAGACTGGAGTGAGTGAGACTGGAGTGCCCCCAGGGTGGCTAGAGCGAGTGAGACTGGAGTGCCCCAAGGATGGCTGGAGTGAGTGAGAGTGGAGTGCCCCCAGGATGGCTGGAGCGAGTGAGACTGGAGTGAGCGAGTGAGACTGGAGTGCCCCCAGGATGGCTGGAGTGAGTGAGACTGGAGTGCCCCCAGGATGGCTGGAGTGAGTGAAACTGGAGTGCCCACGGGATGGTTAGAGCAAGTGAGACTGGAGTGCCCCCAAGATGGCTAGAGCAAGTGAGACTGGAGTACCCACAGGATGGCTGGAGCGAGTGAGACTGGAGTGCCCCCAGGATGGCTGGAGCGAGTGACTGGAGTGCCCCCAAGATGGATGGAGCAAGTGAGACTGGAGTACCCCAAGGATGGTTGGAGCGAGTGAGACTGGAGTTCCCCCAGGATGGCTGGAGCGAGTGAGACTGGAGTGCCCCCACAATGGCTAGAGCCTGTGAGACTGCAGTGAGCGAGTGAGAATGGAGTGCCCCCAGGATGGCTGGAGCGAGTGAGAATGCAGTGAGTGAGTGAGACTGGAGTGCCCCCAGGATGGCTAGAGCGAGTGAGACTGGAGTGAGCGAGTGAGACTGTAGTGCCCCCAGGATGGCTGGAGCGAGTGAGACTGGAGTGCCCCCATGATGGCTAGAGCATGTGAGACTGCAGTGAGCGAGTGAGACTGGAGTGCCCCCAGGATGGCTGGAGCGAGTGGGACTGCAGTGAGTGAGTGAGACTGGAGTGCCCCCAGGATGGCTAGAGGGAGTGAGACTGCAGTGCCCCCAAGATGGCTAGAGCATGTGAGACTGGAGTGAGCGAGTGAGACTGGAGTGCCCTCAGTTTGCCTAGAGCGAGTGAGTCTGAGGTGACCCCAGGATGGCTAAAGCGAATGAGACTGCAGTGAGCGAGTGAGACTGGAGTGCCCAGGATGACTATAGCGATTGAGACTGCAGTGAGCGAGTGAGACTGGAGTGTCCCAGGATGGCTAAAGTGAGTGAGACTGCAGTTCCCCCAAGATGGCTAGAGTGAGTGAGACTGGAGTGCCCCCAGGATGGCTAGAGTGAGTGAGACTCGAGTGCCCCCATGATGACTAGAGCGAGTGAGACTGGAGTGAGTGAGTGAGAATGGAGTGCCCCCAGGATGGCTAGAGCGAGTCGTACTGGAGTGAGCAAGTGAGACTGGAGTTCCCCAGAGCAAGTGAGACTGGAGTGCCCCCAGGATGGCTAGAGCATGTGAGATTGGAGTGAGACTGGAGCACCCCCATTTTGGCTAGAGCGAGTGAGAATGGGGTGCCCGCAGGATGACTATAGCGAGTGAGACTGCAGTGAACGAGTGAGACTGGAATGCACCCAGGATGACTAGAGCGAATGAGACTGCAGTGAGCGAGTGAGACTGGAGTGCCCCCAGGATGACTAGAGCGAGTGAGATTGCAGTGAGCGAGTGAGACTGGAGTGCCCCCAGGATTGCTAGAGCGAGTGAGACTGGAGTGAGCGAGTGAAACTGCAGTGCCCCCAGGAGGGCTAGAGCGAGTGAGACTGGAGTCTCCCCATGATGGCTAGAGCATGTGAGACTGGAGTTAGCGAGTGACACTGGAGTGCCCCCAGGATGACTAGAGCGATTGAGACTGCAGTGAGCGAGTGAGACTGGAGTGCCCCAGGATGGCTAGAGTGAGTGAGACTGGAGTGCCCATGGGATGGTTAGAGCAAGTGAGACTGGAGTGCCCCCAGGATGGCTGGAGCGAGTGAGACTGGAGTGCCCCCAGGATGGCTGGAGCGAGTGACTGGAGTGCCCCCAAGATGGCTGGAGCGAGTGAGACTGGAGTGCCCCCCAGGATGGCTGGAGCGAGTGAGACTGGAATGCTCCCAGGATGACTAGAGACAGTGAGACTGGAGTGCCCCCACAATGGCTAGAGCATGTGAGACTGCAGTGAGCGAGTGAGAATGGAGTGCCCCCAGGATGGCTGGAGCGAGTGAGAATGCAGTGAGTGAGTGAGACTGGAGTGCCCCCAGGATGGCTAGAGCGAGTGAGACTGGAGTGAGCGAGTGAGACTGTAGTGCCCCAAGGATGGCTGGAGCGAGTGAGACTGGAGTGCCCCCATGATGGCTAGAGCATGTGAGACTGCAGTGAGCGAGTGAGACTGGAGTGCCCCCAGGATGGCTGGAGCGAGTGGGACTGCAGTGAATGAGTGAGACTGGAGTGCCCCCAGGATGGCTAGAGGGAGTGAGACTGCAGTGCCCCCAAGATGGCTAGAGTGAGTGAGACTGGAGTGCCCCCATGATGGCTAGAGCATGTGAGACTGGAGTGAGCGAGTGAGACTGGAGTGCCCTCAGTTTGCCTAGAGCGAGTGAGTCTGAGGTGACCCCAGGATGGCTAAAGCGAATGAGACTGTAGTGAGCGAGTGAGACTGGAGTGCCCCCGGGTGACTATAGCGATTGAGACTGCAGTGAGCGAGTGAGACTGGAGTGCCCCAGGATGGCTAGAGTGAGTGAGACTGCAGTGCCCCCAAGATGGCTAGAGTGAGTGAGACTGGAGTGCCCCCAGGATGGCTAGAGTGAGTGAGACTCGAGTGCCCCCAGGATGGTTAGAGCGAGTGAGACTGGAGTGAGTGAGTGAGAATGGAGTGCCCCAGGATGGCTAGAGCAAGTGAGACTGGAGTGGCCCCAGGATGGCTACAGCATGTGAGATTGGAGTGAGCAAGTGAGACTGGAGCACCCCCATTTTGGCTAGAGCGAGTGAGACTGAGGTGCCCGCAGAATGACTATAGCGAGTGAGACTGCAGTGAACGAGTGAGACTGGAATGCACAGAGGATGACTAGAGCGAGTGAGATTGCAGTGAGCGAGTGAGACTGGAGTGCCCCCAGGATTGCGAGTGAGACTGGAGTGAGCGAGTGAAACTGCAGTGCCCCCAGGAGGGCTAGAGCGAGTGAGACTGGAGTGTCCCCATGATGGCTAGAGCATGTGAGACTGGAGTGAGCGAGTGACACTGGAGTGCCCCCAGAATGACTAGAGCGAGTGAGACTGCAGTGAGCGAGTGAGACTGGAGTGCCCCCAGGATGGCTGGAGCGAGTGAGACTGAAGTGCCCCCAGGATGGCTAGAGCAAGTGAGACTGGTGTACCCCCAGGATGGCTGGAGCGAGTGAGACTGGAGTGCCCAGGATGGCTGGAGTGAGTGAGACTGGAGCGCCCCTACGATGGCTAGAGTGAGTGAGACTGGGGTGAGCGATTGAGACTGGAGTGCCCCCAGGATGACTACAGCGAGTGTGACTGGAGTGAGCAAGTGAAACTGGAGTGCCATGGATGGCTAGAGTGAGTGAGACTGCAGTGCCCCCAGGATGGCTAGAGCAAGTGAGAATGCAGTGCCCCCAGGATGACTAGAGCGAGTGAGACTGCAGTGAGTGAATGAGACTGTAGTGCCCCCAGGATGGCTAGAGCGAGTGAGACTGGAGTGCCCCCACGATGGCTAGAGCATGTGAGACTGCAGTGAGCAAGTGAGAATGGAGTGCCCCCAGGATGGCTGGAGCAAGTGAGACTTCAGTGAGTGAGTGAGACTGGAGTGCCCCCAGGATGGCTAGAGCGAGTGAGACTGGAATGAGCGAGTGAGACTGCAGTGCCCCCAGGATGGCTGGAGCGAGTCAGACTGGAGTGCCCCCATGATGGCTAGAGCATGTGAGACTGCAGTGAGCGAGTGAGACTGGAGTGCCCCCAGGATGGCTGGAGTGAGTTGGACTGCAGTGAGTGAGTGAGACTGGAGTGCCCCCAGGATGGCTAGAGTGAGTGAGACTGCAGCGCCCCCAAGATGGCTAGAGTGAGTGAGACTGGAGTGCCCCCAAGATGGCTAGAGTGAGTGAGACTGGAGAGCCCCCACGATGGCTAGAGCATGTGAGACTGGAGTGAGCGAGTGAGACTGGAGTTCCCTCAGTTTGGCTAGAGCCAGTGAGTCTGGGGTGCCCCCAAGATGGCTAGAGTGAGTGAGACTGCAGCGCCCCCAAGATGGCTAGAGTGAGTGAGACTGGAGTGCCCCAGGATGGCTAGAGTGAGTGAGACTGGAGTGCCCATGGGATGGTTAGAGCAAGTGAGACTGGAGTGCCCCCAGGATGGCTGGAGCGAGTGAGACTGGAGTGCCCCCAGGATGGCTGGAGCGAGTGACTGGAGTGCCCCCAAGATGGCTGGAGCGAGTGAGACTGGAGTGCCCCCCAGGATGGCTGGAGCGAGTGAGACTGGAATGCTCCCAGGATGACTAGAGACAGTGAGACTGGAGTGCCCCCACAATGGCTAGAGCATGTGAGACTGCAGTGAGCGAGTGAGAATGGAGTGCCCCCAGGATGGCTGGAGCGAGTGAGAATGCAGTGAGTGAGTGAGACTGGAGTGCCCCCAGGATGGCTAGAGCGAGTGAGACTGGAGTGAGCGAGTGAGACTGTAGTGCCCCAAGGATGGCTGGAGCGAGTGAGACTGGAGTGCCCCCATGATGGCTAGAGCATGTGAGACTGCAGTGAGCGAGTGAGACTGGAGTGCCCCCAGGATGGCTGGAGCGAGTGGGACTGCAGTGAATGAGTGAGACTGGAGTGCCCCCAGGATGGCTAGAGGGAGTGAGACTGCAGTGCCCCCAAGATGGCTAGAGTGAGTGAGACTGGAGTGCCCCCATGATGGCTAGAGCATGTGAGACTGGAGTGAGCGAGTGAGACTGGAGTGCCCTCAGTTTGCCTAGAGCGAGTGAGTCTGAGGTGACCCCAGGATGGCTAAAGCGAATGAGACTGTAGTGAGCGAGTGAGACTGGAGTGCCCCCGGGTGACTATAGCGATTGAGACTGCAGTGAGCGAGTGAGACTGGAGTGCCCCAGGATGGCTAGAGTGAGTGAGACTGCAGTGCCCCCAAGATGGCTAGAGTGAGTGAGACTGGAGTGCCCCCAGGATGGCTAGAGTGAGTGAGACTCGAGTGCCCCCAGGATGGTTAGAGCGAGTGAGACTGGAGTGAGTGAGTGAGAATGGAGTGCCCCAGGATGGCTAGAGCAAGTGAGACTGGAGTGGCCCCAGGATGGCTACAGCATGTGAGATTGGAGTGAGCAAGTGAGACTGGAGCACCCCCATTTTGGCTAGAGCGAGTGAGACTGAGGTGCCCGCAGAATGACTATAGCGAGTGAGACTGCAGTGAACGAGTGAGACTGGAATGCACAGAGGATGACTAGAGCGAGTGAGATTGCAGTGAGCGAGTGAGACTGGAGTGCCCCCAGGATTGCGAGTGAGACTGGAGTGAGCGAGTGAAACTGCAGTGCCCCCAGGAGGGCTAGAGCGAGTGAGACTGGAGTGTCCCCATGATGGCTAGAGCATGTGAGACTGGAGTGAGCGAGTGACACTGGAGTGCCCCCAGAATGACTAGAGCGAGTGAGACTGCAGTGAGCGAGTGAGACTGGAGTGCCCCCAGGATGGCTGGAGCGAGTGAGACTGAAGTGCCCCCAGGATGGCTAGAGCAAGTGAGACTGGTGTACCCCCAGGATGGCTGGAGCGAGTGAGACTGGAGTGCCCAGGATGGCTGGAGTGAGTGAGACTGGAGCGCCCCTACGATGGCTAGAGTGAGTGAGACTGGGGTGAGCGATTGAGACTGGAGTGCCCCCAGGATGACTACAGCGAGTGTGACTGGAGTGAGCAAGTGAAACTGGAGTGCCATGGATGGCTAGAGTGAGTGAGACTGCAGTGCCCCCAGGATGGCTAGAGCAAGTGAGAATGCAGTGCCCCCAGGATGACTAGAGCGAGTGAGACTGCAGTGAGTGAATGAGACTGTAGTGCCCCCAGGATGGCTAGAGCGAGTGAGACTGGAGTGCCCCCACGATGGCTAGAGCATGTGAGACTGCAGTGAGCAAGTGAGAATGGAGTGCCCCCAGGATGGCTGGAGCAAGTGAGACTTCAGTGAGTGAGTGAGACTGGAGTGCCCCCAGGATGGCTAGAGCGAGTGAGACTGGAATGAGCGAGTGAGACTGCAGTGCCCCCAGGATGGCTGGAGCGAGTCAGACTGGAGTGCCCCCATGATGGCTAGAGCATGTGAGACTGCAGTGAGCGAGTGAGACTGGAGTGCCCCCAGGATGGCTGGAGTGAGTTGGACTGCAGTGAGTGAGTGAGACTGGAGTGCCCCCAGGATGGCTAGAGTGAGTGAGACTGCAGCGCCCCCAAGATGGCTAGAGTGAGTGAGACTGGAGTGCCCCCAAGATGGCTAGAGTGAGTGAGACTGGAGAGCCCCCACGATGGCTAGAGCATGTGAGACTGGAGTGAGCGAGTGAGACTGGAGTTCCCTCAGTTTGGCTAGAGCCAGTGAGTCTGGGGTGCCCCCAAGATGGCTAGAGTGAGTGAGACTGCAGCGCCCCCAAGATGGCTAGAGTGAGTGAGACTGGAGTGCCCCCACGATGGCTAGAGCATGTGAGACTGGAGTGAGCGAGTGAGACTGGAGTTCCCTCAGTTTGGCTAGAGCCAGTGAGTCTGGGGTGACCCCAGGATGGCTAGAGCGAGTGAGACTGCAGGATGGATAAAACAAGTGAGACTGGAGTGAGCGAGTGACACTGGAGTGCCCTCGGGATGGCTGGAGCAAGTGAGACTGCAGTGCCCCCAGGATGGCTACAGCGACGGAGACTGCAGTGAGCGAGTGAGACTGGAGTGCCCCCAAAATTTCTGGAGCAAGTGAGACTGGAGTACCCCCAGGATGGCTAGAGCAAGTGAGATTGGAGTGAGCGAGTGAGACTGGAGTGCCCCCAGGATGGCTGGAGTGAGTGAGACTGGAGTGCGCCCATGATGGGTAGAGTAAGTGAGATTGGAGTGAGTGAGTGAGACTGCAGTGTCCCCAGGATGGCTAGAGCAAATGAGACTGGAGTGCCCCCAGGATGGCTATAGCGAGTGAGACTATTGTGCCCCCAGGATGGCTGGAGTGAGTGAGACTGAAGTGCCCCCACAATGGCTAGAGCATGTGAAACTGTTGTGCCCCCAGGATGGCTGGAGTGAGTGAGACTGGAGTGAGACTGGAGTGCCCCCACGATGGCTAGAGCTAGTGAGATGAAGTGCCCCCAGGATGGCTAGAGCAAGTGAGACTGAACTGCCCCAGGATGGCTAGAGCGAGTGAGACTGGAGTGCCCACAGGATGGCTAGAGCATGTGAAACTGTTGTGCCCCCAGGATGGCTGGAGTGAGTGAGACTGGAGTGAGACTGGAGTGCCCCCACGATGGCTAGAGCTAGTGAGATGAAGTGCCCCCAGGATGGCTAGAGCAAGTGAGACTGGAGTGCCCCCAGGATGGCTAGAGCAAGTGAGACTGGAGTGAGCGAGTGAGACAGGAGTGCCCCCAGGATGGCTACAACAAGTGAGACTGGAGTGAGGGAGTGAGATTGGAGTGCCCCCAGTGTTAGGGAGAATTCTCATTTATGGCTAATTTCCCCTCACCTAGTGAGTCCCTCAGCAGCTTTCCTGGATTTCTGGGGTTTATTTTTTTCCAGCAGGTAAGAGTGTGATCCATTTTCCGACTCTTACATGTGTTTTTCCGTGTGTATTTCTACTTTTTGTGTGATCTGGGGCTCTGCCGCCACACCACTCCATGAGCTCCACTTTTTTGTGTGTTACACAGCACCTTCAGTGCAGTGACACAGGATTGTTTTTTGAGACTTCCCACTGACTCCATTTTTCTGGGGCTGACTACTATCCCCCAGAAACATGTAAAGTTGCCATTAACTTTATGTAGTCTCTTTAAAACTACAGACCCAGTACACCCCATCTTACATGGAGTATTGGAAAGGGTTAATTCCTACCCCTTTTTGTCTGTGCCTCTTGGAGCGTTGTTTCGCTCTCTTAACATTAAGACTTGGCTTAGGTGGTACCTACCCTAACTTTTCCACCGCGATTATAGTATATAAACGTGGTACTGTATTTGGATATTGTTATTAGCCTCAAACATAAACCCGCTTGACCAAATACTTTTTATTTCGGCTGTGGTTGGGTTTTATCGCCATTTCTTTTTGTTAAAGTCCTTCTTGTGTTTCACTTTGCCCGGCAAACCATGTTTGCCTCCTTTGTTCGCCTATCTTTGGAGGGCTTCTGTCCAGAAGCCCTCCTTTGGCGTCTGGGTGTCTAGGTGGGCTGAATGTGAGCTAGGGGTGTAGTCACCCCCTGCACAGGGTCTCCTTGGAGACCCAAGTCGCACTTTGTCTTGATTGGCTGAGGTGGTTGTCCGGGCTGGACAACCCCCCCCTGCTGAGTGATTGACAGCCAGGCTGTGTGAATGGGGATTCTGGCATAAAAGGTAGGACTCTTGAGCTGGAAGTCAGAGAGTCGCCACTGGAACTGCAAAGAACCGAAGAGAAGCGGAGACGAGGACGGCTGCTGCTAATCGCTATCAGGTAATATTATCCCCATATATATGGTCGCCGTACATAATATCGCCGGGAAAAGGTCGTGGTGATATTATATGGGTGACCATATATATGGGGATTGGGGCAGCCAAAAAAAAAAAGAAACGGTTTGCGGGTTGCGGGGGTGTCCCCCCGCATGTTCCATACAATAATGTCCCCACAAAAAACGGCCATTTTTCGGCGATATTTTTGCATGCCGATATTTTTGTGGGGACATTATTACATGGAACCTGCTAATCCCCAGTCCCGGTGAAGCCCTGCTTTAGTCCTGAGTTATCTACCCTTCAACGACGATCCAGTCTGGAGTCTTCTTCCCTTGAGCCTCGTGAGATCAACCAGCTCACCTTCCACAGCCAGAGGACCCTCTCTGTTCCGAAATCGCTGCACACAGCTGTAGTGGTCCGGATAGCCATCTGAAGAGACACACCTGTTTTAAAGGAGTGCACCTTTTATTCACTGTTGCTTCGCTGCTGCTGGCTTCATCCCTGGGTAGTGCAGATCACTCCAGACGTCCTCCTTGTCCCCATGACTGAAGCTTCAGGAACCGTGAGTCTGCAGGAACTACCAGGAACAACTGCCGTGGCACCAGCTTTCTTCAAACGAATAAGGTACTGTGTCCGACTTCGGGAAAGTGGGGTGAACCCTTCTTCCTCACCAAAGGCTTGTCCTTTTCTTCCTTCCCTCTTATAACTTTTGCTTCCCTTTTTGACAGTATCCAAGTACTCCTGGCAACCTCAAACCATGAACTGTTGTAACCTTGTGATCCTCAACAACAGGACTCCTGTTCCATTTGACACTGGCACAGGCCTATTGACTTTTATATACTTGTTAGAAAGTGTCCTCTGATTCTATCTGCCTTGACAAAAGTATTGCCTATGATTTTTATCCCCTATTCTCTTGTGTTAATTCATGTGCTAAGTGTGTTTGACTTCGGTAACATGTCTTCCTGCGGGTACGGTTTTCTTTTGTGAGACCGAACTGTCATTACTGGCAAAAAAGTGATTGCGTATTAACCCACAGTAACGTCTTTGTTTCACAACACCAGTCTGTCAAATCCTAATGTACTTACCTTGAATTGATCTGCACAAGGGGAATTGGGTGTGTGTAGTATATTTAGAGTGTGGTTTTATTTTAATAGAAGTGAAGTGTTTTGTGAACAGATGGTTTAAAAATAAATGTACTTACATTTTTTAACCAGAAACCTTGAGTCAGTGTTTGCTTGAGTCACAGTAATTGTGGTCCCTTTGCGTAATCTCTGCTACTGCTCATATACTCTCGAGATAAGCCTGGCTGCTCCGCTACTTCTACCACTTTAACATAGTAGTACAGGCTTGTACCAAAGGTGAAATTGTATTACCACTTGTGGTCTTAATTGTGTGCAGTGATCCCTAAGGGCACTGCACAGGATTCTGCCTAACACCCAGGATGGCTGGAGCAAGTGAGAATGCAGTGACCCCAGGATGGCTAGAGCAAGTGGGACTGGAGTGCCCCCAGGATGGCTGGAGCAAGTGAGACTGGAGTACCCCCAGGATGGCTAGAGCGAGTGAGACTGGAGTGAGCGAGTGAGACTGCAGTGCCCCCAGGATGGCTGGAGTGAGTGAGACTGGAGTGCCCCCAGGATGGCTAGAGCGTGTGAGACTGGAGTGAGCGAGTGAGACTGCAGTGCCCCCAGGATGGCTGGAGTGAGTGAGACTGGAGTGCCCCCAGGATGGCTGGAGCAAGTGAGACTGGAGTACCCCAGGATGGCTAGAGCGAGTGAGATTGGAGTGAGTGAGACTACAGTTCCCCCAGGATGGCTCGAGTGAGTGAGACTGGAGTGCCCCACGATGGCTAGAGCAAGTGAGATTGGAGTGCCCCCAGGTTGGCTAGAACAAGTGAGACTGAAGCTCCATTACGGGTCTTCCTTGTGCAGGCCCCGGGAGTGCATGGAGGCTAGCCATGTAGCTCCATTATGAGTCTTCTTCGTGCAGGCCTCGGGTGTGCATGGATGCTAGCCATTTAGCTACATTATGGGTCTTCTTCGTGCATCCCCGGCAGTGCATTGAGGCGAGCCATGGAGCTCCATTGCGAGTCTTCTTCGTGCAGAACCCGGGAGTGCATGGAGGCTAGCCATGTAGCTCCATTATGAGTCTTCTTCATGCATCCCCGGGAGTGCATGGAGGTTAGCCATGTAGCTCCATTGCCAGTCTTCTTTGTGCAGGCACCAGGTGTGCATTGAGGCTAGCCATTTAGCTCCATTATGGGTCTTCTTCGTGCAGGCCCCGGGAGTGCATTGAGGCTAGCCATGTAGATCCATTATGAGTCTTCTTCGTGCAGGCCCTGGGAGTGCGTGGAGGCTAGCCATGTAGCTCCATTATGAGTCTTCTTTGTGCAGGCCCCAGGAGTGCATGGAGGCTAGCTATGTAGCTCCATTACAAGTCTTCTTCGTGGAGGCCCCAGATGTGCATGGTGGCTAGTCATTTAGCTCCATTATGGGTCTTCTTCGTGCAGGTCCCTGGGAGTGCATGAAGGCTAGCCATGCAGCTCCATTATGAGTCTTCTTCGTGCAGGTCCCGGGTGTGCATGGAGGCTAGCCATTTAGCTCCATTATGGGTCTTCTTCGTGCGGGCCCCGGGAGTGCATGGAGGCTAGCCATGTAGCTCCATTACGAGTCTTCTACGTGCAGGCCCCGGGTGTGCATGGAGGCTAGCCATTTAGCTCAAGAGTGCATGGAGGCTAGCCATGTAGCTCCATTATGAGTCTTCTTCGTGCAGGCCTCGGGTGTGCATGGAGGCTAGCCATGTAGCTCCATTATGAGTCTTCTTCGTGCAGGCCCCGGGTGTGCATGGAGGCTAGCCATTTAGCTCCATTTTGGGTCTTCTTCATGCAGGCCCCGGGAGTGCATGGAGGCTAGCAATGTAGCTCCATTATGAGTCTTATTCGTGCAGGCCCCGGGTGTGCATGGAGGCTAGCCATTTAGCTCCATTATGGGTCTTCTTCGTGCAGGCCCCGGGTGTGCATGGAGGCTAGCCATGTAGCTCCATTATGAGTCTTCTTCGTGCAGGCCCCGGGTGTGCATGGAGGCTAGCCATTTAGCTCCATTATGGGTGTTCTTCCTGCAGGCCCCGGGAGTGCATGGAGGCTAGCCATGTAGCTCCATTATGAGTCTTCTTCGTGCAGGCCTCGGGTGTGCATGGAGGCTAGCCATGTAGCTCCATTACGAGTCTTCTTCGTGCAGGCCCCAGGTGTGCATGGAGGCTAGCCATTTAGCTCCATTATGGGTCTTCTTCGTGCAGCCCCGGCAGTGCATTGAGGCGAGCCATGGAGCTCCATTGCGAGTCTTCGTCGTGCAGAACCCGAGAGTGCATGGAGGCTAGCCATGTAGCTCCATAATGAGTCTTTTTCGCGCAGCCCCTGGGAGTACATGGAGGATAGCCATGTAGCTCCATTACGAGTCTTCTTCGCGCAGCCCCCGGGTGTGCATGGAGGCTAGACATTTAGATACATTATGGGTGTTCTTCGGGCATCCCCAGGAGTGCATTGAGGCGAGCCATGTAGCTCCATTGTGAGTCTTATTCGCGCAGACCCCGGGAGTGCATGGAGGCTAGCCATGTAGCTCCATTATGATTCTTTTTCATCCAAGCCAAGGGAGTGCATGGAGGCTAGCCATGTTGCCCCATTATCAGTCTTCTTCGTGCAGGCCCTGGGAGTGCATGGAGGCTAGCCATGTAGCTCCATTACGAGTCTTCTTCGTGCAGTCCCCGTGAGTGCATGAAGGCTAGCCATGCAGCTCCATTACAAGTCTTCTTCGTGCAGGCCCGGGAGTGCATGGAGGCTAGCCATGTAGCTCAATTATGAGTCTTTTTCATCCAAGCCACGGGAGTGCATGGAGGCTAGCCATGTAGCTTCATTACAAGTCTTCTTTGTGCAGGCCCTGGGAGTGCATGAAGGCTAGCCATGTAGCTCCATTACAAGTCCTCTTTGTGCAGGCCCCGTGAGTGCATGGAGGCTAGCCATGTAGCTACATTACGAGTCTTCTTCGTGCAGGCACCGTGAGTGCATGAAAGCTAGCCGTGTAGCTCCATTATGAGTCTTCTTCGTGCAGGCCCCGGGAGTGCATGGAGGCTAGCCATGTAGCTCCATTACGGGTCTTCTTCGTGCACGCCCCAAGAGTGCATGGAGGCTAGCCATGTAGCTCCATTACAGTCTTCTTCGTGCAGGTCCCAGGTGTGCATGGAGATTAGCCATTTAGCTCCATTATGGGTCTTCTTCGTGCACGCCCCAGGAGTGCATGGAGGCTAGCCAGGAAGCTCCATAATGGGTCTTCTTCATGTAGGCCCCAGGAGTGCATTGAGGCTAGCCATGTCGCTCCATTACGAGTCTTCTTCGTGCAGGCCCCAGGGGTGTGTGGAGGTTATCCATGTTGCTCTATTACAAGTCTTCTTCGTGCACACCCCAGGAGTGCATGGAGGCTAGCCACGTAGCTCCATTATGGGTCTTCTTCGTGCATGCCCCGGGAGTGCATGGAGGCTAGCTAGCTAGCTACGTAGCTCCATTACGGGTCTTCTTTGTGCATCCCCGGGAGTGCTTTGAGGCGAGCCATGTAGCTCCATTGCGAGTCTTCTTCATGCAGACCCTGGGAGTGCATGGAGTCTAGCCGTGTAGCTCCATTATGAGCCTTCTTTGTGCAGGTCCTGGGAGTGCATGGAGGCTAGCCATGTAGCTCCATTACGAGTCTTCTTGGTGCAGCCCCTGGAATGCATGGAGGCTAGT
The DNA here is from genome assembly GCF_040938575.1 of Ambystoma mexicanum. Lineage (NCBI taxonomy): Eukaryota > Metazoa > Chordata > Amphibia > Caudata > Ambystomatidae > Ambystoma > Ambystoma mexicanum. Next base: position 1,301,317,600 of record NC_090926.1, on the reverse strand, counting down.
CATGTAGCTCCATTACAAGTCTTCTTCATGCATCCCCGGGAGTGCATGGAGGTTAGCCATGTAGCTCCATTACCAGTCTTCTTCGTGCAGGCACCAGGTGTGCATGGAGGCTAGCCATTTAGCTCCATTATGGGTCTTCTTCGTGCAGGCCCCGGGAGTGCATTGAGGCTAGCCAGGTAGATCCATTATGAGTCTTCTTCGTGCAGGCCCTGGGAGTGCGTGGAGGCTAACCATGTAGCTCCATTATGAGTCTTCTTTGTGCAGGCCCCAGGAGTGCATGGAGGCTAGCTATGTAGCTCCATTACAAGTCTTCTTCGTGGAGGCCCCAGATGTGCATGGAGGCTAGTCATTTAGCTCCATTATGGGTCTTCTTCGTGCAGGTCCCTGGGAGTGCATGAAGGCTAGCCATGCAGCTCCATTACGAGTGTTCTTCGTGCAGGTCCCGGGTGTGCATGGAGGCTAGCCATTTAGCTCCATTATGGGTCTTCTTTGTGCGGGCCCCGGGAGTGCATGGAGGCTAGCCATGTAGCTCCATTACGAGTCTTCTACGTGCAGGCCCCGGGTGTGCATGGAGGCTAGCCATTTAGCTCCATTATGGGTCTTCTTCGTGCAGGCCCCAAGAGTGCATGGAGGCTAGCCATGTAGCTCCATTATGAGTCTTCTTCGTGCAGGCCTCGGGTGTGCATGGAGGCTAGCCATGTAGCTCCATTATGAGTCTTCTTCGTGCAGGCCCCGGGTGTGCATGGAGGCTAGCCATTTAGCTCCATTATGGGTCTTCTTCGTGCAGGCCCCGGGAGTGCATGGAGGCTAGCCATGTAGCTCCATTATGAGTCTTATTCGTGCAGGCCCCGGGTGTGCATGGAGGCTAGCCATTTAGCTCCATTATGGGTCTTCTTCGTGCAGGCCCCGGGAGTGCATGGAGGCTAGCCATGTAGCTCCATTATGAGTCTTATTCGTGCAGGCCCTGGGAGTGCATGGAGGCTAGCCATGTAGCTCCCGTGTGAGTCTTCTTTGTGCAGGCCCCGGGTGTGCATGGAGGCTAGCCATTTAGCTTCATTATGGGTCTTCTTCGTGCAGGCCCCGGGAGTGCATGGAGGCTAGCCATGTAGCTCCATTATGAGTCTTATTCGTACAGGCCCCAGGTGTGCATGGAGGCTAGCCATTTAGCTCCATTATGGGTCTTCTTCGTGCAGGCCCCGGGAGTGCATGGAGGCTAGCCATGTAGCTCCATTATGAGCCTTATTCGTGCAGGCCCCGGGTGTGCATTGAGGCTAGCCATTTAGCTCCATTATGGGTCTTCTTCGTGCAGGCCCCGGGAGTGCATGGAGGCTAGCCATGTAGCTCCATTATGAGTCTTATTCGTGCAGGCCCCGAGAGTGCATGGAGGCTAGCCATGTAGCTCCATTATGAGTCTTATTTGTGCAGGCCCCGGGTGTGCATTGAGGCTAGCCATTTAGCTCCATTATGGGTCTTCTTCGTGCAGGTCACAAGAGTGCATGAAGGCTAGCCGTGTAGCTCCATTATGAGTCTTCTTCGTGCAGGCCCCGGGAGTGCATGGAGGCTAGCCATGTAGCTCCATTATGATTCTTTTTCATCCAAGCCAAGGGAGTGCATGGAGGCTAGCCATGTAGCTCCATTACAAGTCTTCTTCGTGCAGGCCCCGGGAGTGCATGGAGGCTAGCCATGTTGCCCCATTATCAGTCTTCTTCGTGCAGGCCCTGGGAGTGCATGGAGGCTAGCCATGTAGCTCCATTACGAGTCTTCTTCGTGCAGTCCCCGTGAGTGCATGAAGGCTAGCCATGCAGCTCCATTACAAGTCTTCTTCGTGCAGGCCCGGGAGTGCATGGAGGCTAGCCATGTAGCTCAATTATGAGTCTTTTTCATCCAAGCCACGGGAGTGCATGAAGGCTAGCCATGTAGCTCCATTACAAGTCCTCTTTGTGCAGGCCCCGTGAGTGCATGGAGGCTAGCCATGTAGCTACATTACGAGTCTTCTTCGTGCAGGCCCCGTGAGTGCATGAAAGCTAGCCGTGTAGCTCCATTATGAGTCTTCTTCGTGCAGGCCCCGGGAGTGCATGGAGGCTAGCCATGTAGCTCCATTACGGGTCTTCTTCGTGCACGCCCCAAGAGTGCATGGAGGCTAGCCATGTAGCTCCATTACAGTCTTCTTCGTGCAGGTCCCAGGTGTGCATGGAGATTAGCCATTTAGCTCCATTATGGGTCTTCTTCGTGCACGCCCCAGGAGTGCATGGAGGCTAGCCAGGAAGCTCCATAATGGGTCTTCTTCATGTAGGCCCCAGGAGTGCATTGAGGCTAGCCATGTCGCTCCATTACGAGTCTTCTTCGTGCAGGCCCCAGGGGTGTGTGGAGGTTATCCATGTTGCTCTATTACAAGTCTTCTTCGTGCACACCCCAGGAGTGCATGGACGCTAGCCACGTAGCTCCATTATGGGTCTTCTTCGTGCATGCCCCGGGAGTGCATGGAGGCTAGCTAGCTAGCTACATAGCTCCATTACGGGTCTTCTTTGTGCATCCCCGGGAGTGCTTTGAGGCGAGCCATGTAGCTCCATTGCGAGTCTTCTTCATGCAGACCCTGGGAGTGCATGGAGTCTAGCCGTGTAGCTCCATTATGAGCCTTCTTTGTGCAGGTCCTGGGAGTGCATGGAGGCTAGCCATGTAGCTCCATTACGAGTCTTCTTGGTGCAGCCCCTGGAGTGCATGGAGGCTAGTCATGTAGCTCCATTACAAGTCTTCTTCATGCATCCCCGGGAGTGCATGGAGGTTAGCCATGTAGCTCCATTACCAGTCTTCTTCGTGCAGGCACCAGGTGTGCATGGAGGCTAGCCATTTAGCTCCATTATGGGTCTTCTTCGTGCAGGCCCCGGGAGTGCATTGAGGCTAGCCAGGTAGATCCATTATGAGTCTTCTTCGTGCAGGCCCTGGGAGTGCGTGGAGGCTAACCATGTAGCTCCATTATGAGTCTTCTTTGTGCAGGCCCCAGGAGTGCATGGAGGCTAGCTATGTAGCTCCATTACAAGTCTTCTTCGTGGAGGCCCCAGATGTGCATGGAGGCTAGTCATTTAGCTCCATTATGGGTCTTCTTCGTGCAGGTCCCTGGGAGTGCATGAAGGCTAGCCATGCAGCTCCATTACGAGTCTTCTTCGTGCAGGTCCCGGGTGTGCATGGAGGCTAGCCATTTAGCTCCATTATGGGTCTTCTTTGTGCGGGCCCCGGGAGTGCATGGAGGCTAGCCATGTAGCTCCATTACGAGTCTTCTACGTGCAGGCCCCGGGTGTGCATGGAGGCTAGCCATTTAGCTCCATTATGGGTCTTCTTCGTGCAGGCCCCAAGAGTGCATGGAGGCTAGCCATGTAGCTCTATTATGAGTCTTCTTCGTGCAGGCCTCGGGTGTGCATGGAGGCTAGCCATGTAGCTCCATTATGAGTCTTCTTCGTGCAGGCCCCGGGTGTGCATGGAGGCTAGCCATTTAGCTCCATTATGGGTCTTCTTCGTGCAGGCCCCGGGAGTGCATGGAGGCTAGCCATGTAGCTCCATTATGAGTCTTATTCGTGCAGGCCCTGGGAGTGCATGGAGGCTAGCCATGTAGCTCCCGTGTGAGTCTTCTTTGTGCAGGCCCCGGGTGTGCATGGAGGCTAGCCATTTAGCTTCATTATGGGTCTTCTTCGTGCAGGCCCCGGGAGTGCATGGAGGCTAGCCATGTAGCTCCATTATGAGTCTTATTCGTACAGGCCCCAGGTGTGCATGGAGGCTAGCCATTTAGCTCCATTATGGGTCTTCTTCGTGCAGGCCCCGGGAGTGCATGGAGGCTAGCCATGTAGCTCCATTATGAGTCTTATTCGTGCAGGCCCTGGGAGTGCATGGAGGCTAGCCATGTAGCTCCCGTGTGAGTCTTCTTTGTGCAGGCCCCGGGTGTGCATGGAGGCTAGCCATTTAGCTTCATTATGGGTCTTCTTCGTGCAGGCCCCGGGAGTGCATGGAGGCTAGCCATGTAGCTCCATTATGAGTCTTATTCGTACAGGCCCCAGGTGTGCATGGAGGCTAGCCATTTAGCTCCATTATGGGTCTTCTTCGTGCAGGCCCCGGGAGTGCATGGAGGCTAGCCATGTAGCTCCATTATGAGTCTTATTCGTGCAGGCCCCGGGTGTGCATTGAGGCTAGCCATTTAGCTCCATTATGGGTCTTCTTCGTGCAGGCCCCGGGAGTGCATGGAGGCTAGCCATGTAGCTCCATTATGAGTCTTATTCGTGCAGGCCCCGAGAGTGCATGGAGGCTAGCCATGTAGCTCCATTATGAGTCTTATTTGTGCAGGCCCCGGGTGTGCATTGAGGCTAGCCATTTAGCTCCATTATGGGTCTTCTTCGTGCAGGTCACAAGAGTGCATGAAGGCTAGCCCTGTAGCTCCATTATGAGTCTTCTTCGTGCAGGCCCCGGGAGTGCATGGAGGCTAGCCATGTAGCTTCATTACAAGTCTTCTTTGTGCAGGCGCTGGGAGTGCATGAAGGCTAGCCATGTAGCTCCATTACGAGTCTTCTTTGTGCAGGCCCCGTGAGTGCATGGAGGCTAGCCATGTAGCTACATTACGAGTCTTCTTCGTGCAGGCCCCGTGAGTGCATGAAGGCTAGCCGTGTAGCTCCATTATGAGTCTTCTTCGTGCAGGCCCCGGGAGTGCATGGAGGCTAGCCATGTAGCTCCATTACGGGTCTTCTTCGTGCACGCCCCAAGAGTGCATGGAGGCTAGCCATGTAGCTCCATTACAGTCTTCTTCGTGCAGGTCCCAGGTGTGCATGGAGATTAGCCATTTAGCTCCATTATGGGTCTTCTTCGTGCACGCCCCAGGAGTGCATGGAGGCTAGCCAGGAAGCTCCATAATGGGTCTTCTTCATGTAGGCCCCAGGAGTGCATTGAGGCTAGCCATGTCGCTCCATTACGAGTCTTCTTCGTGCAGGCCCCAGGGGTGTGTGGAGGTTATCCATGTTGCTCTATTACAAGTCTTCTTCGTGCACACCCCAGGAGTGCATGGAGGCTAGCCACGTAGCTCCATTATGGGTCTTCTTCGTGCATGCCCCGGGAGTGCATGGAGGCTAGCTAGCTAGCTACGTAGCTCCATTACGGGTCTTCTTTGTGCATCCCCGGGAGTGCTTTGAGGCGAGCCATGTAGCTCCATTGCGAGTCTTCTTCATGCAGACCCTGGGAGTGCATGGAGTCTAGCCGTGTAGCTCCATTATGAGCCTTCTTTGTGCAGGTCCTGGGAGTGCATGGAGGCTAGCCATGTAGCTCCATTACGAGTCTTCTTGGTGCAGCCCCTGGAGTGCATGGAGGCTAGCCATGTAGCTCCATTATGAGTCTTCTTCGTGCAGGCCTCGGGTGTGCATGGAGGCTAGCCATGTAGCTCCATTATGAGTCTTCTTCGTGCAGGCCCCGGGTGTGCATGGAGGCTAGCCATTTAGCTCCATTATGGGTCTTCTTCGTGCAGGCCCCGGGAGTGCATGGAGGCTAGCCATGTAGCTCCATTATGAGTCTTATTCGTGCAGGCCCTGGGAGTGCATGGAGGCTAGCCATGTAGCTACATTACGAGTCTTCTTCGTGCAGGCCCCGTGAGTGCATGAAGGCTAGCCGTGTAGCTCCATTATGAGTCTTCTTCGTGCAGGCCCCGGGAGTGCATGGAGGCTAGCCATGTAGCTCCATTACGGGTCTTCTTCGTGCAGGCCCCGGGAGTGCATGGAGGCTAGCCATGTAGCTCCATTACAGTCTTCTTCGTGCAGGTCCCAGGTGTGCATGGAGATTAGCCATTTAGCTCCATTATGGGTCTTCTTCGTGCAGGCCCCGGGAGTGCATGGAGGCTAGCCATGTAGCTCCATTATGAGTCTTCTTCGTGCAGGCACTGGGAGTGCATGGAGGCTAGCCATGTAGCTCCATTATGAGTCTTATTCGTGCAGGCCCCGGGTGTGCATGGAGGCTAGCCATTTAGCTCCATTATGGGTCTTCTTCGTGCAGGCCCCAAGAGTGCATGGAGGCTAGCCATGTAGCTCCATTATGAGTCTTCTTCGTGCAGGCCTCGGGTGTGCATGGAGGCTAGCCATGTAGCTCCATTATGAGTCTTCTTCGTGCAGGCTCCGGGTGTGCATGGAGGCTAGCCATTTAGCTCCATTATGGGTCTTCTTCGTGCAGGCCCCGGGAGTGCATGGAGGCTAGCCATGTAGCTCCATTATGAGTCTTATTCGTACAGGCCCCGGGTGTGCATGGAGGCTAGCCATTTAGCTCCATTATGGGTCTTCTTCGTGCAGGCCCCGGGAGTGCATGGAGGCTAGCCATGTAGCTCCATTATGAGTCTTATTCGTGCAGGCCCCGGGTGTGCATTGAGGCTAGCCATTTAGCTCCATTATGGGTCTTCTTCGTGCAGGCCCCGGGAGTGCATGGAGGCTAGCCATGTAGCTCCATTATGAGTCTTATTCGTGCAGGCCCCGAGAGTGCATGGAGGCTAGCCATGTAGCTCCATTATGAGTCTTATTTGTGCAGGCCCCGGGTGTGCATTGAGGCTAGCCATTTAGCTCCATTATGGGTCTTCTTCGTGCAGGTCACAAGAGTGCATGAAGGCTAGCCGTGTAGCTCCATTATGAGTCTTCTTCGTGCAGGCCCCGGGAGTGCATGGAGGCTAGCCATGTAGCTTCATTACAAGTCTTCTTTGTGCAGGCGCTGGGAGTGCATGAAGGCTAGCCATGTAGCTCCATTACGAGTCTTCTTTGTGCAGGCCCCGTGAGTGCATGGAGGCTAGCCATGTAGCTACATTACGAGTCTTCTTCGTGCAGGCCCCGTGAGTGCATGAAGGCTAGCCGTGTAGCTCCATTATGAGTCTTCTTCGTGCAGGCCCCGGGAGTGCATGGAGGCTAGCCATGTAGCTCCATTATGAGTCTTATTCGTACAGGCCCCAGGTGTGCATGGAGGCTAGCCATTTAGCTCCATTATGGGTCTTCTTCGTGCAGGCCCCGGGAGTGCATGGAGGCTAGCCATGTAGCTCCATTATGAGTCTTATTCGTGCAGGCCCCGGGTGTGCATTGAGGCTAGCCATTTAGCTCCGTTATGGGTCTTCTTCGTGCAGGCCCCGGGAGTGCATGGAGGCTAGCCATGTAGCTCCATTATGAGTCTTATTCGTGCAGGCCCCGAGAGTGCATGGAGGCTAGCCATGTAGCTCCATTATGAGTCTTATTTGTGCAGGCCCCGGGTGTGCATTGAGGCTAGCCATTTAGCTCCATTATGGGTCTTCTTCGTGCAGGTCACAAGAGTGCATGAAGGCTAGCCGTGTAGCTCCATTATGAGTCTTCTTCGTGCAGGCCCCGGGAGTGCATGGAGGCTAGCCATGTAGCTTCATTACAAGTCTTCTTTGTGCAGGCGCTGGGAGTGCATGAAGGCTAGCCATGTAGCTCCATTACGAGTCTTCTTTGTGCAGGCCCCGTGAGTGCATGGAGGCTAGCCATGTAGCTACATTACGAGTCTTCTTCGTGCAGGCCCCGTGAGTGCATGAAGGCTAGCCGTGTAGCTCCATTATGAGTCTTCTTCGTGCAGGCCCCGGGAGTGCATGGAGGCTAGCCATGTAGCTCCATTACGGGTCTTCTTCGTGCACGCCCCAAGAGTGCATGGAGGCTAGCCATGTAGCTCCATTACAGTCTTCTTCGTGCAGGTCCCAGGTGTGCATGGAGATTAGCCATTTAGCTCCATTATGGGTCTTCTTCGTGCACGCCCCAGGAGTGCATGGAGGCTAGCCAGGAAGCTCCATAATGGGTCTTCTTCATGTAGGCCCCAGGAGTGCATTGAGGCTAGCCATGTCGCTCCATTACGAGTCTTCTTCGTGCAGGCCCCAGGGGTGTGTGGAGGTTATCCATGTTGCTCTATTACAAGTCTTCTTCGTGCACACCCCAGGAGTGCATGGAGGCTAGCCACGTAGCTCCATTATGGGTCTTCTTCGTGCATGCCCCGGGAGTGCATGGAGGCTAGCTAGCTAGCTACGTAGCTCCATTACGGGTCTTCTTTGTGCATCCCCGGGAGTGCTTTGAGGCGAGCCATGTAGCTCCATTGCGAGTCTTCTTCATGCAGACCCTGGGAGTGCATGGAGTCTAGCCGTGTAGCTCCATTATGAGCCTTCTTTGTGCAGGTCCTGGGAGTGCATGGAGGCTAGCCATGTAGCTCCATTACGAGTCTTCTTGGTGCAGCCCCTGGAGTGCATGGAGGCTAGTCATGTAGCTCCATTATGAGTCTTCTTCGTGCAGGCCCCGGTTGTGCATGGAGGCTAGCCATTTAGCTCCATTATGGGTCTTCTTCGTGCAGGCCCCAAGAGTGCATGGAGGCTAGCCATGTAGCTCCATTATGAGTCTTCTTCGTGCAGGCCTCGGGTGTGCATGGAGGCTAGCCATGTAGCTCCATTATGAGTCTTCTTCGTGCAGGCCCCGGGTGTGCATGGAGGCTAGCCATTTAGCTCCATTATGGGTCTTCTTCGTGCAGGCCCCGGGAGTGCATGGAGGCTAGCCATGTAGCTCCATTATGAGTCTTATTCGTGCAGGCCCTGGGAGTGCATGGAGGCTAGCCATTTAGCTCCATTATGGGTCTTCTTCGTGCAGGCCCCGGGTGTGCATGGAGGCTAGCCATTTAGCTCCATTATGGGTCTTCTTCGTGCAGGCCCCGGGAGTGCATGGAGGCTAGCCATGTAGCTCCATGATGGGTCTTCTTCATGCAGGCCCCGGGAGTGCATGGAGGCTAGCCATGTAGCTCCATTATGAGTCTTATTCTTGCAGGCCCCGGGTGTGCATGGAGGCTAGCCATTTAGCTCCATTATGGGTCTTCTTCGTGCAGGCCCCGGGAGTGCATGGAGGCTAGCCATGTAGCTCCATTATGAGTCTTCTTCGTGCAGGCACTGGGAGTGCATGGAGGCTAGCCATGTAGCTCCATTATGAGTCTTATTCGTGCAGGCCCCGGGTGTGCATGGAGGCTAGCCATTTAGCTCCATTATGGGTCTTCTTCGTGCAGGCCCCAAGAGTGCATGGAGGCTAGCCATGTAGCTCCATTATGAGTCTTCTTCGTGCAGGCTCCGGGTGTGCATGGAGGCTAGCCATTTAGCTCCATTATGGGTCTTCTTCGTGCAGGCCCCGGGAGTGCATGGAGGCTAGCCATGTAGCTCCATTATGAGTCTTATTCTTGCAGGCCCCGGGTGTGCATGGAGGCTAGCCATTTAGCTCCATTATGGGTCTTCTTCGTGCAGGCCCCGGGAGTGCATGGAGGCTAGCCATGTAGCTCCATTATGAGTCTTCTTCGTGCAGGCACTGGGAGTGCATGGAGGCTAGCCATGTAGCTCCATTATGAGTCTTATTCGTGCAGGCCCCGGGTGTGCATGGAGGCTAGCCATTTAGCTCCATTATGGGTCTTCTTCGTGCAGGCCCCAAGAGTGCATGGAGGCTAGCCATGTAGCTCCATTATGAGTCTTCTTCGTGCAGGCTCCGGGTGTGCATGGAGGCTAGCCATTTAGCTCCATTATGGGTCTTCTTCGTGCAGGCCCCGGGAGTGCATGGAGGCTAGCCATGTAGCTCCATTATGAGTCTTCTTCGTGCAGGCCCTGGGAGTGCATGGAGGCTAGCCATGTAGCTCCATTATGAGTCTTATTCGTGCAGGCCCCGGGTGTGCATGGAGGCTAGCCATTTAGCTCCATTATGGTTCTTCTTCGTGCAGGCCCCGGGTGTGCATGGAGGCTAGCCATTTAGCTCCATTATGGTTCTTCTTCGTGCAGGCCCCGGGAGTGCATGGAGGCTAGCCATGTAGCTCCATTATGGGTCTTCTTCATGCAGGCCCCGGGAGTGCATGGAGGCTAGCCATGTAGCTCCATTATGAGTCTTATTCGTGCAGGCCCTGGGTGTGCATGGAGGCTAGCCATTTAGCTCCATTATGGGTCTTCTTCATGCAGGCCCCGGGTGTGCATGGAGGCTAGCCATTTAGCTCCATTATGGGTCTTCTTCGTGCAGGCCCCGGGAGTGCATGGAGGCTAGCCATGTAGCTCCATTATGAGTCTTCTTCGTGCAGGCACTGGGAGTGCATGGAGGCTAGCCATGTAGCTCCATTATGAGTCTTATTCGTGCAGGCCCCGGGTGTGCATGGAGGCTAGCCATTTAGCTCCATTATGGGTCTTCTTCGTGCAGGCCCCAAGAGTGCATGGAGGCTAGCCATGTAGCTCCATTATGAGTCTTCTTCGTGCAGGCTCCGGGTGTGCATGGAGGCTAGCCATTTAGCTCCATTATGGGTCTTCTTCGTGCAGGCCCCGGGAGTGCATGGAGGCTAGCCATGTAGCTCCATTATGAGTCTTCTTCGTGCAGGCCCTGGGAGTGCATGGAGGCTAGCCATGTAGCTCCATTATGAGTCTTATTCGTGCAGGCCCCGGGTGTGCATGGAGGCTAGCCATTTAGCTCCATTATGGTTCTTCTTCGTGCAGGCCCCGGGTGTGCATGGAGGCTAGCCATTTAGCTCCATTATGGTTCTTCTTCGTGCAGGCCCCGGGAGTGCATGGAGGCTAGCCATGTAGCTCCATTATGGGTCTTCTTCATGCAGGCCCCGGGAGTGCATGGAGGCTAGCCATGTAGCTCCATTATGAGTCTTATTCGTGCAGGCCCTGGGTGTGCATGGAGGCTAGCCATTTAGCTCCATTATGGGTCTTCTTCATGCAGGCCCCGGGAGTGCATGGAGGCTAGCCATGTAGCTCCATTATGAGTCTTATTCGTGCAGGCCCTGGGAGTGCATTGAGGCTAGCCATGTAGCTCCATTATGAGTCTTATTCGTGCAGGCCCCGGGTGTGCATGGAGGCTAGCCATTTAGCTCCATTATGGGTCTTCTTCGTGCAGGCCCCAAGAGTGCATGGAGGCTAGCCATGTAGCTCCATTATGAGTCTTCTTCGTGCAGGCCTCGGGTGTGCATGGAGGCTAGCCATTTAGCTCCATTATGGGTCTTCTTCGTGCAGGCCCCAAGAGTGCATGGAGGCTACCCATGTAGCTCCATTATGAGTCTTCTTCGTGCAGGCCTTGGGTGTGCATGGAGGCTAGCCATTTAGCTCCATTATGGGTCTTCTTCGTGCAGGCCCCGGGAGTGCATGGAGGCTAGTCATGTAGCTCCATTATGAGTCTTATTCGTACAGGCCCCAGGTGTGCATGGAGGCTAGCCATTTAGCTCCATTATGGTTCTTCTTCGTGCAGGCCCCAAGAGTGCATGGAGGCTAGCCATGTAGCTCCATTATGAGTCTTCTTCGTGCAGGCCTCGGGTGTGCATGGAGGCTAGCCATGTAGCTCCATTATGAGTCTTCTTCGTGCAGGCCCCGGGTGTGCATGGAGGCTAGCCATTTAGCTCCATTATGGGTCTTCTTCGTGCAGGCCCCGGGAGTGCATGGAGGCTAGCCATGTAGCTCCATTATGAGTCTTATTCGTGCAGGCCCCGGGTGTGCATGGAGGCTAGCCATTTAGCTCCATTATGGGTCTTCTTCATGGAGGCCCCGGGAGTGTATGGAGGGCTAGCCATGTTGCTCCATTAGGAGTCTTCTTCATGCAGGCCCCGAGTGTGCATGGAGGCTAGCCATTTAGCTCCATTATGGGTCTTCTTCGTGCAGGCCCCGGGAGTGCATGGAGGCTAGCCATGTAGCTCCATTATGAGTCTTATTCGTGCAGGCCCCGGGTGTGCATTGAGGCTAGCCATTTAGCTCCATTATAGGTCTTCTTCGTGCAGGCCCCGGGAGTGCATGGAGGCTAGCCATGTAGCTCCATTATGAGTCTTATTCGTGCAGGCCCCGAGAGTGCATGGAGGCTAGCCATGTAGCTCCATTATGAGTCTTATTTGTGCAGGCCCCGGGTGTGCATTGAGGCTAGCCATTTAGCTCCATTATGGGTCTTCTTCGTGCAGGCCCCAAGAGTGCATGGAGGCTAGCCATGTAGCTCCATTATGAGTCTTCTTCGTGCAGGCCTCGGGTGTGTATGGAGGCTAGCCATGTAGCTCCATTATGAGTCTTCTTCGTGCAGGCCCCGGGTGTGCATGGAGGCTAGCCAGGAAGCTCCATAATGGGTCTTCTTCGTGCAGGCCCCGGGTGTGTATGGAGGCTAGCCATGTAGCTCCATTATGAGTCTTCTTCGTGCAGGCCCCGGGAGTGCTTGGAGGCTAGCCATGTAGCTCTATTATCAGTCTTATTCGTGCAGGCCACCCGGTGTGCATTGAGGCTAGCCGATTAGCTCCATTATGGGTCTTCTTCGTGCAGGCCCCGGGAGTGCATGGAGGCTAGCCATGTAGCTCCATTATGAGTCTTATTCGTGCAGGCCCCGAAAGTGCATGGAGGCTAGCCATGTAGCTCCATTATGAGTCTTATTTGTGCAGGCCCCGGGTGTGCCTTGAGGCTAGCCATTTAGCTCCATTATGGGTCTTCTTCGTGCAGGCCCCAAGAGTGCATGGAGGCTAGCCATGTAGCTCCATTATGAGTCTTCTTCGTGCAGGCCTCGGGTGTGTATGGAGGCTAGCCATGTAGCTCCATTATGAGTCTTCTTCGTGCAGGCCCCGGGTGTGCATGGAGGCTAGCCAGGAAGCTCCATTATGGGTCTTCTTCCTGCAGGCCCCGGGAGTGCATGGAGGCTAGCCATGTAGCTCCATTATGAGTCTTATTCGTGCAGGCCCTGGGTGTGCATGGAGGCTAGCCATGTAGCTCCATTATGAGTCTTATTCGTGCAGGCCCCGGGTGTGCATGGAGGCTAGCCATTGAGCTCCATTATGGGTCTTCTTCGTGCAGGCCCCAAGAGTGCATGGAGGCTAGCCATGTAGCTCCATTATGAGTCTTCTTCGTGCAGGCCCCCGGTGTGCATGGAGGCTAGCCATTTAGCTCCATTATGGGTCTTCTTCGTGCAGGCCCCAAGAGTGCATGGAGGCTAGCCATGTAGCTCCATTATGAGTCTTCTTCGTGCAGGCCTCGGGTGTGCATGGAGGCTAGCCATTTAGCTCCATTATGGGTATTCTTCGTGCAGGCCCCAAGAGTGCATGGAGGCTAGCCATGTAGCTCCATTATGAGTCTTCTTCGTGCAAGCCTTGGGTGTGCATGGAGGCTAGCCATTTAGCTCCATTATGGGTCTTCTTCGTGCAGGCCCCGGGAGTGCATGGAGGCTAGCCATGTAGCTCCATTATGAGTCTTATTCGTACAGGCCCCAGGTGTGCATGGAGGCTAGCCATTTAGCTCCATTATGGTTCTTCTTCGTGCAGGCCCCAAGAGTGCATGGAGGCTAGCCATGTAGCTCCATTATGAGTCTTCTTCGTGCAGACCTCGGGTGTGCATGATGGCTAGCCATGTAGCTCCATTATGAGTCTTCTTCGTGCAGGCCCCGGGTGTGCATGGAGGCTAGCCATTTAGCTCCATTATGGGTCTTCTTCGTGCAGGCCCCGGGAGTGCATGGAGGCTAGCCATGTAGCTCCATTATGAGTCTTATTCGTGCAGGCCCCGGGTGTGCATGGAGGCTAGCCATTTAGCTCCATTATGGGTCTTCTTCATGGAGGCCCCGGGAGTGTATGGAGGGCTAGCCATGTTGCTCCATTAGGAGTCTTCTTCATGCAGGCCCCGAGTGTGCATGGAGGCTAGCCATTTAGCTCCATTATGGGTCTTCTTCGTGCAGGCCCCGGGAGTGCATGGAGGCTAGCCATGTAGCTCCATTATGAGTCTTATTCGTGCAGGCCCCGGGTGTGCATTGAGGCTAGCCATTTAGCTCCATTATGGGTCTTCTTCGTGCAGGCCCCGGGAGTGCATGGAGGCTAGCCATGTAGCTCCATTATGAGTCTTATTCGTGCAGGCCCCGAGAGTGCATGGAGGCTAGCCATGTAGCTCCATTATGAGTCTTATTTGTGCAGGCCCCGGGTGTGCATGGAGGCTAGCCATTTAGCTCCATTATGGGTCTTCTTCGTGCAGGCCCCAAGAGTGCATGGAGGCTAGCCATGTAGCTCCATTATGAGTCTTCTTCGTGCAGGCCTCGGGTGTGTATGGAGGCTAGCCATGTAGCTCCATTATGAGTCTTCTTCGTGCAGGCCCCGGGTGTGCATGGAGGCTAGCCATTTAGCTCCATTATGGGTCTTCTTCCTGCAGGCCCCGGGAGTGCATGGAGGCTAGCCATGTAGCTCCATTATGAGTCTTATTCGTGCAGGCCCTGGGTGTGCATGGAGGCGAGCCATTTAGCTCCATTATGAGTCTTCTTCGTGCAGGTCTCGGGTGTGCATGGTGGCTAGCCAGGAAGCTCCATAATGGGTCTTCTTCGTGCAGGCCCCGGGTGTGTATGGAGGCTAGCCATGTAGCTCCATTATGAGTCTTCTTCGTGCAGGCCCCGGGAGTGCTTGGAGGCTAGCCATGTAGCTCCATTATCAGTCTTATTCGTGCAGGCCACCCGGTGTGCATGGAGTCTAGCCATTTAGCTCCATTATGGGTCTTCTTCGTGCAGGCCCCGGGAGTGCATGGAGGCTAGCCATTTAGCTCCATTATGGGTCTTCTCCGTGCAAGCCCTGGGTGTGCATGGAGGCTAGCCATGTAGCTCCATTATGAGTCTTCTTCGTGCAGGCCCCGGGAGTGCATGGAGGCTAGCCATGTTGCTCCATTACGAGTCTTCTTCATGCAGGCCCCAGGTGTGCATGGAGGCTAGCCATTTAGCTCCATTATGGGTCTTCTTCGTGCAGGACCCGGGAGTGCATGGAGGCTAGCCATGTAGCTACATTATGAGTCTTCTTCGTGCAGGCCCCGGGTGTGCATGGAGGCTAGCCATGTAGCTCCATTATGAGTCTTCTTCGTGCAGGCCCCGGGAGTGCATGGAGGCTAGCCATGTTGCTCCATTACGAGTCTTCTTCATGCAGGCCCCAGGTGTGCATGGAGGCTAGCCATTTAGCTCCATTATGGGTCTTCTTCGTGCAGGACCCGGGAGTGCATGGAGGCTAGCCATGTAGCTCCATTATGAGTCTTCTTCGTGCAAGCCTTGGGTGTGCATGGAGGCTAGCCATTTAGCTCCATTATGGGTCTTCTTCGTGCAGGCCCCGGGAGTGCATGGAGGCTAGCCATGTAGCTCCATTATGAGTCTTATTCGTACAGGCCCCAGGTGTGCATGGAGGCTAGCCATTTAGCTCCATTATGGTTCTTCTTCGTGCAGGCCCCAAGAGTGCATGGAGGCTAGCCATGTAGCTCCATTACGAGTCTTCTTTGTGCAATGATCTGTCAACAGGTCGGAACCCTTCTCGATATTAGCGTGGGGTGGCAACTTACAGGAATAGTTCAGATCTCCCACAACAACCACGTGTCCAGGAGCCCTTTTTTTCTGCACAAGCAACCTTCAACAATTGTTCTTTATTAAAACCCTCATCCCAATAAATATGAACTAGCAAAGTCCCACGTTTCCCCCAGTAACGTTGATTGCATATTCCAATACCCCAGTGGGAGATTCTAACTCATGTATTTTATTAGGGAGATAAACCAGTGAAATGATCTGTAGACACTGGTGAGTCGAAATAAGTCTTTTATTATCAGCACTATATACACTCCAGTGGTTACAATAAGGACTTCTTCTAACTGACCAGAATGTGCATCCTTGTGCTTGTGTTCCAAATTCCATATTCCACTAAACACTTCCATTATGATAGAATGGAACACATTGCCATTTTTTCTTAATTAAAGGAAACTCACACAAAAACATCTTAATGGAAACACTACGAAAAAGGGAGGGGTGTGTACAGGCACCGGCGAAATGAACTATGTATAGAGTATGAAACAGCAGAAACGGAAGGATATAAACATACTAAAGAATCAGGATATGTGAGTGGGTTAGACCCACTCACTCTCCCTACTCTCTCATGAACTATGTACATAATATGAAATAGTAGTAACTGAAGAGTGTAAATATACTAAAGCATAAGAATGTGTATGTGAGGTAGAGCCATTCACTCAACATACTGGGCCTCATCACGAGTTGGGCTGTATCCCAGCTGTAATACAGCCTGACTGTAATAGCCCTAGCACCGATCGGCCGGATCACGGGTTCGGTGTTAACGGTAAATCCCCATTCCCCATTGGGTCCTTTGGATTCAATGGGGCATTTTCAGCGCTAATTATGCAGGCTAATACAGGCGGTGATAATACAGCCAAAAACAGGGGATTTTCACCTCCAGAGAAATGCTGGAGGTAAAACAGCCCATTTAGCACCCAACTCGTGATAGGGCCAGCCTTTAAATGCAGCTGTAATGCCGTTACCACCACATTTAAGGGCTACAGCCCAACTCGTGATGAGGCCCACTATCTCAAATACGCAGGTTTTCTAGAGAGCCACATACGTCTTGTACAACTTTGCTTCGAATTATCCTTTTCTATGTGCATACCAGAATCTTTCTCTTTGTGGAATTATTTTACAACCACATTCTTTCTTTCAGGAAAACTCTGTGCACATAATCGACTTGTCACCTTACAAACTCGACTAACATTCCATACTCTTCCATCAGCTACCTACACAGCCCCATGCAATCTTTAGATTACTTGTATTGGCTTAGACCAAAACTTCTATTGGCTTAGACCAAAATATTCCCTTCTCAACTATATTGTGAGGTAGTTTAATGCGTACCCAATCACCAATATTGACGAAACATTCCTTCGTAGCATTCCTAACATCGCAACGAATTTTGTGGATCTCCTGCTTCTTACTAACATTACCTGTAATGGTATCTAAATCAACATTTCTCAAACATGCTCTTCCGAGCCATGCTGGATACAGCCTGGTATTTGGCTTCCTGCGTCTCAGTATTTCAAAAGGCGACACACCAGTGGTTGCATGAGGGGTGAATCTATAAGCCACAACAGTGTCTTCTGCCGCTTTCGTTCATTCTCTTCCTTCTGAGGTGGCAGACCTGGTACTTTCTTTAATAACACTATTGAATCTTTCCACCATCCCATTTGATTCAGGATGATATATGGAACTCGTCTTATGCACTATTACATTACTTTTTACAAAAACAACTCCATCCCCTCAGAAATAAGCTGAACACCATTATCCATTATTGATAGAGGGATAGTCCTCTCTCCAATGAGAAAGCATATCCACTAACACAATGCAATATGTGAAAAATCCTTGAGATTTTACCAGTCCTATGAAATCCAAACCAACACGTTACCATGCTAACAAAGGGATCAACATCAAAGTCATGGGTTCAACCCTGGCAACACATGCTTTGGCTGCAGTCTCACAATCAGCACATTCTCTGAACAAGTCTCTCAACTTCTAAATCCATACTAGGCCACCATGATTCCTGTCTCAATAATTGTTTCATTATGGACATTCCTTGATGTCCTTAATGTGCCATTTGCACAATTTTAGACCAAATTCTTAGGGGGGAAATAATTTGTCACCTCTGAGTACTAAACAATCTTTGATGAGAGGTTCATCAAACACATGCACAACGGCATCAGGAATCACAACCTTTTCTTTATATAATTATTCTTCAAATAGTGTGCCCAGGTCCCCCACTCCCAACTTCCACCTAGAGGGGTGAGGGCAGGAGCCCTCCCAGCCCCCCAGCCCAGCAGAGGACCCGAGGAGGATCCGAGGAGGAAAGAGGATCCAGGAAGCGAGCGTGCCATCGGAACAGGGCCTGCCTGACCCCGTCCCCACAAGTGCCTGACTCGCCTATGCCGGGCGCATCGCGGCACGAAATCGAGGCTAAACCTCGATTTCACTCGAAGGAACCGCCGGCAGGCGGATCGCCGGCCAATCCAAAGGCCATTCTAAGGCCTGTTGTGTGCCTGTTAGGAGCCAGGGGCCACAAACTCTGCCCGTGCTGCTCCAGACGCCTGAGAGGGCAGGAGCCCCTCACTGTGCACCCGATGCACCTCTGCTATCCTGCCGACCTACATCAACACGGTCTGCTGGAGCAGCCGTGCATCATCTGTAGCCCTCCTTCTGCCCATTGCAGGTGAGCCTGAAGCCCACCGGCGGTGCGCTCCACCCCGCGCATCCGCCTAGCAGGCACCCGATCCTAAGATGGCCGCCGCCATCATTATTTATCGCGTTGCCTAGCAACACGTTCATTTGGCCCAGAAGGCTCGAGGAAGGCCCCTTCCTGTTTGACCCTGTTCGCCTCTGGAGCCGTGGAACCAGTACTCTTTACCTGCATTGGCTGGACTCAACCCACTGTGAGTGCATTGTCTGGACTCAACCCACTGTGAGTAAAGCATAATACCCTTAGTCGCCTAGTCTACCCACGGTCCTCATGGGAATGTCTACTGCTTATTGCTAGCATAAACACACAAACTTGGCGAATTCACTCTTGCTAACTTTTTGTTGCTCATGTGTATGGTGCGATTGCTACCGCTCTTATGCGCCATATCGCGCTGCACTTCATTAATGCCGTGTTGTGCCCTTTGGTCGCTCATAGACCACAGCAATTGTGTTGTGCCCTTTGGTCGCTCTTAGACCACAGCAATTGTGTTGTGCCCTTTGGTCGCTCTTAGACCACAGTAATTGTGTTGTGCCCTTTGGTCGCTCATAGACCACAGTAATTGTGTTGTGCCCTTTGGTCGCTCATAGACCACAGTAATTGTGCTGTGCCCTTTGGTCGCTCATAGACCACAGTAATTGTGCTGTACCCTTGGTCGCTCATAGACCACAGTAATTGTGCTGTGCCCTCTGGTCGCTCATAGACCACAGTAATTGTGTTGTGCCCTCTGGTCGCTTTTAGACCACAGTAATTGTGTTGTGCCCTTTGGTCGCTCATAGCCCACAGTAATTGTGTTGTGCCCTTTGGTCGCTCATAGACCACAGTAACTGTGTTGTGCCCTTTGGTCGCTCATAGACCACAGTAATTGTATTGTGCCCTTTGGTCGCTCATAGACCACAGTAATTGTGTCGTGCCCTTTGGTCGCTCATAGACCACAGTAATTGTGTTGTGCCCTCTGGTCGCTCATAGACCACAGTAATTGTGTTGTGCCCTTTGGTCGCTCATAGACCACAGTAATTGTGTTGTGCCCTTTGGTCGCTCATAGACCACAGTAATTGTATTGTGCCCTTTGGTCGCTCATAGACCACAGTAATTGTGTTGTGCCCTTTGGTCGCTCATAGACCACAGTAATTGTGTTGTGCCCTCTGGTCGCTCTTAGACCACAGTAATTGTGTTGTGCCCTTTGGTCGCTCAACACAGCAGACTTAGCAGCTACTCTGCCTGCACACTACCCAAAACTAGAACTCTAGCCATCCATCTAGATACAGGACTCTCACACATTATACAATGCTCCTTATACTATCCTATCTAGTATACCTGGCCTCCTCACTCGCCCTATTGGAACGACTCATCATGTCGCCTCTTATAGCAACCACAATACAACAATCCACCATACAATGTAACATAGCCGACAGAAACCTAAGACTACGAGCAAGACTACCCAGAATCTTTGATCCGCTCATCAAATACGAAACTAACACCATTCGAGCCAAAAAGGAACCCACTCGCAAACCTTTCACCCACAACTACATTAAGCACAACAATTACCAAACAAACAAAGAAACAAATGCCACTCCTAATGCAGCAATAAATACTGTTACACACCCTAACCGCACACCTAAACTTAAAGGAGCCTTAATAAACGCTAGATCCTTAGTCGCCCATGCCATAGAAATATCTGAAGTCATCTCGACAGAAGACTACGACTTCCTAGCCATTACAGAAACTTGGCTGCATGAGGCATCAGGCCCAGCACTATCCCTAGCTGTGCCCAACAATTATACTATCCTCAGAACGGATAGGTGCGGAGCTCGAGGTGGCGGACTAGCCATCATCGTCAAAACTATACTTGGGATGAGACTCACCCCCTCACCAACCATTGAATCTTGTGAGATAATGTCCACCAAGACATCAACAGCTAACTCTCAAACTCTTAACCTTCACTTGATATACAGACCTCCAGGTCCTATCAAGAATTTCATAGAAGACTTAACTACCATCCTATCAGAAAACCTCAAAGATACTACTCAATCAATACTACTAGGTGACCTCAATATTGGCTTCAATGACATCAACGACTCACAAGCCACAGCAGCATCCAACACCCTAACAGAACTGGGATACACCCAAAGAGTGTTTGAGCCCACCCATATCAAAGGGAGAACCCTTGATTGGATTGCTGACCACAACTGCAATATATCTACTCTCACCATCTCACCCCAAATCTGGTCAGATCACCATCTTATCTCATTCTCCTTGGACACCGTCACCCCTAAACTGCAACAACTGTGTGCACCACCCGCACTTACCAGAAACAAAAAAAACATGACACTAGACAAACTACTCCCTGGCATCATGCCCACCTTGGACGCTTTACCTGACAACCTTAACCCTAACAGCCTAGTGGAAGAATTTAACAACATCATGAACAAAACCCTTGATGACATCGCACCACTCAAGCTCAGAAACAGCAAACCACAGAGCCACCTGAACAACTGGTTCACCCCTCGCCTAAAAAATCTGAGATTAGAAAAAAGGAAATGGGAAAATACGTGGAAAATTAGCCCCACTCCAGAAAATAAACTAAAACTAGTTAATATCTCCTCTCATTATAAAAAAGAAATCATCTTAGCTAAACAAGAGACCTACAATAACAGAATTACACAAGCTAAATCAAGCACAAAAGAACTGTTCGCCATACTCAGAGAACTGGAAAACCCAATAACACCTCAAGATAACTGTCTTAAAGACAAAAAGTGGTGCTCTGAAATCCAGCAAGCTCTCTCTAACAAAGTCCGAAACCTTCAAAAGAAAATAGAACTAAAACGCGAGACCTTAGCATCCAATATATTACCGCCTACTAAGACACTTGCTAACTTCAAACCCACTACGCAATTCCACTTCTCCAAAGTCTCCATACTAGAAGTAGAAAAAGTAATACTCGGCCTAAAACCGTCCAACTGCAAAGGAGACCCATGTCCAGCACAACTCATCAAAGATGCCGCACGAGATCTAGCACCATTTATCACTAAGTTAATTAATGCCTCCTTTACCACAGGCATTATCCCCAGTAACTTAAAAGAGTCTTGGGTGCTCCCACTCTTAAAAAAGGCTACTTTAGACCCCACTATACCCACCAATTATAGACCCATCACTACGGTACCGTTCCTTTTGAAGATACTGGACAAGGTGGCATATATCCAAATCCAGAATTTCTTGGAACAAAACCAACTATTAGGCTCCCGACAATCTGGCTTCCGCCCTCTTCACGGCACAGAAACTGCACTGATTGACCTTAAAGCCCAAATAGACAAAGTACGAGATTCTGGAAAACCAGCACTCCTCCTGCTACTAGACCTATCGGCCGCTTTTGATTTAGTGGACCATAAAGTCCTATGTAACCACCTAGATTCAGCAGCACACTTCTCCACTGAGGCCATAGCATGGATACAATCCTTCCTTAGTGACCGCACCATGAGGGTTTTCTCACCTACAGCAGCTGCAGACCCCATCCCTATTACCTGCGGTGTGCCACAGGGATCGTGCGTTTCACCAACGCTATATAACATATTCACTAAGCCCCTGTTTGATGATTTGGACCATCTGGGTATCACGTATACTAACTACGCTGACGATACCCAGATCCTCCTCCCACTCACGGGGGTTTACGAAAAAGATCTAGCACTGGTGAACAAAATATACAGCATCGTTCAGGCATGGATGGCAACCCACGGCTTATGCCTGAACGATGATAAAACTGAGCTTCTCATCCTAGGCACCACACCCCTCATCAATAAACTAAGCACAAATTACTCTTCCTTTATCATAGATGGGAACTGCATACAAGTTGCTAAAGAAGTTAAAACATTAGGGATCTACCTTGATTCTACCTTATCATTTTCCAAACAGGTAAATTCCCTAGCTTCCTCAACAGCCTACACATGTAAGCTCATTAGAGCAGGAAAACAATTCCTATCCCAGCACAGTTGTCTAACACTAGCCAAAGCCCTTATCATCTCTAAACTAGATTATTGTAACGCACTGTACATAGGAGCCACTAAATCCATCATCAACAAAATCCAGATACAGCAAAACAAGGCCCTCCGAGCGGCTTTGGACATCCCCAGGAGAGAACACATTACAGAAACAAGAAGGAAACACAAATGGCTCTCCACCCATGAGAAAATCAAACTTAAAACTGCATCTCTCACATACAAATCTCTACACAACAAAGCCCCTCAATACCTTAAGGACAGATTCACCAGATCACACTCCACAAGACAAACCAGACTTGCCTACACCAATCGCCTCCAAGTACCTCGCTTTAAACTGACCACCATAGGCGGAGCTAGCTTCCCAGTCAAAGCTGCTCAATTGTGGAACGAATTACCCACTACCGCGAGGCTAGAACATTCTCCTTCCAAATTCAGGCAAATTGTAATTAACTGGCTGACGACAGCTATTGCTAATTGAAATTATGATAATGCTCACGCCTGTTTTGCTACACAGCATCTATACCATATGATTGTAAACTTGTATTGTAAACCTGCATCTGTAACTTGTAATTATCTGTAACATGTAACTGTAACCTGTAATTTATGCTCTAAGCTGTACATCTTCTTACTTCCTGCGCCCTTATACCCCAGGGTCCGGTGCGCATAATAAATAAATACCAAAATACCAAACCAGCTTCAAGTCTTTCTTTGATATCTATCATCGCTGCATCCATTAACATAGCGTCACGCCACTCACCTTCCATCACAACCTCTTTGTTAATATTCTAAACCTGATCCTCCTTATCCTCCTCCCCTTCATCTTCTATTACATTGGTAAATCTTGAAAGAAAATCAACGGCTTTGTTTTTAACACCTGGAAGATATTAAACCGCCCAATTGTATTCATGTAATCCCGCAACCCATTTCTGAATGCGAGGTGATGCTTTATCCAACCCTTTCGACATAAGAATCTCCTTTAGAGGTTTGTGATCTGATCACACAGTGAATCCCACACCCCTTAAAAAGGAACTACATTTTTCAATAGCACATTTGATGGCTAAAAGGTCCTTCTCAATTGTAGAATAATTCTTTCAGCACTCCTTAAAACTCTTGAAGCAATAGCGACAGTGCACTCTCCACTTTCACTCTTTGGAGACAGAACCTCACCTAAACCGTGATTACTTGCATCTGTTGTTAAAACACTGTTTCTGCTCGGATCAAAATTACTCAGGGTGGGAGCTTTTGCTAAGGCTAATTTTACTTCTTGAAATTCTTGCTCACACTGCCCATTCCAGAGAAACTTCACGCCTTTCTTAACTAAGCCCCTCATGTGGCTAGATTTACCTGCCAATCCCGGAATAAATTTGGCGTAATATCCGGCCAAATACTACACAGAGAGGATGCCCTATGTGCTGAAAAATTCCATAAATGTGTTTCAGAAAGCGCCTGCTGAGGACCAGAGAGTGTGATCTTATTAAAAATATATCATTTTATTCTGTTACAATTTCATAAAATGATCATTTTTGAACAATTATAAGACAACAATTCATTTCCAATCAACATATATTTTTGTAAACAAGTTTGTTTGTGCAAATAGCGCATTTATGTGTAGACATTTCTCCTATGTGTATATCAATAACACACCATTCTACCATTCATCTTCACAATCAAATCTAGTTTGTATAGAGACATTCTAAATGTGGGTGGAGTGCTTAAAGACTGTTCATTTTCCGCGGAGCGGTGAGCGGAGCGAGAGCAGAGGGAGAGCAGTCATCTGCAGTCTGCTGCAGACAATGGAGGCAATGGAGACTCAAAAACAGATTGTAACATCACAGACCCTGCCTTTCCAATCTACGAACATCATTATACCAAACAACTTTTCAACTGAATCCTCCTCGGTATCCTCGGTACTATCCCTCCGAACCCTACGGAGTTCACTGAAGTCTACTGACAACACGAAAACCAAATCCAAATCTACGCTGATTATCAAAAAACCGAAGGAACAGCGTGTACCTCCAAAAGCGACGATAGTCGCACCACCGACTACCAAAATCACAACAAATACGGCGAATATCATCTTTTTTCAGACCCAATCATCAGGGGTCACAGGAAACAAAAATCAAGATTTTGATCCTACTCACAGGACCGAGACCGAGGCCGAACATCTGGGTGCCTCAACAACCTCCTGTGAATCAGGTGAATCAATAAACATATCAACAAGTTCTTCAATCGACACAACGGTAAACGTGTCGGAACATTCAGAGTTTGAAGGGGCAAAAACAGAACTTTCCGGTAAAATTACCGAGTCTAATAAGAACATGCTACCTGACTTACCCGTGTCCCCGGTCTCTTTGACGGCACAGACCGAAGGTTTGAGGTTTTTGGACGCCCGACGTTCCGCTGAATTACAGCTGCCCCCGCCCCTTCCCTGTGGAATTCACTCCCCCGCCCGGCAGGCTCTGCCTTCCCGTCTCGGTAACGAGACGAGTGGCGCGCGGGATTCACCCGTCGGAGGACGGGTGGCCCGGGCACCAGTGCACCCGGCCGTGGGCAATAGGGACGTGGCCCCGGGAAGGGGCTCCACGGGGGAGAAAGCAAGGGGAGATGTTCCCAAACAGAGAGGTCCCGTCCCATTCCAACCAACGGTCCCTCCAGGAACTCAGAGCTCGACGGGCTCGCGTAAGGAGGAAAAGCCGAGCATAGAGCCCGCCCCGAATGTTGCCGCCTCCAGGGCTGAATCAGTGGGCCCCATCAGGGAAATCACGACGGACGAATTTTCTAGCATCAATGCAAGGACAAGTTTGGTGGAGGCTCAGTTTCATGCCTCTCATGAATCAACAAACAAAACACACTTTCAACTGATCCACCCAGTAACAGTAGGAGACAAACCCTTTGCACAAGAATTTGATGATGCACCAGGGACTGCGCCCCACGGAACCCAAATGGGGTGGCCGATCCAACAAAGACCCCCATGTGTTATCCGGGACACGGATTCGTTCCTAGATCTGTCCAGTGGGCACTTAGAGACAGCCACCACACAGGAACTAACAATCAAAGACTCGCAGGTCAATACTAAATCAAACCAAAAAAGAAAGAAAATGACCACCAAAAAAGTAAATACAAATCTTCATCGATCCAAGAAAACAGGAAAGTCAACTTTGCCGGCTCCCCTTCTCTCCAGTGCCCTGAAAGATTTTATAAACAAACAATTCAAAAGAAAATTAGATCAAACAAAAGAATTATCGAACGCAGAAATTCTTGAGGCTATCCCGGATCTACCGCCGGTGAGCAAATCACGAAAATTAATCTCCGGGCTACCAAAGCAAGCCAAGACGCAGACGAACAATAAAAACCAATTAATGGGAGCAAAAGATGCTGTGGAAGCCCCGAGTAATGAAGAGCCACACGAAAGGGGCGAATCGATCCCAAAATCCATGACTGGTCAAATTATAGATAGTGACAATAATCGGAAAAACAGCAACATAGTGGGTCTAAACCTACCAGTCATGGAAAACTCTCACATGCTGGAGATTAATCATCACGAGTCCCCCACTTTATCCAGCCCTACAAGACTTGAACCGGGTGTGCAAACCTCGTCTACGCCCAAAAAGGCACCACAACGCAACCCAACTCCATATGCGAAGTCACCAGATAGATGCCCTCTACCAGTTTATTGGTCTCCAGACCCGGAGAGTGTCAACCCAGATGGTAATATGAAAGCTACAAACCAAGCTTCCCAACAAACCTCTCATCTTAGTTCACCTCCAAAAAATTGGAGACTCAGCGAAATTACAACTTCAGGCAATAAAGATTCTCCTTAAAAAAAAAACAGGTCTTCCAATTATCATGTCAGCCATCACTATTTCCTTAGCACCCTTTGCCAAGCTCTACGAAGCAATTAACGATTCATTAAAAGACAGTTCGGTTCTAACTGCAATGATGCACAGCAAACTGATTTTCGTTGAAGGTTTTATCACAGCGCTGGAGCAAAAGAACAAAGAACGTAGTGATATATGGGACGCAAAGTTGACTAGGTTAGAAGATTTGCTGTCTCGCCATAATGAAGCCCAACTGGCCACTGTGGAAAAAGAATCTCAGACCGAAGGGCCACTTTGCCATCGAGAACTGGCACCGGTCTTCAAAAAGCAAACAGAAAAGTTTCCCCAAAGTATCGCAACAGTGTCAAATCATCAGAAAATGACGGGAATAGTAGAAACGAAAACACTAGCCACAAAAAGCAAGCCACTATTAAAAATCGCAACGAGTACTGAACTGAGAGTAAACGGAGAACAAATAGTCTCGGCTCTGGATCCCCTGATGGAAAAGAGAAATAAACAAAAGGAACAACTAAAATTAACTACGATTTCGCCTCAGCAACCTCAAAGCGTTAACAACTCAGAAATTTGCATGTCATCCTCTCCGAGATCGGCTGAAGAGTTTATAGTTCAGAGCTCATTGATGGACATAACTCAGCATCTTGACGGAACAAATGAGGTATCAACGAATCCTAAGACTCTGAAAGAAAAGTCCGCCCAATCCACCATATCTACCGTAGTACCAAACACTGCGACGCCAGGGAATAAACCAGTACTAAAAGTCTCTATTCCAGTTTCGAATCCAACGGCTCGTGATGATCTAAAACAACACTTAGAATCACCCCATAATTCTTCCCGTAAAAAGAGTCCACTGAGAAGCGAAAGAGTCGATCAACCGGGACACAGTGGGGCATCTTTAGTGGAGACGCGTCTTTTCAAGATTGAACAAATTCCCTCATCTGATCAATATATGATCCTAAACCGCAATACGGTGTTGAAAATACTTAAAAAGACCAAAATTCTACAAAATCTAAAATCGGACGATTTCACATTAATCGAACCATACCATAGAAGGAAAGTAGCAAAGGCTTATCTCCACATTAAACAGAGCGCTTTGAAAGAACTTTCTCATGACGCGTACTTGGAATTAGCACATTTGGGGTTTAATCTATGTGAGATCCCTATTGCGATACCCAAAGATTCTCCAAGACATATCCATAGAATGTCCCCAAAAAGGAACTACAGGTTCAAATCTAGAACTGAAGACTTATACAGATCGGGAAGACGAGGCCAAAGCCCAACAACACTAGATCATCGGCCACACAATGCAAGGAGTGACGAAAGATTCGAACACAGGCAAGAGAGGAGACAAACTCACAAGTCCAATAAAGACCCAAAGCCAGCTATAGCGTCACGATTCCGTGATCATGAATACAGACCTCCGATGACCGAGGACAAGCCCGCAAGAAGAGAAAATAAACAAACTCAGAACAAAACAGGAAAAGCTACAAAAAAGGACAAATGGAGCTGGTTTCGCAATATTCTCACCTCGGGACAGAATAAATAGCAACCATCTGGGGATGCAAAGTCGACAACACCCGCATCCCATCCGTCTGCGACCACTCCAGTGAGCAACACTCTAAATATTGCATCTTGGAATACCAGGGGACACGCCCATCTCACCAAATCTGAGAGCCATGATCTCAGTTGCTATGACATTATTTGTCTGCAAGAGAGGTGGCTCCGTGAAAAACCGGCACTCGATGGTTACTCTATCGAAATATCTCCGGCACATAAGGGACCTTTGGGACGCCCCTCTTCAGGCCTACTTACAGCGATCCGGACTGGCTCCGGGGTGGCAATCATAAAGGTCATAAAGCGGACTTATGAAATACTGGCAGTCCTAACAACATGGAACCCAAGTACCTCTAAGACTAAGTCTGGAACACAAGAAGTGGTAGCAATAATAAACGTATACTGGAATCCCCAAAAGACCTCAACTGAGAACATGTGCGAAGAAATAATCAATACAATCGATGAAATTGCGATCAACTACACAGTTTATAACATCATGATCTGTGGTGATTTAAACTCTAACTGCGCAATCTCCAGCTTGAAGCAAAGAAAGCTACCTACAAATTCGAACTCGACAAACCGGGGTCTGGCATGGAACAAAATCATGAAATCCCGCAACCTCCACAATTCGTCCTCAGTGACAGATTCCGACACCTTGCTACCAACTTGGGAACGTGATGCATCATCGGCCACTCTAGACTATATCTATGTCTCCGATGCCCTACATCGCAACATAGTTTCCTTTAATGTCGTTAAAACAAAATACAGCGACCATAATTTACTCAATCTCAAATGCAAGCACAAGGGGACTATATCGCAATTCTACGTTCCAGAAATTGAGACTAACTCACAACAAACCCGTCTACGGATGATTGCAGCGGATGTTCGTAAACTTGAAGATCAGTTTGTAACCCTATTTTCTGAACCAATACTGGAAGATGATATGGTGAGATCGAGCTACATTCCTCTACTCTTGGCCTTCAAGAAGCCTAGAAACAACCTGCACACGCAGCCAATCCAGTATGCTCACGAATACAATGCAACACTGGTCGTAAAACGCAGAGCTCTAAGAAAATTAAGAAGAGAAGCAAGAAGTGGGAATTTACCATCTCTTTGGGAAACTAAAAGATGAAACTAGATGCTATAAACAGTGGCTAAAAAACGTAAGAGGATCTTTATATCAAGCTGACGCCGAGCAGATGTTGAAGGCACTAGCCAACAAAAAATCCCGTGACTTCTGGGCTGTGATAAACAAACCTAATAAGATCCTAAACACGCATATGATAAACCCAGTTTCAGAAGATCACTGGAACATCCACTTCTCGAACCTGTTCCAACAACCAGAAGAATCCAAGGAGGTGTATATTAGAGCTCCAGACTCACCATGGATGGATTTGACAGATGTAAGTGACATCAAATACACAATAATGAAACTAAATTCATCAAGAGCAGCTGGACCAGATGGCTTAGCAAACTGCGACTTAAAACAACATCCAGACGAGTGGTCTAATCTCATAAGTGCAATTTTCATACTCTGCATTGATAAAAGAATTGTGCCGAAATCCTGGTCAAAAGCTTTGATTGTTCCAATTTTCAAAAAAGGTTCCAGAGATGACCCCGCGAACTATCGGCCGATAGCACTTCTGGATGTCATTGGGAAGATATTCGCATCCATTCTCCTAACTCATTTTAGGAAATGGGCGGTTTCAGCTAATTGCCTTGATTCACTACAAACTGGTTTCCAGAAGAACGCAAGTACTAGTGCAAATATCATGTGCCTGACTATTCTTAAAGAAAGAGTCCTGAAAGGCGGGCCTCAGATCTTTCTTGCTTTTGTCGATCTATCCCAATCGTTCGACCGTGTGGACAGGCAGAAACTGTGGGCGAAACTGAAGATTTGGGACTGTCCGAATTCTATCCTGGAGCCCTTAATCAGCCTCCATACCGACACTTCTATAAGAGTCCGCCTAAACAACACAGGCCTTATATCAAAATCCATTCAAACTTGTCGAGGGGTAAAGCAAGGCTGCCCCCTAGCCCCGGCGCTGTTTATATCATTTCTGGGAGACTTCCAGGAGAGCCAAACAAAGATTAGAACCTTACCACCTAAAATAGGTTCAACAGAAATTCCGAGACTGCTGTACGCGGACGATTTAATTTTACTTGATCTTACACAGATTGGCCTTCAACGCCAACTGGATAATTTGTCATCATATATCCAGGAAAACAACTTAGAGATTAACAAATCTAAAACCAAGATAATGATCCTACAAAAAACGACCATCAAAAAAAAAAGCAGTTTCAGTGGCATCTCAACGAGACACAAATTGAAGTGGTAGACTCCTTCAAATATTTGGGAATACAGTTGGACTGCTCGAAGAAATCTGGTAGCATGCAAGCTATCCTATGGTCCAAAACCAAAAATCTGACATCTCAACTGAGATTGGTCGACCGAAAATATGGAAAGTTCTCACTTCAACCAACTATAAACTATTACAAGGCTAAAGTGGTGCCGTCACTGACTTATGGCATGGATGCTATACCTTCAATTCCTTCCTGCCTATGGCACAAACTGGAAGGCTATATATGGAGAGCCGTCCTGGGTCTACCAAACTCGACCCCGATAGCAGCGATCAGGCAAAAACTTGGCCTTCTGTCTTTGAAGGCAGTAGTAGACCATAGCTCTCTTCAGCTATATAGAAAAATCATCCATCCGGAGAGTCTTGAAATCTATAAAATAATGGCAACAGAACTGGAAAAAGGCTGCAATCAGACTATGAACCAGTGGGCGGCGGATCAGAAACAAAAAATACAGCAAGTAGCATGTTCCGAAGCAGAACTGAAGGACAATCCAACTAGGATAAAAACAAAACTAGAATGCCTGGATTGGATCAATACGATCGACTTAGCATCATCTTACAAACTTTTAACACACCTTCCAATGAACACTAACAAACTGAAAGAACCGATGGTGTACTGCCAAAAATACCCTGACAAACTATTGATGAGAACTCTCCTAAAAGCACCCCTAAATGTCCTACCAACCAGAGAAATTTTAGCCATTAGAGCAGGCTCGAAGACAACAACTTGTAGACTTTGTGCAAATCCCAATGACATTGAATCGATAAAACATCTACTGATGAGCTGCCCTGCTCTTCATCAGGCCAGGATCACCTATTTCTCCGCTTTGACGGCCACCTCCTTTGTGGGGAATGAAGATATCTGGTGGAAGCGCCTGATAACAGGTGAAAAGACTAAATGGCACACGGCTGCTGCTAAACTTCTGAACCTGGTCCTAGAAAGAATTAAATTGTCTCCGGAAGTCGAGGCCTGATCATACCATCAACTAATCAACATGAAAGGCCTGCATCATATATCAAACAAAACACGAGACTTCATACAGATCAGATAGCGCTCTTGTAAAAATCTTTTTTTTTAGGATTAAATGCAAGTAAATAAAAAAAAACAAAAAAAATAATAACTTTTACAGTAGTAATATTCCTACTTTGACAGTCCACCATTATGTATCAACTATAAGTACCCAAGATTATTCTAGTAGTATTCCTCTCATCATTGGATTTCCTTTTGTATAGTTTCGACTTGACATCAATTGGCCAGGTTTTACAGAACCATTGGTCAACGTCTTCTTCAGCATTAGTAGACTTATTCAAAGGCTTTATCAGTGCTACAACATATAAAACAACAACACCATGATTTAAAACATTAAATAATGCTTAAAAACATAGACAAACAACATTGTTAAAAAACACAATCTCTGAGCTCCCTCAGTATGCTACTGTTATTTCATAAATGGGGAGCAAACTTCAATTTTGTTGTAAACTCAGACCCAAGATGCTCGGGGTTAGTTAACCTCCGAATGCAAAAAAAAGGGGTAAATGAATTACCATTGTTAAAATTGGGCCACTACGTCCCCAACTGTCTTCAAATAAAAACCAAGAAAACACCCTTACTGTACATTCCTGTCAGTTCAAGCAATTATAAGCCCCCAAAGGGAGCACCACACAGAGGGCCAGGGTTAAAGATATATGTAAAGCAAGGCAATCGCATTTGTACCTTCCTTTAAAAGTCCATTTAGAAAAAGTTTTCTTTTTGCAGCTTTGCAAAAAGTTCCGTTTCCTGAGGTTTCCCACTGTGCCCACTGTGTCTTTCCACTAGCGTTCAAAGGAGAGACCCATTCAGAAGCCTCAATTCTCTCAATCATACACCTTGTTTCTCCATCGTTTCTAATTCCTCTTTCAAAGCAGTCCTAAGCTCTAAAGGTACAGCCCTCACTTCCTGCACAATGCGGGCAGAGTTTTCTTTCAATCTAATCCTGTGCATGAAGCCATTCAACTTTCCCAACTCTTCACAAAATACCTTGTGTTGCCACAAATCAGAAATACCTTCAATAGAATAAACCGCCTCTTCGGCAATGGGGTCAAGTTTAATATTTAGGGCCTCATTACATGGTAGGCGGTAAGGGTTTACCGGTAAAAGTAAGGGCACCGGTACCGGTAAACCCTTACCGCCTTACTACGAGGTCCCTTTGCGGGACCCGACCTTAACGGCTGGTGTAGACCAGCCATTAAAGTTGGGACCCACAAAGGGACCTTGTTGCTAATTACGGTACCGCAAATTGGGGTACCATAATTAGCTCCTTCCCCATTCCCATTGAGCCCTATGGGGCAAAAATGGGAATGGGGAAGGGCCATGGAGAAAGGGGGAATTACCGCCCCGCCAACCTTGCAATGGGGTGGTAATTCCCCTTTTCTCCATGGTGGTACCGGCATGGTACCGGCGGCAACCATGGTGCTAATAGCACCATGTTTACCGTCTACCGTGTAATGAGGTCCTTAGTCTTCTCTGATGTGACCAGCTCAAAAGAGGATGGTACCCCTTTTTGGAAACATAAACTTTCCCTTTAGCAGACCTATCTTTGAATTTCATGCCCGCCCAAAACCAACCTTTATGTTCTATTCATTTCCCTCCAAATGCTACTGGTTTGATATGAACAGTATGGAGCATAACTACCGTCTGAAACTTGGAATCAAAAATAGATTTTGGAAGTAATGTATATTTCGCTCTAGAATCAATAACCTTGCTTATCTGAATCCCTTCAATTTCAATAGTGGAGATAGGCTTCATCATCCCGAGCCATGCGTTCTCATCAACCATGCAATCTACCAGACATGTGCATTACTCCATTGCATCACACAACTCCTTTACATAATCAATGTTTTTAGACTTCTCCTGTTACACCTTCTACACAAAGCCTTAATGGCTGGGCATTTTTCACTACTGCGAAATGAAATAAACTGTCATAGCTTAAGCATCTCTTTGTCTTCCTTCCTGCCATCCTCCTCCTTTGTTTCTACTGAATCTTCTTTTCGTACCATCCTTCTTGATACTCTGTTTCTTTCTTTCATACCTCATTGGTTGTACTACCGCAACGGCCATCATTTCCTCAGTCCTTTTTGCCACCGATTTGCTCTAGTTCCTTCATGCATTTATGGGTGTGTTCGACTTCTTTCGCCATCCTAATCACTTCATCGATCGAAGGATTACTTTATGACCACAAGGCTTCCGTCACCTTCCAGCATGAGCTGGTCTTGCTGTCTTACATAGAGTGTTGCCAAATTCCCATGAGGCCGCCAAACCCCTGATAGCAGTGATGTACTGTTCTACTGATTCTCCATTTTATTGTTTTCTCTTGCAGACGTGAGACCTCTCCAAAATAATACGAACTGGCTTTTCGTAATGTTTGTCAAGCATTTTCATACACTTCTCATGCTCCGTGAGTCCTGCAGCCTCATCTTCCAGCAACAGTGGTCAATTGTCAAACTGTTCTTGGCCATAATTTCCTAAACAGTGCATTAAAAGACACTTTTTTCTTTCTGTTGAAAGATTCAATCCGTGCGCTGCTAAAACATAGGGCCTCATTCCGAGTATGGCGGTAAGGGATACCGGTCACAGTTAACGAGACCGGTGCCGGTAATCCCTTACCGCCACATTCCGAGTTCCCTTTGCGCCCTCGTCCTTAACGCCTGCTTTTTAGCCAATTACATTGCTAGGATGTCCAGGGTCAGAGTGGACGGCCAACTTTTTCAGGGATACACTGGACACTGATTGGGCCAGGCTGTTACCAAACAGACCTAGTCCAGGTGGATTATCCTCACCCTTACTGAATGTTACCGATTGGCTGTCAAGGACCCTTCTGAGGGTTTGCGAGCTCTCTCCACCAGGGGTGTGGCTACATCCATAGCCCTGCAACAGGGAGTTCCTGTTAAGAACATTTGTGGTGCTGCAACGTGGTCTTTCACCCACACCTTTGTCAAGCATTATTCCCTGCATACTTTCCATGGTCAAGATATGGCCTTTGTGAGAGCCGTGCTTTACTCTGCCATCTGATTGGGTATATCTAAATTCTTCTCCCTCCTCCATTTTCTGGTACTGCTTTGGGAGTCTGTCAAAGATATGGAATAAGTTGGAGGACACAATCCATTCGAAGAACTAGTTACTTACCAACTGGTAACGTTCTTTTGACTGGATGTTCCTCCAACGTATTCCACATCACCCTCCCAGCCTGCCCCTCTGCAGAATGTCCTATGCTATTGCAGCTTGCATTCCCACAAGGCTATGTGCAGTCAAGGCGCTTGGTGTGCGGTTATGGCACATGTTGTGGAGAGAAAAAACATGTACTGAAGCTACGGGCCCCATGCGTCCTACTTATATCATCCGATGACATCACCCATGACAGAGGCCTTCGAGGGACATCGACCCGACGCCATAGATGCAGGACGCCCTCTGCCGAAAAATGTCTGTAGCAGCACAGCTGTGGCCATTACATGTCAAAGATGTGGAATACACTGGAGGAACATCCAGTCGAAAGAACGTTACCAGTTGGTAAGTAACTGGTTCATCTAAACCTAAACCTACAGATGGGAGCAAGCTACAACCATCCAGTAATAATAATGCAGTCCTAGTGGAAACTTGTCAAAATAAAAAGGTCCTATACTTAAAAACCTATTGCCAATCCTTACCGCTAACTACAAATAATGTGGGGTAGTGTTCATGAAAAAGAAAGAAGTGTTCACAAAATGATATGTCAGGATGTTCGGGCCGTTGGCCTCCCTTCCCCACGTTTTCAGCATGGGGCAAGGCGGTTCACTTTAGCGAAGCACATACTCTAGCTTCTACGGCACAAGGATACAGTTCCATTACCAGCATCAGGACCTTCTGTGTCCAAGGGCCTCATTTCGAGTCCGGCAGTAACCCTGCCGGTGCCTACGGTGGGTTGCTGCTGGACTCCTAACATTTTACCGGCAGCTAGCTTCCCGGTGCCACAGGGACATTACAAGTCCCGGCAGACCGGCAAAATGTTAGTCCCCATTCCCGTGGAGTCCAAAAGGACTCCACGGGAATGGTTTCACAGAAGCATTGGCACGGTTACTAGCAGTGCTGATGCTTCCGTGATGAGGCTGCCTACCGGGGCCACTGCGCCGGGCAGGGTCAAACCTGTCGGGCACAGCGGCCCCATCAGGCAAACTCCTAGTGTGGTGGTCCGAAAAAAGGGTGCCGGCGAACTTACTGGCAACCTTGTTTCTAGACCACCACACTCATAATGAGGCTCCAAGTCTCTTTACTTCTTAAAAGTCTCTTGATTCAGATGGCCTGATGTACAAAAATAATATACAAAGTTATTTTCCTCTTACAAGAATTCAATTCAGGTACTTTACCCTGGATCCCCCTCAGCTGGGCTCAGATCCCTTTTATATCATGATTGTTACTGTGGATCCCCCTTTTCCGGGCTCATACCCCCTGTTTTTACAATGTTCAGGGAATATTATTTTTCGGGGGACTCACGGTTCACCCTGGATCCTCCTCAGCCAGGCTCTGATCCTTCCTCTGTTCTAATTAGTCTCCCTCAGTTGGGCTTGGACCAATTGCAGTTCACATTAAGCTATAAAAGACTTTTGAATGTGCCCAGGATTTAGCTTGACCCGTTGCAGGACCACTTCAATCACAAAATTCCCTTTTCAACAGTTAGCATCAGTTGGATACCTAACAGAGATTTTCGAATGAGCACCTATGTGGTGCTGGACCATTCTGTCTTCGTATCTTTATTGGCTTCCCAAAGTTCAGTCACTCCTTTTGGTTTTCAATTATATTCGCCTCGCTCATTACATGCATTTTCACACATTGCTCTCTTGAGATTTCTTCATACAATGTTGCCGCTTGCAACCTTGGTTCAAACACAGGCTGGGTTGGTATCATTCTCTCCAACTCACCAGCTGTGCTGTCTTTACTGGTGCTGCTTTGTTTTAGGAGCCAATAACAGTACAACAGCGGCAAACGCTCCTCCGTGCCTTGATTCTCGAAGCGGGAGAGCACTGGGTACCTCCGACACACAACACAGGTTTGTTCAGTTTTAGTTCCTGGCCTTAGGCTTCTTATTTTCCAAGGTTCACGAAAGTAATGGTCTGAAAAGGTCAAGGGCACTTCCCTCCTTGCAACCCTCTCTGGTCTTGCTGTCTTTCTCCTCGTATTAAACCGCCATCTTGGAACTGCTGTTTTCTCGTGTGTTTCGCCTTGCTCAGAGTGTGTTTTCATCCTCTGGCTTTTATCTGTGTGGGGAAGTGTGATGGAAGTTAGGTGTGTGTGTGTAATGATCAGTTCTTGCCTGCCCTTGCCTGACCATTGTATTGGGACATGTCAGGTATACAGCTCTGGTGTTAGTCCATTGTTGCTCACAGTGAGCTGTCCGTGAGAAAATGTTTGTGTAAGGGAAAAAAGGGGGATGTTAGGCAGAATCTAGTGCAGTTCGCTTAGGGAGCACTACACCTGATTAGGACTACAGGTGAGAGCAATAAATCCCCTTTGGTATCAGTCTGTACCACAAAGATTTAGTTGGTAGCTGTGGCTGAGCAGTCAGACTAATCTCAAGAGGGAGATGAGCAGTATTCAGGGTTTACACATTAGGCCAACAATACTATGGCACAAGGAAACACTGACCAAAGCTTTGTATTTAAAAAGTAAATATATATTTATTTTATACACTTCTAGTCAATCGCATGTATCACAAGTATCAAGCAAGTTAAATTAAGTCAAGGAAAAATATACACACTCCCTATATGAATTGTAGACTAAGTGAACCAGAGTGAAAACTGAGCAAAACGGCACAGTGAAAACTACACACAAGGGATCCTCTAACAATTCCTCACAAGGGAGGGAAATCCCAAGTTATTCAGAAATAGGCTCTTATATACCCTAGCAACACTTCCCATCAGTTGTGAACCAGTTCAGCAAGACAATCAATATAAGCAACACTTAGAATGAAATCTGAGCAAAATAGCAGATCACAATGATTATGCAGTGGGAAGGAAGAGTAGTTATAAGAAAGGGGTGCACCACACAGTTCGTATGGAGAATCAATCTCGAGAAGGCAGCTAACAAATGTGACCAGAGTCAGTAGGCCTGTGCCAGAGTTAGTGGTACAGGACAAGGGCCCAGGAGCAAAAATGTTCTTGTAGCTGCAGTCAAGTCTTTGGTTAGCGATATTTGAAATGGTGGTTGCAAAAGTTTGAAAAGACAAGTTTAAGAGAAAGGGGCGGCCAACCCAACAGGTAGGTAAAGGATTTAAAACACCTTTAGCACTACCACGAAGCAAGGGCGGCCTGGCGGAACAATGTACCTTTAAGATGAAGAAGTGGCTCCTGCGGTGGTGGTTGTTCCTGATAGTTCCTGCAGTTCGAGGGATCCAGCAGAGGAAGAGAGGCTCTCGTCGTGGAGGAAGGTTCGAGGTACTGCACTACCCAGGGATGAAACCAGCCGCGGTGCTGCCAAACAAAGATTAAAAGGCACGCTCCTTTTAATCGCGGTCCGGGTCGATTGCTGCCTGGCTATCCGGTCTCCAAGTGCAGGGCACTGGCGATTCAACCGCGGTAGGTTTGGGAAGGCGATTGGCAAACTGGTTGGCCCCACCAGCTCAAGGGAAGAAGGCTCTTTCAGATGAAGATCTCCTCTTGTCGTGTGGAGAAGTGGTGAGACGCTGCAGCAGGGCTTCACCGGTGGTTCAGTCGTTGCAGATGTCTTTGGCTTCTCTCCTCTTCGGCTTCTTACTTCCAGTGACGACGTCTTGCCCTTCCAGTCCTCAGGACCCTGTTTTTATGCAGAAAGATTCCCATTGATACAGCCTAGCTGTCACTCACACAGTGGAGTGATCATCTTGGCGGGAGACCCTCCAGCCTATCAGGATAGAGTGCGACATGGGTTGCGCAGGCAAACCTATACAGGGGTCCTACTCACCCTCCCACACAATGAACCCACCCCAGACTCAGTGGCGCCGGAAGGAGGGCTTCTGGGCAGAAGCCCGCCAAACGGACGACCAAAAGATCCTCGACCTGGGTCAGGATTATAGAGAAAGGGCCTCATTACGACCCTGGCGCTAATAGGTTAATGGCGGCGTAAAAGGCTGCGGCGCCGTTAACCCATTAGCGCCTGATTACGAGGTCCCTTTGCTGGACCCGACCTTAACGGCTGGTCTACACCAGCCGTTAAAGTAGGGACCCGCAAAGGGACCTTGGTGCTATGTACGGTACCACAATTTGCGGTACCGTACTTAGCACCTTCCCCATTCCCATTGAGCCCTATGGGGCAAAAATGGGAATGAGGAGGGGCCATGGAGGAAGGGGAATTACCGCCCCGCCAACCTTGTAATGGGGTGGTAATTCCCCCTTTCTCCATGGCGGAGTCGGTAAGTTACCGGCATGGACCATGGTGCTATTAGCATTTTCTGCCTGGGTCGTAATGAGGCCCAAAGACACGAGAAAGAAGTTATATTAAAGTTCTGGCAAATAAAACCTACCTGAGCAAAGTTAATATTAAAATGCACCGGCAGTATGTTAGAGGCTGTCAGAAAAAGTGGTAGCCTCGAACAATGGGAAAATCCCATAGAGAAATATTTGCGGTCGAATATTTTTGGTAGTAACCACTGCCACCAGCCAGAAACTTTAGAGAGAGGGACTTTAAGGTATCTCCTCAAAAATGAACATAGGGGAAAAACTATTAACCCCTTCCAGTACCTCCATAGTGAGATGGGTTGTACTGGTTTGGTTCATAGAAATTGACTAGTAAAGTCAATGGGGACTTTACATGCCCTGGGAGACAGTAGTCAGTCCCAGGGTATGGAGTCTATGTTTGGGGGTTGCTACGACACCCCTGTGTCACTGCACTGAGGGTGCTGTGTAACACATGTGAATAAAGATGGTTCCTAGGGAGGAGAGAATGATCCCATAGGCATTAAAAACAAAAATAGCCTAGAACACACATAGCAAAAATGCCTAAGAGTGGGAAAAAGAGTCTCACTCTTAGCAGGTAAAAAGAAACAAACCCTTCAAATCCAGCAAAGCTGCTGGGGTACTCTATAGGTAAGGAAAATTAGCCATTGAATGAGAATTCTCCCTAACACTCGCCCCCCCCCACAGACTAAGGGACAGGAGGATCTAATCCACTCCTGGATGAGTCTCTTACCTCTAGTCGGTTATAAACATCCTAGAGAGACCATCAGCATTTTGGTGGTGACATCCTGACCTGTGCTCAATGGTAAAATCAAACCCTTGGAGGCAGATTGACCATCTCAGCAGTTTTGGGTTTTCCCCTTTCATTTGCATCAACCATCTCAAGGGTTGGTGGTCTGTTTGAATGATGAAAGTAGATCCATACAAGTATGGTCTAAACTTCTTCAAAGCCCACACAATGGCAAAACATTCTCTCTCAATAGTTGCCCACCTTGTTTCAGGTTCCTTCAGTTTCCTACTGATGAATCTGTGGAACCAGAAAAAATACAATATTACAGCTGTTACACCGAGCAAAGGAAAATACACTGACACGGGCTTATAAAGATTCCCAGAATCTTTATTACAAAACTGAACAGTATTTGAACAAAGTACACAAATAGCTATTTGGCCGTCAATACATCACAGAGACCACCAGCAGGTCCAATATGAGCAGTGAGGGAATTTCCTAGCTGGACATCGGTGCTTTTATACAATTTGTAAAATGATGTCCAGCCCCCTTACAGGTTAATCATGCACTGGGCTTGGGTCGCGCCAGGTTCACTTTCCTAATTTACATATCTCGTGCATGCGGTTTACTTTTCAATACATTTACTAACACACTCTATTATTGTTCAATTTAACATTTACACTCTTTATATATATTGCTTTAAATACAGACCAAACAATGTTTTGCATATTATATTCGGATAGCATTACTGTTCTTGTATACTTGTAGTTTTCCATTGCTAATTCAAGTAATCCCCTGCTCCGAGGTCAACAAAGGGCAAGGTCTACATGACCCTAACATGTAGCCTGAGAGCAGGTTACACATTAACTTCCTACAGAGGTTGGAGAGGTTAAGGCAAGAACAAGGACACACGAGACGGCCATTTTAGATTACAGGGTGACTTTGTATACAACCCTAAAATGGCGGTTTCTAACCTAAAATGGAGGCTTGATTCAAGATGGTGGCTTACATCAATTACTAAGGTCAAGACCTTGCCGCCGAGAGTTATTCGGGTACAATTTTCAAGCTACTTGGCGTAGGCCAATATACATACAAATCGTTTGTAATAAGAGGCATAATTTAATATCCAGTTTGACAAAACCTCCTTTTGGCCTATGCCAAGTGCTAATACTATTTCTGATTTGATTGCAAGTAACTCCATGCGTCATCGTCCAGACACCCCGAATCATTGTCGGACATATCTATTGCCATTAGGTCTGATACCAGAGTTTCCTTCAACACATACTCTTTAGAGAGCTCCTTTGGGGCGTATATTTTATTCCCTAATACACTTGTTGCTTGCGCGCAACACCCCCCTAATACTGAGCATATACCAGGGAGACACTGTGTACAACAACAAAGAAACAGAAAACTTCCCAAGATAATCAGTAGGGCTGAGAACAACTTCCATCCCCATGACCACAAGAGGTCCCAAAACCATGTACCAAGTTCCCAATTTCCCTCAGGAACATGTACTTCTGAACTAAGAACATGTAGATTTTGGATCGCCCTAAAGATCGTTGGAGAGGAGTCTGGAACGTAAACGCAGCAAGCGGACCCCACTAATTTACATACTCCTCCTCGCTCTGCCAGGATGACATCTAATGCCATCCGGTTCTGAAGAGCCACTAATCTTATCGCTCTCTGTTCTAGCGTCATATTATAGAGTATGTCAGTGGTCCGATTGATGGTTCTCTCCAATACTCTCGCTAGTCCCCTAATATCTTCTGAATTCATAATTTTCCCAAAAAATGGTACAAAAGATTTCATAATATCTCCTAAAGTTTGCGCCGGAGTATCCCCTTTTAGACCTCGTCGTGGACGAGTCTTTGAAATTTCTGTAGTACTGGCAATAAATACCCCAGGTAATAGAATCCCTAAATAACAGTTTCCTTGCCAATCCCTGGGCAACCACGGAAATGCCACATTACCGCAAACAAAATAGACAGGTTTGCCTACGTACAGAGGTCTGTTTTCACTAGTCAAATTCGCAAACGTTGGCGCACTTTCTAAAATTACCCATTGACCGTGTTCCATTCCTCTGTATGCAGAAGGATACTGAATCGGGGCTGTGATTAACAGAGTAAGATGGAGGCGTGGCATCCTTATTGCCTATAGGAGCCATTTTGAAAGAGATTAAAGACTGAAAAGGACGGGACAATCTATCAGAGGGCCTAACAGAAGCAACGTTTGGCTTGCTTCTATTTACAAAAAGCGAGCATCCCAGGGGCATCAAAACATTCTTTTCAAAACTATTTAAATTTGTACCATCAAAGTTCCCTGAAATGCTGTCATTCCATCGACCAAAAAATAGTGCTCTAAGAGAAGCGTAACAGGCAGTGGTCAGAGGCAAAGGGTAAATATACCAACCTAGCCCTTTATCCCCATGTTGCGGTAAATGTGTACAGATCCAGCAATTGGTCTTATTAAAAATTGCATGAGTGGCATTCATGATTAATAAAAGGGTATTATTCTGATAATTCCGTCTATGCAAAGAATCTTTAGGCGACAAAGTATGCAATTGCACAGAAGGATTGGGAATCACAGATACATTTTCAATAGGTAAAAAGTCATCCAACAGATATGCTTCTTCCAGATACCATAACCCAAACCCAAAAGTCATTACAAATCCAGTAATTAGTACGAGAAGGCAACAATACACTTTGGGGGTCCCCTTACATACTTGATCATTGTCTCTGCTAGTCATATATTTATCTAAAAGTTCAGTATGAGCGGTAGCGGGTGCAGGCATCGTAGTCTTCAATCGAAAAAACACCAATTGTTCGTTTGCTGGCGACTCCAGTCGCGCGTCTTCTTAATGTCTTTCCCACAACCCTTAGCCGACAGAATCTTTCCGTACAATCGGGCCAAAAAGACAAGCACTCAAATGATTTTTTCCAGTCGCACAGTCAGACCATGCTGTACATTTATTTCCTTAGGCGCAAATTATATTTTGCCGTTTCTGGTGAGAACAAAGTGTCGTCACTTCCTCCTGGAAGTGGTAAACGGACGGAAATGGGATCAAGAAAAGATTGATCCGGAAGTTCCACTGTTGGGGAGTGCGGAGACAAGATGGCCGTTTTGTCCGGCCCTGCGGATTCTGAAGCAGTCTCCGATTCTCCCTTGTTGGTTGTTGCTGTTTCAGGCACGCGAGTTACAGCAGTGGGAAGAGATTCTGTGTCTTCTGTATCGTATGGCACGGGCTGTGGGATCCGTTTGGTGTGCGTGCATGGATCCAGTGTTTTCGACCCGCTACCCGCACGGCAGTCTGGGTGACTAGCAGGACTTGATAGGGACCCCTCCAGCGAGGTGCAAGGCAAGATGACCTCTCAAAAACCTTCGTGAGGATCCAGTCCCCCGGTCGTAGACTGTGACCAGAGCCCTCGTAGTGTACAGGTAATGCCTCTCGCACCTGGTGATAAATTGAAAACAGATTTTTCGTCAACTGGTTACAGTAGTTTGTTTGTTTGTTTGTTTGTTTGTTTGTTTGTTTGTTTGTTTATTAATTTGTATAGCGCACCTGACCCAAAGGTATATGGGCGCTTAATCTTCGAGT
Source organism: Ambystoma mexicanum (assembly GCF_040938575.1). Lineage (NCBI taxonomy): Eukaryota > Metazoa > Chordata > Amphibia > Caudata > Ambystomatidae > Ambystoma > Ambystoma mexicanum. The sequence continues at coordinate 1,301,275,082 of NC_090926.1, read as the reverse complement.
TACAGGCAAGGTAGGGTACAATTATACAGTGATGAAACAAAGGTATACAAGACAGGATAGCAATTCGTGCATAGACAGTAATATAGCAATTCGTGCATAGACAGTAATATGCTGGCATGGTGCAAAATACCATCAAGCAGGAGGTATGCATTCAATCATGGTAGGTTAATTGTTGAGTAACCAGGTGATGACCTTAGTTCTGAAAGGTTGGAAGGTGGGTGTAGATTTGATATCCAGTGGAATGGTATTCCAAAGTTGTGAAGCCAGAACTGGGAAGCTGGAACCACCAGCTCTTTTGAGGGAGAATTTGGGCACAGTCAATTGTAGTGTATTAGAGGATCTAGTGGTTTTAGTGTTCTGTCTTAGTGTGAATTTGTTGGTGAGATAGGGCGGGGCAAGGCCGTTGAGTGCTTTATAGGTGAGGCAGATGGTTTTTAGATCTATTTTTTGTTGGATGGATAGCCATTTGCATGCGATTCTGGTAGCCGAAATATGTTCTCTTCTGGGAATATTCAGGGCGGCACGGAGTGCATTATTTTGTATAACTTGCAGTTTATTGATTACCGTTTTGTTGGCACCTACGTAGAGACTATTGCAGTAATCTAGTTTAGATTGTATAAGTGCTCTGGCTAAGGTGAGGCAGTTGTTAGGGGAGATCAGCGGTCTACAGGCCCTGATTAGTTTGCCTGTGTAGGCCGTGGCTGAGGCAGTCATATTAATTTGTTTGGCTAGGTTAGTGTTCGTGTCGAGGTAAAAACCAAGGGTTTTTACACTCTTGGCGATAGTGATGGTGTTGCCGTCAATGGTAAGGCTAGTGTAGCTAGGACTAAGTTTCCGAATGGTGTTGGGTGAGCTGACAAGGAGCAGTTCAGTCTTGTCATCATTCAGGCAGAGGCCATGTGTGGCCATCCATGCCTGAATGATGGAGAAGACTTCATTGATCCAAATGGCGTCCGAATTATAGTTGCCGGTTAAGGTGAGGAGTATCTGGGTGTCGTCTGCGTAGTTGGTGTAGGTGACACCCAGATGGTCCAGCTTGTCGAATAGGGGCTTTGTAAAAATGTTATACAAAGTGGGTGATACACACGATCCTTGTGGGACACCACAAGTAATAGGAATAGGGTCGGCCGCTGCTAGGGGTGAGAAGACCCGCATGGTCCTATTGTCCAGGAAGGATTGGATCCATGAAATTGCGGAGTGGGAGAAGTGAACTGCCGATGACAGATGGTTGCACAGGATTTTGTGATCAACCAGATCAAAGGCAGCGGATAGGTCAAGAAGAAGAAGGATGCCAGCTTTACCTTTGTCTTTGAGGTCGTCTATCTGGCACTTGAGATCGACCAGGGCCGTTTCTGTCCCGTGTTGTGGACGAAAGCCGGACTGGCGAATTCCTAGTAGATGGTTTGTCTCAAGGTAATCCTGGATTTGTAGATAGGCCACTCTATCAAGAATTTTTAGTAGGAATGGGACAGTGGTGATGGGTCTGTAATTTGTGGGTATATCTGGGTCGAGGGTAGTTTTTTTTAGTAGTGGTAAGACCCAGGATTGTTTTAGATTACTAGGGACCAAGTTATCAGAGAAAGACAGGTTTATTAATTTTGTGATGAATGGGGAGAGATCCCTTGCAGCATCTTTTATAATCTGAGCGGGACAGCTGTCCCCCTTGCAGTTCGAAGGTTTCAATGACGCTATGATTTTCTGTACTTCGGGTATGGATACCTTTTTGAAGGTGAATCCTGGGCTGGAGGCTGTAGGAGGGGGAGGGGTGGGACTGGAGGTCGGAACATAGGTGAGTTGTTGTTGTTTATTGTCAATTTTAGACTGGAGCCCTGAAATTTTGTTAACAAGGGCATTCTGGATCCCTGTGCACCATTGTTTATTTTTAGTGCAAGTATCCGTGGGAGGAATGGGGTTTTCTAGTTCCTTTAGGATCTTAAAGAGCTCCTTTGAGCTGGAGCTTGCCTCCGAGATCCTGGAGTTGAGCGATTCTTTCTTTGCGCGTATAATCTCATTTTTGTAGAAAGTGGAGATATTAGTGAGATTCGTTCTGTTAATTGCTGAGGGCGCTGATTTCCATAGTCTGAAAGAAGCACATTTTCTATATCCCGTAGTGAGCGACTTTTTGGCATACCCCAAATATTAGCAGGTCTCCCCATTACCACCTCAAAGGGAGAGAGCCCAGTCTTAGTTTGAGGGGTCGTTCTCATCGATAGCAACACGATCGGTAAGGCGTCTGGCCATTTTAGCTTGTTGCCAGCACACGTCTTAGCGAGTTTGTTCTTTATAATGCCATTGTGCCTTTCCACTAATTTCGCACTCTGGGCATGTCTAGCTGAATGGAACCGTTTGTCAATCTGTAGTCCTTTGCAAATTTGCAGGACCACAGTGGCAATAAAGTGTGGCCCATTATCAGACCAGATGACTCTCGGCAGCCCGAACCTAGGAAAAAACTCTTTCAACTGAGTTTTTGCTGTGGTTATGGCCGTTGCATCTTTAACCGGGTAGGCCTCAACCCACTTACTAAATGCGCAAATCACAACCAATGCATATTTAAGATTGTTACACCGTTCCATTTCAATAAAATCAAAGTGAATAACCTCAAACGGGACAGAAGGTGGAGCGAAACTTCCTCTAGGAGTCGAGGTACCTTTCCCTACATTGTGCTGCAAGCAAACCATGCAGTTCTGGACAAAACGCTCCGCAATTTTGAAAATCTTATCATTGGCCCATACACTGTGTAGCATTTTTGTTAGTTTCCTCGCACACACATGTGTCGGACCATGAGCCATGATAACCATCATTGTAATGTAGGCGTCAGGGAGTAACCATTTCCCTTCAACATTGTCTACCCAACACCCATCATCATCCAATCTTCCTGCACCCTCGATCCATCTCTTAGTTTCCTCTATAGTAGCATCTGCTTGAATATCTTTTACAACATCAATACTTTCTTCCAAAGTGCAAACATTTACAACTTCTTTTACAGTGTACATTTCTGAACTGAAATCAGTGGCAGTCTGTTTAGCTATCTGATCGGCGAAGGCATTCCCTTTTCCTACATCATCTGTAACTTTTTGATTTGCTGAACATTTTATGATAGCTAACTGAACAGGGAGTGAAAGTGCTGAAAGCAATCGCACTATTAAAGTGCCGTGCTGGATTTTCGTTCCGTGCGAGGTCAAGAAACCTCGTTCTTTCCAAAGTCTACCAAAATTGTGGGCCACCCCAAAGGCATACTGACTGTCAGTATAAATATTCACTGTACGCCCTTCGGAAAGCTCACAAGCTCGTGTTAATGCTATAATTTCTGCGGCCTGCGCAGAGTTATACATAATTCTTTTGGTTTCCACAACCGTGCTTAAAGTAGTGACAGCATAAGCAGCGATGGATGTACCGTCTGGAAGTTTAAAACAAGAGCCATCACAAAATAGCTCTCCTTGAGGGCTATTCAAAGGCGTGTCTTTCAAATCGATTCTGCCTTTAGTCTCTTGTTCTGTCATATAAAGGCAATCGTGTGACGTATCGTCATCATCAACAATATTTTGTGAGACAGGTAAAAGTTCAACCGGATTTAATACGCAACACATCTCAATTTGAATGTGGGGAGCAAACAAGATCAGTTCATATCTTGTCAATCGTGCAGAAGTGAGGTGTTGCGTTTGGGTTCTATTCAATAGAATATCTACAGAGTGAGGTACCATTAGGGTTAACACATGACCCAGGAGCATTCCCTCACTCTGTTTTACAGATGCAGCAGCAGCAGCAACAGCGCGCAAACATCTCGGCAAAGCGCATGCTACAGGATCAAGGGCGGAGGAATAGTAGCCGCACGGCCTATTCTTCCCTCCATGTTCCTGCGTTAACACAGCCAAAGCACATCCATCACGTTCATGCACAAACAATACAAAGGCCTTGTCATAATTCGGAGTTCCTAAAACCGGCACTGAACACAGCGCGGATTTGAGCAAATCAAATGCTGTCTGGTGTTCCAAAGTCCATGGCAATGGCAAAGAAATTCCCTTCTTTGTCAAAGCCAGCATTGGTTTAATCATTAACGAAAAGTTCGGGATCCACAATCTACAATAAGAAGCCATACCTATCAAGGCTCTAACTTCCTTTTGCGTATTTGGGACAGGCATGCCAGAAATGGTCTTTATTCATTCAGGTGTCAACCGTCTTCCCTCCTTTGACAGGAGGTAGCCTAAATAGGCGACCTCCTGACAACAATATTGGAATTTTTTAAGTGAAGCTTTGTGGCCATGTTTTGCTAGACGAAAAAGCAACAACACAGTGCCTTCTTTACAGGCGCTCTCAGAATCAGCAGCCAAGAGGAGGTCATCTACATTCTGCAGTAATGTGCAAGTAGTAGGCAACTCGAGGGTATCGAGCTGCTCTTTCAATGCCCTACTATAAATACTTGGACTCTCAGTGTACCCTTGTGGTGCACGAGTGAATGCAAACGAGCGTCCACCTAGGGTAAACGCAAACAAATACCTGCTATCCTTGTGTGTGGGAATACTGAAAAACGCTTTTTTAAGATCAACAACGCTAAAATGAGTGGCAGAAGCCGGAATCATGGTTAGTATTGTTGTAACATCAGGTACAATAGGAAATTGAGGAGCCACAATTTTGTTAATAGCGCGTAAATCAATTATAAAACGAAAGGGAATCGCATTATCACCTTTTTTGTATACTGGCAAAATGGGGCTGTTACATAGGCCCGTAATCTCCTCAATTACTCCACGATGTACAAAATCAGAAACTATACATTTCAAAGCCTGTTCGCCTTCAACTGAGATCTTATATTGCGGGATGCGAGGCAATTTTACTCCATGTTTCAAAATAATTTGAACAGGTTCAATTTGAAGAATGCCCACATCATTGTCATCAATTGCCCATAAGCATTCTGGAACATTACTAAATTCTGGCGGTAAAGGTCGAGTCAAAAACTGAGAGGCGAGTGATTGCTGAGGTGAAATTGTTAACCGAACCCCGTCCAGAGAACAATGTATTACTGCATGCAATGCCTTCAACAAATTTAGCCCCAGCAAGTTCTCCCCACAGTTTGTGGTAAGTAGAAATGGACACTGTTCTGTGAAGGGACCCAGTGTTATCGGTACCGGCAAAGAGACCCGGCAAACTACAGGTGTGCCTGAAAACCCTACGGAAACGTTGGACTGCCCTGGCAGGGGAATATTTGGAACCAGTGAATGATCAATGGAACATTTCTGTGCTCCCGTATCTACTAAAAATAGATGCTTCCTATTTCCCACCGCCATATCAACGCCTGCTCCCGAGGTCAATTTCTGATGAACGGGAATAGGCGTAGGTTACAAATCCTGCTTCGGGCAATCCTAGCGAAACAGAATATTATCAAAAGGAAGCTCTTCAGAGAGGTACGCGGCAGAAGGGTGATAAAAAATGTTTCTATTATCCACATTCGAAACTTGCTTATCTTGCGAAGGAGGCTGCTGTGATTCTGGTGCAAACTGGCCTCTGCCAGGGCCCCCTACACCTGGGCGACCTCTGGATCGTCTACCCATGTTCCCAAATGACCTTTGCTGCAAGGTCGGACATTGTGCACGCCAGTGGCCTTCCTGCCGGCAATAGGCACACTGGTTAATGGTTACCGGAGCCAAGGGCGCACTTCCCTGTGGAATGTATTGACCTCTAAATTGATTACCCCCTCTAGGGCTTCTAACAATCTGCTGTAATAAAACTTTAGTTTTCAGGTCACCCTTTTTTTTCTCAAGTTTTTCCTTTTCAGTATTTACACGATTTTCATAGTACTGGGCCATATGCAGTACTTCTGATTGGGACTTCGCCTGCCAAGCGCTTTCAGAAGACATAATCTGTAACTGGATGTCAGGCAGCAATCCACGTACAAATTTGTCGACAAACAACCTTTTCCCTGACTCTGTGCCTAAGTCTTGTCCACTGAAATCTGAGAATACCTGCTCGAACCGATTGAAGAAATCGGTAGCACCCTCAAACTTTCATTGGACACAGGCCGTAAGCTTGTCCCAAATGATTCTTTTTTCTGGAACCATAGTTTTCAATTTTACAATAATTCTATCAGGCAAGGTTAATATCACTTAAGGTGGTCGTTCGCCAGCGGGTCTTTCTCTGTCTAGCATAACCATGTTATCCCATGTATCTCCCAACCCAGGTATGTCGTCTATAGTCCTAATCTGTTTCCACAAATCAACTGGCAGGAGTACGGGAATTAATAGGTCAATATCACTTAAGGTGAATACCGATGACTGTAAGACCGACTCTATTTCTTTATAGAATCTGGTCGGATTCTTTCTTATATCGGGAATAGATTGCTTTATGGTGTTCACTTCCTGTCTTGAAAACGGGACGTGAACAAACTGTGATACATAATGTGCGGGAATGTTCACAGCGAGTATACCCTGTGCAGCATCGGCCGCAACCTCAACCTTTGGGACAAATGTCGGAGGGACCTCTCTCATAGGCAACTGAGAAGTAGGCAGCTCCGAACGCTTACTAACAGAGCCAAATCAAGCGCTAAGGCAGTCGAAGAAGTGTCAATCGAAAAGGCTCTCTTATAAACACTCAACAATTCTGCGGGACAACAAATCTTTCCTCTTACACACTCATTCTGCAGGTGCTCTACCATCACCTGTATCACTTTCTTTTGCATTTCTAACGTATACTGACTATATGTGTCATATACTTCATCTGGAGTTATCGACATATCCGAAATCCATCTTATCGCATCCTTTATACAAATTTGCGCTTCCTGACCTTTTAATTCTCAGCGAGGAGAAAACCGTTTCTGTAAGTACATAATACCTAAACTACCACCATCTGCTTCCTCATTCTGTAACTCTTCCAACTCTTTCCTAAACTCAAAAATCCTCTGAACATGCTCATATGCCTTCTCCGCAGTATCTCTGGACAACGCTAAGGCGTTCAAATCCCATAACCCTTGTGGGAAATCTACATCATTTAGTCTATTCCACATTATACTCAAATGAGTCCCTAATCCTTCAATAAAAACATTTTTCTCAGGAATACCTTTTAAATTTTCGAGTGTGGAAAAAACATCAGCTTGTTCACCCTTCTACATACAATGTTTAGCCCAAGCAATCAATTAACTATTTCTGTCTGAGGACACAGTATTACGAGTCACAACCCTTGGTCTTGCTCCCTGGTCTACTACAAGCGATGCAGAATCACTTGGAAGAGGAAGAGTAGGCACATTCTGAATAGCAACAGGTGAAGGCAAGGGGGCAGGCAAAGGAGCGACGGCTGGAAGAACAACAGGAAGAACAGCAGGGAGGACCGGAGGAACTATGGGAGGGGGAACAACAACAGGAAGAGGCAAAGCGCCAGGAGGAGGGACGTACGGAGGTGGCGCGGAGTCATCGGGCCTTCGTTCATGCAAACATTTATTAATCAATTCATCTGACGTATGAAAATCTTTTGAAGGGTAGATTTTCTGAATGCCTAATTGAAACACCCTGTCCGTGTTCCTAACTGACTCCAATTGTTTATTTTGATCATATAACCGTGCCTTTCGACAATTGTCATATGTCTACGCATGTGTTTCTCTCTACTCTTTTGCTGCTGCAAAGCTTCTGTTTTCCAACTGTGCAACATGTCAAATGCTGCAGGTCTAGCCTTTTTCTTTACTAATACAGACTCTAAATATTCTGTACGAGGGATTTCAAAACTACCATTGGTTGGCCACCGAAGATTAGAATTATGTCTGGTCTGTCTGTGCCAAATGTCATTAAATGCTATACTACGAAAGGCTTTCTTACAGTACATAGTACACGCCGGCGACCCCTCCTGTGGTGCGGGACGGCTATCTTCCAAAGATTGTCTGTCGCTGCGGAATAATGCCCTAAAGCAGGCAGACAATTTCCCAGGCATATCAAAATTCTGGTGTTACCTGGTTAAATAATTGTGCTCGCGAGTACAATGCTCCAAATTGAAATTGTCAGGATTAAATTAAGAATCGGGACACGATTCACCTGACCAAAGGACTGGGAGGCCCGATCGGGTTACTAAGGACAATGCTAAGGACCCACGTGTCTGGCAAATTTACCCACCTCAAATATATGGACCCTCGTCAAGACGTCGTCTCGGGCTACAGCTCACCGTCCAGGGATCGGATCGTGCAGTTTCGTCGAGGAATTCGCTTCTCGTCTAGAGTGGCCGTTTCTGTTGGCACTGTCCGATCCCGGTCCGATAGCCGAGCCAACCTTCAACGAGATAAAGTTAATCTTGAGGGTCCCTATTCGGGCGCCATCTGTGGAATCAGAAAAAATACAATATTACGGCTGTTACACCAAGCAAAGGAAAATACACTGACACAGGCTTTGAAAGATTCCCAGAATCTTTATTACAAAACTGAACAGTATTCAACAAAGTACACAAATAGCTATTTGGCCGTCAATACATCACAGAGACCACCAGCAGGGTTCAATGTGAGCAGTGAACAGGATTCCCTAGCTGGACATCGACGCATTTATACAATTTGTAAAATGATGTCCAGCCTCTTACAGGTTAATTATACACTGGGCTAAGGTCGCGCCAGGTTCACTTTCCAAATTTACATATCTCGTACATGCGGTTTACTTTTGAATATATTTACTAACACACTCCATTATTCTTTAATTTAACATTTACACTCTTTACATACTGTTTTAATACGGACCAAACAAATCTTTCACATATGATATTCGGATAGCATTACTGTTCTTGTATACTTGTAGTTTAACATTGCTGATTCAAGTGTTCCCCTGCTCCCGAGGTCAACAAAGGACAAGGTCTACATGACCCTAACATGTAGCCTGAAGGCAGGTTGGACATTAACTCTCCTACAGAGGTTGGCGAGGGTAAGGCAAGAACAAGGGCACACAAGACGGCCATTTTAGATTGCAGGGTGACTTTGTACAAAAACCCCAAAATGGCAGTTCTAACCTAAAATGGAGGCTTGATTCAAGATGGCGGCTTGCATCAATTTCTAAGGTCAAGACCTTGCCGTAGAGAGTTATTCGCGTACAATTTTAAGCAACTTGGCGTAGGCCAATTATACATACAATCGTTACAATAGGAGGCATAATTTAATATCCAGTTCAACACACCCTCCGATTACCACCACCCTCCTTTGCACTTCTTCTCTTCCTTCTTCCCTGCACTTGTGCGATCTGAATGATGCTAGTAGGATCGTTGTTTTGTCCCCCTTGTGTTTCCCCCTCCCTTGCCTTGTCGCGCCTTGTAAAATTTGTGTACAGGCGCGTTATAAATGCCACATCAGCTGTCTCTCGAATTAACTCCATGCAGGTTCGGGATCTCATAGGTTTGGTTGTCCTGTTGAGAAAAAGGCGAGGATCATACTTAAACATGCATGTCGATGTCACCTCCACTCCTCGCAGTGTTAGTAGGCTCTGCCTACCCCTTCCGCCCTCCAAGTCGTTACTTCTGCCCCTGAGAATACTCAAAGCATTTGGTTTTCCTTCCGGTCTGTGTACACAGCTTAGAGTGCACATAACACGTGTTCTGGGAGCAAAGGACTTGGTGGGGGCCGGGCGTGGGGGACAAAGTGAAATAAGGGAAGAGAGATAAAGAGGGGGGGTGCAGACCATGGATACTCTTGAAGACAGTTGAAAAGAAATGATAAAGGGGACGTGATTCTAAAAGGGAGGAGAGATACAGAAAGTCAGGAGGGAGCGATGGAAGTACGAGGAGCAAGAGAGGAAAGACAGAAGGAAGGGGAGCAGATGGGCGCAGAGCAATCGCCAATACGTAAAAAAACTAAACAAGAAAGAAGAGGCCGAGCGCGATGAATGTGAAAGAGAGCGCAGCGACAGGGCGGAGCAGAAGAAGAAATAAGTAGGAAAAGGAAACAGATTACGAGCCGAGGGACAAGGTGGCGGAGGGGGAATAGGAGGGGAAGAACAGAGCCTCCGTATTCGAGGGATTAAGATGAAGAAAGTGTGAGGACACCAAGTATGGAATTGAGGAATAATCTAAGCAGCGCTGGGCATTGGGCCGGCTCTCGCCAGATCTGAGATCTGGCGCCAGATATGTAACTGGATCTCGGGACGCCCCAAACCCTGGCTCTGCACTGGGGAGAAGAAACATTTCTTTTTTTTAAAGCGCCAGCGAGCGAACTGTTACTTCCTCTGGTGACCCCAGGCAAGAGGTCACAAGAGGAAATTACAGTCCTCAGCCACGACCCAGTTTATGCAATGTTTGTCGGATACATGGACCCGGATTATTTATTTATGCAATGTTTGTCGGATACCTGCATAAATTAATAAACATGAAGGTATCAGACAAACATTGCATAAATAAATACCCCTATTAACATGACACACGATGCAGCCACCCAACTGCTTTAAGGGGGGAGCTGCAAGACTCAGGAGTTGTGCCGGGTGTGCTTCAAGTAAAGCAAAACGTTGCTTCTGGCAACAGAAATCACCCTGTTGAAAAGTACCCAAATGGGATTTTGTTTTAATAAAAAGGGATGCAAATTGTGCATTTTAAAGAATATTTACTCAGCAACACTGGTCAAAACTATCATCCGCTGAGTGAAGTAACTCATCACCACTGCCATGGAAGTGGTTGGAAGTGGAATTCATATTTGGGGCCAGATTACAGAATTTTGCACCAGAGCAAGTGCAAAATTTGCATGGTATTAGCACTAAGGCAAAGTTTGCCCTGTTTTTAAAAACACTGGGACACAAAAAAAGCATTGCACCTCGACAAGTGCAGTTTGGCACATTAAAAGCACCAGTGCTAAAATTGCCCTAGTGCTAAAAAGGTACATTTTTGCATCCGGGCAAACTTTGCCCTAGTGCAAAAATGTAGTGAAAATGCATCTTTTTTGCACTAGGGCAATGTTAGCCCTGGTGCTTATAATATGCCAAGCTGCACTTGTAAGGTGCGCCGGTTTTTTAATGTGTCCCAGTGTTTTAAAAAAAACAGGGCAAACTGTGCCCTAGTGCTAATACCGTGCACATTTTGCACTTGCTCTGGTGCAAAGTTTCTGCAATCTGGCCCATAGTTTGGAAAAGAGGCAACATGCAAGAAATAGCGCCGCTTGAAACTATTATTTTGGACATTTCCTTTGATCAGAAGTCAACTGCCAGTTCTGCCCCCTTAACCCCGCCTCCACGGGCACCGCCCCCCCAAACTCCGCCCCACCCCGGCCCTTGTGGGACCCCCCACCCATTGTTTTCCATTCCCACCACTGATTCCAGGTGCGGGAGCTAGTGCATGGGAGCAGGGTTGAGGGGCACACAGAGGCCCCCAGAAGCAACACACTCCCTGCCCGCGGGTCTCTAGGCCTGTGCTGTAGAGGGGGCATCTCAGCCCCCCCCCCTCCCCCAGTGCATGCTTTAGCCAGGACTCCCGGGATATCTGGGGTGCAGGGCCATGCCTGCCTCGGGGGGCACAGATTGTGCATAATGTTGCTTGGGGACACACACTATACCCCCCCCCCCCCCTCCTCCCTCTTCCTTCTTAGATTTCCGCATCCGCCCTGTGCCCGCCCTCCTGGAGACTTATCCCCCCCACCCCCCCTCCCAGCAGGGCCTGGCGCCCCTCCCCTTTCTTGTTATCTGCTAAACATTGCTCCACGTGTCCTCCCTGAAGGCAGAGCGTTGGAATGCAGCACTGCAGGGAGTGGTGGGAGGGGAGGGGAGGGGTGAAGGGGAAGGGCCAAGAAGGAAGGAAGGAGGGAGGCAGGTGAAGGACCCGAGATAGGAAGTGCTCTGAAGAGGAAGGAGGAGGCAGCAGGTGAGGTAAAGAGGGGGGCTCGCTCACTGGGGGGAGGTCCATGAGGAGTGGTGGAGGCCTCCAGGCTAAACAGCCTCCTCTCACCCCCGCCCGCAACGACCCCCTTCTCATCTTTCTCTCAGCCGCCCCTCTACAGGGGGCAGAGTGACGCATCTCAGTGCCTCCCCTCTGCAACCTGGAGGGGGGCCCGGAGGCTTCCAGGCGCTGGCTGTGGGAAGACTGCTCTCAGTGCAGGCTGCTGCATGGGTGCAAGGAGGGATGGCGTGGGGGTCCAGGCTGTAAGGGATGGCGTGGGGGTCCAGGCTGGGAGGGATGGTGTAGGAGTCCAGGCTGGGAGGGGTGGCCTAGGAGTCCAGGCTGAGAGGGATGGCGTAGGGGTCCAGGCTGGAGGCTGGGAGGGATGGCGCAGGATTCCAGGCTGTGAGGGATGGCGCAGGAGTCCAGGCTGTGAGGGATGGTGCAGGAGTCCAGGCTGTGAAGGATGGTGCAGGAGTCCAGGCTGTGAGGGATGGTGTAGGAGTCCAGGCTGAGCGGGATGGTATAGGAGTCCAGGCTGGGAGGGATGGTGTAGGAGTCCAGGCTGGGAGGGAGGGTGCAGGGGTCCAGGCCGAGAGGGATGGCGTAGGGGTCCAGGCTGGGAGGGATGGTGCAGGAGTCAAGGCTGGGAGGGATGGTGCAGGGGTCCAGGCTAGGAGGGATGGTGTAGGAGTCCAGGCTGGGAGGGATGGTGCAGGAGTCCAGGCTGGGAGGGATGGTATAGGGGTCCAGGCTGTGGGGGATGGTATAGGGGTCCAGGCTGTGAGGGATGGTGTAGGAGTCCAGGCTGGGAGGGAGGGTGCAGGAGTTCAGTCTGGGAGGGAGGGTGCAGGAGTCCAGGCTGGGAGGGAGGGTGCAGGAGTCCATGCTGTGAGGGATGGTGTAGGAGTCCAGGCTGGGAGGGATGGTGCAGTGGTCCAGGCTGAGAAGGATGGTATAGGAGTCCAGGATGGGAGGGATGGTATAGGAGTCCAGGATGGGAGGGATGGCGCAGGAGTCCAGGCTGTGAGGGATGGCGCAGGAGTCCAGGCTGGGAGGGATGGGGCAGGAGTCCAGGCTGGGAGGGAGGGCGCAGGAGTCCAGGCTGGGAGGGATGGCGCAGGGGTCCAGGCTGGGAGGGATGGTGTAGGGGTCCAGGCTGTGAGGGATGGTGTAGGAGTCCAGGCTGTGAGGGATGGTGTAGGAGTCCAGGCTGTGAGGGATGGTGTAGGAGTCCAGGCTGGGAGGGATGGTGCAGGAGTCCAGGCTGTGAGGGATGGTGCAGGAGTCCAGGCTGTGAGGGATGGTGCAGGAGTCCAGGCTGTGAGGGATGGTGCAGGAGTCCAGGCTGTGAGGGATGGCGCAGGGGACCAGGCTGTGAGGGATGGCGTAGGAGTCCCGGCTGTGAGGGATGGTGCAGGAGTCCAGGCTGTGAGGGATGGTATAGGAGTCCAGGCTGTGAGGGATGGTGCAGGAGTCCAGGCTGTGAGGGATGGTGCAGGAGTCCAGGCTGTGAAGGATGGTGCAGGAGTCCAGGCTGTGAGGGATGGCCTCGGAGACCAGGCTGTGAGGGATGGCCTCGGAGACCAGGCTGTGAGGGATGGTATAGGATTCCAGGCTGTTAGGGATGGCGTAGGAGTGTGTTAGGAAAAGTTTGTATGCAATACCCTTTGGGTGCACTACACACAACTCTGACTACAGGTATAGGCAACCCAACCTTTGGTATAAGCTTGTACTACACAGTTTTGGTAGCGTGTTGAGCAGCCAGTCTTATCTCAAGAGGGGAAATGTGAGCTGTAATGGAGTTACACAAAGATTCACAGTTACAGGTACTCAAATAAGCGCTTACACTCAAGGTTTCTTGAATAAACAATTAGAGTAAGCCTTCTTCAGAAGGGAGCAATATAAAATGTAACACACAAATACACTTCAATACTATTCACTCTTAATTTCTAAATCAGTAAAGACCCTTTTGGGATGGCCCACAGTCACAACCTACACCCTCAGGTGACTTCAATAACAATGGTGCTGGGGACATTAAAATCTTACTGTTGCATTTAGAATACTCTTAGAACTTGGGCAAAGGAAAAGGTTATTAGAACAAACAAGCGACCACAAATATTCTAAAGCAGGGAAATACCTTTTAGTTCCCCACAGCAGAGTCATTCAGCATAACAGGCTAGGCCAAAGTCAATGGGAAAAAGTCTTAAATGGGCTGAAGCACTTCTGGTAGGTAAGTAGAAAGTCTTTGCACAATGTTTTAGAAGACTTTGAAGAAGAGAAGAATCAAATGTAGGGCTACAAGTCGTTAAACTTGTGAGGGGTAGAAAATGCAAGCAACTCTAAAATAAGAGGTAAGTTCTCTCAGACTTTACGGTACCTTTGTATTGAAGAAAAAGTGCAGCAGATGACTTCTGTTCCTGTGCAGCTCTGCAGATCTCACTGTTCCTGGGCCTCAGTCGTGGGGACAAGAGGGAGGACTTCTGGGGACTCCTGCACTGCAATGTGACGGTCACCGCTCGCAACCAGCATTCTTTCCAACAAGTGTCTCTTTGGTGTTTCAGCTACTCGTGACTACATCAAATAGCAACACCGCGGTTCCTGGCTGTCGAGATGGACTTTCCTTGCTTCTGGGGTCCTGCACTCTTTTGAGGGGGCTCAGGCTCGGTCAGTCCTGCTTCCTGGGAGTCCGGAGGATCTTCCTGGAGCTCTTGGCCAACTTAAAAGCAACGCACACAATCTGGTGTTCCTCTCCCTGGTTATTCGGTTTCCAGCAGCAACTTTGTGGAAATTCAACCAGCTCCGAGAAGGATTTTCAAGTGGCTTCCTTTGGAGTTGATTCGTCCCACAAACTCAAGGGGAGCAGTCGTCCTTGCAGGGGCTTCTCTGTCGATATGAATTTAGAGTTTCAGCACAGCAGCAGTGCTTCACTGGGCAAACCAATGGTCCAGGAGTGGCAGCAGGCGTCCTCTTCAAGTTCTTCTTCGGTTCCTTCGTCCAATGGTAGACTCTGCCTTCCAAGCCAAAGGACTCGCCTTTAATTCAGTTCTCTCGCATTCATTCCAGTTTAGCTGTCAGTCAGTGAGCAGGGTGGCTGTAATTGTGGGACAGTCAGCTGGCCAATCACCACAGAGTGCGTTCACTTGTGAATCCGACCAAAGGCAAAGCGAACAATGGGCCCAAACCTGGTTTGGCGCACAGAGTAAATCTCAAGAAGGGCCTTTCCACAAAGAAATGGTGAAAAAAGCAGCCCGGGCCATTTTGACAAAAATGGCACCTTTGGGTGCTTTACTGCAGCTGCGAATGCAGCGCGCGGTAAATGCACACCACGGTAGTTAAAACGAAACCACTGCCACCAGCCATTCATCGAGGAAAGGGTAACATAAAAATGTTACATGAGAAGCTAGACAAAGGGGATACTAGGTAACCCCTCCAGCACCCTATTGTAAGATAATGTGTGCTGGGTCTAGAAAGTTACAAATGTAAGTAAAGTCAATTTCAGTTCACTGCTCTTGGAAACAGTAGTTCATCCCAGAGAAGGTATTCAAACCTTTGGGAAATCTGAAAGACTTCCCTGTGTCACTGCACTGAAGGTGCTGTGTGACACAATGGCCGTCATTATAAGTTTGCCGGACCGGGAACTATGGGACCGGTAAGCTTGCCGGTACCGTAGTTCCAGGACCGGCAATCTACAAGCTCTGCTCGCAGGTGCCATTGCGGCCTCCAGGATTGGTCTGGCGGCCGTAACGCATCCGCGAGCAGAGCATGTCGGATGCACCGGCACCGTTTAGAACGGTGCCGGTGCATCCGACCTCCCCATTCCCATTGAGCCCTATGTCACAGTCACAGGGGTATAGTGCCCACTTCACCTATTCCCTTCACAGTCGCAGGGTATAGTGCCCAGTTCACATCTTTCCTTCACAGTCCCAGGGGTGTAGTGCCCAGTTCACCTCTTCACACTCTCAGGGGTAAAGTACCCACTTCCCCTTCACAGTCCCTGGGGTATTGTGCCCAGTTCACCTCTTCCCTTCACAGTCACAGGGGTAGAGTGCCCACTTCACTTCTTCCCTTCACAGTCCCAGGGCTATAGTGCCCAGTTCACCTCTTCCCTTCACAGTCCCAGGGGTATAGTGCCCAGTTCCCCTCTTCCCTTCACAGTCGCAGGGCTATAGTGCCCAGTTCACATCTTTCCTTCACAGTCCCAGGGCTATAGTGCCCAGTTCACCTCTTTCCTTCACAGTCCCAGGGGTATAGTGCCCAGTTCACATCTTTCCTTCACAGTCGCAGGGTAGAGTGCCCAGTTCCCCTCTTCCCTTCACAGTCCCAGGGGTATAGTGCCCAGTTCACCTCTTCCCTTCACAGCCCCAGGGGTATAGTGCCCAGTTCACCTCTTCCCTTCACAGTCCCAGGGGTATAGTGCCCAGTTCCCCTCTTCCCTTCACAGTCGCAGGGCTATAGTGCCCAGTTCACATCTTTCCTTCACAGTCCCAGGGCTATAGTGCCCAGTTCACCTCTTCCCTTCACAGCCCCAGGGGTATAGTGCCCAGTTCCCCTCTTCCCTTCACAGTTGCAGGGTAGAGTGCCCAGTTCCCCTCTTTCCTTCACAGTCCCAGGGGTATAGTGCCCAGTTCACATCTTTCCTTCACAGTCGCAGGGTAGAGTGCCCAGTTCCCCTCTTCCCTTCACAGTCCCAGGGGAATAGTGCCCAGTTCACCTCTTCCCTTCACAGTCCCAGGGGTATAATGCCCAGTTCGCCTCTTCCCTTCACAGTCACAGTGGTATAGTGCCCACTTCACCTATTCCCTTCACAGTCGCAGGGTATAGTGCCCAGTTCCCATCTTTCCTTCACAGTCCCAGGGGTATAGTGCCCAGTTCTCCTCTTCCCTTCACACTCTCAGGGGTAGAGTGCCCACTTCACTTCTTCCCTTCACAGTCCCAAGGCTATAGTGCCCAGTTCACCTCTTCCCTTCACAGCCCCAGGGGTATAGTGCCCAGTTCCCATCTTCCCTTCACAGTCGCAGGGTAGAGTGCCCAGTTCCCCTCTTTCCTTCACAGTCCCAGGGCTATAGTGCCCAGTTCCCCTCTTCCCTTCACAGTCCCAGGGGTATAGTGCCCAGTTCACCTCTTCCCTTCACAGTCCCAGGGGTATAATGCCCAGTTCCCCTCTTCACTTCACAGTCGCAGGGTAGAGTGCCCAGTTCCCCTCTTTCCTTCACAGTGCCAGGGCTATAGTGCCCATTTCCCCTCTTCCCTTCACAGTCCCAGGTGTATAGTCCCAGTTCACATCTTTCCTTCACAGTCCCAGGGGTATAGTGCCCAGTTCCCCTCTTCCCTTCACAGCCCCTGGGGTATAGTGCCCAGTTCCCCTCTTCCCTTCACAGTCGCGGGGTAGAGTGCCCAGTTCCCCTCTTTCCTTCACAGTCCCAGGGCTATAGTGCCCAGTTCACCTCTTTCCTTCACAGTCCCAGGGGTATAGTGCCCAGTTCACATCTTCCCTTCACAGTCGCAGGGTAGAGTGCCCAGTTCCCCTCTTCCCTTCACAGTCCCAGGGGTATAGTGCCCAGTTCACCTCTTCCCTTCACAGTCCCAGGGGTATAATGCCCAGTTCCCCTCTTCCCTTCACAGTCGCAGGGTAGAGTGTCCAGTTCCCCTCTTTCCTTCACAGTCCCAGGGCTATAGTGCCCATTTCCCCTCTTCCCTTCACAGTCCCAGGGGTATAGTGCCCAGTTCACATCTTTCCTTCACAGTCCCAGGGGTATAATGCGCAGTTCCCCTCTTCCCTTCACAGTCGCAGGGTAGAGTGCCCAGTTCCCCTCTTTCCTTCACAGTCCCAGGGCTATAGTGCCCAGTTCCCCTCTTCCCTTCACAGTCCCAGGGGTATAGTGCCCAGTTCACATCTTTCCTTCACAGTCCCAGGGGTATAGTGCCCAGTTCCCCTCTTCCCTTCACAGTCGCAGGGTAGAGTGCCCAGTTCCCCTCTTTCCTTCACAGTCCCAGGGCTATAGTGCCCAGTTCACCTCTTTCCTTCACAGTCCCAGGGGTATAGTGCCCAGTTCACATCTTTCCTTCACAGTCGCAGGGTAGAGTGCCCAGTTCCCCTCTTCCCTTCACAGTCCCAGGGGTATAGTGCCCAGTTCACCTCTTCCCTTCACAGTCCCAGGGGTATAATACCCAGTTCCCCTCTTCCCTTCAGAGTCGCAGGGTAGAGTGCCCAGTTCCCCTCTTTCCTTCACAGTCCCAGGGCTATAGTGTCCAGTTCTCCTCTTCCCTTCACACTCTCAGGGGTAGAGTGCCCACTTCACTTCTTCCCTTTGCACTCTCGGGGGGGTATAGTGCCCACTTCACTTCTTCCCTTCACAGCCCCTGGGGTATAGTGCCCAGTTCCCCTCTTCCCTTCACAGTCGCAGGGTAGAGTGCCCAGTTCCCCTCTTTCCTTCACAGTCCCAGGGCTATAGTGCCCAGTTCACCTCTTTCCTTCACAGTCTCAGGGGTATAGTGCCCAGTTCACATCTTTCCTTCACAGTCGCAGGGTAGAGTGCCCAGTTCCCCTATTCCCTTCACAGTCCCAGGGGTATAGTGCCCAGTTCACCTCTTCCCTTCACAGCCCCAGGGGTATAGTGCCCAGTTCCCCTCTTCCCTTCACAGTCGCAGGGTAGAGTGCCCAGTTCCCCTCTTTCCTTCACAGTCCCAGGGCTATAGTGCCCAGTTCACCTCTTTCCTTCACAGTCTCAGGGGTATAGTGCCCAGTTCACATCTTTCCTTCACAGTCGCAGGGTAGAATGCCCAGTTCCCCTATTCCCTTCACAGTCCCAGGGGTATAGTGCCCAGTTCACCTCTTCCTTTCACAGTCCCAGGGGTATAATGCCCAGTTCCCCTCTTCCCTTCACAGTCGCAGGGTAGAGTGCCCAGTTCCCCTCTTCCCTTCACAGTCCCAGGGTTATAGTGCCCAGTTCACCTCTTCCCTTCACAGTCCCACGGGTATAGTGCCCAGTTCATATCTTTCCTTCACAGTCCCAGGGGTATAGTGCCCAGTTCCCCTCTTCCCTTCACAGTCGCAGGGTAGAGTGCCCAGTTCTCCTCTTCCCTTCATAGTCCCAGGGGTATAGTGCCCAGTTCACCTCTTCCCTTCACAGTCACAGGGGTATAGTGCTCATTTCACCTATTCCCTTCACAGTCACAGGGTATAGTGCCCAGTTCACCTCTTCCCTTCACAGTCCCAGGGGTATAGTGCCCAGTTCCCCTCTTCCCTTCACAGTCGCAGGGTAGAGTGCCCAGTTCACCTTTCCTTCACAGTCACAGGGATATAGTGCCCACTTCACCTATTCCCTTCACAGTCGCAGGGTAGAGTGCCCAGTTCCCCTCTTCCCTTCACAGTTGCAGGGTAGAGTGCCCAGTTCCCCTCTTTCCTTCACAGTCCCAGGGGTATAGTGCCCAGTTCACATCTTTCCTTCACAGTCGCAGGGTAGAGTGCCCAGTTCCCCTCTTCCCTTCACAGTCCCAGGGGAATAGTGCCCAGTTCACCTCTTCCCTTCACAGTCCCAGGGGTATAATGCCCAGTTCGCCTCTTCCCTTCACAGTCACAGTGGTATAGTGCCCACTTCACCTATTCCCTTCACAGTCGCAGGGTATAGTGCCCAGTTCCCATCTTTCCTTCACAGTCCCAGGGGTATAGTGCCCAGTTCTCCTCTTCCCTTCACACTCTCAGGGGTAGAGTGCCCACTTCACTTCTTCCCTTCACAGTCCCAAGGCTATAGTGCCCAGTTCACCTCTTCCCTTCACAGCCCCAGGGGTATAGTGCCCAGTTCCCATCTTCCCTTCACAGTCGCAGGGTAGAGTGTCCATTTCCCCTCTTCCCTTCACAGTCCCAGGGGTATAGTGCCCAGTTCACATCTTTCCTTCACAGTCCCAGGGGTATAATGCGCAGTTCCCCTCTTCCCTTCACAGTCGCAGGGTAGAGTGCCCAGTTCCCCTCTTTCCTTCACGGTCCCAGGGCTATAGTGCCCAGTTCCCCTCTTCCCTTCACAGTCCCAGGGGTATAGTGCCCAGTTCACATCTTTCCTTCACAGTCCCAGGGGTATAGTGCCCAGTTCCCCTCTTCCCTTCACAGTCGCAGGGTAGAGTGCCCAGTTCCCCTCTTTCCTTCACAGTCCCAGGGCTATAGTGCCCAGTTCACCTCTTTCCTTCACAGTCCCAGGGGTATAGTGCCCAGTTCACATCTTTCCTTCACAGTCGCAGGGTAGAGTGCCCAGTTCCCCTCTTCCCTTCACAGTCCCAGGGGTATAGTGCCCAGTTCACATCTTTCCTTCACAGTCGCAGGGTAGAGTGCCCAGTTCCCCTCTTCCCTTCACAGTCCCAGGGGAATAGTGCCCAGTTCACCTCTTCCCTTCACAGTCCCAGGGGTATAATGCCCAGTTCGCCTCTTCCCTTCACAGTCACAGTGGTATAGTGCCCACTTCACCTATTCCCTTCACAGTCACAGGGTATAGTGCTCATTTCACCTATTCCCTTCACAGTCACAGGGTATAGTGCCCAGTTCACCTCTTCCCTTCACAGTCCCAGGGGTATAGTGCCCAGTTCCCCTCTTCCCTTCACAGTCGCAGGGTAGAGTGCCCAGTTCACCTTTCCTTCACAGTCACAGGGATATAGTGCCCACTTCACCTATTCCCTTCACAGTCGCAGGGTAGAGTGCCCACTTCCACTCTTTCCTTCACAGTCCCAGGGGTATAGTGCCCAGTTCACCTCTTTCCTTCACAGTCCCAGGGGTATAGTGCCCAGTTCACCTCTTCCCTTCACAGTCACAGGGGTATAGTGCCCACTTCCCCTCTTCCCTTCACAGTCGCAGGGTGGAGTGCCCAGTTCCCCTCTTCCCTTCACAGTCGCAGGGTAGAGTACCCAGTTCCCCTCTTTCCTTCACAGTCCCAGGGCTATAGTGCCCAGTTCTCCTCTTCCCTTCACACTCTCAGGGGTAGAGTGTCCACTTCACTTCTTCCCTTTGCACTCTCGGGGGGGGGGGTATAGTGCCCACTTCACTTCTTCCCTTCACAGTCCCAGGGCTATAGTGCCCAGTTCACCTCTTCCCTTCACAGCCCCAGGGGTATAGTGCCCAGTTCCCCTCTTCCCTTCACAGTCGCAGGGTAGAGTGCCCAGTTCCCCTCTTTCCTTCACAGTCCCAGGGCTATAGTGTCCAGTTCTCCTCTTCCCTTCACACTCTCAGGGGTAGAGTGCCCACTTCACTTCTTCCCTTTGCACTCTCGGGGGGGTATAGTGCCCACTTCACTTCTTCCCTTCACAGCCCCAGGGGTATAGTGCCCAGTTCCCCTCTTCCCTTCACAGTCGCAGGGTAGAGTGCCCAGTTCCCCTCTTTCCTTCACAGTCCCAGGGCTATAGTGCCCAGTTCACCTCTTTCATTCACAGTCCCAGGGATATAGTGCCCAGTTCACATCTTTCCTTCACAGTCACAGGGTAGAGTGCCCAGCTCCCCTCTTCCCTTCACAGTCCCAGGGCTATAGTGCCCAGTTCCCCTCTTCCCTTCACAGTCCCAGGGGTATAGTGCCCAGTTCAGATCTTTCCTTCACAGTGCCAGGGGTATAGTGCCCAGTTCAGATCTTTCCTTCACAGTCCCAGGGGTATAGTGCCCAGTTCCCCTCTTCCCTTCACAGTCAAAGGGTAGAGTGCCCAGTTCCCCTCTTCCCTTCACAGTCCCAGGGGTATAGTGCCCAGTTGACCTCTTCCCTTCACAGTCACAGGGGTATAGTGCCCACTTCACCTATTCCCTTCACAGTCACAGGGTATAGTGCCCAGTTCACCTCTTCCCTTCACAGTCCCAGGGGTATAGTGCCCAGTTCCCCTCTTCCCTTCACAGTCGCAGGGTAGAGTGCCCAGTTCACCTTTCCTTCACAGTCACAGGGGTATAGTGCCCACTTCACCTATTCCCTTCACAGTCGCAGGGTAGAGTGCCCACTTCCCCTCTTTCCTTCACAATCCCAGGGGTATAGTGCCCAGTTCACCTCTTTCCTTCACAGTCCCAGGGGTATAGTGCCCAGTTCCCCTCTTCCCTTCACAGTCGCAGGGTAGAGTGCCCAGTTCACCTTTCCTTCACAGTCACAGGGGTATAGTGCCCACTTCACCTATTCCCTTCACAGTCGCAGGGTAGAGTGCCCAGTTCCCCTCTTTCCTTCACAGTCCCAGGGGTATAGTGCCCAGTTCACCTCTTTCCTTCACAATCCCAGGGGTATAGTGCCCAGTTCACCTCTTTCCTTCACAGTCCCAGGGGTATAGTGCCCAGTTCACCTCTTCCCTTCACAGTCACAGGGGTATAGTGCCCAGTTCCCCTCGTCCCTTCACAGTCGCAGGGTGGAGTGCCCAGTTCCCCTCTTTTCTTCACAGTCACAGGGGTATAGTGCCCACTTCACCTATTCCCTTCACAGTCGCAGGGTAGAGTGCCCAGTTCCCCTCTTTCCTTCACAGTCCCAGGGGTATAGTGCCCAGTTCACCTCTTTCCTTCACAGTCCCAGGGGTATAGTGCCCAGTTCACCTCTTCCCTTCACAGTCACAGGGGTATAGTGCCTAGTTCACCTCTTCCCTTCTTGGTCGCAGGGGTAGAGTGCCCACCTCACTTCTTCCCTTCGCACTCTCGGGGGGGGGCGGGGGGGTATATTGCCCACTTCACCTCTTCCCTTCACAGTCGCAGGGGTATAGTGCCCAGTTCCCCTCTTCCCTTCACACTCTCAGTGGTATAGTGCCCAGGTCCCCTCTTCCCTTCACACTCTCAGGGGTAGAGTGCCCACTTCACGTCTTCCCTTCGCACTCTCGGGGGTGGGGGGGGGGGTATAGTGCCCAGTTCACATCTTTCCTTCACAGTCGCAGGGTAGAGTGCCCAGTTCACCTCTTCCCTTCACAGTCACAGGGGTATAGTGCCCAGGTCCCCTCTTCCCTTCACACTCTCAGGGGTAGAGTGCCCACTTCACGTCTTCCCTTCGCACTCTCGGGGGCGGGGGGGGTATAGTGCCCTCTTCACCTATTCCCTTCACAGTCGCAGGGTAGAGTGCCCAGTTCCCCTCTTTCCTTCACAGTCCCAGGGGTATAGTGCCCAGTTCACCTCTTTCCTTCACAGTCCCAGGGGTATAGTGCCCAGTTCACCTCTTCCCTTCACAGTCACAGGGGTATAGTGCCTAGTTCACCTCTTCCCTTCTTGGTCGCAGGGGTAGAGTGCCCACCTCACTTCTTCCCTTCGCACTCTCGGGGGGGGGGCGGGGGGTATATTGCCCACTTCACCTCTTCCCTTCACAGTCCCAGGGGTATAGAGCCCACTTCACCTCTTCCCTTCACACTTTCAGGGGTATAGTGCCCAGTTCCCCTCTTCCCTTCACACTCTCAGTGGTATAGTGCCCAGGTCCCCTCTTCCCTTCACACTCTCAGGGGTAGAGTGCCCACTTCACGTCTTCCCTTCGCACTCTCGGGGGTGGGGGGTGGGTATAGTGCCCTCTTCACCTCTTCCCTTCACAGTCGCAGGGGTATTGCTGTATTTCTCCTACTTTGCTTACAGGCCTTTATCTGACTGTGTTATTATTACCCAGCAGCCACTGCATTCAGCCCTTGCTAGGCTATTGGTTCTTCTTGATCTCTGGCTCCTGTCAGGGCCTGGGGTATTTCCCCCAGCTGGCTTGCAGCACTCGCTTGCTGGCTCTGTGTGGTGGGTGCGCCACAGTCTATCATCTGGGGTTGGTATGTTGTCAAAAATGTATGGGTTACTTCCCAGTCCATTCATTTATTTCTTTCTTATTTTCATTTCATTTTGTCTACAAAACACCTATACAATCTCTACATAAAGCGTCACCCGCACAGCAATTCAGTAAATACAATGCACCTATCATAGAGGAACCCTATATCCGGGAGTATGGTTAAAACATTCTAAATCAAACATGGATATGACCTATCAAGGCTGCGGATCTCAAAGACCTGCTCCCAGCACCAGGCGGCCTTTACTTTCTTCCTGAACTTGGGATCATTAGCTTTTGGAAGTGAGTTCCACAGTGGAAGAGCCGCCGCTGAGATGAGAGGGAACGATGCTTTGAATCCTGGAACCTCCAGCTGCGGAGAGTCCTGGCTCTGCAGCGCTCTTAGGCCCCCAGAGAAGTGTGTTCCCGTGCCCAGTACTCTGGGGTGCGCACAATGCACAACACTTCACAATGTATCCGAACATCAATAAAAGCCAGGGCAATTTAATTTAAATGGGACTTCTGCACAGCTCCCACAGAATAACCGGGTGCAGGGTTTAAAACGGCGTCGAGAGTCCTGATAAAAAGCAGTTACCAGCCTCGATCCAAGAAATGGCCAAGGACTGGACCAAAGTATGGCCATGAGGCTGTGGGTGAAAGGCGCTGCTACTCTTAGTGACAATAGCTGAGGATTGGGTGATCTTGAAAAGGAAATGTGTGTTATGGTTCATTAAAACCTTTACAAACGCTAAAATGTGACAAACTAATATGTAAATGTCAGTTTACAAATATAATTAAAAATAATTTCATATAACATAAAACCTATTGGTAGACATATTTCATTTGCTTTAGATACAATCCTATGTCCTAAATTCAGATGACATGCTTATGTATTAAGTTTTTCAATTGTACAGCGCTTCGGTGTTAAGCGCTTTATAAACCAATAAATGCAAATACAATGCATGATACATTAAATAACCTCACGGTGACTTATATAGAATCAGTAAAAGTCATTTCTGACACATTACGTCTTTATAACGCATGTTTTTAAATATGTTTTAATAACCAGGCAAGGGCAAATATTAGAGGTCTATGGTTGCCTGGTCCATAGTGCTTCCAAGCAGCCCTAATTTCATTAACAAGTTCCTTCTCTCAGTTTTAAAATGAGAACATGTCAACACAAGGTGTCTGAGGGTGTCAGTAGTTTCCTTACATGGTGAAAAGCGGCATTTCAATACAACCTCTTCTCCATTCGCTTTTTTCCAGTGACCTGCCCTTTCTCTTGTGTGATACTGATTACATTTGAAGCGCATATAGTAGCCTCGAATGCGATGGCAAGGAAATATTTCGAGATAACTACAGCGAGGAACTCTTTTTCTTGTGTACTTAGCATACTCGGAATAGGAGTTATAATGTTTTATTTCATCAAAAGTGCTGGACCAGTCCTGCTCAAATAATTTCTTTTTTACGTATCCCAGCCTTAAACCCAGATCATTGACTGTTAAATTCAGTTCGCCTAGAATACATGGCATTTCCTGTAGATATAACTTCACAGAGCGAATGTTACCCCACAGTAACATCTGTTGTAAATCTTGGCGTTGTTAGGGGGAGCGTTCATTTTGACACAGTTGGATAGCTGTCGCCATTTCCTTCTACAAGAGAGAGAAACGAAACCCAGCTCATGTCTTATTATGCAATTAGGACCTGCTAAAGATAGATGGAGAGCAGTTTTAAGAAGACGCCCTTGTAGGACATCCAAACATTTCTTCATGTCTAATAGACATATGTCTAAGGTATATAGTAGAACGCTTTCAACCTTTAGATTAAAGAAATCAATTATTTTCAGCTGTGAGAGTAACGGTCTAGCCTTTTGGTTTAGTTGCTCCATCCACTCCATCCATAGTTTTATCATTGTATTAACAATCTCCCATCGATATTATTTACTCTTTTTCTTTGCATCAAATACCATAATAGAAGTTTTTGTGGGATTGGGACTGAGGTTATGTGCTGTTGCAAATTCTTTAAAAGGATGTAATTTCCTTCGGAGCCCGGCTGGAGTTGGAGCTGAAGGTGGAGCCCTCCTGGAGCTGGAGCCCTGCTGTAGCTGGAGCTGGAGCCCTGCTGGAGCTGGAGCCCTGCTGGAGATGGAGCTGGAGCCCTGCTGCAGCTGGAGCCCTGTTGGAGCTGGAGATGGAGCTGGAGCTGGAGATGGAGCTGGCACCCTACTGGAGCTGGAGATGGAGCTGGAGCCCTGCTGGAGCTGGAGCCCTGCTGCAGCTGGAGCCCTGTTGGAGCTGGAGATGGAGCTGGAGCTGGAGATGGAGCTGGCACCCTACTGGAGCTGGAGATGGAGCTGGAGCCCTGCTGGAGCTGGAGCCCTGCTGGAGCTGGAGCCCTGCTGGAGCTGGAGCCCTGCTGCAGCTGGAGCCCTGCTGGAGCTGGAGCTGGAGCCCTGCTGCAGCTGGAGCTCTGCTGGAGATGGAGCTGGAGATGGAGCTGGCACCCTACTGGAGCTGGAGATGGAGCTGGAGCCCTGCTGGAGCTGGAGCCCTGCTGGAGCTGGAGCTGGAGCCCTGCTGGAGCTGGAGCTGGAGCCCTGCTGCAGCTGGAGCTCTGCTGGAGATGGAGCTGGAGATGGAGCTGGCACCCTACTGGAGCTGGAGATGGAGCTGGAGCCCTGCTGGAGCTGGAGCCCTGCTGGAGCTGGATTGGGCGATTTCACTAGAGCATGTATGTGCTTCGTAAATTAGAGATGCACACCCCGATAAAACCTAAGGGTTTTACAGGGGTGGAAAACTGAGAAGGGACAACTAAACTTTAGCTTCCTGAAACTTTTGAATAAAAGAGGGGTCTGGATTGGCATGTGAGAGGGAAGGAAAGTCAGTTTTGGGGGATTCAGCTTTGTGAGTGTGAGAGGCCATCCGGTAACCTTCAGCCAAATTCCCTCGAGATCCATTGGATAATGATTTCAAATAGAGCTTCATAGAAGCAGAAATATGGGGGGAACCTCAGTCCAAAGTAGGTTCCATCTGAAAGAGCCTCTCTGGGAAATGAGCTCTCATGAGTAGCACAGAGGCCGTGGTGCTCCTCAGAGGCAGTGGTGCTCCTCAGAGGCAGCGGTGGTCCTCAGAGGCAGCGGTGGTCCTCAGAGGCAGCGGTGGTCCTCAGAGGCCGTGGTGCTCCTCAGAGGCCGTGGTGCTCCTCAGAGGCAGCGGTGCTCCTCAGAGGCAGCGGTGGTCCTCAGAGGCTGTGGTGCTCCTCAGAGGCCATGGTGCTCCTCAGAGGCAGTGGTGCTCCTCAGAGGCAACGGTGCTCCTCAGAGGCAGCGGTGGTCCTCAGAGGCTGTGGTGCTCCTCAGAGGCCGTGGTGCTCCTCAGAGGCAGCGGTGGTCCTCAGAGGCCATGGTGCTCCTCAGAGGCAGCGGTGGTCCTCAGAGGCTGCAGTGCTCCTCAGAGGCAGCGGTGCTCCTCAGAGGCCATGGTGCTCCTCAGAGGCTGTGGTGCTCCTCAGAGGTACAGCATTGGGTTGCCTAAGTGCAGGGTCCATGACCAGAAAGATGAACTAGAGATGGTAGGTAGGTCAACGGGACCAACAGTGTCTACCACAGCTCTCTCAATCTGTCCTCTCGCATCATTGACCCCTCTTCTGGACTCCTGCCCAGTTCTCTCACCCTATCCTCTCCCATCATTGACCCCTCTTTTGGACTCCTGCCCATCTCTCCCACTCTGTCCTCTCCCATCATTGGCCTTTCTTCTGCACTGCTGCCAGCTCTTTCACTCTGTCCTCTCCCATCATTGACCCTTCTTCAGCTCTCTCACTCTGTCCTCTCCCATCATTGACCCCTCTTCTGGACTCCTGCCCAGCTCTCTCACTCTGTCCTCTCCCATCATTGACCCCTCTTCTCGGCTTCTGCTCAGCTCTCTCACTCTGTCCTCTCCCATCCTTGACCTTTCTTCTGGACTCCTGCCCAGCTCTCTCACTCTGTCCTCTCCCATCATTGACCTTTCTTCTGGACTCCTGCCTAGCTCTCTCACTCTGTCCTCTCCCATTATTTACCCCTCTTCTGGACTCCTGCCCAGCTCTCTCACTCAGTTCTCCCCCATCATTGACTCCTCTTCTGGACTCCTGCCCAGCTCTTCCACTCTGTCCTCTCCCATCATTGACCCCTCTTCTGGACTCCTGCCCAGCTCTCTCACTCTGTCCTCTCCCATCATTGACCCCTCCTCTGGACTCCTGCCCAGCCCTATCACTCTGTCCCCTCTCATCAATGACGTTTCTTCTGGACTCCTGCCCAGCTCCCTCACTCTGTCCTCTGCCATCATTGACCCTTCTTCTGGACTCCTGCCCAGCTCCCTCACTTGGTCCTCTCCCATCATTGACCCCTCTTCTGGACTCCTGCTCAGCTCTCTCACTCTTTCCTCTCCCATCATTGACCCCTCTTCTGGACTCCTGCCCAGCTCTCTCACTCTGTACTCTCCCATCATTGGCCTTTCTTC
Organism: Ambystoma mexicanum; assembly: GCF_040938575.1. Classification (NCBI taxonomy): domain Eukaryota; kingdom Metazoa; phylum Chordata; class Amphibia; order Caudata; family Ambystomatidae; genus Ambystoma; species Ambystoma mexicanum. The sequence goes on along the minus strand of NC_090926.1, from coordinate 1,301,247,073 downwards.
TGGACTCCTGCCCAGCTCTCTCACTCTGTCCTCTCCCATCATTGGCCCCTCTTCTGGACTCCTGCCCAGCTCTCTCACTCTGTCCTCTACCATCATTGGCCTTTCTTCTGGACTCCTGCCCAGCTCTCTCACTCTGTCCTCTCCCATCATTGACCCCTCTTCTCGACTCCTGCCCAGCTCTCTCACTCTGTCCTCTCCCATCATTGACCCCTCTTCTGGACTCCTGCCCAGCTCTCTCACTCTGTCCTCTCCCATCATTGACCCCTCTTTTGGAATCCTGCCCAGCTCTCTCACTCTGTCCTCTCCCATCATTGACCTTTCTTCTGGACTGCTGCCCAGCTCTTTCACTCTGTCCTCTCCCATCATTGACCCTTCTTCAGCTCTCTCACTCTGTCCTCTCCCATCATTGACCCCTCTTCTGGACTCCTGACCAGCTCTCTCACTCTGTCCTCTCCCATCATTGACCCCTCTTCTCGACTTCTGCGCAGCTCTCTCACTCTGTCCTCTCCCGTCATTGACCCCTCTTCTGGACTCCTGCCCAGCTCTCTCACTCTGTCCTCTCCCATCATTGACCCCTCTTCTGGGCTCCTGCCCAGCTCTCTCACTCTGTCCTCTCCCATCATTGACCCCTCTTCTGGACTCCTGCCCAGCTCTCTCATTCTGTCCTCTCCCATCATTGACCCCTCTTCTGGAATCCTGCCCAGCTCTCTCCCTCTGTCCTCTCCCATCATTGATCCCTCTTCTGGACTCCTGCCCAGCTCTCTCACTCTGTCCTCTCCCATCATTGACCTTTCTTCTGGACTCCTGCCCAGCTCTCTCACTCTGTCCTCTCCCATCATTGGCCCCTCTTCTGGACTCCTGCCCAGCTCTCTCACTCTGTCCTCTACCATCATTGACCCCTCTTCTGGACTCCTGCCCAGCACTCTCACTCTGTCCTCTCCCATCATTGACCCCTCTTCTCGACTCCTGCCCAGCTCTCTCACTCTGTCATCTCCCATCATTGACCCCTCTTCTGGACTCCTGCCCAGCTCTCTCACTCTGTCCTCTCCCATCATTGACCCCTCTTCTGGAATCCTGCCCAGCTCTCTCACTCTGTCCTCTCCCATCATTGACCTTTCTTCTGGACTCCTGCCCAGCTTTCTCACTCTGTCCTCTCCCATCATTGGCCTTTCTTCTGCACTGCTGCCCAGCTCTTTCACTCTGTCCTCTCCCATCATTGACCCTTCTTCAGCTCTCTCACTCTGTCCTCTCCCATCATTGACCCCTCTTCTGGACTCCTGCCCAGCTCTCTCACTCTGTCCTCTCCCATCATTGACCCCTCGTCTCGACTTCTGCGCAGCTCTCTCACTCTGTCCTCTCCCATCATTGACCTTTCTTCTGGACTCCTGCCCAGCTCTCTCACTCTGTCCTCTCCCATCATTGACCCCTCTTCTGGACTCCTGCCAAGCTCTCTCCCTCTGTCCTCTCCCATCATTGACCCCTCTTCTGGACTCCTGCCCAGCTCTCTCACTCTGTCCTCTCCCATCATTGACCTTTCTTCTGGACTCCTGCCCAGCTCTCTCACTCTGTCCTCTCCCATCATTGGCCCCTCTTCTGGACTCCTGCCCAGCTCTCTCACTCTGTCCTCTACCATCATTGACCCCTCTTCTGGACTCCTGCCCAGCACTCTCACTCTGTCCTCTCCCATCATTGACCCCTCTTCTCGACTCCTGCCCAGCTCTCTCACTCTGTCATCTCCCATCATTGACCCCTCTTCTGGACTCCTGCCCAGCTCTCTCACTCTGTCCTCTCCCATCATTGACCCCTCTTCTGGAATCCTGCCCAGCTCTCTCACTCTGTCCTCTCCCATCATTGACCTTTCTTCTGGACTCCTGCCCAGCTTTCTCACTCTGTCCTCTCCCATCATTGGCCTTTCTTCTGCACTGCTGCCCAGCTCTTTCACTCTGTCCTCTCCCATCATTGACCCTTCTTCAGCTCTCTCACTCTGTCCTCTCCCATCATTGACCCCTCTTCTGGACTCCTGACCAGCTCTCTCACTCTGTCCTCTCCCATCATTGACCCCTCTTCTCGACTTCTGCGCAGCTCTCTCACTCTGTCCTCTCCCATCATTGACCCCTCTTCTGGACTCCTGCCCAGCTCTCTCACTCTGTCCTCTCCCATCATTGACCCCTCTTCTGGACTCCTGCCCAGCTCTCTCACTCTGTCCTCTCCCATCATTGACCCCTCTTCTCGACTCCTGCCCAGCTCTCTCACTCTGTCATCTCCCATCATTGACCCCTCTTCTGGACTCCTGCCCAGCTCTCTCACTCTGTCCTCTCCCATCATTGACCCCTCTTCTGGAATCCTGCCCAGCTCTCTCACTCTGTCCTCTCCCATCATTGACCTTTCTTCTGGACTCCTGCCCAGCTTTCTCACTCTGTCCTCTCCCATCATTGGCCTTTCTTCTGCACTGCTGCCCAGCTCTTTCACTCTGTCCTCTCCCATCATTGACCCTTCTTCAGCTCTCTCACTCTGTCCTCTCCCATCATTGACCCCTCTTCTGGACTCCTGCCCAGCTCTCTCACTCTGTCCTCTCCCATCATTGACCCCTCTTCTGGAATCCTGCCCAGCTCTCTCACTCTGTCCTCTCCCATCATTGACCTTTCTTCTGGACTCCTGCCCAGCTTTCTCACTCTGTCCTCTCCCATCATTGGCCTTTCTTCTGCACTGCTGCCCAGCTCTTTCACTCTGTCCTCTCCCATCATTGACCCTTCTTCAGCTCTCTCACTCTGTCCTCTCCCATCATTGACCCCTCTTCTGGACTCCTGCCCAGCTCTCTCACTCTGTCCTCTCCCATCATTGACCCCTCGTCTCGACTTCTGCGCAGCTCTCTCACTCTGTCCTCTCCCATCATTGACCTTTCTTCTGGACTCCTGCCCAGCTCTCTCACTCTGTCCTCTCCCATCATTGACCCCTCTTCTGGACTCCTGCCAAGCTCTCTCCCTCTGTCCTCTCCCATCATTGACCCCTCTTCTGGACTCCTGCCCAGCTCTCTCACTCTGTCCTCTCCCATCATTGACCTTTCTTCTGGACTCCTGCCCAGCTCTCTCACTCTGTCCTCTCCCATCATTGGCCCCTCTTCTGGACTCCTGCCCAGCTCTCTCACTCTGTCCTCTACCATCATTGACCCCTCTTCTGGACTCCTGCCCAGCACTCTCACTCTGTCCTCTCCCATCATTGACCCCTCTTCTCGACTCCTGCCCAGCTCTCTCACTCTGTCATCTCCCATCATTGACCCCTCTTCTGGACTCCTGCCCAGCTCTCTCACTCTGTCCTCTCCCATCATTGACCCCTCTTCTGGAATCCTGCCCAGCTCTCTCACTCTGTCCTCTCCCATCATTGACCTTTCTTCTGGACTCCTGCCCAGCTTTCTCACTCTGTCCTCTCCCATCATTGGCCTTTCTTCTGCACTGCTGCCCAGCTCTTTCACTCTGTCCTCTCCCATCATTGACCCTTCTTCAGCTCTCTCACTCTGTCCTCTCCCATCATTGACCCCTCTTCTGGACTCCTGACCAGCTCTCTCACTCTGTCCTCTCCCATCATTGACCCCTCTTCTCGACTTCTGCGCAGCTCTCTCACTCTGTCCTCTCCCATCATTGACCCCTCTTCTGGACTCCTGCCCAGCTCTCTCACTCTGTCCTCTCCCATCATTGACCCCTCTTCTGGACTCCTGCCCAGCTCTCTCACTCTGTCCTCTCCCATCATTGACCCCTCTTCTCGACTCCTGCCCAGCTCTCTCACTCTGTCATCTCCCATCATTGACCCCTCTTCTGGACTCCTGCCCAGCTCTCTCACTCTGTCCTCTCCCATCATTGACCCCTCTTCTGGAATCCTGCCCAGCTCTCTCACTCTGTCCTCTCCCATCATTGACCTTTCTTCTGGACTCCTGCCCAGCTTTCTCACTCTGTCCTCTACCATCATTGGCCTTTCTTCTGCACTGCTGCCCAGCTCTTTCACTCTGTCCTCTCCCATCATTGACCCTTCTTCAGCTCTCTCACTCTGTCCTCTCCCATCATTGACCCCTCTTCTGGACTCCTGACCAGCTCTCTCACTCTGTCCTCTCCCATCATTGACCCCTCTTCTCGACTTCTGCGCAGCTCTCTCACTCTGTCCTCTCCCATCATTGACCTTTCTTCTGGACTCCTGCCTAGCTCTCTCACTCTGTCCTCTCCCATTATTGACCCCTCTTCTGGACTCCTGCCCAGCTCTCTCACTCAGTCCTCTCCCATCATTGACCCCTCTTCTGGACTCCTGCCCAGCTCTTCCACTCTGTCCTCTCCCATCATTTACCCCTCTTCTGGACTCCTGCCCAGCTCTCTCACTCTGTCCTCCCCCATCATTGACCCCTCTTCTGGACTCCTGCCCAGCTCTCTCACTCTGTCCTCTCCCATCATTGACCCCTCTTCTGGACTCCTGCCAAGCTCTCTCCCTCTGTCCTCTCCCATCATTGACCCCTCTTCTGGACTCCTGCCCAGCTCTCTCACTCTGTCCTCTCCCATCATTGACCTTTCTTCTGGACTCCTGCCCAGCTTTCTCACTCTGTCCTCTCCCATCATTGGCCTTTCTTCTGCACTGCTGCCCAGCTCTTTCACTCTGTCCTCTCCCATCATTGACCCTTCTTCAGCTCTCTCACTCTGTCCTCTCCCATCATTGACCCCTCTTCTGGACTCCTGCCCAGCTCTCTCACTCTGTCCTCTCCCATCATTGACCCCTCTTCTCGACTTCTACGCAGCTCTCTCACTCTGTCCTCTCCCATCATTGACCTTTCTTCTGGACTCCTGCCCAGCTCTCTCACTCTGTCCTCTCCCATCATTGATCTTTCTTCTGTACTCCTGCCCAGCTCTCTCACTCTGTCCTCTCCCATTATTGACCCCTCTTCTGGACTCCTGCCCAGCTCTCTCACTCAGTCCTCTCCCATCATTGACCCCTCTTCTGGACTCCTGCCCAGCTCTTCCACTCTGTCCTCTCCCATCATTGACCCCTCTTCTGGACTCCTGCCCAGCTCTCTCACTCTGTCCTCTCCCATCATTGGCCCCTCTTCTGCACTCCTGCCCAGCTCTCTCACTCTGTCCTCTCCCATCATTGACTCCTCTTCCGGACTCCTGCCCAGTTCTCTCACTCTGTCCTCTCCCATCACTGACCCCTCTTCTGGACTCCTGCCCAGCTCTCTCACTCAGTCCTCTCCCATCATTGACCTTTCTTCTGGACTCCTGCCTAGCTCTCTCCCTCTGTCCTCTCCCATCACTGATCTCTGTTCTGGACTCCTGCTCAGCTCTCTCACTCTGTCCTCTCCCATCATTGACCCTTCTTCTGGACTCTTGCCCAGCTCTCTCACTCTGTCCTCTCCCATCATTGACCCTTCTTCTGCGCTCCTGCCCAGCTCTCTCACTCTGTCCTTTCCCATCATTGACCCTTCTTCAGCTCTCTCACTCAGTCCTCTCCCATCATCGACCCCTCTTCTGGACTCCTGTCCAGCTATCTCACTCTGTCCTCTCCCATCATTGACCCCTCTTCTGGACTCCTACCCAGCTCTCTCACTCTGTCCTCTCCCATCATTGACCCCTCTTCTGGACTCCTGCCCAGCTCTCCCACTCGGTCCTCTCCATCATTGACCCTTCTTCTGGACTCCTGCCCAGCTCCCTCACTCTGTCCTCTGCCATCATTGACCCCTCTTCTGGACTCATGCCCAGCTCTCTCACTCTGTCCTCTCCCATCACTGACCCTTCTTCAGCTCTCTCACTCTGTCATCCCCCATCATTGACCCTTCTTCTGGACTCCTGCCCAGCTCTCTCACTCTGTCCTCTCCCATCATTGACCCTTCTTCAGCTCTCTCACTCTGTCATCTCCCATCATTGACCCTTCTTCTGGACTCCTGCCCAGCTCTCTCACTCTGTCCTCTCCCATCATTGACCCCTCTTCTGGACTGCTGCCCAGCCCTATCACTCTGTCCCCTCCCATCAATGACGTTTCTTCTGGACTCCTGCCCAGCTCCCTCACTCTGTTCTCTGCCATCATTGACCCTTCTTCTGGACTCCTGCCCAGTTCCCTCACTCAGTCCTCTGCCATCTTTGACCCCTCTTCTGGCCTCCTGCCCAGCTCTCTCACTCTGTCCTCTCCCATCATTGACCCTTCTTCTGGACTCCTGCCCAGCTCCCTCACTCTGTCCTCTCCCATCATTGACCCTTCTTCTGGACTCCTGCCCAGCTCCCTCACTCTGTCCTCTGCCATCACTGACCCCTCTTCTGGCCTCCTGCCCAGCTCTCTCACTCTGTCCTCTCCCATCATTGAACCCTCTTCTGGACTCCTGCCCAGCTCTCTCACTCTGTCCCCTCCCATCATTGACCCCCCTTCTGGCCTCCTGGCTTTCACATCTGGCCCAAGCACTGAATGGGTACTCCTAGTCTGGGCTAGTAACAGTGATGAGGCAACCTCTCGGTTGAGTGCCATGTGAGTGTGTCTCCTCTGAGCACTCGCCATTATCAAGGCTTCCTTGCAGGGAGAGGGTAGACCGTGGTCCAGGCGAGCACTAGAGTCTGCTGGCGCCCGCCTTAGGATGGGGCTCATTTCTAACACAGAAATGCTTCCTCGACCAGCTAATGGTTCCATTCCTAACTCCATCAAGTCGTTTCCTGACAAAGCTCCTACCAACAGGTCATCATCGAGGCCTCTCTCCACCAGCTTAATCCAGTCACCTGTTTGTAAGGCAATGCCGGTGTTTGTTAAGTGAGCGTTTTGGTGGACTCCAGACCTTTGGGACATGAGAGGCTGGCACCATGTCCTTTGCCTATAACACCTTCAGTCATTTTCCCAAGAATTCGGGGGAGCAATGGCTAGCTCTTCAGAGATGCCTGGGGGCCTTTCCTGGGTGCCTGGCAAGATTGGCCTTCTGAAGACCTGAAGTCTCATCCTTCACATCTGGGTCCTTACTGCGGTGGGTAACCCCCAAGCATTCTGAACATTGCTTGCCAAGGGTATAGTACCTTCCAACACGTGGGCTTGCTCTTGCTCCCCGGTCCGGGCCTTCCCGAGGCACCTCCCCCACCATTTGAGGCTAAATGTCCCTGCCCCTTCTACGTTTCCCCTAATCCTCAGGAGTGCCGACTCATCCACCGTTTTAGGGCAGGGGTCTCCAGATCTTTTGAACTGCAACTCCCATCAGCCACTTCCACTCAGAGAGGGGCTGCTTAGAGAGCACACCGTATTGCCATCCTTGCTCACCTTGTCTATCGTGTACTCCAACTCAAGCAATCCGAGCCAAGCCAACACGTCTGCGCCTGAAGGCAATGCCGTGTGCACTGCTTAACTCTTCCATGACACTGGCATGGTCTGGCAGAGCTCTCCAGTCCTTAGTCTGCTAAACACTAATTGCAGGCCTTGGCAACTTCCAGCTCTAGCGTATTGAGTTTGAGCTGTAGGCCAGCAGCCTTCCCCTCTCCTGTGGCAAGATGAGGCTCCCTAGAGATCCAACCCACAGGGACTCCAACGCTCACAGGAAACAGCTGCTGCAGACTGGTGCCCTGCTTAGGTGTGGCTAAAGGGAGCGAGCTCCCTGAGGTCTGAGTAACTGAAAGTAGCTCTCTGAGAGGTTGGCAACAGGAGCTAGCTTCCCGAGGTGTGGGTAACAGGAGCTAGCTCCCCGAGGTGTGGGTAACTGGAGGTAGGTCCCGGAGGTGGGGTAAAAGGAGGTTGCTCCTGAGCTGTGGGTATGATATGATATGACATTTATACTCAGCTATACACAAGTGTATCAAGGTAATAGGAGCTAGCTCCCTGAGGTATGGGTAATAGGAGGTAACTCCCTGAGGTATGGGTACTAGGAGGTAACTCCTCGAGGTCTGCATAGCAGGAGGTAACTTCTCGAGGTCTGGTTAACAGGAGGTAGCTCCCTGAGGTGTGGGTAATAGGAGGTAGCTCCCTGATGTGAGCGTAACGGGAAGTAGCTTCCAGAGGTGTGAGTAACAGGAGGTAGCTCCCTGAGTTGTGGGTAATGGGAGGTAGCTCCCTGAGGTGTGGATAAAGGGAGGTAGCTCCCCGAGGTGTGGGTAATGGGTGGTAGCTCCCCAAGGTGTGGGTAACTGAAAGTAGCTCTCTGAGAGGTTGGCAACAGGAGGTAACTTCCCGAGGAGTGGGTAACAGGAGCTAGCTCCCCGAGGTGTGGGTAACAGGAGGTATCTCCCCGAGGTGTGGGTAACTGGAGGTAGCTCCCGGAGGTGGGGGTATGATATGATATGACATTTATACGCAGCTATACACAAGTGTATCAAGGTAATAGGAGCTAGCTCCCTGAGGTATGGGTACTAGGAGGTAACTCCTCGAGGTCTGCATAACAGGAGGTAACTTCTCGAGGTCTGGTTAACAGGAGGTAGCTCCCAGAGGTCTGGGTAACAGGAGATATCTCCCTGAGGTGTGATTAACAGGAGGTAGCTCCCTGAGGTGTGGGTAATAGGAGGTAGCTCCCTGATGTGAGCGTAACGGGAAGTAGCTTCCAGAGGTGTGAGTAACAGGAGGTAGCTCCCTGAGTTGTGGGTAATGGGAGGTAGCTCCCTGAGGTGTGGATAAAGGGAGGTAGCTCCCCGAGGTGTGGGTAATGGGTGGTAGCTCCCCAAGGTGTGGGTAACGGGCGGTAACTCCCTGAGGTGTGGATAACAGGAGGTATCTCCCTGAGGTGTTGGTAATGGGAGGTAGCTCCCCAAGGTGTTGGGAACGGGAGGTAGCTCCCGAGCTGTGGGTAACAGGAAAGAGCTCACTGACTTGGGGGTAAAGGGAGGGAACTCCCTGAGGTTTGGGTAACAGGAGGTAGCTCCTCCAGGTGTGGGTAATGGGAGGTATGTCCCTGAGTTGTGGGTAATGGGAGCTAGCTCCCTGAGGTCTGGGTAATGGGAGGTAGCTCCCCGAGTTGTGGCTAATGGGAGGTAGCTCCCCAAAGAGTGGGTAAAGGTAGGTAGCTCCCCAAGCTGTGGGTACTGGGAGGTAGCTCCCTGAGGTGTGGATAATTGGCTGTAATAAATAAAAGCACTATAATCCTGATTTCTGCAATAATAGAACCATTTGATCTGCCTATCATGTTAGCCATACTCAGTTGAGGGGGGATGGGTTGGCACCACTTTACACAGTCAAGGTTTGCAGACTTCTTCTCAGACAGTGGGCCACATTACAACTCTGGCGGTAGCCGTGCCGTTAAAAACGGCACGGCTGCCGCCGGAGTTGCCTTTTTTCCGGCACCCGCGAATGGGCAAGAACCGGGTCATGCCGAGCTAGGCGGACCCGGTAATTGCCCATTTACGGGTGCCGGAATCAAGGGCGTCCCGATCCCCATTCTGCCCCATAGGGCTGAATGGGGATGGGGACGTTGGATGCAGCGGCACATGCAGAGTTGTGCCGGTGCACCCGACGTGCTCTGCTCGCGGGTGCCGTTACACCCGCCAGGAAAAACCTAGCGGGTGAGACAGCACCCGCGAGCAGAGCTCCTAGCATGGCAGTCCGGGAACTACGGTACCGGCATGCTTACAGGTACCGTAGTTCCCTGACCGCCATGCTCGTAATGAGGCCCATTGTCACTCAGATGTTGACTCAAGTCTGAAGCCAGGCGGTATTCAGAACAGAAGCTCTATTTGAGTCTGGATACCCTGTCCCACTTGCAAATAGGCTGGCCTCAATGCCTTTGCAGTTCAGGAAGGACCTTGGGACTCTTCTCTTTAGGGAGCGCATAGGGAACACCTACGCGCCTCACCTCCTCTACCCAGGAGAACACCAAACCTATGGGCCAGGGGCTCCCGGATCCACCAGCGGAACTTGGCCCCTCTGGGCAGCATCTCACTTTTGTTGTAATCCTCAACCCACATTACACAGCAATTCGTAGTTCCCTAGTTCTCTGACAACACTATATAAGCCCAAATACAAGGCAAGTGTCATGCCCACACATAACACACATGTACCTCATTCCCTTCTCCATTGGAACAAGGCCAGGCTGCAGGACCCCGAGCAGTAATCAGGCTGTACCTACTAGAATACGGCATCCCAGAGTCGGCCATGAGTTTGTACTTGCATTATTAAAGCAGGGATGGTGTAGGAGCACATGCTGTCATCTGTGGTGTAGGTGCACAGGCTGCCGGCTGTGGTATAGGAGCACATGCTGTCGGTGTTGTGTAAGAGCACTGGCTGTCAGGTGTGGTGTAGTAGCACTGGCTGGTGGGTATGGTGTAGGAACACTGTGTGGGACTTTGTAGAAGCAATGGCTATTAGCGACAGTGTAGGAGCACTGGCTGTCAGGGATGTGTAGGAGGACTGGCTGTTGGCTGTGGTGTAGGAGCACTGCCTGTTATGTGTGGTGTAGGAGCACTGGCTGTCAGGTATGGTGTAGGAGCACTGACTGTCGGCTGTGGTGTAGGAGCACTGGGTGTCATGTGTGGTGTAGGAGCACTGGCTGTTGGGGGTGGTGTAGGAGCACTGGCTGTGAGCTGTGGTGTAGGATCACTGCCTGTTGGGGATGGTGTAGGAGTACTGGCTATGTGGGATGGTGTAGGAGCATTGGCTGTCGGGTAAGGTGTAGGATCACTGGCTGTCGGCTGTGGTGTAGGAGCACTGGCTGTCGGCTGAGGTTTAGGAGCACTGGCTGTCGGGTACGGTGTAGGAGCATTGTCTGTCATCTGTGGTGTAGGAGCACTGGCTGTCGGCTGTGGTTAAGGCGCACTGGCTGTGTGGGAGGTGTAGGAACATTGGCTGTCATCTGTGGTGTAGGAGCACTGGCTGTCGGCTGTGGTTAAGGCGCACTGGCTGTGTGGAAGGTGTAGGAGCATTGGCTGTCATCTGTGGTGTAGGATCACTGGATGTGGGGTGTGGTGTAGGAGCACTGGCTGTCATCTGTGGTGTAGGATCACTGGCTGTCGGGAGTGGTGTCGGAGCATTGGCTGTCATCTGTGGTTTAGGAGCACTGGCTGTGTTGGAGGTGTAGGAGCACTGGCTGTGTGGGAGGTGTAGGAGCACTGGCTGTCATCTGTGGTGCAGGAGCACTAGCTGTCGGCTGTGGTTGAGGAGCACTGGCTGTCATCTGTGGTGTAGGAGCACTGGCTGTGGGGTATGGTGTAGGAGCACTGGCTGTCGGATGTGGTGTAGGAGCACTGACTGCCGGCTGTGGTGTCGGAGCACTGGCTGTCGGATGTGGTTTAGGAGCACTGGCTGTCGGCTGTGGTGTAGGATCACTGGCTGTCGGCTGTGGTTTAGGAGCACTGGCTGTCATCTGTGGTGTAGGAGCACTGGCTGTGGGGTATGGTGTAGGATCACTGGCTGTTGGCTGTGGTGTAGGATCACTGGCTGTCAGCTGTTGTGTAGGAGCATTGGCTGTCGAGTGTGGTGTAGGAGCACTGGCTGTCATCTGTGGTGTAGGAGCACTTGCTGTCATCTGTGGTGTAGGAGCACTTGCTGTCATCTGTGGTGTCGGAGCACTGGCTGTGTGGGATGGTGTAGGAGCACTGGCTGTCGGCTGTGGTTTAGGAGCACTGGCTGTCGTCTGTGGTGTAGGAGTACTGGCTGTTGGCTGTGGTGTAGGAGCACTGGCTGTGGGGTATGGTGTAGGAGAACTGGCTGTCGGCTGTGGTGTAGGAGCACTGGCTGTCGGATGTGGTTTAGGAGCACTGGCTGTCAGCTGTGGTGTAGGAGCACTGGCTGTCATCTGTGGTGTAGGAGCACTGGCTGTGAGGTATGGTGTAGGATCACTTGCTGTTGGCTGTGGTGTAGGAGCACTGGCTATCGGCTGTGTTGTAGGAGAACTGGCTGTGGGGTATGGATCACTTGCTGTTGGCTGTGGTGTAGGAGCACTGGCTATCGGCTGTGGTGTAGGAGCACTGACTGTGGGGTATGGTGTAGTATCACTGGCTGTCGGCTGTGGTTTAGGAGCACTGGCTGTCGGCTGTGGTGTAGGAGCACTGGCTGCCGGCTGTGGTGTAGGATCACTGGCTGTCATCTGTGGTTTAGGATCACTGGCTGTCGGCTGTGGTGTAGGATCACTGGCTGTCGGCTGTGGTGTAGGATCACTGCTGTCGGCTGTGGTTTAGGAGCACTGGCTGTCGGCTGTGGTGTAGGATCACTGACTGTCGGCTATGGTGTAGGATCACTGGCTGTCGGCTGTGGTGTAGGAGCACTGGCTGTCGGCTGTGGTGTAGGATCACTGGCTGTCGGCAGTGGTGTAGGAGCACTGGCTGTCAGCTGTGGTGTAGGATCATTGGCTGTCGGCTGTGGTTTAGGAGCACTGGCTGTCGGCTGTGGCATAGGAGCACTGGCTGTCGGCTGTGGTTTAGGATCACTGGCTGTCGGCTGTGGTGTAGGATCACTGGCTGTCGGCTGTGGTGTCGGAGCATTGGCTGTCATCTCTGGTGTAGGATCACTGGCTGTCGGCTGTGGTTTAGGATTACTGGCTGTCGGCTGTGGTGTCGGAGCATTGGCTGTCATCTGTTGTGTAGTATCACTGGCTTTCGGCTGTGGTGTAGGAGCACTGGCTGTCGGCTGTGGTGTAGGATCACTGGCTGTCGGCTGTGGTGTAGGAGCACTGGCTGTCAGCTGTGGTGTAGGATCACTGGCTGTCGGCAGTGGTGTAGGAGCACTGGCTGTCAGCTGTGGTGTAGGATCACTGGCTGTCGGCTGTGGTTTAGGAGCACTGGCTGTCGGCTGTGGCATAGGAGCACTGGCTGTCGGCTGTGGTTTAGGATCACTGGCTGTCGGCTGTGGTGTAGGATCACTGGCTGTCGGCTGTGGTGTCGGAGCATTGGCTGTCATCTCTGGTGTAGGATCACTGGCTGTCGGCTGTGGTGTAGGAACACTGGCTGTTGGCTGTGGTGTAGGATCACTGGCTGTCGGCTGTGGTTTAGGAGCACTGGCTGTCGGCTGTGGTGTAGGATGACTGGCTGTTGGCTGTGGTGTAGGAGCACTGGCTGTCGGCTGTGGTGTAGGAACACTGGCTGTCGGCTGTGGTGTAGGATCACTGGCTGTCGGCTGTGGTTTAGGAGCACTGGCTGTCGGCTGTGGGTAAGGATCACTGGCTGTCGGCTGTGGTTTAGGAGCACTGGCTGTCAGCTGTGGTGTAGGATCACTGGCTGTCGGCTGTGGGTTAGGAGCACTGGCTGTCGGCTGTGGTGTAGGATGACTGGCTGTCGGCTGTGGTGTAGGAGCACTGGCTGTCGGCTGTGGTTTAGGATCACTGGCTGTCGGCTGTGGTGTAGGATCACTGGCTGTCGGCTGTGGTGTTGGAGCATTGGCTGTCATCTGTGGTGTAGGATCACTGGCTGTCGGCTGTGGTTTAGGAGCACTGGCTGTCGGCTGTGGTGTAGGATGACTGGCTGTTGGCTGTGGTGTAGGAGCACTGGCTGTCGGCTGTGGTGTAGGAACACTGGCTGTCGGCTGTGGTGTAGGATCACTGGCTGTCGGCTGTGGTGTTGGAGCATTGGCTGTCATCTGTGGTGTAGGATCACTGGCTGTCGGCTGTGGTTTAGGAGCACTGGCTGTCGGCTGTGGTGTAGGATGACTGGCTGTTGGCTGTGGTGTAGGAGCACTGGCTGTCGGCTGTGGTGTAGGAACACTGGCTGTCGGCTGTGGTGTAGGATCACTGGCTGTCGGCTGTGGTGTTGGAGCATTGGCTGTCATCTGTGGTGTAGGATCACTGGCTGTCGGCTGTGGTTTAGGAGCACTGGCTGTCGGCTGTGGTGTAGGATGACTGGCTGTTGGCTGTGGTGTAGGAGCACTGGCTGTCGGCTGTGGTGTAGGATCACTGGCTGTCGGCTGTGGTTTAGGAGCACTGGCTGTCGGCTGTGGTGTAGGAGCACTGGCTGTCGGCTGTGGTTTAGGATCATTGGCTGTCGGCTGCGGTTTAGGAGCACTGGCTGTCGGTAAGGAGCACTGGCTGTCGGCTGTGGTTTAGGAGCACTGGCTGTGGGGTATGGTGCAGACTTGCCTGTGTGGGATGAGGCAGCACTGGTATCTGGGGGTGGTCTGGTAGCGATGGCTGTAGAACATGGTGGGAGCACTGGAACTAGTCTATGCTGCATCGCTTCAGGAAGCTGTCCCCTCTCCAGACTCCAGGGAACAGTCTGTCCTGACCCGTACCGGGGTGCAGGCTGTACTAATAACTATAGAAGCCGTGTCCATGTGTCACACTTTGGATTAAACACCTGTTTTTCTTTCAGTGAGAAATGGAATCACCCACAAATCGCCTTAAGAAAGAGCTGGAGGAGGAGCTGAAACTGAGCACAGATGACCTGCAAAGCCACGCCTGGTACCACGGACCACTGCCTGGAAAGGTAAATACATTCCGCGTAGAACCCCACCTGGTAGCTGAGAGCACGTCCACATCAAATAAATACACACCATCCAGAAACCTAGCTTTATCAGGACGGTGTAGGAGCACTGGCTGTCAGGGATGGAGTAGGAGCACTGACTGTCAGGGATGGCGTAAGAGCACCGGCTGTCAGGGATGGCGTAGGAGCACCGGCTGTCAGGGACGGTGTTGGAGCACCGGCTGTCAGGGATGGAGTAGGAGCACCGGCTGTCAGGGATGGTGTAGGAGCACCGGCTGTCAGGGATGGCGTAGGAGCACCGGCTGTCAGGGATGGCGTAGGAGCACTGGCTGTCAGGGATGGCATAGGAGAACTGGCTGTCAGGGATGGCGTAGGAGAACTGGCTGTCAGGGATGGCGTAGGAGCACCGGCTGTCAGGGATGGTGTAGGAGCACCGGCTGTCATGTGTGGTGTTGGAGCTCTGGCTGTCAATAATGGTATCAGAACACTGGCTGTCATGGATGGAGTAGGAGCACTGACTGTCAGGGATGGCGTAGGAGCACCGGCTATAAGGGATGGCGTAGGAGCACCGGCTGTCAGGGACGGTGTTGGAGCACCGGCTGTCAGGGATGGAGTAGGAGCACCGGCTGTCAGGAATGGCGTAAGAGCACCGGCTGTCAGGGATGGCGTAGGAGCACCGGCTGTCAGGGATGGTGTAGGAGCACCGGCTGTCAGGGATGGTGTAGGAGAACTGGCTGTCAGGGATGGCGTAGGAGCACCGGCTGTCAGGGATGGTGTAGGAGCACCGGCTGTCAGGGATGGTGTAGGAGCACCGGCTGTCAGGGATGGTGTAGGAGAACTGGCTGTCAGGGATGGCGTAGGAGCACCGGCTGTCAGGGATGGTGTAGGAGCACCGGCTGTCAGGGATGGTGTAGGAGCACCGGCTGTCAGGGATGGTGTAGGAGAACTGGCTGTCAGGGATGGCGTAGGAGCACCGGCTGTCAGGGATGGTGTAGGAGCACCGGCTGTCAGGGATGGTGTAGGAGAACTGGCTGTCAGGGATGGCGTAGGAGCACCGGCTGTCAGGGATGGTGTAGGAGCACCGGCTTTCAGGGATGGTGTAGGAGAACTGGCTGTCAGGGATGGTGTAGGAGCACCGGCTGTCATGTGTGGTGTTGGAGCTCTGGCTGTCAATAATGGTATCACTGGACCTGTGTTCATGATGGGAAGGTTTTCTTGGTATGTCAAGTTGGCTTTTAACGTATCTGCTTCTCTCTCTCTTGCTCAGTGTCCACTCTGTAATGAGAATGTCTCTGTGGTCTCGGCATCGTTGCAGCACTTAACAGTCCACCAACTCTAGGTCATGCCACCGCCTGGAATTCGGTATTCTCTTGAGGGCTTCCTTTTCCCAGTTCCTCTTGCCTCTGGCTCCATTAGGGTTGCCTTCGCACACCAGCGTTCTTCGAGGTTTGAGGGTCTCTCTCAGCTGTCACTGCCCAGCTGACTGGAAACTCCATTGACTACTTCTCCTTCTGCATTTATAACACGTTGCTGGGCCTTCCCTAGTGGAGCATCATATTCCTCTTTCTCTGTTGCCCGAGGGCTCTGCATTACTCGTGCACTCTTCTTCTTCTTCTCAGTACTACAAGACTACTTCTCTGCATGGTGAATGAATGGTTCTACAAATGAACAAACACCCATTTGTTCCCCTTATCTTCTTTGAATGGGAGTTGTTAATAGTGGGTTATGGGTGAGTACCTTAGGGAGTACCTCTTTGAAACGGGAGTCCTTGTCCCCAAGGGAGGGGGGTTGGAGTCTCTCACAGTGAGGTCCTGCTTGCCTCTACCACTAGAGAGGGTTTCCATAGTGGGCTCACCTCCCTACCCTAACAGGGAACGGCTCCCCCTGTGGAGAAATGACAGAATCCCACAAGTCGTCACAACTGGCTGTCAGGGATGGTGTAGGAGCACTGGCTGTCATGAATGATGTACGTGCACTGGCTTCGGGTGTGGTGTAGGAGCACTGGCTATCAGGGACAGTGTAGGAGCACTGGCTGTCAGGAATAATGTAGGAGCACTGGCTGTCGGGATGGTGTAGGAGCACTGGCTGTCTGGTGTGGTGTAGGAGCACTGGCTATCAGGGATGGTGTAGGAGCACTGGCTGTCGGGTGTGGTGTAGGAGCACTGGCTGTCATGAATGATGTACGTGCACTGGCTTCGGGTGTGGTGTAGGAGCACTGGCTATCAGGGACAGTGTAGGAGCACTGGCTGTCAGGAATAATGTAGGAGCACTGGCTGTCGGGATGGTGTAGGAGCACTGGCTGTCTGGTGTGGTGTAGGAGCACTGGCTATCAGGGATGGTGTAGGAGCACTGGCTGTCGGGTGTGGTGTAGGAGCACTGGCTTTCTGGTGTGGTGTAGGAGCACTGGCTTTCAGACGTAGTGTAGGAGCACTGGCTTTCAGGTGTAGTGTAGGAGCACTGGCTGTCAGGTGTGGAGTAGGGCCACTGGCTGTCAGGGATGGCGTAGGAGCACTGACTGTGGGGGATGGTGTAGTAGCACTGACTGTGGGGCATGGTGTAGGAGCACTGGCTGTCTTGGATGTGTAGGAGCACTGGCTGTCTGGGATGTGTAGGAGCACTGGGTGTAGGGCATGGTGTAGGAGCACTGGCTGTAGGGGACAGTGTAGGAGCACTGGTTGTAGGGGATGGTGTTGGAGCACTAGCTATCGTGTGTGTGATGTAGGAGCACTGGCTGTCAGGTGTGGTGTCGGAGCACCGGCTATCAGGGGTGGTGTAGGAGCACTGGCTATCTGGGATGTTGTAGGAGCACTTGGTGTAGGGGATGGTGTAGGAGCATTGGCAGTAGGGAATGGTGTAGGGGAACTGGCTGTTACAGATGGTGTAAGATATCTGTCTGTCGGGAACAGTGTAGGAACACTGGCTGTAAGGGATGAGGTAGGAGCACTGGCTTTTGGGGATGGTGTAGGAGAACAGGCTGTCAAGTGTGGAGTAGGAGCACTGGCTATTGGGTGCGGTGTAGGAGCACTGGCTGTTGGATGTGGTGGAGGAGCACTGGCTGTCAGGGATGGTGTAGGAGCACAAGCTGTTGGGGATGGTCTAGGAGCACCGGTTGTCAGGAATAATGTAGGAGCACTGGCTATCAGGTGTGGTGTAGGAGCACTGGCTGTCAGGGGTGATATAGGAGCACTGGCTGTCAGGAATAATGTAGGAGCACTGGCTGTTGGGTGTGGTGTAGAAGCACTGGCTGTCGGGAGTAGTGTGGGAGCACCGGCTGTCAGGTGTGGTGTAGGAGCACTGGCTGTTGGGTGTAGTGTGGGAGCACTGGCTGTTCGGGATGCTGTAGGAGCACCGGCCGTTGGGGATGGTGTAGGAATACTGGCTGTCAGGATGGTGTAGGAGCACCAGCTGTCGGGGATGGTGTAGGAGCACCAGCTGTCGCGATTGGTGTAGGAGCACAGACTGTCGGGATGGTGTAGGAGCACAGGCTTTCAAGGAGGGTTTAGGAGCACCAGCTGTCACGGATGGTGTAGGAGCAATGGCTGTCGGGATGGTGTAGGAGCACTGGCTGTGAGGGATGGTGTAGGAGCACTGGCTATCGGGATGGTGTAGGAGTACTGACTGCTGAGGATGGTGTAGGAGC
This sequence comes from Ambystoma mexicanum, assembly GCF_040938575.1. Classification (NCBI taxonomy): domain Eukaryota; kingdom Metazoa; phylum Chordata; class Amphibia; order Caudata; family Ambystomatidae; genus Ambystoma; species Ambystoma mexicanum. The sequence continues at coordinate 1,301,229,112 of NC_090926.1, read as the reverse complement.
ACTGACTGTCAGGGATGGTGTAGGAGCACCAGCTGTCACGGATGGTGTAGGAGCACGGACTGTCGGGATGGTGTAGGAGCTCTGGCTGTTGGGATGGTGTAGGAGCACTGACTGTAAGGTATGGTGTAGGAGTACCAGCTGTCGTGGATGGTGTGGGAGCACCGGCTGTCGGATGTAGTGTAGGAGAACTGACTGTCGAGGACGGTGACTGCTTGGCTCCCAAGGCTTGCTTATCTTCGTTGGACTTCTTGACTGTCTTCGGCTGCTTGGCTTTCTTGGGCTACTCAGGACTCATGGACCACTCAGCTTCTTAGAGAGTCTTGACTCTCTTAGGCCACACTGCACTGACGCGTATGTTATATTTCTAGGGCCCCCACAGCTCATTCACAGTGCACTGACTCGTATGTTATATTCCCAGGGCCCCACAGCTCATAAACAATGCACTCACTCTTCTGTTATATTCCTAGGGCCCCACAGCTCATACACAATGCACTGACGCGTATGTTATATTCCCAGGGCCCCACAGCTCATAAACAATGCACTCACTCTTCTGTTATATTCCTAGGGCCCCACAGCTCATACACAATGCACTCACTCTTCTGTTATATTCCTAGGGCCCCACAGCTCATACACAATGCACTGACACTTATGTTATATTCCCAGGGCCCCACAGCCCTTACACTATGCACTGAGCCGTATGTTATATTCCTAGGGCCCCACAGCTCACACACAATGCACTGACTCTTACATTATATTCCTACGGGCCCCCACAGCTTATACACAACACACTCACTCTTCTGTTATATTGCTAGGGCCCCACAGCTCATACACAATGCACTGACTCTTATGTTATATTCCTACGGGCCCCCACAGCTCATACACAATGCACTGACTCTTCTGTTTTATTCCTAGGACCCCACAGCTCATACACAATGCACAGACTCTTCTGTTATATTCCTAGGGCCCCACAGCCCTTACACGATGCACAGACTCTTCTGTTATATTCCTAGGGCCCCACAGCCCTTACACAATACACTGACTCCTATGTTATATTCCTAGGGCCCCCACAGCTCAGATACAATGCACTGACTCTTATGTTATATACCTAGGGCCCCACAGCTCATACACAATGCACTGAATCTTCTGTTATATTCCCAGGGCCCCACAGCCCATACACAGCGCACTGACTCTTCTGTTATATTCCTAGGGCCCTACAGCCCTTACACAATACACTGACTCTTATGTTATATTCCTTGGACCCCGCAGCTCGTACACAATGCACTCACTCTTCTGTTATATTCCTAGGGCCCCAGAGCTCATAAACAATGCACTGACTCTTATGTTATATTCCTACGGGCCCCCACAGCTCATACACAATGCACTGAATCTTATGTTATATTCCTAGGGCGCCACAGCTCAGATACAATGCACTGACTCTTATGTTATATTCCTAGGGCCCCACAGCTCATACACAATGCACTCACTCTTTTGTTATATTCCTAGGGCCCCACAGCTCATACACAAAGCATTGACTCTTATGTTATATTCCTACGGCCCCACAGCTCATACACAATGCACTGCCTCTGAAGTTATATTACCAGGGCCCCCACAGCCTCCTCACAATGCACTGACTCGTATGTTATATTCCTAGGGCGCCACAGCTCATACACAGTGCACTGACTCTTCTGCTATATTCCTAGGGCCCCACAGCCCTTACACAATGCACTGACTGTTATGTTATATTCCCAGGGCCCCACAGCTCATACACAATGCACTGACTCTTCTGTTATATTCCTAGGGCCCTACAGCCCTTACACAATGCACTGACTCTTATGTTATATTTCTAGGGCCCCACAGCTCATACCCAATGAACTGAATCATATGTTATATTCCCAGGGCCCCACAGCTCATACACAATGCACTGACTCTTATCTTATATTTCTAGGGCCCCACAGCCCTTACACAATGCACTGACTCTTCTGTTATATTCCTAGGGCCCTACAGCCCTTACACAATGCGCTGACTCTTATGTTATATTCCTAGGGCCCTACAGCCCTTACACAATGCACTGAATCATATGTTATATTTCTAGGGCCCCACAGCCCTTACACAAGGCACTGACTCTTCTGTTATATTCCTAGGGCCCTACAGCCCTTACACAATGCACTGACTCTTCCGTTCTATTCCTAGGGCCCCCACAGCTCATACACGATGCACAGACTCTTATGTTATATTCCTAGGTCCCCACAGCTCATACACAATGCACTGACTCTTCCGTTCGACTCCTAGGGCCCCCACAGCTCATACACGATGCACAGACTCTTATGTTATATTCCTAGGGCCCCACAGCTCATACACAATGCACTGACTCTTATGTTATATTCCCAGGGCCCCACAGCTCAAACACAATGCACAGACTGTTATGTTATATTCCTAGAGCCCCACAGCTCATACACAATGCACTGACTCTTATGTTATATTCCTCGGGCCACACAGCTCAAACACAATGCACAGACTGTTATGTTATATTCCTAGGGCCCCACAGCTCATACACAAAGCATTGACTCTTATGTTATATTCCTAGGGCCCCACAGCTCATACACAATGCACTGACTCTTATGTTATATTCCCAGGGCCCCACAGCTCAAACACAATGCACAGACTGTTATGTTATATTCCTAGGGCCCCACAGCTCATACACAATGTACTGACTCTTACGTTATATTCCTAGGGCCCCCACAGCTCATACACAATGCAAAGACTCTTTTGTTATATTCCTAGGGCCCCAAAGCTCATACACAATGCACTGACTCCTATGTTATATTCCTAGGGCCTCCACAGCTCATACACAATGCACAGACTGTTATGTTATATTCCTAGGGCCCCACAGCTCATACACAATGCACTGACTCTTATGTTATATTCCCAGGGCCCCACAGCTCAAACACAATGCACAGACTGTTATGTTATATTCCTAGGGCCCCACAGCTCATACACAATGTACTGACTCTTACGTTATATTCCTAGGGCCCCCACAGCTCATACACAATGCAAAGACTCTTTTGTTATATTCCTAGGGCCCCAAAGCTCATACACAATGCACTGACTCCTATGTTATATTCCTAGGGCCTCCACAGCTCATACACAATGCACAGACTGTTATGTTATATTCCTAGGGCCTCCACAGCTCATACACAATGCAAAGACTCTTTTGTTATATTCCTAGGGCCCCAAAGCTCATACACAATTCACTGACTCTTCCGTTATATTCCTAGGGCTCCCACAGCTCATACACAATGCACTGATTCTTATGTTTTATTCCTAGGACCCACAGCTCATACACAATGCACTGCCTCTGAAGTTATATAACCAGGGCCCCCACAGCCTCCTCACAATGCACTGACTCGTATGTTATATTCCTAGGGCCCCACAGCCCTTACACAATGCACTGACCCTTATGTTATATTCCTAGGGCCCCACAGCCGTTACACAATACACTGACTCTTATGTTATATTTCTATGGCCCCACAGCTCATACACAATGCAAAGACTATTTTGTTATATTCCTAGGGCCCCAAAGCTCATACACAATGCACAGACTGTTATGTTATATTCCTAGGGCCCCAAAGCTCATACACAATTCACTGACTCTTCCGTTATATTCCTAGGACCCACAGCTCATACACAATGCACTGCCTCTGAAGTTATATTACCAGGGCCCCCACAGCCTCCTCACAATGCACTGACTCGTATGTTATATTCCTAGGGCCCCACAGCCCATACACAGTGCACTGACAGTTATGTTATATTCCTAGGGCCCCACAGCCCTTACACAATGCACTGAATCTTCTGTTATATTCCTAGGGCCCCACAGCTCAAACACAATGCACTGATTCTTATGTTATATTCCTAGGGCCCCACAGCTCATACACAATGCACTGACTCTTCTGTTATATTCCTAGGGCCCTACAGCCCTTACACAATGCACTGGCTCGTATGTTATATTCCTAGGGCCCCAAAGCTCATACACAATTCACTGACTCTTATGTTATATTCCTAGGGCCCCAAAGCTCATACACAATTCACTGACTCTTATGTTATATTCCTAGGGCCCCACAGCTCATACACAATGCATTTACTCTTATGTTATATTCCTAGGGCCCCACAGCTCTTACACAATGCACAGACTGTTATGTTATATTCCTAGGGCCCCACAGCTCATACACAATGCACTGCCTCTGAAGTTACATTCCTAGGGCCCCCACAGCCTCCTCACAATGCATTGACTCTTATTTATATTCCTAGGGCCCCACACCCCGTACGCAATGCACTGACTCTTATGTTATATTCCTAGGGCCCCACAGCCCTTACACAATGCACTGGCCCTTATGTTATATTCCTAGGGCCCCACAGCCCTTACACAATGCACTGACCCTTATGTTATATTCCTAGGGCCCCACAGCCCTTACACAATGCACTGACCCTTATGTTATATTCCTAGGGCCCCACAGCCCTTACACAATGCACTGACCTTTATATTATATTCCTAGGGCCACACAGCCGTTACACAATTCACTGACTCTTATGTTATATTCCTAGGGCCACACAGCCGTTACACAATTCACTGACTCTTATGTTATATTCCTAGGGCCCCCACAGCTCATACACAATGCACTGACTCTTATGTTATATTCCTAGGGCCCCACATACCTTACACACAATGCACTGGCCCTTATGTTATATTCCTAGGGCCCCACAGCCCTTACACAATGCACTGACCCTTATGTTATATTCCTAGGGCCCCACAGCCCTTACACAATGCACTGACCCTTATGTTATATTCCTAGGGCCCCACAGCTCATACACAATGCACTGACTCTTATGTTATATTCCTAGGGCCCCACAGCCCATACACGGTGCACTGACTCCTATGTTATATTCCTAGGGCCCCCACAGCTCATACACAATGCACTGACCCTTATGTTATATTCCTAGGGCCCCACAGCCCTTACACAATGCACTGATCCTTATGTTATATTCCTAGGGGCCCACAGCCCTTACACAATGCACTGACCCTTATGTTATATTCCTAGGGCCCCACAGCCCTTACACAATGCACTGACCCTTATGTTATATTCCTAGGGCCCCACAGCTCATACACAATGCACTGACCCTTATGTTATATTCCTAGGGCCCCACAGCTCATACACAATGCACTGACCCTTATGTTATATTCCTAGGGCCCCACAGCCCTTACACACAATGCACAGACTGTTATGTTATATTCCTAGGGCCCCACAGCCCTTACACAATGCACTGACCCTTATGTTATATTCCTAGGGCCCCACATCCCTTACACACAATGCACAGACTGTTATGTTATATTCCTAGGGCCCCACAGCCCTTACACAATGCACTGACCCTTATGTTATATTCCTAGGGCCCCACAGCCCTTACACAATGCACTGATCCTTATGTTATATTCCTAGGGGCCCACAGCCCTTACACAATGCACTGACCCTTATGTTATATTCCTAGGGCCCCACAGCCCTTACACAATGCACTGACCCTTATGTTATATTCCTAGGGCCCCACAGCTCATACACAATGCACTGACCCTTATGTTATATTCCTAGGGCCCCACAGCTCATACACAATGCACTGACCCTTATGTTATATTCCTAGGGCCCCACAGCCCTTACACACAATGCACAGACTGTTATGTTATATTCCTAGGGCCCCACAGCCCTTACACAATGCACTGACCCTTATGTTATATTCCTAGGGCCCCACATCCCTTACACACAATGCACAGACTGTTATGTTATATTCCTAGGGCCCCACAGCCCTTACACAATGCACTGACTCTTCTGTTATATTCCTAGGGCCCCACAGCTCATACACAATGCATTTACTCTTATGTTATATTCCTAGGGCCCCACAGCCCTTACACACAATGCACAGACTCTTCTGTTATATTCCTAGGGCCCCACAGCCCTTACACAATGCACTGACCTTTATGTTATATTCCTAGGGCCCCACAGCCCTTACACAATGCACTGACCCCTATGTTATATTCCTAGGGCCCCACAGCCCTTACACAATGCACTGACCTTTGTTATATTCCTAGGGCCCCACAGCCGTTACACAATTCACTGACTTTTATGTTATATTCCTAGGGCCCCACAGCTCATACACAATGCACTGCCTCTGAAGTTATATTACCAGGGCCCCCACAGCCTCCTCACAATGCACTGACTCTTATGTTATATTCCTAGGGCCCCACAGCTCATACACAATGCAATGACTCTTCTACTATATTCCTAGGGCCCCACAGCCCTTACACAATGCACTGACTCTTCTGTTATATTCCTAGGGCCCTACAGCCCTTACACAATGCACTGACTCTTATGTTATATTCCTAGGTCCCCACAGCTCATACACAATGCACAGACTCTTCTGTTATATTCCTAGGGCCCTACAGCCCTTACACAATGCACTGACTCTTCTGTTATATTCCTAGGGCCCCACAGCTCATACACAATGCATTTACTCTTATGTTATATTCCTAGGGCCCCACAGCCCTTACACACAATGCTCAGACTCTTCTGTTATATTCCTAGGGCCCCACAGCCCTTACACAATGCACTGACTCTTCTGTTATATTCCTAGGGCCCTACAGCCCTTACACAATGCACAGACTCTTCTGTTATATTCCTAGGGCCCTACAGCCCTTACACAATGCACTGACTCTTCTGTTATATTCCTAGGGCCCCACAGCTCATACACAGCGCACTGACTATTATGTTATATTCCTAGGGCCCCCACAGCGCATACACAATGCACTGACTCTTATGTTATATTCCTAGGGCCCCCACAGCGCATACACAATGCACGACCTGTATGTTATATTCCTAGGGCCCCACAGACCATACACAATGCACTGACTATTATGTTATATTCCTAGGGCCCCCACAGCGCATACACGATGCACTGACTCTTATGTTATATTCCCAGGGCCCCACAGCTCAAACACAATGCACAGACTGTTATGTTATATTCCTAGGGCCCCACAGCTCATACACAATGCACTGACTCTTATGTTATATTCCCAGGGCCCCACAGCTCAAACACAATGCACAGACTGTTATGTTATATTCCTAGGGCCCCACAGCTCATACACAATGCACTGACTCTTATGTTATATTCCTAGGGCCCCACAGCTCATACACAATGCATTTACTCTTATGTTATATTCCTAGGGCCCCACAGCCCTTACACAATGCACTGACCCTTATGTTATATTCCTAGGGCCCCACAGCCCTTACACAATGCACTGACCCTTATGTTATATTCCTAGGGCCCCACAGCCCTTACACAATGCACTGACCCCTATGTTATATTCCTAGGGCCCCACAGCCCTTACACAATGCACTGACCTTTGTTATATTCCTAGGGCCCCCACAGCTCATACACAATGCACTGACCCTTATGTTATATTTCTAGGGCCCCACAGCCCTTACACAATGCACAGACTCTTCTGTTATATTCCTAGGGCCCCACTGCCCTTACACACAATGCACAGACTCTTCTGTTATATTCCTAGGGCCCCACAGCCCTTACACAATGCACTGACTCTTCTGTTATATTCCTAGGGCCCCACAGCTCATACACAATGCACTGACCCCTATGTTATATTCCTAGGGCCCCACAGCCCTTACACAATGCACTGACCCCTATGTTATATTCCTAGGGCCCCACAGCCCTTACACAATGCACTGACCTTTGTTATATTCCTAGGGCCCCACAGCCGTTACACAATTCACTGACTCTTATGTTATATTCCTAGGGCCCCCACAGCTCATACACAATGCACTGCCTCTGAAGTTATATTCCTAGGGCCCCACAGCCCTTACACAATGCACTGACTCTTATGTTATATTCCCAGGGCCCCACAGCTCATACACAATGCACTGACCTTTATGTTATATTCCTAGGGCCCCACAGCCCTTACACAATGCACTGACCCTTATGTTATATTCCTAGGGCCCCACAGCCCTTACACAATGCACAGACTCTTCTGTTATATTCCTAGGGCCCCACTGCCCTTACACACAATGCACTGACTCTTCTGTTATATTCCTAGGGCCCCACAGCTCATACACAATGCACTGACCCCTATGTTATATTCCTAGGGCCCCACAGCCCTTACACAATGCACTGACCCTTATGTTATATTCCTAGGGCCCCACAGCCCTTACACAATGCACAGACTCTTCTGTTATATTCCTAGGGCCCCACTGCCCTTACACACAATGCACTGACTCTTCTGTTATATTCCTAGGGCCCCACAGCTCATACACAATGCACTGACCCTTATGTTATATTTCTAGGGCCCCACAGCCCTTACACAATGCACAGACTCTTCTGTTATATTCCTAGGGCCCCACTGCCCTTACACACAATGCACAGACTCTTCTGTTATATTCCTAGGGCCCCACAGCCCTTACACAATGCACTGACCCCTATGTTATATTCCTAGGGCCCTACAGCCCTTACACAATGCACTGACCCCTATGTTATATTCCTAGGGCCCTACAGCCCTTACACAATGCACTGACCCCTATGTTATATTCCTAGGGCCCCACAGCCCTTACACAATGCACTGACCCCTATGTTATATTCCTAGGGCCCCACAGCCCTTACACAATGCACTGACCTTTGTTATATTCCTAGGGCCCCACAGCCGTTACACAATTCACTGACTCTTATGTTATATTCCTAGGGCCCCCACAGCTCATACACAATGCACTGCCTCTGAAGTTATATTACCAGGGCCCCCACAGCCTCCTCACAATGCTCAGACTCTTCTGTTATATTCCGATGGGCCCCACAGCCCTTACACAATGCACTGACCCCTATGTTATATTCCTAGGGCCCCACAGCCCTTACACAATGCACTGACCTTTGTTATATTCCTAGGGCCCCCACAGCTCATACACAATGCACTGACCCTTATGTTATATTTCTAGGGCCCCACAGCCCTTACACAATGCACAGACTCTTCTGTTATATTCCTAGGGCCCCACTGCCCTTACACACAATGCACAGACTCTTCTGTTATATTCCTAGGGCCCCACAGCCCTTACACAATGCACTGACTCTTCTGTTATATTCCTAGGGCCCCACAGCTCATACACAATGCATTTACTCTTATGTTATATTCCTAGGGCCCCACAGCTCATACACAATGCAAAGACTCTTATGTTATATTCCTAGGGCCCCACAGCTCATACACAATGCACGGACTATTATGTTATATTCCTAGGGCCCCCACAGCGCATACACAATGCACTGACTCTTATGTTATATTCCTAGGGCCCCACAGCCCTTACACAATGCACTGACTCTTCTGTTATATTCCTAGGGCCCTACAGCCCTTACACAATGCACTGACCCTTATGTTATATTCCTAGGGCCCCACAGCCCTTACACAATGCACTGACCCTTATGTTATATTCCTAGGGCCCCACAGCCCTTACACACAATGCACTGACCCTTATGTTATATTCCTAGGGCCCCACAGCCGTTACACAATTCACTGACTCTTATGTTATATTCCTAGGGCCACACAGCCGTTACACAATGCACTGACCCTTATGTTATATTCCTAGGGCCCCACAGCCCTTACACACAATGCACTGACCCTTATGTTATATTCCTAGGGCCCCACAGCTCTTACACACAATGCACTGACCCTTATGTTATATTCCTAGGGCCCCACAGCCGTTACACAATTCACTGACTCTTATGTTATATTCCTAGGGCCACACAGCCGTTACACAATTCACTGACTCTTATGTTATATTCCTAGGGCCACACAGCCGTTACACAATTCACTGACTCTTATGTTATATTCCTAGGGCCCCACAGCCCTTACACAATGCACTGACTCTTATCTTATATTTCTAGGGCCCCACTGCCCTTACACACAATGCACAGACTCTTCTGTTATATTCCTAGGGCCCCACAGCCCTTACACAATGCACTGACCCTTATGTTATATTCCTAGGGCCCCACAGCCCTTACACAATGCACTGACCCTTATGTTATATTCCTAGGGCCCCACAGCCCTTACACAATGCACAGACTCTTCTGTTATATTCCTAGGGCCCCACTGCCCTTACACACAATGCACAGACTCTTCTGTTATATTCCTAGGGCCCCACTGCCCTTACACACAATGCACTGACTCTTATTTTATATTTTTAGGTGGCGGAATCCCTGGTCCAGGAAGATGGTGAGTTCCTGATCAGAGACTCACACTCTAGCCCCGGTGACTACGTCCTGACCTGTCGCTGCAGGCACGAGGCTGTGCACTTCAGGATTATCCGTGTGGTGCTGCGGCCACGCAAGGGCTACACCCGCACACGCTTCCAGTTTGAGGAGGAGCAGTTTGACAACATTCCAGCTCTGGTGCGCTTCTACGTGGGGAACCGCAACCCTGTCTCAGAAAGTTCTGGAGCAGTCATTTGCCACCCAGTGGCCCGATATGTACCCATCAGACTACTGCTTGAAAAGTATGGGGGTAGGCCCACGGTACCGGCACAGACATTGGGTGCCCCAAAGAGTACAATTGACCCTTCGAGGAGAAGAAGTGTACGTGCCTTGTCCACAGCAGACATGGATGACAGCAACCTGCTCAGGTGAGTCACCGAGGAATCTTCTCAGATGAGTCCCACAGATTCTTCTCAGATGAGTCCCACAGATTCTTCTCAGATGAGTCCCACAGATTCTTCTCAGATGAGTCCCACAGATTCTTTTCAGATGAGTCCCAGAGGAACCTGCTCAGATAAGTCGCACAGGAACCTGCTTAGGTGAGTCCTGTTGTGACCTGTCCAGGGGCGTCCCACAGGAACCTGCTTAGGTGAGTCCTGTTGTGAGCAGCTAATATGGGACTGACAGAAACTGGACTGAGTTGGTGCAATAACCTCCGCAGGTGAGGACTCATCAGCCTGCTCCCGAGCATCGAGTCGTAATCCAATCACTCCTACAAAAATCCTTGTGTATCCTTTAATTTAAAAATCAACATTATTAAAATAAAAAACAGAGTTGAAACAGTCAGAATTGTAAATTTCCAGAATGTGAGATTCCAATGAATTTAGACAAGAAGGTGAATGGCACTGTTTAGGTGACCCTGAGGAAGAGGCCCTTGACTCGAAACATTGTGGTACATGCATCGTGTCTAAATGGATTAATATGTCACTTCCTGATAGTTTAGAAGTGCTAATGAAGCGTGAAGATATTGACAGCTGCATTAAGAATTATGGAATAAAGCCATCGCAGATGAACTCGGCCAGCCATGTGTGCACTCACTGGCAATGATTGAGTGCAAGGCCACACAGAAGACCTGTTTTCTGCCATTATTAATGACAGGACTCCAGCCCCCCTCAGAGAAAAGTCTTAGCATAAGCATGCAGTGTGCATGAACCGTCTGAGGCAGAGTCCTCTGTATGAAGTTAGTTTCTTCCAATAGGGGGCCTCTGTATTTTAGTAAGGCCCCGTTATCCTCTTGCATAGGTTGCTGTAGAAACAGCGTTAAGCTTATGCAAACCAATTCGCCCCTTTACCAGGCAACAGACAGAGGTATGAAAAGGTCCTTGCGCCACTAGTTACCCGAGACAGCCTGGCTGTAGATGTCAAGAATGTGACTTCCACTGTAAGCACTCCGGAGCGCCCACAGGGGGCAGCTTAGATTTGCAGTTAGGTGCAAAGCAGCGCCACTGCAGGCCCTTTAGTAATTTGCAGTGTGGAGCGCAAAAGGGGGGCATGACATGGTGATGGGAGGGCCTGCAGTGCACAATGAGGAAGCGCCACCTGCCATATACCAGCGGCAGCCGGCGTTTACAATGGATTCCTATGGGCTCCTATGGATTCCTATGGAATCCCCCTGTTTGAAATGTGCTGTTGATGTAAAACCAAGTGGTTCTTGAAGGTGGACGGCAAAAGGAAGGCGGGAACGGACTTTCCGTTCCACCAGTCCCCACTTCTCACTTTAAAAAACCACCAAAATGCCCAGAGTGTGAATGGAGGTGTTAAACCAGGAGCTCCTCAAAATGTTGAGAACCGAGTCAATAGAAGAGTCAATAGAAAGTGTCCAATCTCTCCAGCAGAGGCGTCGATGGGGTAGGCTGAGGGGGCTATAGCCCGGGTCTTCTGGTTGTAGCCCCGGATAGAATCTCAGGGGCTAAAACCAAAAGGCTATCGCTAGCCCTGAGTCCTGACAGTCGCGATATTAGCGTAGCCCCGGATCTGTTCCAGACCTAGCAACACCCCTGCTTTCGAGTAGTGGCAGGGGTAGCGGGCGCCCCGCATCATAACTCCACGCTTCCCTTACACCCTCCACCGCCTCCACACTTCCCTTACACCGTCCACCGCCTCCACGCTTCCCTTACACCCCCACCGCCTCCACGCTTCCCTTACACCCCCACCGCCTCCACGCTTCCCTTACAACCTCCACCGCCTCCACGCTTCCCTTACACCCTCCACCGCCTCCACGCTTCCCTTACACCCTCCACCGCCTCCACGCTTCCCTTACACCCTCCACCTCCTCCACGTGTCCCTTACACCCTCCACTGCCTCCATGCTTCCCTTTCACCCTCCACCGCCTCCACGCTTCCCTTACACCCTCCACCGCCTCCACGCTTCCCTTACACCCTCCACCGCCTCCACGCTTCCCTTACACCCTCCACTGCCTCCACGCTTCCCTTACACCCCCCACCGCCTCCACGTGTCCCTTACACCCTCCACCGCCTCCACGCTTCCTTACACCCTCCACGTTTCCGTTTCACCCTCCACTGCCTCCACGCTTCCCTTACACCATCCACGCTTCCCTTTCACCCTCCACCGCCTCCACGCTTCCCTTTCACCCTCCACTGCCTCCACGCTTCCCTTTCATCCTCCACCGCCTCCACGCTTCCGTTTCACCCTCCAACGCCTCCACGCTTCCCTTACACCCTCCACTGCCTCCACGCTTCCCTTACACCCCCCACCGCCTCCACGTGTCCCTTACACCCTCCACCGCCTCCACGGTTCCTTACACCCTCCACGTTTCCGTTTCACCCTCCACTGCCTCCACGCTTCCCTTACACCCTCCACGCTTCCCTTTCACCCTCCACCGCCTCCACGCTTCCCTTTCACCCTCCAATGCCTCCACGCTTCCCTTTCATCCTCCACCGCCTCCACGCTTCCGTTCACCCTCCAACGCCTCCACGCTTCCCTTACACCCTCCACTGCCTCCACGCTTCCCTTACACCCTCCACCGCCTCCACGCTTCCCTTTCACCCTCCACCGCCTCCACGCTTCCCTTTCACCCTCCACCACCTCCACGCTTCCCTTTCACCCTCCACCGCCTCCACGCTTCCCTTACACCCTCCACCGCCTCCACGCTTCCCTTACACCCTCCACCGCCTCCACGCTTCCCTTTCACCCTCCACCGCCTCCACGCTTCCCTTTCACCCTCCACCGCCTCCACGCTTCCCTTTCACTCTCCACCGCCTCCACGCTTCCCTTTCACCCTTACACCCTCCACCGCCTCCACACTTCCCTTACACCCTCCACCGCCTCCACGCTTCCCTTACACTCTCCACCGCCTCCACACTTCCCTTACACCCTCCACCGCCTCCACGCTTCCCTTTCACCCTCCACCGCCTCCACGCTTCCCTTTCACCCTCCACCGCCTCCACGCTTCCCTTACACCCTCCACCGCCTCCACGCTTCCCTTACACCCTCCACCGCCTCCACGCTTCCCTTTCACCCTCCACCGCCTCCACGCTTCCCTTTCACCCTCCACCGCCTCCACGCTTCCCTTTCACTCTCCACCGCCTCCACGCTTCCCTTTCACCCTTACACCCTCCACCGCCTCCACACTTCCCTTACACCCTCCACCGCCTCCACGCTTCCCTTACACTCTCCACCGCCTCCACACTTCCCTTACACCTTCCACCGCCTCCACGCTTCCCTTTCACCCTCCACCGCCTCCCTTTCACCCTCCACCGCCTCCACGCTTCCTTTTCACCCTCCACGCTTCCCTTTCACCCTCCACCGCCTCCACGCTTCCCTTTCACCCTCCACGCTTCCCTTTCACCCTCCACCGCCTCCACGCTTCCCTTTCACCCTTACACCCTCCACCGCCTCCACGCTTCCCTTACACCCTCCACCGCCTCCACGCTTCCCTTACACCCTCCACCGCCTCCACACTTCCCTTACACCCTCCACCGCCTCCACGCTTCCCTTTCACCCTCCACCGCCTCCCTTTCACCCTCCACCGCCTCCACGCTTCCCTTTCACCCTCCACGCTTCCCTTTCATCCTCCACCGCCTCCACGCTTCCGTTTCACCCTCCAACGCCTCCACGCTTCCCTTACACCCTCCACTGCCTCCACGCTTCCCTTACACCCCCCACCGCCTCCACGTGTCCCTTACACCCTCCACCGCCTCCACGGTTCCTTACACCCTCCACGTTTCCGTTTCACCCTCCACTGCCTCCACGCTTCCCTTACACCCTCCACGCTTCCCTTTCACCCTCCACCGCCTCCACGCTTCCCTTTCACCCTCCACTGCCTCCACGCTTCCCTTTCATCCTCCACCGCCTCCACGCTTCCGTTTCACCCTCCAACGCCTCCACGCTTCCCTTACACCCTCCACTGCCTCCACGCTTCCCTTACACCCTCCACCGCCTCCACGCTTCCCTTTCACCCTCCACCGCCTCCACGCTTCCCTTTCACCCTCCACCGCCTCCACGCTTCCCTTTCACCCTCCACCGCCTCCACGCTTCCCTTACACCCTCCACCGCCTCCACGCTTCCCTTACACCCTCCACCGCCTCCACGCTTCCCTTACACCCTCCACCGCCTCCACGCTTCCCTTTCACCCTCCACGCTTCCCTTTCACCCTCCACCGCCTCCCTTTCACCCTCCACCGCCTCCACGCTTCCCTTTCACCCTCCACGCTTCCCTTTCACCCTCCACCGCCTCCACGCTTCCCTTTCACCCTCCACCGCCTCCATGCTTCCCTTTCACCCTCCCCCGCCTCCACGCTTCCCTTACACCCTCCACTGCCTCCACGCTTCCCTTACACCCTCCACTGCCTCCACGCTTCCCTTACACCCTCCACCGCCTCCACGCTTCCCTTACACCCTCCACCGCCTCCACGCTTCCCTTTCACCCTCCACCGCCTCCACGCTTCCCTTTCACCCTTACACCCTCCACCGCCTCCACACTTCCCTTACACCCTCCACCGCCTCCACGCTTCCCTTACACTCTCCACCGCCTCCACACTTCCCTTACACCCTCCACCGCCTCCACGCTTCCCTTTCACCCTCCACCGCCTCCCTTTCACCCTCCACCGCCTCCACGCTTCCCTTTCACCCTCCACGCTTCCCTTTCACCCTCCACCGCCTCCACGCTTCCCTTTCACCCTCCCCCGCCTCCACGCTTCCCTTACACCCTCCACTGCCTCCACGCTTCCCTTACACCCTCCACTGCCTCCACGCTTCCCTTACACCCTCCACCGCCTCCACGCTTCCCTTACACCCTCCACCGCCTCCACGCTTCCCTTACACTCTCCACCGCCTCCACACTTCCCTTACACCCTCCACCGCCTCCACGCTTCCCTTTCACCCTCCACCGCCTCCCTTTCACCCTCCACCGCCTCCACGCTTCCCTTTCACCCTCCACCGCCTCCACGCTTCCCTTTCACCCTTACACCCTCCACCGCCTCCACACTTCCCTTACACCCTCCACCGCCTCCACGCTTCCCTTACACTCTCCACCGCCTCCACACTTCCCTTACACCCTCCACCGCCTCCACGCTTCCCTTTCACCCTCCACCGCCTCCCTTTCACCCTCCACCGCCTCCACGCTTCCCTTTCACACTCCACCGCCTCCCTTTCACCCTCCACCGCCTCCACGCTTCCCTTTCACCCTCCACGCTTCCCTTTCACCCTCCACGCTTCCCTTTCACCCTCCACCGCCTCCACGCTTCCCTTTCACCCTCCCCCGCCTCCACGCTTCCCTTACACCCTCCACTGCCTCCACGCTTCCCTTACACCCTCCACTGCCTCCACGCTTCCCTTACACCCTCCACCGCCTCCACGCTTCCCTTACACCCTCCACCGCCTCCACGCTTCCCTTTCACCCTCCACCGCCTCCACACTTCCCTTACACCCTCCACCGCCTCCACGCTTCCCTTACACTCTCCACCGCCTCCACACTTCCCTTACACCCTCCACCGCCTCCACGCTTCCCTTTCACCCTCCACCGCCTCCCTTTCACCCTCCACCGCCTCCACGCTTCCCTTTCACCCTCCACCGCCTCCACGCTTCCCTTTCACCCTTACACCCTCCACCGCCTCCACACTTCCCTTACACCCTCCACCGCCTCCACGCTTCCCTTACACTCT
The DNA here is from genome assembly GCF_040938575.1 of Ambystoma mexicanum. NCBI lineage: Eukaryota > Metazoa > Chordata > Amphibia > Caudata > Ambystomatidae > Ambystoma > Ambystoma mexicanum. The sequence goes on along the minus strand of NC_090926.1, from coordinate 1,301,212,653 downwards.
CCACCGCCTCCACACTTCCCTTACACCCTCCACCGCCTCCACGCTTCCCTTTCACCCTCCACCGCCTCCCTTTCACCCTCCACCGCCTCCACGCTTCCCTTTCACCCTCCACCGCCTCCCTTTCACCCTCCACTGCCTCCACGCTTCCCTTTCACCCTCCACCGCCTCCCTTTCACCCTCCACCGCCTCCACGCTTCCCTTTCACCCTCCACCGCCTCCACGCTTCCCTTTCACCCTTACACCCTCCACCGCCTCCACACTTCCCTTACACCCTCCACCGCCTCCACGCTTCCCTTACACCCTCCACCGCCTCCCTTTCACCCTCCACCGCCTCCACGCTTCCCTTTCACCCTCCACCGCCTCCCTTTCACCCTCCACCGCCTCCACGCTTCCCTTTCACCCTCCACCGCCTCCCTTTCACCCTCCACCGCCTCCACGCTTCCCTTTCACCCTCCACCGCCTCCACGCTTCCCTTTCACCCTTACACCCTCCACCGCCTCCACACTTCCCTTACACCCTCCACCGCCTCCACGCTTCCCTTACACCCTCCACCGCCTCCCTTTCACCCTCCACTGCCTCCACGCTTCCCTTACACTCTCCACCGCCTCCACGCTTCCCTTACACTCTCCACCGCCTCCACACTTCCCTTACACCCTCCACCGCCTCCACGCTTCCCTTACACCCTCCACCGCCTCCACGCTTCCCTTACACCCTCCACCGCCTCCACGCTTCCCTTACACCCTCCACCGCCTCCACGCTTCCCTTACACCCTCCACCGCCTCCACGCTTCCCTTTCACCCTCCACCGCCTCCACGCTTCCCTTTCACCCTCCACGCTTCCCTTTCACCCTCCACGCTTCCCTTACACTCTCCACCGCCTCCACACTTCCCTTACACCCTCCACCGCCTCCACGCTTCCCTTACACTCTCCACCGCCTCCACGCTTCCCTTACACTCTCCACCGCCTCCACGCTTCCCTTACACCCTCCACCGCCTCCACGCTTCCCTTACACCCTCCACCGCCTCCACGCTTCCCTTACACCCTCCACCGCCTCCACGCTTCCCTTACACCCTCCACCGCCTCCACGCTTCCCTTACACCCTCCACCGCCTCCACGCTTCCCTTACACCCTCCACCGCCTCCACGCTTCCCTTACACCCTCCACCGCCTCCACGCTTCCCTTACACCCTCCACCGCGTCCACGCTTCCCTTTCACCCTCCACCGCCTCCACGCTTCCCTTTCACCCTCCACGCTTCCCTTTCACCCTCCACCGCCTCCCTTTCACCCTCCACCGCCTCCACGCTTCCCTTTCACCCTCCACCGCCTCCCTTTCACCCTCCACCGCCTCCACGCTTCCCTTTCACCCTCCACCGCCTCCCTTTCACCCTCCACCGCCTCCACGCTTCCCTTTCACCCTCCACGCTTCCCTTTCACCCTCCACCGCCTCCCTTTCACCCTCCACCGCCTCCACGCTTCCCTTTCACCCTCCACCGCCTCCCTTTCACCCTCCACCGCCTCCACGCTTCCCTTTCACCCTCCACGCTTCCCTTTCACCCTCCACCGCCTCCCTTTCACCCTCCACCGCCTCCACGCTTCCCTTTCACCCTCCACCGCCTCCCTTTCACCCTCCACCGCCTCCACGCTTCCCTTTCACCCTCCACGCTTCCCTTTCACCCTCCACCGCCTCCACGCCTCCCTTTCACCCTCCACCGCCTCCACGCTTCCCTTACACCCTCCACCGCCTCCACACTTCCCTTACACCCTCCACCGCCTCCACGCTTCCCTTACACTCTCCACCGCCTCCACACTTCCCTTACACCCTCCACCGCCTCCACGCTTCCCTTTCACCCTTACACCCTCCACCGCCTCCACACTTCCCTTACACCCTCCACCGCCTCCACGCTTCCCTTACACTCTCCACCGCCTCCACACTTCCCTTACACCCTCCACCGCCTCCACGCTTCCCTTTCACCCTCCACCGCCTCCCTTTCACCCTCCACCGCCTCCACGCTTCCCTTTCACCCTCCACGCTTCCCTTTCACCCTCCACCGCCTCCACGCTTCCCTTTCACCCTCCACTGCCTCCACGCTTCCCTTTCACCCTCCACCGCCTCCCTTTCACCCTCCACCGCCTCCACGCTTCCCTTACACTCTCCACCGCCTCCACACTTCCCTTACACCCTCCACCGCCTCCACGCTTCCCTTACACCCTCCACCGCCTCCACGCCTCCCTTTCACCCTCCACGCTTCCCTTTCACCCTCCACCGCCTCCACGCTTCCCTCTCACCCTCCACCGCCTCCACGCTTCCCTTTCACCCTCCACCGCCTCCCTTTCACCCTCCACCGCCTCCACGCTTCCCTTACACTCTCCACCGCCTCCACACTTCCCTTACACCCTCCACCGCCTCCACGCTTCCCTTACACCCTCCACCGCCTCCACGCTTCCCTTTCACCCTCCACGCCTCCCTTTCACCCTCCACCGCCTCCACACTTCCCTTACACCCTCCACCGCCTCCACGCTTCCCTTTCACCCTTCACCGCCTCCACGCTTCCCTTTCACCCTCCAACGCCTCCACGCTTCCCTTACACCCTCCACGCCTCCCTTTCACCCTCCACCGCCTCCACGCCTCCCTTTCACCCTCCACCGCCTCCACGCTTCCCTTTCACCCTCCACGCTTCCCTTTCACCCTCCACCGCCTCCACGCTTCCCTTTCACCCTTTCACCCTCCACTGCCTCCACGCTTCCCTTTCATCCTCCACCGCCTCCACGCTTCCGTTTCACCCTCCCCCGCCTCCACGCTTCTCTTACACCCTCCACTGCCTCCACGCTTCCCTTACACCCTCCACGCTTCCCTTTCACCCTCCACCGCCTCCACGCTTCCCTTTCACCCTCCACGCTTCCCTTTCACCCTCCACCGCCTCCCTTTCACCCTCCACCGCCTCCACGCTTCCCTTTCACCCTCCACGCCTCCCTTTCACCCTCCCCCGCCTCCACGCTTCCCTTACACCCTCCACTGCCTCCACGCTTCCCTTACACCCTCCACGCTTCCCTTTCACCCTCCACCGCCTCCACGCTTCCCTTTCACCCTCCACGCTTCCCTTTCACCCTCCACCGCCTCCCTTTCACCCTCCACCGCCTCCACGCTTCCCTTTCACCCTCCACGCTTCCCTTACACCCTCCACCGCCTCCACACTTCCCTTACACCCTCCACCGCCTCCACGCTTCCCTTTCACCCTCCACCGCCTCCCTTTCACCCTCCACCGCCTCCACGCTTCCCTTTCACCCTCCACCGCCTCCCTTTCACCCTCCACCGCCTCCACGCTTCCCTTTCACCCTCCACGCTTCCCTTTCACCCTCCACCGCCTCCCTTTCACCCTCCACCGCCTCCACGCTTCCCTTTCACCCTCCACGCTTCCCTTTCACCCTCCACCGCCTCCCTTTCACCCTCCACCGCCTCCACGCTTCCCTTTCACCCTCCACGCCTCCCTTTCACCCTCCACCGCCTCCTGCAGAGCGCACTTGTTTGATAATGACGGCTTACTAGCAGGTGCTAAACAAGGCGTATTCCATAGGAATCCTTTGGTTTTACGTCTCGTGCAGGCATAAAACTAAATGATCTCTCAAGACGAGGAGGAATGAAACGTGGACATGCAAATTGCGCTGTGTGCCCCATCTGCACCTTGGAAGGGTGCGAGCATGGGGCAGATCGACAATCAAGAGCGTGAAGGCACTTTTACGCTTTCATTTTGCCCTCCACTCATCTTAAGATCTTCCTAAAATCTGGAATAAGTATCCATTCATTTTTGAAGGCTTGTGGAAAAGCGGACAATAGGTGTTGCTCCCTTCAAATGAACCAGTGAAGGTGGATTGGAATAGATCTACCACCCCCCTAAGGAGGTCAAAGAGAGGTCATTCTTAAAGAGTTCCTCCCGCTACACAAACTCCTCCACTTTGCCACCTGCACTCTGCACAACCTACCCAGATCCTCCCAGACTTCGAGGCACGGGCACCGTGCTGGTTGGCTCTCCATGCACAACCACTGCCTTCGTAATTTGCTCCTCCTATTAGCGGTCCTCCTCCTCCGCACCTGTAGGACTGTATCTCTGCGCTTCTCCTCTGCACTCAACAGTGCTGTCCCATACCCCCGCTGTACCTCTCACTTATGCTACTTCTCCATACTTTCCCCGCTCCGCTGGAACCCCGCTACCTATCACAATGAAAGCCATCACAAAGGAGCTCTTTAAAGGTTGGCTTAAAGTTCAGCTTCTTGCCAAAGAGAGAGGTCCCCCCGTGATAATGTAATTTCGCATATGTATTGTGATTAGTCTGGGGATGTCGTCCCTACTCCCCTAGTGGGAGACCTTTCGCAAAGTCCCTCTGGGGGGGATGCACCGGAGGAGGATCACATGGAGTGGAAGCCCCTTATGTGATTGGGGACAACCAAGGCTTCAGAGCTGCCAGAAGCACGGAAACTGCTCTCCTGAACATCCGTGAGGACTTGCTCTTGAACCTCGACTCCAACACTCCGTGTGTTCTCATTCTGCTCGATCTCTCTTCTGCCTTTGACACTGTCAACCATGCCATCCTGCTCAACCGTCTCCGTGATAACCTGGGTATCACTGGTCAGGCTCTGGCTTGGCTGACCTCTTTCCTTTCCATTCGACCCTCCCAGGTCCAACTGGGGTCTTTCCTCTCTGACATCTTTTTCTCCACCTGTGGTGTCCCCCAGGGATCTAACCTCTCCCCCTGGCTATTCAACCAGTACCTGGCACTCCTTGCTCACCGCATCGCCGCTCTCTGCCCCAACTTTCAGTGCTATGCGGACGATACCCAGCTCATTTTCAGGCTACCCTCGGCCTCCTCCTCTCCTTCCCTCATCTCTGACTGTCTGTCTGCTATCCAGGAATGGTGTGCCGCCAATGACCTCTGCCTTAATGCCAGTAAGACTGAGATTCTACTCATCGGCACACCCACTCCCTCCTTCCCTGCAGCTCTCTGGCCGGCCTCTCTTGGCCCTCTTCCTGCTCCTACCTGCAAGGCAAAAAACCTTGGGGTCATCTTCGACTCCACACTCTCCTTCTCTCCTCATATATCTGACGTCTCTAAGAAGTCACACTACCAGCTGCACCTCCTCAGAGGTATTCTTCCCTTCCTCTCCTTCCCCAAGAAGCTCACTGTCTCCCGAGCCCTGGTTCTCTCAAAGCTGGACTACTGTAACAGCCTCTATCTTAATCTGCCTGCCTCCACTCTCCGCCCTCTGCAACTCATCCAGAACAGGACTGCGAGACTTGTCCTTGGCCTCAAGCCCAGGGACCGTATCTCTCCAGGACTGAAATCTCTACACTGGCTCCCAGTGGCTGCGAGGATAAAGTTCAAAACCCTCTGCATTGTCCACAAGGCCTTCTGGGGCCTGGGTCCTAAATACCTTCAACTCTCTCTTCCTAAATATCTTCCTTCCCGAGCCCTTCGCTCATCCGTCTCCAACTCCCTCAGGGTCAGCCGCTTCTCGAAGCAACGAGCTGGGGTAGATCTCTCTCCGCGGCAGGGGCCTCCCTCTGGAACAGCCTTCCTGCCTCCCTGAAACTTGAGGAGAACCATCTCCGGTTCCGGAAGCACCTCAAAACCTTCCTCTTTGCTTCTGCTTTCTCCCTCCCTCTCCCCTGCTAAATTCTTCACTGAAACTGCACTGAACCTGCACCTGGGCCACTCTCACCGACCTTGGTCCTGGGCCCAGACACTCTCCACTTGCACTGCCTCCCTGGCAATCCCTGCACTGCGGGACTGTCTCTGTATCCCTACAGCCCCCCCCTTCCCAGCACTTGTCTGCACTTACCCTGCACTTGCCACCAGCTGGCCCTTTTCTTGTACTGCACTTCCCCCCCCCTTCCCCTTGCACTTCTCCCTTCCCCCTACCCCTGCACTTGCGCGATCTGAATGACACCTGGTCTAGTAGGATCGTTGTCTGTCCTCCCCTTGTTTCCCCCCTCCCTGCCTCGTCGCGCCTTGAAACACTTGTGTATAGGCGCGTTACAAATGCCATATCATATCATATCATATCACCATCAGAGAACACTGTATGCACCCGCTTGAAACGTCACCCAACCCCTTCTCCAATGCCAAATGTTCGTTACCCTTCTATAGACGGAGCCAATGTGTTCTGTTGTCAAGTTAGTCAACCTAATATACTTGACAAGACTAAAATACCTGAGAAAGTATGTAACATGGCTCTATTTCAAGTACTGTGAAGAAGAAGATGACGAGGAGTCAGAGGATCCCTCGTGAGAATCAGACTGCGTGGTCTAGCTTCTCATGGTAGGTGATTGGCCCAAAGCAATTCAATCAACCGGCGCAGGAGTTCAAAGGCAGCTCAACTGCGATACCAAGAGAGAGCTTTCCTCTGAGGAGGAACTGCACCAGGCGAGCAGACAAGAGCTGAAAGGGAAGCCGTGAACGCAGGAGGTGAACCCGAACGTGGTCCAGGATGAAAGGACTACTCCGGCTGCTGCCAAGTCAAACCTCTGGGCACCCCAGACCCTGACAAAGCACCCGGGAAGGCTCAGATGTCTGCAGAGCCAGTGCAGACCCTACCGGTTACCCGAACATTACCAGAGCCTCGAGAAGCGATACAGCTGCTCGGGAAACGCTGGTATCTGTACAGAAGAGACTGACAGGTATACGGGTTACCCGAAAGGTGCTAGAGGTATGGGGAAGCAAGGGGGTCAACGCAGAAGCTCGAATAAAAGGGTCTGGCCCCTAAGAAGAGATTGGAAATCTGGGACCCACACCCATATGGAAGTCCAAGCGTAAAAGGGTCTGGGACCCCAAGAATAATGAAGATGGAGAAACAGGAATCGTATGTTCGGCAGGAAAGTGAACCAAGCAGATACAAAAATGAATTGCGAGTGGGATCGGCACCCATATGAGAGGGTCTGGATTCCTGACTGTGCAAGGAACAAACAAAGAAAAGGGTCTGCTTGGCAGGGGAGTAAGCCAAGTGGATACAACGCTACATTACGAGTCTGGGACCCGCACCCACATGAGAGACAAAAAACCTAAAGTAACGAAGAGTAAGAAGATCTGGGACCCTGTGAGGAAAGAGAGACAGTACATGAGAGGACAGTGTCATGGTAGGAGAGTAAACCAAGACGTTCAGAATATTGCAAGTCTGGAACCTGCACCCCAAATGAGAGTTTGATAATAAGTGGGACAAGAAGCCTGGAACTGAAAATGAGCAATCAGAAGGAATCCTGCGCTTGGTAGGAAAGTGTGCCAAGTTGGTGGGCTAAAGAACTATGTATTTTAGATGCATATTCTTGTGAGTTACCCAGTGGCATTTGCCTACGAGAATGCGGGGCTCAGGAGCCCAAAAAGGAAAGACAGTAGAACAAGAAGGGCTGTAGGGGAAAGGAGCACGACCCCAGCTCTGGACTCTCACATTTGTAAACATGGTTTATTTCATCCGTTTTGATTACCCGAGAGACTAGCAACTACAATGAGCACTTTACGTTGGGAAGAGATCCTCCTTACACAGTGGATATAAGTTACTAGTGTTAGAGACAGAAGTAGACTTTGAGACACAGCAGTGACAGTCTTTATAGTTTTGGACATTCGGACAATTTCACTAGTTTTCTTTGAGGCAGGGAAACCCCTCTTAGTTTCAGGGATCGAGAGGCATATTTCCAACCCTTTCTTGATCAATAAAATGTTCTGCTCAAAAATATGCCACTATGCCTTCTGAGCCTTACCTCTGCACCCTCACAGTATATAGTCCTCCTCGTCAGTAATTGCCCTCCCTGGGTTAATATGACCTATGTAGGTCACTGGTTTCTCATTTATTATTTTTCTTTTGTCCCTGGTCTATGTCCCACTTGGTTCAATCCCTCATAAATTGGCTCGCCACTTGTATAGTACAGGCACCCTTCGGGGGAATAATATCAAACAGTGAGGTAAGGAAGACGGAGAGTTCAAGATTTACAATGATCCGTGCTTTCACTTTGATTAGAAATATCTACAAATTCTTTATTAGATAATTAAAATACATCGATAAGTAAATCTAATGTGACACAGTTAATAAAAACAATTACAAAAATAGCAAGTGACCTTTTATAATCCCCAATGATTAACTCTTCTCTATAGAGTATTTTGTCGGTAGGTAGGTTGTAAGTCTCCACTTCCTTTTGAGGTTTTAGAAATATACCAGGATTTACTAGGGACAGCTACTCCGCAACACAGAAAAAGCCTAATACTAGCAAATGCCAACAAAGACAATCAGAGAGACTAAGAAGAACGGCATGCGCGGTATGCTTAAAGACCATACCAAAATGGCACACGTAAAACTGACAAGTGCAACATATTTAAAGAAACGAGAAGGATAGCCTAGGTGTGCCTCAAGATCAACAGAGACGGAGCTATACAAGGACACCCCGACAATTGGAGAGGGTTCTAACGGAGGTGAGCACGTAGTCATAATGATTGGCGATAGTTTAAATACTATGCCGCATTAAGAGGTAGCTCAAATAATGATAACATGAATAGGAATCGATATATAGATTGAACCTTGACAGTAGTGAGATACAAACAATACTAAGTATTTCTACTTTTAATAACAGGTCACAAAAGCTGAACAAGAGCAATCACGATCCTTAAAGTGCCGAGAGGCCCCTACTAAGACGCAAATGCATGTTCAGAAGTATAGGATATAAATTCTTGATACACCCGGAAGAGGACAGTAAAGATCCACATGATACAGGTGGGTGCAACATATTAGACATAGGAACTGTAAGATGTTAACACGGGAAGAGAGGACTCGAGAGATAAGAGAAACACAAGGTATATGGTGACATATGAAGCATATTTATTTCGCTTTACACAGATGCATATGGATGATACAACTGCTTAGCAGTCTGCCCCAATGCTCAGTGGCCGCACCCACAGACCGACTCAGGTAACCATACCCTGAGCCTTAGGTCAATGGTCCTAATGGGCTGTGACAGTAAACCAGCATTTATAGCTAATACTGTGTGTTGTTTGTTTTTATTGAAAGCTCAAAAATTCTCAGAAAATTCTCAGAAAGAAAGACGAAACATAGGCAGACCCCCAATAGAACAGTGACAACAGATTGAAAACTCCTGAAGAATGATCACTATTTGTAGACTATGAACAGAAACATGTTGAGAATATAACACTCTGTAATCCAATTTCGGTGTTAGATCACAAAGGCTTTTTTTTATAAAACCTCAAAAGGAAGTGGAGACTTGCACCCTACCTACCGACAAAATACTCTATAGAGAAGAGTTTTAATCATTGAGGATTATAAAAGGTCACTTACTATTTTTGTAATTGTTTTTAATAATTGTGTCATATTGGATTTACTTATCGGTGTGTTTTAACATTGTGTCTTAATTATCTCATAAAGAATTTGTATATATTTCTAATCAAAGTGAAAGCACGGATCATTGTAAATCTTGAACTGTCCGTTTTCCTTACCTCACTGTTTGATATTATACGTACACTCCTGGATAGAGGTAGGGTTAGCACTAGTTAGTCAACAAGTGCACCCTGGGATTCCCCCTATTAATACAGTACCCTTCGGGGGAATGCCTGTGTCATTGGTCAATGTGTTATTGTAAGTCATTCCTGATCGAACTTCAAATAAATACCAATAAAGACAAAGCTGCAAATTCCCAGATAAGCCCTTTAGTAACATTCCTTGTGAGGCTGATAGTCACTGGTCCAGATGGAACCCCTGAAGAGCTATCCAGTCCACCTCAACCCTGACCTCCAGCACCCCTACCTCAGTACTGGGATCTACATAGACCTCTGCCAGTGCACCTCAACCCTGACCTCCAGCACCCTTATTCCAGTACTGGAATCCCTGAAGAGCTATCCAGTCCCCCTCAACCCTGATCTCCAGCACCCCTACCTCACTACTGGGATCGACACAGAGCTCTGCCAGTGCACCTCAACTCTGACCTCCAGCACCCCTACCTCAGTACTGGGATCTACAGAGGGCTCAGCCAGTGCACCTCAACCCTGACCTCCAGCACCCTTATTCGAGTACTGGAATCCCTGCAGAGCTATCCAGTCCACCTCAACCCTGACCTCCAGCACCCCTACCGCAGTACTGGGATCTACACAGAGCTCTGCCAGTGCACCTCAACCCTGACCTCCAGCACCCTTATTCCAGTACTAGAATCCCTGAAGAGCTATCCAGTCCACCTCAACCCCGACCTCCAGCATCCCTACCTCAGTACTGGGATCTACATAGAGCTCTGCCAGTGCACCTCAACCCTGACCTCCAGCACCCTTATTCTAGTACTGGAATCCCTCAAGAGCTATCCAGTCCCCCTCAACCCTGACCTCCAGCACCCCTACCTCAGTACTGGGATCTACAGAGAGCTCAGCTAGTGCACCTCAACCCTGACCTCCAGCACCCTTATTCCATTATTGGAATCCCTGAAGAGCTATCCAGTCCACCTCAACCCTGACCTCCAGCACCCCTACCTCACTACTGGGATCTACACAGACCTCTGCCAGTGCACCTCAACCCTGACCTCCAGCACCCTTATTCCAGTACTGGAATCCCTGAAGAGCTATCCAGTCCACCTCAACCCCAACCTCCAGCACCCCTACCTCAGTACTGGGATCTACACAGAGCTCTGTCAGTGCACCTCAACCCTGACCTCCAGCACCCTTATTCCAGTACTGGAATCCCTGAAGAGCTATCCAGTCCCCCTCAAACCTGACCTCCAGCACCCCTACCTCAGTACTGGAATCTACACAGACCTCTGCCAGTGCACCTCAACCCTGACCTCCAGCACCCTTATTCCAGTACTGGAATCCCCGAAGAACTTTCCAGTCCACCTCAACCCTGTCCTCCAGCTCCCCTACCTCACAACTGGGATCTACACAGAGCTCTGCCAGTGCACCTCAACCCTGACCTCCAGCACCCTTATTCCAGTACTGGAATCCCTGAAGAGCTATCCAGCCCCCCTCAACCCTGACCTCCAGCACCCCTACCTCAGTACTGGGATCTACACAGAGCTCTGCCAGTGCACCTCAACCCTAACCTCCAGCACCCCTACCTCAGTCCTGGGATCTACATAGAGCTCTGCCAGTGCACCTCAACTCTGACCTCTAGCATCCCTACCTCAGTACTGGGACCTACACGGAGCTCTGCCAGTGCACCTCAACCCTGACCTCCAGCACCCCTACCTCAGTACTGGGATCTACACAGAGCTCTGCCAGTGCACCTCAACCCTGACCTCCAGCACCCCTACCTCAGTCCTGGGATCTACACAGAGCTCTGCCAGTGCACCTCAACCCTGACCTCCAGCACCCCTACCTCAGTACTGGGATCTACACAGAGCTCTGCCAGTGCATCTCAACCCTGTTCCTCCACCATCTCAGGCATTACCCCACAGTTCACAGCTGCTTTTATTTTTCCTTTTACAGTTTTAATTTATGTTTATTCCACAGAATCAAAGACAAATGTGGAAGTCACCCGGTGAACCTGGACTCTGTGGGGAGGAGACCATCCCTACACACCGCGCAGTCTGACAGCAACCTGCTGACAGGTGAGACCATCCCTACACACCGCGCAGTCTGACAGCAACCTGCTGACAGGTGAGACCCTCCCTACACACTGCGCAGTCTAACAGCAACCTGCTGACAGGTGAGACCCTCCCTACACACTGCGCAATCTGACAGCAACCTCCTGACAGGTGAGAACATTGCTACATACTGTGTAGTCTGACAGCAACCTGCTGACAGGTGAGACCATTGCTACATACTGTGCAGTCTGACAGCAACCTGCTCACAGTTACGACCATCTGTAGACATCGCAGTCTGACAGGAGGGAAAGTGACATTAGAGGAGGGAAAGTGACATTAGAGGAAGAGGGAAAGTGACATTAGAGGAAGAGGGAAAGTGACATTAACGGAGGAGGGAAAGTGACATTAGAGGAGGAAGGCAATTGACATTAGAAGAGGAGGGAAAGTGACATTAGAGGAGGCGGGAAAGTGACATTAGAGGAGCGAAAGTGACATTAGAGGAGATGGGAAAGTGACATGAGAGGAGGAGGGAAATTGACATTAGAGGAGGGAAAGTGACATTAGAGGAGGAGGGAAAGTGACATTGGAGGAAGAGGGGAGTTGACATTAGAGGAGGAAAAGTGACATTAGAAGAGGGAAGGTGACATTAGAGGAGGAGGGAAAGTGACATTAGAGGAGGGAAGGTGACAGAGGAAGAGGGAAAATGACAGAGGAAAAGGGAAAGTGACATTAGAAGAGGAGGGAAAGTGACATTAGAGGAGGAGGGAAAGTGACATTAGAAGAGGAGGGAAAGTGACATTAGTGGAGGAGGGAAAGTGACATTAGAGGAGGAGGAAAAATGACATTAGAGGGGAGGGAAAGTGATATTAGAGGAGGAGGGAAAGTGACGTTAGAAGAGGGAAAGTGACATTAGAGGAAGAGGGAAAGTGACATTAGAGGAGGAGGGAAAGTGACATTAGAGGAGGAAGGCAATTGACATTAGAAGAGGAGGGAAAGTGACATTAGAGGAGGAGGGAAAGTGACATTAGAGGAGGGGAAAGTGACATTAGAGGAGGGAAAGTGACATTAGAGAAGGAGGGAAAGTGACATTAGAGGAGGGAAAGTAACATTAGAGGTTGAGCGAAAGTGACATTAGAGGAGGAGGGAAAGTGACATTAGAGGAGGAGGGAAAGTGACAGAGGAGGAGGGAAAGTGACATTAGAGGAGGGAAAGTGACATTAGAGGAAGAGGGAAGGTGACATTAGAGGAGAAAGGCAATTGACATTAGAAGAGGAGAGAAAGTGACATTAGAGGAGGAGGGAAAGTGACATTAGAGGAGGAGGGAAAGTGACATTAGAGGAGGAAAAGTGACATTAGAGGAGGAGGGAAAGTGACATTAGAGGAGGAGGGAAAATGACATTAGAGGAGAGGGAAAGGGATGTTAGAGGAGGAGGGAAAGTGACATTAGAGGAGGGAAAGTGACATTAGAGGAAGAGGGAAAGTGACATTAGAGGAGGAGGGAAAGTGACATTAGAGGAGGAAGGCAATTGACATTAGAAGAGGAGGGAAAGTGACATTAGAAGAGGAGGGAAAGTGACATTAGAGGAGGAGGGAAAGTGACATAAGAGGAGGGGAAAGTGACATTAGAGGAGGGAAAGTGACATTAGAGAAGGAGGAAAAGTGACATTAGAGGAGGGAAAGTGACATTAGCGGTTGAGCGAAAGTGACATTAGAGGAGGAGGGTAAGTGACATTAGAGGAGGAGGAAAAATGACATTAGAGGAGAGGGAAAGTGATATTAGAGGAGGAGGGAAAGTGACATTAGAGGGGGGAAAGTGACATTAGAGGAAGAGGGAAAGTGACATTAGAGGAGGAGGGAAAGTGACATTAGAGGAGGAAGGCAGTTGACATTAGAAGAGGAGCGAAAGTGACAGAGGAGGAGGGAAAGTGACATTAGAGGAGGGGAAAGTGACATTAGAGGAGGGAAAGTGACATTAGAGAAGGAGGGAAAGTGACATTAGAGGAGGGAAAGTGACATTAGAGTTTGAGCGAAAGTGACATTAGAGGAGGAGGGAAAGTGACATTAGAGGAGGAGGGAAAGTGACATTAGAGGAGGAAAAGTGACATTAGAGGAGGAGGGAAAGTGACATTAGAGGAGGGAAAATGAAATTAGAGGAGAGGGAAAGTGATATTAGAGGAGGAGGGAAAGTGACATTAGAGGAGGGAAAGTGACATTAGAGGAAGGGGGAAAGTGACATTAGAGGAGGGAAAGTGACATTGGAGAAGGAGGGAACGAGGAGGGAAAGTGACATTAGAGGAGGGAAAGTGACATTAGAGGAGGGGAAAGTGACATTAGAGGAGGGAAAGTGACATTAGAGAAGGAGGGAAAGTGACATTAGAGGAGGGAAAGTGACATTAGAGGTTGAGCGAAAGTGACATTAGAGGAGGAGGGAAAGTGACATTAGAGGAGGAGGGAAAGTGACATTAGAGGAGGAGGGAAAGTGACATTAGAGGAGGGAAAGTGACATTAGAGGAAGAGGGAAAGTGACATTAGAGGAGGAGGGAAAGTGACATTAGAGGAGGAGGGAAAGTGACATTAGAGGAAGAGGGAAAGTGACATTAGAGGAGGAGGGAAAGTGACATTAGAGGAAGAGGGAAAGTGACATTAGAGGAGGAGGGAAAGTGACATTAGAGGAGGAGGGAAAGTGACATTAGATGAGGGAAAGTGGCATTAGAGGAAGAGGGGAAGTGACATTAGAGGAAGAGGGAAAGTGACATTAGAGGAGGAGGGAAAGTGACATTAGAGGAAGAGGGAAAGTGACATTACAGGAGGAGGGAAAGTGACATTAGAGGAGGAGGGAAAGTGACATTAGAGGAGGAGGGAAAATGACATTAGAGGAAAGGGAAAGTGATATTAGAGGAGGGAAAGTGACATTAGAGGAGGAAGGCAATTGACATTAGAAGAGGAGGGAAAGTGACATTAGAGGAGGGAAAGTGACATTAGAGGAGGAAGGCAATTGACATTAGAAGAGGAGGGAAAGTGACATTAGAGGAGGAGGGAAAGTGACATTAGAGGAGGGGAAAGTGACATTAGAGGAGGGAAAGTGACATTAGAGGAGGGAAAGTGACATTAGAGGTTGAGCGAAAGTGACATTAGAGGAGGAGGGAAAGTGACATTAGAGGAGGAGGGAAAGTGACATTAGAGGAGGGAAAGTGACATTAGAGGAAGAGGGGAAGTGACATTAGAGGAAGAGGGAAAGTGACATTAGAGGAGGAGGGACAGTGACGTTAGAGGAAGAGGGAAAGTGACATTAGAGGAGGAGGGAAAGTGACATTAGAGGAAGAGGGAAAGTGACATTAGAGGTTGAGCGAAAGTGACATTAGAGGTTGAGCGAAAGTGACATTAGAGGAGGAGGGAAAGTGACATATGAGGAGGAGGGAAAGTGACATTAGAGGAGGGAAAGTGACTTTAGAGGAAGAGGGGAAGTGACATTAGAGGAAGAGGGAAAGTGACATTAGAGGAGGAGGGAAAGTGACATTGGAGGAAGAGAGAAAGTGACATTAGAGGAGGAGGGAAAGTGACATTAGAGGAGGGGGAAAGTGACATTAGAGGAGGAAAGTGACATTAGAGGAGGAGGGAAAGTGACATTAGAGGAGGGAAAGTGACATTAGAGAAGGAGGGGAGGTGACATTAGAGGAGGAGGGAAAGTGACATTAGAGGAGGGAAAGTGACATTAGAGGAAGAGGGGAAGTGACATTAGAGGAAGAGGGAAAGTGACATTAGAGGAGGAGGGACAGTGACGTTAGAGGAAGAGGGAAAGTGACATTAGAGGAGGAGGGAAAGTGATATTAGAGGAAGAGGGAAAGTGACATTAGAGGTTGAGCGAAAGTGACATTAGAGGTTGAGTGAAAGTGACATTAGAGGAGGGAAAGTGACATTAGAGGAGGAGGGAAAGTGACATTAGAGGAGGGAAAGTGACATTAGGGGAGGAGGGAAAGTGACATTAGAGGTTGAGCGAAAGTGACATTAGAGGAGGAGGGAAAGTGACATTAGGGGAGGAGGGAAAGTGACATTAGAGGAGGGAAAGTGACATTAGAGGAAGAGGGGAAGTGACATTAGAGGAAGAGGGAAAGTGACATTAGAGGAGGAGGGAAAGTGACATTAGAGGAAGAGGGAAAGTGACATTAGAGGTTGAGCGAAAGTGACATTAGAGGTTGAGCGAAAGTGACATTAGAGGAGGGAAAGTGACATTAGAGGAGGAGGGAAAGTGACATTAGAGGAGGGAAAGTGACATTAGGGGAGGAGGGAAAGTGACATTAGAGGTTGAGCGAAAGTGACATTAGAGGAGGAGGGAAAGTGACACTAGAGGAGGAGGGAAAGTGACATTAGAGGAGGAGGGAAAGTGAAGTCTGGAATACGAGTGAACATTTGCATTTTCTTTTACTTGGCAACAAGTAGTCTTCTTGCCTGCTGCTCCTGCCCACCAATGTTCAGTGCTACTAATATAAACAGTGCTATGCAAACAGTAGTACTTCTACCACCAGCAGTAGCCTTACCACCACCAACGGTAACAATATTACTGCTATTGCCATTAGTAGTATTTGTAATAACACTAGTATTAGTGCTGGTGGCATTAATGCCACTGGTACTTGTATTACTCACATGCCTAGTAACAGTAGTGCCAGCAGTACTAAGACTGCTACTGATAGTAGTAGCGTTAGCGGTCATAGTAGTTCTCAGCGGCCAGGTGGCTCATGTCATGTATAGTTCCTTGCACCACTCCTGACTTTCTTTGCATGCTGGAACTTGTAGGCCTATACTTCTAATTGAAACAATGAAACTACAAGCCAAGCATGCTAAGTGAAAGGCTGGTACCGGCTGAAGGTGTCGCGCGTGACAGGCAGTCACTTGACAGCTGTGCTATTGGTACTATCAATACTGCTGCTGCTGGGAGTGTTACCACCACTACACACAGTAGCAGTACTGGCATCCACAGAAGTGCTAGCACTGTGACCAGGAGATGTGTCGCTAGGTGCTGTGCTGCTGCCCAGAGTAAAGCTACTGTTCCTACCTGCAGTAGCAGCGTACATATGGGTATTACTAACAGCAGCACACTATGGGTGCTCTAAATGCAGTAGCCCACTACTGCTGTAGGCCTACTCACACTAACACTATTGTTACTAAAAGCACTACTGCCAGTAGTGGTGCCATGCAGGTCTGGTGCTACTGTTCTAGGTGGTTCCGGATTAGTGGGTAGGTGGGCTTCCTGGTGCAAATTGAATGAGAAATCGACCTAACGTGGCTCCTTTCCGGCTTCCTCCCCTCCGCTGATGTCACTTCCTCTTTGAGGGCTTGAGATCAGCTCGCGAGGTGGAGGAGAACTGCAGCAGGAAAGGTGAAAGAGCTCAAGTCCTTCCTCTTCAAGGAATGCCTCCTCCCTGACACCTCGGTCCACACACCCTGCAGCCCCCACCCTACCCCAGCAAGTCAGGGATTATTGGCAACTCAATTTGGGCAGATGTAATGCTCATGTGTTTGATATTAACTATAGGGCAGCGACTACCCCCCTATAAAGGATGTAGGTGTGATGGCGGCCCTTCCTAACGCTTCCGATGATCCCACCACCTAATACACAGACCCTGGGCTATTCACTGACCACAGGGGCTATCGCTGGCTGACCTGCACCTGGCAGAGCAGAGCCCCAAGAGAGAGCAAGTCCTGCCCCTACACCACGTTCTACTGCACGTGTCTCCTACATTCCCAACCTCCACCCCAATCCTGTGTCATTTGTACGCGTGATGCCTTTTCCCTACTCCAGCCTTGTCCATCCGTGTCCTGCGTGTGCCTCTCTCTTCTCTTGGCTTCTATCATCCTCAACCTCCACTCTTGCCTGTGTCTACCCCTAAGCCCACCCTGGTCCTGTGGGTTTCTCTGCAGCCACCTTTTCAGCCATCATTCATGACATCATCCCATGGCCTCTGACTATACAAAGGACTGCCATTTTCCTGTGTCTTTCCCTGCACCTGTCCTTGTAATGCTTCACTCCCTGCATTCACCAGCACGCTATGCCTTGCACAACATTGTGCCTTCTCCTGTGTCTTTCCCTATGCCCTTTGCTGTCCTATATCTTGCCCTACATCTCGCCTTCTTCTGTGTCTTTCCCTATGCCATTTGCTGTCCTATATCTTGCCCTACATCTCGCCTTCTTCTGTGTCTTTCCCTATGCCCTTTGCTGTCCTATATCTTGCCCTACATCTCGCCTTCTTCTGTGTCTTTCCCTATGCCCTTTGCTGTCCTATATCTTGCCCTACATCTCGCCTTCTTCTGTGTCTTTCCCTATGCCCTTTGCTGTCCTATATCTTGCCCTACATCTCGCCTTCTCCTGTGTCTTTCCCTATGCCCTTTGCTGTCCTATATCTTGCCCTACATCTCGCCTTCTCCTGTGTCTTTCCCTATGCCCTTTGCTGTCCTATATCTTGCCCTACATCTCGCCTTCTCCTGTGTCTTTCCCTATGCCCTTTGCTGTCCTATATCTTGCCCTACATCTCGCCTTCTCCTGTGTCTTTCCCTATGCCCTTTGCTGTCCTATATCTTGCCCTACATCTCGCCTTCTCCTGTGTCTTTCCCTATGCCCTTTGCTGTCCTATATCTTGCCCTACATCTCGCCTTCTCCTGTGTCTTTCCCTATGCCCTTTGCTGTCCTATATCTTGCCCTACATCTCGCCTTCTTCTGTGTCTTTCCCTATGTCCTTTGCTGTCCTATATCTTGCCCTACATCTCGCCTTCTTCTGTGTCTTTCCCTATGCCGTTTGCTGTCCTATATCTTGCCCTACATCTCGCCTTCTTCTGTGTCTTTCCCTATGTCCTTTGCTGTCCTATATCTTGCCCTACATCTCGCCTTCTTCTGTGTCTTTCCCTATATCCTTTGCTGTCCTATATCTTGCCCTACATCTCGCCTTCTTCTGTGTCTTTCCCTATGTCCTTTGCTGTCCTATATCTTGCCCTACATCTCGCCTTCTCCTGTGTCTTTCCCTATGCCCTTTGCTGTCCTATATCTTGCCCTACATCTCGCCTTCTCCTGTGTCTTTCCCTATGCCCTTTGCTGTCCTATATCTTGCCCTACATCTCGCCTTCTCCTGTGTCTTTCCCTATGCCCTTTGCTGTCCTATATCTTGCCCTACATCTCGCCTTCTTCTGTGTCTTTCCCTATGTCCTTTGCTGTCCTATATCTTGCCCTACATCTCGCCTTCTTCTGTGTCTTTCCCTATGCCCTTTGCTGTCCTATATCTTGCCCTACATCTCGCCTTCTTCTGTGTCTTTCCCTATGTCCTTTGCTGTCCTATATCTTGCCCTACATCTCGCCTTCTTCTGTGTCTTTCCCTATGTCCTTTGCTGTCCTATATCTTGCCCTACATCTCGCCTTCTTCTGTGTCTTTCCCTATGCCCTTTGCTGTCCTATATCTTGCCCTACATCTCGCCTTCTTCTGTGTCTTTCCCTATGCCCTTTGCTGTCCTATATCTTGCCCTACATCTCGCCTTCTTCTGTGTCTTTCCCTATGCCCTTTGCTGTCCTATATCTTGCCCTACATCTCGCCTTCTTCTGTGTCTTTCCCTATGTCCTTTGCTGTCCTATATCTTGCCCTACATCTCGCCTTCTTCTGTGTCTTTCCCTATGCCCTTTGCTGTCCTATATCTTGCCCTACATCTCGCCTTCTTCTGTGTCTTTCCCTATGTCCTTTGCTGTCCTATATCTTGCCCTACATCTCGCCTTCTTCTGTGTCTTTCCCTATGTCCTTTGCTGTCCTATATCTTGCCCTACATCTCGCCTTCTTCTGTGTCTTTCCCTATGCCCTTTGCTGTCCTATATCTTGCCCTACATCTCGCCTTCTTCTGTGTCTTTCCCTATGTCCTTTGCTGTCCTATATCTTGCCCTACATCTCGCCTTCTCCTGTGTCTTTCCCTATGTCCTTTGCTGTCCTATATCTTGCCCTACATCTCGCCTTCTCCTGTGTCTTTCCCTATGTCCTTTGCTGTCCTATATCTTGCCCTACATCTCGCCTTCTCCTGTGTCTTTCCCTATGTCCTTTGCTGTCCTATATCTTGCCCTACATCTCGCCTTCTCCTGTGTCTTTCCCTATGTCCTTTGCTGTCCTATATCTTGCCCTACATCTCGCCTTCTCCTGTGTCTTTCCCTATGTCCTTTGCTGTCCTATATCTTGCCCTACATCTCGCCTTCTCCTGTGTCTTTCCCTATGCCCTTTGCTGTCCTATATCTTGCCCTACATCTCGCCTTCTTCTGTGTCTTTCCCTATGTCCTTTGCTGTCCTATATCTTGCCCTACATCTCGCCTTCTTCTGTGTCTTTCCCTATGCCCTTTGCTGTCCTATATCTTGCCCTACATCTCGCCTTCGCCTGTGTCTTTCCCTATGCCCTTTGCTGTCCTATATCTTGCCCTACATCTCGCCTTCGCCTGTGTCTTTCCCTATGCCCTTTGCTGTCCTATATCTTGCCCTACATCTCGCCTTCTTCTGTGTCTTTCCCTATGCCCTTTGCTGTCCTATATCTTGCCCTACATCTCGCCTTCTTCTGTGTCTTTCCCTATGCCCTTTGCTGTCCTATATCTTGCCCTACATCTCGCCTTCGCCTGTGTCTTTCCCTATGCCCTTTGCTGTCCTATATCTTGCCCTACATCTCGCCTTCTTCTGTGTCTTTCCCTATGCCCTTTGCTGTCCTATATCTTGCCCTACATCTCGCCTTCTCCTGTGTCTTTCCCTATGCCCTTTGCTGTCCTATATCTTGCCCTACATCTCGCCTTCTTCTGTGTCTTTCCCTATGCCCTTTGCTGTCCTATATCTTGCCCTACATCTCGCCTTCTCCTGTGTCTTTCCCTATGCCCTTTGCTGTCCTATATCTTGCCCTACATCTCGCCTTCTCCTGTGTCCTATATCTTGCCCTACATCTCGCCTTCTTCTGTGTCTTTCCCTATGCCCTTTGCTGTCCTATATCTTGCCCTACATCTCGCCTTCTCCTGTGTCTTTCCCTATGCCCTTTGCTGTCCTATATCTTGCCCTACATCTCGCCTTCTCCTGTGTCTTTCCCTATGCCCTTTTCTGTCCTATGTCTTGCCCTACATCTCGCCTTCTCCTGTGTCTTTCCCTATGCCCTTTGCTGTCCTATATCTTGCCCTACATCTCGCCTTCTCCTGTGTCTTTCCCTATGCCCTTTGCTGTCCTATGTCTTGCCCTACATCTCGCCTTCTCCTGTGTCTTTCCCTATGCCCTTTGCTGTCCTATATCTTGCCCTACATCTCGCCTTCTTCTGTGTCTTTCCCTATGCCCTTTGCTGTCCTATATCTTGCCCTACATCTCGCCTTCTCCTGTGTCTTTCCCTATGCCCTTTGCTGTCCTATATCTTGCCCTACATCTCGCCTTCTTCTGTGTCTTTCCCTATGCCCTTTGCTGTCCTATATCTTGCCCTACATCTCGCCTTCTTCTGTGTCTTTCCCTATGTCATTTGCTGTCCTATATCTTGCCCTACATCTCGCCTTCTTCTGTGTCTTTCCCTATGTCCTTTGCTGTCCTATATCTTGCCCTACATCTCGCCTTCTCCTGTGTCTTTCCCTATGTCCTTTGCTGTCCTATATCTTGCCCTACATCTCGCCTTCTCCTGTGTCTTTCCCTATGTCCTTTGCTGTCCTATATCTTGCCCTACATCTCGCCTTCTTCTGTGTCTTTCCCTATGTCCTTTGCTGTCCTATATCTTGCCCTACATCTCGCCTTCTCCTGTGTCTTTCCCTATGCCCTTTGCTGTCCTATATCTTGCCCTACATCTCGCCTTCTTCTGTGTCTTTCCCTATGCCCTTTGCTGTCCTATATCTTGCCCTACATCTCGCCTTCTTCTGTGTCTTTCCCTATGTCCTTTGCTGTCCTATATCTTGCCCTACATCTCGCCTTCGCCTGTGTCTTTCCCTATGCCCTTTGCTGTCCTATATCTTGCCCTACATCTCGCCTTCTCCTGTGTCTTTCCCTATGCCCTTTGCTGTCCTATATCTTGCCCTACATCTCGCCTTCTTCTGTGTCTTTCCCTATGTCCTTTGCTGTCCTATATCTTGCCCTACATCTCGCCTTCTCCTGTGTCTTTCCCTATGTCCTTTGCTGTCCTATATCTTGCCCTACATCTCGCCTTCGCCTGTGTCTTTCCCTATGCCCTTTGCTGTCCTATATCTTGCCCTACATCTCGCCTTCTCCTGTGTCTTTCCCTATGCCCTTTGCTGTCCTATATCTTGCCCTACATCTCGCCTTCTTCTGTGTCTTTCCCTATGCCCTTTGCTGTCCTATATCTTGCCCTACATCCCGCCTTCTTCTGTGTCTTTCCCTATGTCCTTTGCTGTCCTATATCTTGCCCTACATCTTGCCTTCGCCTGTGTCTTTCCCTATGCCCTTTGCTGTCCTATATCTTGCCCTACATCTCGCCTTCTCCTGTGTCTTTCCCTATGCCCTTTGCTGTCCTATATCTTGCCCTACATCTCGCCTTCTCCTGTGTCTTTCCCTATGCCCTTTGCTGTCCTATATCTTGCCCTACATCTCGCCTTCGCCTGTGTCTTTCCCTATGCCCTTTGCTGTCCTATATCTTGCCCTACATCTCGCCTTCTTCTGTGTCTTTCCCTATGTCCTTTGCTGTCCTATATCTTGCCCTACATCTCGCCTTCGCCTGTGTCTTTCCCTATGCCCTTTGCTGTCCTATATCTTGCCCTACATCTCGCCTTCTCCTGTGTCTTTCCCTATGCTCTTTGCTGTCCTATATCTTGCCCTACATCTCGCCTTCTCCTGTGTCTTTCCCTATGCCCTTTGCTGTCCTATATCTTGCCCTACATCTCGCCTTCTCCTGTGTCTTTCCCTATGTCCTTTGCTGTCCTATATCTTGCCCTACATCTCGCCTTCTTCTGTGTCTTTCCCTACGCCCTTTGCTGTCCTATATCTTGCTCTACATCTCGCCTTCTTCTGTGTCTTTCCCTATGTCCTTTGCTGTCCTATATCTTGCCCTACATCTCGCCTTCTTCTGCGTCTTTCCCTATGTCCTTTGCTGTCCTATATCTTGCCCTACATCTCGCCTTCTTCTGTGTCTTTCCCTATGTCCTTTGCTGTCCTATATCTTGCCCTACATCTCACCTTCTCCTGTGTCTTTCCCTATGCCCTTTGCTGTCCTATATCTTGCCCTACATCTCGCCTTCTCCTGTGTCTTTCCCTATGTCCTTTGCTGTCCTATATCTTGCCCTACATCTCGACTTCTTCTGTGTCTTTCCCTACGCCCTTTGCTGTCCTATATCTTGCCCTACATCTCGCCTTCTTCTGTGTCTTTCCCTATGTCCTTTGCTGTCCTATATCTTGCCCTACATCTCGCCTTCTTCTGTGTCTTTCCCTATGTCCTTTGCTGTCCTATATCTTGCCCTACATCTCGCCTTCTTCTGTGTCTTTCCCTATGTCCTTTGCTGTCCTATATCTTGCCCTACATCTCGCCTTCTCCTGTGTCTTTCCCTATGCCCTTTGCTGTCCTATATCTTGCCCTACATCTCGCCTTCTTCTGTGTCTTTCCCTATGTCCTTTGCTGTCCTATATCTTGCCCTACATCTCGCCTTCGCCTGTGTCTTTCCCTATGCCCTTTGCTGTCCTATATCTTGCCCTACATCTCGCCTTCGCCTGTGTCTTTCCCTATGCCCTTTGGTGTCCTATATCTTGCCCTACATCTCGCCTTCTTCTGTGTCTTTCCCTATGCCCTTTGGTGTCCTATATCTTGCCCTACATCTCGCCTTCTTCTGTGTCTTTCCCTATGTCCTTTGCTGTCCTATATCTTGCCCTACATCTCGCCTTCTTCTGTGTCTTTCCCTATGTCCTTTGCTGTCCTATATCTTGCCCTACATCTCGCCTTTTTCTGTGTCTTTCCCTATGTCCTTTGCTGTCCTATATCTTGCCCTACATCTCGCCTTCTCCTGTGTCTTTCCCTATGCCCTTTGCTGTCCTATATCTTGCCCTACATCTCGCCTTCTGCTGTGTCTTTCCCTATGCCCTTTGCTGTCCTATATCTTGCCCTACATCTCGCCTTCTCCTGTGTCTTTCCCTATGCCCTTTGCTGTCCTATATCTTGCCCTACATCTCGCCTTCTTCTGTGTCTTTCCCTATGCCCTTTGCTGTCCTATATCTTGCCCTACATCTCGCCTTCTTCTGTGTCTTTCCCTATGTCCTTTGCTGTCCTATATCTTGCCCTACATCTCGCCTTCTTCTGTGTCTTTCCCTATGTCCTTTGCTGTCCTATATCTTGCCCTACATCTCGCCTTCTCCTGTGTTTTTCCCTATGCCCTTTGCTGTCCTATATCTTGCCCTACATCTCGCCTTCTCCTGTGTCTTTCCCTATGCCCTTTGCTGTCCTATATCTTGCCCTACATCTCGCCTTCGCCTGTGTCTTTCCCTATGCCCTTTGCTGTCCTATATCTTGCCCTACATCTCGCCTTCTTCTGTGTCTTTCCCTATGTCCTTTGCTGTCCTATATCTTGCCCTACATCTCGCCTTCTCCTGTGTCTTTCCCTATGTCCTTTGCTGTCCTATATCTTGCCCTACATCTCGCCTTCTCCTGTGTCTTTCCCTATGCCCTTTGCTGTCCTATATCTTGCCCTACATCTCGCCTTCTTCTGTGTCTTTCCCTATGTCCTTTGCTGTCCTATATCTTGCCCTACATCTCGCCTTCGCCTGTGTCTTTCCCTATGTCCTTTGCTGTCCTATATCTTGCCCTACATCTCGCCTTCTCCTGTGTCTTTCCCTATGCCCTTTGCTGTCCTATATCTTGCCCTACATCTCGCCTTCTCCTGTGTCTTTCCCTATGCCCTTTGCTGTCCTATATCCTGCCCTACATCTCGCCTTCTTCTGTGTCTTTCCCTATGTCCTTTGCTGTCTTATATCTTGCCCTACATCTCGCCTTCGCCTGTGTCTTTCCCTATGTCCTTTGCTGTCCTATATCTTGCCCTACATCTCGCCTTCTCCTGTGTCTTTCCCTATGCCCTTTGCTGTCCTATATCTTGCCCTACATCTCGCCTTCTCCTGTGTCTTTCCCTATGCCCTTTGCTGTCCTATGTCCTTTGCTGTCCTATATCTTGCCCTACATCTCGCCTTCTCCTGTGTCCTATATCTTGCCCTACATCTCGCCTTCTCCTGTGTCTTTCCCTATGCCCTTTGCTGTCCTATATCTTGCCCTACATCTCGCCTTCTTCTGTGTCTTTCCCTATGCCCTTTGCTGTCCTATATCTTGCCCTACATCTCGCCTTCTCCTGTGTCTTTCCCTATGCCCTTTGCTGTCCTATATCTTGCCCTACATCTCGCCTTCGCCTGTGTCTTTCCCTATGCCCTTTGCTGTCCTATATCTTGCCCTACATCTCGCCTTCTCCTGTGTCTTTCCCTATGCCCTTTGTTGTCCTATATCTTGCCCTACATCTCGCCTTCTCCTGTGTCTTTCCCTATGCCCTTTGCTGTCCTATAACTTGCCCTACATCTCGCCTTCTCCTGTGTCTTTCCCTATGTCCTTTGCTGTCCTATATCTTGCCCTACATCTCGCCTTCTTCTGTGTCTTTCCCTATGCCCTTTGCTGTCCTATATCTTGCCCTACATCTCGCCTTCTCCTGTGTCTTTCCCTATGCCCTTTGCTGTCCTATATCTTGCCCTACATCTCGCCTTCTCCTGTGTCTTTCCCTATGCCCTTTGCTGTCCTATATCTTGCCCTACATCTCGCCTTCGCCTGTGTCTTTCCCTATGCCCTTTGCTGTCCTATATCTTGCCCTACATCTCGCCTTCGCCTGTGTCTTTCCCTATGTCCTTTGCTGTCCTATATCTTGCCCTACATCTCGCCTTCGCCTGTGTCTTTCCCTATGCCCTTTGCTGTCCTATATCTTGCCCTACATCTCGCCTTCTCCTGTGTCTTTCCCTATGCTCTTTGCTGTCCTATATCTTGCCCTACATCTCGCCTTCTCCTGTGTCTTTCCCTATGCCCTTTGCTGTCCTATATCTTGCCCTACATCTCGCCTTCTCCTGTGTCTTTCCCTATGTCCTTTGCTGTCCTATATCTTGCCCTACATCTCGCCTTCTCCTGTGTCTTTCCCTACGCCCTTTGCTGTCCTATATCTTGCCCTACATCTCGCCTTCTTCTGTGTCTTTCCCTATGTCCTTTGCTCTCCTATATCTTGCCCTACATCTCGCCTTCTCCTGTGTCTTTCCCTACGCCCTTTGCTGTCCTATATCTTGCCCTACATCTCGCCTTCTTCTGCGTCTTTCCCTATGCCCTTTGCTGTCCTATATCTTGCCCTACATCTCGCCTTCTCCTGTGTCTTTCCCTATGTCCTTTGCTGTCCTATATCTTGCCCTACATCTCGCCTTCGCCTGTGTCTTTCCCTATGCCCTTTGCTGTCCTATATCTTGCCCTACATCTCGCCTTCTCCTGTGTCTTTCCCTATGCCCTTTGCTGTCCTATATCTTGCCCTACATCTCGCCTTCTCCTGTGTCTTTCCCTATGTCCTTTGCTGTCCTATATCTTGCCCTACATCTCGCCTTCTCCTGTGTCTTTCCCTATGCCCTTTGCTGTCCTATATCTTGCCCTACATCTCGCCTTCTCCTGTGTCTTTCCCTATGCCCTTTGCTGTCCTATATCTTGCCCTACATCTCGCCTTCTCCTGTGTCCTATATCTTGCCCTACATCTCGCCTTCTCCTGTGTCTTTCCCTATGCCCTTTGCTGTCCTATATCTTGCCCTACATCTCGCCTTCTTCTGTGTCTTTCCCTATGCCCTTTGCTGTCCTATATCTTGCCCTACATCTCGCCTTCTTCTGTGTATTTCCCTATGCCCTTTGCTGTCCTATATCTTGCCCTACATCTCGCCTTCTTCTGTGTCTTTCCCTATGTCCTTTGCTGTCCTATATCTTGCCCTACATCTCGCCTTCTCCTGTGTCTTTCCCTATGCCCTTTGCTGTCCTATATCTTGCCCTACATCTCGCCTTCTCCTGTGTCTTTCCCTATGCCCTTTGCTGTCCTATATCTTGCCCTACATCTCGCCTTCTCCTGTGTCTTTCCCTATGCCCTTTGCTGTCCTATATCTTGCCCTACATCTCGCCTTCTCCTGTGTCTTTCCCTATGCCCTTTGCTGTCCTATATCTTGCCCTACATCTCGCCTTCTCCTGTGTCCTATATCTTGCCCTACATCTCGCCTTCTCCTGTGTCTTTCCCTATGCCCTTTGCTGTCCTATATCTTGCCCTACATCTCGCCTTCTTCTGTGTCTTTCCCTATGCCCTTTGCTGTCCTATATCTTGCCCTACATCTCGCCTTCTTCTGTGTATTTCCCTATGCCCTTTGCTGTCCTATATCTTGCCCTACATCTCGCCTTCTTCTGTGTCTTTCCCTATGTCCTTTGCTGTCCTATATCTTGCCCTACATCTCGCCTTCTCCTGTGTCTTTCCCTATGCCCTTTGCTGTCCTATATCTTGCCCTACATCTCGCCTTCTCCTGTGTCTTTCCCTATGCCCTTTGCTGTCCTATATCTTGCCCTACATCTCGCCTTCTCCTGTGTCTTTCCCTATGCCCTTTGCTGTCCTATATCTTGCCCTACATCTCGCCTTCTCCTGTGTCTTTCCCTATGCCCTTTGCTGTCCTATATCTTGCCCTACATCTCGCCTTCTCCTGTGTCTTTCCCCTACATCTCGCCTTCTCCTGTGTCTTTCCCCTACATCTCGCCTTCGCCTGTGTCTTTCCCTATGCCCTTTGCTGTCCTATATCTTGCCCTACATCTCGCCTTCGCCTGTGTCTTTCCCTATGCCCTTTGCTGTCCTATATCTTGCCCTACATCTCGCCTTCGCCTGTGTCTTTCCCTATGCCCTTTGCTGTCCTATATCTTGCCCTACATCTCGCCTTCTCCTGTGTCTTTCCCTATGCCCTTTGCTGTCCTATGTCTTTCTATATCTCTGCCCTGTGCCTTATGATTCTCCACTTCTTCTCTTGGCGCGTGTCGTCCCCTACCTAGTGCCCCCCGACCCCCCAGTTCGCCATTGCCCTCCCCACTTCTGCCTGCACATGCTTTCCTTGCATATAACGCTCCTCTCTTCTCTTACAGGTACTTCGGAGCCCACCTTCAGCCCTACAGACCGAAGTGGCCCGCCACCCTCCCCCCTCTTCCGGACTGGCAGTGACCCGGTCCTGAGGGCCAATGCCACCAGCCAAAGCAGCAAGAGCGACTCCACAGATGGCGTGTCCCAGTGGGGGTCTGACGGGCAGCTTCACTCCAAGGCCCCCCCAAAGCCCATCCGGGCCCCGTCGTTACTGTTGCCTGATCCCCCGCAGGATGAGGGCATGGAAGCAACCTACAGTGAACTGGTGCCGCGTGCCCCAGCTGCCCCCCGCAGCCATGTGGACCGCTTGCTGGCGGAGGAGAAGTGGAAGGCCCGTGCCCGTGCCACAGAGACCACCTTCGGCTTCTTGGACTCAGTGGCCTTGCCACCCCCGCTGTCCCCCTGTGTAGAGGAGGAGACTCCACAGGCCGAGGCTGAGACCTTTGTACGGCCTGAGATCCAGAACACATCTTCCTTCCATCCAAAGAACTTTCAGTCACTGCTGCTAGTGCCAGACAACAAGCCCCTGGATGCGGGCGCCCTGAAGCGCCTGAAGGCGCTATTCTTGGAGAGCGACTCTCGGACCACTGCTCTGCACATGCTGCAAGTCGACTGCCAGGTGAGGAGGTTCCTGGGGGTATGTGAGGGAGACTGTAGCTACCTGCTGGGTGTATGCCAGGAGGAACCATGTCAGGTGTGGGGCCCAGAGGCCCCCCAATGCACCTGGCAAGTCACATTCCTGGTGAGTGCCCCCCAAGAGAGTCATGGCGTGTGCTCTACTCTTGTGAACTTTGTGGAGCTTGAAGGTGGAGAAGAGCTGCGTGGGTCGTGCATCCTGCCTTGCACGGTGCAGTGACCCTCGAGCCGTACACATAGATGGATGGAAAGCATGCACTGCCCAGTACCACCCTCCTAATCTGAACTTTCATAGTTATGTGGGGTTCAACCAGTGTTGCCAGGTCAGAATGAGAAAATAAGCTGAATGCCCCTTCAAAACAAGCCCAAAACAAGCTGACTCCCATATGGATAAGCTGAAAAAACAAGCACATACCTAAAATGCAGCGGATAAGTCACAAAAGTCCGATTCGTCACACTAAATTATAAACATACAGAAAGGACATAGACAAGTGTGTTACAACAACACAAAAAGACTTTATTTAATCTTGATGTTTTTGGCGCAACCTCATCTCCTCTGTCCTTGGCACATCAAATCTCCGGTCTGTCAATCAAC
The DNA here is from genome assembly GCF_040938575.1 of Ambystoma mexicanum. Lineage (NCBI taxonomy): Eukaryota > Metazoa > Chordata > Amphibia > Caudata > Ambystomatidae > Ambystoma > Ambystoma mexicanum. The sequence goes on along the minus strand of NC_090926.1, from coordinate 1,301,183,759 downwards.
TGGCCCGTCACCTCTCCGGTCCACTGCTCATCTGGTCATCTGGCCCGTCACCTCTCCGGTCCACTGCTCATCTGGTCATCTGGCCCGTCACCTCTCCGGTCCACTGCTCATCTGTATTTTATTTATTTATATAGCGCATCTGGCCCAAGGGCATCCAGGCGCATCACTTAGTAAACAGATTTACAAGAGCCATTTACAAGTAAGATAGAATTTCGATTATAAGGACATCAAATTACAAATGTACAGCAGAAAGCGATGGGCCTGGACATGAGGGAGTTTAGCGAGCAGACTGACTTAAGGGATGCTCTTGGCCAGACAGCCATGCTTTAGCCTGCGTTTTGAACGCTAGGAAGGAGGGTTCCGCTCTGAGGGGGTGAGGTAGTGAATTCCAGAGTTTCGCCACCAGGACTGGGAAACTGCTCCCCCCTGATCTCTGAAGGTTGAAGTGGGGTATAGAGAGGCAGCTGAACTGGGCGCGTCTGAGAGGTCTGTTAGAGTTGTGTGTGGATAGTAAATCTATGGGCCAGGCAGCTGGGCTGGGCGCGTCTGAGAGGTCTGTTAGAGGTGTGTGTGGATAGTAAATCTATGGGCCAGGCAGCTGGGCTGGGCGCGTCTGAGAGGTCTGTTAGAGGTGTGTGTGGATAGTAAATCTATGGGCCAGGCAGCTGGGCTGGGTCCGTCTGAGAGGCCTGTTAGAGGTGTGTGTGGATAGTAAATCTATGGGCCAGGCAGCTGGGCTGGGCCCGTCTGAGAGGTCTGTTAGAGGTGTGTGTGGATAGTAAATCTATGGGCCAGGCAGCTGGGCTGGGTCCGTCTGAGAGGCCTGTTAGAGGTGTGTGTGGATAGTAAATCTATGGGCCAGGCAGCTGGGCTGGCCCCGTCTGAGAGGTCTGTTAGAGGTGTGTGTGGATAGTAAATCTATGGGCCAGGCAGCTGGGCTGGGCTCGTCTGAGAGGTCTGAGTCTGCTGTTGGAGATGTGTTGGCTCCTAGGGATGTTTAAAGCAGCTCTGATAGCATTGTTTTGAATAATCTGTAACCTATTGAGGTGGCATTGGTTAGTACCAAGATAGAGCGTGTTGCAATAGTCAATTTTAGACAGTACCAGAGTCCCGGCCAATGTGGTGCAGTTGGCTGGTGATAAGAAAGGGCGGCAGGCTGTAATGAGCTTGCACGTATACGCTACAGTGGAGGATACTTTGTTGGTTTGCCTAGAGAGGGAGAGGGTGGAGTCGATGTAAATGCCTAGGGTTTTGGTGTCCTTTGTAACATTGATGATGTTGCCATCAATGATGAAGGATTTGAACACGGGGTCAAGTGTGTTAAGTCTTTGATGGGTGCCTAAAATGAGAAGCTCTGTTTTATCATCATTGAGACAGAGTTTGTGTTGCGCCATCCATGCTTGGATGACTTGGTAGATGGAATTAACGGCAAGTGTGTCGGCTATATGGTCACCAGTGATATCGATGAGTATCTGGGTGTCATCCGCATAGTTCATGTAGGTGACACCCAGATAATCCAGGATATCGAAAAGTGTCTTCGTAAACACATTATAGAGTGTGGGTGAAACGCACGATCCTTGTGGTACCCCACAGGTGACCGGGGAGGGCTCTGCGGCTGCTGATGGGGAGAAGACCCTCATAGACCTGTTGTCCAGGAATGAGGTAATCCAAGCTGTAGCTTTGTCAGAGAGGTGGGACGTTAATTTGAGGTGTTGACAGAGGATTTGGTGATTTACTAGGTCGAACGCCACAGATAAATCAAGTAGGAGTAGGAGGGCAAGTTTACCCTTATCTTTAATGTCCTCAATCTGTGTTTTAAGATCAGTCAGGGCAGTTTCCGTTCCGTGATGCGGAAGGAACCCTGATTGTCAAAGTTCCAGGAGTTTGTTGGTTTCCAAGTAATCTTGGATCTGCAGATATGCAGCTGGATCAAGTATTTTTAGCAAGAATGGCACTGTAGCGATGGGCCTGTAGTTGGTGGGAATGTTAGCATCCAAAGAGGGTTTTTTGAGAAGCAGGATGACTTAGGCGTCCTTTAGATTGTCGGGGACAATCCCAGAGCTGAATGAAGAGTTTATGAATGTGGTAATGAAGGGCACTAGATTATGGAAGGCCTTCTTGATAATGGGGGCAGGGCATATGTAGCCTTGGCAATTAGTAGGTTTAAGGCTGTTAATGATATTGTCTACTTCAGTGATGGTGAGAGGCGAGAAGCTAAATGGTTCCTGAGGGTAGAGGTTGGTATTAGTTCTGGGTTGATGGGACTTGTCTTGTGAGTCGATCTGCAGGCTAGTTTTTTTATTGTTAATTTTGATTTGGAGAGTAGCTATTTTACCAAGGAGCGCCTTCTGAATATGGGCGCGCCAGATGCTGTCTTTAGTACAAGTGTCGGGAGAGAGCCCGGGGATTCCAGTTCTTTTAGTATTGTGAATAACTCCTTAGTATTTGATTTGGCTTGTTCGATGCGCTTGTTATAGATGTCTTTTTTCGCTTGAAGTATAGCCTCTTTGTAGTTCAGCGTGGCTCGCTTTGTTCATTTTGGTGAGGTTACCTTTCCAGCGTGCCTCAAGGTTCCGTTTTTGTTTGCAAAGGATACTCAGCTGAGGTGTAAACCAGGAGTTGAGGTGCGCCCGCTGTTTCGATTTTCTAGATTTGATAGGGGCAATGAGGTATAGATCTTTTGACAGGGTCTGATTGAACATGTCTACCAGGGCAGTTGGGTCAGTGCATACAGAGGCGTGTTCATTGAGGGCTGGAAGGATTAGTGGGAGTCGTTTTAGACAGGTTATGTCTCTGTCTCTCTTGTTTCCGGTGGATATAGCAGGAGCGATGTCAGGAGTGGTACTGCTAATTTTGGTAGCGATAGTAAAGGTGATTAGATGGTGGTCTGTCCAGGCGCAGGGTTGATTGGAATCAACATTGATTTCGCAGTTAAGACCTGAAATCCAATCGAGGATTCTGCCCTTGGAATGTGTTGGCTCATCGATATGTTGCATAAAGCCTAGGTTGGATAGTAAGTTATTGATATCGTGGGCTGAGGCATCATTAGGGTCTCGAAGACCAAGATTGAAGTCGCCTAGCACGAGATTTCATTTTGGTATTTGCAGCAAGGATATGAGATAGGTCTTCAGCAAGGAGGCCTATAGATTAGATGGAGTGTGATAGTCTGACTAGGGGCTAAGGCTAATTTGAATGTAAGTATTTCCGCTGACGTGATTTGTTGTGCAGTGGAGATACAGAGATTAATAGAATTTTTATGAATGAAGGCAATGCCACCTCCTTTGGTCTGACTGGTATTGCGATCGCTTCTAATGATGGTATAACCTGTGGGGATAGGTAGAGACAGGAGTGGTCCAGAAGCAGAGTGGAGCCAGGTTTCAGTAATGGCAATGAGGTCAAGATCATGTGTAAGGATGAGTTCAGCCATATCAAGTGCGTGTGCAGTCAGTGATCTGGCATTGATCAGAGCCCCCTTGATCAGGGTCATAGGAGCGGGTGGCGTGCTTGTGTCAAGATTGGTGTTCGTAGTTAGTGAAGGTGGTGAGGTGACGTAGGCTGTTACGGTAGGAGGAGGTGGGCTGGAGTGCCAGATAGTATTTGTGTGGTGGTGGGAGGCATGCGGGAGTCTGGAGCCAAGTCTGAGGTTCCTCAAAGGTGCAGTGCTTGGTTGGTTGGGTGTAGGTTTGGTGGCAAAGTGTTCCAGCCACAGGGCTGGTGAATTGAGGTATAGGTTAGTAGAGAGTGTAGAATGAGTCGGAGCAGAAATGAGGTGTGGCTGCATGTTGTTGTGTAAGGTGCTCCTCGAGCTTTGTCTAAATGTGTTGGGAAGCGCGCTGAGCCTTAGCTGGGAGGCACGGGTGGGCAAGGTTTGTAAGAGGGACCTGGTGTGTGGTGAAGTTGCAGGTGTGGCGTAACTGTGGAATGATAGTGCCACTGTCAGTACAGTTAAGTCGAGGAGGAGGCGTAATGCAAGATGATGAGTGGCGGCGTGGGGTGTGTGTGGACAAAGCATAATGGCAGTGCCAACAGAGTCTGAGCAAGGTTGAGGGGGTCACAGGGACAGTGTGCCAATTACAGCTGTAACGACTGACCCGGGCGTCAAGCAAGTCAGATTGAGTGGGAGAGTATGAGGTACGATAGTGAGGTAAGCGAGGCCGTATCAGTGTCAGTAGGAGAGGAGCATGAGGAGTAAGAAGCAAGTAACTAGGCAGTAGAGCTACTCATTGAAAAACGCGCTGCCGTGCACTTGAGGAGTGCGTACTTGCGGCACTTCAGTTCAGTAAGTGATCATTACGGCAGTTCAGCGGTGTCCGGGGTGAGTGATATGAAAGTAATGCCTACTAGTGTTGGGGTGAGACATGGGAAATGAGGGCGGTGCAGTACGGATATTAGCGACAGATCATGGGCAAATCACAGGCACGTGGCAGTGCAGGTTAAGGCCAGTCACAGGCATACAACAATGCAGATTGGGCAAATCACAGGCACGTGGCAGTGCAGGTTAAGGCCAGTCACAGGCATATAAGAATGCAGATCGGGCAAATCACAGGCAAGTGGCAGTGTAGGGTAAGGCCAGTCACAGGTATATAAGAATGCAGACTGGGCAAATGACAGGCAAGTGGCAGTGCAGGTTAAGGCCAGTCACAGGCATATAACAATGCAGATTGGGCAAATGACAGGCAAGTGGCAGTTCAGGTTAAGGCCAGTCACAGGCATATAACAATGCAGATTGGGCAAATGACAGGCAAGTGGCAGTGCAGGTTAAGGCCAGTCACAGGCATATAACAATGCAGATCGGGCAAATGACAGGCAAGCGGCAGTGTAGGGTAAGGCCAGTCACAGGCATATAACAAAGTAGCAGTGCAGGTTAAGGCCAATCATGAGGGATACGGGCGGATTGGCAGTGAATCACCTTACGGGTCACCGGAGCCAGAGGCGGTGGTATGGGCATAGAGTGTCTCAGCGCGGATGGGGTTTGCCACCGCGAGTTGTACCAGAGGCTCAGCAAGAGAAAGGGATGAGTGTAGGTAGCATAGTATAGGAGTATAGGTAGTGGGGTGCAGTCGTGACTGCAAGGAAGTTTCTGGGGTAATGATAGAACAGCGCGAGGGGTCAGGGATGAGGGCTCACGGTCACAGGACCTTGTGAAGGGTCTTCTGGCCCGTCACCTCTCTGGCCCGCCGCTGATCTAGTAAATATGTCCGGGGAAGTGTAACAGACCATCATCTGCTTCCTGCTCCATGTTCTTTTCCTCTCCAGTCGTGTAGATATGCTGATTAAAACGTTTCAGCATTTCTGTGCTTGGCGTAAAATTCAAACAGCAAATTGCTAGTCTTCGCGGCCCAAAACCAACGTTCAGAATGCTGCTGAGTGTTTGCTGTCCACCTGTGAGAACACTGGCTCAACGTCTGCATGCCTTAGTGGCATTGCTGGTAATGCCAGGGCAAACAAGGCCAGTCCTTTGAAGCACCGCTCCGCACTGGCATCTGTAACATTGAAAGCTTCCACCCAGAACTCAGTCGCCTGCCCTGGAAAGATACCGCTCGATACTGGTTGTCCAACAACCCCACATCTCCTCTGAACAGCTTCAGCGTGGATATATCCGAGAGGGCGGGTTTTGCCTGCGACAGCATCACAGATGGTGAGAACGCGGCAATGGACTTCCACACAGCAACATTTTGGGGAGTTTTTCGCAGCCTCAAAAAGAAATTCTCTGCATTTCCCTTTCACACTCAGCTCCTGCTCTTTAGAAATTACATTGCGCCTCATTACACGGAATGCGGTAAGGACACCGGTACCGGTAAGGGCACCGGTACCAGTAAACCCTTACCGCTTTATTACGAGGTCCCGTTGTGGACAGCAGCGCAACATCGAGTATTATCCCCGCCCTCGACCGGATGCTGTCAGCGTACGGGATTCCCAAAGTCATAAAGTCAGACAACGGCCCCACCTTCATAAGCCACGAGTTTCAAAAGTTTGCACGATACATGGGATTCCAACACCAAAGGATAACACCCCGATGGCCTCAGGCAAATGGCATGGTCGAAAGATTCATGACCAACATCAAGAGAACACTACAAATTGCCCATATCCAAAACAAACCCTTCGAGCAGACTCTCAATCAACTGCTCAGGGAGTATCGTCACACGCCACACAGCACCACCGGCATATGCCCGGCAGACCTGCTATTCCGGAGGCCGATCACCACAAGGCTACCATAGGACCCAAGACCCAAGGGTGTGACAAGCCTTGAACGAGAAGCAAGAGTCAACGACGAGAGGAACAAGGCGCAAATGAAGGAAGCAACAGACAAAAAGAGAAGGGCGAGAGAAAATCCCATGCAGCCAGGCGATGAGGTATGGGTCAGACAACCCAAGCATAGGAAGGAAGAAGCGACGTTCGCACCCGACCCCCTCATCATCACTCATAAGAAAGGAACAATGGTCACAGCACAAAGAAGCGACTGCACGTCCATAACCTGAAATAGTTCACAGTTCAAGCGGGTAAGGCCCCATCATGGAGAGCGGTGGGAATGGGACAGAGACAGTGACGGAAATGGCCTTTCAGAGGAACCATACCAAGGAGACGCCGAGGAGTCGGAGACAGAAAAGGACAGTGCAACCCCTGCCAGAGACTGCTCGACACCGTGCGGGGTGAGACGCCCTCAGAGGAGTCGCATCAAGCCGCTCCGCCTGATAGAAGAAATGGGGTAAGGAGATAGGAGCACCCCTCATGTTAAAAAGGGGGGAGATGTCAGCCCGCCCGCATCGTTATGTGGGGGCCGGCCGCCGTTGCGGCCGCAACGTAAGGACGTCCCGGACGTGATGTCAGGGGAAGGGGAGGGGCGGGGGGGAAGTTCGGCAGTTGCCGCCGCAGTTAAATAAAGGAAGGTTCTACACACTCCCGGCTCCCGCGTGTCATTGCCGCAAGGCCCGCGCGCGCGCTGCGCAATACGCCGGCCCAGGCCCGACACAGTTTTCCTGTGCTTCTCTGTATTTTTGTGCTGCATCAGGTCAACATGGTGTGCACGGACTTCCGACTTGTAGAATCGGCACGCTGCTTTTGTTTGGCCACCCTGGACGGGCCGGATACAGTCCTTTAAATCTGCGCTCTTCTGCCAGTCTTTGCAGTATTGCTTTCCGTATTTTCCCAGAGACAGTCCGGCCATCCTAATTGAAGAACATGTGTGTAAAAGGAGTCCAGTCAAGACAATACACAGGCAAAATGTACTGTAACCTTTCCTTCACACCACCCAGAAAAACAACATGCATGTTATCACTACCCTCCACTCCCTCCATTTGAAACAGAAGTAATGGAATGGGGTTTCCTCTGATTTTCGCTACCTCAATGTCAAAGCTGGAAAAGCAGCACACGCTCCACATGTACAAGAAGAGAATTAATGCGGTCTAAATCACTTAACGGCTCTCTAAAAGAATGCAGCATGTGCGGGTCATTGGATCAGTTCCTTCAGCATGTGGATAGTAGTTTTGATCAATCTTACAGAATTTGCATCACATTTATCAACCCTCCCACCCCTTCCTGGGCACTATTCAAACAGTCCGTCACACAAGGAATGAGTTGCCATTTGCATAGGTGGGCCACCGAGAGACCACGAATATGGCATAGGATGCAGTGTATACAACCAACAAAGAACACAAGAGGCTGAAGGGGGTTTGGAGGCAACCTAAGCCAAAAGGGCAATGACAAGGAGACACCTATAAAGAATATTTATTCAGCAACACTGGTAAAGCTTTTATCCCCACAGTGAAGTGACTCATCACCAGTGCCGTGGAAGTGGTTTAAAGCTGAATTGATACATTTGGAAAAGAAGCAGCATGAAAGAAATAGCGCCGTTGCAAACATGTCCTGGGCTTCCCGGCACGCACTGTGGGACCAAACAGGTGGCCCGTACAGAATGTGAACCTGTGCACTTTCAGACTTGAGAGAGCGATTGAGAGAGAAGACAGAAGAGAAAGACAGAAAGAGGGGAGAAGATAGAGTGGCAAAGGGTGTGTGAAGAGAGGCAGGGAGGAGAGAGCAAGAGAACGGCGAGAGAAAGAGAGTGGTAAAAAGCAGACCAACAACATGACTTACCTTACCTCAGATACTGAATGGGGCGCGCGGGTCGCGACTTACGGTCAGGCTGCAGGCTGGATCCTCTAGGGACTGACGGTGATGAGCAGCAGCAAAACAAAGGTGAAGCTGGCTCTGGCTCACTCGAGACAGCAGGCAAGTGGCTGCTGTCTACAGTGCCTGGTACTGACATTGGGGTGTTTCTAAGCGCTGCTCTTAGTTGCCGCCAGGGGGAACGGAAGTGTTCACAACAATGAGCGACTAAATGACACGATAAGCGGACAAAACCCGCGACAAGCGACCTGTAAAAAAAACCAAGCGACTTGCTTCAAAATCAAGCCCAAAGTTGCTCATTATATGCGGACCTGGCAAATCTGGGTTCCACCTGCATTGTGTCATTGTTTGATGGTGTTCAGCTGGCTAGCCAATGGCTGCTGCCGTTTCTTCAACAGTGACTAGCTACTGATAATGCATCCGCCATCTTGCAATCACTCCGCCTTAGGAAGAAAGATTTTTATTTTTGCAGCTTTCTCATCTACGTCAAGGACCCTGCATCACCCCCTCCCCCATGGCCAAAGCATATGGGCTGTTTGTTGAACGGGCATGAATTTTGGGTCTGTGAGGAGCCAGGAATGAAACGTGGACACAGAGAGCTCATAGTGCTTGTTACAGACTTTTATTGAAACAGTGAAGTTGTTTGAAAGTGCCTCGTTGTCCCTAATCTAGGAGGGTATTTCCCCAACCTCAACCAAATCTAAGGGTCGGTCAAGATGTCGAAAGCAAAAATGTCCTGTCTCCGAAACCCTATGTTAGCCCTTGCATTCTAAAACTAACTCTAAGGTGTAAAGGGGCATTGGGGCTCATTATGACACTGGTGGTAGCCAGCACGGCTGCCGCGCTATCATTTATTTTCCGGCACCCAGGAATGGACAATTATGGGGTCATTATGGCCCTGCTGGATCTGGTAATCGCCTATTCCTGGACACCGAAAAAAAGATGCTCCCCATTCCCATTGGGCCCCATTCGGCCCCATGGGGAGGTCAGATGCACTGGTACCATTTATAACGGTGCCGGTGCAGCCGACATGCTGTGCTCGTGGTTGCCTTTCTGCCCATCAGGTCCGACCTGGTGGGCAGAAAGGCACCCGCAAGCACAATTTGTAGTTTGCCGGTCTGGGGACTACGGTACCAGAAAGCTTACCAGTATCGTAGTTCCCGGACCGGCAAACTTATAATGAGGCCCATTGTCTTTTGTTCAAAAAGTTGCTCAAATGTTAAAGTTCAACAAGAAGATTCCAGTAATCATTGGTCACAGTTCCAAAGGGGACGACTCCCTTCCCCAGGATTTGCTTCACCAAAACAAAACGTTCAAAGAAATAACCACGTTCTTTGTAGCTCAAGAGGATAATTCGCTCCCAGGGGAATTACTCCCTTCCCCCGGATTCCACATTCAATACAATTCCATCCTTAAGGGTATGAGTCTTCCTTATGATTCTCCTTCCAAGAGAACACAACTTGGGTGCGAGTCCCAGACCCGCAAAACACCTGGCATACTCCCCTGCCAGGTTATCTTTGACAATTATTTATGGGTGTGAATCCCAGATCCGCTCTTCACCTGGTACACTCTCCTGCTAGTTTCTCTACTCATTTAGCACAAGGGTGCATGGGTCTTCCCCTAGTTAATTTATGGCGAAGTACTGTGACGATGAAGCTGACACTGATTCCAATGAGAATTTCTTGTTCCCCCCACACTTGGCAACCCATTCACTCTTTCAGGGTCTCTTTGCCTCAGCTTTGGCATCCCGCTTTCCCCACTGGGCTCACCAACAACTTCTGCATTCTCTCAAGCATCTTGACTTCGTTCTGGTACTCACCTCTGTCTTTGTGTGTCTCAAGCGGCTTTCCCCAGTCAGTATCACGGAGCGTTCTCACTCCCCGCATTGGTACAAAACCCATCCTGGCTTCCAGTTCCCGCTGCGACTTCCTTTTTCTTCAGGGCGCTTCTCTGATTAACCAGCACCTCTGAGCCAAGCAGCCGGTCAGCAGTTCACCTCTTCATTCTTCTCCCATTATCAGAGCTCTGCAGTAACGGCCTCCGTTTCCGCCTGCTTCTTGGTCTATCCGACCGGCATGGAGTGCTGGAATTGGCTCCCTCTCTCGCCGCCTTCACTCGCCTTCCTTCGGGGTTCACTTCTAGGTTAGGACAGCATCTGCTGTGCACTGCATGCCGTGGCTCTCGCCAGTTTCCAAGCTGATGCTTGGAACAGGAACATTTTACTTTCCTTCTCTGGGTGTTTACATGCCTCGGCACTGGCTTTTATCTTGCAACCACTAGAGCATGGCATTGACTTTCCACTCCAGTAATCATCATCACTCCGGGCCCTCTTCCTCGTCTCAGTGTTTTCATAAGCTAGAATGTAACAGAGTTCTTCCTCGTCTCACCCTTCTCCTTGCCTGTGACAAAAGAGGGCTTAGAGTTACAGGACAGGTCTACCCTAAGCTGATTATCAGCACCGTCATAAACAATAGACTTGGTAGAATGACTGAAAGCTGTGTACAGTTGTACCCCTAGGATGTTCTAGAGTAAACGTACAATATGCCATGGAGGCTTCTGGAATTACGAAGGGGTGGTCAGGGTCTAAGGGAAACGATGGATACCATGTTTTGCCTGATGATGTCGTGTCACTCCCCTGAGGATCACCTCCCCCCATGTAATCCTCCGTCAAATAGTCACCCCCAGGGTCAGGGTCCGGTAGCAGCTGCCGTTCGTGACTTCGTGGGGAGAGCCCATCCCCGGGAACGGGGGGATGACATCATCAGACTCATCACAGGTCTTTTTAAACCTCATTCCCTGACTTACCTTGCATCATTTCGAGGGCATTGGTCCATGCTTGTGTCTCTAATGCAGGGGCTCCCTGTACCCTATTTAAGTCTATGGCAGCACTACTACCTCCCTTCACGAGAGTAGTGCAAAGAGAGATTAACACTTTATTCGGACATTGCATCCATTAGCACAGCTCAAAATTACATTAACCACAAGCTATAAAACAGCCTCCACGAATGAAGAGAACTAAAAAAATACATCACGCAAAACTAAACTCCTGTGCTCTGTAATACATGTATCACTTTAAAAGATTCCTTAATAACATCGGCTGCGTCAGATAAAGGAAATGCCTTCATTGCTATTCATAAAGGAACCCATCGCCCCTGAACATGTTCTTATATTATTTCTAATAAAATGTTTCCTTAAATTGGTTATAAACCTACACACCATTAGAAAATGTATCTTTCATGTCCTGCGTGGAGGGCAGAGGCAGCCTTTAATGGGCTTCCAGTCCGCGTTAAGGCAGGCGTAAGCGTAGCTCGAGTTGTGAGCCGTTAATAGTTGTGTCCGCCCGACAGGCAGGGCAGGGCATAAGCCATGCACACTTTGGACTTCGACTGGGGTACGGATGGCTTTCACAATTTTGCATTGGGAGATCTGCACTGCTTGCGCAGCCAATCTCCTGAAGTAAAATGAAGAAGAGAAAAAAACAAGATGGCCGCCATATGGCAATGGAGTGCAATGATCCGGTCCCGCCGTTAAGTAGAGGGGGTGCGATGGGGAAGCAGGACATTTTGAGGCCACTTGATTGACTGAGTGCCCTTCACGGGTGCGAATGGACAAAATCCCCCTAACATTCTAAACCGCAGGGACAAATCTTCCCTAATCTCAAACAAGGGTCTCTTGCTCGCAAAGGTAACACATTGGTTCGGGCCATTAGCAATACTCTACGGCTCTCATGAACATGTAATTTGACTATTGCTGGGCGAGTTTCGGGTGCATTGAGGCAAGTTCATATTGTAATGAAGGCAACTCGACTATGCGTTCCTAAAAGATCTCACTTCCACCTCAGCGCCCTGTCATCCTCAGTCCTCAATCTCCAGCAAATCATCGTCACTGTCCTTAAGATATGGCGGCTAAACCCTCTCACAGCAGCCGGAAATTAAAGTTCCTGGCGGAGACTTAGAAAGAAAATCCAAGAACTGCTGCTCAACTAAAAGGGAGATGTGCCCCAAGCCTAATTCAAATCGCGTGGCGTTTGCAGGGGTTCTCGCAGGCACGCCCACATTCCTACGTAGGCCCATATTTTGCAATTTTACTAGGGAACTACATGGGGAGGAGACAGTGCTTGCCTATCGTTGACAGTGCTTACTTATCCTTGACAGTGCTTACTTATCGTTGACAGTGCTTACTTATCGTTGACAGTGCTTACTTATCGTTGACAGTGCTTACTTATCATTGCTGTGATACTTCTAGCCCATTCTCAGCTCTCCTACATTCTCTATGCTTCCGCAAGCCTATGTTACCTTTTTTAGCCAAGTCTCAGGTTTTGTAGTCCTATACTAGGTTGCCCATGTTATCTCCCTTAAGTCTAACTAAGCTCTCCTATGCTCTGCTTAGTCTCTTGGTCTTTTTTCACTTCTCTTGCTCTTTCTTTGCTTTCATATTTGTCTTGTGGTTCTCCCAAGCCTGTTGTTGGCCTCTCTCCCAAGCATTTGCCAACTCTCATAGACCATTGGCCACTTTCCTGAACCAGTCTCTGCTCTCATGGGACTGTTTCTGGTCTCCTACTTCTATGTCAGTGCCTCTTCTACTAGACCAGTCTTGACAATCATAGTACCATGTAGTACCATGTCTGCTTTCTGAGACATGTCTTCTGCCTATCTGGGGTCTCTTCTGCCTATCCTAGCTCTCTTCTGCATATGCTGGTCATGTCTGCTCTACTAGACCTGCCTTTTCTCTCATATTCCTGTGTCTCCTCAACTAGACCTATCTTGACTCTCTTGTGCCTGTGTCTGCTCTATTAGACACGGCTTGTCTCCCATGGCTTTGGTCTGCTCTAGTAGACCTGTCTTGTCTCTCCTATGCCTATGTCAGCTCTAGTAGACATGGCATGCCTCTAGTATGCCTGTGTCTGCTCTAGTAGACCAGTCTTGACTTTCCTATGCCTGTGTCTGCTCTAGTAGACCAGTCTTGACTCTCCTATGCCTGTGTCTGCTCTAGTAGACCCATCTTGACTCTCCTATGACTGTGTCAGCTCTAGTAGACCTGTCTTGACTCTACTGGTGTGTGTCTGCTCTAGTAGACCTATCTTGACTCTCCTATGCCTCTGTCCGCTCTACTGGACCTATCTTGACTCTCCTATGCCTGTGTCTGCTCTGGTAGACACGTCTTGACTCTCCTATGCCCATGTCTGCTCTACTAGACCTATCTTGACTCTCCGTCACTGCTCTACTAGACATATCTTGACTCTCCTGGCTCTTGTGTGCTCTAGTAGAGGTGTCTTGACTCTCCTGGCTCGTGTCTTCTCTGGTAGACCTGTCATGACTCTGATATGCCCGTGTCTGCTATAGTAGACCTGTCTTGACTCTTCTATGCCTGTGTCTGCTCTAGTAGACCTGTATTGACTCTCCTATGCCTATGCCTGCTCTACTAGACCTATCTTGACTCTCCTGTGTCAGCTCTAGTAGACATGTCTTGACTCTCCTAGCTCTTGCCTGCTCTGGTAGACCTGTGTTGTCTCTCCTATACCTGTGTCTGCTCTTCTAGACCTATCTTGACTCTCTTCAGTCTGCTCTAGTAGACCTTTCTTGACTCTCCTATAACTGTGTCTATTCTAGTAGACATATCTTGACTCTCCTATGCCCGTGTCTACTCTAGTAGACCTGTCTTGACCCTCCTGGCTTGTGTCTGCTCTGGAAGACCTGTGTTGTCTCTCTTATGCATGTGTCCACTCTAGTAGACATATCTCAACTCTCCTATGCCTTGTGTCTGCTTTGTTAGACTCTACTGTTACTCCTATGCTTGTGTCTGCTCTACTACACCTGTCTTGACTCTCTTCAGTCTGCTCTAGTAGACCGGTCTTGACTCTCCTATACCTGTGTCTATTCTAGTAGACCTGTCATGACTCTCCTATGCCTGTGTATGCTCTACTAGTCCTATCTGGACTCTCTTTTCCCGGTGTTGGCTCTACTAGAGCTGTCTTCCTTCTTCTGTGTCTGTGTAGTGACTCTCCTATGCCCATGACTGCTCTACTAGACATGCTTGTGCCTATCCTGGCTCTCTTCTGCATATCCTGTCACTTCTCCACATATCATGGCTCGTGCCTGCTCTGCTAGTCCCATCTTCACTCTTCTATCCCGGCTTCTGATCAACCTTACCTGTCTTGACTCTCTTCTGCCTGTGTCTGTTCTACTAGAGCCGTCTTGGCTCTCCTGTGCCTGTGTTGGGTCTACTTGACATGTATCCACTATTCTTAGCCTGCGTCTGATCTATTTGTCCTCTATTGACTCTCCTGCGCCTGTGTCTCTTCTACTAGACCCATCTTGGGTCTCCTCTGCCGGTGTCTGTGTTGTCCATCCTCACTCTTCTATGCCTGTGTCTGCTCTGCTAGACCTGTCCTCACTCTTCTATGCCTGCGTCTGATCTACTAGACCTTTCCTCACTCTTCTATGCCTGTGTCTGCTCTGCTAGACCTGTCCTCACTCTTCTATGCCTGCATCTGCTCTACTAGACCTTTCCTCACTCTTCTATGCCTGTGTCTGCTCTACTAGACCTGTCCTCACTCTTCGATGCCTGCATCTGATCTACTTGACCTGCATTGAATCACCAATGCCTGTATCTTCTCTGCTAGACCCATGACTTTTCTATGCCTTTGTCTGCTCTACTAGACCTGTCCTCACTCTTCTATGCCTGCGTCTGCTCTACTAGACCTGTCCTCACTCTTCGATGCCTGCATCTGATCTACTTGACCTGCATTGAATCACCAATGCCTGTATCTTCTCTGCTAGACCCGTGACTCTTCTATGCCTGTGTCTGCCCTACTAGACCTGTCCTCACTCTTCGATGCCTGCATCTGATCTACTTGACCTGTATTGAATCTCCAATGCCTGCATCTTCTCTGCTAGACCTGTGACTTTCCTATGCCTGTGTCGGATCTACTAGATGCTTCCTGACTCTCTGATGCCCATGTCTGACCTTCTATGGTTGCCTTTTGTTCTGTAGAGACTGTCTCACATTGACGAAGCCTTGAAACTGAGCTGTGTAATTATTGCAGGTGGCTAGAATCCGAGGGGTGTCTCAGGAGCAACAAAGGAAGATGGGGGTCAGTTCAGGTCTAGAACTGATCACCTTGCCCCATGGAAGCCAGTTGAGAAAGGACCTGCTGGAGAGGTGAAGTCATGTCTATCTGTTTATTCTGCTATTCATTTTTGTATTTGACCCTCCCTCCTCTTAGAGGGGAGAAGCCCTATCTATCTTTCTATTGCCCCCCTCCATCTGCCGATAGAGAGGATGTGGTAAGCCATAGGATGCCATGTTACTAGAGAACGGTACATTGAGGTCCCATGTGGAGAGCACGATATTTCTATGAGCGATTGAGGTGTGGGACCAGAGCCTTTATTGAAACTCTGCTGGCCTCAAGGTGACCACTGTATCTGCGCTCTGGTTGGGGTCGGTGATGGAAGCTAGTCAGAAGGGTTTCTAAAAGTGTCTCTTACGTTGTAGTGTAACCCCGGGGTCAGTACTATCCTGCAAGGACAGTTTTAAAAGGAAATTCAACCTTCCATTGTAACCAGATGCTTCCATTCCTGAGCAGAGAGAGTGTGTGTAATGTTGCTATGAATGTCCATCTGTCTAGGACAATGAGAATGGACACCACAGATTGTAGGGAATTAGCAGGGCTGGGCGCAGAGCTGTTTGAACAACGAGGCAGGAATATAATTAGGCGCTCTCTGCTAGGCTAAATTATATTAAGGGGGTCACAGTGAATCCAATATTGTGAGACGGTTCCAAAACGTGTCTCACAAAAGAAAACAACAGGACCTTGGTTTCTAACTTAACCTCCCCAAAAAAAATGTATTGTTTAATTTTTGGTGCTTTGCTAAGATCCCAGTGTCTTGTGCACATGGGTTCCAATCTCTAGTTGAAAGGAACATTTAATTAAGAACCTCAATGCCCTTTCAGCGATTTCCCAAACATGTGTCATTTTAATACAATAATAATTGTGTGAAATTGGCTACTCAGCCATCATTTATACACTTAAACTGTCGAGCCAACACATGTTCCAAGTCTTGCTCTTCCTCAGGACTCTGATACAGTAGTCAAAAAATCCCTAATACATCAATCCAACCTATCTGATTAATCTGATTAATGATACATTCCTGTGAACAATATAGAATTTGAGTTGTAATCCCAACCCAGAAGAATAAATTCTATGATGTGTTAAGTGCGTCTGCAGTCTTGCAGAGTAGACATTGCTCAATGGAGCTGTGAATCTGGAAATCTACTACGCATTCGTATTGACTGGAGGTTCGGAGTGCTGCTTACTCACCTGGTCAGGTGGAACGTTTAGAACTTCAAGCGCAGCGCGTAGCGCACAAATGTTAAGTGCATTGTGAAGCGCGTCTGCAGTCTTGCAGAGTAGACATTGCTCAATGCAGCTGTGAATCTGGAAATCTACTATGCATTCGTATTGACTGGAGGTTCGGAGTGCTGCTTACTCACCTGGTCAGGTGGAACATTTAAAACTTCAAGCACAGCGCGTAGCGCACAAATGTTAAGTGCACTGTGAAGCGTGTCTGCAGGCATTGGAGGGGGTTGTGGGTGCACAATGAAAGAACATCAAGCTGTGGCTCTCATGTGACACATGCCCATGCCAGTGAAAGATTTGCAGCTCGAAGAAATCCCGGGTGAGTCTGTTAAAGATATTGCTGGTATATCTTGGAGTTATTCTCTTCGCAGCAAGGCTCTTGGTGACTTTGCAGGTGAGGCCACTGTGTCAGAAGCGCTTCCGTCAATTGGCTCAATAGATTCTCTCCCAGAAGTTAGGACCATCATAGTAAATACCTTTACCCTCCCTGAGAATGAGAGCTGATTGTCTCAGCATGTCCTTTAACTCCCAAACTTCCTGTATCTTATACGGATTGTCTGGTGAGCTCGCAGGCTAAACATTATTCCCCGCTCTTAAGGACTTAAAAGACTCTAAAGGAGTTCAGGGCCCCCCACATGTGTTGATTTCTGAGGGCTTTGACTCTGTTCCAACAACTGACATTTCAGCCGCAGGCTTATTATCATGTTGAAAGTCTGCACCAGAAAAGAATTATACTACTCCTTTAAAGGCCGACCGTTCAACTGAATGCCTCCACGATAATATGGAACTAGCTCCAGGATTAGTTTAGGATTTCCATGTGAATGACTTGCCCTCAACCTCTCTGAATATCAAGCCCTCCTTAGGAGCAACAACAATATCTGCCGTAATTTTGGTTCTTAATTCACTGGTTCACCTTTATGAGAATATTAATTGGAGTTTGCCTGATCAGGAACTTTTGCAAATACGCTAAACCCGAAAGTATCTGTGTTAGGGAGAATTCTCTGTTAAGGCAAATTTCCCAAACCTAGTGAGTCCCCCAGCAGCTTTGCTGGATTTTTGGGGTTTATTTTTTTCTCCTGCTAAGAGTGAGACTATTTTTCTCCCACTCTTAGGCATGATTTGAGGTGTTCCTTTGACTTTGAATGTGTTCTATGGGCTATGTGGTCCTTTACCCCATAGGGCTTCATGTGTTTTTGGTATGTGGGTTACACAGCACCCTCTGTGCCGTAATCCAGGGGTGTCGTAGCGACCCCCAAACATAGACTCCATACCCTGGGACTGACTACTGTCTCCCAGGACACGTAAAGTCACCATTGGCTTTACTAGTCCCAAATTATGAACAGAAACCAGTACAAACCATCATATTCTGGATGTACTGGTCGGGGTAATTCGATTGCCCCGGGGTCTGTTGTTCGAGGGGGCACTGTCCAGTCCCCCCCGACCGAGTTTTGGCTGGTGTCAGTGGATACTACTTTTTATATTCGACCGTGAATATATTCCTATGGGATTTTCCCATTGTTTGAGGCTACCATGTTTTAAAATAACCTCAAACATACCGCCAGTTTATTAAATTAATATAAATTCACCAGTTGGTATTTTTTGCCGAAACTTGGTTCCAAAATGGCGTTTGTGTTCGCTTCTGTGACTCCAACCCAAGTTGAGCCCTTTGTTCCACCTTTTGGCGGGCTTCTCCACAGAAGCCTCCAAAAGTGGTGCCACTCTGTCTGGCTACCACAGGGGGTGTGGAAGGGGGTTTAGGCACCCTGGACTGAGTTGCCTCGGCAACTCAAGTCGCACTCTTGTGTGATTGGCCCAAGTGGTGAGCCGCCCGGCTCACCACGTAGCATGTTTGAGTGACAGCTAGGCTGAATGAATGGGGGTTTTCTGCATAAAAGCAGGGCTTTGGGGACTGGAACTTCAGAAGTCGCCACAGAACCTAAAGAATCCGAGGAGGGAGAAGCCGAGCCAACCTGTAACGATGACACCACCAGTGGAGCCCTGCTGAACCGTCTCACCACTTTTCCCGACGACAGAGGAGATCTCCAGCCCGCAGAGTCTTCTTGCTTTGACTGGTCGGGATAACCGTCTTTTCGCCTTCCTGGACCATCTCGTGGCCGCCTTGCCTGTGCCAAGCACCCCAGCAACCGGAATACCACGGTTTACCACTACCGCGAAGAAAAGGGTAGTACCTTGTAACTGGGAAACTCTGCGGCTGGTTTCTTCCCTGGCAGTGCAACGACCTTCAGCTTTCCTCCAAAACGAGACCTCCTCTTCCTCTGGACGGAACACTGACTTGCAACCGCTGCCAGGAACAACTGCCCCGCTGGAGTGTTCTTCCCATTTTCAGGTACTGTGTCCCGCCTGGCTTCTACAGTAAATCCTCGACTTTCTAACCTGGGTTAGCCTGGGGCCTGTTAACTAACTTTTCCTGACTTGATCTCAATCTTTTCTGAACTATCTACCAAGACTCTTTGGGCATAACCCCACTGTGTGATCCTGGACACATTTCGCTTGCTCTCTCTAAGAGTGGGCCTGGCATTTGAACTTCCTTGCTCTCCAGTAGACTTTGCCTAACCTGCCTCACTGTGGTTCTTTGAAAGGTATTGAAATTGTGTGCTTTCATAACTTTGCCTTTTCCCTCCCTTTTTCTATAACTTATTAGAGTGCCATCTTATGTTAAGCGCTCACCTCTGTCTGAAAATAAGTGGTGTTTCTCACTAAGACTTGTCTAATAAGTAATTAGGTTTGTATTTATATATAATAGTGACTGTGTGTTGAATTTACTTACCTCTTTGTGTGCTAGTGTAATTTACAAGTGTGTCTTTAAATAAATAATTATATACTTTTACACCAAAGCTCTGGTCAGTGTTTGCTTGTGCTACTGTATCTCTGTACCTATTGTGTATACTCTACATACTGCCTAACTCATCTTAAAAGAAGTCCAACTGCTCAGCCACAGCTACCAGGTAAATCTGGGTGGTACAGACTGCTACCAATTGGGTTTACTGCTATACCTGTAGTCTTAAGCCTTTTGCAGTGGTCCCTAAGGGAACTGCACAGGTTTCTGCCTAACAATCTGTGATTGAGGGTTTCATTGTAGCGTCAAAGGGGAAGAAGGTTCCTTTTAATGAGCAGGATTCTAATCTTCTTCTTGCTGAAATACTGCAGCCCCCTAACTTGCCTTCGGCCTCGTCATTTACCTCTTCCGATGAGGATAAGGTGCAGGCTGAGGGAGTGGCAAGTCATGATGGTTTGCAGTCAAGTCTAATACAGGCGGCTCCTAATGCTTCAGAAAATGTGAATGAAGAATTGATTGACTCCATTTTCTAGCAGCAGCAAAGGATAACACAAGGAGGCAAAAAGGGGCCCAAAAAAGAGTACAGATAGGAAATCCTCTACTGGTTTTAACAATTGCGGTTCAAGGGAGTTCTTAAGTTATTTATTTATTTTATTAATTGCGCTTTTGTAAGCTGCTTATACATCAAGTAGATTGTGTTTCAAAGCACCCACAGGGCAACAGGGAGGGAACATGGGAAGAAAAGCAAATATGACAAGGACAGATAGAGGCGGACCTACTAGGCCTTGTGAGCATTCAGAAGGTGCAAGTGCAGAGAGAGAGAAGGGGTGAGGGGTGGGTAAGTGCTAGGTGTACCAAAGAGGCAAGTGCTAGGGAATAAGCAGCTGTTAAGTGACTTGGTGGGAGGGGTCAGCCACCAATAAATAAGTAAGTGCCGGCCTATGGTGACATAGGCCAGTGGGTGCCACGGCAAGGGCTGGGAGCGGAGGAAGCTGAAGGCGATTGAGTGTGGGAGGCCCGGACCCAGGAGGACACATAAGCGCCCTGGTCACCTATCTCAGCAACTGTGGGGCTTACCAGAGGAGGGAGGACGGGGAGGAGAAAAGGAAGGTCTTGAGGAGCTTATGGAATTTGAGGTGATCCGGCTCAAGAGGAAGGGGGAGGCTGTTCCATTGGAGGGAGCCTGCTGAGGAAAGAGATCAGACACCAGCTCTCTGTTTAGCGAAGTGCTTGACACACAGAGAGTTGGTGCCAGAGGAACATGTAGATCTGGAGGGAGAGTATTCAGTGAGAGCCAGTTGTAGATAGCGTGGTCCCCGACCCCAGGCAGCCTTATGGATGATGCAGAGGGATTTTAATTTGTTTCTTGCAGCAACTGGGAGCCAGTGGAGACTTTCTAGGGCTGGAGAGATGCGGTCCCTGGGCTTGAGGCCAAGGATAAGCCTCGCAGTCCTACCCTGGATTAGCAGGAAGGGTTGTAGAAAAGAAGAGGGTAGATTAAGAAAATACCTATTGCAGTAGTCTAGCCTAGAGAGAACCAGAGCTCTGGAGACATTCAGCTTCTGGGGGAAAGTGAGGAAAGGGAGAATTCCTTTGAGGACGTGGAGGTGAAGGTGGGACTTCTTGGCAAGCTCCTGAATATGAGGGAGGAAGGTAAGAGGAGTTGAAGATGACTCCAAGGTTTCTGGCTTCAGATGAAGGAGAAGGGGGAGAGCCCATAGAAGATGGCCACGTTATCTGATTCCAAGAAGGCGATTGATCATGGGGTTGGAAGTTCTAATGTTAAATTTATTCCATCGATGTTTCGTGAGCAAGTAAATGTCACAAATGATTATGGTCCTCCTTCCAATGAGGTAATAGAACTGATTGAGTAGCAGCCAGAGGAAGCGGAGGACCTTCTATTGAGTATGTCCACATAGTCTATGGAAGAAAATCTTAATGGATATGGTGATGCTGCGTTGCCATTAGTTACTCAAGTGAAGAGGGCTGCAGCAGGCAGTTCAGTACAATCTCGTCTAGTTTTAAGCTCAAACCAACTGACTAAACAATCATCTCTGGAAAAATCTATGAGTATAAGGGAAGACCATTTTGTAACCCTGGAACAAAGGTGTACATCCTTAGTGAAGAATCCCACTGGTGAATTGTCTGCACAGAAGCAGCTTAATCACAATTATTTGGATTCCAAAGTCCTGTCCTGTACTTGTTTGTTATTAAATTTCTAGGGATGTTATTGTTCTCAACAGGTCTAATTTACTTGCTTGATTCGGGTCTGCTGTAAGTTTAGATGAAGTTGCCTCCTCTGATATCATAAAAGTTGAGTTTGTTAATGATTTTGATCTTGGCCGTGTGTTCTTGCATATGAGGTCTAGCCTGGTAGCCCAGCTGTTTGTGGCTGAAGCGGATAAACTGCGACCTTAAGGTTATGATTTGTTGGAGGTTAACACCCCCTATGTGTCTGAGCATCAGGCATCCCCCCCCCCACCCCCAGAGAAGGAGAGGAGAAGATGCTGTTTTGGGTGCAGACCTTCCCCCTCTTTCAGTTACTTGCCTGGTGGGTAACTCACAAGGCAGAAAGGTTTGCATTAATAATTCAAATACCAGGACAGTGGGAGGAGACAATGACTGGTTGTGGTTAGCTTGCATTCTTTCTTCTGGAAAACAATAGCTGGAAACTTGTTGTGATGCCGGTTATTTGAGGCTATCCTGGAATAGGAATAGGCTATACTTATTTAGACTGGTACAACGATTCAGGAGTTTAATAGATGTTTGCAAGCAGCAGCTGGGATTGAGGGGGGACTGAGTATTTTCTCCCTGAATAATTTACCTGTCAGTCTTGGGGTAATTTTATGACTGTATATCGGGATCTTTAAAGATCCTGCCTAAAGGGAGGCACGTCTTTGATAAGGAAATTCAAAAGAATAATAGGTACTCGTGAGCGGGTATAAGGTCTTTAGGGAAAGTCTCTTCCTATCCCAAATATACTGAAGCGAGAACAATTAAACAGCGCCATAAAAATTGGCTTTCATGGACAAAAAGCCTTAATGTTTCAGAAAGATTCTGTAGCTTTGCTGGATCCTTGATCTCACAGCAGCGGCCTGACCTCTGGAGGATTAGCTCATCGGATTTGCCATTATCACTTCAAACTAACCCTATCGCTGAAAAGGGCTGGCTTCTTCATTTCCAGCAGGTCAAGTCCAGGGCTTCCATCCCAGAATGTGAAACTCCTATTCCAGCTTCTACCACTTGGTCCTTGTTTTTTGATTTTAATGTTTACTTTTTAATTGTTAAAAGTAAGAAATTCTGTGCCCTGGGCTTGGAAATTCGCCAAATAATAGATTGAGGAGTCTTCCTACCTTGGGGGCTAGTATTAAATTTAATATTTGTAAGGCGATTACGTAAGGAACTACGCCTTCCTGCTTCTTGGACAGCCTCTATAATAGTCTCATCTATAGGCTTAATCCCAGAAAGGACAGGTCAATTGCGCTGCTGGACGCCCGAGTACAACCTTTGCTTCCCTGGTGTGGAGCACCTTATTCTCTGGGCCTCTAATGGTGTCTAGTCTGGGTTTGTTAAGGGTGCGGGCACTACTTTAGGCAAGGGCTCCTCTTTATGTCTGGTGTTTGTGGATTTTGCTCTTGCCTTTGACAGCATAGACCGATCTCTTATGGTCCAAGCTATTGAAATGGAGTTGTCGCCCCTTTCTACATCTTTAGGAGTTAGGTTGAGTAGAGACGGGAAACTCTCTGAGCCGGTTTTGACTGATCACGGATTGAAGCAAGGCTGCATTTTACCGCCAGTTATATTGAGTTCATTGATTTCGGATATGGGCGATAAATCTCCATCAGGAAGGGGTTTGCCTCCACGCTTGGGATCTCTCACGTGTGAGGATCGGGTCCTTCTGTGTCAGAGAGCCATTGGTCTACAAAGGCTGTTGGCCACATTGCAAAGTTATGCTCAGTCTAAGGATCGATTGATTATTAGCACTCGGCACGCGCGGCGCAACGGGAATACAGCGTGGCGATTGTCACATTTACGAGCCATACCACATGGTATTCCCTTGTACACCGTGCGTGCCGGGTACTCTGTTCTCTGTACTCTGATGGCCCTGCTCCGAGCTTCCCCATGGCTGGAGGCTTCCTTCGCCCCCCGCCAGGGACTCAGGTAAGACATTTTTCCCCCTTTCCTCCCTCCTCCCACCCTACCTACCTTCTATCCCGCGGTCTCCGGTGGGGGACGATGGAAACCTCCAGCCGTGTGGAGACTTGGAGCAGGGCCATCCCCGCTCCAAGCCTCCACACGGCTGGAGGCTTCCATCGTCCCCCTCCGGAGACTGCAGTACTTTTTATTTTTTTTTCTTACTTCCCCTCCCTCTTCCCCTCCCTTCTGCCCTCCCAACCCCACTTACCTTCTTTTTTCTTCTGATCTTGGGAGCGAACGCGCTGGGAACCCTTCTGTTCCCAGCGCGTCCACTCCTGATGGCTGCCATGGAAAGGGAAAACGGACTACGTTTTCCCTTCCCCGGCGGGCATTTTTTTTCACTTTTTTTTTCTGTTTCGAAACGCGCGAAACAGAAAACAATGCCATTAGTACCCCGGTCTAACGGGCCGGGGTGTTAATGGCGGTGTGCCAATACAGCCCACGGTAATGCATGGGCCTGTAACTACGGCCCCGGGGGCATTATCTATCATATCATATCATATCATAAATAAACGATCATATCATACCTGGGCGGTATTGGCCCGCCGCCTCGGGTCTTATTGCCACAATATCGCAAAGACAATGGGCCTCATTACAAATTAGCCGGTCTAGAGACAATGGCCATGTCAATGAATTGGGCCGGGAGACGGATCTAACTCAACACAAAGTGGCATATGATCACTCTCGTCTCTATAGACAATGGCCATGTAAATGAATTGGGCCGGGAGAAGGATCTAACTCAACACACACTGGCATATGATCACTCTCGTCTCTAGAGACAATAGCCATGTCCATGAATGGGCCAGGAGAAGGATTAACTCAACACAAAGTGGCATATGATCGCTCTCGTCCCTAGAGACAATAGCCATGTCAATGAATGGGCCAGGAGAAGGATTAACTGAACACAAAGTGGGATATGATCGCTCTCGTCTCTAGAGACAATGGCCATGTCAATGAATTGGGCCGGGAGAAGGATTAACTCAACACAAAGGGGCATATGATCGCTCTCGTCTCTAGAGACAATGGCCATGTCAATGAATTGGGCCGGGAGAAGGATCTAACTCAACACAAAGGGGCATATGATCGCTTTCATCTCACGAGACAATGGCAACGTCAATGAATTGGGCCAGGAGAAGGATCTAACTCAACACAAAGTGGCATATGATCACTCTCGTCTCTAGAGACAATAGCCATGTCAATGAATTGGGCCGGGAGAAGGATCTGACTCAACACACACTGGCATATGATCACTCTCGTCTCTAGAGACAATAGCCATGTCCATGAATGGGCCAGGAGAAGGATTAACTCAACACAAAGTGGCATATGATCGCTCTCGTCCCTAGAGACAATAGCCATGTCAATGAATGGGCCAGGAGAAGGATTAACTGAACACAAAGTGGCCTATGATCGCTTTCATCTCTAGAGACAATGGCAATGTCAATGAATTGGGCCAGGAGAAGGATCTAACTCAACACAAAGTGGCATATGATCACTCTCGTCTCTAGAGACAATAGCCATGTCAATGAATTGGTCCGGGAGACGGATCTAACTCAACACAAAGTGGCATATGATCACTCTCGTCTCTAGAGACAATGGCCATGTCAATGAAGTGGGACGGGAGAAAGATCTAACTCAACACAAAGTGGCATATGATCACTCTTGTGTCTAAAGACAATGGCCATGTCACTGACCATATTTATACCAACTGAGTTTGCAAAAATATAATCAATCCTATTGCGGATTTGTGTTCAAATCTCATGCATCTACGAGGAAAGTCACATGGAAGGCAACCATTCAGCATCTGGAATCCATGCTGATAGAGTGCAGAAGCCCAGGAAAGGACTTTTGAATTGTTGTGTGCTATACCTAAGGGTGCAGAACCATCACCACCAATAAATATTGGCGAGGAGGACAGACAAGTATTTAAAATATATCAAATTAGCTTGAGATTGGCTTTGAGCCTTGCCATCCCCGGTGGACCATATACATTAATAAGCATATGATCTCTGACTTATCATTGTTTGTGGTTACAAAGCTCGCTAATACCATATTGGATTTAAGATTCAGTTTACTAATTTTCCATATATTGCTCACTGAGTTTACAAATCCTCCTGTCCGGCGTCCAACAGGGGCACGAATGGAGACTGCTGTGAAATTCCAGGGAGTCAAGCATCCAAGTTTCCTGCAGAGGTAAAACTGAGAACAAAGCAAGAATCAAGCAATCCGTCTTCATCGCAATAGTGGGATGAGCCTCTGGAATTCCATGAATAGAGTAAGGACACATTCTTAGGTATTGTCATTATTATTATAATATTATGGTCTTTATTCAGCGCAGACCTAGCTTTGAGAAGCAACAGAACAGATGTACAGCGGGCGGGATGCTGAGGGGCACAGAGGAGGGGTACAGCTCTACAGTATGGCAGGGAGGAGAGGGGCGGACAGCGTCTAGCAAGTCAGGTGGTGCAAGGGGCGGCGTGATGGCCTAGGTGTTGAGCAGGAGAGACTCCTTGAAGAGGTGGGTCTTGAGTTCTTTTCTGAATTGTAAGAGCGTGGAGGCTGACAGAGAGGAGGTTCCATAGTCATAGTACAATCTGGCACACTCAAAAAGTGTGATCTAAATAGTTTGGACAACCATTGCCAGTAGCCCTCCACAGCGCACATTACTATCGTCAATAGTGGCCTCTTGCCGTTTATCCGGGCCATTTTCTGTTTAGCCTGTTCTTCTGTAAGTTTACAGCAGGAATGACCATTTTGGCTGTTCTGCTAGGTGCCCTCAGACAAAAAGAGTTCAGAAAAAGCTCTTTTTTGCAAATGGGATCCGGTTTCAGTTGAGTAAGGATGTTCCACACACATGTATGTGTCAGTGTGAAAGTGAACTTTGCTGACCTCCCCTGATTGGATGGCTGCAAAGCTTTGAATCACAGATGGTGATTGGTGGACTTAATAGGCCCCCAGCCCTCTGTGTATGTGACTATGTGTGGGATCCCTAAGCCGTTCATGATCAAACTGTTGAGAACTATGACTTGAGGAGCTGGAGGCATGGGGGCATGCTGGAGGGAGACTCAGGGACTCCTGGGGCGGAGTTCTGCCTCTCTTTGCTTCAGGCTCTCCCTCCTCTGGATCCTCGTTCTCTGCAGCCCTGCATGCGCCCCTAGGTGCCCCTGGACCATGCCCATGCTGGGCACAGTGTGGAGCAGCATTTGCAGTGTACTGGTGAGTTTGTGTGTAAAGGGTACTTAGCAACCACGCCCTTACCCTCCTAAAGGTGAAGCCAGATCTGCTCTACCACATTACCTCTGTGAGAGTCAGGAGAACCACTGGCAAACACTACTGGTTGGTCTTCTTGAGTGCCCCGCCACTCCCTCCACCATTACCCTAGAGGACCCGTGGGAAATCTCCCACGCACACGGATGCATCCTTCAGGGAATGCCGGACAGAGGAACCAGAAGGCTCTTCCACAGACTCCAGAAAGACTCTGCCCCCTCACCTTGATGAATAGTGTCTGAGAGGCCCTGACAAGAAGCAAGGCGAGGCTACTCACATGGGGAAACTAGTAGCAAAATACTGCACCGACCCTGAGGAGCCTGGGGTCCCTCAGGGGAACTAGGGTCACTGGATACTTAACCCGCTCTAGGATTAAAGCTTGTCCAGGATAACTAATGCCAGAGCCTGTCATACAAAGCGAATGTGTTTGGGCCGCAGCGACATGCCTTTGGCGGAAGGGGTCATACATGTTCATATGAAGAAGATGGCAAACACAATGATTTACTGCAACAATAAAAATGGGAGCGGGGCAGGAAAA
Organism: Ambystoma mexicanum; assembly: GCF_040938575.1. Taxonomy (NCBI): domain Eukaryota; kingdom Metazoa; phylum Chordata; class Amphibia; order Caudata; family Ambystomatidae; genus Ambystoma; species Ambystoma mexicanum. The sequence goes on along the minus strand of NC_090926.1, from coordinate 1,301,156,480 downwards.
CTATAACAGGAAAAACAAAGGACAAACAATGTTAATGAAAATGCATAGCAGTTTTAGAGGAGGCTCCTGTCTCATGCTTAGGCCTGGACAAGCTTTCCTGCACAACATTCCATCCAACCGAATTTCTGGTCGAACTTTGGATAACCTTTTGAAGTTTAAAGGGAGACACATGGCTGGAGTTCCTATTCAGTCTGAAGCAGCTTTTTTGGACCTTTAGAGAAGGAGTGATAGACTGTAGGAGTATGAAACGGGTGGGGAGAGGTGTTGCGTGACTAGGGACCAGCTCAGAACGAGAGTTGGGGTTTGTTGGGGTACACATTCAGTGATTTGATTTGAAGGGGGTGCACCCCAGAAGTGCTGTTGTATCCGCCGCACTTTAGCTATGACCTCGTTGTACAATCCCAGTGCTGCTCTGTGAGAGAAGGCCCCAGCATTTACCAGCTCTTCTCATAAGCCACCAGCACTGAGGGTTCTCCACGAAGAGTAGGGCAAGAGGTCTATTGCCCTCCTGGGAGCCTCAGGCAGGGGCTGCCTGTCTTGGACCCTGTGGTATCTCCCCGCCCCGCTGATATGCTTCCATAACACAGTCACAGGCTTTATCAGCAATTGTGAGCCTGTGAAAGACACGGCCCACAAGGTCAGCTCCCATGTCTGCCAATCCTGCCAGGCCAAAACGGAAGGGTGCCAGTGCAAGCGTGCCATACGTTGCCTCTGTGCATCCTGAAGACTTCAGTGGCCACCCGCTGGGACTGAACTTTGCACATGCTAGACAGGCTATGCGGGTAGTGCCAGTACGGATCACTGCACCACTCGCAGCTGAGCTCCAGATGGGGCATTTTTAACACTGCATCAGTGGCAGCTGCTGTCTAACGTCTCTGCGGTACGGCCTTTGGGCTGCCCACCAAGCAGGTTAATTGTCGCATGCAACTCTGAGAGAGGCTCTTCCTCTGGTGTACCGACTGTAGCTGAACCAAGCCAACATGGCGATGGCCAATGCCTTGGCAGGTGAGGCTGATGGTGCGCAGCTGGTGAAGGAACTGCTTCCCACCACGCGTGGCGATCTACAGGTCGTTGGACTCGAAGGCAACACTGACTACCTTCTGGCGTCCTCTTCGGACCCCTGCTTCTAAGTAAACTGTCTGCTTTTATCTGAATGTCTAGGGAGAGGAGGACTTGCAGCAAACATCACAAAGCGGTGACTCCCATGCAAATGTGCAAGGATGCTTGGCTGCAACACTTGCAACATCAATTAGTGCAAAAATGCAGGCAGCAGGAAGAACACCAATCAGCCCAATTTTTGACGAGCACACTGAGCATATCAAGCTCAAGAGTGATGGCTTCAATGAACTTGCATCAATCCGTGGGACGCCCTACTCAATGACTCAGGCATTTTCAATAGGGAGGGGTCATCAACAGGGACGGACAGTAACCATCAGAATAACTACTTATTCCCTATCTTTTTGCGGGACCCTAGTAGTGACTGCAGCGGGTCCAGGCCCAGCCCTACCCCCGTGACTCTTTCATCTAGCGCAACACCTCTTTCCAAAACACTTGTACCTTAGGGCATCGCGACCACATGTGGGCCAGAACCCCCCGGGTTCCCACAGCCCCTAGGGCATATTAGTTTCACTGGGCCCCGGTGCCATGCCGTTAGCATTTTGAAAGTGTGCTCTGTCGTGGAAGTAAACAGTCCACCCTAGAAGACCACTCTGTATGTTCGTGAGTGGGCTAAACCCTGGTGCCCTAGATCATATGGGGGCCCCCCACTGAAGACATGGGAGATGACCACAATGTGTGGCCCATTGTATCTCTGGATACACGCCAGACAGACCAAAAAACCCAATGTGGGGTGGGACCTAAGGCGTTCCAGTATCGATCTAGGCGGGGATGAATCATAATCTCTGAGCTTCAATGGGTGCGCTACAAGATCTTCCAGGGAAGTCCATTAGGTCCTCAGATCCTCCCTCATAAGTTCCAGCACCCCCCTGATCTGGGCTGCCTTATAATATAAACGGATATCCCGGAATCCAAAACCCCCTTTCTCAGTTGGCAGGGTTAGGGTTGCCAATTTCACCCTCTGGGTTTGGTTTCCCCACAGGAATCTACGAAGCTCTCCTGCAACTTCCAAGAAGAACTTCTCCGGGAGCTGTCGCCGAATGGCTGTGAATAAATAGAACAGTCTGGGGAGCATGTTCATTGTTATGGAGGTCATCATCCTGCCGCACCACGTCAGTATCAATGGGTGCCACCTCTTTAGGTCGGCCGTCAGCTGGGTGCGGAAGGGATTATAGTTAGTCTCCACCATCTCCTCCAGAGTCCTTGTTACCCAAATGCCTAAGTATTGAGTGCTCCTCTGGTTAACTGTCATGCCTTGGTAACTCTCTCTTGTAACTAGTAAAGGACTCCCTTCAAGTATTGGCAAGATGGCTGATTTACCCACATTGATTTTGAGTCAGAGAGGCGGCCATACTCCGGTATCTAGGCCATAAGTGCCGGGAGGGAGACTTGGTCATTCATAAGGTATGCCAATATAGCATCTGCAAACAGCAACATTTTGCACTCAATCCCCCCCCCCCCACTATACCCTTGATTCGTTTGTTCATTCAAATCGCAATAGCCAATGGCTCCATGGCAAGGACATATAATAATGGTGAGGGGGTATTCCTGCCTACTACCTCTCGTGAGTTTGAAGGTCTCTGTGAGTCCCCCATTTATCCGACCTTTGCCCTGGGTCTGTTAAATACTTCTGCTACCCATTTCAGGAATTCTGGTCCAAGCCCCATCCTCCACAGGACCTTCACCATGAAGGGCCACTTGACCCTGTCAAAGGCCTTCTCTGAGTCCAACGCCACTAGGCATGTGCCCAGCCCCTTCACGTGTGCCCCATGGATCAGGTTGATCATCTTCCTGATGTTATCTGATCCTTGCCTCCCCCGGCCCCCGTGTATCAGGAGTGGCAACCCCCCCTCCAGTCTCGTTCCCAGGACTTTCGCCAGTATCTTTATATCTCTATTAAGGAGGGAGATGGGCCTATAGGAGTAGCACATAGTGGGGTCCTTCTCCTCCTTTGGGATCACAGCAATGATTGTAGCCATCATCGTGGGAGTGAGGGGGTGGGTCACCACCAAGACATGCGTTAAACACCTTCACTAGAAATGGGGATAGCAGAGATTTAAATAATTTGTAAAATGTTATTGTGAAACCGTCTTCACCGGGGGCTGTCCCTGACTTCATCCATGTGATGGCCTGCATGACCTCCTCTACAGTTATGGGGTTCTCAAGGTTTTCCACCATCTCCTTGTGGACCCCCGGTAGTAGTAGCTTTTTCAGGAATTCGTCTATTTCAGCCTCCTCCCCCTCCCACTCCAAGGCACAGTAATACTTTACAAATTCATTCCCATTGCTCTCAGCGTCATATGGGCACCCCCCCCCCTCCGTCTTAATAGCCCCTTTGGTCCTCCTTTTTTTCTCCTCCCTCAATCTCCAGGCCAGGATCCTATACGCCCTGTCGCCCTTCTCGTGGTATTTCTGCTTCAGGAACAGGAGTTTTTTTTCCATATCCTGCGTCAGGATGGCCTTCAACTGCGTCTTATATTGTCGAAGCTCTTTCGCCTTAGTAGGTGAAAAATACTGTCCCTGGGTACCCCCCGGCTGCATTTGCTATGTTTTTCTACAGAGCGTGCTCTCCCTCTACTCCCTTTCTTTCTTTTTCTTTGAGCCTATTCTCATCAGGGTCCCCCGGATAGTTGCCTTAAGCCCTCCCAGAATGTTTGAATTCCCACCTCTCCTGTATCATTGAAAAGGAAGTACTCCTTAATTCCCCTAAGCAGCTCCTGTTGCACTACTTAATCCTTCAGCAGGAAGTCGTTACATCTCCAATACCCCAGAGGACCCCGTGATCCCCTCATGTCTACTGAAACGTTCACCATATCGCGGTCCGACCACGGGATAGGCGCCACCCGGGACTCCAGGTCCTACTCCTTTAAGGTCGAGTCCACCAGAACCAGGTCAATACGAGAGAAGGAGTTGTGGATTGTGGAGTAAAAGGTGAATGGCATGTCACCCTCTGGTGTTGGGTGGAGGTTGTCACATAACCCCAGTACGTCATTGACCTCTTTAAAGCGTTCTGAATCTCCAGAGTTTGCCCTGCTCATTTGTCTCTCCCCATCCTCTTGCGATCCCTTATTGGGTCTAACACCATGTCAAAGTCCCCCAGTACCACCAGCTGACCTTCAACAAACTCGATCAATTTATCCGTGACTTTCTCCCAAGATTCACATTGGTGCACGTTTGATGCGTAGACTGACCCAACCGTGATCCTAATAACATGCAGTTAACCCTTTGCAAATTCATACCTCCCATTGGGATCGGTGAAAACCGAATCTATCATGAAACCCAGTCGAGTTGAAATCAGAACTGCAACCGCACACCTCGTCTTGACGTCAGAGGCCCTGATCACCTCCTCAACCTCCCTGGAGCGCAATTTGTGCTCCTCCCCTCCACCAGTGTGTTTCCTGGAGGCACATCCAATCAAGGCTGGCCCTTTTGAACTCACAGAGTTACAGAGATCTCTTGGAGGGTGAATTAAGTCCCCAGACATTTAGGGAGCCAATTATCATCTCGCCCGGGCCAGACATTGCCTCCTTTCCAAGGTATCACTTTACTCCCCACACCTCCAGGACAGATCCATGATTGGAACCCTTTTGACTGGGTCCCTACACCACATCACCTTGTGAGTACATACGTCCCCTGACCCTTAACAAGCCCTAACCCCCCCTAACGCTGTCATCCCTCCCCCCCACCCACGGCATCCAACCCCACCCAGATCCATCTCCTCTGAGGGAATTGAATCATCTTTGGTCCTCCCCACACAAGGACCGGCTTAACTAAGCACTCTAACTGAAGCCCCCTTCTTTGCCCTCCCAGTTCCAACAACAATCAATTCACCCACTGATCCCTCCTCCCCCATGTTATGCATCGTGACCCTGCGTCATAATTCCAGGCATGTCCCACCGGGTCAGGGGGGAACAGCTGGAGAGGAATTGAGCTTCCTGAATTTTCTTGAGCCTGGAATTGTACGTCTCCTTGGACCGTTTATACGCCATCCCCTGTCCTAGGCCCTTTTCTGTCCATCTCCTCCCATTAGCTCCTCCGTGACCCTTCTTATGTCTTCCTCCGTCACCAGTTTATAGCTGTAACCCTCGATTTCAAAAGATATACACAAAGGGAAACCCGTTCGGTATCTCACCACCTTCTCACTGAGCCACTTTGTTAAGGGGAGCATAGGCGCCTTCTCGCCATTTTAAGTGCAGAAAGGTCCTGGTAGATGGCCACCTTCACATTTTCCAGGGACACTGAGCCCCGCCCCCTTGCCTTTTCTATAGTGATTTGTCTATACGGGTAGTTGTGGAAGCGGTCGAGCACTGAGTGTGGGCCCCTCTCAATTGCACCAGCTCTGTGAACCCTCTCAAGTCTAGGCTCATCCATGTTTTCGTCTCCGAACAGAGCCTTCACCACCGCATGGATAGTCCTGGGTTTCCAGTGCCTCGAGGAAGGCCTGGTTGTTCTCAACCACTTGTAGCTTCTGGTCCATACTGTCAATTCTGACATTTATTATGTCTACTTTTCCACCAATGTCCACCCTAATTCCCCTGATCTCTTCCAGGAGGGAGGCGATATCCCTCTTGGTGGATATGGCATCACTCCCCGCTTCCAACATGCTAGGGTGGGGTGTTTCACTCCTCTGCTCTGTTTTCGGGTGTTCAAAGTGTCCCACTTTTGCCCTCCAGTCTATGTTATCTTGTTGGGTTGCTCCTCATTCCCAAGCCCCCTTTTGTCTGGCCCGCTCTTTAGTGGGGCCTGCTGCATGCACTCCAGGCTACCCCCACTCTGCTGCTGTCCTCCGCCGCTCTTCTGTGCTCCTCAGGCCGGGTGACTTAGGTACTGTGGGGGGTGGGGGAGGCAACTGGGCAGGCTCACCCCCCTCCCCTCCCTCTATGTGGTGCAAAGTCTATCACCTGCCCCAGTGCAGTGATGTTTGCAGTGCAGGTTATAGTTCTGTCCAGCTTCGCACCCCCAATCTTCTTCACTGCGTGTGCATGTGGTATCAAGAGACGTGGGTCTTCCCCAAGGCGGGCACACGCCCCAGCAATGGACCCTGGGGGCCCTCCCCTAGTCCTGTTTCACCTAGCTCTACAGAGGCCCCACTGGCCAGTTGGGGGGGCAGGCTCCCGTCCGGTGCTCCCCCCTTGCACTGCCTGATGTTGGAAGGCGCTGTCAGCAAGTGGCCCACTGGGGTCTGCTCCCTCTCCTCCACTCAATCCTGGGATAGTTGAACCTCTGGCTGTCTCCCAATGGCCACGTAGCCCAAATGCCCAGGTCGAAATTGTATGTACCCCCTCTGGAGGCAGGGTTCCCACCGAGGTCTGACTAGTGGCGTGGCCCAGGCCATCGCTGGGGCAATTTGTGATTGTCTTGTATGCCCGTTCCGGTAATTATGAGTTTACAAGTCTTCTGGGGGGCCTCTATGGGCAGCTTTACCGGGTCTCGGCAAACTGAGAGATGGCAGATGGATCCCAGAGCAGGCCCTGCCAGAGAGCCCAGTCCTTTCTGTGACTCCGGTGCTGGGTAGACAGCATCCCCGTGCGGCGCTTCCCAGATGGTTCTTCCTGAGGGGGGGGGTCTCACCTGTCCCCCACCCAAGGTTGGTCACCGTTTCTGATGCAACCTGCCTCTGTGGAAGACTGCTGCACTTTGTTTCAGTTGCGGGCCCCAAAGCAGCAGGAGACAGGGGTCTCCCTCTGTCGGCTGGTAAAGATTAAAGGGACAGACCGTCCCGTATCACCCCTGCTGATCCCCCACTCTCCCCAATCTCCTCAATATCCGCGCTGAGCTTGGGGATGGCAATGTTGTGGGTGCTCTGTCCCTCAGTGTTCGCACCCTCCTCTAGTGCGTTGTCCCATGGCGTGGGACAGATCTTCTCGTCCACGCGCCCCATGGTGCACCCGAGCAAAAGGGGGGCAGGCCACCCCTCGGTTCCGGCTCTCTGCTGGATGTGGGGGGTGAATCTTCGTCCCCTGCTGCCTGGCCCTGCTTCCCTGACCTCGCATAGTCGAGGCTCGGAGCCGGGTGGCGGCTCGTAGTTGTCAGGAGCTTCGCCTCCTTAGTGGCAGTGCGCTATCTTCGTTATTTGGGGGTCTCGATCCCTCGTTCTTCACCCCCCACGGTGCACCCGACCCAGTCTCTACGCAGGGGGTGGGGGTGGTACAGCTCTCTAGGGGCTACAAGGGAGGTGGACTCTATCCTCTTTTCAGCCTTGATGTTGAGGAGCTGCGGCAGACGTTTCACCACATTCCTGTGGCTCCTGGTGGCCTCCGCCGAGTTACATTTTAATTGCTTATTAGAAAAAGAAAGACAATACATTGTCTATCTGTAATCTACGATGCACCTGGTGCTGCAGACAAGAGCTGAAGGGATACATCAGGGTCGCTGTAACTCACAAACCCCAGCTCGATTCCAGACACATCCGCGCCCTTCCAAGGTTTTCCACCCTCGTTTTACGTCTGTTGTTTTGCCCCTCCCTGCACGTCGCAGCACAAATCTCATGACCTAAAAATGAAGGCACCAGAGCCCTGCTTTCTGATCTTTTCTAATCGATCGGGGTCTAACAATTTTATGGTCAGTGGTCTGGAGTACTTAGAATGCAGGGGTCCTGGGATGGGGGCATGTGGGTGCTATAACTTAGAGTTGGGACTGGTGGGGATCGGAGGCTTGTGCCCTCCTTTCGTGGGATCACATCTTGTGAGGAGCTCTCAACCCTCCTTCCATTGCTTTACAGGGCACATTCCTCCTACAACATTGCAACTATGAGACAATAAAGGGTTTATGGTTCTCTGCGGCTCTGGCCTTTCTCATATGTGTGTTTGTGGCCTAAATATGCAATGCTGGCTGCTGTGCCGTGTTAGGCCTTGATTCCAAAATGGCAGCTATTATCTAGAAAGTCGTTTTGGTCCTATGTGTATTGTACGCCTAAAGCATGCACAAACCTCCTCTTGCTGTGGCCCTTACTGGCCCCCCTTATTCCTAGATCATCCTGGGGTCCCTACAGAGCACTACTTGACCGCTGTCTGATTTGTGGTCCTGGGCAGGGTTGTATACGAATTGTTCGTTTTACAACTGTTCGAATGACAATTGACCTTTGCACAATTGACCAAATTGTGAAGGTCAATTGTACCATATATGTGGGGGGAAACCCCCCACAACCCCCCACCCAACGCCAAACCCCCTAAAACCCCTATATATATATATATATATATATATATATATATATATATATATATATTCAGTCAATTGTGAAAAGGTCAATTGTGACCCTTTAAATTCGATCAATTGTTCATTCGAACAATTGTAAACGAACAATTTGGGTAATACCCTGGGCAGAGCGTCGCACCTTCCCAACATGTAATATACACTTATAGTCAATTTCACCACTTTGGTACTGGGACAAATAAAATGCCTATGGAGGATCAGGCATATCTGGCTAATTGGTTCAATCAGGGTCAGGCAAAGTACGCACACCTGCATCTTCTTAAAAGGCCACAGGTGCTTAAAAGGAGGGGCCACCATTGGAGCAGGGGTTACCTGCCTGGAGTGAAGGTAGCAGCTGACAGGAGAGGAGCAGGTGGGAACAGGACCAGCAGAGAGGATGCCGTGTGCTGCCAGGGGGTGAGAGAGGTGCAGCGACCTGAGCTGGCAGTGTGAGGACCAGAACCCCAGCAACCACATGACCCACATGTTCCCAGCTGAAGCTGGAGAACACAGAAACCACCTAACACCCCCGTGACGCTGCGAGAAGGATTCCCGATAGCGAGCACCGCCGAAGCGTACCCGGGAGCGAAGAAAAAGATGGAGAACCGAAAGAGGATGCCAGGAGAAGCAGACATGACCAAGTGAGTGCAAGACAGGGAACACTGGTACTGGGGCATTCCAGGGGCGGGAAGTGGGTATTTAAAGTTAACAATCACATGAAAACTTATAAAAATGGGGTTTCGAACCCGAATGAAAGAACAGTGAATCCTGAACAAATTGCCAGGTATTTTGGGAAATACAACAGCATATATTGAATAACGAACTAAAGAGAAGATTTGAAAATAAGGTGAAATTACAGCACAAGTTGAAAGCGAATGATGTGCTGTTGTGAAAGTAGTGAAACCTGCTAAGAAACATTGATGAACAAAGTGAACATCTGTCATGAATAGTTATGAACTAAGTGCAAAGCAAGTGCCAAAGACAAGTTGCTGAACTTTAATGGACACAGTGAAAGCAAGGTGCTGGAAGACGATACACACCACAGAATAAAGAGAATACAAGTTGTGGCACAGCCACAAGTTTGCCAATAGGCAGTGGGCCTCATTACGACCCTGGCGGTAAGTAATGTACATTACCGGCATGGTGCAACTAACGTGTCCGTGCTGGCCTGAAGCCGCAAAAAGTGGCACATTACGACCCATCAGGCACGAGCATTGCACCATGCCGATAATGTAAACTGCGCCATGCCGGTAACGGCACCTACTGGCATCGTATGCCGCGCAAGGTGCACTACCGCCACCCCGCCCACCGATATTAGCGGTGACCGCAATTAGCGGTGACCGCAAATAAGCAGAACCGGAAGTTGCGTCATCGCGGCGGAACGGGAAAGAGCACGGCGGCCATCTTAAAAAACACAATCCATTGGCATCCCCCGCAACCAGTGGACATCTGACCCTGAGAACCTGCACAAAACATCAGCTACATCTATCCTTTGAGAAAATGGCTAAAGTTGTCAAGAAAAGTTGTGATCGCCAGCGGCAGGACCATTTCAGCAGGGAAGAGCTGAACATGTTGGCGGAGACCCTCCAGGAAAACCCTGCTGTAGTCTTTTCCACCCAAATGACCAGACCAGCAATCGCACAGAAGAAGGCCATATGGGCCCTAGTTGCACAGCGGGTCAGTGCAGTAGGAACAGCACCCCGCAACGCGAGACAGTGCCTTAAGCTTTGGGATGATCTCCGGCTCCGCGTTAGGAGCATCCTGTCTGCCAACAGGAACATGGGCATGGCAACCGGCGGAGGATCAGAGTCCCCAATAAAATTGCAGCCCTGGGAGGAAATCTGTGCCACCACAATCGGCATCGAGAGCATCGAGGAGGTAGGAGAAATGGAGAGAGGAGCCCCGACATCAGGCGATGCAGGTAGGTGCCTCAAATCAAGCCATGCAAAAGTCACTGAAGTCCATATTCATGGGAAGCACAATGTTGCCTAATAGTGTTAATGCGACACATCAGCAGAAGACTGCCTACAGCCATTTCTGACCTCCACCCTGTACACATGCAGTATGCACACCCTAACTGTAGGCACCCACATACCTCCATGCTACTTCCACACAAAAGGAAGTAGCAAAAGGGAGACAACCTGTATGTCCCTGCCTCCAATGTGCAGCATCTAGTAATCAAAATGATGGCAGTCATCACTATGACCGCTCAATGTCCGCAGACCCATCAATAACACTTTCCCTCCTTTGCTCCACCACAGGCTCACATTCCGACCTCGACGAGGAAGACACTACTGCCACCACACCTGCCAAGAAGGCCAGGACCGCAGTGCCAGCACACCAACCCTCCACCTCTGCTGTACAGACGAAACCCCCACAGCAGCCAAAATCTGTGGGAAAAACACAGGACAGGGCACTGACAGGCACCACAGCAAGCAGCACGGTACCAGCAGCAGCAGCAGACATACACCAACTGGTGGCCACAGAAGGGACTGTGTCTGCAGGAAGCAGCACAATCGGGGAGATTGCTGCCATTGCAGCTTCCTCTGACAGTGATGCGGGGAATGATGAGATCATCGTTGTAGGACCCCCCACTGCCCACCCTCATTCCCTCTACCTGTCCGAAAGCAGCCAGCATGAAGATGCCACACAGGGACAATCAGATGATGAGTCTTGGCCAGGGTCTCCATGCTCAGTGCAAGATGTGTAGGAGGTGAGCAGCCCAATGGAAACACCACTGGCAATATCCATGTCCCAGAAAAATCAACAGTCGTTGGAGGAGATTATCACACGGCAGCACCAACTCTCCTCACTCCTGACTGAGCATGTGGCAGAATGTGGGGGTGCAAGGGCAGGAATGCAGCAATGCGCAGAGACTGTGAAGGCTGCAATACAGTCCTCCACAAAGGACATCTGTGCTGAACTCTCCGCGGTGCGGCACATGCTCTCTGAGCTTGTTCAGTCAATTAGGGACATGCGTCCCAATGAGCAGCCAGGTACCTCCTCCGCTGCCAGTTCAACCCCAAGCAGCCCCATCCGCCGATCGTGCAGGAACCTGCGGAGCACCGGCAGGGGTGCCCCGGGGGCCGGGAGAGGGGGCTGCCAATAGTGGCCGCCCAGTAGAAAAATCCAACATTAGCCACTTCATCACTGGCATCCTCACACCTTTGCAGGGAGTCCAGGGGGGAGAGGGGAGTGGGTGTGTTGGGGAGTTCAGGGGGGAGGGGGGAGTGGGTGTGTTGGGGAGTTGAGGGGGGAGGGGGGAGTGGGTGTGTTGGGGAATTGAGGGGGGAGGGGGGAGTGGGTGTGTTGGGGAGTTGAGGGGGGAGGGGGGAGTGGGTGTGTTGGGGAGTTGAGGGGGGAGGGGGGAGTGGGTGTGTTGGGGAGTTCAGGGGGGAGGGGGGAGTGGGTGTGTTGGGGAATTGAGGGGGGAGGGGGGAGTGGGTGTGTTGGGGAGTTCAGGGGGGAGGGGGCAGGGGGGAGTGGGTGTGTTAAACCAATTCACATTTACAATACACTTTTCCCTTTTGCACAAATCAAATTTGTGGACATTGCTCATTGTGTACGTGTGCTTTATTGGTGAACAGTCCACAGTGTGCATGTCCCAGACACACACAGTGCCCCAAGTGCCGTCTCCATGTGACACACACCAGCCGTGTGTGCTAGAAGCATTGGTTGATGATATTTTGACGCATGTCACGTCCCTCCTGTGCATCGCCTCCTCCATGAGGTGCGGCCCCATCTGCACCCTCCTCATCCTCATTGTCAGGTGGTTGCAGTTCAGCGTCAGGGGGCAGGGGCACATTTCATCTGATGCACATATTGTGTAGCATTACACATACCATGACCATCTTTGCCACCTTCTCATGGCGGTATAGGATTGACCCACCAGACCTGCTGAGGCAGCGAAACTGTGCCTTCAATAGGCCAAATGTCTGCTCAATCACCACACTGGTTCGTGTATGTGCACGATTAAAGTCCTCCTCATGCTGGTTCTGTGGGTTCAGGACTGGGGTAAGGAGCCACCTCTTCAAGGGATAGCCTGCATCACCTGTATGTGGGCAACAATGTATGTGTCAGTCATGTCATAAAATTCCATTAATGACTTGGCAACATGGCATGCATTCATCTCTCACTGTGTACTACATTTCCATGCACTATTGGAGCCACACTATGAGACCGGTATATGTGTATTCCTCTCATGGGCTGTTTTGCATGCCATCAGGCAGTGTATGCAGGGGGGTCCAGTGCCTTGTGTGTGCCCATCCACTGTGTCAGTCCATTGCGTTTCTTTTGGTGGCCTGGCAGGTGTCCAGTGATATCAATGCTCTCATCATGGCAACATTGCTGTCAGCCTCATGTTGACCTCACTGGGGACTTTAAATGTTGTTATGCTATTTTGATGGTCCTCGGTGTCTGTGTAGTGGTGTATTGATGTTGATGTCCGTCATGTGCCTCCTTTGTGCGCAGTTATTGGGGACTGCCCTTTCAGTTGATGGTGTTTGGTGCCGTGTATTGGCTGGAGTCATTGCATGTAGGTGCATTTCGTTGAGGTGGATGGGGTCCGATTCAATGCAGTGCACTTGCAGATGGTTGTGTTATGGTTGGGAGACACCTTCAATCACATGGTTGGGCTGCTTACATCGGGCATTATGTGTTCAGGTGTCGGCTGAAGTTTGCCTGCTTTAGGGTATGTGCTGGCTCCATTGGCTCTGGTACTCGCAGCCAGGTAAGGCATGCATCTCCCCCCCCCACTTTCAGCCAGGTATGGTATGCATTGGTACGTCAATCACCTACCCACTTCACATTTCCATGCACATGACATGTGACTCACCAAGTAGCCAGGATCTTGGCCCTGCATGTCGCTCCATGTAGCGTGGTATAGTGGTGTTCCGCAGGACCATTGAATCATAGGTTGATCCGGGGAATCGGGCACAACAATGTGTGATGATCCTGTTGGAGTCACATACCATTTGCACGTTGATTGAGTGGAATAGTTTACGGTTGCGGTACGCTACCTCAACGGCATGTGGTACCACCAATTTCACATGGGTGCAGTCGATGGCACTGATGCAACCAGGTATTCCGGCTAGTGCATGGAAACCCACTTTGGTGTTAGCGATCTCCTGAGCAGACCGTGGTGAGGATATGTGGTTGTCTGTTTGCTAGAGGAGGGCATCGAGCACTTGGATCAACGTACGTGAGAATAATGGTTGTGAAATGCCATGCAAGTGCCCCACTGTGTGCTGGTAGGTGCCTGTGGCCAGGAAGTGGAGCACGGACACTACCTTCAGTAGGGGGGGGATGGCGGTGGGTATTTCAATCATGCTGACGATGTCGTCGTGTATCATGTCCACAATGGTGGTGATGGTGTCCCGGTCCAAACGGTACAAGGTGTGGATCTGCTCAGCGGTGAGGTTGAATGGACTGGCTCCGATGCGTGGGATTGGGGGCTGCCTGCGTGGTGGCACTGGCTGTGCTGGTGGGGCTTGCTGGCCCTGCCTTGCCCTCCTCCTTCTCCTCCTGCGTCTCCTCTGTGCTGCCTGTTGTTGTTGTTGTTGTAGTTGTAGCACTTGCATTGCAATCAGGTCCTCCAGCCCCAACATTGCTAGTCGTATTGGAATCATTGTGGAATGTGACTGGGTGTGGGAAGGGGTGGAGTGTGCTCTTTTTGTACTTGGTGAGTCTTTCTGGCCTCCACCTGTGCTGATTGTGTGCACCTGTGGCAGCTGGGAACACTGCACATGGCCATTTGCGGTTGGTTCGCGATGGCGGAATTAGCACCATGGCGGTAAGGTACTTTACGGGCATCGCGAGGGCGTTAAGAGCATGTCCGCTTGATTCGTGATGTTACCACCTTTGCGCGATGCTGGTATTTACGGCTTGGAAGGTCGCGTGCGCGCGGGCTTGGTGCTCTTAGCGGCACTGTTAAGTATGATGCCGCTAATTGCACTTTCTCGGGTCATAATCGGACCTAGCGGTAAGCGATGCCGGTAATCATTTACCGGCATCGTTTTTCACTTACCGCCAGGGTCGTAATGAGGTCCCTTGGAGTTTCCATGACTTGCATAAGAGAATAATACCACAAAGAATAATTCCTGACACAGGTGCAAAGAAAGGGAACCTGTACTGTACAAAGGCTTGGCAGAGGGTATGAAATACGAAATATATGAAGGCTAAGTAAAGAGACTGATAAAGAAAAGGGGTATTAAGTGGTGACACATGATACAGGTTGTCTGAAAAAATAAACATTGTTAGTGGCCAAGTGTCGCAAGTTATCGGTTGCGTGACCTGTAATGGGTGTGCCGTGCGGTACAATAACTGCGCCTAGAGCGAGTAGCCCAAATTGAGAAACCAAGAGGCGAAGGCTATGTAGTATATGCGCTGAAGTGAAAGAAAGCATCTGTACTATTAAGAAGTCTAAAGGATTAGAAAGCAAAGCAGGAAGTCGTGCTGAAACTGTGCTTGTGCTGAACTTTGAGAAGGGCTCCTTGAGAGAGATTTCAACTGTGCTGTGCTTGGGGAAGGTAACCCTGTGCCATTTTGTGGAACTATTTGAACTTGGAAAAGGGGACTTTGAAATGGCCAGAGCTGGAAGAAGCTCTGAACTTTATTTGGAACATGGTTTCTTTTGGCGCAGACATCCCTACACACTGTTTAGCTTTAGTTGTGAGGGCAAGCAAAGGTTTTGGACAGAGACAGACTTTTAAGTTGAACTCTTTGACTCAGACTACCCTTAGTTTCTTTAGGTAGGGAAAATCCCACCTTACTATAGGGCAAGTTAGGTCTTACTCCAAGCTGATTTATCAAATAAAATACTTTTGTTAAGTCCTGCTTGAACATGCCTACATGTATGATTTTGGCACAAATTCAGTGTTCAGTGATAGATTCATTAATATTGGCTGTTGTTTTATAAGCAATTAGCTGTTTGTAGACATCCGGTGTGCACGTGTCTCTGGACGATCGGCCTCGTTGGTTTCTTTTAGTAGTTTGTTGAAGGTTTCCTCAGGTATGGGTTTGAATTGGTTGAGAGTTGTGCTGGTTAACATGGCTCTGGTTTCTGGGAGGGTGTTGTTTGTGGTCACGGTGGATGCGTCAATGTCCTGTTCGATTGACTGTATTTTTTTTCTGAGATGGTGCATGATTTTGTAACGTAACATTTGTGAGGGTATGGCAGTTTGGTTGCATGAGGTGGGGTAGGGGGTTCATTTCCTTTACATTTCCTTTGTGGGTTTGTTGCTGATTCGATTCATTTGGAATAATGTGCTGCCTTAACTTTTAAAACTGCCACTTTGTAAACTTAATTTGCCACTGGTAATTAATTTAGTCCAGTTGACAACTTTTTTCTCTCTGTTTTTTCTAGTTTATGGTTTATTTTCATAAGTTCTCTCAATTTGTCTGTGAAGCATCTAGCCGCTACTTTTTGTTGTGTAGGTTTGAAGGTATTTAAGGGTGCCAAATTGTCTAGCGTGTTAGTGATTCAGGTGTGAAGTCTGGCACATTTCGGTCAGTTGGGGTACATAAGGTTTGGTGTTTTCCAATAGTTGCTTTAGGGTTTTCCAGATTGAGCCTTTCCCAATGTCTTCTGGTTGTCGTTAGTTGCTTTGTATTTGTGGTCAGTACATGGGTTGAGATTTTGATGTTGAAAGGGATCATGTGGTGGTCGCTCCAGATGATTGATACCCGTAGGGGGGTAGTGGAGGGTCCATCCGAGGAGAATATTCATCAAGAGTGTGCCATGCTCTGTGTGTGGGTCCATTCACCATTTGTTTGACGTGGAGTGTTTCCGAGTGAGCGCTGAAGGAGATTGTTGCTGTTTCATTTTCTCTCTTGAACTAGATGTTGAAATCTTGCAGTGCGATGATGTTGTCGTGCTTCATGGCTAGGCTGGCTATGGCATTGGTGAGTCTGGTGGCGAAGTTTGGGTTGAAGGTGGGCAGCCTGTAGATAAGTAGGAAGAGTACATTCAATTGTTTGCTGAGTTTGCGATTGACTGGGAGAGATTTGCAGTTTATTCTCTCTGTTGAGGGTCAAGATGTGGAGGTAATCTAGTTTTGTGTTCCACAGTGATGCCTCCTCCTCTTCTGCCTTCTCTGCTAGTTTATAAAAGTTTGTAGTTCCTCGGTCCAGTGAGCGATTACTTTGTAGTTGTCTGATAGCCGTGCTTCTGTGGGGAAGAGGGCGTCACTTCCACCTTCACTTAGGACAGCGTTTATTTCAGGTGGTTGCTTTGCCATAGATGGTATGCTGAGTAGGCTGCAGTGGAGTGTGTACATTTTGGTTGATATGCTGGTGGGTGATTATTTCCGCATTGTGATTTGACTGAGTTCCGTGGGATGGGTGAGAGTGTGTGTTTCAGAGTTTGTGGAGGAGGAGTCACTACTAGTTTCCTCACTGAGAAGTTCCAAGAGGTTATGTGATGGGTCTCTCTGCTTGGTTTCGTTATTGTTTGGGGCTCTGTTGTTTGATTAAAGTGTTTCCCAATCTTTTGTTAAGAAAGGGGTGTTTTGGACATGGGGTTTTGAGTTTGTCTGAATCTTGAGGTCATCTTTGGGTTGGTGTTTTCTGTGATATGATATGATGTGGCATTTATAACGCGCCTGTACACAAGTGTTTCTAAGCGCGTCAAGACAAGGAGGTGGAAACAAGGGAGGACAAAATAATGATGTTATTAGGCCTTGTGTCATTCAGATTGTGCAAGTGCAGGGACGAGGCAAGGGGAGAAGTGCCAGGGGGCAAGGGGGAAGTCCAGTTGACTCATAAGTGCAGCCGGCGGGTGGCTCATAAGTGCACAGAGAAGGGCCTGCAGGTTGCAGATACAGACCCCTAAGTGCTGGGGGAGCCCAGAGGCAGTGCAAGGGCAACTGTACATGCAGGAGCCTGGGCCCGAGTCCAGAGGGTGACCAGGTGACCGTTGCGTGGAGCAGTCAGGTGCATCAGCAGGGAAGAGGAAGAGAGAAAGCGGAAGCGAAAAGGAAGGTCTTGAGTTGCTTTCGAAACTGGAGGTGGTTCTGCTCAAGTTTGAGAGAGGCAGGGAGGCTCTTCCAGAGGGAGGCCCCAGCCGAGGAGATAGATCTGCCCCCAACTCTCTGCTTGGAGAAGCATCTGAATCTCACAGTTGAAGGTGAATGAGCGTAGAGCTCGAGAAGGAAGATGCTTTAGAAGAGAAAGTTGGAGGTAGAGTGGTCCCAGACCCCAGAAAGCCTTGTGGACGATGCAGAGGGTCTTCAACTTGATCCTTGCAGCTACTGGGAGCCAGTGAAGAGATTTCAGTGCTGGAGAGATACGATCCCTAGACTTGAGGCCAAGGACAAGTCTTGCAGGTCCTGTTCTGGATAAGTTGTAAAGGTTGAAGAGTAGAGGCAGGAAGATTTAGAAAGAGCCTGTTGCAATAGTCCAGCTTAGAAAGGACCTGAGCTTTGGAGACAGTGAGCTTCTGGGGGAAAATGAGAAAAGGAGGAATACCTCTGAGGAGGTGCAGCTGATAGTTTGACTTCTTAGAGACATCAGAGATGTGAGGAGAGAAGGAGAGGGTGGAGTTGAAGATGACACCAAGGTTCTTAGCCTCACAGAAAGGAGCAGGAAGAGGGCCCAGAGTGGTCGGCCAGAGAGAGAGAGATAAGGAGGGAGCGGGTGTCCCGATGAGAAGGATCTCAGTCTTACTGGCATTAAGGCAGAGATCACTGGCAGTTCACCATTCCTGAATTGCGGCCAGACAGTCTGGTATGAGAGAAGAAGCAGAGGTGGCTGATGGGAGCCTGAAAGAGCGCTCGATGTCATCCGCATAACATTGAAAATTGGAGCAGAAAGTAGCAATGCGGTGGGGAAGAGGTGCCAGGTAGTGGTTGAAGAGCCAGGGAGAGAAGTTAGACCCCTGGGGAACACCACAAGTAGAGAGAGAGATAGACGATAGGAAAGACCCGAGTTGGACCTGAGAGGGCCGGTCGATGAGAAAGGAGGTCAACCAGGCCAGGGCCTTATCAGTAATACCAAGTTTGTCCTGGAGACGATTGAGCAGGATGGCAGGGTTGACCATGTCAAAAGCAGAGGATAGATCAAGGAGGATGAGAACAGAATGGAGATTGGAGAGCAAGTCTTTACGGGTGGTGCTTCTGGCAGCTCTGAAGCCAGACTGGTGGTCATGGATGCAACCAACAGATTCAGTATGTAGATTATAGGAGATGGCCAGCTTTTCCAAGAGTTTGCCCAGGAAAGGAGTGATGGAGATAGGGTGATAGTTAGCCTGAGAGGAAGGATCGGCCAAGGGCTTCTTTAGAAGCGGGTTCGCAAGAGAGTGCTTAAGACGGAGGGGAAAGTTCCAGCTCAAAGCAGTGATTGCAGAAATCGGCCAAGGCTGGGGCAAGGGTGTCGATGTGGTCCTTGGTAGTTCTGGATGAGCAGGGGAGAACCTGCTTTGATGAGACTTTCATAGATCAGACTTGTCTAGAAATATTGTCAGGGGTGAACAGGGCAAAGGAGGGGAAAGGAGGCGGCGAGACGGCCTCAGACGGGCCAGGAGTGGTCGTGGAGGAGGTAGAGGAAGAGCGGGTGGACAGTATGTCCTGAGTTTTAGTAGTGAAATGAGAGGCCAAGGCTGTGCAGGCAGTCTGAGAGGGGACAGGAGAGGTAGAGACTACAGCAGGTTTGGCCAGCTCCTTGCAGATTTTGAAAAATTCGGCTGAGTTGTTAAATGCCACAACGATGCAGGCTTAGATGTAGGCTTTCGTCTTAGAGAGGACAGAGAGTCTGTACTGCCTTTGGAGCAGCCGGCAGGCCAGTTTGTCAGGGGGTGCGCCCGAGGCCCTCCACTTCCTCTGTGCCGCCCTACACTTGCGTTTAAGGGTGGCAAGGTCGTAATCGTACCAAGAGTTGCACTTGGATTTGGGCTTCAAGCGGATCCACATGACCCGGGCAAGGACATCTAGAGTGATAGAGATAGAGAGATGAAGGTTAGAGAGGGCTGTGTCAGGGGGCGAGTCAGCCAAAGGTGCAGGAGGAGGAGAGAAAGTAGCGGTACAGCGTTCTGTGTTTTGGGGTGGTAGGTTCGCCCTGCGTAGTGTAACAGAGCTTCCTCTGATGTATCTGTGTGCTCTTTTGCAGTGGAGAGATAAGGTGTCTAGTCAAAGGATCGAATATAAAGGGTCGACAGGTCAAATGATCGACACCAAAGGGTCGACAGGTCAAAGGATCGAATTTTTTTTTTGGGGGGGGGAGTGGTTTTTAGCAAAAAAAGGAGGTTTGGGGGGAACCGCCCACAAAAAAATAAAAATGTGGAAAAAAACAAAGAAAATTCGATCCTTTGACCTGTCGACCCTTTGGTGTCGATCCTTTGACCTCTCGACCCTTTTACTGTCAATCCTTTGGCCTAGAACCGAGAGATAACATGCAATGTATGCAGTTTTTGGTCTCGTTTTAGTCTGATGTTAAATCCTTCAAAGAGGGTTAGTGGTGATTATGGGGTGTTGTGAACTCTGGTTGGTGGAGGGTTAGTGGAGATTATGGGGTGTTGTGAACTCTGGTTGGTGGAGGGTTAGTGGTGATTATGGGGTGTTGTGAACTCTGGTAGGTGGAGGGTTAGTGGTGATTATGGGGTGTTGTGAGCTCTGGTTGGTGGAGGGTTAGTGGTGATTATGGGGTGTTTTGAACGCTGGTTGGTGGAGGGTTAGTGGTGATTATGGGGTGTTGTGAACTCTGGTTGGTGGAGGGTTAGTGGTGATTATGGGGTGTTGTGAACTCTGGTTGGTGGAGGGTTAGTGGTGATTATGGGGTGTTGTGAACTCTGGTTGGTGGAGGGTTAGTGGTGATTATGGGGTTTTGTGAACTCTGGTTGGTGGAGGGTTAGTGGTGATTATGGGGTATTGTGAACTCTGGTTGGTGGAGGGTTAGTGGTGATTATGGGGTGTTGTGAACTCTGGTTGGTGGTTCCTGGCATTTGGTGATGGTGTGTCGTCACTTTCCTTTCTCGCTCTATTATTAAAGGTTGGTGTGTATTGAGGGCATATGGCACAGTGCAAATAGTCTGTAGATTAGAATACTCTGGAGGACAGCATTTATACACATGCATGCACTGCATGTTAACCTCTACCCACTCTTCTATCCCCAGGCATCATCTCATTGCGCTGGGAATTGCAGTGGACATTCTTGGCTGCACGGGGGCGCTAACGGAGAGAGCCGGAACACTTCATAGAATAATCCAGTTGGCTGCAGAACTCAAAGAGACTGCTGGGGATCTCTTCGCCTTCTCTGCAGTCATGAAGGCCCTGGAGTTCCCCCAGGTGAGTCCTGCTGCGATCAGGGGCACTGGGCTATCACTGGTGAGACCTGCTGTCACCAGGAGTCACTGGGCTATCACTGGTGAGACCTGCTGTCACGAGGGAGCACTGGGCTATCACTGTGAGATCTGCAGTCACCTGGGGGTGCTGGGCTATCACTGTGAAACCGGCAGTCACCAGGGGCACTGGGCTATCACTGTGAGACCTGCTGTCACCAGGGGGCACTGGGCTCTCATGGTTAGAACTACTGTCACCAGGGGGCATTGGGCTATCACTGGTGAGCCCTGCTGTCACCAGGGGGCACTGGGCTATCACTGGTGAGACCTGCTGTCACCAGGGGGCACTAGGCTATCACTGTGAGACCTGCAGTCACCAGGGGGCTGTGGGCTATCACTGTGAGACCTGCTGTCACAAGGGAGCCCTGGCTATCACTGGTGAGACCTGTTGTCACAAGGGAGAACTGGGCTATCACCGGTGCATCCTGCTGTCAACAAGGGCACTGCGCTATCACCGGTGAGACCTGCTGTCACGAGGGAGCACTGGGCTATCACTGGTGAGCCCTGCTGTCACCAGGGGGCACTGGGCTATCACTGTGAGACCTGCTGTCGGGGGCACTGGGGTATCACGGTTAGAACTGCTGTCACCAGAGCACTGGGCTATCACCAGTGAGACCTGCTGTCACCAGGGGGCACTGGGCTATCACCGGTGAGACCTGCTGTCACAGGGGAGCACTGGGGTATCACTGTGAGATCTGCAGTCACCACGGGGCACTGGGCTATCACTGTGAGATCTGCAGTCACCACGGGGCACTGGGCTATCACTGTGAGACCTGCTGTCACAGGGGAGCACTGGGGTATCACTGTGAGATCTGCAGTCAGCAAGGGAGCACTGGGCTATCACTGTGAGATCTGCAGTCACCACGGGGCACTGGGCTATCACTGTGAGACCTGCTGTCACCAGGGGGGCACTGGTTTATCACTGGTGAGCCCTGCTGTCAACAGGGGCACAGGGCTATCACCGGTGTGACATGATTGCCCAAATAATTCAACTGACAACAAACTTGTAACTAGACCAAAAAGGATACAATTAGGATCCTGGGAGGTATTTCTTCCCCAACTTCACCAGCTGAATGTTAGGCGGAAACCTGTGCAGTTCCCTCTGGGACCACTGCAAAAGATTTAAGACTACAGGTGTTTGGCAGTAAACCCACTTGGTAGCAGTCTGTACCACACAGATTCATTTGGTAGCTGTGGCTGAGCAGTCAGACCTCTCTCAAGAAGAGTTAGGCAGTATGTGGAGTATACAACAATTCTACACAGTAAGACAAGCAAACACGCAACAAGGCTTCGGTGTAAAGATATAAAGGTATTTATTTATAACAACACATCTATGGGAAACACTCTGGCACTAATACGGCAAACAACTTCAATCACAATTACTATACGAAGAAAAAGCTCAATCCCCCTATCAATAGTTTAACAAGTCTAGGTTCACCGGCATCACTTATTTGCAGACAGAGGTGTATGCTTTAACCTCGATGGTATTCTAGTATTCGTTAGGACGGGAGAGAAAAATAAGGCAGGTTATGAAGTCAACTCGGTATCAATACTTTTCGGACAAATGCAAGGCAAGTAAGGCAAAGTCTACTGCAGATCACAAAGTTCAGAGGCCAGGCCCACTCGGAGAGAGGCAAGGCGATATGTCCCAAAAAGTGTCTCAGTGGAAATGCGCTTCGAGTCTTAATCGCAAAATTGTTATGGAAAGATTGGACCAGTTCAGAACAACACGTTAAAGAAAGCTTGGAGGCGACCCAATGGAAAGGCGAGGATTAAGACACCTCACTCGATCCGGCAGAAAGGGAAGCCAGGCGGACACGGTACCTTGTTTCTGGAGAGACAGCTCCGGCGGGGGCAGTTGTTCCTGGTGGTGGATGCACGTCGGGTCTTTGCCAAGAGTAGAGATGATCTCGTCGTCGAAGAAAAGTGAAGTCCGGTGCACCACCGGGGAAGAGACCAGCCGCGGAGTGCTCCGTCACAAGGCACCACCTTTTGGTCACGGTACAGGGGTAGTGGCTATCAGGTTGCCGAGGTGCTCTGCACGGGCAATTCGACCACTGCATCCTGGAGCGAAGAAAAAGCAAATGTGACTGGTTGTTCCCACCAGTCAGGGGAAGAGACTCTCCGGCAGGGAGATCTCCTCTGTCGTCAGGAAGTGGTGAGTCGGTTCAGCAGGACTCCACCGGAGGTGTCGTCGTTGCAGGTCGGCTCAGCTTTACCCTCGTCGGATTCTTAGGTCCTGTGGCGACTTCTGAAGATCCAGTCCCAAAAACCCTGCTTTTATGCAGAAAACCCCCATTCATTCAGCCTAGCTGTCACTCAAAACACGCTAAGTGGTGAGCGGGGAGGCTCACCACTTGGGCCAATAACACCAGAGTGCGACCGGAGTTGGCAAGGCAACTCAGTCCAGGGTGCCTAAACCCCCTCCCACACCCCTGTGGTAACCCAGACAGAATGGCACCACTTTGGAGGGTCTCTGTACAGAAGCCCACCAAAAGTGGAAGAAAGGGCTCAACCTTTGGTTTAGGAGTCACAGAGACGAACACAGACGCCATTTTAAAAACCGAGTTCTGGCAGAAAATACCATCCGATAGACTTATTTAAGATAAGTAAAAGGTGGTATGTTAGAGATTAACGAGGAAAAGTATCAATCTCCAAAATGGGAAGAATCCCATAGGGTTATGTTCGGGGTCGAACATAACAAGTAGTTTCCACTGCCACCAGCCAAAACTCAACGAGGGGGGACGGGACAGTGCCCCCTCGAATAACAGACCCAGGAGTAATCGAATTACCCCTACTAGTACGTCCACAATAGGATGGTTTGTACTAGTTCCGTTAGTAAATTTAGGTCTAGTAAAGCCAATGGTGACTTTACATGCCCGGGGAGACAGTAGTCAGTCCCCGGGTATGGAGTCTATGATGGAGGTCCGCTAGGACGCCCCAGTGTTACGGCACGGAGGGTGCAGTGTAACACACATAGCAAAACATATGAGACCCTATGGAGTAAAAGACCTATAGCCCATAGAACACCTTGACATTCGAAGGAATTACACACCTTCATGTCCAAGAGTGGGAGAAAAAGAGTCTCACTCTTGGCAGGATGGGAAAAAACAAACTCCAGAAATCCAGCAAAGCTGCTGTGGGACTCACTAGGTTAGGAAATTCAGCCTAAACGGAGAATTCTCCCTAACACTGAATCCTCAAGGAAACACCCTTTCTAATGATTACACCCTCTGCCCGATAGATGACCACAGACAGAAACGAGGAATCATTCGAAAAGGGCAAAGAACAGAAACACCCTATGATCTGTGTAATAGAAACAACAGGGTAAGAATAGGTCTAATAAGGGTGCCTCTTTATTTCATATCACTAGATGTCCACTAACCTTATTAGGAGTCTTTGAAGAAAAGGTCCAGTGCAGTTAATCCACAATGAGAAAACAACGGCAAGGGAAAGGGAGGTTAGTAGGAATCTAATCCCGTACGGAACGAGGGTTGAACTAGAGCCGGGTTGGTGCACTCTGGAAAGCGTCCACTAGTTCTGTGCACAAACAATCACCAGAAACATGTCCTGCTCTTCTTAAATTGTTCAAAACAATGGGTATGATGTTTGCACTGAAAAACAAGATTGCCCTTGAAAGTAATAACATTTGCCCTGGAAGATCAGTTCTCCTCTCTGGGATGTAGTACCAAAACTGTCCTTGAACGTAATGCACAACAAAAGGATTGGTATTAAGTAATTGAAAGGTCAGAATTAAACAGCTCCCTTCTATTTGTTACTGGGGAGTCACAATCGTTCACTCTGAGTCAGCTGTAGCAAAACTAGGTGAACGATGAATACACGCAACAAGTAAGTTGGTAGCAGAGAGACCGCTATGAAGGTGTGGAAACTGGCATCTGGTAATGCTGGGGAAGCTTACAGCATAGTTCCGTCTTCAAAAGCTACCATAGAACGCCAGAGGGACTCGCGTTCTCCTCTGTAGAAAGCACGCCAGGGAAACAGACACATGAATCAGCTCCGCCTTCAAAACCGCTTCGGAAAGGATAAATCTCGGGATACTAGACTGGAGCAACAACCATTAAAGAACCAAGGACACGGTTGTATTTGAACTGCGGTAACGTTAAGAATACTTCACCGCGGCTTCAGGAAACACGAACATAAAGCATCAGTCAGAAGCAGCGTCTTGTTAGAAAAAGGCACCTAAATACTATAGTCACGTAATACTATAGTCACGTGACTAACATCATCACGTGGTTCTTGATGCTGTCCGGAAATCGAGGCCGCTTTCCCGGGAGGGCATTGAATAGCCTCCATCTAGTGTAGAACAGCTTTGCTGTCGTTCTGAAGGCATATTGGTTCTGTCTATTGGATGGTAAGTTTTTACCAGAGGAAGAGGGATTGTGAGGCGAGCGAGGCATGACAGTATCCTCCCCCAAAGGCATCACCACAACCCTTCGGGCATGAAACCTGCGGAGTAGGACAGGGGCATGAATTTTAGTAAGAGGCTCCCAAGACTGATCCTCGGGACCGTACCCCTTCCGATCAACCAAATATTATGGTTTGCTCGCACGCAACTTCATGTCCAATACGGCTTTCACCTCAAATTCCTCAGAACGTTTATCCTTCACAGCCAAAGGTCTAACAGGTAAACGAGTATCCGGATGGCATGGTTTAACCAAAGAAACATGAAACACCGGATGCACTCTCCAACGAGCAGGTAATTCCAGGCGGACAGCTGCAGGATTGATAAGTCTTGAAATTACAAAAGGACCAACGAACCGAGGAATATGTTTCTTTTTACCTGGTATCCTCAAGTTCTTGGCTGATAGCCAAACCTTCATTCCAACCCGATACTCCGGAGCAGTCGCCCTCTTGGCATCTGCATATCGTTTGGAAGTAAGGTGAGCCCGTATGAGTTGTCTTCGAATCCGCTTGTGTAACATCGACATATCTCTTAGAGTGGCATTTGATGCTGGATTGTCCGATTGAAGATCTGAATCCAAAGGAATGGACCTACGATGTTGGCCATACAGAGCAAAGAACGGAGTGGTACCAATAGAAGAGTGAAGAGAATTGTTGTACGCAAACTCCTCTGAAGGAAACATAGACAACCAGGTAGACTGGTACTGTAGGCATAGGCATCTCAAATATTGCTCCATGGTACCGTTTGTCCTCTCGGTTTGCCCATCGGTCTGTGGATGGTATGAACTAGACATCATGTCATCGATGAGAAGAGCCGAAGTGAGGGCCTTCCAGAAATGCGAGGCAAATTGAGACCCTCTATCTGTGATGATGACAGCAGGTAAGCCAAAAAAACAGAATACGTGTCGTAGAAAAAGACCTGCCAGAACAGAAGCTGTGGGTAACCCTTTGCAAGGAATAAATAGTGCAACCTTGGTGAAGTAATCGACAACCACCCATATCGTGTCAAAGCCCCGTTCTAATGGCAATTCGACCACAAAATCCATGTATATCATATACCAGGGTTTATGAGGTACAGGTAGTGGCTGCAACAAGCCCATTGGTTTCTCAGGCTGCGTCTTGCGTTGGGCGCATACAGAACAGGAGTTAACATAATCTGTTACGTCTCTGGTCATGGAAGACCGCCAACACCACCGTCTGAGCAGTTCCAATGTCTTCTTTTGGCCTAGATGAGCCGCCATTACTGAACCATGTCCCCATCGCATGGCTCTGGAGTGTGTGTTTTCTGTAGGCAAGTATAAAACCCCTTGTATGAACGGCAGACCCTCATAGATTTCCAGATTGAGGTTAGTTACTTCTTGTGGATTGCTAGATACCCACTCCTGAAGCTCCTGTTTAAGGGAAGACTGAGGAGAACAACTGCAAAAGTCATGTTTTGCCACAAGAGGGTGACGTTCTGTGGTGTCCTCAAACTTGTCACCACCGATACGTGATAAAGCATTGGCTTTGACGATGTCACGTGATGGTCGGTAGGTAATCTAAAAGTCAAACTGGGTAAAGAACGTGTGCCACCTGGCTTGACGCGCGGTGAGGCATTTCATTGTTTTGAATGCCTGCAGATTGCGATGATCCGAATACAGAGTAACAGGGTGTTTAGACCCTAATAGATGATGGCGCCATTTTAACAGTGCATCTTTAATCGTTAACAATTCCCTTTCTGTGACTGTGTAGTTACGCTCATAAGGTGTTAATTTGCGAGAAAAAAAAGCTACTGGAATTTCCTCACTATTGTCTGGGCAAGTTTGGGAGAGAATAGCACTGATTACAACACTAGAGACATCAGCTTCCCCAATGAACGGAAGGTCGATATCAGGATGTTGCAGAACCGAGCGGTGGTAAAAGCTTCCTTCAAAGTATCAAAAGATCTCTGAGCCTCCTTGTTCTAACAAAAGGAAACTTTGGAACTGGTCAGAGCTGTCAAAGGGGCTACCGTCTGTGAGAATGTTTTAATAAAACGACAGTAAAATTTTGCAAATCCTAAAAAGGATTGCAGAGCCTTTGTACTGTTGGGTATTGGCCAATTCATGATGGCCTTGACTTTAGATCCGCTCATCCGTACCCCAGTACTAGTAATGTCATAGCCCAAAAATTCCACCTCCTGAATGTGGAAAACACACTTTTCTGCTTTTACAACTAATTTGTGCTCTCGTAACCTTTGTAATACTTTGAAAATGTGAGTGACATGCTCTTGATATGAAGATGAATATATCAGGATATCATCTAAATAGATGACCATGAACTGGTCCAGGATATCTCTAAATATGTCATTCATAAAAAACTGAAAAGTTGCGCGGGCATTGCATAAGCCGAATGGCATAACAAGATACTCATAGAGACCGTATCGTGTCTTAAAGGCTGTTTTCCATTCATCGCCTTTGCGTATGCGTACCAAATTGTATGCCCCTCTAAGGCCAGGTTTTGTGTATACGACCGATGAGCCCAGTTGGTCCAACAGCACTGTGATTAACAGTAATGGCTACTGGTTCTTAACCGTTATAGCGTTGAGTGCCCTGTAATCAATACAGGGCCCCAGATCACCCTCTTTCTTCGGAACAAAAAACAATGGGGATGCCGCAGGGGACTGTGAAGGGCGAATAAAACCCATTTTCAGTGCCTTATCAATGTACTCCTTGAGGACTGCATCTTCCTGTTGGGTTAGGGAATAGACTCGACCTGTTGGTATTTTGGACCCAGGTAATAGTTCTATTGGACAATCGTATGGACGAAGGGGTGGTAGATGCTCCGCCCTACCTTTGTCGAATACGTCAGTAAAATCTTTGTATTTCTGTGGCACCTGAACGCTAGGAGGTTGAACAGCTCCAATGGTTGATGTTGCCTCTAATAAAGAGGTAACCGAGGAATCCCTAACCACCTCTGGTTTTTTAAAGCAATGTTCATTGCAATTAGGCGAGGGATACTGTATCTGTCCGGTTGTCCAGTCAATGAATGGATTGTGTAAAGCAAGCCAGGTTATACCCAAGATCAATTTGTACTGAGGCGCTGAGATTACATCAAAAACAACTTCTTCAAGTGTCCATTGGACTGGGTCACTGTAATCGGGATAGTTTCCTTAGTGACCAAACCAGATATTAGGATGGAACCATCTACAGTATTGACTGCTTCGGGCATGTTCTTTGCCACAGTGGGTATAGCAGCTGCTTGCAAAAAGAGATATCAATGTAATTGTTAGTAGCACCTGAGTCAAGCATCGCCTGGGTCTGGATTCTGGAATCTTGAAAACACAATTCCACAGAAATGGCGACCGGAGCGGAAGGCTTTACTGAACAGGAGTCGCTTTTGGGACTTGGCACAGGGACTCCGACTGATGCCGAGCTTTGGCGTTTCCCAGACGCTTTTTTGGTTTCTTGGGACAGGAGACCAACAAATGCTCTGCAGACCCACAATAGATACAGAGATTGTTTATGCGTCTATTTTCTCTCTCTGCGTTTGATAGACGACCATGTATGGCCCCTATCTGCATGGGTTCTAGGTCACTAGAAGACACCACCGGAGGATCTGAACGTACCATAGAAGGCATGCATGGTCTCTTTTCTCCTTTTCTGGCAGATCTTCGAGCATCTAATTGCAAGATGAGATCCAGCAATTCTGTAAATCCCGCAGGTACCACTGGAACAGTGGAGAGAGCATCTTTGAGTTCCTCGGACAAGCCTTTGTAAAAAACTGCAGCCTTCTTGTCCTCAGGCCAACTCGTCTCCACAGTTAACTGATTAAATTTGGCTAAATAGGCCAACAATGGTTGACTCCCTTGCTGAAGTCTCCAGATCAGTGGCTTGGGTAGCATATCGCATGTCGAACACCTTGCTCATCGCATCCAATAAAGCATCACAGTCATAGAGTAACGGACTGTTGTTTTGTGATAGCAGATTGGCCCAAGCAGCCACTGTGCCACCCAAATGTGATAGAACAAAAGCCGCTTTGGTAGTCCAGTCTGGAAAGGAACTTGGTCGGCAAAGAAAATGAAGGCGGCACCGATTAACAAAGGTACGATAGGCCTTGGGATCGCCAGTGAACCTCTCAGGAGGGGCCAAAGGAAACTGGGTAGGCATAACCACCTGTACTGACTCACGCAGAGGTACAAATGAGCCAGAACCAGAGGCGATCACGGCAGGAATCTCACCCCCTTGAGCTGAGGAGTGCATAGTGTCTTGTAATACGCCCATGCTGTGTCGTAAGGTATCGTGGGCAGAGACCATCTCGTTTCGTAGATCGGCTATTAGCCCTGTGAGGGCTTCCAAAGGATCCACTACCTCCATACCTATGGCTTCTGATTCTGACATGATTGCCCAAATAATTCAACTGACAACAAACTTGTAACTAGACCAAAAAGGATACAAGTAGATTGGAACCATAAAAGGATACAATTAGGATCCTGGGAGGTATTTCTTCCCCAACTTCACCAGCTGAATCCTCAAGGAAAACCCCTTTCTAATGATTACACCCTCTGCCCGATAGATGACTGCAGACAGAAACGAGGAATCATTCGAAAAGGGCAAAGAACAGAAACACTCGATGATCTGTGTAATAGAAACAACAGGGTAAGAATAGGTCTAATAAGGGTGCCTCTTTATTTCATATCACCAGATTTCCACTAACCTTATTAGGAGTCTTTGAAGAAAGAAAAGGTCCAGTGCAGTTAATCCACAATGAGAAAACAACGGCAAGGGAAAGGGAGGTTAGTAGGAATCTAAACCCGTACGGAACGAGGGTCGAAGTAGAGCCAGGTTGGTGAACTCTGGAGAGCGTCCACTAGTTCTGTGCACAAATAATCAACAGAAGCATGTCCTCCTTTTCTTAAATTGTTCAAAACAATGGGTATGATGTTTGCACTGGAAAACAAGATTGCCCTTGAAAGTAACAACGTTTGCCCTGGAATATCAGTTCTCCTCTCTGGGATGTAGTACCAAAACTGTCCTTGAACGTAATGCACAACAAAAGGATTGGTATTAAGTAATTGAAAGTTCCGAATTAAACAGCTCCCCTATATTTGTTACTGGGGAGTCACGATCGTTCACTCTGAGTCAGCTGTAGCAAAACTAGGTGAACGATGAATACACGTACTGAGTAAGTTGGTAGCAGAGAGACCACTTTGAAGGTGTGGAAACTGACGTCTGGTAATGCTGGGGAAGCTTACAGCATAGTTCCGTCTTCAAAAGCTTCCATAGAACGCATCACGTTCTCCTCTGTAGAAAGCACGCCAGGGAAACAGACATACGAATCGGCTCCGCCTTCAAAACCGCTTCGGAAAGGATAACTCGCGGGATACTAGACTGGAGCAACAACTGTTAAAGAACCAAGGACACAGTTGTATTT
This sequence comes from Ambystoma mexicanum, assembly GCF_040938575.1. Taxonomy (NCBI): domain Eukaryota; kingdom Metazoa; phylum Chordata; class Amphibia; order Caudata; family Ambystomatidae; genus Ambystoma; species Ambystoma mexicanum. The sequence goes on along the minus strand of NC_090926.1, from coordinate 1,301,126,032 downwards.
TAACTGTGGTAACATTATGAATACTTCACCGCGGCTTCAGGAAACACGAACATAAAGCATCAATCAGAAGCAGCGTGTTGTTAGAAAAAGGCACCTAAATACTATAGTCACGTAATACATAGTCACGTGACTAACATCATCACGTGGTTCTTGATTCTGTCCGGAAATCAACGCTGCTTTCCCGGGAGGGCATTGAATAGCCTCCATCTAGTGTAGAACGGCTTTGCTGTCGTTCTGAAGGCATATTGGTTCTGTCTACTCAATGGTAAGTATTTACCAGAGGAGGAGGGATCGTGAGGCGAGCAAGGCAAGTGAGGCATGACACGGTGAGACCTGCTGTCACGAGGGAGCACTGGGCTATCACTGTGAGACCTGCAGTCACCAGGGAGCACTTGGCTATCGCTGGAGAGCCCTGCTGTCACCAGGGGGCACTGGGCTATCACTTGTGAGACCTGTTGTTACGAGGGGGCAATGGGCTATCACCGGTGAGACCTGATGCACCAGAGGGCACTGGGCTATCACTGTGAGACCTGCTGTCACCAGGGGGCACAGGGCTATCACAGTTAGAACTGCAGTCATCAAGGGCACTGAGCTATCATCGGTGAAACCTGCTGTCACCAGGGAGCACTGGGCTCTCTCCGGTGAGCCCTGCTATCACCAGGGGGCAATGGGGTATCACAGTTAGACCTGCTGTCACCAGGGGGCACTGGGCTATCACTGATGAGACCTGATGCACCAGGGGCCACTGGGCTATCACTGGTGAGACCTGCTGTCACCAGGGGTACTGGGCTATCATGGTTAGAACTGCTGTCACCAGGGGCTCTGGGTATTCACCGGTGAGACCTGCTGTCATGAGGGAGCACTGGGCTATTACTGTGAGATCTACAGTCACCCAGGGAACTGAGCTATTACTGTGAGACCTGCTGTCACCAGGGGGCACTGTGCTATCACTGTGAGACCTGCTGTCACCAGGGTGCACTGGGCTATCACTGTGAAACCTGCTGTCACCAGGGGGCACTGGGGTATCACGGTTAGAAATGCTGTCACCAGGGGCACTGGGCTATCACTGTGAGACCTGCTGTTTTAATATCAGTTGTCTAAAACAGGGAGTTACAATGGACATTGACGGACGTTCGCTCAAGCTCTCAAACATTTTATATAAAAAACATTTTTATACTAAATGTTCAACATGCATGATATCATACTACGTGGCAAACAAGCAAAAATTACGAGGGGTTGTGATAGGCTTAAGGGGAACATATAAGTATACTTTGTAAAAGGGCCTGGGTTGTGATTGGGTCTCTACAGTCAGGTGGACAACTAATGCCCACCCCTAGTGCAAGTCATCTTCATAGTTAATAGATACGTAGTATATCATTGGCTCTTCGTTATTTGGCCTTCTATAGTTGGTTGCCACACTCGTGCCCTTGTGGAACATTCGACTCACTAGCAGCATGGTGCCAGTGGGTGGACTTGACCGTGTCCCCCCAACCAATTAGCCCACCATCCATCATCACCCATGCCTTCTGACATGCAGATTGTCTTTGTCTTTGAACTTGGCCTTGCAAAGTATCCTTACTCCTGAGAATATATGGGACTCTTCTCTCGAGTGTAGAGCTGCATGTACAGTTTCTATTTCCATCCAACCCCATGTGGCAGGAGACCGCAATTCGGCTCCTTTTCTAGCAATTAATTGTATTAAATGAATAAAACTTGGCACTTTTATTCCTCGCACCTTAACAAGGAACTGTTCAGCTTCTCATGTTTACTCTTCTTTAAGGATAGATAACCAGTTTTTGGCTGCTCCAGCCTTTGTCACCAGGCCAGACATCTTTCTCTGTCTTTCCTCGATCTTCAGTTGCTTTCGTGCTGCGACACAGCTTCCGATCCTCCTTTCTCCGTGGATCTGAGCTTACTAAAATTGTGACATCGAATGTTCAGATTCTATATAATGGCGGCACCGCCTGCAGTCTATTCACTACGTAAAGCCAGCCTTCTGGATTACTTAGTCTAAATGAGTTGCTGCATCTGTACGGTTATAAAATGGCTTGCATTTTCTGCAATGCTTTTTACACGTGCAATCTTCACTTCACACGTGAAAGTTACTCGATTCTTTTACTTTGACATCAGATTCTATAAGGACTATACATTCTTTTCTTCAGCCACTCTCCTCAGTGCGCCACACTTACTTCTTGTGACATCACTATCTGCTCCTTCTCTCATCTTCATATTCCTTCGGGGATCTCCTCCAAGAGATTGTCATCTCTACGGGGATGCATCACATAGGGTCTTCTCAATGCAGACCTTTTCTCGAAGACTCTTCGTGGAATGGGCACGATCACTGGTGTTATGTATGGCGCAACTTCTGGCTTCCAACATATAGGAAGGATGCGAGCGGCACTTCCTGCAGAGGCATTCAGCTGCTGCTCTAACCTACCCCCCTTTGGTTGATTCATCGACCACTCCTTCACCAGTCTCCACATGTAGACATCCTCTCTTGAAGAAGTGCTTCTTTGGAGTCCAGCTATTTACTACTCATTTCAGGGATCCTGCTGATTTTACATGTTCACCAACCCCCCAAGTTATATAGCTGCACTGTCCAATTGGACTACAACAGCCCCATCGTCCTACATACTTCTTGTGATTTCTTGGATGCAGGAACATTGTTCCCTCAGGTGCTAAGATGCTGGTTTCTATATATTTCCTGATTTCTTCATCTGTCAACCCCTTGGGTCCAAACCCTGATTTGACATCAATCATGATCTTCATTCCTACTGCCCTAATTGATGTCTTTTTGCAATGTGTAATTATTATCCTGATCACACAGAATCTAAACATCACCATCACTAATACTGCTACCAGGAAACTTTAAGATGTTCGCCATCCACTGTGGATCCCATGAGAAGATACACAAACCAACTGTCATCTGCATTGTCTTCTGTCTCATCTACCATCTGGTAGTGAAGTTTCGTCAGGTTCGTTATGGCCTCTGTCAAGGTCCCTTTCTCGTCATCATGAGAAGGTGTGAACGTGCAACATGATTCCCCAATTTAGGCGCAAACTCCTCCATCCATTGCTGTGATCATATCAAGGACATATCTGTTCTGGAGGGTCATCAGTCTTATGGCCCTCAAGTCTTCTTTGATAGCATTGAATCCCTTTATGGTAGTGTTGATTGTCTACAGGAGCTCCCAGCGAGTGATTTTCAACCATTTCACATTCTGCATCATCTGAATTCCAGGCATAAAGATAGTTGTGAATATCGCTGAAGTATGGCTGAACAACATGTGTTCATATGGACCAGCATCAACGGCTTCTATTGATTTAGCTGAAAAGTAATTCTCCCTCTTTGTTCGGTTGAGAAAATCGAGTGATCTTCTCTTCCTAATATGGGCATCTGCTTTTGGAACCTCTCCAATATTTTGGTCACTTAGTGGAATCACTAACGCTGGGACATGGATAAGCACTATAGAGCACATCTCTCCCTAGTCCTTGGGCAGCTTCATGTAGGCTCTGGACCCACAAGCCCAATAGTGGTCCATTAAGACAACTGTTCCTTCCTTCATGCCTGGAACATAAAAAATTTGGCCACACTGGTGATTCTCTCCGACCTTCCTTGTGCCATTATTTCTGAAACATAATGACGCACTCTTTAGAGGTATTATATGCAATGGTCCTCCCTTATCGTTGACCCATGTCAACAATTGTGCAATCTTCGGCCATTGATCCTTGCATTCCTTTTCTCTAGTTAACACTTCTTCCCACTGTCTGGTTATTGCTGCTGCCTTGCATACAACTAATCCCTCAGAGCCCATCCTTTGGGAGTTAGCACTGTTCCTTTAATTTGTAATTGTCCTCTTTCCCAACATATCCATATCTCTTCTTTATTCTTGCCTTGGCAATTTAACATCTTGTTTTCTTCAGTCCAGATTCCTGCTCCATTCATTCCAGGCTGTTCATATCTTATTACTTGGTGCCTTGTTTCTGGCTTCGCTCTTGTCTTTAATTCTTACACATAATTATCTTCTCTTTGATTTGTCGCTTCATTCATCCACACTAGGGATGATCTTCAACCCTGGAACTGTCCTCTTGTCTGGCAAAGTGTGAGATACGTCAGGCAAGGAGCTCTTTCCACTGGTACTGCTGTAGCTATGAACAATTTGGAAGCCCCCATGGCATAAGGTATGAGAGCGCAGACGCAGCAACTCTCCTTAGACGTTCTCTCTCCCACCTTTTCCATGTGCTGGTGCCACATGTTATTACCCATGTGCACTGTACTATCTAGATATGTGTTTATCCCATCATTATCTTCCTCTGCATTTCTCTGGTGTCTTCCCAACATAATTGTTGCAGCCCATGGAAACAACTCTAAAGTAGCTCTACTTTGGGGAGACAACACAAGGGGCTTTGGCTCATCGGTAATGGGCAAATCTACAAGAGTTCCTGGAGTGGGGAGGATCAGAGGGATATATGCCTTATTTGGATCAATGAGACAGAAAAAGCAAATCAGAAGAAACAGAAGGGAACAAAGCATAATTTTGCATATGTATATCACAAACCAACATATTAATCCCCACTACTTGTGCCATTCCAGTATTGGTTGGGCTTGCTCATTCTCCGAAATCATGCCCGTCAACATTCGTCATCTTTGTGTTTAAGGAAGGAAAAACACAATCAGGTAAGTGCAAGAGATCTGCTGGAAAAGGGACACACCACCACTATCAGATATCTGTATTAATTACACACCTGCAGCATATCAACATAGTCAATATGTAAATGCTGAAAAGGACCATTTGGTCCTTTTCAGCACAAGTAGCCTTCTGATCACAGGGACATTCTTAGGATCCTGTAAAAAAAAGTGTGAACATCAGTGTGTCTTCTGACAAGAGCAGGATAAGTTTGAAGGAATAAAACAAAATCAGCAAGTAGAAGTCTATGGGCACTTCCGTCTGACAATACCATGGATTTAACCAAATAGGAACTCAGTGAGAAACGAGTCTGAGAACTGCTCACGTTTCCAGTCATTGAATTTGAATTCTAGATTGGGCATTTTTGTAGTACGTCAATGCTTTTTAAAGTCCAATTCAAAGGATTCCTGTAACTTGGCACGGGTTGCACGACTGCTGTAATATCTATAAGGAGTGTTCAAGGTGAGTCACAGTCCAAATGCAAAATCTGCATTTATCAGTTTGTTGCCTTATCGTCCTTCTTCTTTGTCATTGACCGAGTCTGCACACACTGAAATTCTTCTTCTGGTCTTGCTTCTGGATCGATAGCTGGGGGTGCTGCGGTCTCGCCGGCATATATCTTGATGTCATTCAGGTTTATCCAAGCTCATTTGCCTTGGACCTTTACTGCTGAGGGAGTGACATTTTCAACGCAAAATGAGTGAAGTTTTTAATTAGCACGGTGTCACCAACAAATAGTCTAGGTGCTGATAATAGTTCACTTGATCCAGTTGCTGAATGGTTTTCATCTGTGTTCTGAGACGAACCCCCTTGCGCTTGAGTTGATCTGAAATGAGAGAGATGCTAGAGGTCATACATGTCAAATATTCACGTAACTCATATCCTAATATTTTTGCTGTACTCTAAGCATCACTTCTACTCATCGATGGAGGAGTCAAAGGCGTTCTCATTTGCCTTCCCGCCACTAATTCATTGGGTGTGAGCTGATGGTCCGAACCAGGCTGATTTCTTAGGGCATATACAGCTAACGGCAAGCAATATAGCTCCTGTCTTCAAAGTTATCTTAAGTTTGCCAATGCTTTCATGAAAGAGGTTGTTGAGTCTCTCACATATACTGTTCACTTGTGGGTGATAAGCAGAAGAAAACTTGTGCTTAATGCTCAGTAACAGCCCTATCTGTTCAAATCCCTCATTGACTAAATGTGGCCAATTATCGGATCTCAGCCCTTCACACACACCCCATCTTGGAAAGACGTCACATACTAAAAACTTTGCTGCACAAGTGGCATCAGGGTGTATACACAGATCTGCTTTAATCCACCTGGAGAAGGGACACACCACCACTATCAGATATCTGTATCCATTACACACCTGCAGCATATCAACGTAGTCAATATGTAAATGCTGAAAAGGACTCTTCGGTCAAGGAATTACTCCTCTAATCCTCTAATCGTTCTTAGTGTATGCCCAGCAGTAAACCTTTGATGTACGATACAGTTTACTACATAAAATGCATTGGAATAAACCAGTCTTCCGCAATTGTTGCAGGAAGACTTTCCCTAGTTAAATGTGCAGGGTAGTGCAGCTGTTCAAGCGCTACCTTTAGCAATGCTACTGGCATCACTGGCTTTCCAGTGCTGGTCTGTTGCCATAATGCTTCTGTGGGGGATAAGGAACACCCTGTTTGCTTCCATAATTCCTGCTCTTCCTGCAGTGCACTGCCTTGAATCTCGATTAATTGGATTTTTGACAAATGATTAAACCCTTCCTTCACTATCATAATCATGACCACTTTCTCTTTGACACCTGGAGTATCAAAACATGAGATATCTGGTGAATATGCAACCCTTTTGGCTTCTGTGTCTGTGGCTTCATTCCCATGAGAAATAAAATCTGTACGTTTAGTATGAGCTGCGCATTTAACAACCACTATGGTTATGGCTACTGGGAGCTGTAGTGCCTTAATAAGTCTGACCAATAAAGATGCGTGCTGCACTGGAGTGCGGTCAGCTCAGAGGTAGCCCCTTCTTTTCCAATGTGCTAGCCCTGCGTGTACGGTTGATGTCACCTAGGTGGAGTCACTGTACACTGTCACTTCCTGCCCTTCGTGATTCTCGAGCGCGACAATAAGCACTACCAATTCTGCCACTTGCGCTGAAAAGTGAGACGGTAATCTTGCACTTGTTACAATTTCAAACTCGCCATTTGCTCTATGCTTTACTACTGCAGCGCGAGAATGCCTTCCTCCATTTGTTTGATCAATTTTCAAACAACCATCAATAAAGAGAATATCTGCCCTGACAGTGAATTTTCTTTATTTAAGGTATATTGGCATAAAATTCAACGTAGTTTGTACAATCATGCACATGCTCGCCCTCGGTCACTGGCTCAGCTACAAATGTGGCAGGATACACTATTTTACATCTGACAATTTTGATCGCTGGGTTTGAAATCATTACTTCATAAGCAGAAGCTCTTTGAGATGACAATGTGCTATTTCTTTATTTGATTTAATTGATTTACAATTTTCACAAACTAACTTCAACAAAGTTATATTTCCTTCCATAATTGGTCCACAATCTAACATTACAATCTCACAAGAAATATATTTCCATCAGATATATATATTTGTCGTCTTCTTACTTTCAATACAATCACAAAAATAATGGAGATCTAGACTATTTTATTTTCCAGGTTACTTGGCTCAATTTAGGCTTCCGCTCAACTTGGACTCTTAGTTCCTTTTGTTTCTTATTTCATCATTAGGCAATAGCGGCTGATAATCAATCCCTCCTGTAGGGAACATATTGCGTATAAAAGAGACTGCAGCAATAACCCAGGCTGTCTTTTCTCCATTACCCAATGCTCCCCAACAGTCCTCTTCATCAAATGTTCTAAACGTATCCGTTAGTGGTTTCAAGTGCTTTCCCCGTTCCTTAATCAACCCAGGGCAGTAGATGTTTAATGGTTTCCACCTGGACCTTGGAGGAACAAAATCTACAAGTGTTCTCTTCTGATTTGCCCCGTATTGCATTGATCTCATTGGTATGGACCTGGTTCAATCGCATTCTCATGAAGGTTTCTCTGTATGTTCTGTTTGGGAATTTTAACAGGTAGGCTCGGAGTTGATTTAACTTTTTGTTGTTTACCGGTAGTTGCCTGGTAAGCTTGCAAGCAGCTGCCTTGTCCAAAGTACATATCCAGTCCATGAGCTTCCTCTTAACTATCATAGGATTCGATCTCAAATCCAATTCGGTGCAACCAAGATCTTCCAATTGTTTCCTGTTGTTACTTGCCCACACCGTTAGTAATTTACTGGATCCATTCGTCAGCTCTGTATTTATGATCTTAAAGATCAATGAACTTGTCAGCGATGTTTTTTTAAAAAAATAGCTTCTGACCATTCCATTCTTCAGTTGCATAGAAAGTAGAGAGACTAAATTATCTGCGGATTGTTGAAATTACTGTTGAGTTGGGAAGATGAAGTATTTTCCACCAAAATATGCCTTCCAATCTTGGCCATAGACTGAGCGGAATATCCGGCATTGTCTCTGCACCGTTGTCATGGCGCGCGCGCCATGGAAGCTATGGAGACAATGGAAAAAGGGCTAAATCCACCAGCGGTCTAGTCTTCCAGGCACCGTGCACGTCATGACGCATTTAAATAGGCGTCACACGCGGAACTCGTTGCGCTGCAACCTTGCTTCCTGGCTAGGTCCGTACGCTTGTACTCCGCTCCTGTCCCACCTGTGTTTCTCCACTGGCCTTTCCTCCTTGTCCGCCCTCGGTGGCCCTCTCCTCCCCTTTCATTCCGCCCGCTGTGGCTTCTCATTCTGCTCCGCCTCCTCTCCTTTCATTCAGCTCGAGCAGCCCGCTTTATCCCCAGCTTGTCTCGTGTGTTTCCCTTGGTTTCCTCCTGCTGTGTGTACAGCTGTCACTGTACGTTCCTTCCACCTCAGAGTACTTCAGTCCTCTTCCTCATTTCTCGCCTGTAGTATCCATCCAAGCTGCTGCTCCAGAAACCCACGCTGGAATCTCTTCCACCTGCCAACCATAGTGTCTTCTGGGAATTGGAGTCCATTCATCTTACTCCAACGGAAAGCCTTCCTGTCTTCGCATCCGTATGCTATCACATCTCAGCACACCAGGGTTTTTCAGCCACGCTTTTCCCTGGTTTTGGGGACAGGCTCCCTGAGGGCCCCCTTTGCCTTGCTGTCTACCGGCAGGCAGGGTGGCTTCCGGTGGAGCTCGTCCTAAACTCACTAAGAAAGGACTGGACCTCTGGAGAGAAAGAAGAGCCATTTCCACGGACAGTTCTTCGGAAGAACCCAGTACAGGTGAGGAGGAGGAGGAGGGAACTAAAGAGGGTATTAGTCAAGCACACAATACTCCATCGCATGACAGTTTGCAACGCCAAAGGATGGCTAGCCTAGAGCAGTATCAAGAACTGGTTAGCGCCATACAAGGGATAACTGCCGAGCTCCAAACCCTTAAGGTAGAAAACTCCACTCTTAAGGCTGACAATGCTGCCCTGAGACAACTAATGATTCAGAGAGAAGAAGTCCGGGGTGATCTCCCACTTATGCCATTACCCTGTGGGAAGTATGAAGGGAACCCCAAGAGGATCAAGGAATTCCTCAAAGCTTGTAGAGTATACTTCACCTTTCGCCCTAAGATGTATGAATTCGACCAGGCAAGGGTTGGCTTCCTCGTCTCAAACCTTGGGGGTAACGCCCTAGCATGGGCCACCCCATTGGTCACAGAAGCTGATCCAGTGCTAAATGATTACAATGCCTTTGTACTACGATTCAGAGAACGCTTCGAAAGGACCGAAGCCTTATACGCTTCGTATGAAAACATACTTGATCTCAAACAGGGCCTTTCTGATGTACAAACTTATGCCTCAAACTTCCAGAGGATAGCTTTGGAGACAGGATGGCCCAATTCAGCTAAACAAACACTCTTTAGGAGAGGGTTACATGAAGACTTGAAGGATGAACTTTCTCGGGTAGCCAGACCTTCTTCATTCCAAGAACTGGTCGCCCTAGCCCTCCAGATGGAATTTCGGATATCTGAAAGACGAGCAGAAAGAAGGAAGTCCAGACCCAATCCACACTCTACTCCCTCCTCCTACTCTCCTACCGCTCCGGAGAAGTCTCATCTCCAGACTGAAGAACCCATGCAAATAGGTGCAGCAAGGGGTCCCCTTAGTGCTGAAGAAAGAAAGAGACGAAAAGACCTAAGCTTGTGCATGTACTGTGGTTCTGAGAAGCACCTTCTTAGAGACTGTCCAGAAGTACCTCCCAGAAGATCGGGAAACGAAGGACCCCGACCCTGAGCAGGGACATGGAAGGGGCTTCGCTTGCTAATCCCTGTGTTACAAGTCCACCCATAACATGTAACCCCTCTAACCAATTTATGGTCCTGAAGATCATTCTGGAATGGACAACAACTCATGCAGTAGAGTGTCTCGCTATGCTAGACTGCGGTGCAGCTGGAAATTTTATGGACGACCTATGGAGTAGTAAATACACCATTCCCAGAAGAGAAAAACCACAACCCATACCCGTAGAAGGAGTAGACGGTACCCCTCTGTCTTCTGGTCTCATCCGACAAGAAACCACAGAAGTCGTGGTTAAGATGAAGACTCATCAGGAAAGCCTGGTGTGTGATTTGATAAAGGCAGCTCACTTTCCAGTGATATTCGGAATACCCTGGTTAAGAAAGCACAATCCAGGGATTGACTGGGTAACCAACATAGTGGAATTCAGGACAGACTTTTGTGTGCAGTCCTGCTTGAAAGAAGAAGGACAACATTCACATCAGGGAGATGCAGTGCCTGCAAGAAGTATCAACTCCATTCCTGTGACCTATCAAGAATTCACCGACATCTTTACAGATACTCAACCCAGACCCCTTCCTCCACATCGAGCCGAGGATTGTAGGATCGATCTTGTACCCAATGCTGTGGTTCCTTTTGGGAGAATGTATCCCTTATCACTTCCTGACAAGGAAGCATTAAGGGACTACCTAGCAAGTAATTTACAGAATGGCCTGATACAAGAATCCACTTAATCGGCTGGAGCCTCCCTGTTCTTTATCCCAAAGAGAGGAACAAAGGAGCTAAGACCGTGTATTGACTTTAGGGGCCTGAATAGTCAAACCATACGAGACAGATACCCAATGCCTCTGATAAAGGAGATCATGGAAGCAGTACAAGGGACTAGATGGTTTACCAAGTTAGACCTCAGAGGGGCCTATCATCTCCTACGAATCAAACAAGGGGAGGAATGGAAGACCGCCTTTCGTACTCCTTTAGGTCATTTCGAGTACAAGGTAATGCCCTTTGGGTTAGTCAAGGCGCCAGCCCAGTTCCAAAGATTCATGGACAAAGTCTTCAGTGATCTTCTGTTTAAATCCACGGTAGTCTACTTGGATGACATCTTGGTTTACTCGTACACGTTAGAACAACATCGTCTACATGTAAGGGAAGTACTCAAGAGACTACGAGGCCATCACCTGTTAGCCACACCTGAGAAATGTCTTTTCGAGGTTTTTACAGTTCCGTACTTGGGCTTTATTCTGTCAGAAAACTGCATCGAGATGGATCCCAACAAGACAGCATCCATTAACAATTGGCCTGTTCCCAACTCAGTTAAAGACATCCAGAGGTTCTTGGGTCTGACTAATTTCTATCGGAAATTCATCACAGGCTTCTCCAACATAGTCTTACCTATTACGGCTTTGCTAAAGAAGGGGGTGAAATTCCATTGGACAACCAAAGCTGATTCCGCCTTTAACCAGCTCAAACAAGCGTTCACCTCTGCACCTATCCTCAGGCAGCCTGACCAGTCTCAGCCCTTTATCGTAGAAGCTGACGCCTCACAAGGGGCCATTGGGGCAGCTTTGCTACAACGGAAGGAGGACCAACTCGAACATCCCATCGCCTATTATTCCAGAACACTCACCTCTAGTGAAAGAAACTATTCGGTGATTGAAAAGGAACCTTAACAATTAAACAGGCTTGTGAGGAATGGCGTCATCTGTTGCAAGGAGCAAGGTACCCATTCCAAGTTCGGACAGACCCCAGGAACCTAAGTATTCTCCAACAAATGGAATGCAGAAACTCTTGTCATGCTCGTTGGGCTTATTTCTTCTCCCAATTCGATTTTGTACTTACATACTTACCTGGTAAAGAAAACCACTTAGCTGATGCACTCTCCCACAGCTACGGAGAAGAATCTGGGAACTACACAGAACAGGAATGTCTACTCAATGGGAAGAGTTTTATTGGAACCGTCAATAGTTATTTACAACAAGTATTGAATGCCCAAAAGACTGCATCTCTTCCAAAGGATCCCTCTCTAGCCTATAAAGGGGAATACCTATTCAAAGACGACTTGCTTTACCTGCCCACCCAAGATCTCCAGAACCAAGCAATATCTTGGTGCCATGATCTGCCTATGGCTGGACATAAAGGTCGTGCTTCCACACTGGATTTGCTGAAAAGGAGATTTTGGTGGCCGACAATGAACAAGGACGTAGTGAAGTACGTCTCCACCTGCCCCATATGTGCTCAAAGCAAGCACAGTACGTCTAAACCATTGGGGCTTCTACAACAAGATGACCCATCTACCTGACCCTGGCAACGAATATCCATGGATTTTATTGTTGATTTACCCAAATCAGAAGGATGTTCAGCAATCATGGTTGTTGTAGACTCCTTCAGTAAACTAGCTCATTTCGTCCCACTCAAAGGTATTCCTTCGGCAACTACCACAGCGGACGTATTCCTGAAGGAGATAGTCCGTCTCCATGGTCTACCGTCCTCTATAGTGTCCGATAGAGGAACACAGTTCACCTCTAAGTTCTGGACAACCTTGTGCAAACAGTTACATATTCAGAGGGCGTTATCTTCTGGTTTTCACCCTGAAACTAATGGACAGACTGAACGCCTCAACGCTACACTTGAACAGTTTCTAAGATGTTACTGTAACCAGAATCAGGACAACTGGTATCATCTCTTATCAGTGGCAGAATTCTCATACAACAACACCAAACATACTGTAATAGGAATGAGTCTTTTTAAATGTACCTATGGGTACGAACCCAAACATATCCCATTCTCTACAGTTCAACCCACCAATGTACCTACCATAGACCTACTGCTAAACACCCTTAAACAAACTCATAAGGCTGCTCAAGAAACCCTGTCAGTCAGTCGTCAGACTTATAAGAGATGGGCTGATAAGAACAGAAGACCAAATCCCGATTGGAAAGAAGGAGACAAGGTATGGCTGTCCACTAGATATCTCCCCAGAAGAGTCCATCCTGGTAAATTCACTCCTAGATATATCGGACCATTTTCCATAGAACAGAAGATCAATCCTGTAGCCTTCCGGTTAGCCCTCCCAAACTCTCTTCGAAGGGTACATCCGGTATTCCATACCTCGCTTCTTAAAGAGTATAAACCTGATCCTTTCTCCAGAACCATCAAAAAAAATATACCCAGTGAGGAGGATGACACCCAAGAGTATGAGGTTTCACGCATCTTGGACTCTCGATACAAACACGGTGTCCTGCAATACCTCATCTTATGGAAGGGATACCCTTGGACGGAAAGATCGTGGGGACCAGCGAGAAATCTACATGCCTCCAGACTCCTACGCAAGTTTCACAGACTCCGTCCAGGTAAGCCTGGAGGAGGACCTTGGCGAAGGGGTTATACTGTCATGGCGCGCGCGCCATGGAAGCTATGGAGACAATGAAAAAAGGGCTAAATCCACCGGCGGTCTAGTCTTCCACGCACCGTGCACGTCATGACGCATTTAAATAGGCGTCACACGCGGAACTAGTCGCATTGCAACCTTGCTTCCCGGCTAGGTCCGTACGCTTGTACTCCGCTCCTGTCCCGCCTGTGTTTCTCCACTGGCCTTTCCTCCTTGTCCGCCCTCGGTGGCCCTCTCCTCCCCTTTCATTCCGCCCGCTGTGGCTGCTCATTCTGCTACGCCTCCTCTCCTTTCATTCTGCTCGAGCAGCCCGCCTTATCCCCAGCTTGTCTCGTGTGTTTCCCTTGGTTTCCTCATGCTGTGTGTACAGCTGTCACTGTACGTTCCTTCCACCTCAGAGTACTTCAGTCCTCTTCCTCATTTCTCGCCTGTAGTATCCATCCAAGCTGCTGCTCCAGAAACCCACGCTGGAATCTCTTCCACCTGCCAACCATAGTGTCTTCTGGGAATTGGAGTCCATTCATCTTACTCCAATGGAAAGCCTTCCTGTCTTCGCATCCGTAGTGCTATCACATCTCAGCACACCAGGGTTTTTCAGCCACGCTTTTCCTTGGTTTTGGGGGCAGGCTCCCTGAGGGCCCCCTTTGCCTTGCTGTCTACCGGCAGGCAGGGTGGCTTCCGGTGGAGCTCGTCCTAAACTCAATAAGAAAGGACTGGACCTTTGGAGAGAAAGAAGAGCCATTTCCACGGACAGTTCTTCGGAAGAACCCAGTACAGGTGAGGAGGAGGAGGAGGGAACTGAAGAGGGTATTAGTCAAGCACACAATACTCCATCGCATGACAACCGTAGGTTAAGGTAGGGACTACCTTGCCCTTGTAGAAATGTATAGCTGCGTCCATAGAGAAGCAACCGTATCTCTTATCCATTAGCTTTGCTTGAGTAGCCAGTGTTTTCACGTTTCCCAGCAGGGCTTCTTGTAGAGGAGTCTCGACAGAGCTGTTGTTAAATGTAATTCCCGGGTGGTTGAACCTTTCAACCTGGACGATCCTGTTGGGCCTCAGAAACTATGTAAAAGACTTTCTCCGAATGTTTCCTTTTTGAAGGCACATTATTTTTGTCTTATCCGGTTTTATCTCCAGATAATTGAAGGTGGCATATCTCTGGAAACCATCTAGCTGGTGTTCTAGGCCAATTTTTGTTCGATCCATCAGTATGAGATCGTCTGCGTATAGGAGTCTCGTCACTTTCGTATTGCTGATGTTCGGAGGGAAGGATTTCAATTGAGGTTCAAAGTTCTGGATATGGGAAACGTAAAAATTGCAGATCGCGGGAGCCAGAGGACATCCTTGCTTTACCCTTCTTGATGTCAAAATTGCGGTTGATAATAAACCTGTGCGGGTTTAGATGCACTCTTATTGTGGTATCTGAATGTAACGCGATCAAGGGCTCTATTAAGTTACCTGGACAGTTCCTCTATGCCAGTTTTTTACACAGAAGGTCACGATTGACCCAGTCAAAAGCCTGGACCAGGTCAACAAATGCATTAAAGATCTTCAATCTGCTTTGTTGGATTTTTCATTTTAAAATACTTAACAGCATGACATTAGCTGTTCCAACATTTTTAACAAATCCAGTTTTGAATGGGCCGGTCCAGCCAAATGCTTTTTGTCCAATCTAGAAATTTCACTAATAGCAGTATCCAAAGGTTTTCCCTATCACGTCTAACAACGTGATAGGACGATAGTTCTTCGGATCATCTTTTTTTCCTTTCTTGAAGATGGGTACTATCATCGTTGTCCTCCATGACTCTGGTATTAAATGTTGGTGTGACATGTTCTTAATCACTGAATGTACAAAATAGGCCAATTTTTCAGGATGTTCCTTCAACATTATGTTAGTTAGTCCATCAGGGCCTAGAGCTCTTGATGGGTTCAGTTTTTGTATCTTTTCTAAAATGGTTTCACATCATGATGGAATGAGCGTTCTTTGCTTTCATTTGGTGTTAATGGTAGATTGATCAATGTTGGTCCTCCAGGGAAAAGAGCTGAGAAATGTTCCTTCCAAGCAGATTCACTGACGTTTTGTTGGTGGTCAAGGGTATTGGGTATAGTTTGCTTAATTATAGACCAAAAGTCTTTAGACTTTCTTCCACTTAGTACCCGAAGCATTTGCTCTAAGTCTTGTTGGAGCATTACATGTCTTCGAGAAACTATCCAGGTTTTGTGTGCCCGGCATACATTATTGATTGTAGTTTGAGGTCTTCCTGGTTTGATTTGGCTGCTGCTCACTTCATACGCCTCACTTGTCTTCGTTTTTCCACTAAGATGTTATCGTAGGTTTGACAACCTTGTTTTTTTATTTTGTCGCCACCTAATTTTTTGACACTGAAGCAGTCCAGTAGAGACACATTCTCCCTGCCTTCTCCTTCATTAGAGGTGGCTGAGGTGTATTCATTAGTTACTACTTTGATGCCTTTACTCTTTAGTCTGAGTAGATTACCCCTATTGTTTACTTCCACAGCCGCCTTGATGAATCATTCAGCTCGTTAGTTAAAAGATTGCGATCACTATTAGCTGTCCTGACGACCTTGTATCTTTTAATGTATGTTAACAGTTCTCTTGATACATAAATGTGGTCAAGGTCAGCCGACTGGTCACCTCTTTCCCGGGTTGGTACTGATGGTTTTCCATGGTAATCCATAATTTCTAATGGGTGCAGGTCTCATATAAATTCCTTTACTCCCTGTAAATGTGCGTTATTCTCTATCCAGGTTTCCATCCTTTCCTTTCATTCTTCAAATGATTCCTGGGCTCTACCCTCACTGGGCTCTTCAATCAGTCGTAGCGCCTGTCTGGGGTAACATCTCTTCAACTGATTGATATGGACCCATTACTCTTCCGTATGTTCTCCTTTAGGGATGCAAGTCTTATAGGTGACAGGCGAGATTTTATCGACAATTTCAAAGGCACTGCGCCAAGAAGTGGAGGAACTTCTGCTCCTTTGTCTGGCTCCTTTGGAAATTGTACAGGTAGACCCTGTCTCTTTCCTCATACTCCTTCTTGGTAGTTTTCAAGTCTTAGTAGGCTTTCATTCCTACTGCCAACTTTTCAAAATTGCACTGAGCATAAGCAAAAGTATGCTGAAGGTGGTTCCTTAAATTCTCAATGTACTCATGTATAGTGGACGCGTTGATCAGGGTCTGCTCTTCAGTTCTGTAGAGCAGATGCAGAGGTAGCACAATTTTTCATCCAGTCTTGAGCTCAAATGGAGACATTTTTGTTGCAGAAGACGGCAAGGACCTGATGGCCACTAGGACGAGCGGTAATCAGATGTCCCATATTTGTCCAGAGTCCACCACTGTCATGCATGCTGGACATATCTCTGGACCGGGAACAACCTCTCCATACAGAATGAGTTACGCCCATAGAACCGCTAGACCGTTCTATTCTAAATGGAGGTTGTTTGATGCATTGCCAGGAAAACGACGTCTGCATTTTTCACGTCGTTAAATTCACGTGACTTAGTTCCATCATGTGTGTTACGGCAGTACGTACATAAAGCAGCGTGGAAACGTCGCTCGCTGCTTCTGATTAAATAATTTTTGGCGTTTTTGTAGCTGAACTCTGGACCTGCGTCCCCGCTTTCCCTTCAGCTACTTCTTTGGCCTTTTGTAGCGTGTTTTCCTCCACATGCTAATTCCTGGAGCCGTGTATCCGGTTCGCGTTCTTATCCACACGCGGACGCTGTCTTCAAGCGCGGTTGTCCTGGGCTGCGTGTATCCTGTTCGTGTGCCAAATTTCCACGCGGACGCTGTCTTCAAGCGCGACTGTCCTGTGCTGCGTGTGTCCTGTTCACGTGCCAAATCTCCACGCAGACGCTGTCTTCAAGCGCGACTGTCCTGGGTTGCGTATACTCTGCTATTCTGTTCGTGTTCATCTCCATACGCAAACGCTGTCTCCAAGCGCGGCTCTCCTGGCTGCATGTACGCTGTCGCGTGCAATCCTGCACGTGGTTTTCTGAACTACTTTGAACCTTTGGTACCTGTGATAATTAACAGGTGAACTTCTATTTTTTGTTCTTCGTGGGAAAGGAAGTATTTCATGAACTATTGGAAGGTGATTGTGCACAGTACTTTGGACGCTATCCTGTGGGGCACCAACCCGGTATCTAGCATGAGCCTCATGCCGTTCGGGATAAGTCTCCCTTACTAATCTTCCCCTCCTTTGTCGTTGGTTCAACTCCTGGTTTTCTTCAAGAGACTTTTGTTGGATACTTCAGTTCTAGCCATAAGGTCAGTGTTTTGAATTAATGCTAATACTGTGCTATCATAGTGAGTTGAGTTGGGACAGTTTCTTATGATACTTTATCTATCCTAGGCTGACCTCCGATACAATACCCACGCCCTTTCCAGTGATCCATCTCTCTGCCTGTTTCATCAGTCAGAGAGTTGTATCATTTGGAAGGTCTAATTTGACTTCCCTACAATCAAGTCGTGTGAACAAGGATTCGGAAGAGCCCTACCAATTGTATACTTTTTTGGTTACCGTATCCTTTTCAATTGATACATTGGTGATTTATGACAACCACAAACTTCTTCAAGATGCCCACAATTGTTTTATTGTACCTCTCAACTCCTCCTCTTGATGCTTGCGGTAGGCAATGTGGAGTTTTCTCTTTACCTCTAGTATCTCCCACATCATGGTCATCATCTCGCTGGTAAAATGACTTCCCCGGTCCAACTCAATTCCAGGGGAAGGCTGATACAAGAGAAGATGTGGTTGATCATTAGTGTGACAGCTGTCGCCGCCTTACAAATCGGAGCCGGAAGACAGTCTACCCACTTGGTAAACATGCATGTTACAGTCAACATGTGCTTGTTTCCTCTAGAGGAGCGAATCGCTCGCCCGATGAAGTTGACTTGCAAATCCAACCATGGCAGTGTCATTCCCCTTTTCTTTTTTTCTGTAGGAGAGCTCTGTGTATGAGAGAACTTGTCTGAAACTGAGAACACACAAGACACCCCTTTAAGAAGATGTTGAGGTCCTGGCCCATGAGTGGTCAATATGCAACCTTGCGCAATATTTCTAATATTGTATGAAACCCCCTATGACCGGCTGTCGCCACGTCATGGGCGTGACTTAACACCAGGCTTTGGAAGGAGGTAGATACTGCCCACTGGTCACATCCAGATATGGATCTCCGTACAAACAAACCGTCTTGGATTCGGAACATTTTGTAAAACTTCATCAGCACCCAGAGATCCTCCTTCCCGATATAATCAGATTCAGTCAGAGGAAAATTCACAGGGTCTTCAATATGTTCATAACATTTCCCAATAATTGGGTCCTCTTTTTGTGCAGTAATCAGCTCTGCATCTGGGGTTTCTTTACTCCACTGGGCAGTTGAGATGGGTTTGGGCCCTGGTGACAGCGGTGACCTGGATTTCACCCAACAGGGATTCTGTTTCTATGAGATCCCCATGAATGGCCCTAGTTGTTGGCCAACTGATCAGCCAAATCATTTCCAGTCTTGTCTGGTCCCTCTATTTTGGCATGACTTCTGACCTTTTTCGAATAGATGGTCATCTCATTAGAGGTTACCAGATCATCAATTGATTCAATTAATTTCCCATGCTTTAGCGGTTTATGGTTTGCACATAGTATGCCTCAATTTTTCCATTTGATCAGGTGTTCCACAAACCCATTCCTGACATAATCAAAGTCAGTAATTATGACTACTTCTTTGACTTGGTGTGTGCTGCAGTGAGGATGGCGTGATGTACCGTCATCAACACTGCCACCTCACTACTTTGGGGACCTATTTTGTACCCAGCAGAGGGTTCCAGGGCATCATTCACCCAGGCATTCCCAATGCCAGCCACTAATTATTTTTCCCCGTGATTCTCAACATGGTAGGACCGGCTATCCACATACACTCTGGGTATCCCCTGACACGTGTCTTCCTCATAGACTTTGTGCGGAGAAGTAAGGTAGGCCTCCATATTGTCATTTGTCCTTAGACTTATGTCCTCGAGATGGTTTTCCTGAGTGCAGTCATGCATGTCATATCGGACTTCCAAAGGAAAACCTTGCATGGACAGAATCCAGGAAGTAATTCCAGAATTACTCATGTTCCCTCTTCGAATTCGGTCCCTTTGTAAGTATTGCAACGATTGGTGAGCAGTCTCCACTATTATGTGCCCCCCCTGGATGAATGGGCGGTAATTCTTCAATGCCCACATCGTGGCCAGGAGTTCCTTTTCGCAATCATTGGGTTTTTCCTCCAAAGAGGACAAAGTCTTGCTTGCGTACGAGATTACTTTGTTGACCTTGTCGTGCTTTTGGTACAATATCGCTGTTAGGAAAGTATCTGAGAACCACTTATCCAAGAAGAACTCCTTGTTCTTTATGGGGTTAGCCAAACAAGGGGCTTTGGAAAGGCTTCTTTTGAATTGTTTTACTGCCTCGGATTGTTCCAGACCCCTCCCCCACTTGACTCCGTACTTTAATAAATGGACCAAGGTTCGAGGGTAGTAGGGTCTTTTAATTTCAACAATGCTTCCACCTTTTTCATCTGTGGAGTAAGACCCTCAGGGGTGATTTTGTGCCCTAAGAAGTTCACGCATTTCTTACACCACTGTGCCTTCTGAAAGGATAGTTTTACTCTGGCTTTCTGCAGCTGGGTCAGAACATAGCGTATTTCAGATATGTGCTGCTCCACAGTTCAGCTCTTGATTAAGACATCATCCACATAGGAGAGAGTGAAGGTGTAAGAAAGCAGAGTGTGCAGGGTAGAATCCCGGTAGAGAGGGGGAGGGAGAGAGTGAAGGTGTAAGAAAGCAAAGCGTGCAGGGCAGAATCCTGATGGAGAGGGGGAAGGAGAGAATGAAGGTATAAGAAAGCTGAGTGTGCAGGGCAGAATCCTGATGGAGAGGGGGAAGGAGAGAGTGAAGGTGTAAGAAAGCAGAGCTTGTATGGCAGATTCCTGATGGAGAGGGTGAAGGAGAGAGTGAAGGTGTAAGAAAGCAGATTCAGCAGAGTGTGAAGGGCAGAATCCTGATGGAGAGCGGGAAGGAGAGAGTGAAAGGGTAAGAAAGCAGAGCGTGCAGGACAGAATCCTGATGGAGAGGGGGAAGGAGAGAGTGAATGGGTAAGAAAGTTGAGTGTGCAGGGCAGAATCGTGCTGGATAGTGGGAAGGAGAGAGTGAAGGTGAAAGAAAGCAGAGCGTGCAGGGCAGAATCCTGATGGAGAGGGGGTAGGAGAGCGTGAAGGGGTAAGAAAGTAGAGTGTGTAGGGCAGAATCCTGATGGAGAGTGTGAAGGAGAGAGTGAAGGTGTAAGAAAGCTGAGCGTACAGGGCAGAATCATGATGGAGAGGAGGAAGGAGAGAGTGAAGGTGTAAGAAAGCAGAGTGTGCAGGGCCGAATCATGATGGAGAGTGGGAAGGAGAGAGTGAAGGTGTAAGAAAGCGGAGCGTGCAGGGTAGAATCCTGATGGAGAGGGGGAAGGAGAGTGAAGGTGTAAGAAAGCTGAGCGTGCAGAGCAGAATCATGATGGAGAGGGTGAAGGAGAGAGTGAAGGTGTAAGAAAGCAGATTCAGCAGAGTGTGAAGGGCAGAATCCTGATGGAGAGCGGGAAGGAGAGAGTGAAAGGGTAAGAAAGCAGAGCGTGCAGGACAGAATCCTGATGGAGAGGGGGAAGGAGAGAGTGAATGGGTAAGAAAGTTGAGTGTGCAGGGCAGAATCGTGCTGGATAGTGGGAAGGAGAGAGTGAAGGTGAAAGAAAGCAGAGCGTGCAGGGCAGAATCCTGATGGAGAGGGGGTAGGAGAGCGTGAAGGGGTAAGAAAGTAGAGTGTGTAGGGCAGAATCCTGAGGAGAGTGGGAAGGAGAGAGTGAAGGTGTAAGAAAGCTGAGCGTGCAGGGCAGAATCATGATGGAGAGGAGGAAGGAGAGAGTGAAGGTGTAAGAAAGCAGAGCGTGCAGGGCCGAATCATGATGGAGAGTGGGAAGGAGAGAGTGAAGGTGTAAGAAAGCGGAGCGTGCAGGGTAGAATCCTGATGGAGAGGGGGAAGGAGAGTGAAGGTGTAAGAAAGCTGAGCGTGCAGAGCAGAATCATGATGGAGAGTGGGAAGGAGAGAGTGAAGGTATAAGAAAGCAGAGCGTGCAGGGTAGAATCCTGATGGAGAGGGGGAAGGAGAGTGAAGTTGTAAGAAAGCAGAGTTTGCAGGGCAGAATTCTGATGGAGAGTGGGAAGGAGAGAGTGAAGGTGTAAGAAAGCAGAGTGTGCAGGGCAAAATCCTGACGGAGGAGGTGGAAGGAGAGAGTGAAGGGGTAAGGAAGCAAAATCAGCGGAGTGTGCAGGGCAGAATCCTGATGGAGAGGAGAGGGGGTAGGAGAGCGTGAAGGTGTAAGAAAGAAGTTACTTGGGAGAAGACAATCCTTTAAGAGGTTTAGAAGTAAGGATGTTGCACAAATTTGAAGCAGGGAACGTGGTCCAAAGAGGGCTTTTCCAAGAATGGGATTATAACCCAATGTTGGACGGAAGGGAGAAAAGTAGAGGAAGCCAGAGAAGAAGGCGTGGATAGATTGAAGGAACTAGAGCAGAAGGGGTAGGATCAACATTGTGAAGCGGTAGGATGGGCAGGGGGTAGAAATGCAGCAGTGCCAGAGTCCATAAGAAGGGAGAGGGGGAGGAAGAGAAGGAAAAGCAGGGAAGAAGAGTGAAGTGATAGTAAAAAAAATCAGTCGAGGAAAGGGCTGATGAGAGAGTGGGATCTGGAGTAGAAGGAGAAAGCTGGCGACAGAGAGAAAGATGGGGGATAACCAGCACTGTTTTTTAGCAGCGAGTGATGGAGAGTGATGAGATGAATGCAGCGAAGCTAAGGTCCTCAGAGTGCCAGTGTAGATTTGAGCTCCCAGGGACCTTCCCATTGCAGGCTCTAGGCCTTTAGCTGGTAGGATTTGCGGCCGGTGTTGGTTGCTGGCGTGTTCCGTTCCCCAACTTCTCACATGCTCGTCTCTGGGTCTAGATAGATTTCAGCCTGGTTTGTGCTGCTGCCCCTCCCTCGTGCATGGAAGTCTGGCAGTCCTGTTAAGGGGGGCAGGGCTGCACTGCTAAGCTGGGTCTTGCAAAGTTGCGTGTTCAGGCAGGGCGTCAAGGTAATGGGGCAGGCCCTCCATCCACAGTGTGTGGGGAGGTACAGCTGGGTAGGGACACCAAAGCACACATCACTGCAATGCAGCAATTAAAGATCCTGGTAGTCATGCACGAAGTGGATGCACAGGTGTGGACTCAAGAATGAGCTGTTCCCAAAGGGGTACCGGACAGCCCTGGCAACTGCAGCCCTCAGTCATGTTACGTTGTAAGTTACAGTGCGCATGCGCAAGCCTCATTCCGGGCTGCGCATGGGCTTTTGGCAATAAACGCGTCCCGTACGGCAGTTGCCGCCGGGACCTCACAAACAGCAGATGTGACTCTGTGTCTCCATGAGTGAGTGCGTGTCTGAGTGCGAGTGAGGCGCCCCGAGGAACGGCCGAGCCCTAACATTGGCGACTAGGACGGCTGCCACGAGAAAGCAGATTGGTGTGTGCGAGCGCATCGAGCACATGTCTTCTCCCTGATGCAGTCCGGACCCGACACGATAGCGGGCAGCCGTCTTGGATTTTGGCTCGTGGCGTAGTTGCGGCCCGCGAGGGTGCTCGTGCGCTACCCATGGGCTGAGAAAAAGAAAATTAATCATTTTTGAAACCCTCGTGGTCCTCCAGTCAGGAAGGCCGCGGTTCTGGTCCGTGAGGACCCCTCATTCTCTGCATATTGGGGAGCATGCTGTCCAAGCCCAGAAACAGGGCCACTGGATTCCACTGATGGTGGTGCCTACTGCATTTCACCGTCTTCACGCCCAGGCTTGGGGTCCACGATGCAAGACACTCGGGAAGAACAGGTTTGCGGCCTCTATCTTGAAGTGAGGTGCCTGTGCGACCTGCACGTATGGCGAACAGCGATGGTGAGGCGCCCGCACCGGCAAGAGTGACCCGACGACAGCATGGAACATTGGCACCCATGTAGGAGTTTGATACCTCCGGCCCATCCTCCAAGTTGGGCCCCAAGTGGCTCATATGGATAAACAAATTGGACTTGTTTTTCAGAGTGACAGGGGAGGCCGATGATGACGCAAAGGTGGCGACATTATTGTACTTGGCAGGTACGGAAGTTCTGCGCATTTACGAGCCTTTGAACCTTCAAGTAGTGACGTATGCCGCTCTCAAAACTACGCTGCAAAACCACTTAATCCCTCTGTCAAATGTGGATTCTGACAGGTTCGTAATGTGCGGGGAGAAACAATACGATGACGAGTCCCTGGATCAGTTTTGCGCATGTCTGCGTCAACTGTCGAGCACTTGCAGGTGGGACAAATGAGGAGGTTATGATTAGGAACCAGGTGATACAGGGGTGTAGCTCCAGCAAGCTAAGGAGGCAGATCCTGCGAGAGCCAGGCATGACATTAAAGCAAATCTTGGACAATGGCAGGGTGTATGAGCTCGGAGAGAGCAGAGGTGCGAAAATGGACGCTGCAGTACGCCCGGGCAAAGGAGAAGAAGCGTTTGCCATAGGGAAGTCGACCCCATCGAAATCACGCTGGAGCCAAAAGCGCCAAGAATCATCCTCTACACAGGGCACCCCAGCGATATGCCAGTACTGCAGGTATGACTTACCACACATAGAAGACTGTCCGGCAAATACAAGGGTTTGTGGGAGGTGCAGCACGTCTAGCCAAGAGACGAGGATGTGCCGAGCGGCATCTCCGGTGACTACGCACAGAGGACCCACAAGGGCGAGTGGGAGCGGTTTCAGGAGACCGCAGAGCGTTGCCACACTGGAACAGGATGTTCAGAGACTAAACATTGCAGGAGGAAGACGACGAAGAGATCTTTTTCATTTCGAACCTTGCCATGGGATCCAAGAAGAGGAGGCAACCCACTTGTGTCGTAGACATTCAGGGTGCCCCCACACCAGTACTGATCGACACAGGGGCCTCCATGTGTGTGTTGACTGCGGAACACTACAAGGCTATCCCGGGCCCACCACCGTTAGATGAATCGAAGGCCAGGATCTACACATTTGGGGGTAACACGCCTCTGCCGATACAGGGCGTATTTGTTGCACCAGTGACTGATGGCACAAATGCAATTAAGGCTTGTTTCTACATCACCGACGTCAGTCCGCATTCGCTTCTGAGCTGTGCCGATTCGGAGGCCCTCAACATTGTACACTTTGCACTGGCAGTGTATCAGGCGGATATCGAGCAACTCCTTGGCAAGTTTACAAACATCTTTGAAGGGGTGGGCAAACTGAAAGTGACCCCAGTGCGCCTACATATTGATGAAACAATACGACCCACGACACTCAAACACCAGAGGATACCCTTCCACCTCAGATCACAAGTGGAGAAGGAGCTGCAGTTGCTCATTGAGATGGATATTATTGAAAGAGTTGAGGGGCCAACACCCTGGGTCTCGCCCATTGTCATGGCGCCTAACCCGCAGCAACCAGGTACAGTCCGAATCTGTGTGGATATGTGACTCCCGAATGCGGCTATAAAACGTGAATGGCCACATCACGCCGACACTAGATGACATTGTGAGCGAGCTGCAAGGGGCCGAGGTTTTTTCAAAGCTTGACCTGCGATCCGGGTATCACCAGCTAGAGCTCCACCCGGACTCGCGATACATAACAACTTTTACCACTCACGAAGGACTCTTATCAGGTCAAGCGCCTAAACTTTGGTGTGTCCTCTGCCGCTGAAGTGTTTCAGAGCACGATAAGAGGAGCGCTGGCTGGCCTCAAGGGAGTGCTCAACATGAGCGATGACATTCTGGTGTTTGCAGCATCGCAAATGGAACACATGAAGCGGCTAGAGCTGACACTGCAGAGGCTAAGGAGTTGGGCCTGACGCTACATCGTGGAAAGTGCGAGTTTTTCCGGGATCCCATTGGATTCTTTGGATTAATCTTTCACGCAAATGGGATATCACCTAACCCGGAAAAAGTCTGCGACATCCGGGAGGCCGCTGCGCCTCAATCACCTACTGAGGTGTGCAGCTGCCTCGTAATGGTCAACTATTGTGGATGCTTCATAAAAGGCCTCGCCTCACTGTCAGACCCACTCCAGGCCTTGACAAAGAACAACGTACCATGGTCATGGGACAGTAAGGAGTAGGAGGCGTTCCGGGACATAAAGAAAGCACTCTCGGATCAGAACACTATGGCATATTTCGACCCACAGTTGAATCAGAGATTGTGGTGGATGCCAGCCCGGTGGGGTTGGGAGTTGTACTCATGCAAGAGGACGCCCGGGGAAACATGCGCCCCATTGCCTATGCAAGTAAGGCCCTGACAGACACTGCAAGATGATATTCACAAATCGAAAGGGAGGCGCTAGCTGTTAGGCGGAAACCTGTGCAGTTCCCTCTGGGACCACTGCAAAAGATTTAGGACTACAGGTGTTTGGCAGTAAACCCACTTGGTAGCAGTCTGTATCACACATATTCACTTGGTAGCTGTGGCTGAGCAGTCAGACTTCCCTCAAGAAGAGTTAGGCAGTATGTGGAGTATACAAAATAGGGCAATCTACACAGTAGAACAAGCTGACACGGAACAAGGCTTCGGTGTAAAGATATAAAGGTATTTATTTATAACAGCACATCTATGAAAAACACTCTGGCACTAATACGGCAAACAACTTCAATCACAATTACTTATACGAAGAAACAGATCAATCCCCCTAACAATGGTTTGACAAGTCTAGGTTCACCGCCATCACTTATTTGCAGACAGAGGTGAATGCTTTAACCTAGATGGCACTCTAGTATTCGTTAGGATGGGAGAGAAAAATAAGGCAGGTTATGAAATCAACTCAGTACCAATACTTTACGGACTAATGCAAGGCAAGTAAGGCAGGGTCTACTGCAGATCACAAAGTTCAGAGGCCAGGCCTACTCAGGGAGAGGCAAGGCGATATGTCCCAAAAAGTGTCTCAGTGGAAATGCGCTTCGAGTCTTTATCGCAAATTGTTATGGAAAGTTTGGACCAGTTCAGAACAGAAAGTTAAAGAAAGCTTGGATGCGACCCAATGGAAAGGTGAGGATTAAGACACCTCACTCTATCCGGCAGAAAGGGAAGTCAGGTGGACACAGTACCTTGTTTGTGGCGAGACAGCCCCGGCGGGGGCAGTTGTTCCTGGTGGTGGATGCACGTCGGGTCTTTGCCAAGAGAAGAGATGATCTCGTCGTCGAAGGAAAGTTGAAGATCGTTGCACCACCAGGGAAGAGACCAGCCGCGGAGTGCTCCGTCACAAGGCACCACCTTTTGGTCGTGGTACAGGGGTAGTGGCTATCCGGTTGCCGGGGTGCTCTGCACGGGCAATTCGACCACTGCGTCCTGGAGCGAAGAAAAAGCAAAGGGGACTGGTTGTGAGTCGGTTCAGCAGGGCTCCACCGGAGGTGTCGTCGTTGCAGGTCGGCTCAGCTTTACCCTCATCGGATTCTTAGGTCCTGTGGCGACTTCTGAAGATCCAGTCCCAAAAGCCCTGCTTTTATGCAGAAAACCCCCATTCATTCTGCCTAGCTGTCAATCAAAACACGCTAAGTGGTGAGCGGGGTGGCTCACCACTTGGGCCAATCACACCAGACTGCGACTGGAGTTGGCAAGGCAACCCAGTCCAGGGTGCCTAAACCCCCTCCCACACCCCTGTGGTAACCCAGACAGAATGGCACCACTTTGGAGGGTCTCTGTACAGAAGCCCGCCAAAAGTGGAACAAAGGCTCAACCTTTGGTTTAGGAGTCACAGAGACGAACACAGACGCCATTTTAAAAACCGAGTTCTGGCAGAAAATACCACTCGATAAACTTATTTAAGATAAGTAAACCAGTCGTATGTTAGAGATTAACGGGAAAAAGTATTAATCTCCAACAATGGGAAGAATCCCATAGGGTTATATCCGGGGTCGAATATAACAAGTAGTTTCCACTGCCACCAGCCAGAACTCGACGAGGGGGGACGGGACAGTGCCCCCTCGAATAACAGACCCAGGAGTAATCGAATTACCCCTACTAGTACGTCCACAATAGGATCTGTTAGTAAATTTAGGTCTAGTAAAGGCAATGGTGACTTTACATGCCCGGGGAGACAGTAGTCTGTCCCCGGGTCTGGAGTCTAGGATGGAGGTCCGCTGGGATGCCCCAGTGCTACGGCACAGAGGGTGCGGTGTAACACACATAGAAAAACATATGAGACCCTATGGAGTAAAAGACCCCATAGCCCATAGAACACATTGACATTCAAAGGAATTATACACATTCATGTCCAAGAGTGGGAGAAAAAGAGTCTCACTCTTGGCAGGAGGGAAAAAACAAACTCCAGAAATCCAGCAAAGCTGCTGGGGGACTCACTAGGTTAGGAAATTTAGCGTAAACAGAGAATTCTCCCTAACACTCGCCCCCCCAGACTAAGGGACAGGAGGATTTAATCCACTCCTGGATGAATCTCATACCTCTAGTCGATGACATACATCCTAGAGAGACCATCAGCATTTTGCTGGTGACACTCTGACCTGTGCTCAATGGTGAAATCAAACCTTTGCAGGCAGATCGACCATCTCAATAGTTTCGGGTTTTCCCCTTTCATTTGCATTAACCATCTCAAGGGTTGGTGGTCAGTCTGAATGACAAAAGTAGAACCATACAAGTATGGCCTAAACTTCTTCAGAGCCCACACGATAGCAAAGCACTCTCTTTCGATTGTTTCCCACCTTGTTTCAGGATCCTTCAGCTTGCGGCTAATGAAGCAAACGGGGTGCTCCCTACCTTTCCCATCCAGTTGACTGAGTACGGCACCTATCCCTACATTTGAAGCATCTGTCTGCACAATGAAGTGTTGGCGGTAGTCAGGAGCTCTGAGTACTGGGGCTTGGCAAAGAGCCTTTTTCAGGTTTTCAAAAGCCTGATTGCACTCCTCCTTCCATCTAACCTTTTTTAGGAAATTTGGGCGAGGAGATGACATTCAGTGGAGAAGCTATGGTCCCATAGTTCTCGATGAAATTCCTGTAATACCCAGTGAGGACTAGGAAGGCTCTCACTTGGGTTTGAGTAGTAGGTGTTGTCCAATTTTGCACAGCTTCAATCTTACTGAGCAAAGGCCTTATTTCTCCACCTCCTACCTCATGTCCAAGATAGACTACCTTACTCTGTCCAATTTGGCATTTACTCGCCTTTATGGTCAGATTGGCTCGTCCAAGAGCCTGCAAAACATCTCTCAGGTGGGTTACATGTTCTTCCCAGGAATTGCTGAACACTGCTATGTCATCCATGTATGCCATGCAGAAGTCCTCCATCCCATTCAGAACCTGGTTTACCATCCGTTGAAACGTAGCAGGTGCATTCTTCAATCTGAAAGGCATTACCTTAAACTGGTATAAGCCAACGGGGGTAGAAAATGCAGTTTTCTCCTTGGCATGGTCTGTCAGGGCTATTTGCCAATAGCCTGATGTCAAGTCAAATGTGCTGAGGAACTTGGCTGTGCCAAGTTTATCCACCAACTCATCTGTTCTTGGCAAAGGGTGGGCATCAGTCTTGGTGACTGCATTAAGAGCTCTATAATCCACACAGAATCTAAGCTCTTTAGATCCGGCCTTTGGTACTAACACGACTGGGCTAGACCATGGACTAGTAGAGGGCTCTATTACCCCGAGATCGAGCATCTTGCTGACCTCACCTTTGATGTGGGTTCGTACGTGTTCTGACATTCGGTATCCTCTGCTTTTGACTGGCAGACAGTCACCAGTGAGTATGTCATGCTGACCCCAAGGGATCAAGCCTGGTGAAAGCGAGAACAGAGAGGCAAGCTGATTCAGCATAGATTTGCACTCTTCTTGTTGCTCGGGTGTCAGATTGGAGGAGAGATTTACTCCTTCAATTTGTTCGTCTAAAGGTAAGCCTCTGAGGAGATCCAGAAGAGCTTCACTCTCTTCTTCTTCCTCGGATGATGCTAGAAGCAACACCCCTACATCAGGTCTTGAGACATACGCTTTGAGTCAGTTGGTGTGGAAAACTGTCGGACCCTCCTTGGGATTGCCCAAGTCCACCAGATAGTTGACCTCTCCGAGTTTACCCACAACTCTGAAGGGTCCCATCCATTTGTCTTGCAAGGCCCTCTGCCTTGTTGGGATCATAACGAGAACGAGCTGGTCTTGAGCGAACTCAACCATGTTAGCCTTTTGATCGTGCCAGTGCTTGACCAATGCTTGTCCAGCTTTCAAGTTATCGCTTGCTTCTGTCATCATGTGTGACATTCTCCTCCGGAGACCTATCACGTAGTCAGTCACTCTGACTGGCTTGGGGGAAGGAGCACTCTCCAACCCCTCCTTAATCAGGGCCAATGGACCTCTGATGGGATGACCATAGAGAAGTTCGAAGGGAGAATAACCTACTCCCTCCTGAGGGACTTCTCTATAAGCAAATAGAAGGCATTGCAGTAGAAGGTCCCACTTACGTTTAAGGGGTTCCTCTAAAGCACCTATCATGGTCTTCATGGTTCGATTGAACCGTTCTACCAACCCATTGGTTTGGGGGTGGTAAGCTGTTGAGAACTTGTAAGTAACTCCACAGGTTTTCCACATGGCCTTCATGTAGTGGGACATAAAGTTTGACCCGCTGTCAGAGATTACTTCCTTAGGAAACCCGACCCTGGTAAAAATACCAAGGAGGGCCTTAGCCACAGCCGGAGCTGTAACAGTCATCATAGGAATTGTCTCAGGATACCTAGTAGCATGGTCTACTACAACAAGTATAAACCTGTTGCCTGAGGAGGTTGGAGGATCAAGGGGACCAACAATGTCAATCCCTACTCTCTCAAATGGGACTCCCACAACTGGGAGAGGCACTTAAGGTGCCACATTCTTGGAGCCAACCTTACCAGAGATCTGGCAGGTGTGGCAGCTCCTGCAGTGTTTTTCTACTTCGGCCCCCATCTTTGGCCAATAGAAGTAGAGCGAGAGTCTTTCCTTAGTCTTCTGGAAACTCAAGTGACCAGCCAAAGGAATCTTGTGGGCTAACTGCAAGAACTGTGGTCTGTTCTCTTGGGGTACTACAAGCCGCTTGTAGTCTCCAGGTGTAGACTGGGTTGGTTCACTGTAGAAGAGGCCATCTTCCCAGTGCAACCTGTATTTCCCAGGCTCTTGCCCTTCAGCCTGAGCTTCTGCCTGGTGGCGAAGACCTTCCAGAGTTGGACATTCTCTCTGTCCCTTACTGAAGTCTGCCCTGCTGGGTCCACCTTCTGCCAGTAAAGACTGCAGCTCAGGATGGTCAGCAGGATCCAGATCTCCAATGTGTTCCTGGCCTTCCATTAGCTCTTCGTCAGAGTCTAATTCTACCACACAGGGTTGTACCTCCCTCTCAGCCTCAGCTGGAGGTGGAGTTACGGTGCAACTTTGGACAACCGTGGGGAAGTCCTTGTTGGCTGCACTGAAATGCTGGCTGCTGGTTTCGGGGTAGAAGTCTTAGGTTTCCCTTTCACTTCTGATTTCTTGGAGACAGCGGTCGACAATTCCAGTGGAGCAGGAGTGATTTCTTTCTTCATCATCTCCTGGAGAGTACCGCGCATGGTCCTCTCTCTTGCAGGTCTGGTTAGCTCCTGTAACCGTTTACTAGGAGGTCTGGGAGTATGCGATACAACTCCGAGAGTTTTCAAATCGTTACCCAACAGTACGCGTCCTGGTATCTCACTCTGTATGCTGACAGGTATCATCACAGTCATGTCGTTACACTGGATGAGAACTGGTAATTGGGGAAGCATCTGCACAGGCCCTCCAGCTAACTTGGTGAGGCATTTGGGTGCCTTAGCAACATTCTCAGCCTGAAAAAATGATTTATCCACCACAGTTATGCTGGCCCCAGTGTCCCTAATGGCAGGAGTCTCCTGACCATTCACCTGGACACTGTCCTTATAATACTCTTTAGTATTATCTGGGATAGAATTATAGACATCTAAATTCTGTTGTTCCCACAAACCCAAAGACACTAACGAAACACTGGCTGAGACTCCAATGAGTTCATCAGCCAGCAGTAGAAAGTTTCCACTTGCCATTTGGACTTCCTCCTCTGGAGCGAAGGCTAAGGAGACAAGCTGGACCCCTGAAGGTTTACCCTTACATCTGGGATCTCCTTTCACGTGGTCAGTCGAGCCACAAACAAAGCATTTCCCGAATGCTTTCTGGTATGGTGGCTTGTTCTGGCCTCCTTGCGGTTTGGCACCAGAAGACACACTATTCTGCTGCGGTTTTCCTTGTGGCTTACCCTTCTGGTTTTGTTTGGGGCCCTCTTTGGAATTTGAGTTATTCGAATTCTCTTTTGAGTCTTTTTTAGGCTGTTTTCCATCATCCTTTTTGTGTGTTGCCCCAGAATCCTTATGAGTAGCCCTGTTGGCAACCCACAAGTCAGCAGCCTTAGCTAGCTTCCTGGAATCCAATTCCTTCGAATCAGCCAAGTGCTGTCTGAGCTCAGGAGAACAGGCATCATAAATAGACTCCAACATAAAAAGATTCTTCATACCCTCATAAGTGTTCACTTTGTAACCCTTAATCCATCCCTCTAAGTTTTTTAACCCTTCACTCACCCAGGTAGCCTAAGGGGTACCATCATGCTTTTTGAGGGTTCTAAACCTCTTAAGATACTGGGAAGGGGTCTTCGCAAATCTAGCTATCAAAGCTAGTTTCACACTTTCATAATGATATGATATGATATGATATGGTATTTGTAACGCGCCTATACACAAGTGTTTCAAGGCGCGACGAGGCAGGGAGGGGGGGAAACAAGGGGAAGACAGACAAACGATCCTACTAGGCCAGGTGTCATTCAGATCGCGCAAGTGCAGAGGTAGGGGAAAAGGAGAAAGTGCAGGGGGAGGAGGTGGGGGGAAAGTGCAGTACAAGGTAAGTAGCGTAATAAAATAATAAATAATAATAAAAGGGCCAGCTGGTGGCAAGTGCGAGGTAAGTGCAGAGCAAGTGCTGGGAAGGGGGCTGTAGGGATGCAGTGACAGTCCCACAGTGCAGGGGGAGCCAGGGAGGCAGTGCAAGTGGAGAGTGGCTGGGCCCTGGACCGAGGTCACAGAGTGGCCCAGATGCAGGTTTAGTGCAAACTTCAGTGGGGAGTTTAGCAGGTTTAGCAGGGGAGAGGGAGAGAGAAGGCAGAAGCGAAGAGGAAGGTTTTGAGGTGCTTCCGGAACCGGAGATGGTTCTCCTCAAGTTTCAGGGAGGCAGGAAGGCTGTTCCAGAGGGAGGCCCCTGCTGCGGAGAGAGATCTACCCCCAGCTCGTTGCTTCGAGAAGCGGCTGACCATGAGGGAGTTGGAGACGGATGAGCGAAGGGCTCGTGAAGGCAGATATTTAGGAAGAGAGAGTTGAAGGTATTGTGGCCCCAGGCCCCAGAAGGCCTTGTGGACAATGCAGAGGGTTTTGAACTTAATCCTCGCAGCCACTGGGAGCCAGTGAAGAGATTTCAGTCCTGGAGAGATACGGTCCCTGGGCTTGAGGCCAAGGACAAGTCTCGCAGTTCTGTTCTGGATAAGTTGCAGAGGGCGGAGAGTGGAGGCAGGCAGATTAAGATAGAGGCTGTTACAGTAGTCCAGCCTTGAGAGAACCAGGGCTCGGGAGACAGTGAGCTTCTGGGGGAAGGAGAGGAAGGGAAGAATACCTCTGAGGAGGTGCAGCTGGTAGTGTGACTTCTTAGAGACGTCAGAAATATGAGGAGAGAAGGAGAGTATGGAGTCGAAGATGACCCCGAGGTTTTTAGCTTTGCAGGTAGGGGCAGGAAGAGGGCCAAGGGAGGCCGGCCAGAGAGCTGCAGGAAAGGAAGGAGTGGGTGTGCCGATGAGTAGAATCTCAGTCTTACTGGCGTTAAGGCAGAGGTCATTGGCGGCACACCATTCCTGGATAGCAGACAGACAGTCGGAGATGAGGGAAGGAGAGGAGGAGGCCGAGGGTAGCCTGAAAATGAGCTGGGTATCGTCCGCATAGCACTGAAAGTGGGGGCAGAGAGCGGCGATGCGGTGGGCAAGGAGTGCCAGATACTGATTGAAAAGCCAGGGAGAGAGGTTGGATCCCTGGGGGACACCACAGGTGGAGAAAAAGATGTCAGAGAGGAAGGAGCCCATTTGGACCTGGGAGGGTCGACCGGAAAGGAAAGAGGTCAGCCATGCCAGAGCCTGACCAGTGATACCCAGGTTATCACGGAGACGGTTGAGCAGGATGGCATGGTTGACAGTGTCAAAGGCAGAGGAGAGATCGAGCAGAATGAGAACACAGGGAGTGTTGGAATCGAGGTTCAGGAGCAGGTCCTCACGGATGTTCAGGAGAGCAGTTTCCGTGCTTCTGGCCGCTCTGAAGCCGGATTGATGGTCATGAAGATTACCAACATATTCAGCATGGAGGTTAAGCTGGGAGATGGCCAGTTTCTCCAGGAGCTTGCCCAGGAAGGGAGTAATGGAGATTGGGCGATAGTTGGCCGGGCAGGAGGGGTCGGAAGAGGGTTTCTTGAGGAGGGGGTGCACAAGGGAGTGCTTGAGGGGGGATGGGAAGACTCCAGAGGCGAATGAGTGGTTGCAAAAGTCAGCTAGGGCAGGAGCCAGGGAGTCGATGTGGTCCTTGATGGTTTTGGAGGAACAGGGGTGAACCTGTTTTGACGAGGTTTTCATAGATCGGACTTGTCTGGAAACCTCATCAGCAGAAAAAGGTGGAAAAGCAGAGAAGGAGGGCGGAGGGGCGGCTGCAAGAGAGCAAGAGGAAGAGCAGGGAAGAGAGGGAGGGAGGTGAGAGGAGGAGAGCGAGGACAGGATGTCCTGAGTTTTTGAGATGAAGTGCGAGGCCAGTGCAGTGCAGAGGGCCTGGGAGGGGACAGGAGAGGTAGAGACTGCAGCAGGGTTGGCCAGCTCCTTGCAGATTTTAAAGAGTTCGGCCGAGTTGTTAGATGCCTCAGAGATGCGGGCTTGGATAAGGGCTCTCTTCTTGGTGAGAACGGAGAGCCGGTATTGCCTTTGGAGCAGGCGGCAGGCCAGTTTGTCAGAGGATGAACATGAAGCACGCCATTTCCTCTCTGCCACCCTGCACTTGCGTTTTAGGGTGACGAGATCCGAGTCATACCAGGAATTACATTTGGCTTTGGGCTTCAGGCGGATTCTCATGACGGGGGCAAGGATATCGAGAGTATCAGATATAGAGGAATAGAGCATGGAGAGGGCTGCGTCAGGGTGGGAGTCAGCCGAGGGGGGAGAAGGGGCTGAGAAGGTAGCAGCGAAAGCCTCAGCTGACACGCGCTTCATGGGTCGGATGACCGAGAAGGTGGGTGGCAGTGAAGAGGGTGGCTTTGCCTGTGGGGTAGGGAGGGAGAGGTGGGAGGATAGGAGAAAGTGATCGCTCCAAGAGAGAGGAGTGGAGAGAGGGAGGGAGAGGGGAAGGTCAGAAGAGATCAGAGCTTTAAGAGTGTGCCCTGCAGAGTGAGTAGGCCCAGACGGGAGAATAGAGAGTGAGAGAGAGTTGCAGAGTTCGCGGAAGAGACCAGTGGGGGGACAGGAGGCATCGAGGTGGATGTTGAAGTCACCGAGAAAGAGGAGTTGGGTGGTTGAGGACAGGAGTGAGGAGGAGAGGTCAGCCCACTCAGAGAGGAAGGAGGAAATTTGACCAGGTGGCCGATAGATAGTAGCCACGGTAAGGGAATGGCTAGGAGAGAGAGAAAGTCGGCAGACAAGACATTCAAAAGAGGAGTAGGTCTGCGTAGGAGTGAGATGGCAGGAATCCACTCAGGGAAGATAAGGGCAACACCACCCCCTGAACGGTTGGGCCTGGGCACGGAGAGGATCTTGTAGCCGTCAGGTAGGAGTGTGTCAAAGCTGGTGGCAGAGCTGGCAGTGAACCAAGTCTCAGTGAGACCGAGGACGTCGAGGTCCAGTTCCTCAAGAAGGCGACAGATATCAGAGGAGTGCTTGATGGCAGAGCGAGAGTTTAGAGTGGCAATGTGGAGAAGGTTGCCATCCTTGAAAAACTTCCGGGGAGGGATACAGATCAGAGGTACGCCCTGTGCCCTCTGTTTTATCTGCCTCCCCCAACTCCATTACTACATCAGTCGCAACAGGGGGGAGCCTAGAGAACAACCAGGGAAGTAAATCATTCCCGGTGATGTCCTGGAGCCCATGATTGTACTCAAACAGTTTTAACCAATCCAACACATCCAATCTCGGTTCATACATACCCACTAATTCCTTCGGCATCCGGGGTCTTTTGGGACTGGAGCTCCTAGAGGAACCAGAGGAGAGAGAAGCATTTTCCACAGACAACTTTTTCATCTCTAACTTGTGATTAAGTTCTATTTCCCTGAGCCTTAACTCAGCTTGCTTCTGCTCAGCCTGGGCATTCATCCGTCTGAACTCGAGCTCTTGGTTTCTTTCAGATTGAGCCAAGAACCGTTTGTATTCTAATTCGAGCTTCAATTTTTCAAGTTCAAAATAAGCAGGGTAACATGTGGGACCTGGTATGGGCCCCGTAGGTACAGCTGGTAAGGCAGGTAGAGGAGCAGGGGAGACAGTTTCGTTAGCCTCTCCTTCCTCTTCAGCCTCTTCATCACTATCATTACTTTGATTTAGATCAACACCATTACTGTTATCTACATTTGCTGGAGAAGTTGGTTCCTCTGAACCAGTACCCAGACTTTGGTTTTCCAGCAATCTCGCTATCAGTTCTAACTTCTTGCCTCTTACAGAAAGATTCTCTTGCCTACAGAGAGCTCGTAAACTCTCAGTATTTTCACCTGACAAGGACTCTTGCCTTTAAACTTCCATAGTAGACATGTTTTTAAAAGTTGCTTATTAGTGCTAAGCTTTGTGGTTAGTTACCCTAAAGTGTCGAAAAGCACTCTAAACTGTATACTCGATACAAATCCCACCGCTGTACACCAGTGTTAGGTGGAAACCTGTGCAGTTCCCTCTGGGACCACTGCAAAAGATTTAGGACTGCAGGTGTTTGGCAGTAAACCCACTTGGTAGCAGTCTGTACCACACAGATTCACTTGGTAGCTGTGGCTGAGCAGTCAGACTTCCCTCAAGAAGAGTTAGGCAGTATGTGGAGTATACAAAATAGGGCAATCTACACAGTAGAACAAGCAAACACGGAACAAGGCTTCGGTGTAAAGATATAAAGGTATTTATTTATAACAACACATCTATGAAAAACACTCTGGCACTAATACGGCAAACAACTTCAATCACAATTACTTATACGAAGAAACAGATCAATCCCCCTAACAATAGTTCGACAAGTCTAGGTTCACCGGCATCACTTATTTGCAGACAGAGGTGAATGCTTTAACCTAGATGGCACTCTAGTATTCTTTAGGACGGGAGAGAAAAATAAGGCAGGTTATGAAATCAACTCGGTACCAATACTTTACGGACAAATGCAAGGCAAGTAAGGCAGGGTCTACTGCAGATCACAAAGTTCAGAGGCCAGGCCCTCTCGGGGAGAGGCAAGGCGATATGTCCCAAAAAGTGTCTCAGTGGAAATGCGCTTCGAGTCTTTATCGCAAATTGTTATGGAAAGTTTGGACCAGTTCCGAACAGAAAGTTAAAGAAAGCTTGGAGGTGACCCAATGGGAAGGCAAGGATTAAGACACCCCACTCTATACGGCAGAAAGGGAAGTCAGGCGGACACGGTACCTTGTTTGTGGAGAGACAGCTCCGGCGGGGGCAGTTGTTCCTGGTGGTGGATGCAAGTCGGGTCTTTGCCAAGAGAAGAGATGATCTCGTCGTCGAAGGAAAGTTGAAGATCGTTGCACCACCAGGGAGGAGACCAGCCGCAGAGTGCTCCGTCACAAGGCACCACCTTTTGGTCGTGGTACAGGGGTAGTGGCTATCCGGTTGCCGGGGTGCTCTGCACGGGCAATTCGACCACTGCGTCCTGGAGCGAAGAAAAAGCAAAGGGGACTGGTTGTTCCCACCAGTCAGGGGAAGAGACTCTCCGGCAGGGAGATCTCCTCTGTCGTCGGGAAGTGGTGAGTCGGTTCAGCAGGGCTCCACCGGAGGTGTCATCGTTGCAGGTCGGCTCAGCTTTACCCTCGTCGGATTCTTAGGTCCTGTGGCGACTTCTGAAGATCCAGTCCCAAAAGCCCTGCTTTTATGCAGAAAACCCCCATTCATTCAGCCTAGCTGTCAATCAAAACACGCTAAGTGGTGAGCGGGGTGGCTCACCACTTGGGCCAA
This sequence comes from Ambystoma mexicanum, assembly GCF_040938575.1. Taxonomy (NCBI): domain Eukaryota; kingdom Metazoa; phylum Chordata; class Amphibia; order Caudata; family Ambystomatidae; genus Ambystoma; species Ambystoma mexicanum. The sequence continues at coordinate 1,301,088,318 of NC_090926.1, read as the reverse complement.
TCACACCAGAGTGCGACTGGAGTTGGCAAGGCAACCCAGTCCAGGGTGCCTAAACCCCCTCCCACACCCCTGTGGTAACCCAGACAGAATGGCACCACTTTGCAGGGTCTCTGTACAGAAGCCCGCCAAAAGTGGAACAAAGGCTCAACCTTTGGTTTAGGAGTCACAGAGACGAACACAGACGCCATTTTAAAAACAGAGTTCTGGCAGAAAATACCACTCGATAGACTTATTTAAGATAAGTAAACCAGTGGTATGTTAGAGATTAACGGGAAAAAGTATTAATCTCCAACAATGGGAAGAATCCCATAGGGTTATATCCGGGGTCGAATATAACAAGTAGTTTCCACTGCCACCAGCCAAAACTCGACGAGGGGGGACGGGACAGTGCCCCCTTGAATAACAGACCCAGGAGTAATCGAATTACTCCTACTAGTACGTCCACACTAGGATGGTTTGTACTAGTTCTGTTAGTAAATGTAGGTCTAGTAAAGCCAATTGTGACTTTACATTCCCGGGGAGACAGTAGTCCGTCCCCGGGTATGGAGTCTAGGATGGAGGTCCGCTAGGACCCCCCAGTGCTATGGCACGGAGGGTGCGGTGTAACACACATAGAAAAACATATGAGACCCTATGGAGTAAAAGACCCCATAGCCCATAGAACACATTGACATTCAAAGGAATTACACACATTCATGTCCAAGAGTGGGAGAAAAAGAGTCTCACTCTTGGCAGGATGTAAAAAAGAAACTCCAGAAATCCAGCAAAGCTGCTGGGGGACTCACTAGGTTAGGAAATTCAGCCTAAACAGAGAATTCTCCCTAACATTAGCGATCTTGTGGGGCTGCCGGCATTTCCGCCACTATAGCCTGGGGAACCAGTAGTGGTGGTGACAGACCACAAACCGCTAATTCCAATCTTGGCTGGTGTGTCGTCAAAGCCCCCGCCACGCATCAAACATTGGATGCTCGCTCTCATGGAGTATGAAATGAAGTTGGTGTATAGGCCTAGAATAACCCCGCTGACTACTTGTCCCGCCACCCGAACAGTAAAAGGGTATATGGTCCGGGAGAGCTGGTGGAGTGTCAGGAGTTCGTCCACAGTATTGTCGAAGGGGCCATGCCGGTGGCACTGTCAAGGGAGGTCGTAGCCAAGGAGTCTGACAACGACAAGGTGTTCAAGATCATACGGTCAGCGATACAGAGCAGTGAATGGAAGGAGGTGCTGAGCTGAATAACAACACGAGGAGAGAGGATAGAGCACAGAAAGATCTGCAAGCCCTGTGGAAGGTGCGAGATGAACTATCTCAGATGATGGACTACTGCTGCGAGGGTGACAGATTGTTGTCCCACATACACTGGAATCCCGAGTCCTGGAGCTGGCACACACCAGTACCAGGGGGTGGCAAGTACAAAAGCGCGGATGAGACCAAAGGTGTGGTTTCCCAACCTAGAAAGCCAGGTGGAAGGACATGTACGCAGGTGTCGACCGTGTCAGGCAGCAGGCCCAGCGGAGAGGGCACCGCCGATAAATTCCATGGACAGGAGTGAACGTCCGTGGGGCACAGTTCACGTGGACTTTGGCTCGATAGGGAGGGGTATGTATTTCTTGGCCGTTGTCGACCAGTGGTCGAGATACCCCGAAGTTGAGTTGCTGGACTCCACTGCAAGTGACCACACCATCTTAGCACTTGAAAAGATGTCCGCCACCCATGGATTCCCAACTGTTCTCTGCTCCGAGAACGGACCACCATTTACGGGGCACCAGTTTGCACAATACATGAAGGAGAGGGGGATACAGCACAGGGCGTGATCGATGATGACAGGGTTCGACAAAAGAGAGCAGCGAAGAACGTGAAGGAGAGTGTGAGGAGAGGCCTGCTGGAAAAGGAGGTAGCTGTAGGGGGCTCCGTGCTGGTCAAGAACTGCCGACCAGAGGGGTAACATTCACTCACGTATGAGCCGCAACCCTGGACAGTAACCCACATGAAAGGGGCGATGGTAACTGCGGCTAGCGAAAGGGGACAGTCACTCGCAACAAGTCCTTTTTCAAGAAAGTAGAGGTATGTCCCAGTGACGGAGTGCAGGAGGACACCTTCGGACCAGAGGTGAGTGCAGATATCCCCGAAGCCGACAGCCCGACGGGCTTGCCACCTATCGATGTCGTACCGCTACCGACCCACGGGAGTAGCAGCCGGTACCCGGCGAGACAGAGACGTCAACAACCAGTGCGTTTCAAGGACTATATCATGGACTCAGGAGACTGAGCCGATACTACGCCCTGATGATTGACTCACGTTGAGTCCTGTTTAAAGTTATGTTGATAAATGTTGTTTCTGTTTAAAGAAAAGAAGGGATGTTATGTTGTAAGTTATAGGGCGCATGCGCGAGCCTCGTTCCGGGCCGCACATGCGCTTTTGCCAATTAACGCGTCCCGTACGGCAGTTGCCGACGGGACCTCACAAGCAGCAGACGTGACTCCATGTCTCCATGAGTGAGTGCAAGTGAGGCGGCCCGATGCCGAGCCCTAACAAGTCACAATGCACATATCCTCCTCTCCTGTCAGGGCCAATGGTCAGCTACTGGGCGTTATACCGGGTACAGGGACCGCAGGATACTGAAAGAATGACACAAACATACCACCAGTTAGTTGAGCCCCCTACAGCCACCCATGCAGCTCCCTCCTCCCCCCCCGAGAAACGAGGGTCGATAGTGTACACTCACCCAGAATAGCGTTTCAAGAGTAGTACTCATCAGGGGAAAAGTCTGGTAAACTCATACCACAGTCACAGGGCGTGCCCAGCGCTGGACCGGGTGCTCCGGATCCTGTCTGTTGTTGTGTGCCTAGGGTTCTGGATCCCAACTCTGCTGCACTGGGTAGAGTTTTCGCCTCTGACAGATGCTGTAAGTTCATAGGTCATTGGTGTGGTTTCTTCTGTTCAAGTCCTCTCCGCCATGCTGTACCTGCTGTTCTAGCTGTGACATGTGTAACTCAGATCTTGTGTTATCCACAGGTTGTACGTTTGCAGCAGACGTGGCAGGCCCTACGGCAGACCCACACCAGCAGTGCCATCACCTTCGAGAAGCAACTGAAACCCTACCTGAAAGCTTTAAATGAGAGCAAAGGTCTGCATTGGCACCTTCCCGGCTCTGTGCCACCACACCCTGCTTCACACTGGTCCATCTCCACTCCTCCATACCTAACCACCCAGCCCCACACTGCATCTCCACTCCTCCATACCCCCACCACTTAGTCTCACACTGCATCTCCACTCCTCCATACCCCCACCACTTAGTCTCACACTGCATCTCCACTCCTCCCTATCCCCACCACCTAGCCTCACACTGCATCTCCACTCCTCCATAGTCCCTCCACATAGCCTCACACTGCATCTCCACTCCTCTATACTCCCACCACCTAGCCTCACACTGCACCTCCACTCCTCTATATCCCCACCACCTAGCCTCACACTGCATCTCCACTCCTGTATACCCTCACCACCTGGCCTCACACTGCATCTCCACTCCTCCCTATCCCCACCACCTAGCCTCACACTGCATCTCCACTCCTCCATACCCCACCACCTAGCCTCACACTGCATCTCCACTCCTATATACCCCCACCACCTAGCTTCACACTGCATCTCCACTCCTCTATACTCCCACCACCTAGCCTCACACTGCATCTCCACTCCTCCATACCCCCACCACCTAGCCTCACACTGCATCTCCACTCTGCTATACCCCCACCACCTAGCTTCACACTGCATCTCCACTCCTCTATACCCCCACCACCTAGCTTCACACTGCATCTCCACTCCTCTATACTCCCAGCACCTAGCTTCACACTGCATCTCCACTCCTCCATACCCCCACCACTTAGTCTCACACTGCATCTCCACTCCTCCATACCCCCACCACTTAGTCTCACACTGCATCTCCACTCCTCCCTATCCCCACCACCTAGCCTCAGACTGCATCTCCACTCCTCCATAGCCCCCCCCACATAGCCTCACACTGCATCTCCACTCCTCTATACTCCCACCACCTAGCCTCACACTGCACCTCCACTCCTCTATATCCCCACCACCTAGCCTCACACTGCATCTCCACTCCTATATACCCTCACCACCTGGCCTCACACTGCATCTCCACTCCTCCCTATCCCCACCACCTAGCCTCACACTGCATCTCCACTCCTCCATACCCCACCACCTAGCCTCACACTGCATCTCCACTCCTATATACCCCCACCACCTAGCTTCACACTGCATCTCCACTCCTCTATACTCCCACCACCTAGCCTCACACTGCATCTCCACTCCTCCATACCCCCACCACCTAGCCTCACACTGCATCTCCACTCTGCTATACCCCCACCACCTAGCTTCACACTGCATCTCCACGCCTCTATACCCCCACCACCTAGCTTCACACTGCATCTCCATTCCTCTATACTCCCACCACCTAGCTTCACACTGCATCTCCACTCCTCCATACCCCCACCACTTAGTCTCACACTGCATCTCCACTCCTCCATACCCCCACCACTTAGTCTCACACTGCATCTCCACTCCTCCCTATCCCCATCACCTAGCCTCAGACTGCATCTCCACTCCTCCATAGCCCCCCACATAGCCTCACACTGCATCTCCACTCCTCTATACTCCCACCACCTAGCCTCACACTGCACCTCCACTCCTCTATATCCCCACCACCTAGCCTCACACTGCATCTCCACTCCTGTATACCCTCACCACCTGGCCTCACACTGCATCTCCACTCCTCCCTATCCCCACCACCTAGCCTCACACTGCATCTCCACTCCTCCATACCCCACCACCTAGCCTCACACTGCATCTCCACTCCTATATACCCCCACCACCTAGCTTCACACTGCATCTCCACTCCTCTATACTCCCACCACCTAGCCTCACACTGCATCTCCACTCCTCCATACCCCCACCACCTAGCCTCACACTGCATCTCCACTCCGCTAAACCCCCACCACCTAGCTTCACACTGCATCTCCACTCCTCTATACCCCCACCACCTAGCTTCACACTGCATCTCCACTCCTCTATACTGCCACCACCTAGCCTCACACTGCATCTTCACTCCTCCATACCCCCACCACCTAGCCTCACACTGCATCCCCACTCCTCTATACCCCCACCACCTAGCTTCACACTGCATCTCCACTCCTCTATACTCCCACCACCTAGCCTCATACTGCATCTCCACTCCTCTATACCCACACCACCTAGCCTCACACTGTATCTCCACTCCTCTATACCCACCACCTAGCTTCACACTGCATCTCTACTCCTCTATACTCCCACCACCTAGCCTCATACTGCATCTCCACTCCTCTATACCCACACCACCTAGCCTCACACTGTATCTCCACTCCTCTATATCCCCACCACCTAGCCTCACACTGCATCTCCACTCCTGTATACCCTCACCACCTGGCCTCACACTGCATCTCCACTCCTCCCTATCCCCACCACCTAGCCTCACACTGCATCTCCACTCCTCCATACCCCACCACCTAGCCTCACACTGCATCTCCACTCCTCTATACCCCCACCAACTAGCTTCACACTGCATCTCCACTCCTCTATACTCCCACCACCTAGCCTCACACTGCATCTCCACTCCTCCATACCCCCACCACCTAGCCTCACACTGCATCTCACCTCCTCTATACCCCCACCACCTAGCTTCACACTGCATCTCCACTCCTCTATACCCCCACCACCTAGCCTCACACTGCATCCCCACTCCTCTATACCCCCACCACCTAGCTTCACACTGCATCTCCACTCCTCTATACTCCCACCACCTAGCCTCATACTGCATCTCCACTCCTCTATACCCACACCACCTAGCCTCACACTGTATCTCCACTCCTCTATACCCACCACCTAGCTTCACACTGCATCTCTACTCCTCTATACTCCCACCACCTAGCCTCATACTGCATCTCCACTCCTCTATACCCACACCACCTAGCCTCACACTGTATCTCCACTCCTCTATATCCCCACCACCTAGCCTCACACTGCATCTCCACTCCTGTATACCCGCACCACCTGGCCTCACACTGCATCTCCACTCCTCCCTATCCCCACCACCTAGCCTCACACTGCATCTCCACTCCTCCATACCCCATCACCTAGCCTCACACTGCATCTCCACTCCTTTATACCCCCACCAACTAGCTTCACACTGCATCTCCACTCCTCTATACTCCCACCACCTAGCCTCACACTGCATCTCCACTCCTCCATACCCCCACCACCTAGCCTCACACTGCATCTCCACTCCTCTATACCCCCACCACCTAGCTTCACACTGCATCTCCACTCCTCTATACCCCCACCACCTAGCTTCACACTGCATCTCCACTCCTCTATACTCCCACCACTTAGCCTCACACTGCATCTCCACTCCTCCATACCCCCACCACCTAGCCTCACACTGCATCCCCACTCCTCTATACCCCCACCACCTAGCTTCACACTGCATCTCCACTCCTCTATACTCCCACCACCTAGCCTCATACTGCATCTCCACTCCTCTATACCCACACCACCTAGCCTCACACTGTATCTCCACTCCTCTATACCCACCACCTAGCTTCACACTGCATCTCTACTCCTCTATACTCCCACCACCTAGCCTCATACTGCATCTCCACTCCTCTATACCCACACCACCTAAACTCACACTGTATCTCCATTCCTCTATCCCCACCACCTAGCCTCACACTGCACCTCCACTCCTCTATATCCCCACCACCTAGCCTCACACTGCATCTCCACTCCTGTATACCCATACCACCTGGCCTCACACTGCATCTCCGCTCCTGTATACCCTCACCACCTGGCTTCACACTGCAACTCCACTCCTCTAAACCCCACCACCTAGCCTCACACTGCATCTCCACTCCACCATACCCCCACCACCTAGCCTCACACTGCATCTCCACTCCTCTATACCCTCACCACCTAGCTTCACACTGCATCTCCATTCCTCTAAACCCCACCACCTAGCCTCACACTGCATATCCACTCCTCTACTGCCACCACCTAGCCTCAGACTGCATCTCCACTCCTCTATACTCCTACCACCTAGCCTCACACTGGATCTCCACTCCTCTATACCCGCACCACCTAGCCTCACACTGCATCTCCACTCCTCCATGCCCCCTCCACCTAGTCTCAGACTGCATCTCCACTCCTCTAGATCCCCACCACCTGGCCTCACACTGCATCTCAACTCCTCTATACTCACACCACCTAGCCTCACACTGTATCTCCACTCCTCTATACCCACCACCTAGCTTCACACTGCATCTCTACTCCTCTATACTCCCACCACCTAGCCTCATACTGCATCTCCACTATACCCACACCACCTAGCCTCACACTGTATCTCCACTCCTCTATCCCCACCACCTAGCCTCACACTGCATCTCCACTCTACCATACCCCCACCACCTAGCCTCACACTGCACCTCCACTCCTCTATATCCCCACCACCTAGCCTCACACTGCATCTCCACTCCTGTATACCCTCACCACCTGGCCTCACACTGCATCTCCGCTCCTGTATACCCTCACCACCTAGCTTCACACTGCAACTCCACTCCTCTAAACCCCACCACCTAGCCTCACACTGCATCTCCACTCCACTATACCCCCACCACCTAGCCTCACACTGAATCTCCACTTCTCTATACCCTCACCACCTAGCTTCACACTGCATCTCATTCCTCTAAACCCCGCCACCTAGCCTCACACTGCATATCCACTCCTCTACTGCCACCACCTAGCCTCACACTGCATCTCCACTCCTCTTTACTCCCACCACCTAGTCTCACACTGGATCTCCACTCCTCTATACCCTCACCACCTAGCCTCACACTGCATCTCCACTCCTTCATGCCCCCTCCACCTAGTCTCAGACTGCATCTCCACTCCTCTAGATCCCCACCACCTGGCCTCACACTGCATCTCAACTCCTCTATACTCACACCGCCTAGCCTCACACTGCATCTACACTCCTCCATGCCCCCTCCACCTAGCCTCAGACTGCATCTCCACTCCTCTATATCCCCACCACCTGGCCTCACACTGCATCTCCACTCCACTATACTCCCACCACCTAGCCTCACACTGCATCTCCACTCCTCTATACTCACACCACCTAGCCTCACACTGCATCTCCACTCCTCTAGATCCCCACCACCTAACCTCACACTGCATCTCCACTCCTCTAAACCCCACCACCTAGCCTCACACTGCATCTCCACTCCTATATATCCCCACAACCTAGCCTCAGACTGCACCTCCACTCCTAGATCCCCACCACCCAGCCCCACACACAATTTCCACTCCTCTACTGCCACCACCTGGCCTCACACTGCATCTCCACTCCTCTAGATCCCCACCACCTGGCCTCACACTGCATCTCCACTCCTCTATACTCCCACCACCTAGCCTCACACTGCATCTCCACTCCTCTATACTCCCACCACCTAGCCTCACACTGCATCTCCACTCCTCTATACTCCCACCACCTAGCCTCACACTGCATCTCCACTCCTCTAGATCCCTACCACCTAGCCTCACACTGCATCTCCACTCCTCTAGATCCCCACCACCTAGCCTCACACTGCATCTCCACTCCTCTAGATCCCCACCACCTGGCCTCACACTGTATCTCCACTCCTCTATACTCCCACCACCTAGCCTCACACTGCATCTCCACTCCTCTAAACCCCACCACCTAGCCTCACACTGCATCTCCACTCCTCCATGCCCCCACCACCTAGCCTCACACTGCATCTTCACTCCTATATATCCCCACCACCTAGCCTCAGACTGCACCTCATCTCCTATATATCCCCACCACCTAGCCTCACACTGTATCTCCACTCCTCTATACTCCCACCACCTAGCCTCATACTGCATCTCCACTCTACCATACCACTACCACCTACCCTCACACTGCTTCTCCACTCCTCCCTATCCCCACCACCTAGCCTCACACTGCATCTCTACTCTTCCATACCCACACCAGCTAGCCTCACACTGCACCTCCACTCCTCTATACCCCCACCGCCTAGCCTCACACTTTATCTCCACTCCTCTATACTCCCACCACCTAGCCTCACACTGCATCTCCCCTCCTCTATACCCCCACCACATAGCCTCACACTGGATCTCCACTCCTCCATACGCACACCAACTAGCCTCACACTGCATCTCCACTCCTCTAGATCCCCACCACCTAACCTCACACTGCATCTCCACTCCTCTAGATCCCCACCACCTGACCTCACACTGTATCTCCACTCCTCTATACTCCCACCACTTAGCCTCACACTGCATCTCCACTCCTCCATACCCCCACCACCTAGCCTCACACTGCATCCCCACTCCTCTATACCCCCACCACCTAGCTTCACACTGCATCTCCACTCCTCTATACTCCCACCACCTAGCCTCATACTGCATCTCCACTCCTCTATACCCACACCACCTAGCCTCACACTGTATCTCCACTCCTCTATACCCACCACCTAGCTTCACACTGCATCTCTACTCCTCTATACTCCCACCACCTAGCCTCATACTGCATCTCCACTCCTCTATACCCACACCACCTAAACTCACACTGTATCTCCATTCCTCTATCCCCACCACCTAGCCTCACACTGCACCTCCACTCCTCTATATCCCCACCACCTAGCCTCACACTGCATCTCCACTCCTGTATACCCATACCACCTGGCCTCACACTGCATCTCCGCTCCTGTATACCCTCACCACCTGGCTTCACACTGCAACTCCACTCCTCTAAACCCCACCACCTAGCCTCACACTGCATCTCCACTCCACCATACCCCCACCACCTAGCCTCACACTGCATCTCCACTCCTCTATACCCTCACCACCTAGCTTCACACTGCATCTCCATTCCTCTAAACCCCACCACCTAGCCTCACACTGCATATCCACTCCTCTACTGCCACCACCTAGCCTCACACTGCATCTCCACTCCTCTATACTCCTACCACCTAGCCTCACACTGGATCTCCACTCCTCTATACCCGCACCACCTAGCCTCACACTGCATCTCCACTCCTCCATGCCCCCTCCACCTAGTCTCAGACTGCATCTCCACTCCTCTAGATCCCCACCACCTGGCCTCACACTGCATCTCAACTCCTCTATACTCACACCACCTAGCCTCACACTGTATCTCCACTCCTCTATACCCACCACCTAGCTTCACACTGCATCTCTACTCCTCTATACTCCCACCACCTAGCCTCATACTGCATCTCCACTATACCCACACCACCTAGCCTCACACTGTATCTCCACTCCTCTATCCCCACCACCTAGCCTCACACTGCATCTCCACTCTACCATACCCCCACCACCTAGCCTCACACTGCACCTCCACTCCTCTATATCCCCACCACCTAGCCTCACACTGCATCTCCACTCCTGTATACCCTCACCACCTGGCCTCACACTGCATCTCCGCTCCTGTATACCCTCACCACCTAGCTTCACACTGCAACTCCACTCCTCTAAACCCCACCACCTAGCCTCACACTGCATCTCCACTCCACTATACCCCCACCACCTAGCCTCACACTGAATCTCCACTTCTCTATACCCTCACCACCTAGCTTCACACTGCATCTCATTCCTCTAAACCCCGCCACCTAGCCTCACACTGCATATCCACTCCTCTACTGCCACCACCTAGCCTCACACTGCATCTCCACTCCTCTTTACTCCCACCACCTAGTCTCACACTGGATCTCCACTCCTCTATACCCTCACCACCTAGCCTCACACTGCATCTCCACTCCTTCATGCCCCCTCCACCTAGTCTCAGACTGCATCTCCACTCCTCTAGATCCCCACCACCTGGCCTCACACTGCATCTCAACTCCTCTATACTCACACCGCCTAGCCTCACACTGCATCTCCACTCCTCCATGCCCCCTCCACCTAGCCTCAGACTGCATCTCCACTCCTCTATATCCCCACCACCTGGCCTCACACTGCATCTCCACTCCACTATACTCCCACCACCTAGCCTCACACTGCATCTCCACTCCTCTATACTCACACCACCTAGCCTCACACTGCATCTCCACTCCTCTAGATCCCCAACACCTAGCCTCACACTGCATCTCCACTCCTCTAAACCCCACCACCTAGCCTCACACTGCATCTCTACTCCTATATATCCCCACCACCTAGCCTCAGACTGCACCTCCACTCCTAGATCCCCACCACCCAGCCCCACACACAATTTCCACTCCTCTACTGCCACCACCTGGCCTCACACTGCATCTCCACTCCTCTAGATCCCCACCACCTGGCCTCACACTGCATCTCCACTCCTCTATACTCCCACCACCTAGCCTCACACTGCATCTCCACTCCTCTATACTCCCACCACCTAGCCTCACACTGCATCTCCACTCCTCTATACTCCCACCACCTAGCCTCACACTGCATCTCCACTCCTCTAGATCCCTACCACCTAGCCTCACACTGCATCTCCACTCCTCTAGATCCCCTCCACCTAGCCTCACACTGCATCTCCACTCCTCTAGATCCCCACCACCTGGCCTCACACTGTATCTCCACTCCTCTATACTCCCACCACCTAGCCTCACACTGCATCTCCACTCCTCTAAACCCCACCACCTAGCCTCACACTGCATCTCCACTCCTCCATGCCCCCACCACCTAGCCTCACACTGCATCTTCACTCCTATATATCCCCACCACCTAGCCTCAGACTGCACCTCATCTCCTATATATCCCCACCACCTAGCCTCACACTGTATCTCCACTCCTCTATACTCCCACCACCTAGCCTCATACTGCATCTCCACTCTACCATACCACTACCACCTACCCTCACACTGCTTCTCCACTCCTCCCTATCCCCACCACCTAGCCTCACACTGCATCTCTACTCTTCCATACCCACACCAGCTAGCCTCACACTGCACCTCCACTCCTCTATACCCCCACCGCCTAGCCTCACACTTTATCTCCACTCCTCTATACTCCCACCACCTAGCCTCACACTGCATCTCCCCTCCTCTATACCCCCACCACATAGCCTCACACTGGATCTCCACTCCTCCATACGCACACCAACTAGCCTCACACTGCATCTCCACTCCTCTAGATCCCCACCACCTAACCTCACACTGCATCTCCACTCCTCTAGATCCCCACCACCTGACCTCACACTGTATCTCCACTCCTCTATACTCCAACCACCTAGCCTCACACTGCATCTCCACTCCTCTATCCTCCCACCACCTAGCTTCACACTGCATCTCCATTCCTCTAAACCCCACCACCTAGCCTCACACTGCATATCCACTCCTCTACCGCCACCACCTAGCCTCACACTGCATCTTCACTCCTCCATGCCCCCTCCACCTAGCCTCAGGCTGCATCTCCACTCCTCTATACCCCCACCACCTGGCCCCACACTGCATCTCCACTCCTCTATACTCCCACCACCTAGCCTCACACTGCATCTCCACTCCTCTAGATCCCCACCACCTGGCCTCACACTGCATCTCCACTCCTCTGTACTCCCACCACCTAACCTCACACTGCATCTCCACTCCTCTATACTCCCACCACCTGGCCTCACACTGCATCTCCACTTCTCTATACTCCCACAACCTAGCCTCACACTGCATCTCCACTCCTCTATACTCCCACCACCTAGCCTCACACTGCATCTCCACTCCTCTATACTCCCACCACCTAGCCTCACACTGCATCTCCACTCTTCTAGATCCCCACCACCTAGCCTCACACTGCATCTCCACTCCTCTAGATCCCCACCACCTAGCCTCACACTGCATCTCCACTCCTCTAGATCCCCACCACCTGGCCTCACACTGTATCTCCACTCCTCTATACTCCCACCACCTAGCCTCACACTGCATCTCCACTCCTCTAGATCCCCACCACCTGGCCTCACACTGCATCTCCACTCCTCTGTACTCCCACCACCTAACCTCACACTGCATCTCCACTCCTCTATACTCCCACCACCTGGCCTCACACTGCATCTCCACTTCTCTATACTCCCACAACCTAGCCTCACACTGCATCTCCACTCCTCTATACTCCCACCAGCTAGCCTCACACTGCATCTCTACTCCTCTATACTCCCACCACCTAGCCTCACACTGCATCTCCACTCTTCTAGATCCCCACCACCTAGCCTCACACTGCATCTCCACTCCTCTAGATCCCCACCACCTAGCCTCACACTGCATCTCCACTCCTCTAGATCCCCACCACCTGGCCTCACACTGTATCTCCACTCCTCTATACTCCCACCACCTAGCTTCACACTGCATCTCCACTTCTCTAAACCCCACCACCTAGCCTCACACTGCATCTCCACTCCTCCATGCCCCCACCACCTAGCCTCACACTGCATCTCCACTCCTATATATCCCCACCACCTAGCCTCAGACTGCACCTCCACTCCTCTAGATCCCCACCACCTAGCCTCACACTGCATCTCCACTCTTCTAGATCCCCACCACCTAGCCTCATACTGCATCTCCACTCCTCTAGATCCCCACCACCTGGCCTCACACTGTATCTCCACTCCTCTATACTCCCACCACCTAGCCTCACACTGCATCTCCACTCCTATATATCCCCACCACCTAGCCTCACACTGCATCTCCACTCCTCTAGATCCCCACCACCTAGCCTCATACTGCATCTCCACTCCTCTAGATCCCCACCACCTGGCCTCACACTGTATCTCCACTCCTCTATACTCCCACCACCTAGCCTCACACTGCATCTCCACTCCTCTAGATCCCCACCACCTAGCCTCACACTGCATCTCCACTCCTATATATCCCCACCACCTAGCCTCACACTGCATCTCCACTCCTCTAGATCCCCACCACCTAGCCTCACACTGCATCTCAACTCCTCTATACCCCAACCACCGAGCATCACACTGCATCTCCACTCCTCTAGATCCCCACCACCTAGCCTCACACTGAATCTCCACTCCTCTAGATCCCCACCACCTAGCCTCACACTGCATCTCCACTCCTCTAGATCCCCACCACCTAGCCTCCCACTGCATCTCCACTCCTCTAGATCCCCACCACCTGGCCTCACACTGTATCTCCACTCCTCTATACTCCAACCACCTAGCCTCACACTGCATCTCCACTCCTCTAGATCCCCACCACCCAGCCCCACACTGCATCTCCACTCCTCCATACCCCACCCCACACAGGATCACACTGCATCTCCACTCCTCCATACCCCACCCCACACAGGCTCACACTGCACATCCACTGCTCTGTACCCTTCAAGACATGGCCTGACACTCCACCAGCACTCCTCCATGCTCTTCCACAGCTGGCCTCATACTGCACCTGCCATCCACCTGCACCTCCACTCCTCCATACTGCATCTCACACTGCACCACCACACCTCACCAGATCTGGTCTCATCATGCCCCAACTGTTCTCTATAGCCCACCACACTTGGCCGTACACTGAACCCCCACTCCCCCGTACCTTACACCTATTGCATACCTCTTGCTGCACACTGACAGTCCATGTGCCTCTTCCCCCCTGCAGAGAATGCCCCCGTGGTGGGTGGCGGCCTTGCCATTCCTCACATCCTGCCACTGCTGAAGCTCATGGAGGGGGCGGACACGCTGGAGCACACTGAGGAGAGCTGTGAGCTGCTACTCCGGGTCCTGGCGTCTGCACGGAGCATCGCCATGAACGTGGGGGCCTACCATGAGAACGCGGAGGCCAAACTAAGAGGTGAGGGGTGTGCAGGCCTCACGAGTAGGAACTGCCTGTCATGTGGGTCATGTGGGCTACTTACTGCAGTACCGGTCCAGTTGGGCAGCTCTTTAAATAACATGTGTTATTTGCATGCAATTTAATGCAACTTCATTTATCAACCGCAGAACGACGACGGGCCGAGTCCATGGCTTGCAGGTGATTGTAGAATGTGGCAAGAAGAGAGAGGACCCTAAAGGGAAGGAGCAGCTATTACACCTCAAGCTAAAGGACAAGGGGCCTGGGAAGCTCAAAGCGTCCAAGGAGACTGTTAGGCGGAAACCTGTGCAGTTCCCTCTGGGACCACTGCAAAAGATTTAGGACTACAGGCGTTGGCGGTGAACCCACTTGGTAGCAGTCTGTACCACACAGATTCACTTGGTAGCTGTGGCTGAGCAGTCAGACTTCTCTCAAGAAAAGTTGAGCAGTATGTGGAGTATACAAAATAGGGCAATTCTTCACAGCAAGACAAGCAAACACGCAACAAGGCTTAGTGTAAAGATATTAAGGTATTTATTTATAACAGAACATCTATGAAAAACACTATAGCAAATTCACAGCAAACAAATCAAACACAATTACTCTACGAAGCAGAAAACGATCAATCCCCCGAGCAATACTTCGACAACTCTAGGTTCTACTGGTACCACTTATTTTCAGACAGAGGTGTATACCTCAACCCAGATGACACTCGAATATTAGTTAGGACGGGAGAGAAAAAGATAGGCAGGTTATGAAATCAACACAGTTCGATCTTAGTGGATAAAATGCAAGGCAGGAAGGCAAGAATCACAATAGATCGTAAAGTTCAGAGGCCAGGCCCACTCGGAGAGAGGCAAGGCGCGATGTCCCAAAAAGTCTCTAGTGGACATGCATTCAAGTCTGTATTGCAAATTGTTATCGGCAGATTGAACCAGTTCAGAACAACGAATGAGAAAAGCTTGGAGGCGACCCAACGGAACGGAGAGGATTAAGACACCTCACTCGAACCGATCGAAAGGGAAGCCAGGCGGATACGGTACCTTGTTGTGGAGGGCAGCTCCGGCGGGGGCAGTTGTTCCTGGTGGTGGATGCACGTCGGGTCTTGGCCAAGAGTAGAGATGATCTCGTCGTCGAAGGAAAGTGAAGTCCGGTGCACCACCAGGGAACAGACCAGCCGCGGAGTGCTCCGTCACAAGGCATCACCTTTTGGTCGCAGTACAGGGGTAGTGGCTATCCGGTTGCCGAGGTGCTCTGCATGGGCAATTCGACCACTGCGTCCTGAGGCCAATAAAAAGCAAAGGGGACTGGTTGTTCCCACCAGTCAGGGGAAGAGACTCTCTGGCAGGGAGATCTCCTCTGTCGTCGGGAAGTGGTGAGTCGGCTCAGCAGGGCTCCACCGGAGGTGTCGTCGTTGCAGGTCGGATCAGCGTTACCCTTGTCGGATTCTTAGGTCCTGTGGCGACTTCTGAAGATCCAGTCCCAAAAGCCCTGCTTTTATGCAGAAAACCCCCATTCATTCAGCCTAGCTGTCAATCAACACATGCTAAGTGGTGAGCGGGAACGCTCACCACTTGGGCCAATCACTCCAGAGTGCTACCTGAGTTGGCAAGGCAACTCGGTCCAGGGTGCCTAAACCCCCTCCCACACCCCTGAGGTAACCTAGACAGAATGGCACCACTTTGGAGGGTCTCTGTACAGAGGCCCGCCAAAAGTGGAACAAAGGGCTCAACCTTTGGTTTAGGAGTCACAGAGACGAACACAGACGCCATTTTACAAACCGAGTTCTGGCAGAAAATACCATCCGATAAACTTATTTACGATAAGTAGATCGGTGGTACGTTAGAGATTAACGAGAAAAAGGATTAATCTCCAACAATGGGACGAATCCCATAGGGTTATGCTCGGGGTCGAACATAACAAGTAGTTTCCACTGCCACCAGCCAAAACTCGACGAGGGGGGACGGGACAGTGCCCCCTCGAGTAACAGATCCAGGAGTAATCGAATTACCCCTACTAGTACGTCCACAATAAGATGGTTGGTACTAGTTCTGTTAGTAAATTTAGGTCTAGTAAAGCCAATGGTGACTTTACATGCCCGGGGAGACAGTAGTCAGTCCCTGGGTATGGAGTCTATGGTGGGGGACCCGCTAGGGTGCCCCCGTGTTACGACACGTAGGGTGCGGTCTAACACACATAGAAAAACATATGAGACCCTATGGAGTAAAAGACCCCATAGCCCATCGAACACATTGACATTTCAAAGGAATTACACACATACATGTCCAAGAGTGGGAGAAAAAGAGTCTCACTCTTGGCAGGATGGAAAAAAACAAACTCCAGAAATCCAGCAAAGCTGCTGGGGGACTCACTAGGTTAGGAAATTCAGCCTAAACAGAGAATTCTCCCTAACAGAGACTAGAGGAGGCTGTGAGCAGGGACATGGACGAGACGTGATAAACTCAAAGGTGTGAGAGGATGTGTGCAGGGAGGGGCACCGGGAAGATTGAGAGTAGATTAGATCAAAGAGCAGAGTAGGTGAACGGGGATCCATGGAGAGAGGGGCACCTGGCAGAGTGACCGTAGATTGGAAGAAAGAGTAGAGTAGGTGAAAGTGAATACATGGAGAGAGGGCCACTGGGCAGAGTGACAGTAGATTGGATGAAAGAGTAGAGTAGGTGAAAGTCAATACATGGAGAGAGGGCCACTGGGCAGAGTGACAGTAGATTGGATGAAAGAGTAGAGCAGGTGAAAGGGATTGAATGGAGCAAGGGACACTGGGCAGAGTGACAGTAGATTGGATGAAAGAGTAGAGTAGGTGAAAGTCAATACATGGAGAGAGGGCCACTGGGCAGAGTGACAGTAGATTGGATGAAAGAGTAGAGCAGGTGAAAGGGATTGAATGGAGCAAGGGCCACTGGGCAGAGTGACAGTAGATTGGATGAAAGAGTAGAGTAGGTGAAAGGGATTTCCCGAGTGCGCAAAGAGCATCGTCTGGGTGATCTACCTTGCTGTGGCTGCTGTGGCTGCTACCCTCTCGCCTGCTGCCTGCTGCCTGCTGCCTGTCAGCTGTTTTGGACCCGACGTGTGGACGCTCTGTGGGGCATGTGGAAGTTGCGGCGTGAGGCTGAGGGGACAAAGAAGGAAAAAATACTGTTGCGCCATAGCGCTGCCTGGCCCCGCGTGCCCCCTGGACACCCACAGGAAGGAAGGAAGTGCTACATAACTTTCACCCAGACACCCTTGCAGCGCTAAGCCCGAGCGCGCAAAGGGCATCGTTTGAGTGATCTACCTTGCTGTTGTGCTGTTTGGCTGGTTGCTGTGGCTGTGGCTGCGCCTATACCCTTGCTGGTGGTAGTCACGCGTGCCCGATCCAAAACAAAGAAGTCTTACATAGAGGAGCTGCACGACAGTATGAAGCAGGTCCCTGCTAACTTGGATTTATCAGCAACAGGACTGAGAACCCGCCTCCAGGTAAGGCAAAGATTTGCTTCTCTTCCAGAAGTAAATAGGAGCCTTGAACATACATTGAAAATGACAATGCTCAAACAGTCCCGTCTACCTTTTTGTACTAAGAAGCGCAAGAGCCTATCTGTGGGGGCAAACATGGATATGGATAAAAGTGAATTGTTAGATATGGGAAATGATGATACCTTACGATTGGCACCTATGGCTTGTACAGTCCCCACTACAGGAGGGACTATGGATCAACAACCCATAGCCCTTGCAACATCGAAGTCGCCTGATGATGATACCGACCAGGGGCATGCAGCCGACCAAACTGTCTGCGAACTAGACAAAATCAGTCAAAGAGTCAGCCAAAAGGGCATGATAAAGGCTCGGACGTACCTAATACGCTCTTGGGTGTACCTCTTGAGAAAGTTGCAGACAATCCAGACATTCAGCAACCCGAAATTGAGATTGAGAAGATCGAATCAAAAAGCAAATCCAGTGCGAGGACCGATTTGCATGGCCCCATTCCACTCTCTATCTCCCCAAGCGAAGGTAACTACCCCTCGAACAGGCGAGCCTGCGAATTAGCCGGAAGTCCAAATCTGGCTATAGCTGATATGCGTAAGGGCATGACTGACTGCCATGATTATCCTGTAGAGGTGAGGGATGAGAGCAGATTCAGAGAGTCTTTAAAGATCCCAATGACACCCACAAAAGATCCCAGTCATGCGAAGATACCTTCCACCCGAGCCACAAGTGGATCACCACTATCAGAGACCGCATGGGAACATGGAGACCAGTGGGATGCAATTGAGTTGGGTCAATGGGAAAAAGCCCTGCCGGATTCTACCATCAAAATGGGAGAAAAATCACAATGTGTAGGTTCCATGGTGGATTCCCCAGTAATACTCGATATCTTCCAGCCATATAGGGAAGATTGTCGAAATCAAGGCTCCAAGGACAAAGATAATCATAAAAATACTCAGAAAGATGAAATGGATGTATTTTAAAAAAACCTTGTTGAACAAGGTAGCTCATCCCTGAGTTTATTCAAGGAAATGACTGAAACGCACCCCACTGATGGGATGCACCCCACTAAGGTGCGTCTGGACAAGCAAGCTCAGAGAGATTCGGAGAGGGCTATTTCATCAGGAGCCCCAGGAACCAATGGTAACACACAGCTGCCGCCGGCTAGCTTGAGTAACTCAAGTCTAGCAAATAAAATCATGCAAGACATAACGCTACGGACTGGCAAAATTGAAAGAGAGAAAAGGAAGAGCTTCTCTCTAATAAATGAGAGGATGGCAGCATTGCACAAGGAACAAGCCAAAGGGAGATCTCTTGTGGCTGAAGACCCTGTTATATTTTCAACAAAGTATCACGGAGACCATACGTTAATGAAGATGTCGCAAACATCAACACTTGAGAAGGAACGTCTATCCCTTGGAGGTCGATTGAAAGGCCGAAAATCACAAATGACAGCTTGTGAGGTTCAAATGACAACGAAAATGACCCAGACACCATCATTGGAGGATGCAAACCAGCGCCCTGATGCCTTATCGAAAGATCAAATTACACAAATAATCAGTGAAGCCTGTAAACTTGGAAGAGAAAAGGACACTGAACATATCCAACAAGTGGTTATGACTTCGTTAAATATTACACTGGCACCTTTCCTAAAACTCTATGAGGTAATAAAAAACTCTGTGCAAGAGGTAACCACTACCAACATGCAAATAAAAGAGGCAAATATGCAAATGGACTTGTCCTTACAGAACTTGAATATACGAATGAACAAAGAAGCTGAACAAACCCAGCTCTGGCAAAATCGCCTCAGTGAATTAGCAAGAAGGGATGCTAATGACAAGTCATTACTGATGGAGGCAGTCCTCGAGGACTGCAAATGGATGAGAAGTCTGACCAAACAAAATAAAGATGAGGTTCAATTGGGAGAAAATCCCTATGGAGGAAAAGGTCCTATGAAGCTGAAACAAGGAAATGGTACCCAGCCCAAACAAACAGAGTTAGCACTTGGAGAAGTGATCCTTATTTCCCCTGGGAATAAGGGAGAGAATAAACGTGACTTAACACTTCAACCAGAGCAACCCAACTTTGCTATTTTTTCAGGAGGAACTCTCAAGGACCAGGCCCACCAGAAGGGAAAAGAGGCTATAAAAAAAACTGACAATGGGAAAAAATCAAAAACAGAGTCCTAAAACGGAAGGTAAATGGCTCAAGAGCATTCTTGAGGAATTTAAGAACACCACCTAGAAGAGGCAACCTACAGTGCGCAAAGAAGCCGGGAAGAGGACTGGCAATGGGAGAATTGGACAGTTTGGAGGCTCCACCAGCTGATGATAAATGGGAAGAGCTGGAGCAACCAGTGTATTTGAGTGACCTGATTGAACTTATGGGCAAAAATAGTGATGAGGAAGATTGGGAAAGCATCAGTCTATCGGAATGGAAAACCATTGACAATTGGGATACCACCGATCCTGGTCTAAAACCTATGGATCGTAAGAAATCTCAAAGAGAGCCTCTCCCTAAGATTGCCAGGGAGTCAGGGAGAAGATCGGAACCCTTGGGAAAAGAATCCGAGGATAATGCCGAAGATGAGCCCACTCACTTTAAAACCTTGGAACAAAGGAGGCTAGAGTTGGTTAACAAAGAAAAAAATGCACGAATCCGACTGGGACATTCTCGGCCAAAACAGAAAAGTAATAACAGAGACAAGGAACGTACTGAAGTCAAGAAAGGACAAAAGTCGCCCACACCCACTCCGAGGAATACTATTCCACCTAAAGGATGTTATCTGAAATTACAAACTGCATCCAATGGCCCTAGAAGGGCATTGCTAAACAGGAGTTATGTCATGTCTCTTTGCCATCAAACCTCAGCCCTACACACGATATCATCTGATGACATAAAAATAGTGGGATTTCCAAGAGAACAAAGGATGGATCAAGTAATATTACATCTTACTTCAAATGAGATTAAGCAAAAATGTCTGGCGCCCAATGATATCCTCAAAAAAAAGGGTTTTCGATTAGAGGAACTGGACGCTGACATTAAGCAAATCAATCCAAAAACAACTATGAAGGATGGAAGAAAAGCCAAGGACGTGAATTCAACATGCGATAAGGAAAAAGCTACTGAAAAAAAGTCCATAAGAAATAGATCAAACAAGGAGGAGGTGAGGAAAAAGGAACACAAAGAAAATGAAAAAGAGGGGGAACAAAATCACAAAGTTTACCCCTACATCTTAAAAAAGAAATGATGACAATTTGAAAACCCTGAGGTTTACGGTGGACAATTCAGAAAACCCAAGGAAGGGGAAAGCTAACCCAGATAAAGCCGGAAATAAAACAAATGACTGGTCATGGATGGCGAGTACCTGTAACTCTAAGAAGAAACAATAGAGTAAGGAGAGCCAGTATAGACCTGTCTATTGTGCCTCATGGAACACCAGAGGCTTTCAACATCTGTTCTCGAAGGACAGCTGTTTTCTGTCAAAATACGATCTTATCTCCATTCAGGAATCTTGGTTGCGCGAGCCCCCAGTATGCGAGGGCTATGAAGCCTACTTTAATCTGGCCAAAAAGGGCCCGAAAGGTAGGCCATTTGCAGGATTTATGATATTAAAGATATTGGATAGCCCCCTGCAAGTGCTCGAACAATAGATTCCAAATCCTTATGTGCAAATATTGAAAATAGCTTTTAAAGCTGAGAAAAAGGAGGAGACGGGAAAAATGGTACTAATCAACACCTACTGGAGTGAAAATATGCCGAGTCAGGGGATCTATCTAAAATCAATCATGAATACCATTGATAAATCCATGACTGAGGAAAAAGACCTACCAGCTGATATTATTGAATGGGGATTTAAATATCAAGCTTCTAGACAAAGCTGGTAAAATCATAGAAACAGAAAACTTACTAGGAAAAGAAAGACAATGGATGAAGGAAATGAGTATCCAGGATATGAGGATGCTAAACAGCCAGACAAGAGGGGATCTAATGGGTGCTAACACATGGCACAGTGGAAAATCGGGAGCATGCCTAGACTACTGTTTTGTAGGAGGCAATACGCTTGCTTGGATAAAATCATTCACAATAACCAAACAAGCGAATAGCGATCACTGTCTGCTGGAAACTGAACTCGCCTGGGATATAAGATCAATCACAAGGAGTCAAAGAATGACAGAAACGCACTTCCAGGGCAGCTGGCCCAGATGGCATTTCCAATAAAATGCTGAAAGAAAACTGCGAAGGTTGGTCCGACTTGATATTTGCACTCTTCCAACAAATAATAAAAGCCAGACAAATTCCTACCACGTGTACGGAGGCCTACATCGTGCCTATCTATAAAAAGGGGGATCGTGGGAACCCAAGAAATTACAGACCGATCGCCCTGCTAGATTCTATCGGCAAGCTTTTCACGTCTATCCTGCTAAGAGATCTAAAAAAATGGGCCTCTCAAACTAAAATCTTGGACGAGAGACAAACAGCCTTCATAAGTGGCATTGGTACCTCCCTCAATCTATTCTTGATAACATACTAAAGGCAAAGGCCTTGAAAGGGAAAACAACGACCTACTTGGCCTTCATTGACCTCGAACAGGCGTTCGATGGGATAAACAGAGAGCGCCTGTGGTCAAAATTGAGGAATTGGGGATGTCCGACGGACCTGCTGGAAGCTATTTAAGCCCTGTATACTGACACCTCGATACAGGTTCAAATTACTGCAAATGGAGGGCTATCTAAGAAAATCAAAACTGCCTGGGGAATCAAACAGGGATGTGCATTAGCCCCTTTTCTCTTTTTACTATATATGGCTGACATGAAGATATCTCAAGATCATATTTGTGCCTTCCCTCCGAAGGTAAATGGAACTGAAATACCGTGGATGCTATATGCGGATGACGCTGTATTTGCAGACCAGATGCCAATAGGACTGCAGCGAAGGATTGAGGCCTTTAATCAATATCTAAAAGACAATGATATGAAAATAAATATAAAAAATCCATGATCTTAACCATGAAATCTTGCCGTGGAAGGAAAACAGCAGGGAAAATTCAGACGTGGTCGTTGGATAAGGAAAAATTGGAGGAAGTGGATACTACTATTTACCTTGGGATAAGGATAAATAAAAACTGTAACGAGAAAAACTGACAGCTTTGACCAACTAAGGAATACTCTTACATCGCAGGTATGGAAAATTCTCGCTGATGCCAATAACAACATTCTAAAAGCAAAAGGTGGTGGCCGTAATCACGTATGGAGTGGAGGCTATTTTAGCCCTAAAATGGGAAGTCTGGAACCTATGCGAGTCCTACTTCTGGCGAAAGATCTTACACCTCCCGAATTCGCTACCGCTGGAACCCATAAGATCAGAATTAAGACTCCAATACATTGTTTCAATCGCGTTATGGAAATCATTATCCCTCTATAGAAAGTGTATTCTCGACAGTCCATCCCAGCCGTTCAGAATCTTAGCACGGACTGGGGTACCAAATGGAGACACGATTCTACAGGATTGGAAAAGGAGATGTGAAGTAACCATGGAACAGTTGGACGTCTTGGAAGATACGCAGAAGTGCAACACAGATAAGATTAAAAGAACCATCCGAGAGAAGGACTGAGAGGAAACTCAGGAGAATAAATTATCACGAAACCTGTGTCATAACATCATCTGGGAACGCAAAGCTTTAAATATGCTTCCACCATACCTGCTGAAGTTTCCATCCAAACACTACAGAGACTTGCTGATGCGCTGCAGACTCAACATATGGCACTCCCGAGAGGTAACATGGAGAAGAAAACTCATTGAAAAATCGACAGCATACTGCCGGTTCTGTAGAAATAAGGACCAACTCGAATCTGTCAGACATGTGATGCTAGCCTGCACGAACCTGGCATTGAAACGTCGGGCACACATGGGAAGTTATACGATTAATATCTCTGAGGACACTGAAGATGAATATTGGGAACGGCTTATGACAGCCAAAAAAGTGGGTCGAACATTAGACGCAATCAAATTTGTTGAATCCCTAAAGTTGGACCAGGAGGAAGATGGTCCTGAATTTGAGCCATTTAAAACAGGCTGGATAGACTGAGTGATCTGGCTTGGGGGATATATTTCGAATTCCCACAAATTTTGATATGAACTTAATTTAATGATGATGAATTTGTTAATGGAGGAATGTTAAAGGTTTAACTTTGATTAACCAAAAAAAAAAAAGATTGCATGGAAAGAGGGACACTCGGCAAAGTGATGGTAAATTGGGTGATAGAGTAGAGTAGGTAAAAGGTGATGCATGGAGACAGAGCTCACCTTTGCCTACCCCACTAATCCTAGCTGATCCATACCAACCATGTCCCTCCCCACCTACTACCTCCCACCCTAGCTCACCTCTGCCTACCCCCACTGATCCTAACTCATTCTTACCTGCCATGCCCATCCCTTCCTACTACCTCCCACCCTAGCTCACCTCTGCCTACCCCCACTGATCCTAACTCATTCTTACCTGCCATGCCCATCCCTTCCTACTACCTCCCACCCTAGCTCACCTCTGCCTAACCCCACTAATCCTAGCTGATCCATACCTACCATGCCCCTCCCTATCTACTACCCCCACCCTAGCTCACCTCTGCCTACCCCCACTGATCCTAACTCATTCTTACCTGCCATACCCATCCCTGCCTACTACCTCCCACCCTAGCTCACCTCTGCCTACCCCACTAATCCTAGCTGATCCATACCAACCATGTCCCTCCCCACCTATAGAGTCAATAGCCATTAGCATAGTTTGGTTGTACGTGTCTGCTAAGGACGTAGGGTCAGAGCAGGTGTTGGTGGCTGCATCAAGGGTTGGGATTAACAGTGGGAGGAGTTTCTCCTTAGTTATATCTTTTTTGCTTCTAGTCGGGAGTGCTGGGGCTATTGGAGTCGGGGTGCGTGAGGTTGCTCCTACCATTCCTAGCTCATCTATACTTACCATGCCCCTCCCTATATACTACCTCCCACCCTAGCTCGCCTCTGCCTACCCCCACTGATCCTAGCTCATCCATACCTACCATGCCCATCCCTGCCTACTACCCCCACCCTAGCTCACCTCTGCCTATCCCACTGATCCTAGCTCATCCATAGCTACCATACCCAACCCTGCCTACTACCTCCTATCCTAGCTCACCTCTGCCTACCCCACTAATCCTAGCTCATCCATACCTACCATGCCCATTCCTACCTACCACCTCCCAACCTAGCTCGCCTCTGCCTACCCCCACTAATCCTAGCTCATCCATAGCTACCATGCCCATCCCTTCCTACCACCTCCCAACCTAGCTCGCCTCTGCCTACCCCCACTAATCCTAGCTAATCCATACCTACCATGCCCATCCCTGCCTACTACCTCCCACCCTAGCTCGCCTCTGCCTACCCCCGCTGATCCTAACTCATCCATGCCTCCCATGACCATCCCTGCCTACTACCTCCCACCCTAGCTCACCTCTGCCTTCCACACTGATCCTAGCTAATCCATACCTACCATGCCCATCCCTACCTACCACCTCCCAACCTAGCTCACCTCTGCCTACCCCCACTAATCCTAGCTCATCCATAGCAACCATGCCCATCCCTACCTACCACCTCCCAACCTAGCTCACCTCTGCCTACCCCCACTAATCCTAGCTCATCCATAGCTACCATGCCCATCCCTGCCTACCACCTCCCACCCTAGCTCACCTCTGCCTACCCCCACTAATCCTAGCTCATCCATACCTGCCATGCCCATCCCTACCTACCACCTCCCAACCTAGCTCACCTCTGCCTACACCCACTAATCCTAGCTCATCCATAGCTACCATGCCCATCCCTACCTACCACCTCCCAACCTAGCTCACCTCTGCCTACCCCCACTAATCCTAGCTCATCCATAGCTACCATGCCCATCCCTGCCTACCACCTCCCACCCTAGCTCACCTCTGCCTACCCCCACTAATCCTAGCTCATCCATACCTACCATGCCCATCCCTATCTACTACCTCCCACTCTAGCTCACCTCTGCCTACCCCCACTGATCCTAGCTCATCCATAGCTACCATGCCCATCCCTGCCTACTACCTCCCACCCTAGCTCACCTCTGCCTACCCCACTAATCCTAGATCATCCATAGCTACCATGCCCATCCCTGCCTACTACCGCCCTCCCTAGCTCGCCTCTGCCTACCCCCACTAATCCTAGCTCATCCATAGCTACCATGCCCATCCCTTCCTACCACCTCCCAACCTAGCTCGCCTCTGCCTACCCCCACTAATCCTAGCTAATCCATACCTACCATGCCCATCCCTGCCTACTACCTCCCACCCTAGCTCACCTCTGCCTACCCCCACTAATCCTAGCTCATCCATAGCTACCATGCCCATCCCTGCCTACTACCTCCCACCCTAGCTCGCCTCTGCCTACCCCGCTGATCCTAACTCATCCATGCCTCCCATGACCATCCCTGCCTACCACCTCCCACCCTAGCTCACCTCTGCCTACCCCCACTAATCCTAACTCATCCATGCCTCCCATGCCCATCCCTGCCTACTACCGCCCACCCTAGCTCGCCTCTGCCTATCCCCACTAATCCTAGCTAATCCATACCTACCATGCCCATCCCTGCCTACTACCTCCCACCCTAGCTCACCTCTGCCTACCCCCACTGATCCTAGCTCATCCATAGCTACCATGCCCATCCCTTCCTACCACCTCCCAACCTAGCTCACCTCTGCCTACCCCCACTAATCCTAGCTCATCCATAGCTACCATGCCCATCCCTTCCTACCACCTCCCAACCTAGCTCACCTCTGCCTACCCCCACTAATCCTAGCTCATCCATAGCTACCATGCCCATCCCTTCCTACCACCTCCCAACCTAGCTCACCTCTGCCTACCCCCACTAATCCTAGCTCATCCATAGCTACCATGCCCATCCCTTCCTACCACCTCCCACCCTAGCTCACCTCTGCCTACCCCCCTAATCCTAGCTCATCCATACCTACCATGCCCATCCCTGCCTACTACCTCCCAACCTAGCTCGCCTCTGCCTACCCCACTGATCCTAACTCATCCATAGCTACCATGCCCATCCCTGCCTACTACCGCCCACCCTAGCTCGCCTCTGCCTACCCCCACTAATCCTAGCTCATCCATACCTACCATACCCATCCCTGCCTACTACCTCCCACCCTAGCTCGCCTCTGCCTACCCCACTGATCCTAACTCATCCATAGCTACCATGCCCATCCCTGCCTACTACCGCCCACCCTAGCTCGCCTCTGCCTACCCCCACTAATCCTAGCTAATCCATACCTACCATGCCCATCCCTGCCTACTACCCCCAACCCTAGCCCACCTCTGCCTACCCCCCTAATCCTAGCTAATCCATACCTACCATGCCCATCCCTGCCTACTACCCCCAACCCTAGCCCACCTCTGCCTACCCCCCTAATCCTAGCTCATCCATGCCTACCATGGCCATCCCTACCTACTACCTCCCACCCTAGCTCACCTCTGCCTATCCCCACTAATCCTAGCTCATCCATAGCTACCATGCCCATCCCTTCCTACCACCTCCCAACCTAGCTCACCTCTGCCTACCCCCTAATCCTAGCTCATCCATACCTACCATGCCCATCCCTGTCTACTACCTCCCACCCTAGCTCACCTCTGCCTACCCTACTGATCCTAGCTCATCCATAGCTACCATGCCCATCCCTATCTACTATCCCCCACCCTAGCTCACCTCTGCCTACCCCCACTGATCCTAACTCATTCTTACCTGCCATGCCCATCCCTGCCTACTGCCCCCCACCCTAGCTCACATCTGCCTACCCCACTAATCCTAACTCATCCATAGCTACCATGCCCATCCCTGCCTACCACCTCCCACCCTAGCTCACCTCTGCCTACCCCACTAATCCTAGCTAATCCATACCTACCATGCCCATCCCTGCCTACTACCTCCCACCCTAGCTCACCTCTGCCTACCCCACTGATCCTAGCTCATCCATAGCTACCATGCCCATCCCTATCTACTATCCCCCACCCTAGCTCACCTCTGCCTACCCCCACTGATCCTAACTCATTCTTACCTGCCATGCCCATCCCTGCCTACTGCCCCCCACCCTAGCTCACATCTGCCTACCCCACTAATACTAACTCATCCATAGGTACCATGCCCATCCCTGCCTACCACCTCCCACCCTAGCTCGCCTCTGCCTACCCCACTGATCCTAACTCATCCATAGCTACCATACCCATCCCTGCCTACTACCTCCCACTCTAGCTCACATCTGCCTACCCCCACTAATCCTAGCTCTTCCATAGCTACCATACCAATCCCTGCCTACTACTTCCCACCCTAGCTCACATCTGCCTACCCCCACTAATCCTAGCTCATACATAGCTACCATACCCATCCCTGCCTACTACCTCCCACCCTAGCTCGCCTCTGCCTACCCGACTAATCCTAGCTCATCCATACCTACCATGCCCCTCCCTATCTACTACCCCCCACCCTTGCTTACCTCTGCCTACCCCCACTGATCCTAGCTCATCCATAGCTACCATGCCCATCCATGCCTACTACCGCCCACCCTAGCTCGCCTCTGCCTACCCCCACTAATCCTAGCTCATCCATACCTACCATACCCATCCCTGCCTACTACCTCCCACCCTAGCTCGCCTCTGCCTACCCCCACTAATCCTAGCTAATCCATACCTACCATCCCCATCCCTGCCTACTACCGCCCACCCTAGCTCACCTCTGCCTATCCCACTGATCCTAGCTCATCCATAGCTACCATGCCCATTCCTTCCTACCACCTCCCAACCTAGCTCACCTCTGCCTACCCCCACTAATCCTAGCTCATCCATAGCTACCATGCCCATCCCTTCCTACCACCTCCCAACCTAGCTCACCTCTGCCTACCCCCACTAATCCTAGCTCATCCATACCTACCATGCCCATCCCTATCTACTACCTCCCACTCTAGCTCACCTCTGCCTACCCCCATTAATCCTAGCTCATCCATAGCTACCATGCCCATCCCTGCCTACTACCTCCCACCCTAGCTCGCCTCTGCCTACCCCCACCAATCCTAGCTCATCCATACCTACCATGCTCATCCCTGCCTACTACCTCCCACCCTAGCTCGCCTCTGCCTACCCCCACCAATCCTAGCTCATCCATACCTACCATGCCCATCCCTGCCTACTACCTCCCACCCTAGCTCACCTCTGCCTACCCCCACTAATCCTAGCTCATCCATAGCTACCATGGCCATCCCTACCTACCACCTCCCACCCTAGCTCACCTCTGCCTACCCCCACTAATACTAGCTCATCCATACCTACCATACCCATCCCTGCCTACTACCTCCCACCCTAGCTCACCTCTGCCTACCCCCACTAATCCTAGCTCATCCATACCTACCATGCCCATCCCTGCCTACTACCTCCCACCCTAGCTCACCTCTGCCCACCCCCACTGATCCTAGCTCATCCATAGCTACCATGCCCATCCCTTCCTACCACCTCCCAACCTAGCTCACCTCTGCCTACCCCCACTAATCCTAGCTCATCCATAGCTACCATGCCCATCCTTTCCTACCACCTCCCAACCTAGCTCACCTCTGCCTACCCCCACTAATCCTAGCTCATCCATAGCTACCATGCCCATCCCTTCCTACCACCTCCCAACCTAGCTCACCTCTGCCTACCCCCACCAATCCTAGCTCATCCATACCTACCATGCCCATCCCTGCCTACTACCTCCCACCCTAGCTCGCCTCTGCCTACCCCCACTGATCCTAGCTCATCCATACCTACCATACCCATCCATGCCTACTACCTCCCACCCTAGCTCACCTCTGCCTATCCCACTGATCCTAGCTCATCCATAGCTACCATGCCCATCCCTGCCTACTACCTCCTACCCTAGCTCACCTCTGCCTATCCCACTGATCCTAGCTCATCCATAGCTACCATGCCCATCCCTTCCTACCACCTCCCAACCTAGCTCACCTCTGCCTTCCCCCACTAATCCTAGCTCATCCATAGCTACCATGCCCATCCCTTCCTACCACCTCCCAACCTAGCTCACCTCTGCCTACCCCCCTAATCCTAGCTCATCCATACCTACCATGCCCATCCCTTCCTACCATCTCCCAACCTAGCTCACCTCTGCCTACCCCCACTAATCCTAGCTCATCCATAGCTACCATGCCCATCCCTGCCTACTACCTCCCACCCTAGCTCGCCTCTGCCTACCCCCACTAATCCTAGCTCATCCATACCTACCATACCCATCCCTGCCTACTACCTCCCACCCTAGCTCGCCTCTGCCTACCCCCACTAATCCTAGCTCATCCATACCTACCATGCCCATCCCTGCCTACTACCTCCCACCCTAGCTCACCTCTGGCTACCCCCACTGATCCTAGCTAATCCATACCTACCATGCCCATCCCTTCCTACCACCTCCCAACCTAGCTCACCTCTGCCTACCCCCACTAATCCTAGCCCATCCATAGCTACCATGCCCATCCCTTCCTACCACCTCCCAACCTATCTCACCTCTGCCTACCCCCCTAATCCTAGCTCATCCATGCCTGCCATGGCCATCCCTACCTACAACCTCCCACCCTAGCTCACCTCTGCCTACCCCCACTAATCCTAGCTCATCCATACCTACCATGCCCATCCCTGCCTACTACCTCCCACCCTAGCTCACCTCTGCCTATCCCACTGATCCTAGCTCATCCATAGCTACCATGCCCATCCCTGTCTACTACCTCCCACCCTAGCTCACCTCTGCCTACCCTACTGATCCTAGCTCATCCATAGCTACCATGCCCATCCCTATCTACTATCCCCCACCCTAGCTCACCTCTGCCTACCCCCACTGATCCTAACTCATTCTTACCTGCCATGCCCATCCCTGCCTATTGCCCCCCACCCTAGCTCACATCTGCCTACCCCACTAATCCTAACTCATCCATAGCTACCATGCCCATCCCTGCCTACCACCTCCCACCCTAGCTCACCTCTGCCTACCCCACTAATCCTAGCTAATCCATACCTACCATGCCCATCCCTGCCTACTACCTCCCACCCTAGCTCACCTCTGCCTACCCCACTGATCCTAGCTCATCCATAGCTACCATGCCCATCCCTATCTACTATCCCCCACCCTAGCTCACCTCTGCCTACCCCCACTGATCCTAACTCATTCTTACCTGCCATGCCCATCCCTGCCTACTGCCCCCCACCCTAGCTCACATCTGCCTACCCCACTAATCCTAACTCATCCATAGGTACCATGCCCATCCCTGCCTACCACCTCCCACCCTAGCTTGCCTCTGCCTACCCCACTGATCCTAACTCATCCATAGCTACCATACCCATCCCTGCCTACTACCTCCCACTCTAGCTCACATCTGCCTACCCCCACTAATCCTAGCTCTTCCATAGCTACCATACCAATCCCTGCCTACTACTTCCCACCCTAGCTCACATCTGCCTACCCCCACTAATCCTAGCTCATACATAGCTACCATACCCATCCCTGCCTACTACCTCCCACCCTAGCTCGCCTCTGCCTACCCGACTAATCCTAGCTCATCCATACCTACCATGCCCCTCCCTATCTACTACCCCCCACCCTTGCTTACCTCTGCCTACCCCCACTGATCCTAGCTCATCCATAGCTACCATGCCCATCCCTGCCTACTACCGCCCACCCTAGCTCGCCTCTGCCTACCCCCACTAATCCTAGCTCATCCATACCTACCATACCCATCCCTGCCTACTACCTCCCACCCTAGCTCGCCTCTGCCTACCCCCACTGATCCTAGCTAATCTATACCTACCATCCCCATCCCTGCCTACTACCTCCCACCCTAGCTCACCTCTGCCTATCCCACTGATCCTAGCTCATCCATAGCTACCATGCCCATCCCTTCCTACCACCTCCCAACCTAGCTCACCTCTGCCTACCCCCACTAATCCTAGCTCATCCATAGCTACCATGCCCATCCCTTCCTACCACCTCCCAACCTAGCTCACCTCTGCCTACCCCCACTAATCCTAGCTCATCCATGGCTACCATGCCCATCCCTTCCTACCACCTCCCAACCTAACTCACCTCTGCCTACCCCCACTAATCCTAGCTCATCCATAGCTACCATGCCCATCCCTTCCTACCACCTCCCACTCTAGCTCACATCTGCCTACCCCCACTAATCCTAGCTCTTCCATAGCTACCATACCAATCCCTGCCTACTACTTCCCACCCTAGCTCACATCTGCGTACCCCCACTAATCCTAGCTCATCCATAGCTACCATACCCATCCCTGCCTACTACCTCCCACCCTAGCTTACCTCTGCCTACCCCCACTAATCCTAGCTCATCCATACCTACCATGCCCATCCCTGCCTACTACCTCCCAACCTAGCTCGCCTCTGCCTACCCCACTGATCCTAACTCATCCATAGCTACCATGCCCATCCCTGCCTACTACCGCCCACCCTAGCTCGCCTCTGCCTACCCCCACTAATCCTAGCTCATCCATACCTACCATACCCATCCCTGCCTACTACCTCCCACCCTAGCTCGCCTCTGCCTACCCCACTGATCCTAACTCATCCATAGCTACCATGCCCATCCCTGCCTACTACCGCCCACCCTAGCTCGCCTCTGCCTACCCCCACTAATCCTAGCTAATCCATACCTACCATGCCCATCCCTGCCTACTACCCTCAACCCTAGCCCACCTCTGCCTACCCCCCTAATCCTAGCTAATCCATACCTACCATGCCCATCCCTGCCTACTACCCCCAACCCTAGCCCACCTCTGCCTACCCCCCTAATCCTAGCTCATCCATGCCTACCATGGCCATCCCTACCTACTTCCTCCCACCCTAGCTCACCTCTGCCTATCCCCACTAATCCTAGCTCATCCATAGCTACCATGCCCATCCCTTCCTACCACCTCCCAACCTAGCTCACCTCTGCCTACCCCCCTAATCCTAGCTCATCCATACCTACCATGCCCATCCCTGTCTACTACCTCCCACCCTAGCTCACCTCTGCCTACCCTACTGATCCTAGCTCATCCATAGCTACCATGCCCATCCCTATCTACTATCCCCCACCCTAGCTCACCTCTGCCTACCCCCACTGATCCTAACTCATTCTTACCTGCCATGCCCATCCCTGCCTACTGCCCCCCACCCTAGCTCACATCTGCCTACCCCACTAATCCTAACTCATCCATAGCTACCATGCCCATCCCTGCCTACCACCTCCCACCCTAGCTCACCTCTGCCTACCCCACTAATCCTAGCTAATCCATACCTACCATGCCCATCCCTGCCTACTACCTCCCACCCTAGCTCACCTCTGCCTACCCCACTGATCCTAGCTCATCCATAGCTACCATGCCCATCCCTATCTACTATCCCCCACCCTAGCTCACCTCTGCCTACCCCCACTGATCCTAACTTATTCTTACCTGCCATGCCCATCCCTGCCTACTGCCCCCCACCCTAGCTCACATCTGCCTACCCCACTAATCCTAACTCATCCATAGGTACCATGCCCATCCCTGCCTACCACCTCCCACCCTAGCTCGCCTCTGCCTACCCCACTGATCCTAACTCATCCATAGCTACCATACCCATCCCTGCCTTCTACCTCCCACTCTAGCTCACATCTGCCTACCCCCACTAATCCTAGCTCTTCCATAGCTACCATACCAATCCCTGCCTACTACTTCCCACCCTAGCTCACATCTGCCTACCCCCACTAATCCTAGCTCATACATAGCTACCATACCCATCCCTGCCTACTACCTCCCACCCTAGCTCGCCTCTGCCTACCCGACTAATCCTAGCTCATCCATACCTACCATGCCCCTCCCTATCTACTACCCCCCACCCTTGCTTACCTCTGCCTACCCCCACTGATCCTAGCTCATCCATAGCTACCATGCCCATCCCTGCCTACTAACGCCCACCCTAGCTCGCCTCTGCCTACCCCCACTAATCCTAGCTCATCCATACCTACCATACCCATCCCTGCCTACTACCTCCCACCCTAGCTCGCCTCTGCCTACCCCCACTAATCCTAGCTAATCCATACCTACCATCCCCATCCCTGCCTACTACCTCCCACCCTAGCTCACCTCTGCCTATCCCACTGATCCTAGCTCATCCATAGCTACCATGCCCATCCCTTTCTACCACCTCCCAACCTAGCTCACCTCTGCCTACCCCCACTAATCCTAGCTCATCCATAGCTACCATGCCCATCCCTTCCTACCACCTCCCAACCTAGCTCACCTCTGCCTACCCCCACTAATCCTAGCTCATCCATACCTACCATGCCCATCCCTATCTACTACCTCCCACTCTAGCTCACCTCTGCCTACCCCCACTAATCCTAGCTCATCCATAGCTACCATGCCCATCCCTGCCTACTACCTCCCACCCTAGCTCGCCTCTGCCTACCCCCACCAATCCTAGCTCATCCATACCTACCATGCTCATCCCTGCCTACTACCTCCCACCCTAGCTCGCCTCTGCCTACCCCCACCAATCCTAGCTCATCCATACCTACCATGCCCATCCCTGCCTACTACCTCCCACCCTAGCTCACCTCTGCCTACCCCCACTAGTCCTAGCTCATCCATAGCTACCATGGCCATCCCTACCTACCACCTCCCACCCTAGCTCACCTCTGCCTACCCCCACTAATACTAGCTCATCCATACCTACCATACCCATCCCTGCCTACTACCTCCCACCCTAGCTCACCTCTGCCTACCCCCGCTAATCCTAGCTCATCCATACCTACCATGCCCATCCCTGCCTACTACCTCCCACCCTAGCTCACCTCTGCCCACCCCCACTGATCCTAGCTCATCCATAGCTACCATGCCCATCCCTTCCTACCACCTCCCAACCTAGCTCACCTCTGCCTACCCCCACTAATCCTAGCTCATCCATAGCTACCATGCCCATCCTTTCCTACCACCTCCCAACCTAGCTCACCTCTGCCTACCCCCACTAATCCTAGCTCATCCATAGCTACCATGCCCATCCCTTCCTACCACCTCCCAACCTAGCTCACCTCTGCCTACCCCCACCAATCCTAGCTCATCCATACCTACCATGCCCATCCCTGCCTACTACCTCCCACCCTAGCTCGCCTCTGCCTACCCCCACCAATCCTAGCTCATCCATACCTACCATACCCATCCCTGCCTACTACCTCCCACCCTAGCTCACCTCTGCCTATCCCACTGATCCTAGCTCATCCATAGCTACCATGCCCATCCCTGACTACTACCTCCTACCCTAGCTCACCTCTGCCTATCCCACTGATCCTAGCTCATCCATAGCTACCATGCCCATCCCTTCCTACCACCTCCCAACCTAGCTCACCTCTGCCTTCCCCCACTAATCCTAGCTCATCCATAGCTACCATGCCCATCCCTTCCTACCACCTCCCAACCTAGCTCACCTCTGCCTACCCCCTAATCCTAGCTCATCCATACCTACCATGCCCATCCCTTCCTACCATCTCCCAACCTAGCTCACCTCTGCCTACCCCCACTAATCCTAGCTCATCCATAGCTACCATGCCCATCCCTGCCTACTACCTCCCACCCTAGCTCGCCTCTGCCTACCCCCACTAATCCTAGCTCATCCATACCTACCATACCCATCCCTGCCTACTACCTCCCACCCTAGCTCGCCTCTGCCTACCCCCATTAATCCTAGCTCATCCATACCTACCATGCCCATCCCTGCCTACTACCTCCCACCCTAGCTCACCTCTGGCTACCCCCACTGATCCTAGCTAATCCATACCTACCATGCCCATCCCTTCCTACCACCTCCCAACCTAGCTCACCTCTGCCTACCCCCACTAATCCTAGCCCATCCATAGCTACCATGCCCATCCCTTCCTACCACCTCCCAACCTATCTCACCTCTGCCTACCCCCCTAATCCTAGCTCATCCATGCCTGCCATGGCCATCCCTACCTACAACCTCCCACCCTAGCTCACCTCTGCCTACCCCCACTAATCCTAGCTCATCCATACCTACCATGCCCATCCCTGCCTACTACCTCCCACCCTAGCTCACCTCTGCCTATCCCACTGATCCTAGCTCATCCATAGCTACCATGCCCATCCCTTCCTACCACCTCCCAACCTAGCTCACCTCTGCCTACTCCCACTAATCCTAGCTCATCCATAGCTACCATGCCCATCCCTTCCTACCACCTCCCAACCTAGCTCACCTCTGCCTACCCCCACTAATCCTAGCTCATCCATAGCTACCATTCCCATCCCTGCCTACTACCTCCCACCCTAGCTCGCCTCTGCCTACCCCCACCAATCCTAGCTCATCCATACCTACCATACCCATCCCTGCCTACTACCTCCCACCCTAGCTCGCCTCTGCCTACCCCCACTAATCCTAGCTCATCCATACCTACCATGCCTATCCCTTCCTACCACCTCCCAACCTAGCTCACCTCTGCCTACCCCCACTGATCCTAGCTCATCCATAGCTACCATGCCCATCCCTTCCTACCACCTCCCAACCTAGCTCACCTCTGCCTACCCCCACTAATCCTAGCTCATCCATAGCTACCATGCCCATCCCTTCCTACCACCTCCCAACCTAGCTCGCCTCTGCCTACCCCCACTAAT
This sequence comes from Ambystoma mexicanum, assembly GCF_040938575.1. Classification (NCBI taxonomy): domain Eukaryota; kingdom Metazoa; phylum Chordata; class Amphibia; order Caudata; family Ambystomatidae; genus Ambystoma; species Ambystoma mexicanum. Next base: position 1,301,051,193 of record NC_090926.1, on the reverse strand, counting down.
CCTAGCTAATCCATACCTACCATGCCCATCCCTGCCTACTACCTCCCACCCTAGCTCACCTCTGCCTATCCCACTGATCCTAGCTCATCCATAGCTACCATGCCCATCCCTTCCTACCACCTCCCAACCTAGCTCACCTCTGCCTACCCCCACTAATCCTAGCTCATCCATAGCTACCATGCCCATCCCTTCCTACCACCTCCCAACCTAGCTCGCCTCTGCCTACCCCCACTAATCCTAGCTCATCCATAGCTACCATGCCCATCCCTGCCTACTACCTCCCACCCTAGCTCGCCTCTGCCTACCCCCACTAATCCTAGCTCATCCATACCTACCATACCCATCCCTGCCTACTACCTCCCACCCTAGCTCGCCTCTGCCTACCCCCACTAATCCTAGCTCATCCATACCTACCATGCCCATCCCTGCCTACTACCTCCCACCCTAGCTCACCCCTGCCTACCCCCACTGATCCTAGCTCATCCATACCTACCATGCCCATCCCTGACTACTACCTCCCACCCTAGCTCACCTCTGCCTATCCCACTGATCCTAGCTCATCCATAGCTACCATGCCCATCCCTTCCTACCACCTCCCAACCTAGCTCACCTCTGCCTACTCCCACTAATCCTAGCTCATCCATAGCTACCATGCCCATCCCTTCCTACCACCTCCCAACCTAGCTCACCTCTGCCTACCCCCACTAATCCTAGCTCATCCATAGCTACCATGCCCATCCCTTCCTACCACCTCCCAACCTAGCTCACCTCTGCCTACCCCCACTAATCCTAGCTCATCCATGCCTACCATGCCCATCCCTTCCTACCACCTCCAAACCTAGCTCACCTCTGCCTACCCCACTAATCCTAGCTCATTCTTACCTGCCATACCCATCCCTGCCTACTACCTCCCACCCTAGCTCGCCTCTGCCTACCCCCACTAATCCTAGCTAATCCATACCTACCATGCCCATCCCTGCCTACTACCTCCCACCCTAGCTCACCTCTGCCTATCCCACTGATCCTAGCTCATCCACAGCTACCATGCCCATCCCTTCCTACCACCTCCCAACCTAGCTCACCTCTGCCTACCCCCACTAATCCTAGCCCATCCATAGCTACCATGCCCATCCCTTCCTACCACCTCCCAACCTAGCTCACCTCTGCCTACCCCCCTAATCCTAGCTCATCCATGCCTGCCATGGCCATCCCTACCTACAACCTCCCACCCTAGCTCACCTCTGCCTACCCCCACTAATCCTAGCTCATCCATAGCTACCATGCCCATCCCTGCCTACTACCTCCCACCCTAGCTCGCCTCTGCCTACCCCCACTAATCCTAGCTCATCCATAGCTACCATGGCCATCCCTGCCTACTGCCCCCCCCCCTAGCTCGTCTCTGCCTACCCCCACTAATCCTAGCTCATCCATAGCTACCATGGCCATCCCTACCTACCACCTCCCAACCTAGCTCACCTCTGCCTACCCCCACTAATCCTAGCTCATCCATACCTACCATGCTCATCCCTGCCTACTACCTCCCACCCTAGCTCGCCTCTGCCTACCCCCACCAATCCTAGCTCATCCATACCTACCATGCCCATCCCTGCCTACTACCTCCCACCCTAGCTCACCTCTGCCTACCCCCACTAATCCTAGCTCATCCATAGCTACCATGGCCATCCCTACCTACCACCTCCCACCCTAGCTCACCTCTGCCTACCCCCACTAATACTAGCTCATCCATACCTACCATACCCATCCCTGCCTACTACCTCCCACCCTAGCTCACCTCTGCCTACCCCCACTAATCCTAGCTCATCCATACCTACCATGCCCATCCCTGCCTACTACCTCCCACCCTAGCTCACCTCTGCCCACCCCCACTGATCCTAGCTCATCCATAGCTACCATGCCCATCCCTTCCTACCACCTCCCAACCTAGCTCACCTCTGCCTACCCCCACTAATCCTAGCTCATCCATAGCTACCATGCCCATCCTTTCCTACCACCTCCCAACCTAGCTCACCTCTGCCTACCCCCACTAATCCTAGCTCATCCATAGCTACCATGCCCATCCCTTCCTACCACCTCCCAACCTAGCTCACCTCTGCCTACCCCCACCAATCCTAGCTCATCCATACCTACCATGCCCATCCCTGCCTACTACCTCCCACCCTAGCTCGCCTCTGCCTACCCCCACCAATCCTAGCTCATCCATACCTACCATACCCATCCCTGCCTACTACCTCCCACCCTAGCTCACCTCTGCCTATCCCACTGATCCTAGCTCATCCATAGCTACCATGCCCATCCCTGCCTACTACCTCCTACCCTAGCTCACATCTGCCTATCCCACTGATCCTAGCTCATCCATAGCTACCATGCCCATCCCTTCCTACCACCTCCCAACCTAGCTCACCTCTGCCTTCCCCCACTAATCCTAGCTCATCCATAGCTACCATGCCCATCCCTTCCTACCACCTCCCAACCTAGCTCACCTCTGCCTACCCCCCTAATCCTAGCTCATCCATACCTACCATGCCCATCCCTTCCTACCATCTCCCAACCTAGCTCACCTCTGCCTACCCCCACTAATCCTAGCTCATCCATAGCTACCATGCCCATCCCTGCCTACTACCTCCCACCCTAGCTCGCCTCTGCCTACCCCCACTAATCCTAGCTCATCCATACCTACCATACTCATCCCTGCCTACTACCTCCCACCCTAGCTCGCCTCTGCCCACCCCCACTAATCCTAGCTCATCCATACCTACCATGCCCATCCCTGCCTACTACCTCCCACCCTAGCTCACCTCTGGCTACCCCCACTGATCCTAGCTAATCCATACCTACCATGCCCATCCCTTCCTACCACCTCCCAACCTAGCTCACCTCTGCCTACCCCCACTAATCCTAGCCCATCCATAGCTACCATGCCCATCCCTTCCTACCACCTCCCAACCTATCTCACCTCTGCCTACCCCCCTAATCCTAGCTCATCCATGCCTGCCATGGCCATCCCTACCTACAACCTCCCACCCTAGCTCACCTCTGCCTACCCCCACTAATCCTAGCTCATCCATACCTACCATGCCCATCCCTGCCTACTACCTCCCACCCTAGCTCACCTCTGCCTATCCCACTGATCCTAGCTCATCCATAGCTACCATGCCCATCCCTTCCTACCACCTCCCAACCTAGCTCACCTCTGCCTACTCCCACTAATCCTAGCTCATCCATAGCTACCATGCCCATCCCTTCCTACCACCTCCCAACCTAGCTCACCTCTGCCTACCCCCACTAATCCTAGCTCATCCATAGCTACCATTCCCATCCCTGCCTACTACCTCCCACCCTAGCTCGCCTCTGCCTACCCCCACCAATCCTAGCTCATCCATACCTACCATACCCATCCCTGCCTACTACCTCCCACCCTAGCTCGCCTCTGCCTACCCCCACTAATCCTAGCTCATCCATACCTACCATGCCCATCCCTGCCTACTACCTCCCATCCTAGCTCACCTCTGCCTACCCCCACTGATCCTAGCTCATCCATAGCTACCATGCCCATCCCTTCCTACCACCTCCCAACCTAGCTCACCTCTGCCTACCCCCACTAATCCTAGCTCATCCATAGCTACCATGCCCATCCCTTCCTACCACCTCCCAACCTAGCTCGCCTCTGCCTACCCCCACTAATCCTAGCTAATCCATACCAACCATGCCCATCCCTGCCTACTACCTCCCACCCTAGCTCACCTCTGCCTATCCCACTGATCCTAGCTCATCCATAGCTACCATGCCCATCCCTTCCTACCACCTCCCAACCTAGCTCACCTCTGCCTACCCCCACTAATCCTAGCTCATCCATAGCTACCATGCCCATCCCTTCCTACCACCTCCCAACCTAGCTCGCCTCTGCCTACCCCCACTAATCCTAGCTCATCCATAGCTACCATGCCCATCCCTGCCTACTACCTCCCACCCTAGCTCGCCTCTGCCTACCCCCACTAATCCTAGCTCATCCATACCTACCATACCCATCCCTGCCTACTACCTCCCACCCTAGCTCGCCTCTGCCTACCCCCACTAATCCTAGCTCATCCATACCTACCATGCCCATCCCTGCCTACTACCTCCCACCCTAGCTCACCCCTGCCTACCCCCACTGATCCTAGCTCATCCATACCTACCATGCCCAACCCTGCCTACTACCTCCCACCCTAGCTCACCTCTGCCTATCCCACTGATCCTAGCTCATCCATAGCTACCATGCCCATCCCTTCCTACCACCTCCCAACCTAGCTCACCTCTGCCTACTCCCACTAATCCTAGCTCATCCATAGCTACCATGCCCATCCCTTCCTACCACCTCCCAACCTAGCTCACCTCTGCCTACCCCCACTAATCCTAGCTCATCCATAGCTACCATGCCCATCCCTTCCTACCACCTCCCAACCTAGCTCACCTCTGCCTACCCCCACTAATCCTAGCTCATCCATGCCTACCATGCCCATCCCTTCCTACCACCTCCAAACCTAGCTCACCTCTGCCTACCCCACTAATCCTAGCTCATTCTTACCTGCCATACCCATCCCTGCCTACTACCTCCCACCCTAGCTCGCCTCTGCCTACATCCACTAATCCTAGCTAATCCATACCTACCATGCCCATCCCTGCCTACTACCTCCCACCCTAGCTCACCTCTGCCTATCCCACTGATCCTAGCTCATCCACAGCTACCATGCCCATCCCTTCCTACCACCTCCCAACCTAGCTCACCTCTGCCTACCCCCACTAATCCTAGCCCATCCATAGCTACCATGCCCATCCCTTCCTACCACCTCCCAACCTAGCTCACCTCTGCCTACCCCCCTAATCCTAGCTCATCCATGCCTGCCATGGCCATCCCTACCTACAACCTCCCACCCTAGCTCACCTCTGCCTACCCCCACTAATCCTAGCTCATCCATAGCTACCATGCCCATCCCTTCCTACCACCTCCCAACCTAGCTCACCTCTGCCTACCCCCACTAATCCTAGCTCATCCATAGCTACCATGCCCATCCCTGCCTACTACCTCCCACCCTAGCTCGCCTCTGCCTACCCCCACTAATCCTAGCTCATCCATACCTACCATACCCATCCCTGCCTACTACCTCCCACCCTAGCTCGCCTCTGCCTACCCCCACTAATCCTAGCTCATCCATACCTACCATGCCCATCCCTGCCTACTACCTCCCACCCTAGCTCACCTCTGCCTAACCCCACTGATCCTAGCTCATCCATAGCTACCATGCCCATCCCTTCCTACCACCTCCCAACCTAGCTCACCTCTGCCTACCCCCACTAATCCTAGCTCATCCATGCCTACCATGCCCATCCCTTCCTACCACCTCCCAACCTAGCTCACCTCTGCCTACCCCACTAATCCTAGCTCATTCTTACCTGCCATACCCATCCCTGCCTACTACCTCCCACCCTAGCTCGCCTCTGCCTACCCCCACTAATCCTAGCTAATCCATAACTACCATGCCCATCCCTGCCTTCTACCTCCCACCATAGCTCACCTCTGCCTATCCAACTGATCCTAGCTCATCCATAGCTACCATGCCCATCCCTTCCTACCACCTCCCAACCTAGCTCACCTCTGCCTACCCCCACTAATCCTAGCTCATCCATAGCTACCATGCCCATCCCTTCCTACCACCTCCCAACCTAGCTCACCTCTGCCTACCCCCCTAATCCTAGCTCATCCATGCCTGCCATGGCCATCCCTACCTACTACCTCCCACCCTAGCTCACCTCTGCCTACCCCCACTAATCCTAGCTCATCCATAGCTACCATGCCCATCCCTGCCTACTACCGCCCACCCTAGCTCGCCTCTGCCTACCCCCACTAATCCTAGCTCATCCATAGCTACCATGGCCATCCCTACCTACCACCTCCCACCCTAGCTCGCCTCTGCCTACCCCCACTAATCCTAGCTCATCCATACCTACCATGCCCATCCCTGCCTACTACCTCCCACCCTAGCTCACCTCTGCCTAACCCCACTGATCCTAGCTCATCCATAGCTACCATGCCCATCCCTTCCTACCACCTCCCAACCTAGCTCACCTCTGCCTACTCCCACTAATCCTAGCTCATCCATGCCTACCATGCCCATCCCTTCCTACCACCTCCCAACCTAGCTCACCTCTGCCTACCCCACTAATCCTAGCTCATTCTTACCTGCCATCCCCATCCCTTCCTACCACCTCCCAACCTAGCTCACCTCTGCCTACCCCCACTAATCCTAGCTCATCCATAGCTACCATGGCCATCCCTACCTACCACCTCCCAACCTAGCTCACCTCTGCCTACCCCCACTAATCCTAGCTCATCCATAGCTACCATGGCCATCCCTACCTACCACCTCCCAACCTAGCTCACCTCTGCCTACCCCCACTAATCCTAGCTCATCCATAGCTACCATGGCCATCCCTACCTACCACCTCCCAACCTAGCTCACCTCTGCCTACCCCCACTAATCCTAGCTCATCCATACCTACCATGCCCATCCCTGCCTACTACCTCCCACCCTAGCTCACCTCTGCCTACCCCCACTAATCCTAGCTCATCCATACCTACCATGCCCATCCCTCCCTACCACCTCCCAACCTAGCTCACCTCTGCCTACCCCCACTAATCCTAGCTCATCCATACCTACCATGCCCATCCCTTCCTACCACCTCCCAACCTAGCTCACCTCTGCCTACCCCCACTGATCCTAGCTCATCCATAGCTACCATGCCCATCCCTGCCTACTACCCCCCACCCTAGCTCACCTCTGCCTATCCCACTGATCCTAGCTCATCCATAGCTACCATGCCCATCCCTTCCTACCACCTCCCAACCTAGCTCACCTCTGCCTATCCCACTGATCCTAGCTCATCCATAGCTACCATGCCCATCCCTCCTACCACCTCCCAACCTAGCTCACCTCTGCCTACCCCCACTGATCCTAGCTCATCCATAGCTACCATGCCCATCCCTGCCTACTACCCCCCACCCTAGCTCACCTCTGCCTATCCCCCTGATCCTAGCTCATCCATAGCTACCATGCCCATCCCTGCCTACTACCCACGCCCTAGTTCACCTCTGCCTTCCCCACTGATCCTAGCTCATCCATAGCTACCATGCCCATCCCTTCCTACCACCTCCCAACCTAGCTCACCTCTGCCTACCCCCACTAATCCTAGCTCATCCATAGCTACCATGCCCATCCCTGCCTACTACCCCCCACCCTAGCTCACCTCTGCCTATCCCACTGATCCTAGCTAATCCATACCTACCATGCCCATCCCTGCCTACTACCTCCCACCCTAGCTCACCTCTGCCTATCCCACTGATCCTAGCTCATCCATAGCTACCATGCCCATCCCTTCCTACCACCTCCAAACCTAGCTCACCTCTGCCTACCCCCACTAATCCTAGCTCATCCATAGCTACCATGCCGATCCCTTCCTACCACCTCCCAACCTAGTTCACCTCTGCCTATCCCCCTAATCCTAGCTCATCCATAGCTACCATGCCCATCCCTTCCTACCACCTCCCAACCTAGCTCACCACTGCCTACCCCCACTGATCCTAGCTCATCCATAGCTACCATGCCCATCCCTGCCTACTACCCCCCACCCTAGCTCACCTCTGCCTATCCCACTGATCCTAGCTAATCCATACCTACCATGCCCATCCCTGCCTACTACCCCCCACCCTAGCTCACCTCTGCCTATCCCACTGATCCTAGCTAATCCATACCTACCATGCCCATCCCTGCCTACTACCTCCCACCCTCGCTCACCTCTGCCTATCCCACTGATCCTAGCTCATCCATAGCTACCATGCCCATCCCTGCCTACTACCCACACCCTAGCTCACCTCTGCCTTCCCCACTGATCCTAGCTCATCCATAGCTACCATGCCCATCCCTTCCTACCACCTCCCAACCTAGCTCACCTCTGCCTACCCCCACTAATCCTAGCTCATCCATAGCTACCATGCCCATCCCTTCCTACCACCTCCCAACCTAGCTCACCTCTGCCTACCCCCACTAATCCTAGCTCATCCATAGCTACCATGCCCATCCCTTCCTACCACCTCCTAACCTAGCTCACCTCTGCCTACCCCCACTAATCCTAGCTCATCCATAGCTACCATGGCCATCCCTACCTAACACCTCTCGAACTTGCTCACCTCTGCCTACCCCCACTAATCCTAGCTCATCCATAGCTACCATGGCCATCCCTACCTACCACCTCCCAACCTAGCTCACCTCTGCCTACCCCCACTAATCCTAGCTCATCCATAGCTACCATGGCCATCCCTACCTACCACCTCCCAACCTAGCTCACCTCTGCCTACCCCCACTAATCCTAGCTCATCCATAGCTACCATGGCCATCCCTACCTACCACCTCCCAACCTAGCTCACCTCTGCCTACCCCCACTAATCCTAGCTTATCCATAGCTACCATGGCCATCCCTGCCTACTACCCCCCACCCTAGCTCGCCTCTGCCTACCCCCACTAATCCTAGCTCATCCATAGCTACCATGGCCATCCCTACCTACCACCTCCCAACCTAGCTCACCTCTGCCTACCCCCACTAATCCTAGCTCATCCATAGCTACCATGCCCATCCCTTCCTACCACCTCCCAACCTAGCTCACCTCTGCCTACCCCCACTAATCCTAGCTCATCCATAGCTACCATGGCCATCCCTACCTACCACCTCCCAACCTAGCTCACCTCTGCCTACCCCCACTAATCCTAGCTCATCCATAGCTACCATGGCCATCCCTACCTACCACCTCCCAACCTAGCTCACCTCTGCCTACCCCCACTAATCCTAGCTCATCCATAGCTACCATGGCCATCCCTACCTACCACCTCCCAACCTAGCTCACCTCTGCCTACCCCCACTAATCCTAGCTCATCCATAGCTACCATGGCCATCCCTGCCTACTGCCCCCCCCTAGCTCGTCTCTGCCTACCCCCACTAATCCTAGCTCATCCATAGCTACCATGGCCATCCCTACCTACCACCTCCCAACCTAGCTCACCTCTGCCTACCCCCACTAATCCTAGCTCATCCATAGCTACCATGGCCATCCCTACCTACCACCTCCCAACCTAGCTCACCTCTGCCTACCCCCACTAATCCTAGCTCATCCATAGCTACCATGGCCATCCCTGCCTACTACCCCGCACCCTAGCTCGCCTCTGCCTACCCCCACTAATCCTATCTCATCCATAGCTACCATGGCCATCCCTACCTACCACCTCCCAGCCTAGCTCACCTCTGCCTACCCCCACTAATCCTAGCTCATCCATACCTACCATGCCCATCCCTGCCTACTACCCCCCACCCTAGCTCACCTCTGCCTACCCCACTGATCCTAGCTTATCCATAGCTACCATGCCCATCCCTGCCTACTACCCCCCACCCTAGCTCACCTCTGCCTACTACCTCCCACCCTAGCTCATCCCTTTCCACCTCAGCTCACCCCTACTTCTGCCACAATAGCTCATCATTAAAATCACCATGCTTACTGTAACATTTGCAAACATAGTATTTGCTAACAGGTAATATTCGTAATACCTATAGAAAAAATACTTCTGTAAACTAGTGAAGATAAGTCTTTCTACTCTATCTATTACTCATTTTTTTCTGCAAGCAATAACTTACAGTCATGTTTGGAATTACTGGCTACGTCGAATTTACTGCATTCTTCCCTAAACATGGAAAATGCAATTAACAATTGCAAACAGCAAAACGATTGCCTTTGGCAATGATTGCTTGACATACATTACTAAACATGCCAACCCTTTCTATGAATACCTGTGTGTTCACCATCCTCCTGTGCCTTACAAAGTCTTTCATGTATATCCACCTTGCTCTGCCCGCTCAAGTACCATGAAACGGGCTAATAACAAAACCTGTAATTACAGCACTTAGACTTAGAAGCCTGAGGAATGCCGCATGGAGTATTATTAAGTTATTTATATTTTCTCTGGTGTGTTCACAGCACTGACTGACTACCTTATCCCCTTTCCCCCAGGTTTCCAGCATTGCCCGGAGCTGCTGGAGGCATTCCACAGTGAGTTTGCACTTCGGCTCTTCTGGGGCAGTAAAGGAGCTGAAGTCGCACAAGCCGAGAGGTACAAGAAATTCAACCAGATCCTGAATGTCTTGTCCCAGAAGCTGGAGCCGGAGAAGAAACCGGAGCGCTAGCCTTCTTTCTCCAGAGGAAGCTGAACATGTAGACTGATCCCTCCAGAAGAAGGTAGAGACCCTAAAATGTGCTCCATAAGAAGCTTGAGCCCTACCCTGCTCTCTCCAGAGGAAGCTGGAGCCCTACCCTGCTTTCTCCATAGGACAACAGTGCCTATGACTGTTCTCTCCAGAGGAAACCAGAGCCCTACCCGGCTCTTTCTAGAGGATAAATAACAGTGCCCAAGACCTTTCTTTCCAGAGGAGGCCAGAGATCCCAGCCGGCTCTTTCCAGAGGAACCTGCCATGAATGGATTTAAAGTGGCCTATGGACGTGTTAGTTCACCAGTGGATGTACCAGTGTTTGCAGGATACCTCAAACTTTACAGATCCCGACGGCATTACCCAGAGACATTTCAGATCTCCCAGAAGATAGGTATTTCTCAGAAAATCTAGAATTCTTCAAATCAAGAGCATCACCCGGCAACAATCTGGAGACCAGACTAGAAGATCCCAGAAATTCGGAAAGCAGAGTCTTGCGTGTCTGTTATCCTGAGTCTGGGCTTTTCAGAAGTCCTATGTCTTTATAGTCTTAGTCTGATGATTGGTGGTCTCTCAGATACTGCAGCGCTGTCTAGGACCCCAATGGTAATAACCCTGTTTGTGGGTCTCTCGAACACTGCAGCTCTCCCTTAGTGTTACCCTGAGTCCGAGCTTCTCAGAAGTCCTGTCTTTATAGTCTTACTTTGATGATTGAGTGTCTCTCAAACACTGCTGCACTGTCTGGGTCTCAAATGGTAATAACCCTGCTTGAGTATCTCCCAAACACTGCTGCGCTGTCTGGGTCTTGAATGGTAATAACCCTGCTTGAGCATCTCCCAAACTCCGCTGCCTCTCTGGGTCTCAAATGGTAATAACCCTGCTTGAGCATCTCCCAAACACTGCTGGCTCTCTGGGTCTTGAATGGCTTGAATGGTAATAACCCTGCTTGAGCATCTCCCAAACACTGCTGCCTCTCTGGGTCTTGAATGGTAATAATCCTGCTTGAGCATCTCCCAAACACTGCTGCCTCTCTGGATCTTGAATGGTAATAACTCTGCTTGAGCATCTCCCAAAAATTGCTGCCTTTCTGGGTCTTGAATGGTAATAACCCTGCTTGAGCATCTCCCAAACACTGCTGCCTCTCTGGGTCTTGAATGGTAATGACCCTTCTTGAGCATCTCGCAAACACTGCTGCCTCTCTGGGTCTTGATTGGTAATAACCCTGCTTGAGCATCTCCCAAACACTGCTGCCTCTCTGGGTCTTGAATGGTAATAACCCTGCTTGAGCATTTCCCAAACACTGCTGCCTCTCTGGGTCTTGAATGGTAATGACCCTGCTTGAGTATCTCCCAAACACTGCTGCCTCTCTGGGTCTTGAATGGTAATGACCCTTCTTGAGCATCTCACAAACACTGCTGCCTCTCTGGGTATTGAATGGTAATAACCCTTCTTGAGCATCTCCCAAACACTGCTGCCTCTCAAGGTCTGGAATGGTAATAACCCTGCTTGAGCATCTCCCAAACTCTGCTACCTCTCTGGGTCTCAAATGGTAATGACCCTGCTTGAGCATCTCTGGGTCTTGAATTGCTTGAATGGTAATAACCCTGCTTGAGCATCTCCCAAACACTGCTGCCTCTCTGGGTCTTGAAGGCGCATCTCCCAAACACTGCTGCCTCTCTGGGTCTTGAAGGGTAATAACCACTGCTGCCTCTCTGGGTCTTGAAGGGTAATGACCCTGCTTGAGCATCTCCCAAACACTGCTTCCTCTCTGGATCTTGAATGGTAATGACCCTTCTTGAGCATCTCCCAAACACTGCTGCCTCTCTGGGTCTTGAATGGTAAAAACCTTGCTTGAGCATCTCCCCAACACTGCTGCCTCTCTGGGTCTTGAATGGTAATGACCCTGCTTGAGCATCTCCCAAACACTGCTGCCTCTCTGGGTCTTGAATGGTAATGACCCTGCTTGAGCATCTCCCAAACACTGCTGCCTCTCTGGGTCTTGAATGGTAATGACCCTGCTTGAGCATCTCGCAAACACTGCTGCCTCTCTGGGTCTTGAATGGTAATGACCCTGCTTGAGCATCTCGCAAACACTGCTGCCTCTCTGGGTCTTGAATGGTAATGATCCTGCTTGAGCATCTCGCAAACACTGCTGCCTCTCTGGGTCTTGAATGATAATAACCCTGCTTGAGCATCTCCCAAACACTGCTGCCTCTCTGGGTCTTGAATGCTAATAACCCTTCTTGAGCATCTCGCAAACACTGCTGCCTCTCTGGGTCTTGAATGTTAATGACCCTGCTTGAGCATCTCGCAAACACTGCTGCCTCTCTGGGTCTTGAATGGTAATGACCCTGCTTGAGCATCTCCCAAACACTGCTGCCTCTCTGGGTCTTGAATGGTAATAACCCTGCTTGAGCATCTCCCAAACACTGCTGCCTCTCTGGGTCTTGAATGGTAATAACCCTGCTTGAGCATCTCCCAAACACTGCTGCCTCTCTGGGTCTTGAATGGTAATAACCCTGCTTGAGCATCTCTCAAACAGGGCTGTGGTCTCTGGGTCTCGAATAGTAATAACCCTGCAAGGTCTCTCAATCGCTGCAGATCCCTCTATGAAAAAGAAAGGCATTATCCTACTTAAGGGCCTCTCAAACAATTCTATTACCCTTTGTCTAGATCTCTCAGAAAACCTATGTCCCCTTTGATATTGCCCTGCTTATATGGTCTCGATGTCATTGTGGGTTTCCTGGGAACCAGTGGAATTACTCATCTTTCAGGGACTCTCACACACTACAGCTTCTCTGGGTTCTAATGGTGTTACCCTACTTTGAGGGTCTCTCAAACACTGCACACAGTGTAGATTCTATTGGTCACTATGGTATTACCCTGCATTGAGGGTCTTTCAAACACTGTACTCACTGTACACACTGCAGGTTCTTGGTGTCCTTCTGGTATTACTCTACTTAGAGGGTCTCTCGAACACTTCACACACTAGGTTCTATGGGCCCAATGATATTACCCTTCTTTGAGGTTCTTGCTGACATTGCTGATTCTCTAGGTCTCTTTGGTATTACCCTACTTCAAGGACTTCCCTCCCCCCAACATAGTCAAGAAGATATCTGGGTACACTCTAGTATTCCCGTGAGCCTGCTGGGTCTCTCTGGGCCCACTCTAGTATTCCTGTGAGCCTGCTGGCTCTCTCTGGGTCCACTCTAGTATTCCTGTGAGACTGCTGGGTCTCTCTGGGCCCACTCTAGTATTCCCGTGAGTCTGCTGGGTCTCTCTGGGTCCACTTTAGTATTCCTGTGAGCCTGCTGGATCTCTCTGGGTCCACTCTAGTATTCCCGTGAGCCTGCTGGGTCTCTCTGGGCCCACTCTAGTATTTCTGTGAGTCTGCTGGGTCTCTCTGGGTCCACTCTAGTATTCCCGTGAGCCTGCTGGGTCTCTCTGGGCCCACTCTAGTATTCCCGTGAGTCTGCTGGGTCTCTCTGGGTCCACTCTAGTATTCCTGTGAGCCTGCTGCGTCTCTCTGGGCCCACTCTAGTATTCCCGTGAGCCTGCTGGATCTCTCTGGGTCCAGTCTAGTATTCCTGTGAGTCTGCTGGGTCTCTCTGGGCTCACTCTAGTGTTCCTGTGAGTCTGCTTGATCTCTCTGGGTCCACTCTAGTATTCCTGTGAGCCTGCTGGGTCTCTCTGGGCCCACTCTAGTATTCCTGTGAGCCTGCTGGGTCTCTCATGGCCCACTCTAGTATTCCTGTGAGCCTGCTGGATCTCTCTGGGTCCACTCTAGTATTCCTGTGAGCCTGCTGGGTCTCTCTGGGCCCACTCTAGTATTCCTGTGAGTCTGCTGGGTCTCTCTAGGCCCACTCTGGTATTCCTGTGAGTCTGCTGGGTCTCTCTGGGCCCACTCTGGTAATCCTGTGAGCCTGCTGGATCTCTCTGGGTCCACTCTAGTAATCCTGTGAGCCTGCTGGGTCTCTCTGGGCCCACTCTGGTATTTCGGTGAGCCTGCTGGGTCTCTCTAGGCCCACTCTAGTATTCCTGTGAGTCTGCTGGGTCTCTCTGGGCCCACTCTGGTATTCCTGTGAGCCTGCTGGGTCTCTCTGGGCCCACTCTAGTATTCCTGTGAGCCTGCTGGGTCTCTCTGTGCCCACTTTAGTATTCCTGTGAGCCTGCTGGGTCTAGTATTCCTGTGAGCCTGATGGGTCTCTCTGGGCCCACTCTAGTAATCCTGTGAGCCTACTGGGTCTCTCTGGGCCCACTCTAGTATTCCTGTGAGCCTGCTGGGTCTCTCTGGGTCCACTCTAGTAATCCTGTGAGCCTGCTGGGTCTCTCTGGGCCCACTCTGGTATTTCTCTCTGGGCCCACTCTGGTATTCCTGTGAGCCTGCTGGGTCTCTCTGGGCCCACTCTAGTATTCCTGTGAGCCTGCTGGGTCTCTCTGGGCCCACTTTAGTATTTCCGTGAGCCTGCTGGGTCTCTCTAGGCCCACTCTAGTATTCCTGTGAGTCTGCTGGGTCTCTCTGGGCCCACTCTGGTATTCCTGTGAGCCTGCTGGGTCTCTCTGGGCCCACTCTAGTATTCCTGTGAGCCTGCTGGGTCTCTCTGGGCCCACTTTAGTATTCCTGTGAGCCTGCTGGGTCTAGTATTCCTGTGAGCCTGATGGGTCTCTCTGGGCCCACTCTAGTAATCCTGTGAGCCTACTGGGTCTCTCTGGGCCCACTCTAGTATTCCTGTGAGCCTGCTGGGTCTCTCTGGGTCCACTCTAGTAATCCTGTGAGCCTGCTGGGTCTCTCTGGGCCCACTCTGGTATTTCTGTGAGCCTGCTGGGTCTCTCTAGGCCCACTCTAGTATTCCTGTGAGCCTGTTGGATCTCTCTGGGTCCACTCTAGTAATCCTGTGAGCCTGCTGGGTCTCTCTAGGCCCACTCTAGTATTCCTGTGAGTCTGCTGGGTCTCTCTGGGCCCACTCTGGTATTCCTGTGAGCCTGCTGGGTCTCTCTGGGCCCACTCTAGTATTCCTGTGAGCCTGCTGGGTCTCTCTGGGCCCACTTTAGTATTCCTGTGAGCCTGCTGGGTCTAGTATTCATGTGAGCCTAATGGGTCTCTCTGGGCCCACTCTAGTAATCCTGTGAGCCTACTGGGTCTCTCTGTGCCCACTCTAGTATTCCTGTGAGCCTGCTGGGTCTCTCTGGGTACAGTCTAGTATTCCTGTGAGTCTGCTGGGTCTCTCTGGGCCCACTCTAGTATTCCTGTGAGCCTGCTCGATCTCTCTGGGTCCAGTCTAGTATTCCTGTGAGCCTGCTGGGTCTCTCTGGGTACAGTCTAGTATTCCTGTGAGTCTGCTGGGTCTCTCTGGGCCCACTCTAGTATTCCTGTGAGCCTGCTCGATCTCTCTGGGTCCACTCTAGTGTTCATGTGAGCCTGCTCGATCTCTCTGGGTACAGTCTAGTATTCCTGTGAGCCTGCTGGGTCTCTTATGGCCCACTCTAGTATTCCTGTGAGCCTGCTGGATCTCTCTGGGTCCACCGTGGTATTCCTGTGAGCCTGCTGGGTCTCTCTGGGCCCACTCTAGTATTCCTGTAAGTCTGCTGGATCTCTCTGGGCCCACTCTGGTATTCCTGTGAGTCTGCTGGGTCTCTCTGGGCCCACTCGAGTCATCCCGTGAGCCTGCTGGGTCTCTCTGGGCCCACTCTAGTATTCCTGTGAGCCTGCTGGATCTCTCTGGGTCCACTCTAGTAATCCTGTGAGCCTGCTTGGTCTCTCTGGGACCACTCTGGTATTCCTGTGAGCCTGCTGGGTCTCTCTGGGCTCACTCTAGTGTTCATGTGAGCCTGCTGGGTCTCTCTGGGCCCACTCTAGTGTTCCTGTGAGCCTGCTGGGTCTCTCTGGGCTCACTCTAGTATTTGTGTGAGCCTGCTGGGTCTCTCTGCGTCCACTCTAGTGTTCCTGTGAGCCTGCTGGGTCTCTCTGGGCCCACTCTAGTGTTCCTGTGAGCCTGCTGGGTCTCTCTGGGCCCACTCTAGTGTTCCTGTGAGCCTGCTCAGTCTCTCTGGGCCCACTCTAGTATTCCTGTGAGCCTGCTGGGTCTCTCTGTGTCCACTCTAGTATTCCTGTGAGTCTGCTGGGTCTCTCTAGGCCCACTCTGGTATTCCTGTGAGCCTGCTGGGTCTCTCTGGGCCCACTCTGGTAATCCTGTGAGCCTGCTGGGTCTCTCTGGGCCCACTCTAGTATGCCTGTGAGCCTGCTGGATCTCTCTGGGTCCACTCTAGTAATCCTGTGAGCCTGCTGGGTCTCTCTGGGCCCACTCTGGTATTACTATGAGCCTGCTGGGTCTCTCTAGGCCCACTCTAGTATTCCTGTGAGTCTGCTGGGTCTCTCTGGGCCCACTCTAGTATTCCTGTGAGCCTGCTGGGTCTCTCTCGGCCCACTCTAGTATTCCTGTGAGCCTGCTGGGTCTCTCTGGGCCGACTTTAGTATTCCTGTGAGCCTGCTGGGTCTAGTGTTCCTGTGAGCCTGATGGGTCTCTCTGGGCCCACTCTGGTGTTCCTGTGAGCCTGCTGGGTCTCTCTGGGCCCACTCTAGTGTTCCTGTGAGCCTGCTGGGTCTCTCTGGGCCCACTCTGGTGTTCCTGTGAGCCTGCTGGGTCTCTCTGGGCCCACTCTGGTATTCCTGTGAGCCTGCTGGGTCTCTCTGGGCCCACTCTGGTAATCCTGTGAGCCTGCTGGGTCTCTCTGGGCCCACTCTAGTATTCCTGTGAGCCTGCCCTGCTGGATCTCTCTGGGTCCACTCTAGTAATCCTGTGAGCCTGCTGGGTCTCTCTGGGCCCACTCTGGTATTCCTGTGAGCCTGCCGGGTCTCTCTAGGCCCACTCTAGTATTCCTGTGAGCCTGCTGGGTCTCTCTGGGCCCACTCTAGTATTCCTGTGAGCCTGCTAGGTCTCTCTGGGCCCACTTTAGTATTCCTGTGAGCCTGCTGGGTCTAGTATTCCTGTGAGCCTGATGGGTCTCTCTGGGCCCACTCTAGTAATCCTGTGAGCCTGCTGGGTCTCTCTGGGCCCACTCTAGTATTCCTGTGAGCCTGCTGGGTCTCTCTGGGTACAGTCTAGTATTCCTGTGAGTCTGCTGGGTCTCTCTGGGCCCACTCTAGTATTCCTGTGAGCCTGCTCGATCTCTCTGGGTCCAGTCTAGTATTCCTGTGAGCCTGCTGGGTCTCTCTGGGTACAGTCTAGTATTCCTGTCTAGTGTTCCTGTGAGCCTGCTGGATCTCTCTGGGTCCAGTCTGGTATTCCTGTGAGCCTGCTGGGTCTCTTATGGCCCACTCTAGTATTCCTGTAAGTCTGCTGGATCTCTCTGGGCCCACTCTGGTATTCCTGTGAGTCTGCTGGGTCTCTCTGGGCCCACTCTAGTCATCCTGTGAGCCTGCTGGGTCTCTCTGGGCCCACTCTAGTATTCCTGTGAGCCTGCTGGATCTCTCTGGGTCCACTCTAGTAATCCTGTGAGCCCGCCGGGTCTCTCTGGGCCCACTCTGGTATTCCTGTGAGCCTGCTGGGTCTCTCTGGGCCCACTCTAGTGTTCCTGTGAGCCTGCTGGGTCTCTCTGCGTCCACTCTAGTATTCCTGTGAGCCTGATGGGTCTCTCTGGGCCCACTCTGGTATTCCTGTGAGCCTGCTGGGTCTCTCTGGGCCCACTCTAGTGTTCCTGTGAGCCTGCTGGGTCTCTCTGGGCCCACTCTAGTGTTCCTGTGAGCCTGCTGGGTCTCTCTGGGCCCACTCTGGTATTCCTGTGAGCCTGCTGGGTCTCTCTGGGCCCACTCTGGTATTCCTGTGAGCCTGCTGGGTCTCTCTGGGCCCACTCTAGTATTCCTGTGAGCCTGCTGGGTCTCACTGCTATGAACATGGGAACATTACACGTTGCTGCTCTGGTCATTCTGAAGGTTTCTGGGACTCGTGAAACTCTTGCCCCTCCCAAAATGTTTCCACTGATTCTGGAGGTCCTGCAATGGGCCTGGACTTCAAAGGGAAGAACAGTTCCTCGCATGCTCCAATAGCAGCAATTCCAGTCCTATCTCTGCGGCTTCTAGGTGCTATTGTTGCTTAATTTTAATGATATTCAATGAATCAACCTTGAAAGCAGAAAGGGCTGAGTCGGCACTGCTGGGATTGAAATGTCTATTGTGCGGGTGGAGCCTTCACAGGAACCTCTGCCTGTGCTATACATATAGCAGCGTGTGCATCGGGCTTCCCGGCCCTCTCAATGTTCCCTCAAAGGCCCAGGTCAGCGGCCCTCACATGTGCAGGAGCCTGCACACTAACTGGATGCCTTTTATAGTTTATTGGGAATGGACACTAAAAGTTAGACTTGTATATTTGATCTTTTATATGCGGCAGTATATACACTGGATGTAAAGGTAATCTCCATTGTCTTCATTTTATAGGAGTGTGCACAGTAAGGTGCCGCATTCTGGATGTTACACTGAATGTACCGCATTTTCTACACCTTGTATTCACTGTGTACCTTAAGTTGCCTGTATACAAATACAATGAGCTTTTGCACTGCTACACGGAATGTGCAGACTGTGCACAGCAGTGGGGTGCCTGCATATACTTCTACATGGTGACTGAAACTTATAACAGTAAAGGATGCACATTTAAAACTCAATTCTCTGTATTTCCTTAACATTACACACTTGCTGTATGGAGCTCTTTCTTGCTTGCTGCAGCAGCCGCCCTTCCACACACTGGGTGGTGTTAGGCTGGTTTTCCGCCAGTCCCCTCATGAGGGCTCAGGGGGATACCTGCATGGCTCAGCAGGGGCTCCCATCAGGCTATCGCTGACTCACAGCGGTAGCCACACATTCCATTTAGGAGGGCACAGGGTAGTCAAGTACAGCTCACACAACAGATCATAACGAAGAAAGGCCTGCTCACTTGACATGCAGTTTATCAACCCTACTTCCCAAGCCTTCCCTCCACCACCAGGGAAGTATCTAAACCCTGTCCCTCCAAACAGGGGCTGTGGTATGAGTAGGGTTAGGGAAAAGTATCAGCAGTGTGCAACAGTAAAGAGAGCAGGCAAGAACCCCTGCAGTAGGCGGCTGCTCTCAATTGCCAACACAGGAGAGGTTTACCAATGTCACATTACATTCTATTGATAGTCCAATGCTCACACCATCCATTAACCCTTGGTGTGTATTAAAAGACATTTACCGTATATAACACATCAATACACAACTGTGCACACTTAATATTCAGGTTCAATTGCATCTGATAACCCTCAGGAATGAACACTCAATGAATGCGTCTTACATCGTCGTATACAAAATACATCTTTTAATTATGAGAAATATGTAATAAAGAAACATTGCTATTATTATTGTCACTATACACAAAACACTAAAGAAGGAAAAAGCCTAAATCATTCTCATCGCCTCTACCTCTCCTCAAGACTGAGACAGATCAACCTTTTCCAAGAAACCAAAGTCACCTTAAAGACCAACTACCTGCCTCGCCAGATCATGCTATGCGACCTCTCAAACCAAGCGAGGTAATCTTCATAAAAACATCTGCCTCACCATATCATGATAGGCGACCTCTCAAACCATGCTAGGTAATCTTCATAAAAACATCTGCCTCACCGTATCATGCTATGCGACCTCTCAAACCAAGCTAGGTAATCTTCATAAAAACATCTGCCTCACCAAATCATGATAGGCGACCTCTCAAACCATGCTAGGTAATCTTCATAAAAACATCTGCCTCACCGTATCATGCTATGCAACCTCTCAAACCATGCTAGGTAATCTTCATAAAAACATCTGCCTCGCCGTATCATGATAGGCGACCTCTCAAACCATGCTAGGTAATCTTCATAAAAACATCTGCCTCGCCGTATCATGCTATGCGACCTCTCAAACCATGCTAGGTAATCTTCATAAAAACATCTGCCTCACCAAATCATGATAGGCGACCTCATAGAAGCATCTGCCCAAATACATCAGTAACTTTCCCAATGCAGCTGACCCCCCCGTAAGGGCAGGAGCCAATCCACCACACCGGCACCATCCGAATGCCAACAGCTGCAGGAGCAGCGATCGACGGTGCGCTCGAATACAAGAAGTGAGGTAATCCACCGCTTCTCAGGCACGCAGTGCAATCCTATGCCTTCCATGACACCCACCGACTTGATCCCGCTACCCCCACAGCCCTTTGTGTGTATTGCTGCATATTAGGAAATGGCGGCAACCACGAACCGAAGCGAGGTTCGTGTCCCATTGCCAAGCAACGTGTGCTAATTTTAACCCGCCCACTTCTGCCGGCAGGCAGACGCTGGCGCGCCAAGGCCAGCAAGAAAAGGCCCTGTAAGCACCCCTGGAGCCTCATTGCAGCTGACCCCCCCCGTAAGGGCAGGAGTCCATCCACCACACCGGCACCATCCGAATGCCAACAGCTGCAGGAGCAGCGATCGATGGTGCGCTCGAATACAAGAAGTGAGGTAATCCACCGCTTCTCAGGCACGCAGTGCAATCCTATGCCTTCCATGACACCCACCGACTTGATCCCGCTACCCCCACAGCCCTTTGTGTGTATTGCTGCATATTAGGAAATGGCGGCACCCCTGAACCGAAGCGAGCTTCGCGTCCCGTTGCCAAGCAACGTGTGCAAATTTTAACCCGCCCACTTCTGCCGGCAGGCAGACGCCGGCGCGCGAAGGCCAGCGAGAAAAGGCCCTGTAAGCACCCCTGGAGCCTCATTGCAGCTGACCCCCCCCGTAAGGGCAGGAGTCCATCCACCACACCGGCACCATCCGAATGCCAACAGCTGCAGGAGCAGCGATCGATGGTGCGCTCAAATACAAGAAGTGAGGTAATCCACCGCTTCTCAGGCACGCAGTGCAATCCTATGCCTTCCATGACACCCACCGACTTGATCCCGCTACCCCCACAGCCCTTTGTGTGTATTGCTGCATATTAGGAAATGGCGGCAACCATGAACCGAAGCGAGGTTTGTGTCCCATTGCCAAGCAACGTGTGCTCCAGCGACCATAGCACGAACCACTCTGAACCCGTTTCCAACACTTGCATCAGTGCCCTCTAAGCCTCCCCATGCCGCAGTCAGAGACAGAAACTCACAGCCTCTCCAAATCACCAATCGCAACCCACGAGGTATCTTAGCGCTATTCTATGAGATACAACACAAAATTGCTACTACTGCTTTGTATTACTGGTGGTCTAGCAACTAGGAGGAGCGCCATCACACGCTCTCCATGCAACAGGTGTACGCGAGCCAGGAATTCGCCTCTAAGGCAGCTCGAGTCACACATGTGGCCTCAAGCAGATTCCTCTGGTGAGTCTTTGTGCCTGACCTGTGGTCTATTTATACTGTCTTGCTTATGTTTGCCACTGATATTTGGCTATAGTGTACTGCACTGTGTCTGCCCTTGAGATCTTCTTACACTGTACTGCATTGTGTCTGCCCCCCTACAACTGTACCACATTGTGCATACCCATTTAGCATGTTCCCCTTGGTCATCAGCCTGCCTGCCTGCCTGCCTCCTGCTCCTTATAAACAATATAGCACTGCCTAGCATGTCACCTCACCTACAGATCACTATGTACTCGACTATACCTAACATTAAATCACCTAGCAGTTCACCTCTAGTTATAAATGACTCACATCCAGCGCTACCTACCAGCTTCCCCTGCCCTACTATAGACAGGAATTTAAGACTTAGAGCTAGATTAGCTAAAATCTATGAACCACTCGCCCGTTCAATGCCTACTGCACAGAGATTAAGATCCTCGACTGTCAGCCTAAATACCCTAAAACCTAACTCATATCAGAACTCCTACCCCAAACTTCCACACAGTCCCCCTAAACAGAGCAATCCTGAAATAACACAAGTCCACCCTCCCACCACAACTACCACAACTACCGTGAGCCCCCAAATCAAGGGAGCTTTGATCAACGCCAGATTGTTAGTAGCTCACGCAACAGAAATTGCAGACCTGATCCTCAAAGAAGACCTTGACCTCCTTGCTATCACGGAGACGTGGCTTCATCCGGCAGCAGGCCCCATGCTTATGCTTGCAGTCCCAGATCATTATTCCATCCTGAGACAAGACCGACCCAACTCCAGAGGAGGGGGTGTTGCTATTATCCACAAATGCAGTCTCACCATGAGATTAGCAACTACTATCAACGTCCTCTCTTGCAAACTACTTTCAGTTAAAGTCCCCCTTACTAATGTCCAAACTCTCAACATCCATGTGATCTATCGTCCTCCAGGCCCAATAGGCACATTTGATGAGGATATTAATACCATCCTATCCAGCAACCTTAAAAGTTCCACTCAAGTACTCACCCTTGGGGACTTCAATATGGGTTTCAATGACCCGGAAGACCAATTCGCCAGCACCACCCTTAATACTCTTTCTGAACTAGGATTTACCCAAAGAAGCATGGAACCAACACATGCCAAAGGTAGAATACTTGATTGGGTGGCTGACTACAACTGTCTAGCCAACATTACCAACATTTCTCCACTAGCCTGGACTGACCATCATCTGGTATCATTCACGCTTTCTACCACCCGATCCCCACCCCTGCCGGCCCGTAGGGCTCCACCCACACTTACGATAAATAAAAAGAGTATCGCTGTGGAGAGATTTATCCCGAACTTACTCCCCACACTCAACACACGCCCTGACAACTTGGATCCTGAGACTCTGGTTGAAGAATACAATAAAATGATGTCCACTTCGCTGGACCTAACGGCCCCCCTCAAACTCCGACCAAGAAAGCCTAAAGTGCACCTGAACAAATGGTATACACCATTCCTTAAAAACCTAAGGCAGCAAAAAAGAAATTGCGAGGCCACTTGGAAAAAAGTCCCGTCAGCATCTAATAAACTCAAACTTACTAAACTAGTGGCCCTTTACAAAAAAGAAATCTACCTAGCAAAACGAACCTCCTTCGACTCCCGTATCTCCCAAGCCAAATCAAACACGAAGGAATTACTCTCCATCCTTAAAGAAGTAGAAACCCATATAGCACCACCAGATACTTGTATTAAAGATAAAAACTGGTGCTCAGAAATCCAGAATGCCTTAGCCAACAACATCGCTACCCTACAAAACAAAATCTCCTGTAAAAAGCCTCCTTGAATGACCCCCACCCGTCCAAACCACCTGAGAAGCCGACTCTAAGGGAAACCACCCGCTTCAATTTCTCTAAAGTCACCACACTTGAAGTAGAAAAAATCATCTTGTCACTGAAACCCTCCAACTGTCAGGGAGATCTGTGCCCTGCACAGCTCATTAAGGATGCTGCCAGAGACCTCTACCCTTTCATCACAAAGTTAATCAATGCCTCCTTTTCCACCGGCTCTATCCCTACCAATTTAAAACAATCCTGGGTACTTCCACTACTAAAAGAAACCACACTTGACCCAGCCACGCCTACAAACTATAGACCCATCATGACGGTACCATTCCTTCTAAAAATGTTGGATAAGGTCGCCTACGTACAAATACAGAAGTACTTGGAAGAACATCACCTACTAGGAGCCAGACAGTCAGGCTTCCGTCCTCAACATGGGACTGAGACAGCTCTTATTGACCTTAAAACACGGATTGACATGCTCAGAGACAATGGCCAAGCTGCTTTACTCCTTCTCCTTGACCTCTCTGCAGCCTTCGACCTGGTCGACCACTCTGTCCTGTGCACACACCTCCACACATCAGCTTACTTCTCTGTTGAGGCCATTACATGGATTAGATCATTCCTTAATGGCAGAACCATGAGGGTCTTTTCACCTACAGCAGCAGCAGACCCCATACCCATCACCTGTGGTGTGCCACAAGGCTCCTGTGTCTCTCCTACACTGTACAATATATTTACCAAGCCCCTTTTCGATGATTTGGATCATCTCGGTATCACCTACACCAACTACGCAGATGATACCCAGATCCTCCTCCCGCTTTCTGGAGATTATGGGAAGGATTTGGCCTTGGTGAATAGAGTGTACATCATCATCCAGGCATGGATGGCCACACGTGGACTATGCCTGAATGATGATAAAACTGAACTTATCATCCTAGATACTACCTCCAGCCTAAAGAAACTAGGCCCTGCCTATTCATCTTTCACGATCGATGGCAATAGTAGCAAGGTAGGACAAGAGATTAAAATGCTAGGCTTCTACTTGGACTCCAACTTCTCCTTCAAGAGACAAGTGAACTCCCTAGTCTCTTCCACGGCTTACACATGCAAACTGATCCGTGCAGCCAAACCTTTTCTGTCCGACACTAGCTGCTTGACCCATGCTAGAGCCCTCATATTGTCCCGCCTGGACTACTGCAACGCTCTCTATCTTGGGTCTTCCAAAGCCACCACCAGCAAACTACAAACTCTTCAGAATAATGCTTTTAGAGCAGCTTTGGGCATCTCCAGAAGAGATCATATCACAGTACACAGCCAACAGAACAATTGGCTCTCTATCAATGACAAAATTCTCCTAAAAACTGCGTCACTTACTCACAAGTCCCTCAATAACGCTGCTCCTATTTACTTGATTGACAGATTTCATGGGCAGACCTCCCTGAGATCCACAAGAACAGCCTACAAAGACTGCCTCTCTGTCCCCAACTTTAAACGCTCCCCTATAGGTGGCAACAGCTTCCCAGTGAAAGCGGCTAAACTGTGGAACTCCCTACCGCCAACTCTCAGAATGGACTTACATTACCAAAACCTCCGATTTAAGATTGTTTCATGGTTGAAGACGTAAGCCTTCAAACATATCCAGTCGCTAAGTCTTTCATATTCCTGCCAACTGTACATGCTGTACTCACATGTGTTTACCTGTATATATGTATACAATCCTGTCATTACTATTATTGTGGGTATGTACATGTATATATCGTTGTTGTTGTAACTAAGCTTCGCAAATTCATGTAACTACTGCGCCCTGTTACCTTAGGATATTCTGGCGCATTACAAATAATAAAACAAACAAACAAACAATGTGATGTAAATGAAGGGTGAAAGGCCTCTCATACTCACAAACAGTAGTAGGTAGGGAGTGGAGGGGGCTGGAAAAGACGGGATGCCCGGGATTATCCACAATTCAAGGACAATTGGAAACATTCCCAGAATAATAAAAAAATATGAATGCACCATGATCTTTTCATCAAAAAAGTATAAAGAATAGGATAAAATGCTTTGAAAAAGAATACAATGTCCATTAGGAACAGGAACAATGGCAACAGCACACAGCCAGCCCAGACTAAGGTGTCTGCTCTTTTAGGTGCGAGCTGATATGCCCTGGGGGTAAAAACAGAATTGTTCTCCAAGAACCTCAAACATAATACAAGTTCTGCTAAAAAGGTCAACAGGCAGAGTCCTTTAGGTCCTTTAGGTTCTCAAAATGCTTCAAAACAGCCAGAAGCCAGCTTGGAGTCTTTAGTATCCAGTAAAAGACAAAATAGGGAGTTGCCCCCCACCCCCCAACTGAAAAACCTCTGTGCTTCCTCTCCAGCCAGCCGTGTGCATCTGCCCCCTGTCTCCTTGCCAGCTTCGATCCTCCGAACAGCTGTGTGCAGGGCCTGAGCTTACTGTATCATTTAATATTCAGGCTGTTTAATTATTTATTGTTTGCTTGTTAGGTGCTTATACATAATATTTTAAAGCGCCCAGAGGGCAGAGAGGGAGCAAGGGTGGGAAATACATCACAAAACAATATTTTAGAGCAGAGGGGGAAGAGGGAGAGGGACAAGCCTAGAGTGCCTTGTGAGTATTCAGAACGTGCAAGTGCAGCAAGGAAGAGGGAAGAGGAGGTAAGTGATGGGGAGTCCGAGCTTGTGAATGAGCCATAAATGAAGTGCTAGGAATGCTGAGTGCTACACGGACTGGGGCCACAGGAGGTGTAAGTGCGTACCTCCAGAGCGGAGGGTCTGCAGATGCAAGTGCTGTGTATAGACAGGAGCTGGGCAGAATTGGTGCGGGAGGTCAGGGCCCCGAGGATGCATAAGGGCCCAGGACATCGGATCAGCAACTGTGGGATTAGCAGAGGAGAGAAGAAGGGAAGGAGGCGGAAAAGAGGAAGGTCTTAAGAAGCTTCCGGAATTTGAGAAGATTCTGCTCAAGGCGCAGGGGGAGGCTATTACAAAGTAGAGAGCCCGCTGAGGAGAGTGAATTAACCCCTGCCCTCTGTTTATCAAAGCGCTTTACACACAAAGAGTTTGTGCCAGAGGAACGTAGAGGTCTAGAGGGAGAGTGTTTAGTGAGATAAAGTTGAAGATAGTGTGGTCGCTGGGCCCAGACAGCCTTGTGGAAGATACAGAGGGATTTTAATTTAATATGTGCAGCAACCGGGGGCCAGTGAAGACTTTTTAGTGCAGGAGAGATGCGGTCCCTGGGTTTATGGCCAGGGATAATTCTTGCTGCCCTATTCTGGATTAGCTGGAGGGGTCGCAGAGTGGAAGATGGTAGATTTAGGAAGAGGCTATTGCAGTAGTCGAGCCTAGACAGGACCAGGGCTTGGGTCACATTGAGCCTCTGAGAGAAAGTGAGAAAAGGTAAAACTCCTTTGAGAAGCTGAAAGTGGGACTACTTGGCAATGTCCTGAGTGTGAGGGAGGAAGGAGAGAGAGAAGTCAAAGATGACTCCAAGGTTTCTGGCTTCAGTTGAAGGTGCAGGGGGAGAGCCCAAGGAGGAAGGCCAGAGTGAGGGGAAGAAGGAGGGAACAAGGGTCCCAATGGGAAGGATCTCAGTTTTACTGCCATCGAGGCAGAGATTGTTGGAGGTGCACCAGGACTGGATGGCACAGAGGCAGTCAGGGATGATGGAGGGTGCAAGAGGGTCAGCAGGAAGCTGTGTGTCATCTACGTAACACTGGAAGTTGGAGGAGAAAGAGGCGATGAGGCATGAAAGGAGAGAAAGGTAGATGTTAAACAGCCAGGGAGAGAGTATAGAGCCCTGGGGGACACCACAGGTGGAGAGGGAAGTAGGAGAGGAGAAGGGACCCAGGATGAGTTGGGAAGAGCGGTTAGTGTGGAAAGAGGTCAGCCAGTCCAGTGCCCATTCTGAGATACCAAGTATATATCGTGGAGCCTTTGTATGAAGATGGAATGGTTGACTGTGTCAAAGGCAGAGGAGAGTTCTGGAAGGATACGGCAGCTGGTGTGTTGGAGTCTAGAGATGCAAGCAATTCTTCACCGGTGTTCAGAAGAGCAGTTTCCATGCCTCTGGATGCTCGGAATCATGGAAGCCACCAACAAGTTCAGTGTGAGAGTTGAGTTGGGGCAAGGCCAGCTTCTCAAGCAGCTTCCCCAGGAAGGGGGTGATGGAGATAGGGCGAAAGCTGGCAGGGCAGGAAGGGTCAGAGGATGGTTATTTCAGGAGTGGGCACACAAGGGAGTGCTTAAGGGGGAGTGGAAAGATCCAGTGACAAAAGAGTGATTGTAGAAATCAGCGAGAGCAGGGACAAGAGAGCCAATGTTATCCTTGATGGTCTTGGATGAGCAAGGGGAGACCTGTTTAGAAGAGACCTTTATGGAGCAGACAACTCTGATAACTTCCTCAGGTGTGACAAGGGCAAAGGAGGATGGAGGAGGGAGGGTGTGGAGTGGGGCTGAGGGGGTGTGGGATGGGTTGTGAGAGAGTGTAGAAATGGTGGTCAGGATGTCCTGAGTTTTGGTGGTAAAGTGTGAGGACTGTGCATTGCAGAGGGCCTGGGAAGGAGAATGGGGGCAGGAGACTGAGGAGGGGTTGGCTAGTTCCCTGCAGATCTTGAAAAGTTCCGCTGTGTTATTGGACATGCTGGAGACCCGTGCCTGAGTGTGGGTTCTTTTCTTTGCACGGATAGAGATTCTGTATTGCCTTTGGAGCAGGCGGCAGGCCAGTTTGTCAGAGGATGAGCCTGAGGTTAGCCACTTCCATTCTGCTGCCCTGCACTTTTGTTTCAGGGCTGCAAGTTTGGTGTCATAAAAAGTGTCTAGCTTACAGGCAGGTTTTAGATGGACCCTCATGACTGGGGCAAGAATGTCAAGAGTATTGGTGATGGAAAGATGGAGGTTGCTGAGGGCAGCATCAGAGGTAGAGTCAGAGGTGGAGGGGTGAGGGGGTGTAGGCGCAGGCCATGGCAGCCACAGTCACTCGTTTCATTGGGCGGATGTTGGTGGGACTTTTGGGGGGGGGGGCGGTCAGGGGCCAAGAGGACCAAAGTGGGTGGAGTGGAAAGAATGGTCTGACCAGGAGAGAGGGGTGACTAGTGGGGGGGAGAGAGAGAGGTCAGAGTTTATGAGGGCATCCAAAGTGTGTTTAGCTGAGTTGGATGGCCCAGAAGGGAGAATGGAGAGGGAAAGCGAGGTACAGAGGTCAGTGAAAAGCATGGAAGCAGAGCCTGGGGAGGCCAATTGGATGTTGAAATTACCCAGGAGGAGGATGTTGCAGGTGCATGAAAGTAAGGAAGAGCAGAAGTCAACCCATTCAGAGAGGAATAGGGAGGTGGCACGTGGAGCACGGTAGATGGTAGCAATGGTCAGGGTGGAGATGGGAGAGATCACCAACTTACAAACAAGGCTTTCAAAGGAGCAATAGATCTGGGTAGGTAAGATGGAAGCAGGAACCCACTCGGGGAAGATAAAGGCAAGCCCCCGCCAGTGCAGTGGGGTCGAGGCTTGGAGATGTTGAAGCCATCAGGGAGGAGGCAGTCAAAGGCAGTGACAGAGCTGGCAATGAACCAAGTCTCGGTAAGAACGAGAATGTCGAGGTCAATGTCTTCAACAAGGAGGCAAATGTCAGTGGAGTGTTTGTTGGCTGAGTGGGCGTTAAGAGTTGCCAGGTGGAGGTGGTCAGTGCCTTTGAAGGTTTTCTGAAATGGAGTACAGGGGCGTGGTACACCAGTCAGAGGAGGGAGAGCGAGAGTAGAAGGGGGGGATTCAAGCAAAGGAAGGAAGTTCATGAGAGAAGGCAAGATACGGTCAAAGAGAAGGAGGTTGGGTTGCGGACCCTGAACCAGGATGGTGCCAGTGTGATAGACATTAACGAAGCAACGTAAGGAAGAGGAACCGGCCAAGAGGACTCCCCACTTGGTGCCACGGTTAATGGAGGAGCGTGTGGAAGGAGAGAGAGTGGAGATGAGATGTGGGGTTCAAAGATCAGGATAGGCAACAGAGAAAAGGATATCCATGAATACCTCTCTTGAGGTAGCACTGACATAGGTGTCTGCAATTGGAAGTCCAGGGTTTGCACTCAAGATGTCTTTTTTGTGCTTTTTCCTACTGGACTTTGCGTGTGGAGAGGGGCGGATAGGTGATAGTGTAGCAGTTAGAGAATATAGGATGGAGCGAGCCATAGCGCGGCAGAGGTTTAGACCAGGAATGAAGAGGGAGCGGCAGCACAGCACAATTCTAACTGAACTCACCAGAAGGCCTAGAAGATGGAGTCGGAAAGAATGAATGCAAACCAGAGTGATAGAATTACATCCGATGAGTGATACAGTGATGTATGAACTATACACACCTGCATTTGATTCTAAAATGGAGGCAACAAACAATGCAATGCAGATGGTGCTCAGCTGTAATGCAAACACACCTACACTTGAATGGAGGCAACAGATGTTGCACAGATGTAACTCTACACACAAATGAGTCACAAGTGACATTTCAGGAGAAGTCCCTATTCCACACCTACAATCACATAAGTTTGTCCAACACTGAAAATCTTTCCAAACAAAAATATCATTGAAACACATCTTTTTTGTTTAAGCAATTAGCAAAGACCCAAACCTTCATCACTAGAAATCCTTCCAACAAAAGTCTTCAGTGGACAAATATCAGGCCAAGGACGCCTTCAGTGGACGGCATCATTCTAGTGTAAATATCAGCCAAGGATGCCTTCAGTGGACGGCATCATTCTAGTGTAAATATCAGCCAAGGAGGCCTTCAGTGGACGGCATCATTCTAGTGTAAATATCAGCCAAGGATGCATTCAGTGGACGGCATCATTATAGTGTAAATATCAGCGAAGGATGCCTTCAGTAGACGGCATCATTCTAGTGTGAATATCAGCCAAGGACGCCTTCAGTGGACGGCATCATTCAAGTGTAAATATCAGCCAACGATGCCTTCAGTGGACGGAATCATTCTAGTGTAAATATCAGTCAAGGAGGGCTTCAGTGGACAGCATCGTTCTAGTTTAAATATCAGCCAAGGACACCTCCAGTGGACGGCATCATTCTAGAGCAAATATCAGCCAAGGATGCCTCCAGTGGACGGCATCATTCTAGAGTAAAAATCAGCCAAGGACGCCTCCAGTGGACGGTGTCATTCTAGTATAAATATCAGCCAAGGAGGCCTTCAGTGGACGGCGTCATTCTAGTGTAAATATCAGCCAAGGACGCCTTCAGTGGACGACGTCATTCTAGTGTAAATATCAGCCAAGGACGCCTTCAGTGGACAGGATTATTCTAGTGTAAATATCAGCCAAGACGCCTTCAGTGTACGGCATCATTCTAGTGTAAAAATCAGCCAAGGAGGGCTTCAGTGGACGGCGGGATTCTAATGTAAATATCAGCCAAGGACACCTTCAGTGGATGGCGGGATTCTAGTGTAAATATCAGCCAAGGAGGGCTTCAGTGGACGGCGTCATTCTAGTGTAAATATCAGCCAAGGATGCCTTCAGTGGACGGCATCATTCTAGTGTAAATATCAGCCAAGGATGCCTTCAGTGGACGGCGTCATTCTAGTGTAAATATCAGCCAAGGATGCCTTCAGTGGACGGCGTCATTCTAGTGTAAATATCAGCCAAGGACGCCTTCAGTGGACAGCATCATTCTAGTGTAAATAATAGCCAAGGACGCCTTCAGTGGACAGCATCATTCTAGTATAAATATCAGCCAAGGAGGGCTTCAGTGGACGGCGTTATTCTAGTATAAATATCAGCCAAGGATGCCTTCAGTGGACGGCGTCATTCTAGTGTAAATATCAGCCAAGGATGCCTTCAGTGGACAGCGTCATTCTAGTGTAAATATCAGCCAAGGATGCCTTCAGTGGACGGCGTCATTCTAGTGTAAATATCAGCCAAGGACGCCTTCAGTGGACGGCGTCATTCTAGTGTAAATATCAGCCAACGACGCCTTCAGTGGACGGCATCATTCTAGTGTAAATATCAGCCAAGGAGGCCTTCAGGGGAAGGCATCATTCTAGTGTAAATATCAGCCAAGACGCCTTCAGTGGACGGCATCATTCTAGTGTAAATATCAGCTAAGGAGGGCTTCAGTGGACAGCATCATTCTAATGTAAATATCAGCCAAGGAGGCCTTCAAGGGACGGCATCATTCTAGTGTAAATATCAGCCAAGGAGGCGTTCAGGGGACGGCATCATTCTAGTGTAAATATCAGCCAAGGATGCATTCAGTGGACGGCATCATTCTAGTGTAAATATCAGCCAAGGAGGCCTTCAGGGGACGGCATCATTCTAGTGTAAATATCAGCCAAGACGCCTTCAGTGGACGGCATCATTCTAGTGTAAATATCAGCCAAGACGCCTTCAGTGGACGGCATCATTCTAGTGTAAATATCAGCCAAGGACGCCTTCAGTGGACAGCATAATTCTAGTATAAATATCAGCCAAGGATGCCTTCAGTGGACAACGTCATTCTAGTGTAAATATCAGCCAAGGATGTCTTCAGTGAACAGCACGAGCCACATTCTAGTGTAAATATCAGCCAAGGATGCCTTCAGTGGACAGCGTCATTCTAGTGTAAATTTCAGCCAAGGACGCCTTCAGTGGACAACGTCATTCTAGTGTAAATATCAGCCAAGGACGCCTTCAGTGGACAGCATCATTCTAGTGTAAACATCAGCCAAGGATGTCTTCAGTGAACAGCATGAGCCACATTCTAGTGTAAATATCAGCCAAGGAGGGCTTCTTTTGGAAGGCGCCATTCTAGTGTAAATATCAGCCAAGGATGCCTTCAGTGGACGGCGTCATTCTAGTGTAAATATCAGCCAAGGACGCCTTCAGTGGACGACGTCATTCTAGTGTAAATATCAGCCAAGGACGCCTTCAGTGGACGGCAAGTGGCACAGCGAGTAGAGCGCTCGCTTTGACATCCGTGCAGAGCCTACTAATGCAGGTTCGAATCCGGCAGGGCCAAACTCAGCCTTTCATCCTTCCGAGGTCAATAAATGAGCACCACACACTGTGGGTAATAATAAGCAGCGCTCAGATACCCGAGTGTTCGTAGCGCTATATAAATGCCAAATTATTATTATCATTCTAGTGTAAATATCAGCCAAGGACGCCTTCAGTGGACAGCATCATTCTAGTATAAATATCAGCCAAGTATGCCTTCAGTGGACAGCGTCATTCTAGTATAAATATCAGCCAAGGAGGCCTTCAGTGAACGGCGTCATTCTAGTGTAAATATCAGCCAACGACGCCTTCAGTGTACGGCATCATTCTAGTGTAAATATCAGCCAAGACGCCTTCAGTGGACAGCATCATTCTAGTGTAAATATCAGCCAAGGATGTCTTCAGTGAACAGCATGAGCCACATTCTAGTGTAAATATCAGCAAAGGATGCCTTCAGTGGACAGCGTCATTCTAGTGTAAATTTCAGCCAAGGACGCCTTCCGTGGACAACATCATTCTAGTGTAAATATCAGCCAAGGACGCCTTCAGTGGATGGCATCATTCTAGTATAAATATCAACCAAGGAGGGCTTCAGTGGACGGTGTCATTCTAGTATAAATATCAGCCAAGGAGGCCTTAAGTGGACGGCATCATTCTCGTGTAAATATCAGCCAAGGATGCCCTCAGTGGATGGCATCATTCTAGTGTAAATATCTGCCAAGGACGCCTTCAGTGGATGGCATCATTCTAGTGTAAATATCTGCCAAGGAGGCCTTAAGTGGGCGGCATCATTCTAGTGTAAATATCTGCCAAGGACGCCTTCAGTGGACGGCAAGTGGCACAGCGAGTAGAGCGCTTGCTTTGTCATCCGTGCAGAGCCTGCTAACGCAGGTTCGAATCCCGGCAGGGCCAAACTCAGCCTTTCATCCTTCCGAGGTCGTTAAATGAGCACCACACACCGTGGATAATAATAAGCAGCGCTCAGATACCCGAGGGTTCGTAGCGCTATATAAGTGCCAAATTATTATTATCATTCTAGTGTAAATATCAGACAAGGAGGGCTTCAGTGGACAGCATCATTCTAGTATAAATATCAGCCAAGGATGCCTTCAGTGGATAATGTCATTCTAGTGTAAGTATCAGCCAAGGATGCCTCCAGTGGACGGCATCATTCTAGAGTAAATATCAGCCAAGGACACCTCCAGTGGACGGTATCATTCTAGTGTGAATATCAGCCAAGGACGCCTTCAGTGGATGGCGTCATTCTAGTGTAAATATCAGCCAAGGAGGCCTTAAGTGGACGGCATCATTTTAGTGTAAATATCAGCCAAGGATGCCTTCAGTGGACGGCATCATTCTAGTGTAAATATCAGCCAAGGATGCCTTCAGTGGACAACGTCATTCTAGTGTAAATATCAGCCAAGGAGGCTTTAAGTGGACGGCATCATTCTAGTGTAAATATCAGCCAAGGATGCCTTCAGTGGACGGCATCATTCTACTGTAAATATCAGCCAAGGATGCCTTAAGTGGACGGCATCATTCTAGTGTAAATATCAGCCAAGGACACCTCCAGTGGACGGTATCATTCTAGTGTGAATATCAGCCAAGGACGCCTTCAGTGGACGGCATCATTCTAGTGTAAATATCAGCCAAGGAAGCATTCAGTGGACGGCATCATTCTAGTGTAAATATCAGCCAAGGATACCTTCAGTGGACAGCATCATTCTAGAGTAAATATCAGCCAATTATGCCTCCAGTGGACGGCATCATTCTAGAGTAAATATCAGCCAAGGATGCCTCCAGTGGACGGCATCATTCTAGTGTAAATATCAGCCAAGGAGGCCTTAAGTGGACGGCATCATTCTAGTGTAAATATCAGCCAAGGATGCCTTCAGTGGACGGCATCATTCTACTGTAAATATCAGCCAAGGATGCCTTAAGTGGACGGCATCATTCTAGTGTAAATATCAGCCAAGGACACCTCCAGTGGACGGTATCATTCTAGTGTGAATATCAGCCAAGGACGCCTTCAGTGGACGGCATCATTCTAGTGTAAATATCAGCCAAGGAAGCATTCAGTGGACGGCATCATTCTAGTGTAAATATCAGCCAAGGAGGGCTCCAGTGGATG
Source organism: Ambystoma mexicanum (assembly GCF_040938575.1). Taxonomy (NCBI): domain Eukaryota; kingdom Metazoa; phylum Chordata; class Amphibia; order Caudata; family Ambystomatidae; genus Ambystoma; species Ambystoma mexicanum. Next base: position 1,301,016,627 of record NC_090926.1, on the reverse strand, counting down.
CGTCATTCTAGTGTAAATAATAGCCAAGGACGCCTTCAGTGGACAGCGTCATTCTAGTGTAAATATCAGCCAAGGATGCCTTCAGTGGACGGCATCTTTCTAGTGTAAATATCAGCCAAGGACGCCTTCAGTGGACGGCATCATTCTAGAGTAAATATCAGCCAAGGATGCCTTCAGTGGATGGCGTCATTCTAGTGTAAATATCAGCCAAGGAGGCCTTAAGTGGACGGCATCATTTTAGTGTAAATATCAGCCAAGGATGCCTTCAGTGGACGGCATCATTCTAGTGTAAATATCAGCCAAGGATGCCTTCAGTGGACAACGTCATTCTAGTGTAAATATCAGCCAAGGAGGCTTTAAGTGGACGGCATCATTCTAGTGTAAATATCAGCCAAGGATGCCTTCAGTGGACGGCATCATTCTACTGTAAATATCAGCCAAGGATGCCTTCAGTGGACGGCATCATTCTAGTGTAAATATCAGCCAAGGACACCTCCAGTGGACGGTATCATTCTAGTGTGAATATCAGCCAAGGACGCCTTCAGTGGACGGCATCATTCTAGTGTAAATATCAGCCAAGGAAGCATTCAGTGGACGGCATCATTCTAGTGTAAATATCAGCCAAGGATACCTTCAGTGGACAGCATCATTCTAGAGTAAATATCAGCCAATTATGCCTCCAGTGGACGGCATCATTCTAGAGTAAATATCAGCCAAGGATGCCTCCAGTGGACGGCATCATTCTAGTGTAAATATCAGCCAAGGAGGCCTTAAGTGGACGGCATCATTCTAGTGTAAATATCAGCCAAGGATGCCTTCAGTGGACGGCATCATTCTACTGTAAATATCAGCCAAGGATGCCTTAAGTGGACGGCATCATTCTAGTGTAAATATCAGCCAAGGACACCTCCAGTGGACGGTATCATTCTAGTGTGAATATCAGCCAAGGACGCCTTCAGTGGACGGCATCATTCTAGTGTAAATATCAGCCAAGGAAGCATTCAGTGGACGGCATCATTCTAGTGTAAATATCAGCCAATTATGCCTCCAGTGGACGGCATCATTCTAGAGTAAATATCAGCCAAGGATGCCTCCAGTGGACGGCATCATTCTAGTGTAAATATCAGCCAAGATGCCTTCAGTGGACTGCATCATTCTAGTGTAAATATCAGCCAAGGATGCCTCCAGTGGACGGCATCATTCTAGTGTAAATATCAGCCAAGGATGCCTTCAGTGGACGGCATCATTCTAGTGTAAATATCAACCAAGGATACCTTCAGTGGACAGCATCATTCTAGAGTAAATATCAGCCAATTATGCCTCCAGTGGACGGCATCATTCTAGAGTAAATATCAGCCAAGGATGCCTCCAGTGGACGGCATCATTCTAGTGTAAATATCAGCCAAGACGCCTTCAGTGGACTGCATCATTCTAGTGTAAATATCAGCCAAGGAGGGCTTCAGTGGACAGCATCATTCTAGTGTAAATATCAGCCAAGGACACCTCCAGCGGACGGTATCATTCTAGAGTAAATATCAGCCAAGGATGCCTCCAGTGCATTGCATCATTCTAGAGTAAATATCAGCCAAGGACACCTCCAGTGGACGGTGTCATTCTAGTATAAATATCAGCCAAGGAGGCCTTCAGTGGACGGCGTCATTCTAGTGTAAATATCAGCCAAGGACGCCTTCAGTGGACAACGTCATTCTAGTGCAAATATCAGCCAAGGACGCCTTCAGTGGACAGCATCATTCTAGTGTAAATATCAGCCAAGACGCCTTCCGTGGACGGCATCATTCTAGTGTAAATATCAGCCAAGGAGGGCTTCAGTGGACAGCATCATTCTAATGTAAATATCAGCCAAGGACACCTTCAGTGGACGGCGGGATTCTAGTGTAAATATCAGCCAAGGAGGGCTTCAGTGGACGGCGTCATTCTAGTGTAAATATCAGCCAAGGAGGGCTTCAGTGCACAGCATCATTATATAAAATATCAACGTCATTCTAGTGTAAATATCAGCCAAGACGCCTTCAGTGGACTGCATCATTCTAGTGTAAATATCAGCCAAGGAGGGCTTCAGTGGACAGCATCATTCTAGTGTAAATACCATGCCAAGGACACCTTCACTGGACGGCGTCATTCTAGTGTAAATATCAGCCAAGGAGGGCTTCAGTGGACGGCATCATTCTAGTATAAATACCATGCCAAGGACACCTTCAGTGGACGGCGTCATTCTAGTGTAAATATCAGCCAAGGATGCCTTCAATGGACGGCATCATTCTAGTGTAAATATCAGCCAAGGACACCTCCAGTGGACGGCGGGATTCTAGTGTAAATATCAACCCCGGGTGCCTTCAGTGGACAGCATCATTCTAGAGTAAATATCAGCCAAGGATGCCTCCAGTGGACGGCATCATTCTAGAGTAAATATCAGCCAAGGATGCCTCCAGTGGACGGCATCATTCTAGTGTAAATATCAGCCAAGACGCCTTCAGTGGACGGCATCATTCTAGTGTAAATATAAGCCAAGGAGGGCTTCAGTGGACAGCATCATTCTATTGTAAATATCAGCCAAGGACACCTCCAGTGGACGGTATCATTCTAGAGTAAATATCAGCCAAGAATGCCTCCAGTGGACGGCATCATTCTAGAGTAAATATCAGCCAAGGACGCCTCCAGTGGACGGTGTCATTCTAGTATAAATATCAGCCAAGGACGCCTTCGGTGGACAGCATCATTCTAGTATAAATATCAGCCAAGGATGCCTTCAGTGGACGGCGTCATTCTAGTGTAAATATCAGCCAAGGAGGCCTTCAGTCGACGGCGTCATTCTAGTGTAAATATCAGCCAAGGACGCCTTCAGTGGACAGCATCATTCTAGTGTAAATATCAGCCAAGGATGTCTTCAGTGAACAGCATGAGCCACATTCTAGTGTAAATATCAGCCAAGGATGCCTTCAGTGGACACCGTCATTCTAGTGTAAATATCAGCCAAGGATGCCTTCAGTGGACGGCGTCATTCTAGTACAAATATCAGCCAAGGATGCCTTCAGTGGACAGCATCATTCTAGTGTAAATATCAGCCAAGGACGCCTTAAGTGGACAGCATCATTCTAGTGTAAATATCAGCCAAGGATGTCTTCAGTGAACAGCATGAGCCACATTCTAGTGTGAATATCAGCCAAGGACGCCTTCAGTGGACAACGTCATTCGAATGTAAATATCAGCCAAGGACGCCTTCAGTGGACGGCGTCATTCTAGTGTAAATATCAGCCAAGGATGCCTCCAGTGGACGGTGTCATTCTAGTGTAAATATCAGCCAAAGATGCCTCCAGTGGACGGCGTCATTCTAGTATAAATATCAGCCAAGGACGCCTTCAGTGGACAGCGACATTATAGTGTAAATATCAGCCAAGGATGCCTCCAGTGGACGGCATCATTCTAGACTAAATATCAGCCAAGGATGCCTCCAGTGGACAGCATCATTCTAGTGTGAACATCAGCCAAGGAGGCCTTCATTGGACGTCGTTATTCTAGTATAAATATCAGCCAAGGAGGGCTTCAGTGGACGGCGTCATTCTAGTATAAATATCAGCCAAGGAGGCCTTCAGTGAACGGCGTCATTCTAGTATAAATATCAGCCAAGGATGCCTTCAGTGGACGGCGTCATTCTAGTATAAATATCAGCCAAGGAGGGCTTCAGTGGACAGCATCATTCTAGTATAAATATCAGCCAAGGATGCCTTCAGTGGACGGCGTCATTCTAGTGTAAATATCAGCCAAGGATGCCTTCAGTGGACGGCGTCATTCTAGTATAAATATCAGCCAATGACGCCTTCAGTGGACGGCGTCATTCTAGTGTAAATATCAGCCAAGGATGCCTCCAGTGAACGGCGTCATTCTAGTATAAATATCAGCCAAGGAGGGCTTCAGTGGACAGCATCATTCTAGTATAAATATCAGCCAAGGATGCTTTCAGTGGACGGCGTCATTCTAGTGTAAATATCAGCCAAGGATGCCTTCAGTGGACGGCGTCATTCTAGTATAAATATCAGCCAATGACGCCTTCAGTGGACGGCGTCATTCTAGAGTAAATATCAGCCAAGGATGCCTTCAGTGGACAACGTGATTCTAGTGTAAATATCAGCCAAGGATGCCTTAAGTGGACGGCGTCATTCTAGTATAAATATCAGCCAAGGATGCCTTCAGTGGACGGCGTCATTCTAGTGTAAATATCAGCCAAGGATGGCTTCAGTGGACGGCGTCATTCTAGTGTAAATATCAGCCAAAGATGCCTCCAGTGGACGGCGTCATTCTAGTGTAAATATCAGCCAAGGATGGCTTCAGTGGACAGCATCATTCTAGTGTAAATATCAGCCAAGGATGCCTTCAGTGGACGGCGACATTCTAGTGTAAATATCAGCCAAGGAGGGCTTCAGTGGACGGCATCATTCTACTGTAAATATCAGCCAAGGATGCCTCCAGTGGACGGTGTCATTCTAGTGTAAATATCAGCCAAAAATGCCTCCAGTGGACGGCGTCATTCTAGTATAAATATCAGCCAAGGACGCCTTCATTGGACGGCGTTATTCTAGTATAAATATCAGCCAAGGATGCCTCCAGTGGACGGCATCATTCTAGTATAAATATCAGCCAAGGATACCTTCAGTGGACGGCGTCATTCTAGTATAAATATCAGCCATTCAGTGGACAGCATCATTCTAGTATAAATATCAGCCAAGGATGCCTTCAGTGGACGGCGTCATTCTAGTGTAAATATCAGCCAAGGATGCCTTCAGTGGACGGCGTCATTCTAGTATAAATATCAGCCAATGACGCCTTCAGTGGACGGCGTCATTCTAGTGTAAATATCAGCCAAGGATGCCTCCAGTGAACGGCGTCATTCTAGTATAAATATCAGCCAAGGAGGGCTTCAGTGGACAGCATCATTCTAGTATAAATATCAGCCAAGGATGCCTTCAGTGGACAACGTCATTCTAGTGTAAATATCAGCCAAGGACGCCTTCAGTGGACGGCAAGTGGCACAGCGAGTAGAGCGCTCGCTTTGACATCCGTGCAGAGCCTACTAATGCAGGTTCGAATCCGGCAGGGCCAAACTCAGCCTTTCATCCTTCCGAGGTCGATAAATGAGCACCACACACTGTGGGTAATAATAAGCAGCGCTCAGATACCCGAGTGTTCGTAGCGCTATATAAATGCCAAATTATTATTATCATTCTAGTGTAAATATCAGCCAAGGACGCCTTCAGTGGACAGCATCATTCTAGTATAAATATCAGCCAAGGAGGGCTTCAGTGGACGGCGTCATTCTAGTATAAATATCAGCCAAGTATGCCTTCAGTGGACAGCGTCATTCTAGTGTAAATATCAGCCAAGGATGCCTTCAGTGGACGGCGTCATTCTAGAGTAAATATCAGCCAAGGAAGCCTTCAGTGGACGGTATCATTCTAGTGTAAATATCAGCCAAGGAGGCCTTCAGTGAACGGCGTCATTCTAGTGTAAATATCAGCCAAGGATGTCTTCAGTGAACAGCATGAGCCACATTCTAGTGTAAATATCAGCAAAGGATGCCTTCAGTGGACAGCGTCATTCTAGTGTAAATTTCAGCCAAGGATGCCTCCAGTGGACGGCATCATTCTAATGTAAATATCAGCCAAGGATGCCTTCAGTGGACGGCATCATTCTAGTGTAAATATCAACCAAGGATACCTTCAGTGGACAGCATCATTCTAGAGTAAATATCAGCCAATTATGCCTCCAGTGGACGGCATCATTCTAGAGTCAATATCAGCCAAGGATGCCTCCACTGGACGGCATCCTTCTAGTGTAAATATCAGCCAATATGCCTTCAGTGGACTGCATCATTCTAGTGTAAATATCAGCCAAGGATGCCTCCAGTGGGCGGCATCATTCTAATGTAAATATCAGCCAAGGATGCCTTCAGTGGACGGCATCATTCTAGTGTAAATATCAACCAAGGATACCTTCAGTGGACAGCATCATTCTAGAGTAAATATCAGCCAATTATGCCTCCAGTGGACGGCATCATTCTAGAGTAAATATCAGCCAAGGATGCCTCCACTGGACGGCATCATTCTAGTGTAAATATCAGCCAAGATGCCTTCAGTGGACTGCATCATTCTAGTGTAAATATCAGCCAAGGATGCCTCCAGTGGACGGCATCATTCTAATGTAAATATCAGCCAAGGATGCCTTCAGTGGACGGCATCATTCTAGTGTAAATATCAACCAAGGATACCTTCAGTGGACAGCATCATTCTACAGTAAATATCTGCCAATTATGCCTCCAGTGGACGACATCATTCTAGTGTAAATATCAGCCAAGACGCCTTCAGTGGACTGCATCATTCTTTTGTAAATATCAGCCAAGGATGCCTTAAGTGGACGGCATCATTCTAGTGTAAATATCAGCCAAGGACACCTCCAGTGGACGGTATCATTCTAGTGTAAATATCAGCCAAGGACGCCTTCAGTGGACGGCATCATTCTAGTGTAAATATCAGCCAAGGATGCATTCAGTGGACGGCATCATTCTAGTGTAAATATCAGCCAAGGATACCTTCAGTGGACAGCATCATTCTAGAGTAAATATCAGCCAATTATGCCTCCAGTGGACGGCATCATTCTAGAGTAAATATCAGCCAAGGATGCCTCCAGTGGACGGCATCATTCTAGTGTAAATATCAGCCAAGATGCCTTCAGTGGACTGCATCATTCTAGTGTAAATATCAGCCAAGGATGCCTCCAGTGGACGGCATCATTCTAGTGTAAATATCAGCCAAGGATGCCTTCAGTGGACGGCATCATTCTAGTGTAAATATCAACCAAGGATACCTTCAGTGGACAGCATCATTCTAGAGTAAATATCAGCCAATTATGCCTCCAGTGGACGGCATCATTCTAGAGTAAATATCAGCCAAGGATGCCTCCAGTGGACGGCATCATTCTAGTGTAAATATCAGCCAAGACGCCTTCAGTGGACTGCATCATTCTAGTGTAAATATCAGCCAAGGAGGGCTTCAGTGGACAGCATCATTCTAGTGTAAATATCAGCCAAGGACACCTCCAGCGGACGGTATCATTCTAGAGTAAATATCAGCCAAGGATGCCTCCAGTGCATTGCATCATTCTAGAGTAAATATCAGCCAAGGACACCTCCAGTGGACGGTGTCATTCTAGTATAAATATCAGCCAAGGATGCCTTCAGTGGACGGCGTCATTCTAGTGTAAATATCAGCCAAGGACGCCTTCAGTGGACAACGTCATTCTAGTGCAAATATCAGCCAAGGACGCCTTCAGTGGACAGCATCATTCTAGTGTAAATATCAGCCAAGACGCCTTCAGTGGACGGCATCATTCTAGTGTAAATATCAGCCAAGGAGGGCTTCAGTGGACAGCATCATTCTAATGTAAATATCAGCCAAGGACACCTTCAGTGGACGGCGGGATTCTAGTGTAAATATCAGCCAAGGAGGGCTTCAGTGGACGGCGTCATTCTAGTGTAAATATCAGCCAAGGAGGGCTTCAGTGCACAGCATCATTATATAAAATATCAACGTCATTCTAGTGTAAATATCAGCCAAGACGCCTTCAGTGGACTGCATCATTCTAGTGTAAATATCAGCCAAGGAGGGCTTCAGTGGACAGCATCATTCTAGTGTAAATACCATGCCAAGGACACCTTCACTGGACAGCGTCATTCTAGTGTAAATATCAGCCAAGGAGGGCTTCAGTGGACGGCATCATTCTAGTGTAAATACCATGCCAAGGACACCTTCAGTGGACGGCGTCATTCTAGTGTAAATATCAGCCAAGGATGCCTTCAGTGGACGGCATCATTCTAGTGTAAATATCAGCCAAGGACACCTCCAGTGGACGGCGGGATTCTAGTGTAAATATCAACCCCGGGTGCCTTCAGTGGATAGCATCATTCTAGAGTAAATATCAGCCAAGGATGCCTCCAGTGGACGGCATCATTCTAGAGTAAATATCAGCCAAGGATGCCTCCAGTGGACGGCATCATTCTAGTGTAAATATCAGCCAAGACGCCTTCAGTGGACGGCATCATTCTAGTGTAAATATAAGCCAAGGAGGGCTTCAGTGGACAGCATCATTCTATTGTAAATATCAGCCAAGGACACCTCCAGTGGACGGTATCATTCTAGAGTAAATATCAGCCAAGAATGCCTCCAGTGGACGGCATCATTCTAGAGTAAATATCAGCCAAGGACGCCTCCAGTGGACGGTGTCATTCTAGTATAAATATCAGCCAAGGACGCCTTCGGTGGACAGCATCATTCTAGTATAAATATCAGCCAAGGATGCCTTCAGTGGACGGCGTCATTCTAGTGTAAATATCAGCCAAGGATGCCTTCAATGGACGGCATCATTCTAGTGTAAATATCAGCCAAGGACACCTCCAGTGGACGGCGGGATTCTAGTGTAAATATCAACCCCGGGTGCCTTCAGTGGACAGCATCATTCTAGAGTAAATATCAGCCAAGGATGCCTCCAGTGGACGGCATCATTCTAGAGTAAATATCAGCCAAGGATGCCTCCAGTGGACGGCATCATTCTAGTGTAAATATCAGCCAAGACGCCTTCAGTGGACGGCATCATTCTAGTGTAAATATAAGCCAAGGAGGGCTTCAGTGGACAGCATCATTCTATTGTAAATATCAGCCAAGGACACCTCCAGTGGACGGTATCATTCTAGAGTAAATATCAGCCAAGAATGCCTCCAGTGGACGGCATCATTCTAGAGTAAATATCAGCCAAGGACGCCTCCAGTGGACGGTGTCATTCTAGTATAAATATCAGCCAAGGACGCCTTCGGTGGACAGCATCATTCTAGTATAAATATCAGCCAAGGATGCCTTCAGTGGACGGCGTCATTCTAGTGTAAATATCAGCCAAGGAGGCCTTCAGTCGACGGCGTCATTCTAGTGTAAATATCAGCCAAGGACGCCTTCAGTGGACAGCATCATTCTAGTGTAAATATCAGCCAAGGATGTCTTCAGTGAACAGCATGAGCCACATTCTAGTGTAAATATCAGCCAAGGATGCCTTCAGTGGACACCGTCATTCTAGTGTAAATATCAGCCAAGGATGCCTTCAGTGGACGGCGTCATTCTAGTACAAATATCAGCCAAGGATGCCTTCAGTGGACAGCATCATTCTAGTGTAAATATCAGCCAAGGACGCCTTAAGTGGACAGCATCATTCTAGTGTAAATATCAGCCAAGGATGTCTTCAGTGAACAGCATGAGCCACATTCTAGTGTGAATATCAGCCAAGGACGCCTTCAGTGGACAACGTCATTCGAATGTAAATATCAGCCAAGGACGCCTTCAGTGGACGGCGTCATTCTAGTGTAAATATCAGCCAAGGATGCCTCCAGTGGACGGTGTCATTCTAGTGTAAATATCAGCCAAAGATGCCTCCAGTGGACGGCGTCATTCTAGTATAAATATCAGCCAAGGACGCCTTCAGTGGACAGCGACATTATAGTGTAAATATCAGCCAAGGATGCCTCCAGTGGACGGCATCATTCTAGACTAAATATCAGCCAAGGATGCCTCCAGTGGACAGCATCATTCTAGTGTGAACATCAGCCAAGGAGGCCTTCATTGGACGTCGTTATTCTAGTATAAATATCAGCCAAGGAGGGCTTCAGTGGACGGCGTCATTCTAGTATAAATATCAGCCAAGGAGGCCTTCAGTGAACGGCGTCATTCTAGTATAAATATCAGCCAAGGATGCCTTCAGTGGACGGCGTCATTCTAGTATAAATATCAGCCAAGGAGGGCTTCAGTGGACAGCATCATTCTAGTATAAATATCAGCCAAGGATGCCTTCAGTGGACGGCGTCATTCTAGTGTAAATATCAGCCAAGGATGCCTTCAGTGGACGGCGTCATTCTAGTATAAATATCAGCCAATGACGCCTTCAGTGGACGGCGTCATTCTAGTGTAAATATCAGCCAAGGATGCCTCCAGTGAACGGCGTCATTCTAGTATAAATATCAGCCAAGGAGGGCTTCAGTGGACAGCATCATTCTAGTATAAATATCAGCCAAGGATGCTTTCAGTGGACGGCGTCATTCTAGTGTAAATATCAGCCAAGGATGCCTTCAGTGGACGGCGTCATTCTAGTATAAATATCAGCCAATGACGCCTTCAGTGGACGGCGTCATTCTAGAGTAAATATCAGCCAAGGATGCCTTCAGTGGACAACGTGATTCTAGTGTAAATATCAGCCAAGGATGCCTTAAGTGGACGGCGTCATTCTAGTATAAATATCAGCCAAGGATGCCTTCAGTGGACGGCGTCATTCTAGTGTAAATATCAGCCAAGGATGGCTTCAGTGGACGGCGTCATTCTAGTGTAAATATCAGCCAAAGATGCCTCCAGTGGACGGCGTCATTCTAGTGTAAATATCAGCCAAGGATGGCTTCAGTGGACAGCATCATTCTAGTGTAAATATCAGCCAAGGATGCCTTCAGTGGACGGCGACATTCTAGTGTAAATATCAGCCAAGGAGGGCTTCAGTGGACGGCATCATTCTACTGTAAATATCAGCCAAGGATGCCTCCAGTGGACGGTGTCATTCTAGTGTAAATATCAGCCAAAAATGCCTCCAGTGGACGGCGTCATTCTAGTATAAATATCAGCCAAGGACGCCTTCATTGGACGGCGTTATTCTAGTATAAATATCAGCCAAGGATGCCTCCAGTGGACGGCATCATTCTAGTATAAATATCAGCCAAGGATACCTTCAGTGGACGGCGTCATTCTAGTATAAATATCAGCCATTCAGTGGACAGCATCATTCTAGTATAAATATCAGCCAAGGATGCCTTCAGTGGACGGCGTCATTCTAGTGTAAATATCAGCCAAGGATGCCTTCAGTGGACGGCGTCATTCTAGTATAAATATCAGCCAATGACGCCTTCAGTGGACGGCGTCATTCTAGTGTAAATATCAGCCAAGGATGCCTCCAGTGAACGGCGTCATTCTAGTATAAATATCAGCCAAGGAGGGCTTCAGTGGACAGCATCATTCTAGTATAAATATCAGCCAAGGATGCCTTCAGTGGACAACGTCATTCTAGTGTAAATATCAGCCAAGGACGCCTTCAGTGGACGGCAAGTGGCACAGCGAGTAGAGCGCTCGCTTTGACATCCGTGCAGAGCCTACTAATGCAGGTTCGAATCCGGCAGGGCCAAACTCAGCCTTTCATCCTTCCGAGGTCGATAAATGAGCACCACACACTGTGGGTAATAATAAGCAGCGCTCAGATACCCGAGTGTTCGTAGCGCTATATAAATGCCAAATTATTATTATCATTCTAGTGTAAATATCAGCCAAGGACGCCTTCAGTGGACAGCATCATTCTAGTATAAATATCAGCCAAGGAGGGCTTCAGTGGACGGCGTCATTCTAGTATAAATATCAGCCAAGTATGCCTTCAGTGGACAGCGTCATTCTAGTGTAAATATCAGCCAAGGATGCCTTCAGTGGACGGCGTCATTCTAGTGTAAATATCAGCCAAGGAAGCCTTCAGTGGACGGTATCATTCTAGTGTAAATATCAGCCAAGGAGGCCTTCAGTGAACGGCGTCATTCTAGTGTAAATATCAGCCAAGGATGTCTTCAGTGAACAGCATGAGCCACATTCTAGTGTAAATATCAGCAAAGGATGCCTTCAGTGGACAGCGTCATTCTAGTGTAAATTTCAGCCAAGGATGCCTCCAGTGGACGGCATCATTCTAATGTAAATATCAGCCAAGGATGCCTTCAGTGGACGGCATCATTCTAGTGTAAATATCAACCAAGGATACCTTCAGTGGACAGCATCATTCTAGAGTAAATATCAGCCAATTATGCCTCCAGTGGACGGCATCATTCTAGAGTCAATATCAGCCAAGGATGCCTCCACTGGACGGCATCCTTCTAGTGTAAATATCAGCCAATATGCCTTCAGTGGACTGCATCATTCTAGTGTAAATATCAGCCAAGGATGCCTCCAGTGGGCGGCATCATTCTAATGTAAATATCAGCCAAGGATGCCTTCAGTGGACGGCATCATTCTAGTGTAAATATCAACCAAGGATACCTTCAGTGGACAGCATCATTCTAGAGTAAATATCAGCCAATTATGCCTCCAGTGGACGGCATCATTCTAGAGTAAATATCAGCCAAGGATGCCTCCACTGGACGGCATCATTCTAGTGTAAATATCAGCCAAGATGCCTTCAGTGGACTGCATCATTCTAGTGTAAATATCAGCCAAGGATGCCTCCAGTGGACGGCATCATTCTAATGTAAATATCAGCCAAGGATGCCTTCAGTGGACGGCATCATTCTAGTGTAAATATCAACCAAGGATACCTTCAGTGGACAGCATCATTCTACAGTAAATATCTGCCAATTATGCCTCCAGTGGACGACATCATTCTAGTGTAAATATCAGCCAAGACGCCTTCAGTGGACTGCATCATTCTTTTGTAAATATCAGCCAAGGATGCCTTAAGTGGACGGCATCATTCTAGTGTAAATATCAGCCAAGGACACCTCCAGTGGACGGTATCATTCTAGTGTAAATATCAGCCAAGGACGCCTTCAGTGGACGGCATCATTCTAGTGTAAATATCAGCCAAGGATGCATTCAGTGGACGGCATCATTCTAGTGTAAATATCAGCCAAGGATACCTTCAGTGGACAGCATCATTCTAGAGTAAATATCAGCCAATTATGCCTCCAGTGGACGGCATCATTCTAGAGTAAATATCAGCCAAGGATGCCTCCAGTGGACGGCATCATTCTAGTGTAAATATCAGCCAAGATGCCTTCAGTGGACTGCATCATTCTAGTGTAAATATCAGCCAAGGATGCCTCCAGTGGACGGCATCATTCTAGTGTAAATATCAGCCAAGGATGCCTTCAGTGGACGGCATCATTCTAGTGTAAATATCAACCAAGGATACCTTCAGTGGACAGCATCATTCTAGAGTAAATATCAGCCAATTATGCCTCCAGTGGACGGCATCATTCTAGAGTAAATATCAGCCAAGGATGCCTCCAGTGGACGGCATCATTCTAGTGTAAATATCAGCCAAGACGCCTTCAGTGGACTGCATCATTCTAGTGTAAATATCAGCCAAGGAGGGCTTCAGTGGACAGCATCATTCTAGTGTAAATATCAGCCAAGGACACCTCCAGCGGACGGTATCATTCTAGAGTAAATATCAGCCAAGGATGCCTCCAGTGCATTGCATCATTCTAGAGTAAATATCAGCCAAGGACACCTCCAGTGGACGGTGTCATTCTAGTATAAATATCAGCCAAGGATGCCTTCAGTGGACGGCGTCATTCTAGTGTAAATATCAGCCAAGGACGCCTTCAGTGGACAACGTCATTCTAGTGCAAATATCAGCCAAGGACGCCTTCAGTGGACAGCATCATTCTAGTGTAAATATCAGCCAAGACGCCTTCAGTGGACGGCATCATTCTAGTGTAAATATCAGCCAAGGAGGGCTTCAGTGGACAGCATCATTCTAATGTAAATATCAGCCAAGGACACCTTCAGTGGACGGCGGGATTCTAGTGTAAATATCAGCCAAGGAGGGCTTCAGTGGACGGCGTCATTCTAGTGTAAATATCAGCCAAGGAGGGCTTCAGTGCACAGCATCATTATATAAAATATCAACGTCATTCTAGTGTAAATATCAGCCAAGACGCCTTCAGTGGACTGCATCATTCTAGTGTAAATATCAGCCAAGGAGGGCTTCAGTGGACAGCATCATTCTAGTGTAAATACCATGCCAAGGACACCTTCACTGGACAGCGTCATTCTAGTGTAAATATCAGCCAAGGAGGGCTTCAGTGGACGGCATCATTCTAGTGTAAATACCATGCCAAGGACACCTTCAGTGGACGGCGTCATTCTAGTGTAAATATCAGCCAAGGATGCCTTCAGTGGACGGCATCATTCTAGTGTAAATATCAGCCAAGGACACCTCCAGTGGACGGCGGGATTCTAGTGTAAATATCAACCCCGGGTGCCTTCAGTGGATAGCATCATTCTAGAGTAAATATCAGCCAAGGATGCCTCCAGTGGACGGCATCATTCTAGAGTAAATATCAGCCAAGGATGCCTCCAGTGGACGGCATCATTCTAGTGTAAATATCAGCCAAGACGCCTTCAGTGGACGGCATCATTCTAGTGTAAATATAAGCCAAGGAGGGCTTCAGTGGACAGCATCATTCTATTGTAAATATCAGCCAAGGACACCTCCAGTGGACGGTATCATTCTAGAGTAAATATCAGCCAAGAATGCCTCCAGTGGACGGCATCATTCTAGAGTAAATATCAGCCAAGGACGCCTCCAGTGGACGGTGTCATTCTAGTATAAATATCAGCCAAGGACGCCTTCGGTGGACAGCATCATTCTAGTATAAATATCAGCCAAGGATGCCTTCAGTGGACGGCGTCATTCTAGTGTAAATATCAGCCAAGGAGGCCTTCAGTCGACGGCGTCATTCTAGTGTAAATATCAGCCAAGGACGCCTTCAGTGGACAGCATCATTCTAGTGTAAATATCAGCCAAGGATGTCTTCAGTGAACATCATGAGCCACATTCTAGTGTAAATATCAGCCAAGGATGCCTTCAGTGGACACCGTCATTCTAGTGTAAATATCAGCTAAGGATGCCTTCAGTGGACAGCATCATTCTAGTGTAAATATCAGCCAAGGACGCCTTCAGTGGACAGCATCATTCTAGTGTAAATATCAGCCAAGGATGTCTTCAGTGAACAACATGAGCCACATTCTAGTGTGAATATCAACCAAGGACGCCTTCAGTGGACAACGTCATTCGAATGTAAATATCAGCCAAGGACGCCTTCAGTGGACGGCGTCATTCTAGTGTAAATATCAGCCAAGGATGCCTCCAGTGGACGGTGTCATTCTAGTGTAAATATCAGCCAAAGATGCCTCCAGTGGACGGCGTCATTCTAGTATAAATATCAGCCAAGGACGCCTTCAGTGGACAGCGACATTATAGTGTAAATATCAGCCAAGGATGCCTCCAGTGGACGGCATCATTCTAGACTAAATATCAGCCAAGGATGCATCCAGTGGACAGCATCATTCTAGTGTGAACATCAGCCAAGGAGGCCTTCATTGGACGTCGTTATTCTAGTATAAATATCAGCCAAGGAGGGCTTCAGTGGACGGCGTCATTCTAGTATAAATATCAGCCAAGGATACCTTCAGTGGACGGCGTCATTCTAGTATAAATATCAGCCAAGGATGCCTTCAGTGGACAGAGTCATTCTAGTATAAATATCAGCCAAGGATGCCTTCAGTGGACGGCGTCATTCTAGTATAAATATCAGCCAAGGAGGGCTTCAGTGGACAGCATCATTCTAGTATAAATATCAGCCAAGGATGCCTTCAGTGGACGGCGTCATTCTAGTGTAAATATCAGCCAAGGATGCCTTCAGTGGACGGCGTCATTCTAGTATAAATATCAGCCAAGGATGCCTCCAGTGAACGGCGTCATTCTAGTATAAATATCAGCCAAGGAGGGCTTCAGTGGACAGCATCATTCTAGTATAAATATCAGCCAAGGATGCTTTCAGTGGACGGCGTCATTCTAGTGTAAATATCAGCCAAGGATGCCTTCAGTGGACGGCGTCATTCTAGTATAAATATCAGCCAATGACGCCTTCAGTGGACGGCGTCATTCTAGAGTAAATATCAGCCAAGGATGCCTTCAGTGGACAACGTGATTCTAGTGTCAATATCAGCCAAGGATGCCTTAAGTGGACGGCGTCATTCTAGTATAAATATCAGCCAAGGATGCCTTCAGTGGACGGCGTCATTCTAGTGTAAATATCAGCCAAGGATGGCTTCAGTGGACGGCGTCATTCTAGTGTAAATATCAGCCAAGGATGCCTCCAGTGGACGGCGTCATTCTAGTGTAAATATCAGCCAAGGATGGCTTCAGTGGACAGCATCATTCTAGTGTAAATAACAGCCAAGGATGCCTTCAGTGGACGGCGTCATTCTAGTGTAAATATCAGCCAAGTATGCCTTCAGTGGACAGCGTCATTCTAGTGTAAATATCAGCCAAGGAGGGCTTCAGTGGACGGCATCATTCTACTGTAAATATCAGCCAAGGATGCCTCCAGTGGACGGTGTCATTCTAGTGTAAATATCAGCCAAAGATGCCTCCAGTGGACGGCGTCATTCTAGTATAAATATCAGCCAAGGACGCCTTCAGTGGACAGCGACATTATAGTGTAAATATCAGCCAAGGATGCCTCCAGTGGACGGCATCATTCTAGACTAAATATCAGCCAAGGATGCCTCCAGTGGACAGCATCATTCTAGTGTGAACATCAGCCAAGGAGGCCTTCATTGGACAGCGTTATTCTAGTATAAATATCAGCCAAGGAGGGCTTCAGTGGACGGCGTCATTCTAGTATAAATATCAGCCAAGGATACCTTCAGTGGACGGCGTCATTCTAGTATAAATATCAGCCATTCAGTGGACAGCATCATTCTAGTATAAATATCAGCCAAGGATGCCTTCAGTGGACGGCGTCATTCTAGTGTAAATATCAGCCAAGGATGCCTTCAGTGGACGGCCTCATTCTAGTATAAATATCAGCCAATGACGCCTTCAGTGGACGGCGTCATTCTAGTGTAAATATCAGCCAAGGATGCCTCCAGTGAACGGCGTCATTCTAGTATAAATATCAGCCAAGGAGGGCTTCAGTGGACAGCATCATTCTAGTATAAATATCAGCCAAGGATGCCTTCAGTGGACGGCGTCATTCTAGTGTAAATATCAGCCAAGGATGCCTTCAGTGGACGGCGTCATTCTAGTATAAATATCAGCCAATGACGCCTTCAGTGGACGGCGTCATTCTAGAGTAAATATCAGCCAAGGATGCCTTCAGTGGACAACGTGATTCTAGTGTAAATATCAGCCAAGGACGCCTTAAGTGGACGGCGTCATTCTAGTATAAATATCAGCCAAGGACGCCTTAAGTGGACGGCGTAATTCTAGTATAAATATCAGCCAAGGATGCCTTAAGTGGACGGCGTCATTCTAGTGTAAATATCAGCCAAGGATGGCTTCAGTGGACGGCGTCATTCTAGTGTAAATATCAGCCAAGGATGCCTCCAGTGGACGGCGTCATTCTAGTGTAAATATCAGCCAAGGATGGCTTCAGTGGACAGCATCATTCTAGTGTAAATATCAGCCAAGGATGCCTTCAGTGGACGGCGTCATTCTAGTGTAAATATCAGCCAAGTATGCCTTCAGTGGACGGCGTCATTCTAGTGTAAATATCAGCCAAGGAGGGCTTCAGTGGACGGCATCATTCTACTGTAAATATCAGCCAAGGACGCCTTCAGTGAACGGGAAGTGGCACAGCGAGACCGTGGGTAATAATAAGCAGCGCTCAGATACCCGAGGGTTCGTAGCGCTATATAAATGCCAAATTATTACTATTATTATCATTCTAGTGTAAATATCAGCCAAGGACGCCTTCAGTGAACGGCGTCATTCTAGTGTAAATATCAGCCAAGGATGTCTTCAGTGAACAGCATGAGCCACATTCTAGTGTAAATATCAGCCAAGGATGCCTTCAGTGGACAACGTCATTCGAATGTAAATATCATCCAAGGACGCCTTCAGTGGACGGCGTCATTCTAGTGTAAATATCAGCCAAGGATGTCTTCTGTGAACAGCATGAGCCACATTCTAGTGTAAATATAAGCCAAGGATGCCTTCAGTGGACAACGTCATTCGAATGTAAATATCAGCCAAGGATGCCTTCAGTGGACGGCGTCATTCTAGTGTAAATATCAGCCAAGGATGCCTTCAGTGGACAGCGTCATTCTAGTGTAAATATCAGCCAAGGACGCCTTCAGTGGACAGCATCATTCTAGTGTAAATATCAGCCAAGGATGCCTTCAGTGGACAGCATCATTCTAGTGTAAATATCAACCAAGGATGCCTTAAGTGAACAGTACTAGAAAAACTACAGTTCGGACTGGGATTTGTAGTTTCTGCAGTACCTTGTTATCTTTTGGTTTCTATTCTGCTAGAATCTTGGCTCTGGTTTTTAAAAAAACTAATATAGCAGTGAACACCCGTTGTGTATAGAAGAAGCCTGTGGTGTACTCAACTCAAGGCCGCTGGCACTCAGCCCGAACCACTGGAAAAATCTCTAATTTACTGCACTCTAACATTGAACAAGGAAATCTTGTGGCCTGCAATTTGCTAAATATGAAGGTGTTTGTATTGCACTGTGCGTTTTGGCAACAAGGCTTGCTCTGCAGCCCATACCACATGCCATCTTAAGCATGGCTGACATGGGAAATACTGTAACACTAAACTTACTGAAAATGTGCTCTTCAGATAAACTCATGGTAGAAATAATATCTATAACCAGTGTTTCATGCAGACAGATTCTCACCAACATCCTCTATGTCGTTCCCTCTCCAGGCCTATAGACTCCCAATATGGTCTCTGTTCTCTCTCCTTTTTTCTTCTCTCCCATTAATGGATGGCACCAGGTGAAAGGCCCTCCTGGCTCCCTTCCACTCCTCCAAGACCATCATTAATGTCTACTTAAATGGTACCGTCTTGGTCCAGGCCCCTCAGGCTAATCTGCTCCTTTTCGATAGACGCTTACCGCGTCTCATCAACTTAATTTCTTCCCCTGCTCCTCTCTGGCACCCTGCGTTGCTTCTCTGGCCATCTCCTCCCTCTGCCAGCTTTCTGGTTCCCTTCCCTGCTTATCTGGCCACTCTGCCTTCTCCTCTTTCTGCCGCCTCTCTTGCACTCTCTTCTTCCTCTCTGACTACCTTTCCACCTCCTCGTTCCTCCTCCTCTGTGTTTTCTGGCACCGCTAACACTTTCGTAGGGCGTATCTCATGCCTGTACCCCTACACGGAAGACTTTCAAAAGGTGGCAATCTGTTCCACATCGCTACTCTTAACTCTCGCTCTGCTGTCATACACTCCTCGGACATCTGCCATCTCATCCTGTAAGAGCTTAATTTGTATGTACTAAGTCTCACCAAGACTTAGTACATGGCAACTCTGTCACAAGTTTTGACACTCTCCTCCCTGATGGCTACAAGAGCCTATACAAACCCAGAAGCAACTGTCGTGGCGGTGGAGTAGCCCTGATCTTCCCTGAGTGGATCCCTGCTACTGTCATTCCTACGCAGGCCTACTCCTCCTTAGGATGCCTGGTCTGCAGTCTCTCTATCTCTCCTGGCCTCTCTCTCACTGTGGCCACTATCTACAGGCCGCCTGGCCAGGTCGTCCTCCTCCTCCCCCCTTGCCTCTACCTCTCATCTTCTCCTCCTATGAGACCTTAACATCTACTTGGATGCTTCTAATCCCTCCTGGGGGTTCTTTCGTGACCTCAGCGACTCTCTCTCTCTCCTACCCTCTGGCCCGACTCACTCTGCAGGGCATGCCCTGGATGTTCTGATCTCCTCAGACCTCCCCCTCTCCAACCCTCTCACCACTCCTCTCTCTTGTACTGACCACTTTGTTCTCTCCTCTCACCTGTTGCTCTCTGGGCCGAAGGTTTAGTCGACCCCAGCAGTGCCACCCACATTCTCGGTCATCCCACCCAAGAGCATGTGTCAGTGGAGTCTTTTGCTGCTACTCCTAGGCCTGCAGCTGACTCACACTCTGACACAGCCCTTTCCAACGTTCATCTCTCTATTTCTAACACTCTTGATGTCCTTGCCCCTGTGATGAGGATCAGTTTGAAGCCGGCTTCCAAGTGCAATTCTTGGTAAGATTCTGACCTCACCACCCTAAAGCACAAGTGTAGGGCAGCTGAGAGGAAGTGGGGGGCATCAGGCTCATCCTCTGACAAACTGTCCTGCTCGCCTGCTTCAAAGGCAATACAGACTCTCTGTCCTTTCTAAGAAGAGAGCCTACATCCAAGCCTGCATATCTGCAACCTCTACCAACTTGGCTAAACTTTTCAAAATCTGCAATGAGCTGGTCAATCCTGCTGCAGTCTCTACCTCTCCTGTTCCATCCCAGGCCCTTTGCACAGCTTTGGCATCTCATTTCACCACTAAATCCCAGGGCATCCTGTTCACTCTCTCTTCCTCTACCTTCTCGTTCTCTCCCTTTACCATTACAGGCCACTCTCCGGCCACTTCTCCTCTTGCTTTCTCCTAGTTCTCCCTGTTCACTCCCGACAATATTTCTAGACAAGACCGATATATGAAAGTCTCATCAAAACAGGTTCTAGCCTGCTCCTCCAGAACCATTAAGGACCACATTGACACCCTTGCTCACTCAATTGCCACTGGAACCTTCCCCTCCCCTCTTAAGCACTCCCTTGTGCAACCCCTTCTTAAGAAGCCTTCTGCTGATCCTTTCTCTTCAGAAATCTATTGCCCGATCTCCCTCACTCCTTTCTTGGGCAAACCCTTGTAAAAGCTGGCCATCTTCCAGCTAACTCTCCACTCTGAATCTGTAGATTGTCTCATTGACCACCAGTCTGGCTTCAGAGCAGCCAGAGGCATGGAAACTGCTCTCCTGAGCACCTGTGAAAACCTGCTCTCTAATCTCGACTCTAGCCTTCCTTCTGTCCTCATCCTCCTTGAGCTTTCCTCTGCATTCGACATGGTCAATCATGCCATCCTGCTCAATCGTCTCTGTGACACCAGGATATCTAAGTTTAAGTATTATGTTTGAAAGGGTTCGCCCTTTAAAACGTATCCAGAACAGGACTGCAAGACTTGTCCTTGGCCTCAAGCCCACGAATCGTATCTGCGCAGCCCTGAAATATCTCCACTCCGCTAGCATCCTGTGGCTGCGAGGATCAAGTTCAAGACCCTTTGCATCGTCTGGGGCCGGGAACCACACTACATCCAATGTTCTCTTTCTAAGCATTTTCCTCCACTAGCCCTCCACTCATCCACCTCCAACTCTCTGAGGGTCAACCTCTTCTCCAGGCAGAGAGTGTGGGGTTTATCTCTGTCCTCGGAGGGTCCTCCGTCTGGAACAGCCTCCCTGCCTCTCTCAAACTTGAGCAGAACCACCTTAGGTTCTGGAAGCAACTCAAGACCTTCCTTTTCGCTTCTGGTTTCTCTCTCCCTCTCCCTTGCTGATGTCCCTGTCTGCTGCACACAGTGGTTAGTTGGCCACCCACTGAATTGATGGGACCAGGCTCCTGCATGACCAGTTGCCTTGCACTGCCTCCGGGCCTTCCTACCACTTAAGGGACTGTATCTGCAACTCTACAGTACCCTGACTCTCTGCACTTATGAGCCACCTCCCAGCAGCACTTACTAGTTACTTGCACTCTCCCCTCCTGCTCCCTGCTCCGCACTTGCGTGATCTGAATGACACAAGGACTAGTAAGATCGTTGTTTTGTCCTCCCTTCCTTGTCTTGTCGCGCCTAGAAACACTTGTGTACAGGTGTGTTATAAATGACTTATCACATCATAAAACAGGTAAGCACTTTAAAGTCTCGGGAGGATAGCCTCTTTATTCATACCATTGACAAAAAACAATAAATGGATGGATAAATAAATGCAACAAAAATACTAAATGGTAAATAAATGCTACACATGCAAAGAATAAAAGAAGTCTAAATAAAATTCATCACTGTTGACACAGCAGCAAGAAGCACCCTCATCTTGCCAGAAGTCACTGAAAAGCTCCCACACAGTCAAGGACAGAGATCTCAGCATCAACAAGCCTGGAGCAATGCACCCATCTTCCAAGTGAAGCTTTCTGCGTGACCGCCTCAGCGCCCCTCGTTTTAAGCCCTGCGCAATCACT
This sequence comes from Ambystoma mexicanum, assembly GCF_040938575.1. NCBI lineage: Eukaryota > Metazoa > Chordata > Amphibia > Caudata > Ambystomatidae > Ambystoma > Ambystoma mexicanum. The sequence continues at coordinate 1,300,994,733 of NC_090926.1, read as the reverse complement.
CGGTGGTGCTTTCTAGGTCCTTCTTGCTCTCCAAGTTTCTACCCGTTATTAGGTACCAGTCGGAACCGGCTTATTCTAGTCCATTCACGCATGTTTTTCCCAAAGTGTCCTTGGATAAGCAACTCAGACTAACATAAGCAATGAACAATGTTGAAAACATGTTTATCCTCGGAACAATTCACAAGTGCAGATTCCACTGAGGCCTGATGCAAATGACCACCAGAATGCACTGCGCACAAGGGCTATGTTTTATTTAAAATACATGGGGTCTTGCAGATTCCCTGGTATACTTCCCTGCCTGGTATTTCCCCCCAATGTTCACTGCCTGATGTGTTCTTTCATCAGGACTTCTTCTCAGGTTCACTGTCTTTTAGTTCAGCACAGTTGTATGACTTCACTGTGCTTTCTACTTCATTGGCTTGAGGTACTACTTACGCCAGTTTTCCCCACATTGACATCTCATGTATGGGGACTTATTCAAGTTCTGACTTTTTATATCTTCACTTGGTTGATATTCAAATATTTGTATCTGTTTCCATGCCTGTCAGTACACCGCAGGGTCCCCAATGACTCTGGGCAGACTCACCAGTGTCTTGCAGCGTTTCTGACCCATGAAACATTGCTGCGATAAAGCTTCCCCTCTGGGATGGCCTCCATCATACTATAGACCTTTGCCCAGCTATCCGGGAAGCTCGGCGTTCAGCGGCAGGCAAGACCGCTGCTTCTTTGCACACGTTATCCTTGGTAGCTATGTTGTAGCTGACGGCTCTCTGACGGTTCTCTCCCGGTTGCTGGTGTGACTTGCTTGGCCTTATGCCACACTTATATGCACCGCTTACGAGTGGCTGCCGGTAAATGCCTGCCTTTGCCAGCATAGTCCATTCCCGTACTGCTGTCTGCTTTGGTTTTGCGTCTCTCGTCTCTGGCTCTGCTTCCTTCTTCTCTGGCTCTCTTGTTTTGAACGCGGACACCATTTTTAAATGTGCCATGCACTCGAGCCTCCTCAAAGCAACTAGTCTGTATGTTTAACTTTGTGTTTCTTTCGATCCACATCAACTCCTTCTTCTTCCTCGTCTTAGTACTTCAGGCTTTATGGGAGTTGGAGTCCAGAGTTTTCTTAATAAAGTGGGGAAATGCTGCTTCTCTCCTATTGCAGTCATCACCTCCTCCCAGCAGTCATCCCCTCCCACATGATCTTCCCTCATAGTATCACCCCCAGGGTCAGGATCAGGTAGTGGCTGCCGTCCCCTGGTCACGTGGTGGGAGATCTTTCCCGGGGAATTAGTGATGACTCCACAGGATTCATCACACAGCCCTACCTCCCGCTCACGCAGCAGCAATAGAAAGCACACCATGGGGTCATAGGACGCACCAGAGTACTTGTATGGCCGTAGTGAGTAGCAAGGAAAAGACTTGGAGAGCCCCAGTGACTCCATTTACGTTGCTCCAGAAGGGTCAGGGAAAGGTGTATTACGTCTGGTGGTCACACATTGACTGGAATAACTTGATAAAGACACTCCCTTTGCGCTCACTGCAGAGGCAGAGAAGTGGGTTCATGTTGAGAGAAGCATACTGCCGGTGTCATGTTGGCCATAGGGGATTGGAAAAGGTTATGCACGGCTCAAATAGGGGAACGGTCAGATGAGCTTTGGAGGCGATCAGGAAATCCATAAATTCAGTTGAACACGAACATGAATGATGGAGTACCCTTCAATAACTGCAGGGCACAGGTATGTGAAGCCCTGCGGGTTATGTATCCCGATATGCCAGATATACATTCTATTTTGGCTACAAAAATGAAATTAGATGATGATCTTGCCGCACTTATCCAGTTAATTGGAGGGCAGAGATGAGAGAAGTGTGGGATAAGAATGTGCCTATTTTTTATCAAGCTTTTATTATTAGGCCAAGCTTGTTCAGAAAAAGCTAGTAAGGTGATTAACAGCTCCACGAAGAGACAGCAGGGACAATCGGGACAACAGGGGGATATTAAATCGGGTATCAGTCTCGGGAGGATAGCTCAAGGGCAAAATCGTTCGCCTTGGAAGCAAGACGACATGGAGCAACACAGGTTCGATCTCCGGGTCCGCGCTTAGAAACCTCTGGGTATTAAGCACATTATAAATAACTAATTATTATTATGACACAGGGTTGGATGGACAGGTATGCTCCTGGTCAATGGCAAAGGAGAGGGTTTCAGAGGAGCAGGGGGTGATTATCACAAGGAGGTGGGTCATTTAGCGGGTTCAGAAGAATGGGGGTCTGATTAAACAGGCCAATGGGAGGGTAATTACGGAGGAGTCTACGAGATTCAGTGTTGGTAGTGCAGGAGGGTGGGACATGTGGCATGAGATTGGCAGAACAGGCCACAGTATTTCAATGTAGGTGCCCAGGTTCTGTGCAATCGCAGCAGGTACTGGTTGAGGAGAACCCGGTGCCTGGCCTGCACAGACCTATGCTTCTCAACTGACTGTGTCAGGCAGGCACCAGTACAGGCATGGTAGAAAAATCCTTTACCCCAAGGAAAGGGCTCTCACTAAACTGGAGCAAGTGTATTTGGAGGGAATCCTTTCCTGCTCCCGGTGCTAACATGTACCCAAATTAGGACCATCCACAGGGATCTCTGATGTGTCCAGTCCTGTCTGTTAGTGCTGATCCAGAAGAGGAACCCTGGATAGGAGTAAAGGTAGGTGGCCAAACATTTTCATTTATAGTTGATACAGGGACTATTAAATCTTGCATCAAGGAAGGTGAGTTCCGCTTGTCAGACAAAACAATGAACACACAGGCATTGTCTGAGGCTATCCTGTCGGTTCCTTACACCAAGGATCTATCCATTAAGTTAGGTACACAGACTGTATCTGCACCCTTTTTGTATTTTACAGATATCCCTGCAAATCTCTTGTGCAGAGATCTTCTTAGTAAGTTCGCCTAGCGATTGCTTTCATGGAGGAAGGTATAGTATGTGCTTGTGGAGTGCTGTTCTCCTGGCAGGCTATTTTCTCCCATGGACTCAGGTACAGGCTCTACTGCTGCAATCAACATTATCCGCACTGACTTGGATTGTTGCCTACACGCCGTTCTTTCCTTTCTTTCTAGTGAACATTATTGCTATACTCCTCTGCAAACTTTGTTTGGATTATTATTTGGGGACATTTCACCACTTGGTGGCTGACTCAATCCACTCACTCGTCCCTTTAAATTTGCTGTGCGTGCACTTTAGCACACGCACATCGAGGGATTGCTTGTGGAGTGCTGTTCTGTTGTTCAGCTGGTGAGCAGATGAGAAAGTAGCAGCAGGCAAGGCCTCCAGCTGCCACTTGTGTGTAAAGATTGTCCCACCACCATCTCTCTCTTAGGCCTGGCATCTCTGGATGTAGAACGGGACTCTGGAGGCACATCATGAAGCAGAATCAGGCTTTTCAAAAGATACGTTTATTTCTTCCAACAGGCACCAACAGAAACATCTCTGGGACTCAGCACTCTAACGGTGAGACTAGCCCCCACCCTTGCCCTCTGAATGCACACAAAAAAACAAGGCTCTGCAACTCTCCATTGACGTCAATCCCACATCTGTTAGTTAATTATTCTGTACCTAACCGTCAACTGGAGATGCTACTGACGTCCAGTCTGGGATTATTTTGGCACCAGCCACATGATTTCCTGTCCCAGAGGCCCAAATATGGGCCTCAGCTGTATCCTTTCTGCTAATTAAACCAGGCAAATGTGTCACTCAATGTCTTCCCTTGAATGTTATCTTGCTCCCTCAGAGTACACTGCCAAGATTAGAGATATGAAATCTGGAAAGTGCTGTTTCTGGCTACTGAACTGTCCTTGAACTATCGGGAGGTAATTCTTTTTTCATTTCAACACCGTTCTACAGAAATGCACTTAATTAAATACACAGCATTTATTTTAAAGGTGCTTAGCTTAAAGGTGATGGCCTATCACAACATGGTGGATTACCCTATTTCTGGCCACATCTTGACACCTGGTCAGATTTAAGTCTAGTTTTTTAGTACAATATACTTATCATCTACTACTTACTAAGCCTTTCATTATTTAAAACATTCTGACCTTATAAACATAACTCAGTTTTCAAAGCGCTTGTGTTTTGAAACACTATCATTTATGTTTTCTGCACATTCAAAGACATAGATCACCCTACCAAGTTCTTCTCTGCTTGGTTATGTGGGAGGGGGTCTGTCTCCACTACATTCAGTTTAAGAGGGGGGGGCCTTAGACTTTCTATTCATTCCCCCATCTTGCAAAGTATTTTAGTTGTTACTCAATACCTTCAACCATACCCATGTCCACCCTACTTAACTCTTAATGTACCTACACATTTCTGACCTATTCATCCTTTTCTATAGGTAATTTCCTTTGATTTAAGAGGAATCCTAACACATTTCTACAATCATCAGTACTAACACATTATACTCCTAGTCTAAACATGTGTGTGTCCCTAATCTACTTGTATTTAATTTTATTTGAGACCTACCTCCGTTCCCCAGTTTACTTTAAACTAACTGTATGCCTCAGATAATTTTATAGCCACTATGCCTTTTTTGAGAGATAGTCATTACTTGAGGTAACCCAACAGCCCATCATCTTCATATATTGTAGCCATATCATGGCTCATTGTCCACATCCTTTCTGCTACTCCCACCCCACAACATCATTCCTTGCTCCCATTTGTGCTATTCCTGCATTTCTTAAACTGTAACAAGTTCATATTTTTTCTTCTTGCCGCTGGTAAATCTTCCACCCGACTCATCTCAGTTTGGCATCTGTGGACCGTCTGTGTCCTGTCAACTTTGTCCTTCCTTTCAACTGCCTTGCAGAAAGTGCACTGGCCTTTCACTCCAATGCCAGTCCTTTTATTTTTCACAGAGCAAGCATTAGCTGTCCATTCAACATGGGAGCACTTTAGCAAGGGAACACAAGGATGGGGGAGTTCTTCTGAAAACAACTGTGGACTCATATATCACTGGAACTTGGGCATGTAGTTGGGTTCCTCCGTGACCTATTTCTGCTCAACGTGGCCAATTTTCTGAGCCATGTAGGTTCCTCAGTGTATACCTGTAATATAAAAATTGAATGAGTTTCCTTTGAAAAATAAACATGCCTCTATTTTTAGCACATTTCCTGTCAACCCATTCCCTTAAAAAACCCTTGGTTGCATATTCTGGCAACCTTCACCTGCCTTCTAAACAAACTACATATGCATATTTTATGAACAGTTTTAATGTATTGAAAGCAACTACTTTTTCTCCATTCTTTGTATACACACTCTACTGTATGGTCAGCCTGCTGGAACCTGGTATGTTTTCAATAAACATATGTTTCCATTTTTTTTTCTTGACCTTGTGAAATCTGGTCTTTTTCGTTTCACAATTATTTGTCCTTCAGGGGACATATTTTCTCCTAAGGTTGACACATTCAAACCAGGGAGACAAAAATAATAAACAACAAATAAACACATTGAAAAAGACATTAAAAAAGGGCGTCTCGTCTTTTGCCGTCTTCTAGGTGCATCCATGGCAGACGAGGGTGACACTTGGGGATCCCTGTTGTCTGTAGAAAATCGAAATAGAGACAAAGGACATTCGGGGACTGGCAAAGGGGTCGGGGTTCTTCCTTCCCCAAACCCCTTTCTCCTTGCTGCTAACAAAAAATGCTTTCTAGATCCACTTCTATCTTTTTTCAGCCCATTTTACTTACAGGCCCTCCCTTACTCCCTTGCACAAAAACAACTACTTCTCAACAACCCTATATAATACTCAATGTTTAGGCTTTGTTCTCTGCTCAGGTGAACGTTCTTTGTCAGCTTAGCAGCATGTGCTTGCCGCAATGCTGCAAATTCGTCATGCCTTTGCTTCTCCGTCTTTCTCCCGATTGTGTCGGACCATGGTCTCTTCTTCTGTGCTTTACTTTCATCCTGTTGAGACAAGCAGAAGCGTTTCGCTGCACAACATCTCTTCCTAATCCCACTATACTTAATCTAATCTACCCTTGTTTTTCTAGACTATGGCACCAATTCTTACTACGCGCCTCCATTTTTATCATAAAACTACAAACTACAGTGTTTGCCTATTCTAAACTTTCATTCCACAATAAAGAAATTGGTTACCCACCTTTAATTTTATTTCTGTGTTCTGGGATTGTCTGAAGTGGCCATGCTTTGATCTATTTTCTACTCTCTCCACACCCGATTGCACCTGTCTTGGGAAAATGGCTACACACTTGAAGACACTGTGTCTCTTTCTACCTCTTTTCCTGTTACTTACTTGGATCCTCTTACTTTAAGTTTAGTACTGATCAACTGTGTGTTCACACACTTATAGTGTGAACCAGTACTTACCTCCTTTTTCCCTTTTCTCCCCATTTAAGGCCATGCAGACATTTCTCTTGTTTTTTCGCAAGATCCACAATTTCTATCCGTAACATAAACCAACATCGTTACAGGCACTCAAAAAAATTGTAATTTACTTACCTCAGTATTTTCCCTTTCCTGGTTTTCTATAGTCACTGATGCTTTTTGTTACTCTGCACCATTTTTTACTGTCGGCTAGGAATCCTCATTAGTGCTATTTGTTTTCAATGTTTTTGATTTTTTACCTGTTTGGTGCTCCTGGGTTTATTTCCTATCCCTTTATTCACTTATCCAATCATTCCCTCCTTCAATTTTCTTCTTTTATTATTTTTTTATTTAAGGTAAATCAATTATTTTCATCTTTTCTCAATTCATTTTTCTGGACATATTTCAAAAAAGCCCAAAGTCTACTTAACGTTTTTTGACTCTTTTTCTAATCGTCTTTCACCTATGCTGGGTACTTGTTACATTTTTGGTCATGTATACTAAAAGATGTTTCCTTTCCTTTTAATGTGTGATGCCTTAAAGAAAGCACCATTTTATACTCCATTAGGTTCTATCTAGGAATACTGTCATCTGTGTCGGTATTTAGCCTAAATCTTTTTATCTGAACCATTACTGTCCTTCATGATTCTATTTTCTTTTCACTCCTTAATCATCTGCCATGTTTCCTTACCTTACGGCTGTCTCTTATTACATGGAGGTCTTCTGTCCCCTCCTCTTTATTCATAAATATCTGTTGTCTGAAACTGAATTTATCATATATTCTTATCACTTTTCCACTAGGTCACACAGCTATCTATATTACTGCGCTTTTGCCACAACAATAAAACCCTTTAGTCTCTACCAAACAATCTCATCGGCCTTCTGTCGTGTTTATGCCTCTAGAAGTAAACCCATATTCAAATGGTACATTACTCAAAATAATCAAAAACACGTTTTTCTTGATCACCTAAACCACATCATTATGCTTTAGGATTTGTCATCCAATCCTTTCCTCAACCACTTGCAGGTGGCTGTTGCAACTATACCAAAGCTAGTTGTGACACACTTTCCTCCAAAACTGCTAAATTGTGTTTAAACAACACTTATAATATTCAAAAGCCATCCTCAGCCTTTTAATATTCATATACCACTTTACTGTCTTTGCTCTATAGACATACAGTCCCAATGTCTACCACTAGACCAAAAATGTTTCTCTTATTACCATATTACTTCTTGGCACCTCTACAAACCTGGTGCCACTAACAATTCTAAACACATCAGGTCACCCTATGAGGCTAATGTGAACGCATGCATTCCTTCTTTTTAAGCTAAAACCTTTTATTCCTATGTGTCTTTATGTATTCTGTGTTAACACATTGCGGAGCCTGCATGTGAGCTCAATTACTTGTCCTTTGCAGTAAATTTGTTTTGCATGCGGTGCACTTTACTTTCACAAAATGCAACATGTTCTTACTCTATTCGAACCCGAACCATTCCTCGCACTCATTGCAGCGTGGTTCCTTTTCATTGCCATACAAAAAACAGCATAGCTACTTTATCACACTATAATGACTACCAAGAATCATAATGCTCGCTTCCCTCAAATCTATTCAATAACACTGCGTGCTGCATAGGAGTGCCGCCCGCTCGGAGGTCACCCCTCCTTTTCCAACATGATAGTTCTGCGCATACTGTCGACATCACGTAGGCGGGCCACTGTACACCATTACTTCCGGGTCAACAAGATTTCTCTGGTGCGACAATCAGTGCAACTAATTCAGCAGCTTATGACGAAAGGCAAGACGGTAGGCATATATTCTGTCAATACCTCAACCATCTTCATTTATCGTGAGCTTAATGCCAGCGGCACCTGTATCTCTAAGTCTCTCACGCTGATTGTTTCTCAAAGAACCGTCAGAAAGGAACATTTTCCCTGCTGCCACTATCTCTTCCCTTACCCTCGAGGGTTTATCACAAAAATTCTCAAAATGCCAACAACCATGACTTGCTTAGTTTCTGCCAGTGCTTTCCGCTGCACTCATAATCAATATGAGGACTAACTACCCTCCTGGTGTGAAGCCGCTGAATTCCAACCAACATACCTCTGGGTCTGCCTCTCGAGTCAATACCACCCAGCATAAGACACCTAAACCTAAGTTAATTGGCCAGCACACACTTATTCCTGTCCAGGGTACAGCCTAAACAGAGGCACTCTCCCTTAAAGGAGCTCTCTTGAACGTGAGATCACTTGTTGCCCATGCCACGGACATTGTCGACCTTATTTTGGAAAGCAATCTGGACTTCCTCGCCATTACTGAGTCTTGGCTACATAATGCCGCAGGACCTTGGCTCATGCTAGCCATCCCAGATGGCTATAATATATCTAGGCAAGATAGAGATGGAACCAGAGGCGGAGGTATAGCCATTATATCTAGAGTAAGTCTTTCACTGAGACTAGTCCCCCCACAAACTCTGCAATCTTGTGAAATCCTCACGGCTAAACTCCCCCTATCCAACTCCCAGTCACTTACTATCCATCTAATTTACAGACTACCTGGTCCACTTGGGACATTCGAGGAGGATATTTACAATATACTAGCCACCAACCTTAAAACAACTACACAATTACTACTACTAGGTGGCTTTAATCTAGGTTTCAACAACCCTGCAGACAAACCTGCATATGAAATAGCCAACATTATCACAGCATTAGGACTGTCACAAAAAAACCAACAAACCTACTCATATCAAAGGGAGAACATTAGATTGGGTAGCCGACTACAATTGTACTGCCACCATCACCTCCATCCTGCCGCTAGTGTGGACAGATCACTCCCTTGCGTCTTTCACACTAGCAACCACCAGATCACCTCCCATGGCCCCCCAAACTGTCCACCTTGTCCAACTTGAAATAAAAAGAACATCACTGTGGACAAAGTGATCCCTGCCATTCTCCCCATACTAAACTCATTGCCTAATAACACTCTGGTCCATGAATACAATAAAATTATGCTCACCACAGTAGATAAAATCGCACCACTCAAACTAAGACCAAGTAAACCCAAAGCCCACTTAATCAAGTGGTTCACTCCAAACTAAAGGACCTACGCCTCCTAAAAAGAAAATGTGAAACCACTTGGAGAATATGCCGGTCCAACGAAAATAAAATCAGACTACCTACAATCTCCACGCAATACAAAAATGAAATCTGCCTGGCCAAACAATATTCCTATAACGAACCTATCGCCAATTCCAACTCGAGTATGAGGGAACTATTTACTATTCCAAAAGAACTAGAGTACCCGACTCCAATATCTGACATTTGCATTAAAAATAAACCCTGATGTTCTGACATTCAAAACGCTCTAAACAACAAAATAAAGACCCTCCAAAATAAAATAAACCTTGAAAAAGATTCCTTGAATACACAGTACACCCCTGGTCCTAGCGAAATTCCTAAGGCCCAGATCACTAGATTCTGCTTCACCAAAACTTCCATCCTAGAGGTAGAGAAAGTTATTTTATCTCTCAAACCTGCCAACTGCAAAGGTGACCTCTGCCCAGCTCAAGTCATAAAAGTTGCCGCCAGAGACCTGTCCCCATTTATTTCCAAATTGATTAATGCCTCCTTCACTTCTTTTACCATCCCTTCCAACCTAAAACAATCATTGGTACTCCCTCTCCTAAAGAAACAAATCCTAGACCCACGTATTCCTACCAATTACCGACCCATCACAACGGTCCCATTCCTTCTTAAAATACTGGATAAGGTAGCATATACACAGATCCAAACATTTCTTGAACTACACAAGCTTTTGGGAGTAAGACAATCTGGCTTTCGCCCACTACATGGGACAGAAACTGCCCTGGTTCATTTAAAAACACAGATTGATGTGCTGAGAGATAAAGGTAAGGCAGCCCTCCTCCTACTTTTAGATCTCTCAGCTGCATTTGATCTTGTGGATCATGAGGTCCTGTGCAATCACTTGGACTCAGCAGCTCACTTTTCCACAGAAGCCATCAAATGGATTGAATCTTTCCTCAGCGAGAGAACCATGAGGGTCTTCTCCCCATCAGCAGCAGCAGACCCCATCCCTATCACGTGTGGCGTACCTCAGGGCTCATGTGTCTCCCCCACCCTGTATAACATATTCACCAAACCTTTGTTCGATGATCTGGACCTTCCGGGTATCACCTACACTCACTACGCAGATGATACACAGATTCTCCTCCCTCTTTCTGGGGATTATGGCAAGGATTTGGCGCTGGTGAATAGGGTTTATCTCATCATCCAGGCATGGATGGCCACACACGGACTATGCCTGAAGGATGAAATGACAGAGCTGATTATCATGGGTACTCGCACCAACCTTAACAAATTAGACCATGAATACTCCTCATTCACCATAGATGGGAATGTCATCAAAGTAACCAAGGAAGTAAAAACCCTTGGCTTTTACCTTGATTTCACCATGTCCTTTGACAAACAAGTGAAATCACTGGCCTCCACTACCGCCCACACGTGCAAGCTCATTAGGGCAGGTAAACCATTCCTCTTAAATGATAGCTGCATGATCTTGGCTAGAGCATTAATACTATCGAGATTAGATTATTGTAACGCTCTACATAGCGGCGCCAACAAGCTAACATTCAGAGATTACAAACTCTTCAAAATAATGCCTTAAGATCTGCCTCAGGTATTAATAAACGAGAACATATATCTGCTACTAGAAGGCAATAGAAATGGCTCTCCATCCATAATAAAATCTTGCTAAAAACTGTTTCCTTGACCCATAAAGCCTTAAACAATGCTGCCCCGAGATACCTCTCAGACAGGCTAAAGAGAAGAACAACCACCAGGCCGTCAAGAGCTGGCAATGCCAATTGTCTCGTGGTGCCGAAATTCAGACTTGCCAAGATCGGCGGTAATAGCTTCCCTGTGAAGGCTGCTAAACTCTGGAATTCCATGCCAGGCGAGCTCAGAGTAGACCAACCATACTTACACTTTAGAAAGAATTACATTAACCTGCTCAACTCCATTGACCACTAAGTGGTTTTACTTCCATTTACATGACCCTAGCCTTCCTTGTAATTATACTGCCGTCTAGGACCTGAATTGTATATAATTTGTACACTTGTCTATATTTTACTTGTATTCATCCCTGTAATTATATTGTATATTTTGTTGTGAATGTATCGCCATGAACTATCTGTAACATTGTAAGCTTTGCATCTCCCTGTTGTTGCGCCCTGTTACCTTCGGGTTTGGTGCACATTAGAAATAAATAAACAAACAAACAAGCAAACTCATGGAAGAATGCTCTTTTCTATGTCTGACTATTTGATCACCAGTTTTAACACAATCCCCTCATAGGCAGCAGCCCTTGGAGATACCATCCCTCCCTCAGCTTTTCACAATCAGAAAAAATCCCTACATGTTCAATACATTGTGAAACAAAAGCGTTCAGCGCCTTGATGCCCCTGGGCAGTGCGAGCGCTTTAACAATGCAAAAATAAATAAAATAACCAAATGTTATCACCATGCTATCAGCCCTCATAATGGCATACTCAATAGCTGTCATCTCCAATCACAAGGGGAGTGACCCCTTATCACTGGGTCTAATGATCCCCCTAATATGATTCTCTGCATGTGCATATTCATTATATCAATTCCATTTGCATATGGCAAAAGAATATTTCATCAATAGCATTTTTGAACTGGAGTCTACTCTGTACTCCTTCTTTCATTCCTCAAAGCCCTTCCTTGATTTGTCAGCTGTACACTAGGGAACATGCTGTCCCATTTTCTTGAAGGTTGTTCATTCTGCACAAATCTTTGGCTTTCACATGCATGCAAAGAATGTTCTAACATACCTCATGTGTAATGCACAAGAGGAAGGCTCCCAACCCGTCCATCCTGCATATTTTGATTGCCTTTCTGCATATTTTAAAACTCGCCCGGGTTATTCTGAGAATTTCCCTAACTATTTTGGATGCCTCTATCCTAGAAGCCTCCCCCATCTTAATTGTAATCTAGTACTCTCATTACTCTTCCCATGGTATATTTCAACAATTCTTTTGTATTGTTTTTCGTGCGATTCTTTTCTTGCAGAAGCCTGCACTTAATTCACAATGGTTAACTGTATCTCTAATCATGGCCTTATTTCCAGGCCTACTAATTCCTTAGTTTATGCCAGTATAATCTCTTAACAGCCTCTGGCATTTCGAATAGCTCCCCCATCTGGCATGTCTGGACGCAGCGCTATAAACGTTTTCAATACTACCACCCTTTAATTGTTTGCAGAGCGCTCCATCATGAGCAGTAATGCTTAAATATCTTCCCTTTGACCAACTGTCATCAGTTTTGTGTCCCAACAGCTAGAAGACCGTTGCTGTCTTCTGCACCTAAGGTGCCTATTTCTGACACTTTTTCTTTTACATGCATCCACTTCTCAGTGCTGGAGATTCTGATGCCGAAAAATACAAAATGCATTTAAATCTGACCATCCTCAAAAAATGCCCTTCAAAGTCACACTGTCAGGTTGCCTGTTATGTTTAAGGCAGAACAAAACCTTTCACATTTTCAATATGCATTGGTGCACGCTTTTGACTACTGTATTCTGCACATAAAAACACCATTTAAATCTCAGCTACATCTCTCTCAAATTGTGTGCTCCTGGGCACCTTTTCTCTGACTTCATGTCCAGATGCATTCCAATTTTTAAACAATATATATATATATATATATATATGTAACCAAAAACCTCTCTATCTTAATCAGTTGTAGCCTTCGCCTACAGCTTCACAAATGTCCTTTATCACGCACACATATTTTCTAAACCAAATGCTCCATCAATACACGGTAATCAAAACTCTTCAGTTTTCTCATTTTAAAAAGACATCAATCTTGTCAACACCACAGTTCATTTTAAAAGGCTAGCTTCGTCTTGAAACAAAAACTGGCATTCCTTTCTACTGCAGTGTCGCGCCTACCTCTGCTTTATCTCATTTTCACTGCCTATGTCATTAAATAGCATTCCTTTCCTTAGCAGTCAGATGTTTTTGGATTCTCGCCAAGGCTACTTTCCCTAAGGCAGCGCTTTTCAAAGTGCTCATGCAATATTTCATTTCATAATTTTAATTTTTTTTTTAAAACACCACTCCCAGCCTTTTCTTTCATCTACTGTATTTTCCTCAATTAAACGCGGTTTTCTATCGTATGAGGCGAATATTGTAAATTACTTTGTCTAGTGTTAGAAAATCAAGAAATTAACTCCAGAGTTGCTGGCTTCAGTTTTTTATGATGGCTTAAAGGGAAGCAGTTTCTTCTAAGTCATTTCTATTTATCTCAATAAAATCTTTATTAACATGAAAACAACGCATATCTGTTTACTTTGATCTATAGTATCTATTTATCTCAGACTTTTTTTTTACATTTGATCACTTTTAAATCTTGGCTAAATGCCAATTTATTAAATAAACTTTAAAATGCATTTCTCTTAGTCATAAACAATATTTTACAGTGCACACATGTTGACATAAAACATGACACATAAATAAAAATAGACAAAAAACACACTTGGCCAGCCACATATACTACTCAAGATCCTCTCTTAAGACTCGTCTTGCCCCTAATTATGCTCCAACCTGGAACCTAAGCTAACCCTGTTGGAACCATCTTTAAATGAGACTGTCTCCTAGTATCCGGCTATGAGGTTATGAGTTCAAGCTTCTGCTAGCATTCTTTAAAATCTAGGAACTGGGCGTGTACTCTTATCGCGGCCACACTCATGATAACTCTTACTTGCTTGGCAACAATCAAGTCAAGTTTCTCAATAACTCCTTAACGCTCAACGTCTTGAGTTTAATTCTTATTCTCTGTGACTCTTCCTAAACTACTTATATTACACTTAAAAACATTACTTATCCTAAACAAAATCTTAAGGGGGTTCCCCATGAGTGACTAAAGTTGTTTCTGAAAACCGTTAAAATATTACCTCAAAAATAATTACTCTAAAAGTTGTCTCCAAAAAGTGATTTGTAATTTATGTTTAAAAAAAATTGAAAAAATTAGTTTTTTATGTTGCTTCTCCCAGATATGGATTTTTAAATTAATAATTCATTCATTTTTTGTTTTTCTTTTTTTTTTGGAGACCCCCGAATTTTTCACTCATTTTTATATTTCTTGGGCCTCATTACGACCCAGGCGGTCCGGAAATAACGGTGGCGGTAAACCCGCCGCCACTGTTGTCTCCGGACCGCCTGAGTCCGACCCCTGCAGGCGGGAGGTGATGTTCCCGCCAGGTCTGACCTGGCGAGTTTAACACCTCCCGCATGCAGGCGGACGAGGAAACACCGGCAGCATTACGAGATGCTGCCGGTGTTTCCATGATCCCGATTCCCATCGAGTCCCATAGGACTCAATGGGAATGGGGATTAATACCATTCCGCCTCCGTGATTCCCAGAAAACCGGGGTTGTAATGCCCCGGTAATTCCGGGAATCACGGAGGTGGAATGGTAATACGAGTCTGGCGGTAACCAGGCGGTTTTACCGCTGCGGTTACTGCCGTCTCGTAGTGAGGTTCTGGGCCTCATTACCACCCAGGCAGTCCGGAAATAACGGTGGCAGTAAACCCGCCGCCACCATTGTTTCCGGACCGCCTGAGTCTGACCCCTGCAGGCGGGAGGTGATGTTCCCGCCAGGTCTGACCTGGCGGGTTTAACACCTCCAGCATGCAGGCGGATGAGAAAATACAGGCAGCATTACGAGATGCTGCCGGTGTTTTCATGATCCCCATTTCCATCGAGTCCCATAGGACTCAATGGGAATGGGGATTTACACCATTCCGCCTCCGTGATTCCCGGAAAACCGGGGTTGTAATGCCCCGGTAATTCCGTGAATCACGGTGGTAGAATGTTAATATGAGTCTGGCGTTAACCAGGCGGTTTTACCGTAATGAGGCCCTCTGACTTTATTTTCTCTTGGAAATTTGACAAAAATAATTAGTCCCCTTCACTAGCCTAGTGCCAAGGCCTTCTGCCATGCTATCAGGCCTGCAAGACCCTTCTCTTCTAGTAGTGGGTGGGCAGTTGCAGTCCCCCCCCCCCTATCTTCCTGCCTCATTCTCTCTATCCCCTTCTGTCAGGCCTCATAGCATGGCTTACCTTAATATTGAATGTCCAGAGTATGTCCAGATTCCTTGGGCTTGAAGATAGATGGAAATTCATTGCCAAATGGAAAGATTGTCCCACCACTACATCTCTGGGTGTAGAGAGGGACTCTGGAGGAACATCATGAAGCAGAAGCAGGCTTTCAAAAGATACGTTTTATTTCTTCCAGCAGGTGCCACACAGGATACACCATCAGAAACATCTCTGGGACTCAGCACTCTAACACTGAATTCAGTCCCCTTTATATACAATTTTAAGGAGGTGAGACTAGCCCCCACCCTTGCCCTCTGAATGCACTCTTGAAAAAACAAGGCTCTGCAACTCTCCATTGACGTCAATCCCACATCTGTTAGTTAATTATTCTGTACCTAACTTTCAACTGGAGATGCTACTGACGTCCAGAATTGGATCGTTTTGGCACCAGCCACATAGAGGCCCAAATATGGGCATCAGCTGTATCCTTTCTGCTAATGAAACCAGCCAAATGCATCACTCAATGTCTTCCCTTGAATGTTATCTTGCTCCCTCAGAGTACACTGCCAAGATCAGAGATATGAAATCTGGAAAGTGCTGTTTCTGGCTACTGAACTGTCCTTGAACTATCGGGAGGTAATTCTTTTTTCATTTCAACACTGTTCTACAGAAATTCACTTAATTACATTCATAGCATTTTTCTTAAAGGTGCTTGCCTTAAAGGTGATGGCCTATCACAACATGATAGATTACTCTATTTCTGGACACATCTTGACACCTGGTCACATTTAAGTCTAGTTTTTTAGTACAATATACTTATCAAGTACTACTTAATAAGCCTTTCATTATTGAAAACTGTCTGACCTTATAAACATAACTCAGTTTTCAAAGCGCTTGTGCTTTGAAACACTATGATTTTGCACATTTAAAGACATAGATCACCCTACCAAGTTCTCTACACTTGGTTTAAGTGAGAGGGGGTCTGTCTCCACTACATTCAGTTTAAGAGGGGGGGCTTAGACTTTCTATTCATGTTCACGCAGAAATCTATTTGTTTCTCATTTTATTTTTGACCTATAATATTTGTATTTTGTGTCTAAAATCCGTCTTTGGTGTTCCCATTTTTATATCATTCATGCATACATTAAAATCCACGATGCCTGCGGGTGCTGGCAGGTTTGTTGATCTCTCTCCACGGCCAGTCCTTCCGGCAGCGACTATTCCTGCCCATCACACTCATGAATTCAAAAGCAAGAAACAAGATTCCAAATCACTATCTACAGACATTAGGCATTATTGCCAATCATTTTCCCGCTGTGTTCCTACACAATCTCTTCCCCAAGCACTCTGTGCTGCTACATCCGTAGAAGCGGAAATGTTAAAAGAGTCTGTTAGGGAGAATTCTCAAGAATGTGCTAATTTCCCTAACCTTTTGAGACCCCCAACAACTTTGCTGGATTTCTAGGATTTGATTTTTTTACCTGGGAAGAGTGTGAGCCTTTTTTCTCACTCTTCCATGTATTATGATGTGTGTTTTACTTTTGTGTTCTTTGGTTATGGAGTTTTAAAACAACTCCAGAGGCATCATCTTTTTCTGTGTGTCACACAGCACCTTCAGTGCAGTGGCACAGGGATGTCTTTCAGACTTCCCAAGGTTTAAATACCTTCTCTGGGACTGACTACTGTCTCCCAGAGCATGTAAATTTAAATTGACTTTACTAGTCCCTTTAAATTTACAGACCCAGCACACACTATCTTCCTATAGAGTGCTGGAGGGGTTGCCTAGCTTTCCCTGAGTCAAAACACTCAAGTAACAGTCAAATGTTACCCTTTCCTACTTTAAATGGCTTGTGGCAGTGGTTTAGATCAAACTACCATGATTTTTCCCGACCACGAACAACGGTAGCTACAAATTTGGTCAGCCATGTTTTTCAATATGGCACCCAAGACCTATCTGTAAAAACAGACTCTGGTCATCTTTTGCCGCCATTTCATTTAGGAAAGGTCCTTCTTGTGTTTTTCTCTGTGCGCCAAACCAGGTTTGGTCCCTTTGTTCATTGGTCTTTGGCGGCCCTGAGTGTCTGAGATGGACAGGATATGAGGGAGGTGCCCGAAACTCCCTGTGCTTAGTCTCCTAGGAGACCAGAATGCACTCCGGCGTGACTGGCCGGCTAGCTGTCCGGCAAGGACAGCCACCCTGCTGTGTGAGTGACAGCCAGGCTGGAATGAATGTGGGAAAACTGTTTAAAAGAAGGTCTCTGGGACTTGAAAAGCAGAGTCGACCACTGGAACGAAAGAACTGAAGATGAGCTGAAGGAAGAGGACTGCTGCAACTCATGGACGACTGGTGAAGCCCTACTGCAGGTCTGAAAAGCCTGAATCTCCATCGAGCGAGAAGCCCTTCAAGGTTAACTTCTTCCCTTGAGTTTGGTGGGAACAACCAACTCGTAAGCCGCCTGGACACCGTCCCCTCCTGGTTGAATTTACTGCAGAGTGCTGTGGAAAACCAGATAGCCAGTGGGAAGGATACAAGTTTGTGGTCTTTAAGGCACTCACACCTTAAACCAATGTTTTGATAAGCTTGTGGCCTCATCCCTGGGCAGTGCAGGAACCTCCCGACTTCCTCCTTCTTGTCCCCATGAGTGAAGCTCAGGAACAGCGAGATCTGCTCGAACTGCCAGGAACAACTGCCTCAGCTACAGCTCCTCTTCACTTTTAAGGTACTGTGCAAACGCGGTCCGGAAATCTTTTCGGCCACGGAGAAAGTTGGTGAAACTTTTCGCCTAGCCAGATTTTCTAAACAATGTGGCAAAGACTTAACCGTTATATACCAGAACTGTGCTATCCTATACAAAGACTATGAACCATTCATTTTGGCCCAGGCCTATGAACTGAATTGCTGGTTGTAGTTTACTGAAACCCTTTGCCCTGCCTATGAAAGTATTTAGGCTGTCTATTCTTATAACCTTGTCTTTTTACCTCTTTTTAAAGTATATGAAGTGCTATTTTGCTCCAACTTCAGGGTGGCTGAACTTGTTCAGTAACTCATTGGTTGTGTATTTGTAGTATATTAGTGTGTGATATTGAGCTGCTCTTGCTAGTGTAATGTTTTCCAAATGAAGGTGTAAATAAATGTATATTCTTTTTCCAAGAAACCTTGAGTAAGTGTTAGTTTGAACCACTGTATTTGTTGGTCCTTTGTGTAACTTGTTCTACTGCTCACTTTACTCTTGAGATATGTCTGGCTGCTCAGCCACTGCTACCACATAACTGTGTAGTACAGGCTTGTATCAAAGGTGAATTTGTACTGTCACTTGTAGTCTTAATTGTGTGTGGTGTTCCCAAAGGGTACTGCATGTGATTCTGCCTAACAGAGTCGAGCCACAGACTTCCTGCCTCCTGCCTTTTTGACTTTAACGATATACCAGATGCCGTATTATTGGCAGAAATGTCTCAAACAAATCCAGGACCTGTACAGAATCTGTTAACAACGGTGCCTTTTATTACCCACACCAGTGAGGCTTTACCAATCAATCAATTGTCTACAAAGATGTTCTAATCCACACAGCAGATTCGCCTCAAATACCTAAACTCTATTCCCAAATTGTTCAACAGACAAATATTATTTGACCTCCTGACCATTTACCCATTCTATCTCCGCCATGGCAACAACCACCAATGGCAGGGAGTCTAACCTCTATTATGTTAGCTTCTGCTTTGTTGAGAACTCTGTACTAGTACAGGAATCCCAATTAGATGAAGACTTTTCCGACCCCCTTTAAATTTTTTACACTCACCAGTTCTTTACCATGATTCTAGGAACTCTTCCTTTAACTCTTCACTGAGCTCTCTGGTATCTTTTGTAAAACCAACTCCGAGACCTTCATTTTGGATGAAGCTTCCGGCTAATCCCCTACTCGAGATCACCCTGGTAGCAATGAATAATGGGTTGTTAGGTCTAACCAAGCTCTTTGAAATCTCGAAAAGAAAGTCAATGATCAAACACAACTTATTTACGCAGTGTTGCAGAAAATAGACATGGTAGTGCCACAACTAGATGCATTACTGTGCACCTTAATAAGGCATCGAGTTCCTTGCATACCTAATTCAGATATAAGTGACTTGCCCTCTGACACTCCTCAGCCCGATTCTGTGCCTGGTGTTCATTCTTACCAAGTAGATGCAATTCACATTATAACTGATTCCCAACCAGTGGATTTACAGGAACCTATTGCCGTATCTTCTTGTCACTCAAACAAACCTACCAATGCTCCCAATGAACTGTTATTTGAGCTATTTAAAAATAAGAGACGTCGTAAGAAAGGTAAAATATTACAGAATTTTTTTGAAAAATCAATGTGTTCCACTTACATGTACTATAAATAGTTCCAAAAAAATCATATACTCTGTAACGATCCCGGCAGGAAGCCTATGACTCTGAAACAAACAAGAGAAACTAAACCGTGCGTTGCCACACGGTAGTCCCATATGCACTCCCAGTGGGACAGAGTCCCAAAGTAACCTCTTAACAGTCTGACCACTGAAAAATCCCCTAAGCGGGATGTACACAGGGGAACAGAGTATGTTACGCTCATTAACATAGGATTAATCCAATTAGGAACAATTGTGACTCTCAGGTAGAGAGTGGGTATATTTCTATGATACACTGGTGCTTGCCAGTCACTTAAGTATATATCGTTTACAAAAAGCACTTGCTACTTTTCCAGAAGTATAAAGAACTTTTATCTGCGCAACTTGACTGCTGTCGTGTAAGTCATACAACAGTAGTTTACGCATAGCTCTCAACTCACCCGCTTTTGGCAGGTGTCACCCGCCTTGCAAAGGGCTGACTCACCCGCCAAGCCTCCTGCACGCCCATTCATTCCAATGGGCCTCTCACCCGCCAAAAACAAAATCGGGTGATTTCACCCACCTTTGCGACACACATGGGTGAGAGCTATGGTTTACGTGATGCTTCTGTGTGCATATTGTTAACATGCACACGGGTTGATCTGGGTCTAAAACATCCAGATCCCTTAGTAGTCCCTGTTCAAATACTTGGGTGGGTTGTGATTAACGATCAGCCTGACTCACACTTACTGGGTGTCCAGGGGGGCCCTGCAGACTTTGATCTGCAATTCCCCCGGGTCCACCGACATTAAGCACGTGTGGTAATCATGTGTGACTTTATGCAGGGATCCCCGAATACCTGTGCTCATATCAGAAGCCCAGGCATAGCTGCACCTTGTCCTTGTAAAGGACCTGCACGTTCTGGTGAATGTAATAGAACTGAGTTGCCCATACCAATATGGCGCTCCAAGGCATTCGTGCGCATGCGCGAAGTTGCCTTGGAAACCATAATAAACATTGGAAAGCTAGCCCCGCGCGTTGGCGTCTGGTAGCTGCTCTCTGGTTTTTATAATACGAGGTGACGGATTCTTTCGTCCTGGTTCACTCGCGTTTACTAGGATTTGAACAGGCACCTTAATTTGCAAGTCAGGGACACGGCACAAACCCATTTTGTACCCAGGTTGATGTTTTTTAGAACACACAAAGAAGTGCCGGCTATGCTGCACCCGATAAGTCTTGAGCGCTACTGTAGGATTTATAAGTGCTACGCAGGGTCGGACTGGGACAAGAAATAGGCCCGGACACCCAAAAAAAAGTGGCCCACCCCTCGCCTCAAAAAAGTGGCCCACCACTCGCCTCACGACCCTTGACCTCTGATGACATTACCGGAAGTGATGTCATTTGACTCCACCCGAAAGTAACATCCTGGGAAACGATGAAACATGACCTTTCACCTCTTGACAAAAAACAGGAATTGGCATCAAATAGCATTGTTCCTAAGTACAGCACGAAAAATATGGTTATGATTTCACTAATGTGATCTACATTTCAAACAAGAATGGATCACCATATGTATCATTAATATCTGTATTTATAGATCCACATTGTCAAATTACTGTAAATGCAAGCAGACGACCAAGGCCAAATGATAATATGTTATTGTATAGCACTTACGCTTAAGCTCTTTTTAATAGAACAAATATGCATACAATATCACCCAGCCTGTGTTGGTACTCATTTATCGACCCAAGAAGGATGAAAGGCTGAGATGGACTTGCTGGGATTCGAACCTGCAGATCCCTGGCCCCTTTGCCAACTTTGCAATGAACCTTTGGTGACTAACTAACCAAACCCACTGTACCATAAATGCGTTTCTGTCCGGCTGCACTCTTTCGTTATAACCCACAACCGTGAAATCTGTGCGCTTCCCAGCATTTATTGCTTCTCTCAATACCGAGACTGGGCAAAATATTTCTAAAACATAAAAAGGAAATGCTGCCGTTTTAAAGGTCCCCCTGGCGGAAGATATACTGTAAACTGTTCGTGTCCACACCAACAGCTAATCCAATCCTTTGCGCGCCGCATTCAAAACATACTCCCCCAGCAATTCATAAAATAATGCCCTTTCATAACTCTCATGCCCCTTCTGAATTGCACCCAACAGCATGGTCTTCAATTGGCACTTCAGTAATTCTTGCCCCTATCAAAGTGCCAAGGACGAGTATGCTCGTCCTTTTTGCATAGACTTGCATAATAGCCTGGCACTTAAGGCCCTGCCAAAAGTAAACTACGCTTCTCCTAATGCAAAATTAATCCACACTTATCTTATATCTTTATAAACAACTGCCGGACCTGCTTCTTTGTCAGCTGTAAAAGCTCCCCCAGCCATAGAGGTTATGTCACTCGCCACCATTTTCCTTGCACCAAAGCGCCACAAATTAAAATTGTGATCTGTTACTATACCCGTTCGTTACCAAACCAATTTGAGCACATATAGCGCAAACATGCCCTGACAGACAGTGCAATGTGTGTTATAATACCCAGCTATGCCTAAGCACCCAGCACCCTGGAAAATCTGTATGTCCAGATAATTTACCCTTCACGCTCTCTCGAGTGCAACTATACATACAACGTGCGTGGGAGCACTACACCATCAACAGACCACGACACAAGCAAGCAGTAAAGAAAAGCACTACTGGAATCTGACAGCGCAAGCACAAACAAGGCTGTGACAATGGAAAAAGACAGCGGCGCAGAAGTGTGCATAGAAGAGTAGTCAGCACCACAAACCCAACAAAATTAGGGCCGCCCACGGATAGAGCCCCCTCTCTGCTGACAAACGTTTATAGGCGTGTAACATTGTCAAATATAAACGCCCCTCATAGCCAGTAACATAATAACAGTAGGAACTGAACTAGGATTGTCCCTAGCGTGGGGCTCTTGCTATTAAGGACAAGAGTGCATGCTTTTACCATGTAACCCGTATATTTACTTTCCCTTTCCTTGATACATAATCAAGAACAACGTTTTCCTCTCAGAAACATATTTTCAGATTGCGTTGAGGTCCCTCAAAAGAGAACACACATTTGCAATAACATTGCCTTATTCGGTCATCTTTGGATGAGATGTCCTTGTGCAAATAGAACAAAGGATACATTCCTCGCAACCTCTACCTGCTTTATCCAGCCAACAAGGGCACGAAAGCCCCAATACACACACTGCAGTGTGTGTACCGGTCAGCAAGAGGAACTGTAGCCACTCCATCCGCCGTACCAACAGGCAAATCCAGAACATCACGCACACTCTATGGAAAGAGCACATGGTGCTCCAACCGGTCCGCGCTTAACCAGCAGCAAAACGGTAATTTACTGTGCAAAACGAACGTTGAAGGCCCCATTACTTTCACAAAAACATTCCTGTCCGGTTTGTGTATTTGCAAGCACAGACTATGGCAGTCCATTGCTGCAGCCACCTAGGCGTAAGGGATATTCATCTCACTTAGGGGCGGCTGCCATAAGGTTTGGCCCTTGCAATTCATGTTGGAACAAGACGAAATGCCCGGGCAATTGTGTCATCCAATGCACTGTTGCAGCGGCAGCTAATGTAAATGTCTAGTATAGCAGCGGTCTCTTGGCTCTACACATGAGTTCAGGCATTACCAGAAGTTGGGCTTCGGTACCTTTGGGATGCACATAAAAGAAAAGTAGGAGTGAGTTACATTTTGAAACTGCAAGCGCTCAACCCGCTGAGCTATCTTTTCCAGCACTGCCCACCTGGTCCCTCAGCAAACCCTACCATGGCGATGCACTAAAGCATAATCTCACACTCAATGAACCATAATGAATCCGTACGTTAACAAAAACCCTGCCATTTGCAACGTGTCTGTTCTGGTAAATGACCATTAGCTAAGCACGGCCGCACAAGAAAAAAGGCCAGCGTTTATGATATGGCATTTACAATGCACTTATACACAAGTGTTTCAAGGCCCGATTTAATGGAGTTTAGCAAGCCAGCAGCTGCACCAACAAAAGACAGGCTTGGTGTACCTCTTATTGTATTTTTAGAAACCAACCTTACTGATATTGCCGAGCGCTGAGCTGAAGCCTGCTCACAGTGTTCCAGCAGTCCCTCCATCGTAGTCACCACTTCCTTCCTTGGAGTCCAAATCTGCTCTCAGTCAGCATGTGCTGGGGTATGGTGGCCGCACCGTGACCCAGCCCATTATGCTCGTGGGACATCCACATTGCGCACGTGATTGGCTGCCTCAGCCTGTTGCTACAGCAACACAGCCACACAGCCCCCCTGGACCTGCCCCGAGACGACGGAGCTCAAGTCAGAAGTCAGGCAGGCTGCAGCCATGGGCCAGCCCCTCCCCCCACCCCAGGTAGCTTGCACGCCTGCAAAAGCAAACATGGACTGGACTCGAGGCTCACAAGCTCAGCCTCAGCTCACACGACTGACCCACCCCCAACCCACCATTTGTTGTTGTTCTTGAGGGAGCCGGAGCAGGGGTAGGCCGGGGCTGCCTGCCTCCTGGCTGGCGCCACGGAGGTGACACTTCCAGCACGGCCTCTATTGTGTTGCATTCATTCATAAAAGCAAAGTAAACACTTAGAAACTAAGTGTTTACTTTCTTTGATGAATGTGCAGTGTACACGCATGAATACATCCATCTGCGTGCCACTGCGCAGCGACGGCATGGCAGGCAACATCATTTATAAAATAAAACCGGCCCCAGAAGAGGCATATGAAACCGGCCCAGCCATTCCCAGGCCAAAGTATTTCGGCCACGGGCCGATCGGCCGACGGGCCAATCCGCCCCTGGTGCTACGAGTACTGCGCCTGACCAGTCAGGACCCATAGACCCATAGATATGTGTATGGCGACACGTGTATTCTGGGCCCATGTCTAAAATTGCGCAATTTAACCGTCAAAATGCACGGGTTCGAATTGGTACGTGTGCGCAAATCACACAGTTCACGGCTGTACACCGAAGATGCCTTGCGATTGCATGTCTGACCTCCCTTCAGGAGCTGAACCTCCTGTAATCCTCATGAATGAATGTCTCTCCTCCCTTCAGGAGCCGAACCTCCTGTAATCCTCATGACTGAATGTCTCTCCTCCCTTCAGGAGCCGAACCTCCTGTAATCCTCATGACTGAATGTCTCTCCTCCCTTCAGGAGCCGAACCTCCTGTAATCCTCATGACTGAATGTCTCTCCTCCCTTTAGGGCACCCCGGTTTTCCCTGTCTGACCCGTATCTGCACTATGGACACAGCGTAATACTGAAGTCCAGTGAATTTGTTGATACCTCTTATATATGGACCACAAGGTTGGTGTTTTCTCCAATAGTTAAGTGTTTAAGTCGAAATTGTGAGTCCAAGACCTTAGTGATTATTTTTTTTCTGTCACCCTTTAGGTTTCCACATTGTGGCAAATTGAAATTCATTTTGAACCTAAAGCAACCATAGCCCTGAAGATGGATTACATATTAATCCGAAACGCGTTGACAACAGAATAGACCTGTTGGTGTCTTTTGGGACTGTTTAAATGGAACTGGAAGTTCAGATGTACTAGTGTGGATGTTGTAAACGCTAGTCACTGGATGGCTTCTTATTTATCATTTCTAATGAGATTTATGTTTAAGTACACAAGTCTGGTGATACTCTTTCTAATGAACATGCTTTTATGTTTTACACACACATTTCTGCAATAAAAACCCTTGTGATATATTTGGTTACTGTTTTTTTTAAGTGCTTTTTGTAAACGATATATACTTAAGTGACTGGCAAGCACCAGTGTATCATAGAAATATACCCACTCTCTACCTGAGAGTCACAATTGTTCCTAATTGGATTCATTTTATGTTAATGAGCGTAACATAGTCTGTTCCCCCGTGTACATCCCGCTTAGGGGATTTTTCAGTGGTCAGACTATCAAGAGGTTAATTTGGGACTCTGTCCCACTGGGAGTGCATATGGGACTACCATGTGGCAACGCACAGTTTTGTTTCTCTCGCCTTTTAGCTAGCCCCGAGTGGCCCCGTGGCATTTGTCCCTTTGCACCTGAAGTAGTTTCTAATTAGACTTAACTATTGAAATTTAGTTTTTTATCTTTCATAGGAAATCTTGAACGAGTTAGTGCCTCCCTGTTCCCACACTTCTCTGAAACAAACAACTCAGCAGAACAAGGCTCTTGCCCTCCCTTCCAGGAAAAAAAGGGAAATACAGCAACGTCAGCCTATTCCACGTACTTCCCCGCTGCCTCATATGACCTTGTCCACTCCTTTGGACCCGAGTGAACTCGATAAATCTTTGGAGCTGCCTCTCAAGGGTATTGGAATTGATAGATTCATCCATCCATCCCAATGGCGTCCCCACTCTCTTGTTCACCTCCAAATTCTGATGTATCTGTTGATGAGAATTTGGTCCCAAACCTGAAAGCTGTGACAGCTGATGAGGGCAGTAGAGGCCCTTCGACTGATGGTGGTTTTATCAACATGGAGTAAAGGAGGCAGCGTCTCTTGGTGTCATCTAAAACTTCCCAAATGTTCTTTTTTTGTCTGGTAACCGTGATAAATCCTCCTCGCAATCCTGGCTTTCGCCAGGTGGAGCTTCTGCCCCTTTGTGTATTCACTCCAGAGAATCCATTCAGCAGGCATATTACAACCCCACTTCGTTATCTATTACAACTAAGGATCAGCCTCGGGTTCCATCATTAGAATTAGAAAATGTAAGTCATTCAGATTGCCTAAACCTATTAATGAAGGATAGGCAGAGGCACAATCCTTACCACAATTGAACTGCTATTCTCTACTCAAAATATATTCAATTTGTAGACCACCGTAAACTGGACAAAATTCAATTAATAATTCCCTCTCGGTTAGTCAAACAACTATTATGGGAATGCGAAAGAACAACTTAGAGAGCATGGCTTCAGTTTAAACATAGCTACCTAAACATTTGCCCGTAATTTGGTTGCAAAAGCTCTTTCGAGACATTTTTCTCCCAAGTGAAAGCTAACCTCCTCAGTTGAACCTCTCTCCATTATTTGCCACGGGGCCCAAGGCGCTCTCGTGAGAGATGTGGTATTTAGACGACCATTGCAAACATCCAAGGGTTCTTCCTGGACATGGCTTGTGAAGGCCATTCAGGACAACTCTAAGGACAACTCTACTCATTTGACCCAAAGAGATCACCAAGCTAACAGTTGCAGTCTGGAACACTCAGGGATTTAAACACTGTTTGGTCCAATCTGAAGCCAATCCCCTCACTGCCTTTGCTATAATTATTTTGCAAGAAACATGGATAACTACTAATCCTAATAGGCCTTGGTGTGATGTCTGTTGGATACCTGCCATAAAACATCTAAAAGGTCGTCCCTCGGCGGGGCTCCTTACAGCCATTAAATTAGATCTTGGTACACCTTGTTTCCCGGGTCCTCGCCCCATCCACTTATTCAATTAACCACACTCTGTCCTTTGGCTACCCATATTCACCAGCTATTCTTAATCTATATTGGAACTCCCTTGCCATAGCCGATGATAGTTTCATTTAATTTGTAGGTTGCATGCTGGATCTAGCAATGTCTGATGACACCACTGATACCATCATGATAGCTGGAGACCTAAATATGAAATGGCTCAATATTAAGTATTCACATCTTTCTCCTAGAGCCAAGCGCTGGATGGCCCTAATGAACGATAGGGGCTTCACAATGCTAAATGGGAATCTGTCAGGAGATATTCCCTCGCGACCCACCTGGTACCGTGATCCCCTCACTGCTATGATAGGTCATATCTTCGTCACCAAACACTATTTCCAATATGAAATCATTGGACGTTCTTCCAACACTCAAAAGTGATCACAAACTCTTAGTATTAACTTTGCTCCAGTCGAACTACTTTCCTTGTGACTATTACAACCACACTATTCAAGTCCAAGGAGGCCGAAATAGAATCAAATGAACAGAAAATAATAAGCTTCATCATTTTCAGGGGTGTCTATCTGCAGCAGGACAATTCTCTAACTCTCCCTCTGTCCCACTCTATACCAAAGTTCTTAATCTTTTTGTGGAAAAGTCGCATGTAGGACTGTAAAGACTGGTAGGGGGTGTCTGCACTTCCGCTCTCTATATAGTAGAGGGGAGGCACAGAGGACCACAGCCAAGATTCTCTATTATTGGTACGTGGTCGAGCAATCAAGGCCTAGCTTCTCAGGAGGTGATGCAGGCTGGTTCTTAAGTACAGTGTAGTCCCAAGCACCCTCAAAGGAATGTCCACACACTGTATCGGTTACAACACAGTCTTTATATAATTAATGTTCAAAAGTATATACAATATCACGACAACTCACTTTGTACTCTGAAAATCAGCAATGGTAAATATATACAGTTTCTAAAGTGGTACCACTAACGTTATTAGATCTCATTAAAGTGCATATGGTCAGAATGACACACAGATCAGAATTAAGAGGAAACCAGCAGTAGAGAGAGGAAGGAAAGCAAGCTGGTTGAGCAATTGGCAGAATACTGGCCCCGTACCACTAGACACAGTTCCGTGTGGAGATCCCCCCAACTGGGCAACCTGTAGAAGAAAGATACAAGCCCAGTCCATAGTCCACTAGACTTTCCAATAGTTCTGCAACCCCAAAGTTCCTTGGCGTTGTAGCGTTCCGCGTCGGGCAATTAACAGCCCTTCTTGAGTGTCCTCCCTTTCAGGCAGGAGTCACGGGTCATCGAACATCTGACAGAGAACAGGTCGAGCTACGACGGTGAAGTGGCCGCGTCGTTCCTAGCGGTGCTCATTGACGGGGAAGCGTAAGCGTCCTGCCAGGAAGAGGCGTGCGGGGCACTTCAGTGTTGATAGTTCTGGACCGCAAAGAGTTGAACTGTGGCCCAGCAAGGGCGTCGAGTCGTCGGCGTCTCTGTGGTCTTTGGGTGGCGGGAAACCCACCGGTGGATGCTCCTTGGTGCGTCGACGGTCAGGCCTTCTCAAGCAGGATACAGCGGTGACGATGCAGATGAGAGCGTCCTTGGATCAATGAAGTTCTTAGGCAACGGGAGCACGGTGGTCCAGTCGGCGACAGCGGTCATCGACAGTGGCGGACAACAGTCCTGACGCTTCTCCTTGGAGTTCCGCAGCAATCCCCGTATCGGGTCGGCAGCCTGTCGAAGGTCTGTCTACCAGGGAGCTTAGGCAAAGATCAGCTGTGCACAATGGTCCCTCGTAGCTCGGGAACAGGGCGCCTTACCAGGTCCTCTCTGGGTCAGTTCTTGAAGCACAGCAGCTTTCAGATTGCAAAGGAGAGCAACAGCAATTCTTCTCATCCAGCAGGGCTTCAAGGTCAAGCTTCAGTTACTCCAGTTACTCGTCGTAGTGGACTTCAGCTTCTGAACATGATCCCTAGCAGTGAGAGGTCCCCAGATATACTGTTGATATCCCATTCATTCCGCTGGATCACACTCAAGCATCCAATCACGACTACGGGCATTCATGCAGGCAGGCAGCCAATCAGGCACACAGGGCATTCAGGCCATTCACTTCTCTCCAGACACTCACAACAAGTTATGTGTATTGGGACAAGTACCGAGCCATTCAACACTCCAAGCTGCATTCATACCGGTTTCGGGCAGGGCTGTCTCAACCACTGTGTCAAACACCAGATACTAGACACCCACAACATAGAATGCGTATTCATCACACACTCCATTCACCCAGGTCCCACCCACAGGCGTACCCACAACATATGGTCGTTAAGAAGGCTCAAACCAGTCTGGTCGGCACTTCCCCACTCTACCATATACGGAACTTCCACCCAACATCCAGTCAGGGGGAAGGGACAGAGGCAGGGCTTCCCGGGACTTCGGGAAGATCAAGGTAACAGGTGATGGAAGGCAAGAGGCCATGGGGGGCATTTTGTCTCCATCCGGAATCTACTGATTCCAATGACAGGGCCTGGGCATCCCAAAATGGAGGACGCTCAGGATACCAGTAATTTCAGCACAGAGCTGCCACCAGCCCGTACCCTGCTCTGTATATTTTTGGGCACACAGATGCCCAAAAACATACACTGGGGGCACAGGGTTGTACCCCCACCCATGGGTGCCATACGGATATCCCATGGGTCTGTTCACCAAACCAAAAATAGAGGGAGCTGCACCGCCAGGAGTCCCCCATGAACTCCTGCGTGGAAAACACGACAGAACACACAATAAAAAGCAGTAAAGGACAAGGATACGGAGGCCCTGTCCCTCCGATGCATTTCCAGTATCACAAGGATACCGTCCACTTTTTATCCACAAACACTTTTATGATCATGAAATCCAAGACATGAAGGCTTTGTTAGAAGAGAACAGAGGTAAATTATTCAGGCAAACCTCCCAGATAAAGCCCTCAAGTTACAAAACTTTAAAACGAAGTTTAAAAACTGGTCCAAGCTACACAAATACAATACAACTCAACAAGATGGTGAAGTGATGTTTGTTGCTTTAGCTTCCAAATCTAGTGCTTAGATTTGGTCGCTTCTCAAGCTTGGTACCAATAGCACATCTTTTCCGTTGATGATCAACATAATCAATGAACAGACTTGGTACCTTTACTCCGCTCTCAAACCCCTATGCTCCAGTCTTTTCTAGTTCATCTCCATTGTCTTACCTTTGTACATGAAGATATATTTCTAGAAATGAAGAAATTGAGCACGGCTAGAGCCCCTGGCCCAGATGGCCTTTCTAATCGGACGTGAAAAGCCTAACCAGATTTGTGGACATCCATCCTTCTTCTAATCTTTCGTCAGGTTCTTAATTCTGGCTCTATTCCACACTCCTGGAAGTAATCTATAATTATCCCATTATTTAAGAAAGGCGATCAGTCCTTAACATCTAATTATTGACTGATAGCCCTCTAGGACCTTCCTGTAAAAAGGTTTGCTTTTGTTTAGCCTTAAGAGACCACCTAAAGAAGCTTACAGCTGTTCACTATTCGACGTCCACCAGTCGGGGTTTGTTCCTAACTTACGTACAGCAGTAAACGTATTAATCTTGATAGCCATAAAAAATGAATTTTTTCAATCATGCCAACCAGTGTACTTTGCTTTTATAGACTTTAAGCAAGCGTTCCATTCAATTCCCAGAGACTTGCTTTCGTCTAAATTGTTTAAAGCGGGTTGTCCCACTTATCTTAAAAATGCACCTTTACTCTGGCACCTCTATCTGTGTCAAATTAAATCACCAAGGCCTTTTATCTAAAGAGATTCCCACTTTTCGGGACCTTAAACAAGGTTGTATTTTGGCATCTGTTCTCTTCAACTCCTTTATCAGAGATATTGGTATGTATTTAAATGCCACATCTTCCTTTCCCCCTAAAGTGGGAAAAGCTTCCATTTCTTGGTTACTTTATGCAGACGGCCTTGTGCTGTTACATAAAAGCCCGGTAGGATTACAGAGAAAGCTACGTGTTTTAGAAAACTATGCCCTTGACAATTCTCTTTCCATTAACAGAGTCAAATCTAACATTCTTATCATGACCACACACAAGTCTGCACGATCAAACCTGTTTAAATGGACTATAGATACCAAAGAAACAAGCATTGTCCAAGAATGCAGATATCTAGGTCAGAGTATCAAATCTAGCAAAGCAGATACTGCACATAAGACAGGACTGAGACAAAAGATGGAGTCTCCAGCAGCCCAGGATGCTACTGTTCATCGCAAATATGGAAAGTTCTCCTATATTCCTATTATAAAATTATATAAACAAAAAGCTGTTCCTATTATCGTCTATGCAGCACACGCCCAAACATTGCCCAAAGTGTTACCTCCTGGAAGGGCTATTTTGGAAGAAAGTCCTGTCTCCTACCCTGAAAGCTTACTCGTACAAGTTATTCGATATGAACTAGGTTTATTGTCCTTAAAATCCATCGTCGCCTGGCACACCCTTATGTATTTTGACTTGTTCATCTCTTACCAATTTATTGCCAGCTCCGCCCTCCTTATTGGAGGACCAGTATGATCATTCCTTAGTCACTTGGAAGAGTCATTGCACCACTCTAATGGCCAGCGCTGACATGGATGAGCAACCTCTTTTGTATACGCCTCTGAGAGCAAAAAGGAAACTTTGTGACCATGACTGGCGTATTACTTGGGATGAGTGCAATCAGTATGATCTGTTCAAATGCGGGAATTTAAAATAAAAAAAATAAAAAGACGTAGTCAAATCTCCATGTGTCTACAGAAATTCCCTGAGCTTAGCTATTGTAGTATTTTTATGCAATTCAGATTCAATCTTTGGCCGGCCAACAACATCATAGCTACCCATGCAAACATCTTGGGGGCACAATCATGGTATAGGTTTTGCAAGAATGTTAACCAAATTGAAACACTAAATCATTTAATAGTGTATTGTCCAAACTTAGCCGTCCAGAGGAAAGAAAGCTTTTGTGGATATTTCTCTGCTTTTGTGACCCTAACGCCTGACCATATGTGGGCAATCTATTTTGTTAGATTTGTGGGCGCATCATGCTTAAAAGTTCTTAACCGAAATGTCCAGGTTTGTTCAAGCTTAAAGTTTCTCGTAGCTGTTGAAAAGTGAAACCTGTCAGGTTTGACTTGATCAGTCACAGACCAGGAAACATCATCTAGTCCATGGCTGCATTGCTGAACATGCGGTACCAAAGGTGCTGTAAATGTCACATTATGTATCCTGCTTCTATGACCATGAATCCGTGTACAGATAGTTTAGTTTAGTTTATTATTTGATAATGCGCTCCAAAGCCCAGGGGTAGACATTTCTTGTTTCACTGCTTCATACACTGCATATTGGCTGCTCTTCCCTTTACCTGGCGCTGTTAGGATCTTTTACGTCGTGGGATTATATGACACTGCTTTCCAGTAACGCTCAGTTCCTATATAGCGAGCAGAGCTGTCAGTGAACCAGGCATGTTCTGTCTGTTCCACTGTCAAATCCCCATAAGGTACTCCCCGCTTTCCTGAAGACTCATGTATTTCTGTCACTTCCTGCGGTGTATATAGTCTTCAGGTGCCACTTGCTCATGTAGTTTTGCTACCCCGCCCTTTCCTGATTTTGCTATGTCTTGGATATACCCTTTCCACTTGATTATACTGCCTTCTTGGGCATGTCCTATCCTAAGTGTTTTAGTTGAACTTAAAACCCACTGTGTAATCGGGATTTCGGGCCTGATCAGTCTACCATGACCCACTGTCATTTGTTCAGTATCAACAAGATCCCAATAACGCGCTAGCAGATGTTTCTCAAACAGAGTGTACCTATCACCAGCCTCTGGTCATCTGAGACTCCAAAATCCCAGGGGAACACATTTTCTGTCTTGCTTTTGCCACAAGTACCAGTTAGCGTAATTTTCTTGTACAAACACATTTAATTCCATTTCTCCTGACTTCAAAGGCCACAAATCAAGCACACGTTGCACAGTGTCTTTTGCCAAGTCAAAGGCTATCTGTTGTTTCTCTCCACACTCATACTTCTTTCATGTCAATTTGAAGAGTGGAGCCAATATTTGCCCTAAATGTAGTATATGCTGTTTCCAAAACCCAAACAGCCCTGTGAACTGCTGAGCTTGTTTCTTGTTCACAGGAGTAGTAAACACAAGTATCTTTTACTGAGCTTTCAGCACCATCTCTCGGTGCCCATTATGCCACTGGATCCCTAAGAATACCACCGTCTCAGCTGGCCCTTGAATTTTGTTAGTGTTAATATCCCACCGTTCCTTCTTTAGCCCGTCAATGATTACTTCCACTTGCGTCGTTCATCTTTGCCCTGAATCAAAATATCATCAATGGAATGTGAGATTTGTATGTCAGGTTTACACAGTATCTTGTCCAAATGTTCTGCCAGAAGCCGGTAACAAATTGTTGGGCTGTTGAAGAACCCCATAGGCAACCTCGTGAAGGTATACTGCCGCCCACTCCACGAAAAAGAAAACTGTTCCTGGCCCTCCTCAGCAATTGGCAGAGAGAAAAAAGTGTTTGCTAGTTCTAATACAGCATACCAGGTTTCCTCAAGCCTTTGTATGTTCTCAATCAAGGTGGCGGTATCTGGGACTACAGGGACTAAAGGAGGAGTGTATTGGTTCAATTCTCTGTAATCCACAGTCATTCTCCAACTCCCATCCCCCGTTTTTGGTGCAGCTTGGGTGTAGATCAATGCCTGCGACCAGGGTCATGTCTGCAGGGCAGTCTCTGAGCGAGAGCATGGCCTGGGAGGCAGTGGCTCGCCCAGTGGCCAACCCAAGCTAACCAGAAGATAGAAAATCCCCGGGGCGTGTGTGTGGTGCAGCCTGGGTGAAGTAAACGCCACGTCCACGAGCCCCGTGGCAAGGTGGCCTGAACTGGAGCCTGGCCTGAGGGCTACAGGCCGCCCAGGGGCCAGTCCTTGTGGCCCGGAGGAGAAAGAAGTCCCGGGCTGCGTTGTGCGTTGCAGCACAGGTAAAGATCATGGTTGTGTGGGATCAGCCTGCCCGCCCCGTGTCCTGCGGGGCAGGCGGTAAAGATGAGGAAAATCCCAACAGCACCGGCAGGGAGAGAGCAAGAACCACCAGCACTGCTTGGGAGTATGTGCAGTATCCACTCTCCCCGGGGCCAAATGGGGAGTGCAGTGCAAACAGGAACTTATGCGGCCGGGGCTCAGCGCGATGTGTGCCTGCTGAGTCCACCAAGGGCTTCCCCACCTGAGGAGAAACACCACCACAGAGGAAATATTAACTTCAGTGCTGCCTGGGTGTGCTTATAAGCTCTCGTGAACATGTAGGGCTGCCAGAGACCACCCATGCAGGAAAGTGGAATGAAGGGCTTTCCCAAGCCGGTGGTCCCACTGTGCGTGTGGCGGTAATTCTCCAGAGACCTCGATCACTTTAACACTTGTGTACAGGCGCATTATAAATGACTTATCATATCATATCAGTGACCTGAACTAATAGGGGCACAAGCCCAATTTTTGGAATGGTCATGGCCACACACACGTGGCTCACAACACGGACACCCTCATCACTAGAGGTATTCCTTACAGGTTGCGTCTCCCGAAGGCAGTGCTTGTGCGCCTTGTGACTGTTTTGCAGCACCTGGCCCTGATGGGAAGTGTCCCCATTTTGCTGTCTGGCTGGTGCAGGGCACATTATGACCTCACATATATCTGCCATCAGCATGGGCCAGAGGAATTAAGAGGTCCCGGCTGTTTGCCACATCCCCAATTAACAGGGAACCCTTGCTCCCCCCCTATGGAATTCGACATCAGTGGGTCCCCAGCGAGTCTAGGTCCAGACTGGAACTTGTGGTTAGAACACTGCAACATGTGATGGCACAAGGGAGCTGAGTGAACACTCTCCTATGCTCAGTGGGCTCTGCATTCCATAGAGTATTTAAGACTCTCCCACCTACAGATGAATCCTAAGCGGGTGCCACAGTGGTGTTGGACAAATACTTCACCCCAATGGTTAACATCGACTACGAGAGGTTCGTCATGAGGTCAGCGAAGCAGAAGGAGAGTGAGAGTCTGGTCAGTTTTCATGGGAGACTGCCACAACTTGTGTTCACACGCGCCCTAGCCAACGAGGAGGAGGAGGAAGTACACCTGCATCTCATTCAAGACTGTGCGTCGGTGAAGATGAGGAGGCAGATTCTGCGGGATCCAGGCATCACGCGGGCTCTTATTTTACAACTCGGTAGATCACACGAGTTAGCAGATATTAGAACATCAAAGATGGGTGCTGCAATGAAAGCAGTCAAACTAGAGGAGGTGTGTGCCAGTGGCTAACAGGCACCCCACAAGTCAAGGAAGAGGCCCCCCTGGAACAAGAGGGACTCAAAATGGGAACACCCCCTCATTGCCCTCCCCGACCTGGATCAACGTCCCTGGCACAGCAGTGGAGCTGAGCGGCACAATGAGGCGGTGGGATCCGCCGACACCTCTGCTGGGTGCCCAATGTGTAGCACGCACACTCGTCAGCACCTTCATCGCCATTTGTGTCAGTGCACGTGTCTGCCTGGGCCCCCCCTCGTGCACGCCTTGCGTGCGTCGATCTGACGCGGTGACGCAATGACGCACTGCAGCCTTAATGGAGGCGGCTACACCCACCATGACAGGCTCTTGCTGGGTGGGCATCCGCGTGGTTGCCTGCTGCCCCATTCCTGTGATGCTGTGGACTCTGTCTTACACCGCACCATCCTTTGTGTCTAATTGTGTGTTTGGCTTGCAGTGGGGCAAGTATTCCTCTGTGGAGTGTGGAGGCGCCAGGAGTCTCACTTGTGTGCTTTGCTTGCCATCCAGGTGGCATGTGTGCACATCTACAGCTGTTGCTTCTGCTTGTGACATCATGATCTTGGTCGATCTCACCTGCCCTGCGCACGTGGACCTGTCAATATATTGAGCAGGGGCACCGAGTACGGGGGGCTGCGGGGCCCGTCCCCCCCACAGACTGAAGTCGGGGCTGAGCCCTGTGATGTCGGCCCTCGGTTTGCATGAAGGGCCTGACCTCAAGTGCAGGCCTGGCTTGGGCTTGGCCTGGTGCGCTGCGCGGCGCGGAAAGAACGACACGACCACTCGCTCTTGGTGCATAAACCCGGACTGGCGTTCTAACGGCAGTTCCGGTGATTCCTTTATTTCCAGATGTCACGTGACACCACATTCCTCCCCAACTTGAAGGTGTTTACACAACAATTAACAACAAACATATTATAACGGGTACCGTGCACTCCAAACAACTCTGACTTCATCTTGGCTGGGTTTTCTGTAGGTAGACTCCGTCCACCATGTATCCCTGGAGGCGGGACGATGGTCTGGGCCTCTCTCTCAGGGGGTATCGGGGATTTCCCCTCTCCAGCTTGTCCGCCACTGGGGGCTCGGGTTCAGTCCTATCTTCTTGCTGGTGGGGTGCCCCTGGCTCTCTTGATGTGGCATAGGTTCTGGGTGTCATTTGATCTCGGGGCGTCCAAGGTGTCGCCGACTCTCCTCTTGGGGACACCGGGCTCTCTTCCCATAGTTCAATGGTACTTTCCTGAAGTGTGACACATTCCTTTTCACTGTTTCACTTCCTCGGGTGGCAGTAATCATGCTGTGGTTTGCGGCGCTGTCTGTCCACGGTTGGAATTCAAAATTGAGGGACATCTTCTTGGGGGTCGCCCGGTTCTTGACGATGACGGTGTCTCCTGGTGTTAGATCTCGGTGGCTGGCTCGCCTGGTAATGCTCTCTTGCTCATTTTGCCTCAGTCTCATGGCGTCTATAGCTGGGATGTCAGGTTCAGGGGCTACCCATTGTGGGTGTATGGGGAGCTCTGCCTGTATAGGTACCCAAAACATGAGGGCAGCAGGGCTGATACCTGTGGAGGAGTGTGGAGTTTGCCTGTGGGTCCTCAGGAACCGGTATACTGCCTTCAGCCATGGATGTCCTCGTTCTTTAGCAATACGGATGACTTTATTGAGTGACCCCATGAACCTCTCGGCGTCACCGTTTGCTTGGGGCCATCTTGGGGTGATTCGCTTGTGTCTTACGTTTATGTCCTTGAAAAATGTGCGCAGCTCTTGGCTGGTGAACGATGGTCCGTTGTCACTCTTGACTTTTGTCGGGATCCCATGTGTTACAAAGATCTTTTCTAGCGTGAGGATCGTTGTCTCCGCGTTGGTGGATGCCACGTGTTCCACCTCAGGATACCTGCTGAATTCATCAATCACGAGTAGGTACCCTTCGCAGGCAATAGTACAGTGGTCCATGCTGACTGCCTCCCACCGATTGCTGATTCCCGGGGCGCTGATGATGAGTTCTGGGTTCTCGGTCCTCCGGGAAGCTTGGCAGGCTGTGCAGGACTCCACCAGCTCCACTACTCGTTGTTGTATGTTGGGCATCCACATTCTGGACTTTAAGTATGCTGTTGTTTTGACGATGCCCTGATGTCCGCTGTGGGCTAGCCTGAGGGCTCTCTCCTCTAGTGATGCGGGTAGCACGATCCGGTGGCCTTTGAGGAGTATTCCTTTGGGGGCAACAGAGAGCTAATGTCGGATCCCGAATAGTGCTCGAAGTTTGGCTTGTGCAGACGTGGTGCATTGGGCCATGGATGTGAGGTAGTTCTTCCAGTTTCCTGACTGGATGGCAGTGGTAGTGTGTATCAGGATGGTGTCTGCTTCCGTCTCGCTTGCTACTTCACGTAGGGTCAGGGCCCGTGGTCGGGCGCAGGCGACTACATGGCATACGTGTTCATCTATCTCTTTCGCATGGCGTTGTTCTCCATCAGTGGCAGGCCGCGGGTGAGGGGACAGGTAATCGGCTGGGTTGTCTATCCCTGGGCGGTAGTCCACTTCTATATTGTAGGGCTGCAGCTGCAGCATCCATTTTTCAATGCGTGCTGGTGGGTGAGGAGCCGATCCTCGGAATATTGGGATCAGGGGCTTGTGGTCCGAGAATACTTTTGCTTGCTTGCCCAGCAGGTATACCTTAAAATGTCGGCATCCCCACAGGATAGCGAGGGCTTCCCTCTCTATGTGGGCATAGTTCTGCTCAGGTTTGGTGAGTGTCCGACTGGCAAATGCGATGGTTTACACGTTGCCTTCATTGTCTGTTTGGGTTAACACTGCCCCGAGGCCGACTGGGCTGGCATCGACAAGAGGTTTGGTGTGCCTTTCTATGTCAAAAAATGCCATGGTTGTGGAGGCCGATAAGGTGTCCTTGATTTGTTGGAATGCTTGTTGGTGGACGGGTGTCCATTCCCACTTCTGATCCTTCTTTGTTAGTTCCCAGAGTGGGCTTGCGATGCTGGCAAGGTCTGGAATGAACCTTGCGCAGTATGTCGCCATCCCCATGAAACTCCTCACCTCAGTGGCAGATTGAGGAGCTTTGGTGTTCTTTATGTTGTTTACTTTGGAGGGGTCTGGCGACACTCCTTTTGCGTTGAATATGTATCCGAAAAAGCATAGTTCTTCCTTTGCGAATTCACATTTTTCTGCGTTTAGTGTCAGACCGGCTTCTTCCAATCTGCCTAGGACTGCTGCCAGGCGTTTGTGGTGCTCTCTTTCATTGGATGCGTACACAAGAATGTTGTCGCTGATATTCGTTGTTCCCTCTAGGCCAGTGAGAACTTTGCGGATTTCGTGTTGGAATACCTCCGCGGCTGACTATATCCCGAAGTTTAGCCATTTATACCTTCTCAGACCAAGGTGAGAGGAGAATGTAGTGATATATCTCGACTCTTTGGCTAATCTGAGTTGGTGATAGCCAGATCTGAGGTCAAGCTTGCTGAATATTGTTGCCCCTGTGAGGTCCACAATGAGTTCATCTATCGTTGGAGTTATGTGGCATTCTCTTCCAATGGCTGCATTGGGAAGTCTCATGTCGATACAGATTCGTACCGCGTTGGGTTGCTTGTGTTTCTGGGCAACTACCATGGGGTACACCCATGGGGTCGGACCTGATGTCTTCTCTATTATTCCTGCTTCCTCGAGCTTAGCTAGTTCTTTCTCCACTACTTCTCTCAAGTGGAATGGTATCCGTCGGTTACGTACGGCTTTCGGCTCGATGGTAGGGTCTATGTGGAACTTGATGGTTCGGCCTTTCAGGCATCCGATGCCTCGGAATATTTTCTGGTATTGTTCCAGTAGGTTGTCGAGTTCTTTGTGTTGGAGGCTGAAAGCGAACTGTATTAATTTCAGTTTTTCCGCTGTCTTACAGCTTAGCAGCGTTTCGCAGCCAGCATCCACGACATATGTGCGTGCCCGGCAATTGGTGTTATTATGAGAAAAGTCTGATTTGAAGGACCCTTGCACAGGTAGGGGTTTCTTGCATCCGTAGGCGTATAGTCGGACCTTCTTCTTATGGAGTTTGGGCTTCGGGCAGAGCTTGCTGAATGCTGTCGGTGGCATTACATTCACTGTTGCGCCAGTGTCGATGACTACCTTTAGTGGTTCTCCGTTGGAGATGATTGTGCATGATGGTCTCTTCCGTTGTCACGATCGATGTGGTCCGACGGCTGAGATGAGGTGCACCCGGTGTATCCGCTAGTTCCCTCTTTTCCGTCTGTCTTTGTCCCTCCTATCGGGGGATTCGCTGTCATCGCTGTCGTCACTATTGCTTGTGTCTGGGGATCTTTGGGAGTGATCAACTGCTCTGGCCTTTCCTTGCTTGTCAGGTTGATACTGAGTGTCTCTGGATGCAAACCTTTTCCGGCGCTCTTGCTTTGGTCATGGAGTTGGCTCTCTGTCATTTCGGTTTGGCGGGTTAAGACAGACTGCAGCATAGTGATTGAGGCAGTTGCATTTTCGTCAGGTTGACCCCCATGCGGGACAGGACTCTCCTTTGTGCCATGGGCCGCCGCACCATTTGCAGGTTTTGTCTCTCCCTTGCGGCATGTGGGCTTTTTGCTCATGCCTCACACGAGTGTTCTGCTGTCTGGATATGGCTGCAACGTCTTCCGTTGGTTTTGGGCTGGAAGTCTCTGGATCGCCGCTTCGATCACCGCTACCTGGTCATCTGTCTGCACACGAAGGCACGCCATTTCCAGGATGCAGGATAGGTGTACATTCTTCTCCGAGAGGATGGCGCTTCTCAGCTTTTCCGAGGATATGCCGTTGATTATTTGGAGGTGGATGGTGAAATCTTCATCGGGGAACTAGCAGCCGACCTCCATTTCGCGTAGGCGTGCATGAAATTTATCAACCGTTTCGTTTTCTCGCTGCCTAGCCATGCAGAAATGAAAACGTTCATAGTCCGGGTTGAGGTCTGGTTTGAACATGTTAGTGAGTACAGCCTTCGCAGCGTCATAGTTGTTTCCGTCTCCGCGGTTTGGGATGGCGTTAAACAGGTGTAAGGCGGCAGCCCCGATGTTGAGCAAGAGGAAGGTACGCTTCTTCTTTGCTGCTGTGATGTCTCTTGCGTCAGGTGCATTTCAAGCTGTTGTAGCCAGATTTCCCAGGATATGGCTGCTCCAGTGGTGAATGGGTCAAACGGTGGCATGAGCGTGGTGAGCGCTGGGTCAGGGTGATCTGTGGTGATGCTCCTTCTGGTTGACAAGCTTGTGTTGGCCCTCGAGGGGCTTGACTCTCCACTGGACATGTTGTGTTTCCGGGGTGAGGGCACAGCCAAGGTGCGGGCTTACTGGGCTTCACTCACCAGTGTCGTAAAGCAGGTGCCTGGGTGCATGAGTCGTGGCCTTGGCTTGCATTGTTGTCTTCTGTTATCCTGGAGGTCTGGGTTGTGGCTTCCTGATGTTTTAATTGTTCTTTTTTTTTTTTATGAGAAAACACAAATTGTTCCTGGATAAGGCAGAGCGTGCTTCAGCCACTTTGTCCCTAGCACGATGCTCCTGAATGTTGGGGGGCTGAGAACGAGGCTTTGGAATTGGTTGGGCGTCTTCGCGTGTTGATTTAGAGCGTTGGGGGTGTGAAAATGAGGCTCTGATGCCGTGCGTGTTGATACGCAGCTCCTCTCGCGGGGCTCTTCTTTTCCCCTTTATCGCCAGTGTGATGTCGGCCCTCGGTTTGCATGAAGGGCCCGACCTCAAGTGCAGGCCTGGCTTGGGCTTGGCCTGGTGCATGGCGCTGCGCGGTGCAGAAAGAACGACGCGACCCCTCGCTCTGGTGCATAAACCCGGACTGGCGTTCTAACTCCAGTTCCGGTAATTCCTTTATTTCCGGATGTCAGGTGACCCGGAAGTGTCTGGGCACGTGACACCACAAGCCCCCCCCCCCGCCGGAGAGAAGAGACGCAGTATGGATGGCTCTTTGTTCCATCCGTACTGTGCCTCTCTCTGGCGGCCCGGGGAAAAGCCGGGGAAAAACGATATTCAGAAATTGTGGGACAGATGCAAAGCAAGAGCCTCTTGCTTTGCATCTGTCCCTCAATTCCTAAAAATCGTTTTGGGTTGGGTGTATTTGTACATCTGTGCACCCCTGTTGACAAGAGGGGTGAGCAGATGTAGAGATACACCCACCCAGAACGATTTTTAGAAATCGAGGTACAGATGCAGGACCAAGGGAGCAAACCTGTGTTGCGCAGACCGAGGGAGCGAACCTGTGCTGCGCAGACCAAGGGAGCAAACCTGTGTTGCGCGGACCGAGGGACCAAACCTGTGTTGCGCGGACCGAGGGACCGAACCTGTGTTGCTCTGTGTCGTCTTGCTTCCAAGTCGAGCACGTTGCCCCTGAGCTATCCTTCCGATACTCTAAAGATCTGAATTATATTTAATGATACAGAACCAGAACTATTGAGCAAGTCTGTCATCATCAGAATAACTCAACACTTTTTTTTTAAAAATTTTATTGGTTTGTAAATTAAACCTTTAAAATACATAAATGTTACAAAACAGACAAACAACATTCATCCATTTCCCTTTCCCTCATTGTTCTACAGAAGTATCATTTCCCACTGTCCCAGGAGAGATGTAACACATCCTCAGCCGTTATTTATGGCTACATTAGGGGTCAGCAATCGATCTTCAATTATTGCTAAAAGATGTGTTACAGGCAAGACTAGTTTCATATCCCTTCCATTAAACATTTGTTGCCACCAATCTTCAGCGTCCATTGACGGATGGGAGTCACTCCAAGGGCCCAAGAGACGAGTTCTTTCCGTTCTTAGCCCAAAGCAGAAGAGCATCAAATGTTTCAAAGTTTCAGGTGCTTGAAGACAACAGCGACAGGTTGGATCTAAATTTGCATATGTTGACCAGGCCCGTAGCCGCTCTTTTGTTTTAAACCCATTTAGCCTGAACCACATGAACAGTCTTCGGGCGTGCGGGTCTGGAAACAGTTCAACGTATTTTTGTGGGTTGTTATATGCCCGAGCTTCAGTAGTAACCTCACACATTATTTTAGAGGACGTTCTTTTTGAACATGTTAGTTCCCAATCCTCTCGCCATATTTTTATTTTTGCTGCATTCGGGTTTCCTTGGAGAGTATCTATCTTAATGTCATATTCAGACATAAGAGCTTCACAGCGTTTCATCCATAATGCCAGGATCCCAGGTCCGGAGGAGGTCGCACCGTGGAGTACGCCAAATTGCGGAATCTGTTCACTAGTTCTCGTTTTCCGATAAAGTGATAACAGATTCCAACAAACTCTCGCATGAATTGAGATCAATGATAGTTCGTATCTTATCGAGTACGTAGCCGTTCCTTTTGGTAACTTAAGGACTTTGGTCCAAAAGATGTTCTCAAGAGTAGACCATATCTCCCAAGTACAACCCAACGCATTTTCTGCCCCATATGTAAGTATAGGTATCACCTTTTGCTCATAAAAACGTAAGACTGCTTTCAGAGAAAATTTCCCATATTTATTGTTTTTATCATTATATCCGGATGAGCGTCTTACTAAAGTTATAAGACCAGCCATAGGACGGCCTTTCACCGCTTTTATAGCTGGATTTATAGCTATCTCAAAGTCTGATGCGACAGGGCTACTGCTTAACCATGTCTCTTGCAAGCATACTATGTCCAAACCTCCCAACCACTCAGTATTCATCAAATGTGTGAAGCCCCGTGAATTCCAAGAGCCTAGTACACAGTGCTTCACGGCGTCAGCATCCTGGCGTTATCGTTCACAGCTATTATTTAGCGTGCCGGCCAACCATTGCCATTCAAATATTTCACCCTGAATGAAGGTATTTGTAGGTGAATTGGGCTCTGCGACACCTTGTTGCATTTTACCTTGTATTGTTATAGTGAGTTTCTCGCTTTCACTTTCAGGTACAGATTTTTTATCTTCGTCCGACAAGACCTGTTTTTTTCCGTGTTTTATGGTCTTGTTTTGAGCCATGTTTTCGCCAGAATTTTTATCTTCGTCCATCAAGACCCTTTTTTTTCATAATTTGAGGCCTTGTTTTGATCACTGTGTTCACCAGGCATGTTATGTATTGTCGTAGTTGGCCCAATCAGTCGTGTATTGGCTAATTCAGTTGATAATACTGCCGGATTTAATAGGATAGAGGTACTTGAGGCTTGGGGCTCTGTCGCCATCTTGGGCTCACGATAGGCTCCAGAATCCCCATCGTCTAATTTATAGACATCAAAACCCAATGAAAAAAGTGATACATTCGCCTCCAAAATGGAGGTAGCTATTAAGGACGAAGTGATGTGTAAAATCACTTTATCGTTCTTTTGCTCATCTGGAAATTCCACAATCTTTAGATCCTCAGTGGTAACTGCACGTAAACTCGGTACATGATGAAGTAGCTTAATAATGTTACGCCTGTTTAAAATCAACCTGTCAGATGAGTTTAATCTCTCAACCATCAATCTGACCTGAGGCGCTAGACTATTGGCCGTAAGGGCTTTGTTCCTTACACCCGTGTCACATTCGTTAGTGGTGTGTTTAGCCCGATCGAGCCTGTGCCTGTCATTTTGCGTTTCAAGCTGCATTTCTTGCAATTTAACATGTCTACATGATTGTTTTCCGTATAGTTCAATCTCAGTCTGGTCTCCGGGCCCCCTCCTTCCAGGATTAGTAATACAGGAACCAAGCTTCTTATCCCTTTTTTCCTGCGTGGTCCGGAGGGTCTGGTTG
The DNA here is from genome assembly GCF_040938575.1 of Ambystoma mexicanum. Taxonomy (NCBI): domain Eukaryota; kingdom Metazoa; phylum Chordata; class Amphibia; order Caudata; family Ambystomatidae; genus Ambystoma; species Ambystoma mexicanum. The sequence goes on along the minus strand of NC_090926.1, from coordinate 1,300,950,368 downwards.
TTTAAATTTCCGTTTATCGGCGTTAATGCTGTTTTCACTTCGTGGTTACTAGCCAACCTTTCAAACGGCTGCACTGGCTTTATCATGACGTCCGGCATGTACTTTAAGCAGGTTCCGTGTAGCTTGTTACGTTTTTCTTGTAGAGTCAAAAACATTGGACTTTTTACCTTCTCGGTCATATGTGCTGATTGTATTGATGTTTTGTTGTTATAAATGGCACTGTCAGGACACTGAACTATTGCAACCTGACTTGCTGCAGTAGGCTGTACCTTCCGTTTTACTTTTTGGAAAACGACAAATCTGCCGTCTATGCAGTCTTTCTCCAGGAAGAAGGCTTTGGGACTCTCTTTGTTGTTGCTTTGGACTTTATCGACAAGAACAGTTGGCTCTTCAAGATCTTCATATTCTGGCTCATTATAAGTTGACATATTTAGCAATTCTGATGATATTTCAGACACCTCTATGATTTCATCGCTTGAGCCTTCTTTCGTTGCGCTTTCGTTCGTGGGTAGAATGAAGGATTTTTTTGATTCAGTCGAAATAGACTCAATCTTTCCATTGGCAAGTACGTGTACCACTTTAATATTCCTTAAAAATGTTCTTGCACCGTGCATTTTTTTTTTTTTTTTAACTCAACACTGTGTTGTTTTTACAAAAGCTCATATATTTAAAGGGATGGAATTACTCAAAATGTGGCAGCAATATTCAAAAACCCAAAGTTCTTATGCATAGTTAATGTGAAAATACTACACTTCTCACCATTGGGATACTACACTTTTTATGGGGCAACACTGATCCAGCCTACTGCTCACATGCTCAGAATTATCATTTCTCAGCAGGACTGCTACACTATTCCATTGTATTCTGTATGTTGAGTGCTTCTTCACCGCCAATGTGGATTCATGGCTCTCTCCCAGTGTCTAAATAGTAGATCTGTCTACATTCAATTGGCAACAAGCATGTCCTGAGCTGCCTGCTGTCCATAAGATGCCCCTCAGGATGTTGGGAGACGTGATGGGGCATGGGATAGAAGGCTCGAGCCTGTAGGATAGGAGAATCAGCAGGGTCTTAAAACCTGCTTACTCCTCTGGAGGGGCCATGGGGCAAAATGAGCCTGTTCCCACATCCAGGCAGTTGTTACCACTTTATCTCTCCTGAATGAAAGAATGAGCTCTCTCAGACACAAGTTATCACCCCTGCACACACATTCAATGAATATGGTATGGATCTATCGATCGAGAAAACTGGAGTGACAATTCAGAGTGTTTTAATAGAAATATAATTGTCTTCCCAGATGGGAGACTGACTCCATTAATATACATGGGGTCACTGAGACGACCAAGAGTGAAACTGTACATTAGGTTGTGAGATTACCAGCAACGGTTGATACTATACTCCAAGGAGTGAGGTGCCCACTCAATATATCACACTGTTTATATTTGTGAGACCCATCCTGAATGCTTGCCCAAAGAGCCTTGGCCAGAGTTTCACACTAAAGAAGTGAGCATGTGATCCGGGGTCTGCAGACACACACACGCAGGGGATTCCCATGCTCCCACTTGCGAAATTTGCACCAAATTAGTGAGATTGTGCTCCAAGGTAGGAGGCACCCGCACAGTCTTTGCTCTGACGTTTGACACACTGACAGGATGGGACGGCATTTCGTTCTCCCATCCTAGCTGTGAGGGCTACTACAACCTGGATGATTATAGAGGGGTGGAGTAGGGGCAGTGATGGCCTACTGGAAAGCAACTCTAAGGCTTAAATCTCCTTTTTACTTGACTTCAGTATATGCAGTACATGCTAGCCAATGTTTCCACTGTTCTGTGCTGCGCGCCTCCACCCCCCCCTCCTGCGCGCCGTTGCACCATGTTGGCGACTACATGCAAATTTGCGGTCCTATAACTGTCAGTGATGTCACTTCCTGTATTTGGGCCCCCCCTGGAAATTCACAAGTCGGCTCCCCTGATATTGAGTGGTAACACGAGATGTAACGTTTATGTGTAGATGTTTTTATTTACTTTTGATGAAATTGCTTTAATTTATTTATTTATGTGTGTATTGTTCACTGCTTAGGCGCATATACAGGAAGCAAATACTGTTTCAAAGCAACCACAGGGCAACAGGGAGGGGACGGGGGATGATAGACAAAGTAATTACAGCAATGTTAAATAATTAAATACAACAAAATAAGAAGAGTCGATGGGGAGGGGAAGTCTAACCTACTATGCCTTGTGAGTGTTCAGAACGTGCAAGTGCAGAGGGGAGAGGGGCATGGGATAGGTGCTGTACTGCTCATGGAGAGAAACAGGTGAAGTGCTATGAAGAAAGGTAAGTGCAACCTCCAGTGGTGCAGGGTGACCCTAGGCAAGTGCAGAGGGGAGACGGGTAAGGGATAGGTGCTGTGGAGCTCATGGAGAGCAGCAGGTGAAGTGCTATGAAGAAAGGTAAGTGTAACCTCCAGTGGTGGAGGATGAGCGGAGGCAAGTGCAGAGGGGAGAGAGGTATGGGAAGGTGCTGGGGTGCTCATGGAGAGCAGCAGAAGTGCTATGAAGAAAGGTAAGTGCAACCTCCAGTGGTGGAGGGTGAGCCGAGGCAAGAGCAGAGGGGAGAGGGGTATGGGAAGGTGCTGGGGTGCTCATGGAGAGCAGCAGGTGAAGTGCTATGAGGAAAGGTAAGTGCAACCTCCGGTGGTGGAGGGTGAGCCGAGGCAAGTGCAGAGGGGAGAGGGGTATGGGAAGGTGCTGGGGTGCTCATGGAGAGCAGCAGGTGAAGTGCTATGAGGAAAGGTAAGTGCAACCTCCAGTGGTGGAGGGTGAGCCGAGGCAAGTGCAGAGGGGAGAGGGGTATGGGAAGGTGCTGGGGTGCTCATGGAGAGCAGCATGTGAAGTGCTATGAGGAAAGGTAAGTGCAACCTCCAGTGGTGGAGGGTGAGCTGAGGCAAGTGCAGAGGGGAGAGGGGGATGGGATAGGTGTTGGGGTGCTCAGGGAGAGCAGCAAGTGAAGTGCAATGAAGAAAGGTAAGTGCAACCTCCAGTGGTGGAGAGTGAGCCGAGGCAAGTGCAGAGGGGAGAGAGGTATGGGATAGGTGCTGTGGTGCTCATGGAGATCAGCAGGTGAAGTGCTATGAAGAAAGGAAAGTGCGTCCTCCAGTGGTGGAGGGTGAGCGGAGGCAAGTGCAGAGGGGAGAGGGGTGTGGGATAGGTGCTGTGGAGCTCATGGAGAGCAGCAGGTGAAGTGCTATTAAGAAAGGAAAGTGCGTCCTCCAGTGGTGGAGGGTGAGCGGAGGCAAGTGCAGTGGGGAGAGGGGTATGGAATAGGTGCGGGGTGCTCAGGGAGAGCAGCAGGTGAAGTGCTATGAGGAAAGGTAAGTGCCACCTCCAGTGGTGGAGAGTGAGCCGAGGCAAGTGCAGAGGAGAGAGAGGTATGGGATAGGTGCAGTGGTGCTCAGGGAGAGCAGCAGGTGAAGTGCTATGAGGAAAGGTAAGTGCCACCTCCAGTGGTGGAGGGTGAGCCGAGGCAAGTGCAGAGGGGAGAGAGGTATGTGATAGATGCTGGGGTGCTCATGGAGAGCAGCAGGTGAAGTGCTATGAGGAAAGGCAAGTGCAACCTCCAGTGATGGAGGGTGAGCTGAGGCAAGTGCAGAGGGGAGAGGGGTATGGGAAGGTGCTGGGGTGCTCAGGGAGAGCAGCAGGTGAAGTGCCATGAGGAAAGGCAAGTGCAACCCCCAGTGGTGGAGGGTGAGGGGAGGCAAGTGCAGAGGGGAGAGGGGTATGGGAAGGTGCTGGGGCGCTCAGGGAGAGCAGCAGGTGAAGTGCCATGAGGAAAGGCAAGTGCAACCTCCAGTGGTGGAGGGTGAGCGGAGGCAAGTGCAGAGGGGAGAGGGGTATGGGAAGGTGCTGGGGTGCTCATGGAGAGCAGCAGGTGAAGTGCTATGAAGAAAGGTAAGTGCAACCTCCAGTGGTGGAGGGTGAGCCGAGGCAAGTGCAGAGGGGAGAGGGGTATGGGAAGGTGCTGGGGTGCTCATGGAGAGCAGCAGGTGAAGTGCTATGAAGAAAGGTAAGTGCAACCTCCAGTGGTGGAGTGTGAGCTGAAGCAAGTGCAGAGGGGAGATGGTTATGGGATAGGTGCTGGGGTGCTCATGGAGAGCAGCAGGTGAAGTGCTATGAGGAAAGGCAAGTGCAACCTCCAGTGGTGGAGGGTGAGCCGAGGCAAGTGCAGAGGGGAGAGGGGCATGGGAAGGTGCTGGGGTGCTCATGGAGAGCAGCAAGGGTGCTATGAAGAAAGGTAAGTGCAAACTCCAGTGGTGGAGGGTGAGCCGAGGCAAGAGCAGAGGGGAGAGGGGTATGGGAAGGTGCTGGGGTGCTCATGGAGAGCAGCAGGTGAAGTGCTACGAGGAAAGGTAAGTGCAACCTCCGGTGGTGGAGGGTGAGCGGAGGCAAGTGCAGAGGGGAGAGGGGTATGGGAAGGTGCTGGGGTGCTCATGGAGAGCAGCAGGTGAAGTGCTACGAGGAAAGGTAAGTGCAACCTCCAGTGGTGGAGGGTGAGCCGAGGCAAGTGCAGAGGGGAGAGGGGTATGGGAAGGTGCTGGGGTGCTCATGGAGAGCAGCAGGTGAAGTGCTATGAGGAAAGGTAAGTGCAATCTCCAGTGGTGGAGGGTGAGCCGAGGCAAGTGCAGAGGGGAGAGGGGTATGGGATAGGTGCTGTGGTGCTCATGGAGAGCAGCAGGTGAAGTGCTATGAAGAAAGGAAAGTGCAACCTCCAGTGGTGGAGGGTGAGCGGAGGCAAGTGCAGTGGGGAGAGGGGTATGGGATAGGTGTTGGGGTGCTCAGGGAGAGCAGCAAGTGAAGTGCAATGAAGAAAGGTAAGTGCAACCTCCAGTGGTGGAGAGTGAGCCGAGGCAAGTGCAGAGGGGAGAGAGGTATGGGATAGGTGCTGTGGTGCTCATGGAGATCAGCAGGTGAAGTGCTATGAAGAAAGGAAAGTGTGTCCTCCAGTGGTGGAGGGTAAGCGGAGGCAAGTGCAGTGGGGAGAGGGGTATGGAATAGGTGCTGGGGTGCTCAGGGAGAGCAGCAGGTGAAGTGCTATGAGGAAAGGTAAGTGCAACCTCCAGTGGTGGAGAGTGAGCCGAGGCAAGTGCAGAGGGGAGAGAGGTATGGGATAGGTGCTGTGGTGCTCAGGGAGAGCAGCAGGTGAAGTGCTATGAGGAAAGGTAAGTGCCACCTCCAGTGGTGGAGGGTGAGCCGAGGCAAGTGCAGAGGGGAGAGAGGTATGTGATAGGTGCTGGGGTGCTCATGGAGAGCAGCAGGTGAAGTGCTATGAGGAAAGGCAAGTGCAACCTCCAGTGGTGGAGGGTGAGCGGAGGCAAATGCAGAGGGGAGAGGGGTATGGGAAGGTGCAGGGGTGCTCAGGGAGAGCAGCAGGTGAAGTGCTATGAAGAAAGGTAAGTGCAACCTCCAGTGGTGGAGTGTGAGCTGAAGCAAGTGCAGAGGGGAGATGGTTATGGGATAGGTGCTGGGGTGCTCATGGAGAGCAGCATAAGTGCAATGAAGAAAGGTAAGTGCAACCTCCAGTGGTGGAAAGTGAGCTGAGGCAAGTGCAGAGGGGAGAGGGGTATGGGATAAGAGCTGCGGTGCTCATGGAGAGCAGCAGGTGAAGTGCTATGAGGAAAGGTAAGTGCAACCTCCAGTGGTGGAGGGTGAGCCGAGGCAAGAGCAGAGGGGAGAGGGGTATGGGAAGGTGCTGGGGTGCTCATGGAGAGCAGCAGGTGAAGTGCTATGAGGAAAGGTAAGTGCAACCTCCGGTGGTGGAGGGTGAGCCGAGGCAAGTGCAGAGGGGAGAGAGGTATGGGAAGGTGCTGGGGTGCTCATGGAGAGCAGCAGAAGTGCTATGAAGAAAGGTAAGTGCAACCTCCAGTGGTGGAGGGTGAGCCGAGGCAAGAGCAGAGGGGAGAGGGGTATGGGAAGGTGCTGGGGTGCTCATGGAGAGCAGCAGGTGAAGTGCTATGAGGAAAGGTAAGTGCAACCTCCGGTGGTGGAGGGTGAGCCGAGGCAAGTGCAGAGGGGAGAGGGGTATGGGAAGGTGCTGGGGTGCTCATGGAGAGCAGCAGGTGAAGTGCTATGAGGAAAGGTAAGTGCAACCTCCAGTGGTGGAGGGTGAGCCGAGGCAAGTGCAGAGGGGAGAGGGGTATGGGAAGGTGCTGGGGTGCTCATGGAGAGCAGCAGGTGAAGTGCTATGAGGAAAGGTAAGTGCAACCTCCAGTGGTGGAGGGTGAGCTGAGGCAAGTGCAGAGGGGAGAGGGGGATGGGATAGGTGTTGGGGTGCTCAGGGAGAGCAGCAAGTGAAGTGCAATGAAGAGAGGTAAGTGCAACCTCCAGTGGTGGAGAGTGAGCCGAGGCAAGTGCAGAGGGGAGAGAGGTATGGGATAGGTGCTGTGGTGCTCATGGAGATCAGCAGGTGAAGTGCTATGAAGAAAGGAAAGTGCGTCCTCCAGTGGTGGAGGGTGAGCGGAGGCAAGTGCAGAGGGGAGAGGGGTGTGGGATAGGTGCTGTGGAGCTCATGGAGAGCAGCAGGTGAAGTGCTATTAAGAAAGGAAAGTGCGTCCTCCAGTGGTGGAGGGTGAGCGGAGGCAAGTGCAGTGGGGAGAGGGGTATGGAATAGGTGCGGGGTGCTCAGGGAGAGCAGCAGGTGAAGTGCTATGAGGAAAGGTAAGTGCCACCTCCAGTGGTGGAGAGTGAGCCGAGGCAAGTGCAGAGGAGAGAGAGGTATGGGATAGGTGCAGTGGTGCTCAGGGAGAGCAGCAGGTGAAGTGCTATGAGGAAAGGTAAGTGCCACCTCCAGTGGTGGAGGGTGAGCCGAGGCAAGTGCAGAGGGGAGAGAGGTATGTGATAGATGCTGGGGTGCTCATGGAGAGCAGCAGGTGAAGTGCTATGAGGAAAGGCAAGTGCAACCTCCAGTGATGGAGGGTGAGCTGAGGCAAGTGCAGAGGGGAGAGGGGTATGGGAAGGTGCTGGGGTGCTCAGGGAGAGCAGCAGGTGAAGTGCCATGAGGAAAGGCAAGTGCAACCCCCAGTGGTGGAGGGTGAGGGGAGGCAAGTGCAGAGGGGAGAGGGGTATGGGAAGGTGCTGGGGCGCTCAGGGAGAGCAGCAGGTGAAGTGCCATGAGGAAAGGCAAGTGCAACCTCCAGTGGTGGAGGGTGAGCGGAGGCAAGTGCAGAGGGGAGAGGGGTATGGGAAGGTGCTGGGGTGCTCATGGAGAGCAGCAGGTGAAGTGCTATGAAGAAAGGTAAGTGCAACCTCCAGTGGTGGAGGGTGAGCCGAGGCAAGTGCAGAGGGGAGAGGGGTATGGGAAGGTGCTGGGGTGCTCATGGAGAGCAGCAGGTGAAGTGCTATGAAGAAAGGTAAGTGCAACCTCCAGTGGTGGAGTGTGAGCTGAAGCAAGTGCAGAGGGGAGATGGTTATGGGATAGGTGCTGGGGTGCTCATGGAGAGCAGCAGGTGAAGTGCTATGAGGAAAGGCAAGTGCAACCTCCAGTGGTGGAGGGTGAGCCGAGGCAAGTGCAGAGGGGAGAGGGGCATGGGAAGGTGCTGGGGTGCTCATGGAGAGCAGCAGAAGTGCTATGAAGAAAGGTAAGTGCAAACTCCAGTGGTGGAGGGTGAGCCGAGGCAAGAGCAGAGGGGAGAGGGGTATGGGAAGGTGCTGGGGTGCTCATGGAGAGCAGCAGGTGAAGTGCTACGAGGAAAGGTAAGTGCAACCTCCGGTGGTGGAGGGTGAGCGGAGGCAAGTGCAGAGGGGAGAGGGGTATGGGAAGGTGCTGGGGTGCTCATGGAGAGCAGCAGGTGAAGTGCTACGAGGAAAGGTAAGTGCAACCTCCAGTGGTGGAGGGTGAGCCGAGGCAAGTGCAGAGGGGAGAGGGGTATGGGAAGGTGCTGGGGTGCTCATGGAGAGCAGCAGGTGAAGTGCTATGAGGAAAGGTAAGTGCAATCTCCAGTGGTGGAGGGTGAGCCGAGGCAAGTGCAGAGGGGAGAGGGGTATGGGATAGGTGCTGTGGTGCTCATGGAGAGCAGCAGGTGAAGTGCTATGAAGAAAGGAAAGTGCAACCTCCAGTGGTGGAGGGTGAGCGGAGGCAAGTGCAGTGGGGAGAGGGGTATGGGATAGGTGTTGGGGTGCTCAGGGAGAGCAGCAAGTGAAGTGCAATGAAGAAAGGTAAGTGCAACCTCCAGTGGTGGAGAGTGAGCCGAGGCAAGTGCAGAGGGGAGAGAGGTATGGGATAGGTGCTGTGGTGCTCATGGAGATCAGCAGGTGAAGTGCTATGAAGAAAGGAAAGTGTGTCCTCCAGTGGTGGAGGGTAAGCGGAGGCAAGTGCAGTGGGGAGAGGGGTATGGAATAGGTGCTGGGGTGCTCAGGGAGAGCAGCAGGTGAAGTGCTATGAGGAAAGGTAAGTGCAACCTCCAGTGGTGGAGTGTGAGCTGAAGCAAGTGCAGAGGGGAGATGGTTATGGGATAGGTGCTGGGGTGCTCATGGAGAGCAGCAGGTGAAGTGCTATGAGGAAAGGCAAGTGCAACCTCCAGTGGTGGAGGGTGAGCCGAGGCAAGTGCAGAGGGGAGAGGGGCATGGGAAGGTGCTGGGGTGCTCATGGAGAGCAGCAGAAGTGCTATGAAGAAAGGTAAGTGCAAACTCCAGTGGTGGAGGGTGAGCCGAGGCAAGAGCAGAGGGGAGAGGGGTATGGGAAGGTGCTGGGGTGCTCATGGAGAGCAGCAGGTGAAGTGCTACGAGGAAAGGTAAGTGCAACCTCCGGTGGTGGAGGGTGAGCGGAGGCAAGTGCAGAGGGGAGAGGGGTATGGGAAGGTGCTGGGGTGCTCATGGAGAGCAGCAGGTGAAGTGCTACGAGGAAAGGTAAGTGCAACCTCCAGTGGTGGAGGGTGAGCCGAGGCAAGTGCAGAGGGGAGAGGGGTATGGGAAGGTGCTGGGGTGCTCATGGAGAGCAGCAGGTGAAGTGCTATGAGGAAAGGTAAGTGCAATCTCCAGTGGTGGAGGGTGAGCCGAGGCAAGTGCAGAGGGGAGAGGGGTATGGGATAGGTGCTGTGGTGCTCATGGAGAGCAGCAGGTGAAGTGCTATGAAGAAAGGAAAGTGCAACCTCCAGTGGTGGAGGGTGAGCGGAGGCAAGTGCAGTGGGGAGAGGGGTATGGGATAGGTGTTGGGGTGCTCAGGGAGAGCAGCAAGTGAAGTGCAATGAAGAAAGGTAAGTGCAACCTCCAGTGGTGGAGAGTGAGCCGAGGCAAGTGCAGAGGGGAGAGAGGTATGGGATAGGTGCTGTGGTGCTCATGGAGATCAGCAGGTGAAGTGCTATGAAGAAAGGAAAGTGTGTCCTCCAGTGGTGGAGGGTAAGCGGAGGCAAGTGCAGTGGGGAGAGGGGTATGGAATAGGTGCTGGGGTGCTCAGGGAGAGCAGCAGGTGAAGTGCTATGAGGAAAGGTAAGTGCCACCTCCAGTGGTGGAGGGTGAGCCGAGGCAAGTGCAGAGGGGAGAGAGGTATGTGATAGGTGCTGGGGTGCTCATGGAGAGCAGCAGAAGTGCTATGAAGAAAGGTAAGTGCAAACTCCAGTGGTGGAGGGTGAGCCGAGGCAAGAGCAGAGGGGAGAGGGGTATGGGAAGGTGCTGGCGTGCTCATGGAGAGCAGCAGGTGAAGTGCTACGAGGAAAGGTAAGTGCAACCTCCGGTGGTGGAGGGTGAGCGGAGGCAAGTGCAGAGGGGAGAGGGGTATGGGAAGGTGCTGGGGTGCTCATGGAGAGCAGCAGGTGAAGTGCTACGAGGAAAGGTAAGTGCAACCTCCAGTGGTGGAGGGTGAGCCGAGGCAAGTGCAGAGGGGAGAGGGGTATGGGAAGGTGCTGGGGTGCTCATGGAGAGCAGCAGGTGAAGTGCTATGAGGAAAGGTAAGTGCAATCTCCAGTGGTGGAGGGTGAGCCGAGGCAAGTGCAGAGGGGAGAGGGGTATGGGATAGGTGCTGTGGTGCTCATGGAGAGCAGCAGGTGAAGTGCTATGAAGAAAGGAAAGTGCAACCTCCAGTGGTGGAGGGTGAGCGGAGGCAAGTGCAGTGGGGAGAGGGGTATGGGATAGGTGTTGGGGTGCTCAGGGAGAGCAGCAAGTGAAGTGCAATGAAGAAAGGTAAGTGCAACCTCCAGTGGTGGAGAGTGAGCCGAGGCAAGTGCAGAGGGGAGAGAGGTATGGGATAGGTGCTGTGGTGCTCATGGAGATCAGCAGGTGAAGTGCTATGAAGAAAGGAAAGTGTGTCCTCCAGTGGTGGAGGGTAAGCGGAGGCAAGTGCAGTGGGGAGAGGGGTATGGAATAGGTGCTGGGGTGCTCAGGGAGAGCAGCAGGTGAAGTGCTATGAGGAAAGGTAAGTGCAATCTCCAGTGGTGGAGAGTGAGCCGAGGCAAGTGCAGAGGGGAGAGAGGTATGGGATAGGTGCTGTGGTGCTCAGGGAGAGCAGCAGGTGAAGTGCTATGAGGAAAGGTAAGTGCCACCTCCAGTGGTGGAGGGTGAGCCGAGGCAAGTGCAGAGGGGAGAGAGGTATGTGATAGGTGCTGGGGTGCTCATGGAGAGCAGCAGGTGAAGTGCTATGAGGAAAGGCAAGTGCAACCTCCAGTGGTGGAGGGTGAGCGGAGGCAAATGCAGAGGGGAGAGGGGTATGGGAAGGTGCAGGGGTGCTCAGGGAGAGCAGCAGGTGAAGTGCTATGAAGAAAGGTAAGTGCAACCTCCAGTGGTGGAGTGTGAGCTGAAGCAAGTGCAGAGGGGAGATGGTTATGGGATAGGTGCTGGGGTGCTCATGGAGAGCAGCATAAGTGCAATGAAGAAAGGTAAGTGCAACCTCCAGTGGTGGAAAGTGAGCTGAGGCAAGTGCAGAGGGGAGAGGGGTATGGGATAAGAGCTGCGGTGCTCATGGAGAGCAGCAGGTGAAGTGCTATGAGGAAAGGTAAGTGCAACCTCCAGTGGTGGAGGGTGAGCCGAGGCAAGTGTAGAGGGGGGAGAGGTATGTGATAGGTGCTGGGGTGCTCATGGAGAGCAGCAGGTGAAGTGCTATGAGGAAAGGCAAGTGCAACCTCCAGTGGTGGAGGGTGAGCGGAGGCAAGTGCAGAGGGGAGAGGGGTATGGGAAGGTGCTGGGGTGCTCATGAAGAGCAGCAGGTGAAGTGCTATGAAGAAAGGTAAGTGCAACCTCCAGTGGTGGAGGGTGAGCCGAGGCAAGTGCAGAGGGGAGAGGGGTGTGGGAAGGTGCTGGGGTGCTCATGGAGAGCAGCAGGCGAAGTGCTATGAGGAAAGGTAAGTGCAACCTCCAGTGGTGGAGGGTGAGCGGAGGCAAGTGCAGAGGGGAGAGGGGTGTGGGATAGGTGCTGTGGAGCTCATGGAGAGCAGCAGGTGAAGTGCTATGAAGAAAGGTAAGTGTAACCTCCAGTGGTGGAGGGTGAGCGGAGGCAAGTGCAGAGGGGAGAGAGGTATGGGATAGGTGCTGGGGTGCTCAGGGAGAGCAGCAGGTGAAGTCCTATGAAGAAAGGTAAGTGCAACCTCCAGTGGTGGAGGGTGAGCCGAGGCAAGTGCAGAGGGGAGAGGGGTATGGGAAGGTGCTGGGGTGCTCATGGAGAGCAGCAGGTGAAGTGCTATGAAGAAAGGTAAGTGCAACCTCCAGTGGTGGAGGGTGAGCCGAGGCAAGTGCAGAGGGGAGAGGGGTATGGGAAGGTGCTGTGGTGCTCATGGAGAGCAGCATAAGTGCTATGAAGAAAGGTAAGTGCAACCTCCAGTGGTGGAGTGTGAGCCGAAGCAAGTGCAGAGGGGAGAGGGTTATGGGATAGGTGCTGGGGTGCTCATGGAGAGCAGCAGGTGAAGTGCTATGAGGAAAGGCAAGTGCAACCTCCAGTGGTGGAGGGTGAGCCGAGGCAAGTACAGAAGGGAGAGGGTTATGGGATAGGTGCTGCGGTGCTCATGGAGAGCAGCATAAGTGCTATGAAGAAAGGTAAGTGCAACCTCCAGTGGTGGAGAGTGAGCCGAGGCAAGTGCAGAGGGGAGAGGGGTATGGGACAGGTGCTGTGGTGTTCATGGAGAGCAGCAGGTGCAGTGCTATGAAGAAATGTAAGTGCAACCTCCAGTGGTGGAGGGTGAACCGAGGCAAGTGCAGAGGGGAGAGAGTTATGGGATAGGTGCTGCGGTGCTCATGGAGAGCAGCAGGTGAAGTGCTATGAAGAAAGTTAAGTGCAACCTCCAGTGGTGGAGGGTGAGCCGAGGCAAGTGCAGAGGGGAGACAGGTATGGGATTGGTGCTGTGGTGCTCATGGAGAGCAGCAGGTGAAGTGCTATGAGGAAAGGCAAGTGCAACCTCCAGTGGTGGAGGGTGAGCGGAGGCAAGTGCAGAGGGAGAGGGGTATGGGAAGGTGCCGGGGTGCTCAGGGAGAGCAGCAGGTGAAGTGCTATGAAGAAAGGTAAGTGACACCTCCAGTGGTGGAGGGTGAGCAGAGGCAAGTGCAGAAGGGAGAGGGGTATGGGATAGGTGCTGGGATGCTCATGGAGAGCAGCAGGTCAAGTGCTACGAGGAAAGGTAAGTGCAACCTCCAGTGGTGGAGGGTGAGCCGAGGCAAGTGCAGAGGGGACAGGGGTATGGGATAGGTGCTGTGGAGCTCATGGAGAGCAGCAGGAGAAGTGCTATGAAGAAAGGTAAGTGCAACCTCCAGTGGTGGAGGGTGACCCGAGGCAAGTGCAGAGGGGAGAGGGGTATGGGAAGGTGCTGTGGAGCTCATGGAGAGCAGCAGGTGAAGTGCTATGAAGAAAGGTAAGTGCAACCTCCAGTGGCGGGAGGAGAGCCGAGGCAAGTGCAGAGGGGGGAGGGGTATGGGATAGGTGATGTGGTGCTCATTGAGAGCAGCAGGTGAAGTGCTATGAAGAAAGGTAAGTGCAACCTCCAGTGGTGGAGGGTGAGCGGAGGCAAGTGCAGAGGGGAGAGGGGTATGGGGTAGATGCTGGAGTGCTCATGGAGAGCAGCAGGTGAAGTGCTTTGAAGAAAGGTAAGTGCAACCTCCAGTGGTGGAGGGTGAGCCGAGGCAAGTGCAGAGGGGAGAGGGGTATGGGATAGGTGCTGTGGTGCTCAGGGAGAGCAGCAGGTGAAGTGCTATGAAGAGAGGTAAGTGCAACCTCCAGTGATGGAGGGTGAGTCGAGGCTATTGCAGAGGTGGGAGGACGGGGCCCCGAGGATGCATAAGGGCCCTGCACACCAGTTAAGCTACTCTGCGATTAGCAGGGGTGAGAGGCAGGCAGTGCCTTAAGTGGCACTACAAATCGAGCCGGGGCCCATCGAGGGGGCGTGGCCTAACAACGGGGTCTTGATGGGCCGTTAGGCCACGCCCCCTTGACGAGCCCCGGCTCAATGGGCTACTGGCACCCCTGCCAGGCAGCCTTTTGTAGAGATTAGCACCCTCTCCCCTATGGGGGAGAGGGTGCTGATCTCTGCATTTATTTTGTATAGGCTTGCCTGGCCGGGGACAGCGCCTCGCCTATTCAGCCTTAATGGTGGTGCTGCCCCTCGCCAGCTGGGGAGGGGCAGCGTCACCATTAAGGCTGAAAGGGTGAGGCCACTGGAAGTAGAGGCCTTTTTCCTAAAAACTGAAACTCCCGCGAATCCGCGGGAGCTTCAGTATTTAGAAAGCAAGGCCTCTGCTTCCAGCGGCCTCACGTTTCTCCATAATGGTGGCGCCGGCCCACGTGCATCCCTTGATTAAAGGGATGCCTCGCAGGTGCGGTGCCACCATTATAGCTGAAAGGCATTTTTTTCTGAAGCCTGAAGCTCTCGCACACGAGCGAGAGCTTCAGGCTGTAGAAAAAAATGCCTTTTCGTGTAGTGGCCGGGGCTGCCCGGGGAGATTAGTGGGCCCCGGCAGGGCCCCGCCTCAAAACGAAATTTCGGAGCCTGCCGGGGCTCAGCCCCGGCAGGCCCCGGCCAACTTAAAACCCCGGAGGCAGGGAAGTAAGAGGTAAAGAGGAAGGGCTTGAGGCTTTTCCGGAACTTAAGAAAGTCCTGCTGAAGACGAAGCAGAAGGGGGAGACAGTTCAAAAGAAGGGCGCCTGCTGAGGAAAGCGATTGACCACCTGCTCTCTGTTTAGCGAAACGCTTTACGCACAAGGAGTTGGTGCCAGAGGAACGCAGGTGTCAAGAGGGAGAGTATTTATTTTAGTTTATTTATTTTTTACATTTATATAGCGCTCATGCAGCCCAAAGGCATCGCGGCACTGTTACTTGTGGCAGACTTAGTTACGAAAAAGATACATACATGTGAAGGAAAACATATCAGGAGTACAGTTACTTTCTGAGTTTGTGGTACATTCTCTTTGCATTCTATACGCATTCAGATACAGATATTAGCTACAACATGAGAATGAGTAGAGGTTCTGTCTTGGATGAGTTTTACATGAAGAGCATAGTTTTCAGCGACTTACGGAATGGTAGGTGAGAGACTTCTACTCTCAGGGGTGGTGGTAGGGCATTCCAACGCAGCGCTGCTAGGTGCGGGAGGCTGATCCCGCCTGCTCTGGCTCTCTTGACTCTAGGGATCGTGAGCAGGTTTGCATATGGAGTTCTGGTCGGTCTGGTGGATCTAGTGGGGTAGATTCTCTCAGAGAGATAGGGTGGAGCAGTGAGGTGGATGCACTCATGGGTGAGGGCAAGTGCTTTAAAGAGGACTCTTTCTTTTACTGGGAGCCAGTGTGCCTGTTTCCTAGCTGACGTGATATGCTCTTCCTTGGTTATTCCCGTGGCTGCTCTCAAAGCGCTGTTTTGTATAGTCTTAAGTCTGGTCATGTTTTTGGTAGAGGTGCCCAGGAACAGTGCATTACAGTAGTCAAGTCTTGATCCTGTGATGGCTCTGGCAATTGTAATGCAGTTATCCTTAGATAGGAAGGGTCTGGCTGCTGTCAGGAGTTGTGGAGCGATGGCGTTTACTTGCCTAGTCATCATTAGATTCGAGTCTAGGTAGACGCCTAATGTTTTTACTGAATTAGCCACTGGGATTTTAATATTATCAATCGTAAAATGACTGAATTTGGAGTCAAGGTTCTTGAGTGTTTCCTTGGAGCCTACTATGAGTAGCTCGGTTTTGTCTGAGTTGAGACATAGGCCATTGGCTGCCATTCATGCTTGTATCTTGTTGTATAGTGGTTAAGTGTCTTTGAGTCAGTGTCACAGTCTCCCGTGAGGGTGAGGAGGATCTGGGTATCGTCACCGTAGTTAGTATACGAGATGCCCAGGGAGTCAAGGATGAGGAAGAGAGGTTGTGTGAAAATATTGTAAAGGGTTGGCGAAATGCATGATCCTTGCTGGACGCTGCATAGAATGATGGAGGGCGAGGCTGAGGCAAGGTCTGAGAAAACTTACATAGTCCTCCCTTGCAAGAAGGAGGCGATCCATGCGGTGGCATTGGGAGAGAAGTTGGCTGTAGTGGAAATGTGGTGGCATAGGACCTGGTGATCAACGAGGTCGAATGCCGCCGATAAGTCAAGGAGGAGGAGGAACGTGGGTTTCCCTTTGTCTCTTGTCTCATCCATTTGGTTTTTTAAATCAAGTAGGACTGTCTTCGTTCCGTGACCTGGGCGGAAGCCTGATTGTCGTAGTCCAAGGAGTTTATTGTCCTCAATAAATTGTTGTACCCGTAGATAATCTGCATTGTCCAATATTTTGAGAAGGAAGGGTCTGTCGTGATGGGTCGGTAATTGTCAGGTGAACAAGGGTCTAGGGAAGGTTTATGTTATGAGGGCGTGGACCCAGACTTCCTTAAGGCATGCAGGTACTTTAGGGATGTGAATGTAATCCGAGCTGCGACTGGGAGCCAGTGAAGGCTTTGTAGGGCAGGAGAGATGCAGTCCCTGTGCTTGAGGCCAAGGATAAGTCTTGCTGCCCTATTCTGGATTAACTGGAGGGGTTGCAAAGTGGTCAAAGGTAGATCAAGGAGGAGGCTGTTGCAACAGTCAAGCCTAGAGAGTGCCCAGGGCTCAGGTAACATTGAGTCTCTGGGGGAAGGTGAGTTGAAGATGACTCAGAGGTTTCTGGCTTCCAAAGAGGGAGCAGGGGGAGAGCCCAGGGAGGAAGGCCAGAGTGAAGGGAAGATGTTGGGTGCCGGAGTCCCAATAGGGAGGATCTCTGTGTTGCTGGTGTTGAGGCAAAGATCATTAGAAGTGCACCAGGCCTGGCTAGCTGAGAGGCAGTCAGGGATGAAGGATGGTGCAAGGGTGTCTGTAGGAAGTTTGAAGAAGAGTTCAAACTTGTGTTGTCAGCATAGCACTGGAAGTTGGGGGAGAAGTAGGGAATGAGGCGTGCCAGCAGAGTACGGTAGATGTTAGATAGCCAAGGGGAGAGGATAGAGCCCTGGGGGACGCCACAGGTGGAGGAAAAAGTAGGGGAGGAGAAGGTGCCCAGTATGACTTCAGAAGAGCGGTCAGTTAGAAAGGAGGTAAGCCAGTCCAGTGCCTGCTCCGAGATACCAGGCTAAATAAAATATTTCTTCAATACCAGCTGTGGTAATCTCTGGAAAGCCGCTGTGAGAGGAATCGACCAAGAGCAGGCAATGTGGGTCTTTTATTTCATTTCCCGAAGAGAAGCAAATCGGCTTTCCCTAAAGAGATGGCCTCTCTCCTGATATTGGGTGCAAGTCCCTTTCAGGAATTTATTTTCCATAAACCTCCTATCAATACTGAGGTTCTCCAAGGGAGAATAAGGAATACTGAACTCATTCTTTCCATGTGTTAGTGCCCAGTCCTTCATGAAGAGTTGGACTCTTGTATGTAACCTTTCTAAAGAATGTAGGATTGTTACATTACTTGTTTGGACAATCCAGTGCTTGACGAACTCTTTTGTTTTTAATTCGACTTTACAGCATGCTACTGCTGCTCTTAGTATAAGTCTTGCTGTTCAGCCTCGTTACCAAGGGACCGTTTGGTTATGCTGTTGCAGGTTCACCAAGATTGGCTTCTCAGAATCCTACAACAGCGGTGATTATGAAACAACATGCTAACATAAGGATTAACTGTCTGTGTGTGTTCATGTGTTGGCACCTGAACACACATGCCACCAGCGCAGATCACCCAGGAGGGAGAACGTGAGACAGAAAGTGGGAGAATTGAAACTGCTCTTTGACTTGCATTGGGGCATGGAGATTTGCGGGAAAGTAAAGCTCTATAAAAAAGGTACAATCGAAACATGCATGTTTCCTTCCTAAATATGAGGATTGGCATGTATGAATCCCTGCATGTACCTGCACTCACTGTAGTGTCTGATTGTGTCACATCTACTGTGTAGCTGGGCAGTGCTGCATGTGTGCTGTTTTAATACATGTTGTGTGTATGTCTTGTGCACCCTACCGATAAAGGCGGTAGGCTACCGCTTTCTAAACCCTCTTACCGTGGTAGGCTACTGCTTTCTGATCACCCCTACTGCCTACCGATTCGGGCGGTAGGCTACCGCTTTCTTATCACCCCTACTGCCTACCGATTCGGGCGGTAGGCTAACGCTTTCTTATCACCCCTACTGCCTACCGATTCAGGCGGTAGGCTACTGCTTTCTGATCACTCCTACTGCCTACCGATCCAGGCGGTAGGCTACTGCTTTCTGATCACTCCTACCGGCTACCGATTCGGGTGGTAGGCTACCACTTTCTTATCACCACTACTGCCTACCGATTCGGGCGGTAGGCTACCGCTTTCTTATCACCCCTACTGCCTACCGATTCGGGCGGTAGGCTAACGCTTTCTTATCACCCCTACTGCCTACCGATTCGGGCGGTAGGCTACCGCTTTCTGATCACCCCTACTGCCTACCGATTCGGGCGGTAGGCTACTGCTTTCTGATCACTCCTACCGCCTACCGATTCGGGTGGTAGGCTACCACTTTCTTATCACCACTACTGCCTACCGATTCGGGCGGTAGGCTACCGCTTTCTGATCACCACTACTGCCTACCGATCCAGGCGGTAGGCTACTGCTTTCTGATCACCCCTACTGCCTACCGATTCGGGCGGTAGGCTAACGCTTTCTTATCACCCCTACTGCCTACCGATTCAGGCGGTAGGCTACTGCTTTCTGATCACTCCTACTGCCTACCGATCCAGGCGGTAGGCTACTGCTTTCTGATCACTCCTACCGGCTACCGATTCGGGCGATAGGCTACTGCTTTCTGATCATTCCTACCACCTACCGATTCGGGCGGTAGGAGCAGCTTCCTCCAGTCTATTGAAGATGTGCGTGGTCATGCCCCATTCATTGTGATTGATGGCGTCATGCTGCTGCCTGGCGTGAAACAGACCCTCTCTGCCGTGCGCACCAGCTCAGTGTCAGTGCCCTGTGCACCAGCTCAGCCTTCCGCAACGGCTCAGTGTCAGGGTGCCATGTGCACCACCTCAGTTTCAGAGTGCCCTGTGCACCAGCTTAACCCTGCGCACCAGCTCAGTGTCAGAGTGCCCTGCGCACCAGCTCAGTGTCAGAGTGCCCTGCACACCTGCTCAGTGTCAGAGTGCTCTGCGCACCAGCTCAGTGTCAGAGCCCTGCACACCAGCTCAGCCCTGCGCACCAGCTCAGTGTCAGAGTGCCCTGCACATCAGCTCAGTGTCAGAGCCCTGTGCACCAGCTCAACCCTGTGCACCAGCTCAGTGTCAGAGTGCCCTGCACACCAGCTCAGTGTCAAAGTTCCCTGTGCACCAGCTCAGTGTCAGGGTGCCATGTGCACCAGCTCAGTGTCAGAGTGCCCTGTGCACCAGCTCAGCCCTGCGCACCAGCTCAGTGTCAGAGTGCCCTGCGCACCAGCTCAGTGTCAGAGTGCCCTGCGCACCAGCTCAGTGTCAGAGTTCCCTGTGCACCAACTCAGTGTCAGGATGCCATGTGCACCAGCTCAGTGTTAGAGTGCCCTGTGCACCAGCTCAGCCCTGCGCACCAGCTCTGTGTCAGAGTGCCCTGCACACCAGCTCAGTGTCAGAGTTCCCTGTGCACCTGCCCTGCGCATCAGCTCAGTGTCAGAGTGCCCTGCGCACCAGCTCAGTGTCAGGAGGCCCTGCGCACCAGCTCAGTGTCAGAGTGCCCTGCGCACCAGCTCAGTGTCAGAGTGCCCTGCACATCAGCTCAGTGTCAGAGTGCCCTGCGCACCAGCTCTGTGTCAGAGTGCCCTGCGCACCAGCTCAGTGTCAGAGTTCCCTCTGCACCACCTCAGTGTCAGAGTGCCCTGCGCATCAGCTCAGTGTCAGAGTGCCCTGCGCATCAGCTCAGTGTCAGAGTGCCCTGCGCACCAGCTCAGTGTCAGGAGGCCCTGCGCACCAGCTCAGTGTCAGAGTGCGCTGCGCACCAGCTCAGTGTCAGAACGTCAGCGTGCCCGCACCATCCTGCCTCTGAGCTGCCTGCCTCAGATCTCAGCGCTCTGAGTCAGTGTCTCACTAGTACTGGTTCAGGCTTCTGAGCGAGCACTGGATCACCAGCTGGAAACTGGGAGCAGGAAGGCTGAAACGCCGCGAATTAGTCAGTTGGTCAACATCCTGCAGTGGGCTCTTGCATCTCCCACCCAAGCGCTGTGAGGCTGGGTGCCATCGTCAACACCTGAGCACAGGTCATGTCCTTCCTCTCACTCTCATCATGAAAGCCTTAGAATCACGGAGTAGAAGCCATCCTAGGCCTTCGGGCACTGCCATCGCACTCCACACAATGCACCTCAGTGCTGCTGCGGCATGCATGGGTGTGCATGAGTGTTTCATGGGCACTCCTTTGTGTCCCTGCAGACCTCATCTCACGCCCATTCCCTTTACCCCCCTCCTGCATAGAGCGACTCGCCGACCCACTGCCACCGGACAGTGCTTCTTAAATCCTGGCCCCAGCTCAGTGTCAGAGTGCCCTGCACACCTGCTCAGTGTCAGAGTGCTCTGCGCACCAGCTCCGTGTCAGAGCCCTGCGCACCAGCTCAGCCCTGCGCACCAGCTCAGTGTCAGAGTGCCCTGCGCATCAGCTCAGTGTCAGAGCCCTGTGCACCAGCTCAGCCCTGTGCACCAGCTCAGCCCTGTGCACCAGCTCAGTGTCAGAGTGCCCTGCACACCAGCTCAGTGTCAAAGATCCCTGTGCACCAGCTCAGTGTCAGGGTGCCATGTGCACCAGCTCAGTGTCAGAGTGCCCTGTGCACCAGCTCAGCCCTGCGCACCAGCTCAGTGTCAGAGTGCCCTCCGCACCAGCTCAGTGTCAGAGTGCCCTGCGCACCAGCTCAGTGTCAGAGTTCCCTGTGCACCAACTCAGTGTCAGGGTGCCATGTGCACCAGCTCAGTGTTAGAGTGCCCTGTGCACCAGCTCAGCCCTGCGCACCAGCTCTGTGTCAGAGTGCCCTGCGCACCAGCTCAGTGTCAGAGTTCCCTGTGCACCTGCCCTGCGCATCAGCTCAGTGTCAGAGTGCCCTGCGCACCAGCTCAGTGTCAGAGTGCGCTGCGCACCAGCTCAGTGTCAGAGTGCCCTGCGCACCAGCTCAGTGTCAGAGTGCCCTGCACATCAGCTCAGTGTCAGAGTGCCCTGCGCACCAGCTCTGTGTCAGAGTGCCCTGCCCACCAGCTCAGTGTCAGAGTTCCCTCTGCACCACCTCAGTGTCAGAGTGCCCTGCGCATCAGCTCAGTGTCAGAGTGCCCTGCGCATCAGCTCAGTGTCAGAGTGCCCTGCGCACCAGCTCAGTGTCAGGAGGCCCTGCGCACCAGCTCAGTGTCAGAGTGCGCTGCGCACCAGCTCAGTGTCAGAACGTCAGCGTGCCCGCACCATCCTGCCTCTGAGCTGCCTGCCTCAGATCTCAGCGCTCTGAGTCAGTGTCTCACTAGTACTGGTTCAGGCTTCTGAGCGAGCACTGGATCACCAGCTGGAAACTGGGAGCAGGAAGGCTGAAACGCCGCAAATTAGTCAGTTGGTCAACATCCTGCAGTGGGCTCTTGCATCTCCCACCCAAGCGCTGTGAGGCTGGGTGCCATCGTCAACACCTGAGCACAGGTCATGTCCTTCCTCTCACTCTCATCATGAAAGCCTTAGAATCACGGAGTAGAAGCCATCCTAGGCCTTCGGGCACTGCCATCGCACTCCACACAATGCACCTCAGTGCTGCTGCGGCATGGATGTGCATGAGTGTTTCATGGGCACTGCCTTTGTGTCCCTGGGGTTGCATAGCCGTGTGCACAGGGCTGTCTGAGCTCTGCAGACCTCATCTCACGCCCATTCCCTTTACCCCCCTCCTGCATAGAGCGACTCGCCGACCCACTGCCACCGGACAGTGCTTCTTAAATCCTGGCCCTGCCCATCCCTTTTATCCGCATCAGCGGAAAACCTGCCATTTGCTCAGGCCCAAGACTACAACACCCAGAATGCATCTGTATGTTACATGAAAGAGCTGACAGGAGTACCTTGTGTTCATGGCAGCGTGGGTTTATATTGTTATAGGAAATGTACAGCAGGTCTACAGTCGAACTCGAGACCTACCGTGTCCTAACCAATAAGAGTGGGATCCCTGCGGGTGACGTGTGGAGGACGTTTATTATCCCCTGAAAAGAAATGCAATGTTCCCAGGGTTGGGTGCTCTCTGGTCCTACTGGCCTCAGCTGGGCGCGCAGCCAGAGGGCAAAGGGTCAGCGCCCACCTGGGAAGGTACTCGTGGGAGATAGCTGCAGGTTTCGGCTGCATGTAGTGAAGCAATGTGGTCATGTAGTCCATATCGCATGTTCATTAGCATTGTGTGTCCTAAAGAACATTCCCTACCAAAAAAATCTGGCTTGAAACTGGATTTTCCCAAACATTTAAATCCTCTTTAACTCCAGAAACTCCCATTGTACTCAGAGGATTGCTTTTGGCTTCTTTTTGGCTTCATGCACCCTGAAATATGTTAATTAGCAATCCTCAGTGGAATCCAATCCCCAAACAATCCACTAAAACTCCAAAAACAATCCAATCCCCAAACAATCCTATAAAAATCCAAAAGCAGTGCCATCCCTAAATAAATACAAAAGCAACGGATTACATCTGGCTTCCTTTTGGTTTAATGCACCCTCGTAGAGATCCAAAAGCAATGCAATGCAATCCCCAAATAAACCTTTTGAAATCCAAAAGCAATTAATGTAGTCACCAAATAATACTTTACAAATCAAAAAACAAAGCAATCCCAAAAATATCCTTCAACAATATAGGCATTGTTTCGGTTTATGAGCTGGAAATACATTTTGGAGTTTAACAAAAATAATGTTTACTATAATCCTGAAAAGAAACGCTTAAAAAACACATTTGGCACACCTTGTTGAATTGGGCTTTAAAAGCCTCACTGTGGCTTAACTGCTGCCCATTTTAGAGAGTTGCATTTTGAATTGTTTTTAGAACTATAGTGATGGCTTATTAGGTCATCATTTAGGTAAAATGGCAATGAAAGTCAAGACCATGTAATGGCATATTAACTATATTTAAAAAGAAGCGACATTTTTTTTTCCCACTATATTTATTAAAACGAGGCAGAGATTCAATCGGACACTGTGTGCATAGCACAAAAACACAACTGTAGCAATCCCAAACATGGGTGCTTTACAATTAAAAAATGGGTGAGAGGACCCAGAACCAGTCCAGAAAGTCACACGAGTATCCAGGCCCAGCCCAGGGAGCAAGCGAGTCCGGTGGGGTCCAGCCCAGGGATCAAGGTTGAGAGGGGACAAAGAACCAGTCCAGGGAGTCACCAGTATCCAGGCCCAGCCCAGTGAGCAAGCGAGTCTGGTGGGGCCGAGCCCAGGGAGCAAGTGAGTCAGGTGGGGTCGAGCCAGGGTGAGAGGGGACCCAGAACCAGTCCAGGGAGTCCCACGAGTATCCGGTGGGGCCCAGCCCAGGGAGCAAAGGTGAGAGGGGACCCAGAACCAGTCCAGGAAGTCACACAAGAATCCAGGCCCGGCCCGGGGAGCAAGCGAGTCCGATGTGGTCCAGCCCAGGGAGCAAGGGAATGCCCAACTACACTGGTGTAGAAAAGACCAGGTCTGGCTCCTTCTTCATCCGGTAGTTCCCAATTTTATTTTGAAGGGCTTTTCTGTACTCGGATGCAGAGAATACTGGAAAGCCCATTTCCCTGGCTTTACATGGATAAATTCTGAAATGCAAAAAAAGATGTGTAAAAAGTTTGAAAAGAGCAAGCAAAGTACAACTAGTCGCCAATATAAACTTAATGAAATATAGCAACTAGTAATGCAGGCTATGTGAGCAAAGCGGTTCATGATATGATCGTTTATTTATATAGCGTTGATACACAATGTGTTTCACAGCGCTGCAAGGCAAGGGAGGGAACAAGGGAAAATACAATGACATTCTTACAGACCAGAACAGTAAGGATGTGAAATTAACTTTTGTACTCGGCCTGACGACATTTCAGATAGTGCTAAGACATAGATATGATATGGCATTTATAACGCGCCTATACACAAGTGTTTCAAGGCACGACGAGGCAAGGGAGGGGAAAAGGAGGGAAGACAGACTACTAGGCCAGGTGACATTGAGATCGCGCAGGGGCCGAGGGAAGGGGAAAAGTGCATGGAAAGGGGGGGTGGGAAGTGCGGAGCAGAGGAGAAACGGATAAATAGAAAATAAATAAATAACGAAGGCAACAGTGGTAGTGCAGCCAACAAGTGGCAAGTGCTGGGATAAGGCAGCAGACAGGGTGTGTCTGATAAGTGCACAAAGATAAAGGGAGGGGGGGACTGTATGGGTACAGATATAGACCCCAGTGCAAGGGGGTGCCCTGAGGCCGGGTGGGTGGCACGGTGAGCAGGTACCAGGAGTGGTCTAGAGACCTCATCAGGTGTGACAGGGGAGAGGGAGGAGAGGAGAGAAGAGGGGGGCCCAAGAGATGAATTGTGAAGCAATGTGCACACCAGCAAGATCAATCTCTAGTGTTCCATGTGAGAAAACAGTCAGGAAATGGATTTCTATCTACACACATGACACATACGCGCCAAACTCACTTCCCACCTAAGTTACCTTTACTCTAGAACACCTGATTATTATCATCATCAGATGTACATGCACATAATTTATTAACATTGGACTGATACAAGTCTGGGTTTGCTCTAAGCTCAAACCTGTGTTTGCAGATCATGCAAAACTGTTTGAGAAAGTGCCCATCTCAATGGGCTACCTTACTTCACCCCACAACACGCATGGTACGCATCCATGCTTGCAGCATATGGCACACATTTCATGAGCACTACAACTCTGCTGCCCCCACAACTACAGGACCATTGGCTCCGTTATTAACTAGTTGCTCTCCATGAACACATGTTCAAACACACTTTCCCCCGCCACGAGAACTAACTTGAAGATTATATACCATGCCACCTATAGCATAAAACGCTTTCCGGGAAAGCAATATGTCGTGTTGGAATCCTTCTGTTTTCAAGACCATAAATAATGACAAAGGTGTGAAAGAACTGCCCATAATTTTCACTTGTGCCTCCACCCTACAACACTGTCCATATGTGGGCACATCTCCACCTACATGCCCCCATTACAATAAAGCACGGCGCTTACGTCATGCGAGAATGCTTGATAAACAGACAGTAGCTTTAAGATGTTGTTAAAAAATTAAACTGTGCGCTTCTAGGCTTCTATATCCTTGGTAACATCCCAATCTCACTTGCAGGCTGCCATTGCAGACCTGCCCTCTTATCCACTAAATGAACAGTCATGCCCATTTAACTAATTCCTTAATCTAATCTAATCTTCTAATCCTAGTGCTAATACCGTGCAACATTGCACTTGTACCGGTGAAAGGTTTCTGCAATCTGACCCATGGTGGAAACGTATGGCCATTCAGCACTTCTACTCAGGACTTTAGTTTCCCGTGCCATGTGTGAGAACAGTCCTTCACTCCTATTTTTTTGGGACTGGGTGGCCTCAGGCATTGCAGGGGGGACTTGAGATCCGCGTTTGTGACTCTGGTGTAATGTACACATGTAAAACATTACTTTTTCTGGAGTGACAACCCTGGTAAAAATGATGTGAATCTCACCCCCATTGAGTTTTCTGACTCCAATAGATGGTTTAGGATTCCCGTGTTTAAGGGGCACTCTGCCTTTCCACATCCCCACGTTACAAGGAGAAGCCAAAAAGTGTTCTGATGGTACTAAAAATCTAGAAGGCCCAAACAATAAGACACAGAACAGCCTTGCACATATTTTCCTTTTGCAAAAAGCCTGGAAATGATTCCCCTGACCATGCGTGAGAAAGGCATCCATTCCCGATTTTGCTTAGAGTTCTAGGACTTGAAAGTTTTCCTAAATTAGAAAAAAAAACTACAAGTCCCAGAATTCAAAGGGGGAAAACAGGATTGGTATGCCTTCTTACGCGTGGCCAATGGCAACTTCCGAGCCCTGCTTTTAGCATTGGTTGTCGGATATACATTATATACATTTGAAAAGCACATTTATATTGTGCGAGGTAGCTTTGCATCCACTGTGGAACACACTTCAGATTTGTAGAACTAAGGTTACTTGGTGACTTTCTCTTTGAGTTACACCAGGAGAGGGATCACTGTGCTTTTGTGGAATAAGCCCAACCAGGGAGGTGTTAGTGGTTGTTTCTAACATTTAGGGGTCACCTACAAAGAGAGCCGAGCACTGCACGCAGCAGAACTCCCTGCCCCAAGGCTCTCCCCTGTCTGAATTCCCAGCAGGAAGCCCCCCCACCCCACACAAGGAGGACAGCAGAAAGAGAAAGAAGGAGAAAGAGAGACCGACAATTGCCAGAAAGAGAGCCAGCTGGAGGCAGAGATAGCTAATATGGGAGAAAAGAGAGACAATGTGAGATACACGACCGGAAGAAAAAGCAAGAGGCCGGTGTGTCTGAAGAAGCAGTAACTCAACCAGCTGCTGACAGTGACACCCAGAGCAAGATGGACGGGCAGCGGGGCTATATACAGAAACAGAGCAAAGAGACAGGCGAGAGGGAGCGCAGGATACACAGGCAAGGCTAGTAGGAGGGAGGCTCGAGGCGCTCCAGAAGCAGGGACAGAGTGACAAGTTTAGAGGAAGGCTGAGGACAGGATACACTGCAAGAGGGATTATGAAACTGGATAAAAGGTGTGCGCAATAGCCAATGGGGCAGAGTGAGCAAGAAAGGGGGACACCAATAGGAGAGTGAGAGACTGCTGTGTAGGAACGGCAAGATAGAGAAACAAAGAATGGTTAGGTTAATGGAAGCAAAGAGACACACAAAGTAAGACAAGTGTTGTTAGAAACACAGGATTCAAATTTCCAAAGGCACATGTGAACCACAATGCATACTGTGGCTGTACAATTGTTAGACACCTTTCAGACTTTGAATGAAAGAAAATGTGATGAAATTAATTAAGCGGGGGATCTGCGAAACTCTGTTTTTTCCCCTTTCCCCCCCCCATGTCTTTGTGGCTGCCGTTCACTGTATTGTTAGCTTTGCGCGCGTATTCATGCAGATCAAGGACCAGCCTTTTCAATGTGCAGCTGTAAGTTTAAATATCACGGTGTTAATCTTTAGATTGGAATATAGCATTCATAGTGTGCTGCAGTGCTTTCACTGCTTTCTTTGTTCCCCGCCGCTTTCTGTGCTGCAGTTACCGGTCTCCCAGGCAGCTTGTCACTGCCCTTTCCCCGCTTTCTTGTCCACCATCATTAAAGAATAAAACTGGTGGGGCCGACCCTCGTCATGCACCCCTTAGACTAAGAGAGGCAGCGATCACCCCCGGATGATCCTTGCCTCGGTTAAAGGGTCGCCTGGCGGAGGCCAACGCCACCATTATGGAAGAGAAGGCAAGGCCATGGCCTTTTCCCCCTAATGCCTGAATCTCTGGCGCATGGGCGAAAGCTTTGGGTTTTAGGAAAAGAAAGCCTCGGCTTTTAGCAGCCTTGTCTTGCCTTTTCTTCCATTATTGTGGCGTTGGCGCAGCCATGCACAGGGTGCTCGCGCCACAATTATGGAATAAACTGCATTGTTACTGGGGACTTTATGTAGCCCAAGCCCACTTAAAGCCCTGTGTATGCCCCCTCCCCCCTCCTCCCTTAAATTTACAGCCATGTATGATTGAGCAAGAGAAGCATACAAGGGAGGGTGCAGCACAGAGAGCAAGGGGAATCCTCACTGGGGAGGGAAACAGAGGGGGAAGGAAGCATTCTCAGAAAAGCAGAAAGAGCGTGCAAAGGAAGTAATGACTGAAGACAAGAAGGCATTTGAACGGGGGCACAGAACCGAAATTACGGCATTCCAAGTATCCAAAGGTGTTATGTCAAGAGAAGCTACCAAAATGCCCTCCACTGCCAGGAGTTGAAGGATCAAACAGGAAAACCTGCCCAAGACTCGCTGGCACATTCCATACCAAAACCGCAGCCTCACTGCAGCAGGACCCATGGGGTCCCAGCTCAGGAAACCACAGCCAGGAAGAGAGATTGCCAGGGACTTGAAAGAGTCCCTTAAAAGAATTATTCATGCACTAGAAGGCAGAACTAGGCCAGCACGACAAGCAGGAATGCTACAGGTCACTGAGGGAAAACCTCTAACTTGCTGAATACTCAACTGTGATAAAATAGATAGATTTACCAACCGTCGCTTAATTGCTTTAAGGGGTCAAGAGGCCGAAAGACAATTAAGCCAGAGAAACTACACCCATCAATCCGTCGCAGCTGTGTAAATAAGATGAACGGAAATGTTGCCTAATGCGAGTGGCTTATTCTGAAGTGGCAGATCTCGCGTTTGCGATGTGCTGCTAAAACAGAAGCTTTTGAAACCCAGACATAATATTTTAGAACTAAAAGCATTTCCTAAAAATGCATTTAATTTTTCTGGTAATTACTATTTTCATTTCTTGTATTTCCATTTCTGGGGCTTTAAATGTGTGCTTTTCAGCACTTGCCTTAATTACAAGCTGCGTTTAATGGAGCCCTATTCTGACCTTCACTTCCCTTGGGCTATATTCTCATACCTCACCACCCTTTAACACAGGTTTCTCCACATCAGCCACTTGCTGACAAAGAAGGATTTGTAGCTTTTCAGAGGGGATTTAGTAGTTCAGGTCCCACTGGCTGACCATCATCGCTTCGGCGCCTGACTGCTGCTACCGTCCTGAGGGTTGCGCACAGCACTGCCCTGGGAACCTAGGCAGAGAGCCCCGCTGCCGCAGCTGCGCCTGCCATCACCACCACTACAACATAGCTCTCAACCATTTATGTTGCAAAGGCGGGTGAAAACACCCGATTTTATTTTTGGTAGGTGAGAGGCCCATTGAAACAAATGGGCGTGCAGGCAGCTTAGCGGGTGAGGCAGCTGTTTACAAGGCAGGTGACACCCGCCAAAAGCGTGTGAGTTGAGAGCTATGACTACAACTACCATCAGGAGCTGCGCCTCCTTCCTACATCTTGCTGCCCCGGCCCACCGCCCCTGGGATCAGACACAGCCGAGGGACCCACTGCAGCGGCCGCCCCTGCCATCGCACCTGCTGCGCCTGCCATCACCACACCTGCAACTTCCATCTGGAGCTGCGCCCCCCTCCCACATCTTGCTGGCCCGGCCCGCCGCCCAGCCCAGCACCATAACAATCCATTGAGTGACCCGCTGCCACACTGAGGTAGGATCGTTCACCACTGCTGCGACCATCAGGAGCAGCGCCTTCCTCCTACATCTTGCTGCCCCGGCCCGCCGCCCAGCCCAGCACCGTAGCAATCCACTGTGTGACCCGCCGCCACACAGAGGTAGGATCCATCACCACTGCCACATACACAAGTACTGCCTCATACACAAGTACAGGGACCGGGAGGAATAGGGCTAGGAGTAATGCCAATTACCATTAAGTAATCAAGGCATTAAATACAAGTAGTGGCATAACACCATTGGGTTGACTGGGCTTCAGCACTACCCAAGCCCCCCTGACATTTTGGGCTATGTTGACTCAACCTGGCAGACCTTCAGAGCAGCTGCCGGACAGAACAGGACACAGATGTTAAACGGCACCTGGTTTTCGCTGTTAACAAGGGCCCAGCAATTACTAACTTAAAGCATTTCACTGTTAGTATTCAAAAAGTAAATGTAAAAACAAAAAAAAAGGATTTTTTTTCCTTTTTTTTAACAAAGTGGGGCCCCCTCCAAGCCATGTGCTAGAGGGCCCCCCCGCACCGCAGGGGTTGCGTGGGCCCCCGTTACGCCACTGTCAACTCCCTCTGGCGAAAATCAGTGGCTATTAACCCCTGGCTTTCTTTCTCTCCATTATAATGTAGGTACCCCACAGGTGCCTCAGACTGTTTTCCACTGTAAGCAAGCGGTCCCCCAACAATAATGTTGAGATAGGCCCCCATACCTCTTCAGCCATGCCTGATGATAAGTGTTATCACATGTCTAGACAGGCCTACATTGCGCATCCAGTTTGGACATTTTTCGCAATGTGACATTGCATTTTTAAAGCTAAAGCAAAAAGGAGTGTTTTATTAGGTGGGGATACTAGAGCTGGGCGATCCCGGCAGACCAAGCCTATTCAGGCAAGATATTCTTACAAATCAAGCCCACGCAGTGGCGCAACAGCTTTATGTAGAGTAAGATTAAATCCCATCAGCATGGGCCTGGCTCCGAAACCTGACAATCCCCCCAGAGCCTCACCACCAACCTCTGCAAGAACCTCACTCCAGTGCTACATCACACAAACTCCTCAGCACCTAACCCCAGTGCCCCACCAACCAATACCACCCCAGCATAGATAGGATTGTAAATGTCTGCATGTGCCACACTTAGATGGGATTGTGAACATGTTAGCATGTCCCACACTTGGATAGAATTGTGAACCCTGTTTCCATGCTGGCTTCGACACCCTTGGCCCAAATCTGTAGGTTGCCCACATGAACAAATTGTGCTGTGGCGAAAGGCTTGGGGTTACCAGCGGGTTACCCTTTTCCTTTTGTGCCCCCAGTAGGTGCACCCACACATGTGAGGTACCTTTTTCGTCGGGACACCTGTGGGAACGCGAGAAGGTATGACATCTGTTGTTGGCGATGTGTTTCGGTGAGTGGACACAGGGAAATGTCTCTGAAATTTGCTGGAAATGAAGACAAATCACAGACATTTCGCTCTGGCCACCCACCGAAACACACCGCCAACACCACATGGCCTACCTTTTTTTTGAATCCGCGGGCAGCAATGCTGTCACACAGGGTATCGTTGGAAAGGAGAGCATCTCCCCTTTCCAACGATACCCACCTCGATCTCCGGCTTGAAATACAGCCGGAGATCGAGGGGGAGAAAGGTGAAGACTCACCTTATATTTTCACTGCAGCAGCCCGAAATGGCTGCTGCAGTGAAAATTACTTTCAGTTTCACGCCGACGTGCATTACGCATGCCGACGTGAAACTGAAGGTAATCCAGCCCCCTGGCAGTGAGGGGGGACCTCCCCCTCACATAGCCCGGGGGTTGGATTACCGTTTTGTGTGATCCCTGCTTTGCAGGGATCACACAAAACAAGGTGCCAAAAAGGACCAGCTATCTCGTCCTTGGCACTGCGCATGCACTTCCAAGGATGAGATATCTCGTCCTTGGCACTAAAGGGGTTAAGTGCAGACCAAGCTTCGAGAAACAGCAGAGCGCTTTACAGAGGTATACAACAATACAGATGCATAACGGAACAGTTTTCAGAGGTAACAATAGAACACATACGCAGCTGGGGGTGGTATACAGAGGGGCACAGAGGAGGGGTACAGCTGTACCGGGTGGCAGGCAGGAGATAGGCGGCCACCATCCAGCGAGCCAGGTGGCGCGATGGGAGATATGGCCGAGGTGTTAGCCATTCCTTCTACCTCTTGCTGCAAATTGGTATACCCTGAATGTTAGCGACTAGGCATTATCTACTGGAGAAATTAGTTAAGTGCAATTTGCACCAATAAAATGCAAAATTAATAAAACCTAATCTCTGCGAAATGTTTAATCAGATTAAAATGCTAAATAACGGCTACCAGCGTCGAAACTAGTTTGACATTATGTTGCCTACATTTAAATGCAGTAAAAATGTGCGCCTACATTACTGGATTGTTTTTACAGAGATACAAGTTGGAAAAAATCAAAAATAAATCTTACAATGTATACTTGCTTGTAAAATAATCCAAAACAAAAATGTGTAGTGTTGCTGGAATGGTTTTATTGAGAAACAAGTGAAAAAAAAATAAAAGAAAATCCACCACTTTAATAGCAAGCAATCCTTGCTTCAAAAAATCCCAAATAAATCCTGTAAAAATGCTGCCTGCCAATTTGTGTTAGTGGATTGTTTTTACTTAGAAACAAGTCAGTAAAACTCCTAAATAAATCCTGCAGAAATGCCTGCCTGCCAATTAGTGTTAGTGGATTGTTTTCACTGAGAAACAAGTCCGTAAAACTCCAAAATAAATCCTGTAGAAATGCCTGCCTGCCAATTAGTGTTAGTGGATTATTTTTACTGAGAAACAAGTCAGTAAAACTCCAAAATAAATCCTGTAGAAATGCCTTCCTGCCAATTAGTGTTAGTGGATTGTTTTTAATGAGAAACAAGTCAGTAAAACTCCAAAATAAATCCTATTGAAATGCCTTCCTGCCAATTAGTGTTAGTGGATTGTTTTTACTGAGAAACAAGTCAGTAAAAATCCAAAATAAATCCTCCAACCCAAGACAAATAAATCCTTGCTTGAAAAAATCCCCAAAAAATCCAAAATAACTCCCAAAAAAATCTCCAACTTGAAAACAATCCAGAAGCAATCCCAAAACAATCCAAAAAGTGGATTTCTTTTTTACTAGGGTTGCTCATGCATTATTGACAGATACATAAGTCCATTATCTGTTTTGTAACTGATAATTCAACGCAGCCCCGCATGTCGGCCACTGCCAGTGCTCTGCTGTGAATACACACTGCTGGTGCCTGAGACTCCAATCAGAATCAATGAGGCAGGGCAGGGACGGCATCAGGGCCTTTCCACCCTTTCAGTCGACATCAGTGGGCAATGCAAAGGAACACAGATTGTAAAGTGTCCACAAGCTTCTGGCCCTCTGCCCTTGCTCTGCTCGCCATTTCTTTCCCATATCCTGATGCACACTCACCCTCATCCTAACTTCCATTGGTGGGGAGGTGGCAAGATGGATTGCCCCTATCTATCGCAGACTTTGATGTCTACAGCTAGCAACCAGCAGGCAAACGCATGGGCATTCGGCTGTAGTTTTTCTTTTTCCGGTAGACAGTTTCCAGGAATGGCGCATTTCGAGGTCCGGTGGCAGTTTGCGGGAGTGCTGGGTTTCCTTGATGTGCTGCCTTTGCTATAAGTATTATTAAATGACGGGTTTATTAACTCAGGGCACACCTGCCAAAGCCCCATTCACAGCAAATTCAGCATTATTACGCTTGTGCCACGCCTAGAAAGAACCTTTTCTTACGTTCCCTCCAGGGGGTGGTTTCTAATCCCACGTAAATTCTCACGCATTAGCAGACAGTGCTTGGGTTGCAGGCGGGACTGAATTTAACATAAAAGCTTCAATTTCAGTATTGCATTCCCCCTGAATACTGCTTGCAAAATACAGCCGATACTCAGCCAGAGCAGATGCCGATACTCAGCCAGAGCAGCTGCCGATACTCAGCCAGAGCAGCAGCCGACACTCAGCCAGAGCAGCAGCCGACACTCAGCCAGAGCAGCTGCTGATACTCAGCCAGAGCAGCAGCCGACACTCAGCCAGAGCAGCAGCCGACACTCAGCCAGAGCAGCAGCCGACACTCAGCCAGAGCAGCAGCCAACACTCTCGACACTCAGCCAGAGCAGCAGCCGACACTCTGCCAGAGCAGCAGCCAACACTCAGGCAGATCAGCAGATACTCAGGCAGAGCAGCAGCGCATACTCAGCCAGAGCAGCAGCATATATTCAGTCAGAGCAGCAGCCCATACTCAGTCAGAGCAGCTGCCGACCCTCAGCCAGAGCAGCAGCCGACACTCAGCCAGAGCAGCAGCCGACACTCAGCCAGAGCAGCAGCCGACAATCAGCCAAAGAAGTAGCCATACCTCAGCCAGAGCAGCAGCCGTACCTCTCAGTCAGAGCAGCAGCCGACACTCAGCTAGAGCAGCAGCCGACACTCAGCCAGAGCAGCAGCCCACACTCAGCCAGAGCATCAGCCGACACTCAGCCAGAGCAGCAGCCCAACTCAGTCAAAGCAGCAGCCGACCCTCAGTCACAGCAGCAGCCGGTACTCATCCAGAGCAGCAGCCGGTACTCAGCCAGAGCAGCAGCTGACACTCAGCCAGAGCAGCAGCTGACACTCAGCCAGAGCAGCAGCCCACGCTCAGCCAGAGCAGCAGCCCATGCTCAGCCAGAGCAGCAGCCCATGCTCAGCCAGAGCAGCAGCCGATACTCAGCCAGAGCAGCAGCCAACACTCAGCCAGAGCAGCCGGCGATACTCAGCCAGATCAGCCGGCGATACTCAGCCAGAGCAGCCGGCGATACTCAGCCAGAGCAGCAGCCCATGCTCAGCCAGAGCAGCAGCCGATACTCAGCCAGAGCAGCAGCCGACACTCAGCCAGAGCAGCAGCCGACATTCAGCCAGAGCAGCAGCCGGCACTCAGCCAGAGCAGCAGCCGACACTCAGCCAGAGCAGCAGCCGACACTCAGCCAGAGCAGCAGCCGGCACTCAGCCAGAGCAGTAGCCGATACTTAGCCAGAGCAGCAGTCGATACTCAGCCAGAGCATCAGTCGATACTCAGCCAGAGCAGCAGCCGATACTCAGCCAGAGCAGCAGTCCATACTCAGCCAGAGTAGCAGCCGATACTCAGCCAGAGCAGCAGCCGATACTCAGCCAGAGCAGCAGTCGACACTCAGTCAGAGCAGCAGCTGACACTTAGGCAGAGCAGCAGCCGATACTTAGGCAGAGCAGCAGCCGACACTTAGCCAGAGCAGCAGCCGACACTCAGCCAGAGCAGCAGCCGACACTCAGCCAGAGCAGCAGCCCATACTTAGCCAGAGCAGCCGCCGACACTCAGCTAGAGCAGCAGCCGTTTCTAAGCCAGAACAGCAGATACTCAGCCAGAGCAGCAGCCGATATTCAGCCAGAGCAGCAGCCGACACTCAGCCAGAGCTGCAGCCGACACTCAGCCAGAGCAGCAGCCGACACTCAGCCAGAGCATCAGCCGATACTCAGCCAGAGCAGCCGCCGACACTTAGCCAGAACACCAGCACATACTCAGTCAAAGCAGCCACCGACACTCAGCCAGAGCAGCCGCCGACACTCAGCCAGAGCAGCAGCCGATTCTTAGCCAGAGCAGCAGCACATACTCAGTCAGAGCAGCAGCCGACACTCAGCCAGAGCATCAGCCGATACTCAGCCAGAGCAGTCGCCGACACTTAGCCAGAACACCAGCACATACTCAGTCAAAGCAGCCACCGACACTCAGCCAGAGCAGCAGTCGAGACTCAGCCAGAGCAGCAGCCGACACTCAGTCAGAGCAGCAGCCTATACTCAGCCAGAGCAGCAGACCATACTCAGCCAGAGCAGCAGACGATACTCAGCCACAGCAGCAGCCCATGCTCAGCCAGAGCAGCAGCCGACACTCAGCCAGAGCAGCAGCCGACACTCAGCCAGAGCAGCAGCGGATACTCAGCCAGAGCAGCAGCCCATCTTCCGCCAGAGCAGCAGCCCATACTCCGCCAGAGCAGCAGCCCATACTCCGCCAGAGCAGCAGCCCATACTCAGCCAGGGCAGCCGCTGACACTCACCCAGAGCAGCCGCCGATACTCAGCCAGAGCAGCAGCCGACACTCAGTCAGAGCAGCAGCCCATAATCAGTCAGAGCAGCAGCCATACTCAGTCAGAGCAGCAGCCGATACTCAGCCAGAGCAGTCGCCGCTACCACCTTAGCTCTTGCTGATAATCATCCCACAGTAGAGTGTCCTGCTCAGTGAGACTACGTATAAAATTGGCATTGCCAGGGTCAATGGTCAGATAAAGAAAAAAATCTATATTGTTGCTCAGGATATTTAATGTGTGATAGATTTCCAAAACGCATTCTATATGTTCCTCAACTGATAGATTAGAATCATTTTTGAGGGGTCTCACTGAACGCTTAAGAGATTTCATAATTTTAAGTGGATCGCAATGAGCTTAATTCTGATTCATCTCTCGAGGTTTGGCAGAAGAGGGAACAGCTTGACTCTCCCTCTCCAACACTGGAATCAGGCCAGTCCCTGGTAAGCGTGCTTTAGCTGGCAGAGTTCCCAGATTGCAGCTTGACACGGCCCCAGTAAGAGTCAAGCCCTGCATCTCAGTGTGTGGTGAGCACAGCACTTGGGTTCTGAAATCTGAATTCTGCCATTTTACTTCCCTTGACTGGGCATGTATGTCCTGCACCTCTTTATAAAACGCTGAACTCTCTTTTCTCAGTTTGATTATTAAATCGTTCATTTCTGTGACCTGCCCTTTGTAATCAGCGATTACTTTCACTTTTGTATCATCACTGACATTAAATAAAACAGTTTGCTTTCCAAGATTGCCTATCCCTAGCAGATTAATTATTGTTTCTACGCAATGATTGCATCTCTGACAAAGCAACATCTGTGCCTGCCTGACCTCTTCTAATTCCCCTTTTAAATGGTTCATCTCCTCCAAATGTTCCTCCAATTGCTTCACTTTCAATTCTCTCTCCGTCTTTATCGCTTCCCGATGCTGCAGATTCTCCTGGGCCAACTGATCTGACAGTTCATTGCATCTGGCTTGCAACTGCATAATGGGCTGCCCCTGCTCTGATGATGCAACGTCTAACGGAAACACCCTTTCACGCAATTGTGCAAACTCACCCTGATATTTCAGAATACTCTGCTCAGGATTTCTAATATCCTGTGCAGGAGGAACCACAGTTTCTTTCCTAGTCTGATGAGACAATCTTGTTGCGATTTATCATCATTGGAATTGGATGAGCAGGTTGCGGCGGTATGATAGACTGGTCACTTCAAGCTCTGTATTCTTCGGAAAGTTCTCCCTTTTATTCCTGCACAGTGTCAGGACCCGGTTGTGGCTGCGCTTCTTTTGAGCGTGTTAGACTCCTGTAATTCACTCTATCTAGCACAGCCGGGTTATTTGATCAATTGGCTCCAGCTACTTTAGAACGCTACCGCCAGGTCCATTCTCCGTCCTCCTTTGGGAGCCCATATGTCCTCGTTGTTGAGACAGCTCCATTGGCCTCCTATTGAAAACCGGATCATGTTTAAGTCCATGTGTAAAATACACCATGCTTTTTATGGCCTTCGGGCAGAATACCTTCAAGGTCACATTTTTGCACTATGTCCCCACTCGTCTTCACTCCCAGTCTGCTCTTAAAGGAATGGTTCGCCCAAAAAATGTTATTGGCCAAAAAGATGGGCAATAATAAAAAAATATACTGGCACTTTTTTATTAAGTCCCTATGTAAAATGTTTAGCAATTGAAGCTCAAAATGTACAAAAGCAAGCACATGGGGGCATCCATTTTTTGAAATGGATCCCCGCCTGTGCTCGCGTTTGCGGCACTAATGAAGGAAAAGCCAGCCAGCTGTAGTAAACAAAAGCTACCACTGGGTGGCTTTTTCCTTCACTGGTTTTTCTTTCTAAGTTTCTCAGGCTCCTCTGGCTTGGAGGAGCCTGAGAAACTTAGAAAGAAAAACTGCAGCGTTTTCGAAACACAACCGCGTTGCGTTTCTGCCTGCAGCTGCTTTCCCATTTGGGGCTCTCGGGCTCCTCACAGCTGTTGTAAGCAGAAACACTGTGGCATGGAAACACGACCGCGTTGTGTTTCTGCCTGCCTTGGCATTCCCATTTGGGGCTCTCGGGCTCCCCACGGGGAGCCCGAGAGCCCCAAATGAGAAAGCTGCTGTAAGCAGAAACACTGCGGCATGGAAACACGACCGTGTTGTGTTTCTGCCTGCCTTGGATTTCACTTTGGGTCTCCGGTGCTCCCCTCGGAGGCGCCTGAGAAACCTAGAACGAAAAACCGCAGAGTTTTCAAACACAATCACGTTGTCTTTATGTTTGCGGTAGCTTCAAAAGCTACCACAAACATAAATACAACATTTTTAAAGCTGCAGTTTTATTTCTATGTTTTCCGGGCTCCCCCAGCCCCGAAAACTTAGAAAATAAAATGCAGCTAGTGCTTTTTTTTATTTAAAAAATAGTACTTACCGAGATGCAGCTGCAGCTTTTCTGCCTGTAGTCTCCGGTCTCCGTCCTGCGAGTCCCGGCACCAATGAAGGAAAAGCCACCCTGTGGTAGCTTTTGTTTACTACAGCTGGCTGGCTTTTCCTTCATTAGTGCCGCAAAAGCAAAAGCGAGCACAGGCGGGCATCCATTTCACAAAATGGATGCCCCCATGTGCTTGCTTTTGTAAATTTTTCAATTGCTCAAAATTTTACATAGGGACTTAAAAAAAAGTGCCAGTATATTTGTGTTATTATTGCCCATCTTTTTGGCCAATAAACATTTTTGGGCGAACCATTCCTTTAATGTCGTGGTCTCTCGGATCAGATTGTCACGGACGGGTGGGCACGTCTTTTCTGTGGTTGCCGCTAAGGCCTGGGCTGATTTTCCCCTCGCTTTGCGTGAGACTGCTGACCACCTCACCTTTCACCGGTCATTGAAAGTTGCAGTTGTATTTTATTTATTTGTATAGCGCGGCCCGGCCCTGAGGCATGCATGTGCATATCTTGGGTTACAGGACATATTGCCATAGGCATAAGTTAGAGGCATATACAAAGCAGTGTCAATAAACAGAACATATCACTAGACACAGAATATATTCAGGTTAAGTGGGCATACAGGTAATTTACAATGTAGAGGCAGTGCGAGCAGCGTGGTGTCTAGTAGGCTAGTTAGTGCCAGGCGGAGTTGGGCAAACAGCCATGCTTTGGCCTTGCTCTTAAAGGGGTGGAAGGAGGGTTCAGCTCTAAGAGGGTTAGGTGGTGAGTTCCAGAGTTTCAGGGCGAGGACAGGGAAGCTCGCCCTGTGGGATGTATTAACCCACTCATCCGAGCCCTGCAACAGTACTGTGCAATGCTGGCAGCAGAAACATCAGAATGACCACTAGAAAGCATTCTGCTCGCTCAAAACCATCCAACAAAATGTGCAGTAATAATCTGATAGATAGGCTGCCATCCACGTTTGCCTATATTAGTGAGCACAGGAGACCACTGCCAAAAACCACCATTGGGCTACCCACACAGTAGCCTGAAACCACTTGGAAAAAGCAATGCTGATTGCCAAAAGCAACACAGAGCTGTGTGGGAATCCATTTCTTGATTGTCAAAAATTTGCTAAAATCATGGCTCATAAATCACCAAAAAGATCCAACCTTCTTGTTGGGTGTTCCACAATATTCTACTGCAAGAATCCACATCAATACAATGTCAGCAAGAATCATATGCTATCAAGCTAAATCCCCTTTTAAAGATAGACAGCTGTCAAAAATGGGTGCAATACCGGTACTCACCACTACCAGAAGCCGGCGTTTTAAAGTAATTATTTGTAAAAATGAACAACTGAACCCAAACTATGCCAAAGAAATACTGGCTCTCAGAAGCCTAAGGGGTAGAGACAATGTAAACTATATTCTGAAATGACTTGAAGGAAGCAATTGGTTAATGTATGTATTAAAAATGGGGGTTATATTGGAAGAAGAGACAATTTGTAGACATTGGTTGCAGAGTTAAAAAAGTGTTCCCACACTGGGATCAAACAGATTCCACACCTCCCCCCTGGACAAAAGAAGCTTCCTTCGGTCCATGGGGACCCTTCACACCTGGCCTTCCTACCAACAGGAGAGGATATCGCATGGACATGTTAATTAGAACTGTTGTGAGAGGAGGAGATTTCCCCTGCTGGCAGGAAAAAGAGACAATAGATTCCTTGACTGAATAGAATATGCTAGATTTGGGTGTAAATGTCAACAACAACTGCTCTGGGAGAGACAGGCCATGTGACCATCTGACTCGCCCAGCTCTGGGGGGCGGACCAGACTGGGATGTGGATTTAAAATTGCACCAAATATATGTTTAAGGAAAATGGTTGTAAAATATTGTACCAAGCTGACAAATGTCAAACTTTGAGACGGTTAATATGAAAAATTCACTCACAATTCAAGACTAAACTGAACGCCGGGTGATGTTCTGAGACCAAACCCCGGGATTTATTAATATTGTAGATATAGTGTTTATGCTAGAAACATAAAAACGTACAGTAATATGCTCAGAGAGGGTGTGTATGTCTATGTAAAATTTGGTGCAGAACCAATCTTGGAAAACCCACCAAAATCGCGAATAAGTTATCATTTCTGAACTAAAGCTCTTAGGAAAATCAGGGTGGGACAAGAATGTACCTTAAGTAATCTGTGATGTGTACATGTATTCTCAACAACCCGTGTAGCTGGGAAATATGTTTTTGGGAAAAATTGATTTTCTAAGTAAAAGCAAAGGGGAGTGTTCTTTCCTTAAGCCGTAAACATGACACCTGATGACACAGTTGACACACTACTCCCTTCTCTAGTCAGGCGACAGGAAATTCTCTAACCTATCAAATCCTTAGGGGGTTGGGCATGTAGAATCAGCGTCCACACCCACTTTGAAAACACATAAAAAGAGACTGCTTAGGACAGATAGGACACACTCTTTCCACTCTTCAACCAATTCCTTGCAAAGCACTCTGCCGGAAGACTCCAGAATCCAGATAGATTAGAGACCAGACTCTAGAACCAAGCTCCAGAATCCAGAATCCAGAACTTTGAAGCAAAGGCCTAATTCACAAGCTGAATCCTTCTCAGCAGGCCTTCAGAATCTTTTGCAACCTGATTCTAACCCCTAAACGTCCACGCGGCCTAACCAAACCATTCAACAGTCTTGCTGAGCTGTGTTGCTTCTAGCTAAGAACCCTGTGCTAGAACCAAGATCCAGAGAAAGCAGAGCTGTATCCAGGACCCACTTGATCCATTCTAAGAGGCCGTGCAGACCACCATGCAGTGCTGAATGCAGACCCAGTGCCTGAGACCTGTCCAGTGGCGAGAGAACCACAGCCCAAAGCCTTGACCAGATCTTGATGGGGCCCATTTCCATTCCATTCCAAAACTAGGAGTGAGTATCTAGTCTAGAACTGTACAGTACCAACCTCTTAGTTTAAAGTAATCCTCTTCCATTAATTTCAACCTGTCCAGAACTACACTATAGAATCCTGGGTTCATCCTGTTGATTCCGAAATCCGTAAAGCGCCATCTGTCATTCTGAAATCTTGACTTTATTTCTGAAAATCTACCTTCAAAAAAACATCTGCATCTTTTTAAAGCTAAGATCCTAAGCGTTCCAACAAACCCAAAACGACATTCCAATTCATTATAGTTTCTCCGTAATCGCGATTTACGCAAGTGGAAAAATTGCCGCGAATTGCAATTTAGCTCCATTTCACCACTTGTAAAAATAGCTGTCTCTTGCTTTCCACTGCTGAGTTTTGTTTTCAATCTGATAATCATTCATGAATCATTGCTAGTGTTGACCTGAACCAATCTTAAGTAACTACCACTTACCCTGAATATCCTTTGGTGAATTAAAATCAATTTAGCATATTTTTCTATCCATTGCAATCACATTCCAAAGCATTTTGACCTGTGTTTCAAAATCAAAAAATTAGGAACAATGGCTGGGAATCTACAGAAATATCCTTCACTGCATATGCGCAACCAATATCTGCGCTTTAGATGCAATTTATAGCACACTAGATCAGTATTGGCAACAAGAAAGCAAATTCCAGAGAATGAAAACCTTTGTAGATGGTGCAAAGTACAAACACAAGAAGAAACCCTAAAGCATTGTTTAATTGAATGTCCTAATCTTGATGATATACGAAAGAAATATTTTTCAAGAATCACCTATGTATTATTGCCTATGAATTACTCTGATGCATGGAAATGGTTATTCTCGACCAATAAGCTAACGGTTCAAATTGCCATTGTTCAATACCTGAACAAATTGTTTAAAACAGAAGAAGTTGCGAATTAAGAAGTACATTAAGAAATAGAAAGATCAA
The DNA here is from genome assembly GCF_040938575.1 of Ambystoma mexicanum. Taxonomy (NCBI): domain Eukaryota; kingdom Metazoa; phylum Chordata; class Amphibia; order Caudata; family Ambystomatidae; genus Ambystoma; species Ambystoma mexicanum. The sequence goes on along the minus strand of NC_090926.1, from coordinate 1,300,909,296 downwards.
AACTAGATGGAAATCTATATTATACATATGATGTAGATATGTTGTGATAAGTAAATATTTGATAATTGCTCTCGAAAAGGAAATGTATAAATTAAATTATTACTATGGAATTACCAATATATTGTATTGAGAAAATTATATTTTTATAAATAATCCTAGAATGTAAAATGTAAAAGTTATTACGTTTTATTATGCTGTAAAAAAAAATTGAAAGGTTCAATGAAATGAACTAACCAAATAAAAAAATTTTTTAAAAAATCATACCTGTTTTCTCTAAGCTTGCTGGGGGAATTGGAATTGAACTGCATTCTTGATTGTATTCCTGAAACCTGTGTGCCCTCATTTCCATCTCTTCATATTGCATAGGGGGGGGGAGAATGAGTAGTCACAGGGGAAAAAGTGATCATATTATCTTTTGTTGAAATCATATCAAGTTTATTTCTGTGTTGCATTCTTTCCCATTATTGCATTTCCTTGAATTACATAAAGTATTCTCTGATACAGTATCTTCCATATTCATAATCCTAAGTGATTAAAAAGAGTGTCAATTTAGTAATATTACCCATTGTTGATTACCATCCATATTCATAAGTGTGCTATTCAGATATTATTTTGTTTTTAAAAGTGTGATATATATATTGTTTAATACTTCAAATAAATCTTTTAATTTGCAAAACAAACCTACTTCTTGGCTCAGTGAAGTCAGGGGGATCCAAAGAGAGGGGCCTAATACAAGGGTTCATCATCCAGATTTAACAAACTTTGACATAAAAATATATAAATAAGGGCTTCCATTGGGCATCCCATCCTGAGCATTGATTTAGTTGGATTGCTGGATTCAAGTCACTTAAAGATTGGGGGCTCGGTAGCCAGGGATTCTGGATTAGATCTACCACTTGTGGAGCTTCATACACTGTGCTAACCAATAGGATACATAAATGCTGTTGGGCTACCACGCTGTGTTACGCTGTCAAAGAACCCCTCCAAAAGGAACACTCTCAGGAAACGGTCTGTTTTGCAAAATTAAATAATAAACTTCTGTAAGTCAGGAAGGAAATCAATTTCCAGAATGGCGACATTGGTAGATATCAAGATAGCTAGCGAGCACCTCTTACATAAGCTATTTGTGAGAGGTGAGTGGACTGAGCAGGATCACAACGCATGGTTGCAGGCGATCACACAACAGGTCACTGCAACTGGGTTAGATATCTGGAGAGATAAGGGTCCCTTACATGTGGCCCTGAGTGAACTATATATGGCCCCGAAGGCCAAGGATGAACACAGCAAGATTGCCAGGGTAGCAGCATATTTATATTTATATATAGAAGCCATACAGGACAAATGTGCTGAAGGCCAAGATCTGGCAAGTAGGCAACTTTTTGGCATTAGAGAAGGTCCAATCTGATCTGGACTCTTCTAAGAAGAGACTGCAGAGGAGCCAGGAGTCAGAAAATGATAGTAGGCAGTATATAATTAAAATAAAAGAGGACATGGGTATCCTGCAACAGGAAAGGGCAGACCAGGATACCAGAATTCTGTCCTTGCAGAAGGAGACTCAAGAAGGTTTGGACTCCCTTCTGCAGAGCCAGAAAAATCTGGAGCAATAGATAAATTTCAACAGGGCATGCACAAAGCAGGTAGCCACCCTGCAAAGCCAATTGGATAAAGAAAAAGAGGAGAGCAATACATTGATTTTGAAACACCTGGATACCCAGGCAGGGTTTGATGAAGAGCGCCAGAAAGCTGGTGCCCTTCAAAGACAGAGGGACGACCTGGTGGCACAGAGGCAGGCTCTTGCTCAGGAAAGGGACACCTTAGGCCAGGAAGTCTGCCACTTAAAAGGCAAGCTGGAAGAAAATCACCTGGCCCTCCAGTGACTGGGTGACCTCCAAAAAGAGCATCAAAACTTGTTGGAGCACACCAAGAGGGTGGAAGATGCTCTGGCAAGAAAGGAGAAGGCCAGTAGGGATGGGACTCAGGAGGTAACCCTCCTGCAGCAAAGACTGGCCCAGTACTCCAGGACCAACCAGGAAGCACAGAGGGAAAATGAGGCTATCTCTCAGCACAATGATAGGCTCCAGCAACAGGTAGCCATGCAGGAGAGACTGATAGAGTCTAGTAAGGCCTTAACTGAGGAACTGAAAGCGCAGGCTCTTGCATTGCAACAGGGAGCAGGGGCTGATAGAGATGAGGTTCGCTGGGCAAGGGAAACACCTGAGCATAACCTCAGGAGCCCTAGTACCAGAGGCCTTCATCTCTCCAAGTCCCTGGACTCTGCCACCCCCATGTCCCCTGGCGCACATAAGCCCAGGGTCACGGGGATGGCAGATTACTATCCAGCCAGAAGTATGGAGCTCATAGGCCAAAACCTCCCAGAAATGGAGGGGCGGGCATCCAGGTATGGGCACCCAAGTACTGTGAAGTTTAGTGGGGAACCCCAGGAGAGTAGGCCCACTAAGGGCATCCTGAAAACCTCTGCCCACTTAGGTCAGTGGGGGGGGTACCCATCAAATCCTGGCAGCAAGGAGGAATCTGAAGACTCCTCTGAACGGCGCAGGACACAGGAGACCAGGTCCCCACATACTGCCGGCCATTCTCAGGCTTGCAGAATCCGGGAAAACCTGGAAGATCGACGGGCACCTCTGGGAGCAGTGCCTCTGAGTCAGAGGATGAATGGACCAGGGTTACCCGAACCAAGAAGGCCAATAAGGCAAAAAGGGCCTTGCTTAAGGACCCCTTAAAACAGATCAAAACAATAAGGAGCATCATCACTCCTTATCATAAGAACTCCAAGTATTCTGTTTGGGAACACTTGGAGCTCTTTGAGCAAATGATGGAGACTTTCCATTTGAAAGACAGCAGTAGCTGCATTCAGTACGTAAAATGGACATTCTCCCCAGAAGACTCCAGTTTCTTTGCGGGGCTGGAGGACCAAAACCATTCAAGATGGTCCACATATAGGACAGCCATCTTAAAGCACTTTTCTGTTCATAGAAATCCCCAAGAGGCTCGCAAGGCAGCCTACAATTTGCAATGTGGGGAGGATCAGGCCCCACAAGAATTTGTGCAGGAGTTAAAGTGTGCTTTTGCACAGACCACAAGAAGGGTGCGCACGGATAGCAGAGAATTTGTTAATACTTATTTCCATGCCTTGCCCAAATACATAATGACCCAGCTCGTGAGAGATTCTCATGAGAAAAGATCTTTAGAATGGGTCATTGAACAAGCCACCCGCATCTACGAGGTGCAGAAACCCACAGAAAATAAAAATAATGCTCAGAAAAACCCAAACCGACCAGCACCCCTGCTGCTGCCAAGGTGGCAGAGGTAAAGGTTGCCCCCATTTTAGATTTGGAGATGAGGGGGTCTAAAAACCTGCCTGAACAGAATAATTCCAAGCCAGAAGGCCCTCGGGCCAGTCACAGACAGGGAGTCAAGGAGGTATTCCCACAAATGGGGTCCCTCACTCCCCTGACTATGTAAGTCCCTGCTACAAAGGAAACCGACCCATCCTGGGTTATGTGTGGACTCCTCCAGCCCAAGGGGGGGATCCAACCAAGCACATAACCCAGGGAACTTCCCTCCTAACTTCCCCCAGGAGGGCAAAAATTCACCAAATCCTGGGCAGAACTGTTTACCCAGGTATCCACAAAGTTTCCAACCCCAAAATCATCCATCCTTCTTTCCCCACTTCCCTGAGCCCAGACAACCTAATCTGGGAGAGGGGAGGCCAAGGGTGGAGGGGTACCCAAATCTTCCCAACCCGGGGTACTACCAGAGAAGGGATAGCTACCCTTCACGTGATCAGCCCAGGGGAGAAAACAGAACCCTGTATCAGCCTGAGTGGGTTTCACAACTTGAGCGCCAGGTCCAAAATATGGCACGAGATCTGGGTCACATGCTGAGGGCTCAACAGAACCCTCAGGTGAGCATGCCACCGCAGAAAGCCCCAAACCCTGAAACTGGTGCTCCAGAACAATGACGGGGGCAGCACCCCGATAACCCACCGGTTCCCAGGGAGGAGGCACAAGGGGAAGGGAGGAGTAAAACCTTGGAGGTAGCTTCCTTCCCCACTTGTAAACAGCCCCTGTAAACCCAGGAACCGGAAACAAAATCTCCTACCCCTGAAAGTCTGCCACCAAAGGAGCAAAGGGGGGGGGGGGTAGGAGAAACAAAGGACCCAAACAGACCCACTTTGAGGAGGAGATACAGATCTTCCAATTTGAGGGAGAGGGATCCTCAGAGGATCCTGGGAAAAGGATCTTCTCCTTCAGAGATGGGGGAACTCCTCCCAAAGAAAAATGGGTCCCAAGGGATTCAAATCCCGACTGGGTAGATGTGGGGACTGAGCTACCACCGCCCATCATCCTACCCCAGAACCAATAACATGAAAATCCCCTGGTTCAAACCCATCCTGGTGACTGCCTCCAAAAAGGGGGGGACGGCCCAGAAACGGAACCAGGGGAACCCAAGACTTCTCTGATCTCCAGTTGCCAACTTTTTCTTTCAGATTCCCAAGACTCTCCACTGAACTCTGCCCAAATCTCTTCTCTCTCTTCATGTCCAAAACCACAAAATTAGCCCACCAGTTGTCCAAAAATGTGGATTATCTGTGCCCCTTTGCGGAGAAGGAGGGAAGATACTATGCCCCGGTACAAGTACATGGGCAGGGGACAATTTTGGCACTGGTGGACACTGGATCCCAAGCTACCCTTCTGTCCAGAAAGGCCTTTGATGAACTAAATTCAGGAAGGGGGAGAAATACCAAATTCCTCTCACCTCTCTTCCTGGACAACTTCAGAACTTTGACGGGAAGGAGATTCCCGTCGAGGGGACTGCGGATTTGGACATTAAAATTGGGCGACACAAGGTGAAACACCCGGTCATAGTAGTGACTCCAGAGGGCACCCCTTGTTTACTAGGGAATGACCTCCTGAGAAGGTTGTCACCCCTAATAGATTGCGTAAACAAGGTCCTCTGGACCCAGACTAGCTGACCAATACAATTAAAACAGAGTGTCAACCATGTTAGTTTAAATGGCACATGCCACATGGTTGAACAAAAATCTGACCAAGTAGAATTTCACTTCCAGAACAATCAAATTCCAGACGTGACAGTAATAGCAGTAGAACAACAAACTGGCGATGGGGGTCCTCTCTATTTCTGAAAATCAACATTCCTTCCAGTTTAAGGTGGTATTCCACACTGGAAGGAAACACTCTGAAATTCTTTACCAATCCACAATCAGACATTCCCACTCCTATAGTCCAGAAAGATGAGAAATCAGCTCAGAGCCTGGCTGATATTCAGAAAATTGGAGAGCAGTTGTTCATCCCTGTTCAGTTAAATGAAGAGAAGTACTCTGTTCTTGCCCGAGCGTGTGTGAACAACGGTGTGATCAGCGAAACCATGTGCTGCCAACTCCCAAAAGATCCAGCCTTTCCCACATTCAAACTGATAGACAAATGGGAAATGGATCTGGAAGCACCCAATTCCAAACATCTCCTGCCAAGCAGGTGTATGCTCAAAATCTCCATTGGCAACAAGAGCATAGGCCATAATTGTTGGGTCGTGCGAGACATCACTGCCACCTTTTACTTAGGCAGTGACATTCTCAATCGCTTTGCCATTAGTTTGGACCTAATAAACTTCAAGGCTTGGTCCCGATTAGCGGATAATCCCATGGGCTTTGATGACCAAGAGAAAGCATTTAGGTCAGCTCAATTGATACCTTATGCAGTTGAAATTCAGATTGGAGAGGAAGTCACCATCCGAGAAAGGACCCGACAATTCTCCCTGGAAGTGAAAGTTGAAAGAGGACAGACATTGAAAAACCCTGATGCTTATATTCATCTAAATGCTTCTCTGCAACAGCAAGGGTTGGGGGTAAACCCAAAACCATTAGTCAACATAGAACATGACACCATTCGAATAGAGGTGGATAAGAGCGACTTAAAGAGTATCACTCTAGCCGCAGGCACCATTATTGGAATGGCGTTTGATGACCGACATTTTTCCATTGATTTAGGAAATTAACTGTTAGGACCAATCCCCAAGGACTGTTGTGACAGTGACAGTGATGACAATACAACACCAGACAGGATCTTTACCCGGCATGGGGGGAACTTCCTGGTGTACACTTCCTGCCCCTATGGTAAGGAAGATGTGACTTGTGACTTCAGGAGGGATGAGGTGATTTTCCAGGTCCATGAGGGCTGCCTTTCCCACCTGAAGCCTCCAGTCCAAATCAGCACTCTGACCAGGGACTTCTCCACCCAGCTAGAGGAGGCCGCTGAAATAGCCAAACCAGAAGTCTTTCCAGGCTTCAGGCAGATGGTGGAAGAGAGAGTCAACCTAGCTGATGCCTGTGTGACTCTGGAGCAGAAGCAAAAGCTGAAACAAGTTTTCTTGGATTTTCAAGATCTCTTTGCGGTGGACTCTGTAAGAGGATTCAATTCAACACTACAGCTAAGTCAACGCCTAGTCTGGAATACTGAATGAAAACCCTTATTGATATATCCTTATGTCCAGTTCATGCGTTCTGGATGACTACCCCTATATAACACCCCTCTCTTGGAATCCCCCTGACCCCACTGAGCCACAAGGTAGTTCTGTTTTGCAAGTTTAAAAGGTTTATTTGAGAATTTAAACAATATATATATATGTCACACTTTATAATAAATTAATAATTGAATATCACACTGAATCTGCGCAGTAATCAATAATGGATAGTCTGGCACTAGCACACTTGTGAATAGGAACAGAAGAATAAGGTGGTAGAGAATGCTTTATATAAGTTCAGATGGATGTAATGTTGAATGAAAATGCAATACAGAAAATACTCAATATGATTTCAACAAAACAATGAAATCACTTTTGTCTGGCAATCCCCTCCCCCCTTTATGCAATGCAAGGAAATGGAAGGAAAGCACACAGTTCTCAGAAATGCAATCAAATGTAATTCAGTTCACCCCAGCAAGCTTAGACTACAGAAGTTTGAAACACAGGCCCAAAATGCTTTTATATGTGATAGCAATATATTGGAAAATGTGCTAAAATGATTTTAATTCCCTCTGGAGGTTCAGGTTGAGGATTAGTTGGTTTAAATAAGTTCAGGCTTACTTTAGCAATGTTCTAGGAATGATTGGCAGGTTAAACGAATTTTTGGCAAATGAAAGCAAGGAAGCTGCTGTTTTCACACATGGAGAAATTTGCAAATCGCGGTAAAATTCGCGAGTGCGTTTTTTGTGAAAAGTATAGAGAATAGGAATGCGGTTCTAGGTTCGTTGAAATGCCAAGATTCCCAGCTTTCAGAGGAAAGTTACTGCAAGTCTCTAAGACAAACGGTCACAGAAATATGAGCGATATGGTAAAGGTCGTTTTTCAGATTTGAAATTTTAAAGTTCAAAGTGACAAGTGACACCTAGCAGCTAGAAATGACAGGTGACAGTTAGGAGGCAGTTCTACTTAGATTAAAATAGATTGAATTATATTATTTTAACTAAGAGATTGGTTCTGCACAGTTCTGCTAGGTACTCACAATATATTTTAAAATAGAATGGGCCTCGCCACGGATCTGGTCAGGTTTTCTTCACTCGCCACGGACGGTCTCTGCGCACAGCGTCTGGGTCAGCTCTCTAGTTCTGCGAACAGCGGTCTGGGTCAGCTCTGCTCTGCCTCTGGTTCTGGATACTGCTCTGCTTTCTCTGGGTACAGCACTGCTTCGGGATCTTTCTGCACAGCTTTCTCTGGACCCAGCGCTGATCTGCACGGCTCCTGGAAGCTGCTATCGCTGTTAGGTTTGCTGGATGCTGAGGCCCACTGAGAAGAGTTCTCAGTTTGTGGGTTTAGGCCCTTGCTTTGAGTTCTGAATCAAGTTCTTTGGAGTTTTAAAGTCTAAGTGTGGAATCTAGTATCTTCTGGATGTTGTGTGGTCCGGCAGAGCGCGTTGCAGCAAATGGAATTGAAAGTGCCTATCTGTCCTGACTGCCTGCTTTTATGTGTTTTGAAAGTGGGTGGAAAGGCTAGCTTCCTAGCCAGCCCCTCTCTCAACTGCCCATTGGCCCAATTCTCCCCTCTCCCATGATTGGGGAAGGAACTGTGAGTCAGAGTGATGCTGTAGGTTTTATGGGTCAGAGGATCCTCCCCTGGTCAGTTTGCCCACAAAATCTATATTTGATCAAAATGCACACTTCATAGATACACAGTGGTTTGAAATTACATGCACCCATCATGCATTTACTGATGGTAGCCCCTGTTCAAACTCTGCTCTTCCTGGGAGCTTGCATTGAGAAATGGCAACATATTTCACTTTTTAACTGGTTTCGCAATATCGGACATTAACCCAAATTTATACACATGTGCGCAAGGAGTATGGACATTAATTGATGAAGTGTCAGATTTTTAACCTGCATACATTTTACGTAATACCCTCTTAACTGCTAGTTTGCCCCCAGATCATACCACCGGTTCTAAAAACCTCTTAAAATGTGGGCAGAAAAATCACAAGAATTATGGTATCATTTAAATAATTATGACAAGTCCGTACTATGAGTTATTCATCTTTTTCTAAAACCATATTCTGGCTACAGGGGTGTGGTTTCCCAAGTCACATGGTGTAGAAACCAGTTTGTCCAGTTTCTGCCAGGCTCAGAGGCCCTGCCCCTCCCAGCTTCTGCCAAGAGGAAGCTGTTTTACGGTCCCCCAATAACCCATCTGCCTGGGCCCTGGAAGGCCCATTGTTCAAGAGGAAGCCATTTACGGCCACTTCAATAAACCCTCTGCCTGGGTCCTATGTTTAGTCTCTAGCAGTCCCTTGGTAATTCAATCAGAGAAGTGTCATATACCTTTTGGTGGGAACAGCAAAAGGCAGCTAGGCCTGGGAACACAGCTGTTGTGCAAGTCTCAACTCCTGTCGGGTTTAGCTGGTGGGCAGAATTCAGTTCCTTAAGCCAGGCCCCAGCTAATGTCACTTTTAGTTACCCAGTTTTCTGCATTCAAATAAAACTAACCATTTTTACATATGCAGCTAGAATGCTGATTCTAAGTTTCAAACTATGACATTTAAACAATTGCAACCTATGTGACACTCAAAAGTAGGTCACTCATTTCTTTTAAACATTTAGATTTTTAGTGTCTTTCAGTCCAAATTTACTTAAACTGCTGAAATCCACAGCTCAGCCAGTCTTGTTATAAACCTTCAAGTCACTTCAGAATATAACTTTACATTGTATCCACCTCTTAGTAAGTCTTTCTTTGGGCTGCTTTGGGTTCATGTATTCAGTTTTACACAAATGTCTGGTGTTGTTTTAAAACGCCGGCTTTCTGATAGTGGTGAGTACTGGTAATGCACCCATTTTTGGGATTTAAGAAAATGAATTCCCCACAATTCTAGGTTGACATGGAAAACATCATGATGGCCAGAGCTTCCCAGAAAATGCACAGGGAAATGCATGAAGAATAGGCTGCCACTCATTTTTGCCGATGTTATGGGCACAGAAGGGCACTGCCTAAAACCACCATTGGACTACCCACACAGTAGTCTGAAACCAACCTTGGAATGGGGCGGTAATTCCCCCATTCACCAAGGCGGAATCGGTAAAATACCGGCAGCAACCATCGTGCCAATAGCGCCATGGTTACCGCCGTCCGTGTAATGAGGCCCATAGTCTGTAAAATACAATAATAAGAATGCAAATGTCTCCTGATTTACAAAATGTATATGCCCGCCCCACTACATTAATAGTGGTGGGGAAATGTCTACGAATATGTTGTTGCCTTGTTGGTTTGTCATCCTAGGAGAGATAAACCATGGAGACTGACCAAGGAGGATGACCGGGGACCGGGAGCAAAGATCTGAGGGGCCCAGGGTATCGCTCAATACTCCCATCAGGACTGGCGAGGAGAACCGATCGATCCACCCCTGATGGAGGAAAAGATGCTGAACTGTGCCATTCGTGGAATCCTGAGAGATGATGCGACATCCCAATCTTGCGAAGTTTAATCGATGAAAGTACAACGGCCATCGCAAGAGGGGGACTTGTGGGATGTATTAACCCACTCATCCGAGCCCTGCAACAGTACTGTGCATTGCTGGCAGCAGAAACATCAGAATGACTACTGGAAAGCATGCTGCTCGCTCAAAACCATCCAAAAAATGTGCAGTAAAAATCTGAAAGATAGGCTGCCATACACCTTTGCCTATATTAGTGAGCACAGGGGACCACTGCCAAAAACCACCATTGGGCTACCCACACAGTAGCCTGAAACCACTCGAAGAAAGCAATGCTGATTGCCAAAAGCAACACAGAGCTGTGTGGGAATCCTTTTCTTGATTGTCAAAAATGTGCTAAAATCATGGCTCACAAATCACCAAAAAGATCCAACCTTCTTGTTGGGTGTTCCACATTATTCTACTGCAAGAATCCACATCAATACAATGTCAGCAAGAATCATATGCTATCAAGCTAAATCCCCTTTTAAAGATAGACAGCTGTCAAAAATGGGTGCAATACAGGTACTCACCACTACCAGAAACCGGTGTTTTAAAGCAATTCTTTGTCAAAATGAACAACTGAACCCGAACTATGCTAAAGAAATACTGGCTATCAGAAGCCTAAGGGGCAGGGACACTGTAAAACTATATTCTGAAATTACTTGAATGAAGCAATTGTTTAATGCATGTATTAAAAATGTGGGTTATATTGGAAGAAGAGACATTTTGTAGACTTTGGTTGCAGAGTTAAAAAGTGTTTCCACAGTGGGATCAAACAGATTCCACACCTCCCCCCTGGACAAAAGAAGCTTCCTTCTGTCCATGGGAACCCTTCACACCTGGCCTTCCTACCAACAGGAGTGGATATCGCATGGACATGTTAATTAGAACTGTTGTGAGAGGAGGAGATTTCCCCTGCTGGCAGGAAAAAGAGACAATAGATTCCTTGACTGAATAGAATATGCTAAATTTGGGTGTAACTGTCAACAACAACTGCTCTGGTAGAGACAGGCCATGTGACCATCTGACTCACCCAGCTCTGGGGGGCGGACAAGACTGGCATGTGGATTTAACATTGCATCAAATATATGTTTAAGGAAAATGGGTCTAAAATATTGTACCAAGCTGACAGAAATGTCAAACTTTGAGACGGTTAATATGAAAAATTCACTCACAATTCAAGACTAAGCTGGACGCCGGGTGATGTTCTGAGACCAAACCCCAGGATTTATTAATATTGTAGATAGAGTGTTTATGCTAGAAACATAAAAACCTACAGTAATATGCTCAGACAGGGTGTGTATGTCTGTGTAAAATTTGGTGCATATCCAATCTTGGCAAACCCACCAAAATCGTAAATAAGATTTCATTTCTGATCTAAAGCTCTTAGGAAGATCAGGGTTGAACAAGAATGTACCTTAAGTAATCTGTGATGTGTACATGTATTCTCAACAACCTGTGTATCTGGGAAATATGTTTTTTGGAAAAATGTATTTTCTAAGTAAAAGCAAAGGGGAGTGTTCTTTCCTTAAGCCATAAACATGACACCTGATGACACAGGATGACACACTACTCCCTTCTCTAGTCAGGCGACAGGAAATTATCTAACCTATCAAATCCTTAGGAGGTTGGGCATGTAGAATCAGCCTCCACGCCCACTTTGAAAACACATAAAAAGAGACTGCTTAGGACAGATAGGACACACTCTTTCCACTCTTCAACTGATTCCTTGTGAAGCACTCTGCTGGAAGACTCCTGAATCCAGATAGATCCAGAGACCAGACTCTAGAACCAAGCTCCAGAATCCAGAACTTTGAAGCAAAGGCCTAATTCACAAGCTGAATCCTTCTCAGCAGGCCTTCAGAATCTTTTGCAACCTGATTCTAACCCCTAAACTTCCACGGGGCCTAACCAAACCATTCAACAGCCTTGCTGAGCTGTGTTGCTTCTATCTAAGAACCCTGTGCTAGAACCAAGATCCAGAGAAAGCAGAGCTGTATCCAGGACCCTCTTGATCCAGTCTAAGAGGCTGTGCAGACCACTGTGCAGTGCTGAAAGCAGACCCAGTGTCTGAGACCTGTCCGGTGGCGAGAGAACCACAGCCCAAAGCCTTGACCAGATCTTGATGGGGCCCATTTCCATTCCATTCCAAAACTAGGAGTGAGTATCTAGTCTAGAACTGTACAGAAACAATCTCTTAGTTTAAAGTAATCCTCTTCCATTAATTTCAACCTGTCCAGAACTGCATTATAGAATCCTGGGTTCATCCTGTTGATTCCGAAATCCGTAAAGCACCATCTGTCATTCTGAAATCTTGACTTTATTTCTGAAAATCTACCTTCACAAAAACATCTGTATCTTTTTAAAGCTAAGATCCTAAGCTTTCCAACAAACCCAAAACGACATTCCAATTCATTATAGTTTTTCCGTAATCGCGATTTACGCACACAGAAAAATTGCAGCGAATTGCAATTTAGCTCCATTTCACCACTTGTAAAAATAGCTGTCTCTTGCTTTCCACTTCTGAGTTTCGTTTTCAATCTGATAATCATTCATGAATCATTGCTAGTGTTGACCTGAACCAATCTAAAGTAACTATCACTTATCCTGAATATCCTTTGGTGACTTAAAATCAATTTAGCATATTTTTCCATCCATTGCAATCACATTCCCAAGCGTTTTGACCTGTGTTTTAAAATCATACCTGTTTTCTCTAAGCTTGCTGGGGGAACTGGAATTGAACTGCATTCTTGATTGTATTCCTGTAACCTGTGTGCCCTCATTTCCTTCTCTTCATATTGCATAGGGGGGGAGTGAGTAGTCACAGGGGAAAAAGTGATCATATTATCTTTTGTTGAAATCACATCAAGTTTATTTCTGTGTTGCATTTTTTCCCATTATTGCATTTCCTTGAATTAGATAAAGTATTCTCTGCTACAGTATCTTCCATATTCATACTCCTAAGTGATTAAAGAGAGTGTCAATTTTGTAATATTACCCATTGTTGATTACCGTCCATATTCATAAGTGTGCTATTCAGATATTATTTTGTTCATAAAAGTGTGATATATATATTGTTTAATACTTCAAATAAATCTTTAAATTTGCAAAACAAACCTTCTTGGCTAAGTGAGTTCAGGGGGATCCAAAGAGAGGGGCGTTATACAAGGGTTCATCATCCAGATTTAACGAACTTTGACATAACAATATATAAATAAGGGCTTCCATTGGGCATCCCATCCTGAGCATTGACTTAGTTGGATTGCTGGATTGAAGTCACTTACAGCCCCACCTGATTTCTGAAGTTTATAGCGAGGTATGGAGAGACAGTTAGCCTGGGCGGTTCTGAGTGGTCAGTTGGAATTGTGGTAGGCAAAACGGCAGGCCAGGTAGTTTGGCGCTAGGTGGGCAAGGCATTTGTGCATCAGAGCAAGTGTTTTTATTGAGACTCTTTGTGATACTGAAAGCCAACGTAAGCTCCATCTAGTGTCTGATATGTGCTGATTCCTAGGGATGTTTAACGCAGCTCTGATGGCGTTGTTCTGGGTGACCTGTAGCTTGTTAAGATTCCATTGATTCGTGCCTAGGTAGAGGGCATTACAGTAGTCAACCAAATTTCTGGCTAGTGTGGTACAATTGCCCTCGGTGAGGAAAGGTCAGCAGGCTGTGATGAACGTTCAGGTGTAGGCAGAAGCTGAAGATACTGCGTTTGTTTGTCTGGTGAGGGATAGGGTGGAGTCAAGATAGATACCTAGCGTTTTAGTATTGTTTGAGACTTTAATGGTATTCCCATCAATGACGAAGGATTTGAACGAGGGGTCTAGTCTGTAGAGTCTGTAATGAGAGCCAAGATTAGGAGCTCTGTCTTTTTGTCATTGAGACAGAGTTTATGTTGAGCCATCCAGGCTTGGATGACTTGGTAGATGGTATTTATGGCTAGTGTGTCAGCTGTGTGATCCCGGTAATGGGAATGAGTATCTCAGTGTCATCCACGTAGTTCATGTAGGTGACACCCAGATAATCCAAAATATCAAAAAGAGGTTTTGTAAACACATTGTAAAGTGTTGGGAAATGCACGATCCTTGGCGTACCCTGAAAGGAACTGGTGAGGGTTCAGCGGTCGGTAGTGGGGAGAGAAGACCCTCATGGATCTATTATCCATGAAGTAGCTGATCCATGAAGTAGCTTTATCTGAGAAGTGTGTAGCCAATTTGAGGTGTCGACAAATGTTTTGGTAGTTTACCAAGTCGAAAGCTGCTGATAAATCTAGTAGGAGTAGCAGGGCCAGCTTCCCCATGTCTCTCAGGTCTTCAGTTTGGGTTTTAAGTGAATAAGAGTGGTTTTCGGTTCCATGACGGGGTCCAAAACCTGATTGTCTGAGGCCCAAGAGTTTGTTGGATTCCAAGTAGTCTTGGATCTGCAGGTAGGCTGCTCGGTCTAGGATTTTAAGCAGGAAAGGCACAGTATTGATAGGCCTGTAATTGGTAGGTATGCTTGCGTCCAGTGTAGGCTTTTTAAGAAGGGGGATGACCCAAGCATCCTTAAGGTTATCTGGGACAATACCTGTGTTCAACAAGGAGTTTATGAAGTCGGTGATGAAGGGGGCTAGTTTTTATGATGCCTCCTTGATGATAGGAGCTGGGCATGAATCACCCTGGCTGTTGGAGGGTTTGAGATTGTTGATAATACTTTCCACCTGAGAGGTAGAGAGAGGCAAGAAGCTGAAAGGTTTATGGGTGTGTGTGCTAGGTATGGATCAGTCATGCAGGGAATTGCATTGAGGGTCAATCTGGAGGGAGATTTCTTTGTCATTGATTTTGGCTTGGAGTGTAGCTATTTTACCAAGGAGTCTTTTTGATTGTTGGCACACCAGGTGCTATCTTTGCTGCAAGTATCCAGAGGCGCTTGTGTGGATTCCAATTCTTTTAGAATCTTGAACAGCTCCTAGATGTTGGATTCTGCTTGTAGGATGTGCTTATTGTATGTGTCTCTTTTGGCCTGGAGGATGGTGTCTTTGTAGTTCAAGGAGGCTAGGGCGAGACTAGCTTTATTCATGTCAGTAGGATTACTTTTCCAGCAGGCTTTTAGGTTTCGTTTTTCTTTACATAGCACTCACAACTGCGGTGGAAACCAGGAGTTAAGGTGTGCCCGTGGTTTGGGTTTCCTGGATTTAATAGGTGCAATAAGGTCAAATGCTTTCAGCATAGTCTGATTAAACGTGTCCACCAGGACAGTCGGATCTGTGCATGAGGAGGAAAGTTTGTTGACAGATGGGAGGAGAAGTGAGTAGTACAAATGTTATTTGCAAGGATGTTAAAGGTAATCAGGTGGTGATCAGTCCAGGCACACGGTTGGTTGGACTCAATGTTGATGTTGCAATTTAAATCAACTAGCCAATCAAGTGTTCTGCCCTTGATGTGTGTAGGTTCCCTGATGCGCTGAGTGGAGCCGAGGCTAGGTAGTGAGTTAGTGATATCCAAAACTGTGGCGTCATTAGGATCTTGGAAGCCAAGGTTAAAGTTGCCTAATAAAATAATTTGCGATTTAGTCTTGGTAAGCAAGGATGTAGGAGATGTCTTCAGCAAATGTATAGACCTATAGATAAGACCTATATATGGGAGACCTATAGATAAGGTGTAGTCTGATAGTTTGGTTGGGAGACGTGGCTAGTTTCACTGATAGTAGCTTGGGATATGTTGGTTCCGAGTGACTCGGAGGCTAATAGAGTTTTTGTGTATGAAGGCAATGCCACCTCCTTTGCTTTGACTGGTGTTGCGGTCGCTTCTGATGATGGAATATCCTGTGGGGATGGCCAGTGATGATAGTGGTCCTAGGCTGCATCAAGCCACGTTTCCGTAATGGCGATGAAGTCAAGGTCAAGTGTTGTTTACTGATCGGCGATGTCGAACGCATGAGCAGGAAGTGACCTGGCATTGATCAGAGCTCCCTTGATCATGGTTTTTTGAGGGGTGTGGATACTAGTATTAGGTTTGATGTTCTTGGTGCTAGGGGATAATGGGGTGGTACGGGTAGTTGCCGTATGCAATGTGGCGTTACGATGAGTGTTGATGCAGGTGTGGTGCTGGGTGGCACAGGAGAATCTGAGGTTCCTTGTATGTACGGTATATGGTTGGTTGGGGGTAGGTTTGGTGGCAAAGTGTTATAGCCAGAGGGCTCATGAATTGAGGTAAGGGTTGAAGTTTGGTGGTGTGAAGGCAAGTGCAGGGTTGGAGCAGGGCTGCGAGATAGTAGGCATGGCAGAAATGTGAGATTGTCCTCTCAGGTTAGGGGGCATGTTGTGCCCTAGGTAAGTGGCACATGGTAGCAATATGGAAGTGAGTGTCTCGGTTAGTGTAAATTCTGTAAGCAGAGCACTGGGGTATATGGTGAGTATCCAGGTCAAAGATACTCACTTAAGAATAAGGCGAGGTCAATAGCACAGTGTAGCGTATGCTGCCAGTACATAGTGGCGTACGTTAAAGATACAGGGCAAGAAGGGTGGCAGTGCGAGTATGTCAAAATGTCAGGGGTACCTAAGGTAAGACTAGTCACTGCTAGGCAAGGTGACTTACATAAAGTACACCATGGGAAAGTGTAGGTGGTCCCGGCAGTCTGGGTGAAAGAGCAAACGGTACATATTTGATAGGCAGTGCATTACAAAGTACGGCCAGGACTGTGTGTACTGCTAGGCATCAAGTCTGAAAGCAACGACAATGGGTCCAATGGGTACAGTGGGTAAGATCGGTAATGCAGCACAGAATACAACCAGGGTAATGTGTAACGTTAGGCAGCAAATCTGAATGCATGAACAAAGGCTACAGGTAAAATAAGCAGTGCGATACCGTGTGCAGCCGGGCAATGCGTAATGCTGGGCAGCAAGTCTGAGTGCAAGAGCTGTAGGTACAAGTAAGTAGGCAGTGCAATGCCGCGTGCAACCAGGGCAGTACAAAACGCTAGGCAGCAAATTCTGGGTACAAGGACAATGGGTACAAGTAAGCAGTGTGATAACACATGCAACCAGGGCAGTACGAAGCGGTAGGCAACAAGTCTAAATGCAAAAACACTGAGTACAGGTACAATAGGCAATGAAAAATAGAGTTCAGTCCCGGCAAAGTGTAACGATAGGGTACAGGTACAATAGGCAATGCAAAATAGAGCCTTTGAGCTTCTCTGTTGTTGGCTGACGACGTACTCTTACACTTATGACCCACATATAAATGCCCCTTTGATGCTAGAGGTATTGGATAACTATGCGCGGTTCCCGGCAATATGGTTCAGCAGACAAAAGTTCAGTGCTTTTCGGTTGGCGAGACTAAGGGAGGTGAATGTTCTGAACCTACCAGAGGTGGGAATACGCTGGCAACCAGACAGGTTCAGGTACTTGGGAGTCAACATCAACCATAACCCAGAGCTCACCCACGAACGCAACACGGCGGTTGTAATAAAGGGCCTACGTAGCTGGATGAAGTTCTGGTCCAAACTACCACTATCGATGATGGGTAGAGCAGCCATCACCAAGATGATCATATTACCAAGGTTTCTGTACCATTTCCAAAATGTTTGCTACTACATAAGGCCAGCATTTTTTAGAAAACTTGATACACTGCTCAGGGAATTCTTATGGGGCCCGACCCGCCACAGAATATCACTAGCCTCACTGACATTGCCATACAAAGGGGGGTGTATACAACTACCTGATTTAGAAAGATACTACCTGGCGGCACAACTTAGTCCTGTAACCAAATGGTTGTCAGACGAGACCACGCGTTAGCAAGAGTACCTTTCAAGACCGGAAGCTCATTAGGGAATCCAATAGCTCATTAGGGAATTCCAATAGCAGGTAGCAGATAGCAGATAGGATGGCAATTTCGCCGTTCCGCTCTGGAATTCAATAAAAAAACTTGAAGGCTCAAAAACAACAAGCCCACAAACACCTTCAGCGCAAATAAATTAGCCGCCAGTTTAGTAAAAATGTATTTTGTACGTTTTGTACGTTTACCGATATTTATCGATATTCAGAACTCACGGCCTTGCGAGACACATGTCACGTGTCTAGCAAGGACATGGAGGCAGTATAGCAGTAAAATCTGATTGCACTACAAGGCCTACTACTAGGCGCCCTGCTCCAGAACAGCAAGTCAACAGGCAGGCAGGCAGCAGTAGGCATCTGCACAGCCAGTGGCAGGCTTCTGCTGCTTTTGGCCCCCAACGCAGCAAACACTAGGGCAAGGGCAGGGGGTATGACAAAAAAGAAGCCGCCGACTCCTGCTCCCGCTCCTCGAACACCAGCCTGCTTTCCCTGGAATTAGAAGAAAGCACCGAACACAACCAACTTCAAGCCGCACTTTAGCATTGTAGCAAAACACAACGTTCACACAGCCGCTTCCGACGTCCTTTGAATTCCACTATACAATTTCAACACAGTGACAGTAGTCCCCATACATGAGACTTAGAGAATAACACAGTGACAGCAGTCCCCATACATGAGACTTAGAGAATAACACAGTGACAGTAGTCCCCAGACATGAGACTTAGAGAATAACACAGTGACAGTAGTCCCCATACACGAGACTTAGAGAATAACACAGTGACAGTAGTCCCCAGACATGAGACTTAGAGAATAACACAGTGACAGTAGTCCCCATACACGAGACTTAGAGAATAACACAGTGACAGTAGTCCCCATACATGAGACTTAGAGAATAACACAGTGACAGTAGTCCCCATACATGAGACTTAGAGAATAACACAGTGACAGTAGTCCCCATACACGAGACTTAGAGAATAACACAGTGACAGTAGTCCCCATACATGAGACTTAGAGAATAACACAGTGACAGTAGTCCCCATACATGAGACTTAGAGAATAACACAGTGACAGTAGTCCCCATACATGAGACTTAGAGAATAACACAGTGACAGTAGTCCCCATACACGAGACTTAGAGAATAACACAGTGACAGTAGTCCCCATACATGAGACTTAGAGAATAACACAGTGACAGTAGTCCACACATATGAGCCAAAAAGAATAACATAGTGACAGCAGTCCCCTTATAAGAGACATGGAGAAGAACAGTGTAACTAGTACCCAACTATGAGGCATGGAGAATAACACAGTCACAATAGTCCCCATACATGAGGCATAGTAATTAGCACAGTGACATAGTCCCTTCTACTGATTCACACAGTTCCACCTTCACGGGACAGTTCATATAACAGTGTTTCAAAATCTGCAAGTGTTCTTTCTTGTTCAGAATTGACAATCGCTCCTTGTGTGATACAACAGCCTCTTGCTTTATCGTCCATACCAATAATATCAATAACCAGGAGAATGACTCCCTTCTCCTTGTGCACATGGCCTTTCTGTAGCAGTTCTAATGAGCTGTTTCAATTCCTTCAGGCTTTTCTCATAGCATTCTTTTTAGCTTCGGTATCAACAATGACAATGACCAGGAGAAGGGCTCCCTTCTCTTGGTGCAACTGGGCCTCCCATGACAGTCTTGATTAGCTCTTGAATTTCTCCCCAAGCTTCTCTCACCACCTTAGTCAATATAGTACAATTCTTCTTTCCCTGCAAGATATAAAAGGGATGGATTTCCTCTTCTATAATGTCCTGAGTATAATCACTGATTTGATTTACATCTACCTTGAGACGAGGGAGATTACTTCTGAGGCTTCTTTTGCGTAACACTCTTTGCCTGCACTTGGTACGAAGACGAGGGCGATTGCTCCCAATGACTTGCCCAACCTCTTCACTCTTGGCGTTAGTACTGAGACAAGGGAGAGAACTCCTGATGTTATGCTCACTCTTGGGGTTATCACTAAGACAAGGGAAATCAGGCCTGATGCTTTGCCCAACCTTCTCACTCTTGAGCTTAGCACTGAGACGAGGGAGATTACTCCCAAAGCTTTCCCAACCTTCTCACACTTCATGCACTCCCCCAAGCCCATACTGGGTCTTTTGTAACTCCTGTCAGCTGGTTGCGAGTCGGAGCACCTGACCAGTTCTTCATGGGGTCCTGGGTTTTGATGTTACCAGCGAATACGTGTCTCGCTTCCTTCTCAGATCCTGATGGCTTGGTTCTCCACTTCTTCAGGGTAGCCCGTGTCCACACTGTTGCTAGACCACACAGCCCACCTCCTCAAGCCAAGTCATGCCACCATCTCCCCTTTTCCAGCTTCCTCTCTGGCCAAAAACCATCAGCCTACTGAGAACTCTTGCAGTCTCCACTGAGCCGTCTTATACAGGCATTCGTCTGCTTGTTTTCAGCAGTCTCCTCGCCCGGTTTGAAACTCCTGGGTTTGCCAGGCCTCAGCCGTGCGGTAATCGGGCTCAACAACTTTCTATAGACCTTTGTTTCTTTTATTGGCCGACAGCTGGGTCCTCCCCAGCGGGGTGCTACAGTCCTTCTGCAGTGTTTTTGTTGCACTCTTATTGCCTCCTCGGGTCACATCTTTCCAGTACTCCCTATCTCTCTGCAAGGAGTAGTCTGTATAACTCCTTCCATCTTTTTTTACAGAATATTCCGGGAAGATGTAATAGTAGATTTTATAGGAAGAAGGTTAGGGACACTACAATAGTATACAGTAGTGCTACTAGATGGATTCTCAAGGGACAATGGAGGTTTAAGGGTTAGAGGGTAAGGCGGTTCCGTCATAGAATGAGAATCCTTGTCCCCATGAGGGGAGTCTCTCCCTGTGAGATCCTCTCACTTTTTACCACCCCTAGGGGGAATATCGGGTAGTGGCCCACCTCCCCAGCCTCACAGGCAAGGGCTCCCACCTGGAGAGAAGTGACACGAGTGACAAGTCCATGATTCATCTCAGGTGCTAGTGTGTAAAGTCCAACACTGCCACTCACCCTTTACCTCTGCATACTTTTCCTTGAAAGTATTGTGTGTGCCAAACAGTACTCCATTAGTGGAGCCAGGGGGTAGGGTAGCAGGGGGTTGGCTGCCTTCCCTGTCTCCTCACACCCCCAGGCCTCCCACAGGGATGGTGCTCTGACTGAGAGTCAACCCAGATATACAAAAAAATAAAGAACCCTGTGAGTGTCATGCAATGCGTGTAGTGCAGCGCACCACTCACAGGACTTTTATTTTTATTTCACCAGGCTGGTGCTCAATCGCCACCAGCCCTGGTGACGTTAAAAAAACCTGGCTCCAATGTGCACCACTCACAGAGTTGACATGACAACCACACTAGCATGGTTGCATGTGCGGTGGTAGCACGCCCCAGGGATTCAGTCCTTCTGTGGCCCGGCGGTGCTGTGCACCCATTTATATCCAGTGTGCAGCTGCCTGACCCATTCCCCTGTCGAACTAAGGTAAATGTATGTAAATGTTCTATGGTATGTGTGCCAAGGGATTGACAGTGACCAACCATACATTTTGCATGATTGGTCACTGTAAATCCCTTGCACCCTTGTAAATCCCTTGCGGGCATAAATAGGTTGTGTCATCAACTTCATGCATGTGATTTACAGTGACCATTACTGGCAAAGGTATTGCTTTTAATCATAGGAAAACAGATTAGAAGATCTCCAGAAGAAGCACAGGTTGTCCGAAACTGTCATAAATCACCAATGTATCAATTGAAAAGGATACGGTAACCAAAAAAGGATACAATTGGTAGGGCTCTTCTGGATCCTTTTTCACACGACTTGATTGTAGGTAAGTCAAGTTAGACCTTCCAAATGATACAACTCTCTGACTGATGAAACAGGCAGAGAGATGGATCACTGGCATAGGATACACGCAGCCCAGGACAGCCACGCTTGAAGACAACGTCCGCGTGGAGATTTGGCATGCGAACAGGATACACGCAGCCCAGGACAGCCGCGCTTGCAGACAGCCTCCGCGTGGAGATTTGGCACGCGAACAGGATACAGGCAGCTCAGGACAGCTGCGCTTGGAGACAGCGTCCGTGTGAAGATTTGGCACGCGAACAGGAAACACGTAGCCCAGGACAGCCGCACTTGGAGACAGCGTCCGTGTGGAGATTTGGCACGCAAACAGGATACAGGCAGCTCAGGACAGCCGTGCTCGGAGACAGCGTCCGCGTGGAGATTTGGCACGCGAACAGGATACACGCAGCCCAGGACAGCTGCGCTTGGAGACAGCGTCCGCGTGGAGATTTGGCACGCAAACAGGATACACGGAGCTCAGGACAGCCGTGCTTGGAGATGGTGTCCGCGTGGAGATTTGGCACGCGAACAGGATACACGGCTCCAGGAATTAGCGTGTGGAGGAAAACACGCTACAAAAGGCCAAAGAAGTTGCTGAAGGGAATGCGAGGACGCAGGTCCGGAGTTCAGCTACAAAACGCCAAAAATGAATTAATCAGAAGCAGCGATTGACGTTTCCACGTTGCTTAAGTACGTACTGCTGTGACACATGTGACGGAACTAAGTCACGTGAATTTAACGACGTGAAAGATGCAGACGTCGTTTTCCTGGCAATGCATCGAACAACCTCCATTTCGAATAGAACGGTCTAGCAGTTCTATGGGCGTAACTCATTTTGTATGGAGAGGTTGTTCCCGGTCCAGAGATATGTCCAGCAGGCATGAGAGTGCCACCCCCCAAAGGAGCAACCTCTCCCCTTTTCGAGTGTAATCGCCTTAATAAAGCAGGAGCATGAATGTTAGACAGAGGTTCCCAGGATCTATCCTCGGGACCATAGCCTTTCCAATCCACCAGATAATCCCAGACCGTAGCCTCATGTCCAGTATGTCCTGTACCTCATATTCGTCTGAACCTTTCATAGAAATAGCAACAGGCCGTATAGGCAATCTAGTAGCATCAGAGCATGGTTTGATGAGTGACACGTGGAATAAAGGATGCACTCGCCACCGTTGTGGCAATGCCAGACGGACAGCAGCCAGATTTATAACGTGGAGCACTTCATATGGCCCGATGTATTTAGGCAACAATTTCTTTTTTCCGGGTATCCTCAAGTTTTTTGTGGACAGCCATACCTTCATACCTGCTTTGTAGACAGGTGCAGGGTTTCTTTGAGCACCGGCATAGGTCTTATCTCGTTTTTTAGCTTGCTCCAATTGCTGCTTAACTTTCTTCTGTAGACTCTTAAGATCTCTAAAATTGCGTCCTGCTGCAGGAGTATCCAAAGACAAACTGGAATCCAAAGGAATGGATCGGGGGTGTTGCCCATACAGAGCATAGAAAGGCGAAGTACCTATGGCACTATGGTAGGAATTATTATAGGCAAACTCTGCTGCCGGCAGGACTTTGAGTCAATCTGACTGAAACTGCAGGCCCAAACATCGCAGATATTGTTCCATAGTGCTATTGACTCTCTCAGTCTGTCCATCCGTTTGAGGGTGATAAGCACTAGACAACCTGTCATCAATTAGTAATGCTGAATTTAGTGCTCTCCAAAAACGTGACGCAAATTGTGAGCCCCTGTCAGTGATTATCACTGAAGGTAGACCAAAAAACCGGAATATATACCGGATGAATAAATCAGCCAGACCAGCAGCTGTTGGTAACCCAATACAGGGGATAAAAAGCACCAATTTTGTAAAGTAGTCCACCACAACCCATATGGTATCGTAGCCATTATTTCTTGGAAGTTCTACCACAAAATCCATTGATATCATGTCCCATGGTTTTTGAGGAACAGGTAGGGACTGGAGTAAACCCACTGGTTTGCCAGGAGTGTTCTTGCTTTGAATGCATACAGAACCTGTTGAAACATAATTTATAACATCTTGTGTTATGGACGGCCACCAACACCATCTTTTAAGCAACTCTAGGGTCTTCTTCTGTCCAGGAGGGGCTGCAATCAAAGAATCATGACAACAACTGAGGGCCTTGTTCCGAGTGGTACCAGTTGGTAGATAGAGTACTCCTTGTTTGAAAGACAAACCATTGTATATATCAAGATCCAATTCATGATTCAATTGTGGATTTAGTTTCACCCACTCCTGTAACTTGTTTTTTAGGGAAGGTTGTGCAGAACAACTACATATCACGTGATCTGCCAACAACTTATTTTGCACCGATGGTTCTTCCTTCACCTCTTCACCGATGCGAGACAAAGCATCCGTCTTGACATGTTGTCTGGCAGGGCGATAAGTAATCTGGAAATTGTATTGAGCAAAAAAGACATGCCATCTGGCCTGTCTAGCTGTAAGACATTTCATAGTTTTGAATGCCTGAAGATTTCTATGATCCGAGTACACCAGCACCTGATGTTTGGCCCCAAGAAGATGATGTCGCCATTCTCGGAAAGCATCCTTGATTGCAAGTAATTCCCGCTCAGTGACAGTATAGTTCTATTCGTATGAGGTAAGCTTACGTGAGAAGAAAGCAACTGGATGCTCCTCCTTGGTTTCTGCACACACTTGCGAAAGTACAGCTCCTGTAGCGACACTGGAAGTATCTGCTTCAACGATAAACTGACAATCTGGATCAGGATGTTGAAGTACAGGTGCAGTGGTAAATGCTTCCTTTAACATCTCAAAAGATGCTTGGGCATTCTGGTTCCAACAGAATGGAACTTTGGAACTAGTTAAAGCTGTCAAGCTGTCAATGGGGCCACTGTTTTGGGCAAAGAATGCATAAATCTGCGATAGAAATTTGCAAAACCTAGGAATGACTGTAATGACTTGACATTGTGTGGAATGGGCCAATTCAATATGGCCTTCACTTTGGAACGACTCATTCAAACACCTTGATTGATAATGTTGTAACCCAGAAATTCCACTTCTTGTGTATGAGAGACACATTTCTCGGCTTTAACAAAAAGCTTGTTCTCTCTCAGTCTTTGTAAGACAGCTAACACGTGTTTAACATGTTCTGGAAAAGACGATGAATATATCAAAATGTTATCCAAGTAAATCACCACGAAATGGTCCATCATATCTCTGAAGATATCGTTCATGAAGAACTGAAATGTGGCGGGAGCGTTACAAAGACCTAAAGGCATCACTAAATATTCATAAAGGCTGTACCGCGTCTTAAAAGCGGTCTTCCATTCATCTCCTTCACGAATGCGAACCAGATTGTAAGCACCGCGCAAGTCCAATTTAGAGAAGTACTTGGAAGTTCCTAATTGATCTAACAGAACATTTATCAGTGGTAAAGGGTACTGATTCTTTATGGTGATGTCTTTAAGAGCCCTGTAATCAATCCAAGGCCTTAGATCTCCTTCTTTCTTCGGAACAAAGAATAAAGGAGAGGCAGCAGGCGATTGAGAGGGCCGTATAAATCCCATATCAAGACCTTTATCGATGTATTCTTTCAAGACAACATCTTCTTGGGGAGTTAAAGAATAGACTCGACCAGTAGGGATTTTAGCTCCAGGAATTAGTTCAATGGGACAATCATACGGCCTATGTGGAGGCAGCTGCCTGGCCTTTGTCAAACACATCAGCAACATCTGTATATTCACTTGGTATATGTGTACCACTCTGATGTACCACACTAATAGTGGAAATTCCCTCCATAGAGGCCAAAATATGTGATTTATTTGACACCTCCTGACTGGTAAAGCAATGTTCATTGCAAAAAACGGAAGGATATTGGATCAATCCCGTAA
This sequence comes from Ambystoma mexicanum, assembly GCF_040938575.1. Lineage (NCBI taxonomy): Eukaryota > Metazoa > Chordata > Amphibia > Caudata > Ambystomatidae > Ambystoma > Ambystoma mexicanum. The sequence continues at coordinate 1,300,883,737 of NC_090926.1, read as the reverse complement.
CCCAGTCAATGGCGGGATTATGAAGAGTCAACCAAGTAAGTCCAAGTAATATTTTGTACTGAGGAGCCGCAATAACATCGAAGACTATTTCCTCCGAATTACCATTTACTAAAGTCATCTGAATAGGTACAGTCTCCTGAGTTACCATACCGGAAATCAAGACCGATCCATGCACAGTATTAACAGTTTCAGGTTTGTTCTTGTCTACAAGGGGTATAGAACATTTCTTGGCATATGTGATATCGATGTAATTATTAGTGGCTCCAGAATCAACCATAGCCTTGGAAACCAATTCTTGATCATTAAAACGTAAAGTCATCTCAACAGCTATAGGTGCGTGCGCTGGAAATGTAATGGAGTCCGATGTAACACTCGACACAGGGACTCCTGCTACTGTCGAGTTTTGGCGTTTCCCGAAGGCTTAACTGGTTTTTTAGGACATGCCGCCAGTAAATGCTCAGATGAACCGCAATACATACATAAATTGTTTTTTCTTCGGTTCTCTCTTTCTGCTCTAGACAACTGGCCTCTCACCGCACCAATTTGCATTGGTTCAGGATCATTCGAAGAAGCGGCCGGTGTCTCAGAAGGAACCGGTGCATGCAGGAAAGGTTTTCTCTCTCCTTTGCGAGAATTTCTTCGGGCATCAATTTGTAGAATCAAATCAAGAAATTCTGAGAAACCTGTAGGAACCACTGGGACCGTGGACAAGGCATCTTTGAGTTCTTCTGAAAGACCCTTGTAGAAAACAGCCGTCTTCTTGTCTTCAGGCCATTGGGTTTCGGCTGTAAATTGGTTGAATCGGGTGATGTAAGCCAACAGAGGTTGACTGCCTTGTTGTAAATTCAGCAACTCCAGATCTGTGGCTTGAGTAGCGTAGCGCATATCAAAGACTTTACTCATAGCAGCCAGAAGATCATCGCAATCGTACAACAAGGGGCTATTTGATTCCAATAAAGGATTAGCCCAAGCAGCCGCCGTACCCCCCAAATGGGAAAGTACGAATGCTGCTTTAGTAGTTAGGTCGGGAATCGAATTAGGCCGGCAAAGGAAATGAAGTTGGCACTGATTAACAAAAGTTCTATAGGTTTTAGGATCACATGTGAACCTTTCCGGGGGAGCCAAGGGAAACTGTGTTGGCATAACCACTTTAAGAGTTTCCTGTGATAATGATGGTGCCGTAGTCCCAGATCCAGATGCAGTGGCTACTGGAACCTGCGCTCCCTGAGGAGTGGCATGCATGGCATCTTGCATAACATCCATTCGATACCGTAGCATGTCCTGTGCCGTAATCATTTCATTTCTCAAGTCGGTGATTAACTGAGTCAAAACAGTTAAAGGATCCGTACCCTCCATGGCTTCTGATTATGTCATAAATCACCAATTGAAAAGGATACGGTAACCAAAAAAGGATACAGTTGGTAGGGCTCTTCCGGATCCTTTTTCACACGACTTGATTGTAGGTAAGTCAAATTAGACCTTCCAAATGATACAACTCTCTGACTGATGAAACAGGCAGAGAGATGGATCACTGGAAAGGGCGTGGGTATTGTATCAGAAGTACGCCTAGGATAGATAAAGTATCATAAGAAAGTGTCCCAAACTCAACTCACTATGATAGCACAGTATTAGCATTAATTCAAAACACTGACCTTATGGCACAAACTGAAGTATTCAATGAAAGACTCTTGAAGAAAACCAGGAGTTGAACCAACGACAAAGGAGGGGAAGATTAGTAAGGGAGACTTATCCCGAACGGCACGAGGCTCACGCTAGATACCGGGTTGGTGCACCACAGGATAGCGTCCAAAGTACTGTGCACAATCACCTTCCAATAGTTCATGAAATACTTCCTTCCCACGAAGAACCAAAAATAGAAATTCACCTGTTAACTATCACAGGTACCAAAGGTTCAAAGTAGTTCAGAAAGCCACGTGCAGGGTTGCACGCGACAGCGTACACGCAGCCGGGACAGCCGCGCTTGGAGACAGCGTTTCCATGTGGAGATTTGGCACGCAAACAGGATACACGCAGCCCTGGACAGCCGTGCTTGAAAACAGTGTCCGCGTGTGGAGATTTGGCACGCGAACATGATACACGCAGTCCAGGACAGCCGGGCTTGAAGACAGCATCCGCGTGGAGATTTGGCACGCGAACAGGATACACGCAGCCCAGGACAGCCGCGCTTGAAGACAGCGTCCACGTGGAGATTTGGCACGCAAACAGGATACATGCAGCCCAGGACAGCCGCGCTTGCAGACAGTGTCCGCGTGGAGATTTGGCATGCGAACAGGATACACGCAGCCCAGAATAGCCGCGTTTGGAGACAGCGTCCACGTGGAGATTTGGCACGCGAACAGGATACACGCAGCTCAGGACAGCCGCGCTTGGAGACAGCGTCCGCGTGGAGATTTGGCACGCAAACAGGATACACGTAGCCCAGGACAGCCGCGCTTGGAGACAGCGTCCGCGTGGAGATTTGGCACGTGAACAGGATACACGGCTCCAGGAATTAGCGTGTGGAGGAAAACACGCTACAAAAGGCCAAAGAAGTTGCTGAAGGGAATGCGAGGATGCAGGTCCGGAGTTCAGCTACAAAACGGCAAAAATGAATTAATCAGAAGCAGCGATCAGCGTTTCCACGCTGCTTAAGTACGTACTGCCGTGACACACGTGACGGAACTAAGTCACTTGAATTTAACGACGTGAAAAATGCAGACGTCCATTTCGAATAGAACGGTCTAGCGGTTCTATGGGCGTAACTCATTTTGTATGGAGAGGTTGTTCCCGGTCCAGAGATATGCCCAGCAGGCATGACAGAAATGCGTTGAGAAAAGTTGGGATTTTGATATACCAACAACTAAGACATGGCAATAATCTTAATGATCTTATGCAACTGATGGAAAATGTTTAATGATCACGAAACTGCAAGATAGGACCTAATGGACATTTATGAGATATATGGAATTAAATTGGTTTGTAACAATAGAGGTATTTTTATGTTTATGAGATTGTAATGAATTGTAAATACTGAACACTAGAAGGGATGTTAATTCTATAAACACATGGAATACATGAAAAAATGTATCAATAAAATATATTGTTGAAATTGATATTTGTGAATTTCATATGTTTCTATAATTTGAGAAAATTGGTAAGGAAGGGGCGACCCCAATCAGAGCGAGTCCCAGCTTCCCATAAAGTTCATGGGAGTTTTCTGATGCTTGGCTATATCAACTGTTCCGCCCTCGTCAGCGGAATATACTGAGATACACCAGAAATACGAGTTACAGTAGGCGAGAATAAGTTAAACTAGCAAAGATATTGTGAATTTTAGTGCCCCCACATCTAATTATCAGCTTTTGATGGGTGGCTAATAGTTAGGGGAGCACTGTGGTATCGAATGATGTCTTTTAAAAAAATAGATGCACTGACCACTAATAGAGCTGAGACATTACGGTTTTCACATTAAGACGCTTCACATATTTTGGGATTAATTAGGGTAAATGAGAAGGATCTGGCAAATGCTCATAAACCAGATACTTTGATAAGAGAATTAGAACAGCTGATTGGAACAGAGATCAACCTCAAGCTACACGCTTCAACATTAGCACAGTACCACAAGTCTCAAAGAATACAGAGAGGCCTAAGTATACTACTACAACCTACTTGGTAGTGTAGAGATAGTCGTACATTTATAGAAAGGTGGTGCCAGATTTTAAATAAATGCTCACTTCATCTGATTTAACTTAGTATTGAAGAACTGGCAAATTCATTACAAAATATTGATAATGAGATTAGCTTATTGAAAGAAAGTATTTAGACACTTCTATCCCAGAAACAGCTAAAAGACAATATGAGACATAAAGCAAACATTGGAGGGCTATCCGAGAGAGAGGGAATCTAAACATTTCAAAGGGACACACTTGATTACAAACTAGATATAGTATATTCATAGCAAGTATATTTCAACAGGAGGGGAGTCAGAGGTATCAGAAAAGACCGTTGTCAGGTGGGAGAGAAGGTGAAGCAAGCAGTTCATCATCAAATACTCCCAGTGTGGAAGAAAGTGTGGAAGCATTAACTGGTGAAGGGGAAGAGACGGTGGAGGAAAGGGAAGAGGGGAACAAACAGACGTAGGATGAACTAGAAGAGTCAGTGAGAGACAGCTATCAAGAACAAAGACGAGATGATAGAAGACGAAGAAATCTATTAAGAAAGGGACACGATCATTCACTGAAAGCCTAGTGGTTAACGTATCTGACTTTGAATTTACTGATTTTGAAAAACTCTTAACTTACGTGAAGGTTTAGTTTTATCTTTTGTCCCACACAATTCGAGTAACCTTTTAAAGGAAGAGATTGCCTTCTTCCAATTAGTGAGAAAATAAACCTTAAGATACTGTTTGATAGTATATAATCACAGAGTAAAGGAGTGAAATTAGTTGCTGCAGAGTTTGTGTAAATTAAACCAAAGAGTACCTTTTAGCCATCAGTAAATAATGTCGCGCTAGAGTGGTTGAAATGAACAGTACTTAAAGAATTGGGGAAGATTAACTACAAACATAAGCAAAGTGTGAATTTCACTCTGAGAGGAGAGCGATATTTATTTATTTATGTGTTCATTTGTAAAGTGCACCTAACCCTATGGTATCTGGGCGCATTGCATGGGTTACATTAGATATTTCAAGTTAGACAATTACAATTCAGTGGATAACAGTTATTACCGGCAGAACAACATGATAGGTTACAGACACTTATGACGTTAATCACGGTTAGTGAGACTTTATGGCCTTTCTTGTGTAAAGAGCCATGTTTTTACATTCTTCTTAAAGCTCCACAAGACGGTTCTGCTCTTAGAGCTAAAGGCATAGAGTTCCATAGTTTAGCAGCTAAAACAGGAAAGCTATTACCCCCTGCTTTTTGTAGCGTAAATCTGGGAACTTTAAGGCAATGTGTGTGTGAGGACCATGTGAGTCGGTCAGATTGATTACTTGTAAATTTACAAGCAAGGTATTTAGGAGCTGAGTTAGAAAGACATTTATGAGTCAGTGCTAGGGTTTAAAATGCAAGTCTGTCTTGGACTGGCAGCCAGTGGGCATTACGTCTTGCTGCTGGTATGCAGTGGGTTCTCAGGATATTGAGGGCAGTTCTCAATGCATTATTTTGTTTTACGTTACGTTTCTTAGTCCCTATGTATAGAGCATTACAGTAACCTAGCTTGGTAAGTATAAGGGCTCTTGCTAGTGTTGTGCAGCTTTCTGTGGTTAGGAACGGTCTGCATGCATTGATCAGTTTGCACGTATAAGCTGTAGCAGAGGCTGTTGATGATTAACAATGGGCATTCCTAGATATGGGTGTACATCCAGAACCTCCAGACCTTCATTATAGATCTTCCAAACAAGATCATTGTGGTTAGCATAAGCAACCCATGCTTACAGCCGCTTCTGAAGGCCAATAGCAGTCTTGTCCATTATAACGTTGTCGTCCGCATATGAAAGCCATCTTAGACCAACATCACCTATTTTAGGGGAAGAACAATTAAGACCTGACAGACTAAGATCCACATCTGCCACAGACAAGTTTTACAGAACAAGGGACATCACACTTCCCCGTTTTAAACCTTTGTTAGTTTCGACCGGGGCAGTAAGAGATCCTTTTCTGTCCACCTAAACAGTCACCGTTGTCGCAGTATTCATTGCCCTAATAAAGTATAAATACCCCATTTCAGCAGCTTTACCCAAAGTCTTTCATGATTAACACAATCAAATGTCCCGCTATAGTCTATAAAACACAAAGGTTACTCTCGGGCCGTCTTAAAGTATCGCAGATGATGTAATTCAATGTGAATATATATTATTTATAGTGCTATGCCAGTATGCTGGTAGGAAATAATATTCTGGTCCTTGTCCATTTATTAATAATCTTCAGTAGTAAGGTACTAAACATGAACCTTCTATAGTTGGATGCCACAGATCGGAAAATAGGAATCAGAATCGACTTCCTCCAACTTTCAGGTATAGCACCACTTTCCCATATTGATGTAGATCATTTAAATAGCAGAATAGCCCACTTCCTAGAATTCCGTTTCATCACGACATTTGCAAGACCATCAGGTCCTGGTCCCTGGATGCTTTGAACTTCCGGATTGCCACCCCAGTCATCAATATCAAAAGGAAAGGTTCCCAAACCCCCGCCCTGGTGTAACACTTATCTAGATATAGATTCTGCACGCTTATCAAAATAACGCCTATTAACATATCCAATCCATTCATCAATATTCATACCGTTCACTCCTTTGTAACTATCATCGACCAAGTATTGCCTATATAAATACCAACCACGTCAAGCGTCATTAGCATGCAATATTTTAAAAATCATTTTCCAATTTGAGTTATTAATATCAGTTTGTTAAAAGAGCAACCAATTCCTAAATTGAGTGCCTATGTTAGTCCTTACACTCTTTTTTCCAAATCGCTCATAGTTTGATTACGATTTATCTTACGAATATTTTCCTTCAGCCATTTTCTCCTTTTATAAATAATGCAATTATTTGTATTCTTATGTTTTTTACCCAAATGTAACGTAACCTGTCATTTAGGTCAGGGCTCAAGAATGGACTCCAACATCCTGCAAATCTCACTACTAGTCAAGGTAGCAAGACACGGTTTGCATTAGCTCCCCACCCGTCTGGCGGTATAACCGCCGGATCACGGGTTGGGCACTAAACGTTACTCCCCATTCCCCATTGATATGATATGGCATTTATAATGCGCCTGTACACATGTGTTTCTAGGCGCGACAAGACAAGAGGGGTGAACAGAGGGAGGACAAAACAACGCTTTTACTAGGCCTTGTGTCATTCAGAACACGCAAGTGTCCAGCTTCCCAACCTTGGCATCACAACTCTGGAATTCCATCCCACTGGATATTAAATCCACACCTACTTTCCAACCTTTCAGAACCAAGGTCATTTCCTGGTTAACCAACAAATAACTGTCCTACCACATATGTATGCACTCCGAATGTCCAATTTTATGTATATTGTTTGAATACTATTATCTATGCCCTATCAACACTGTACTATTGTCTTTTACCTGTAACCTGATGTTCAAAGCGCATATATACCCCCGGGTCAAGAGCGCTATATAAATAAATAAACAAACAAACAAACAAGTGCGGGCAAGTGGATGGGAAGAAATGCCAAGGGGTTGGGGTACGGAGAAGTGCAGGTAATCAAAAAGTGTAGCCAGCAGGTGGCTCAGTGCAGGTGAAAGAAAGTTCACCCAACGGGTGGCTCTTAAGCGCAAAGAGGGGGTCTGTAGGATTACAGATACAGACCACAAGTGCTGGGGGAGCCAAGAGGCAGTGCAAGGTGCAACTGGACATGCAGGCTTCTGGGACGAAGTTCAGAGGGTGGCCAGGTGACCAGTGCGTGGACCAGAAGGGTCATCAGCATGGGAGAGGAAGAGAGAAGGCGGAAGCAAAGAGGAAGGTCTCGAATTGCTTCCGGAACCGGAGTTGGTTCTGCTCAAGTTTCAGAGAGGCAGGGAGGCTGTTCCAGATGGAGGCCCCAGCCGAGGAGATAGATCTGCCCGCAACTCTCTGCTTGGAGAAGCGACTGACCCTCAGAGAGTTGGAGGTGGATGAGTGGAGAGCGCAAGAATTGGACCCAATGGGGAATATTCAGCGCAATTACCACGCAGTAATACTGCTGGCGGTAATTGCACTGGTGTGTTTACCCCCAGCTCTAAGCTGGGGGTAAACACGTCAGACTCAAGATTGGGCGGAGTGGTAAATGTGGCGGTAACACAGTTCCCGTCGCATTTAAGGGCTACCGCCCAACTCGTGATGAGGCCCTGCCAATCAAATTCCCATAACAAGATTAATTTCTCAAAACAGCTGATGTTACGTTCTGACCAAACAATCCTATTGCCACCTGCATTGAACTGGTAACCCATATTCTTATATCTAGGGGGGAGTCCTATACTACAATTTGGGGTAAATTTCAGGCTCACATGGTCACTCAGGCAAGTGGAAACATGAGCCATATGTATTACTGTGTCAATCAGCCCTTTGCTCACACAAATCTAATCCAATCTGGATGGCACCGGCCGTTTGTCCATGTACCCCAGTTATCCCCATCGTTAGGTGTTATCGGATTCAGCAGTTCTAGCCTGTGCTCATTAAAAACCTCTAACCACTTCAAACCATTCCTTAATTGGATCCAGTTTTTATGATTCTTGATGACCTCTTGTGGACAAGTCAGACCATAAGGTTTGCATGCAGCACCCCACTCATCCATCACAAACCTGGCCATTTTACAGTACGAATTAAAAATCACCCATTACTATCGAGTGGGATTTGGGGAACTCATCAGTCCATCCGTCCACAATCTTGCTAACAAATTGCAATTTGGGTTTGACCCGTTCTTCACCAGGTGGTGAGTAGACATTAATTAGTAACAAGTCCCCAATAGTACCTAACCCTGATATGACTCCACAAAGGACAAATGGGGAGCTACCATACTTACAATACTCACTTAATGTCAGTTTGTTAGAGACCCCAATACACAATCCTCCAGATGGTCGCCCAACCCTGGTATAAAAGGCAGGTTTGGTCAAAACACTAAAACCAATTCCCACTGATGATTCACTATTATCCGAGATTATGATGGGTACGGCAACGAGTGGGAGGGTCGCCAGGCTATGGACATCCTGTCCATGTGATAGAGTCCGGGATGCTTGGAGTAGGGACTTGGGTATAGATATAACCGACCAGATATGGGAATCTATGTGTGCCCGTACCAAGAGAGTCTCCTTTAATTCTAGGTTCCAACTGATCCAGTTTAGAATACTCCACAGATACCATCATATCCCCGGCTAGGTTGTATCATATGTCAAGGGATCGGTCTTCTGAGTGCCCAAGATGCAGAACAGACAACGCTGGGAGGAGGTATGTGACACGATATCTCAAATACTAGATTGTACTATTACACCGATCCCAATGACCTGTTTATTCCACAAGTTGCCCCGCACCGGGCGTGACCCCAAGAGGCTGGCCGGTCTCTGCATGTTGCTCGCCACCCACTGTATATTATTGCTCTGGATGCGTCCTGACGCCCCCACCTTCAACAATGGCTTCAGGCTGTCACATGAGCCTCTGATGTGGAGGAGCGCTGGTCCGCCATGCAGCCGGCAAAGTGTACACCCAGGAACATATGGGCCCCTTTTCGATCTTATGTATACTCAGCACAGATAATAAAAGACGATAACAAAAGACGCTGCCAGAGACGTATCACCATTCATCTCCAAATTGATCAATGCCTCCTTCTCTTCAGGTACTATTCCTGCCAATCTAAAACATTCCTGGGTACTCCCACTCCTCAAGAAGCAGACATTAGATCCTCTCATACCTACTAGCTACCGCCCCATTACCAGAGTACCATTCTTACTGGATAAAGTCACATACACTCAGATTCAAAAATACCTTGAACTGCATAAGCTGTTAGGAGCTGAACAATCTGGCTTCCGCCCACTACATGGGACGGAAACTGCCTTAATTGATTTAAAAACCCAAATCGTTGAGTTGAGAGATAAAGGGAAGACAGCACTTCTCCTCTTACTTGATCTCTCAGCTGCATTTGATCTTGTGGACCATAAGGTCCTTTGAAGACACTTGGACTCTGCAGCTCATTTGTCCACCGAGGCTCTCAGATGGATAGAATCATTCCTGAGCGAGAGAACCATGAGAGTGTTCTCACCCTCTGCAGCGGCGACCTCACACCTATCCTGTGCGGTGTTCCTCAGGGTTCATGTGTCTCCCCGACTCTACAACATTTTCACCAAACCTTTGTTCGATGATTTAGACCTTCTGGGTATGACCTACACTAACTATGCAGATGATACACAGATTCTCCTCCCGCTTTCTGGGGATCATAGTAAGGACCTGGAGTTGGTGAATAGGGTATATCTTACCCTCCAGGCATGGATGGCCACCCATGGTCTATGCCTGAATGATGACAAGACAGTTGATAATCCTGGGCATGCATAATAACATTACCAAACTAGGCCAGGAAAATTCCTCATTCAGTATCGATCGATGGAAACATCATCAAGGTATGCAAGGAAGTAAAAACCCTTGGCTTCTACCTTGATTCCACCATGTCCTTTGACAAACAAGTAAAATCTTTGGCCTCGACCACTGCCTACACTTGTAAATTGATAAGAGCTGGTGAGCCATTCCTCTCTAATGACAGTTGCATTATCTTGGCTAGATCCTTAATACTCTCCAGACTTGATTATTGCAATGCCCTTTACAGCGGCGCTAACTGAGCTACCATCCAGAGGCTACAAACTTTACAAAATAATGCCTTAAGAGTGGCGCTTGGCATAAACAAAAGAGTACATATCTCTTCCATTAGATGCCAACATAAATGGCTCTCCACCGACAACAAAATACAGCTAAAAATGATTTCATTGACCCACAAAGCCTTAAACAATGCTGTCCCCAGCTACCTCACGGATAAACTAAATAGAAGAACATCCATCAGACCGACTAGAGCCGGCAACGCCAATTGCCTTGTAGTACCAAGATTCAGACTTACCATGATTGGTGGCAACAGCTTTCCTGTGATGGCTGCCAAGCTCTCAAACTCCTTGCCACATAATTTGAGAGTTGGCCAACCTTACCTACACCTTAGAAAGAACTTTATTAAATACATCAACTCTAATGACCTCTAGTCACCCTGTCGCCCGTTATCAATGTTTCTTTGCCCACCAGCCCCATCTACTTCAACTGTATATAACCTGCATTCTTAGAATCGTAGTTGAGCAATGTTACATTGCCCTGTAATGCCATTTGTAATGTATTCTGTGTTTCTGTATACTATTCTGTAACTTGCACAAATGTGTAACTTTGTAAGCATTGCACCTTCTTACTGCTGCGCCCTGTTACCTCCGGGTTTGGTGCGTATTAGAAATAAATAAACAAACAAACTCCTGGACTGCTGAAGATGAGGGTGGCAGTGACAATCCACCGTCCACTGACCATTGTCCCTGTTAATGTCGACATGAATGTTTTGGTACCTACCTTTATGATGTAATGCTTATGTGTTCCTCTGATGTGACCCTTCGGGGTTACATTACCTGATTTTGTACTCTTAATGTCGGAGGTTGATGATTCACACAATGCTCGCTGCTCCCTGTTGTAATGTCAAGCAAGTTAAATGAAGTTTGTTTTAAAAAACACTAAAACCATCAACTAGGATTTTACCACAAACCCAGGTTTCCTGTAAAGTGAAAATATCACAACTAACGAAACATGCCTCAGTGCTGACAAAGGAACAGTACTCTTGAGTATTCCATGATAGCAGAGAAATGGTGTCCTTTACCATTGATTTTCAATGGGCACCATAGTGCAGGCGTTCTGTGATATATGATATGATATGATATAGCATTTGTAACGCGCCTATACACAAGGCGCGAAGATACAATGTGGTTGTGTTCACCAGGTACTAATTGCTGACCAACACACGCCATAGGTTGACCGGTTTTCTCTAATGAGTGGTTAGTATCCCCAACAAGGGAGTGAGTCAAAAGTTGTGGCAGATGACTTAAGTTAGCGTTCAATATATTTTACAGATAATAATTTCAAATCCCTTACTCGATAATTGCACTGCATAGTGTCTTATCTTTTCAACAATGATTAGGGATCGGCGAACGCCACCCCCCCCCCCCGACTCCAGACACTTGACCCAAGAAGGAGTAGTAAGTCGGTGGGAAAGTAATAACAGTTTATATCAAGTTGATCTGGCAACATAGTTCTTTAGCGCCAGTAGAGTTCGGGCGACAGATACTTCATGTTGGGGAGGAGTATGGGGATGGGGGATGGGGAGTTATTATATGTTAGGAATTTTCCGGGAAAGTACACAACCCTAATTTTCATCACAAGACCGCAAAACATATCATGCCCAACACCCACGATCCCACCGGGCATGACCACTGTACTCTCACAGTCATACATATCACACACGCATCTGGCACAATAATTTGAATCCCTAGATAGAAATGGCCACACAACAACATAACGGCTTCACAGGGGGAGACGCGTATGTCCCAATGGTAGATACGGAACGTCACAGATCCCTAAAGATCCTCACATGGAATGTAAATGGCATGGGCTCAAGTATGAAGCGTTGGCTTATAATGCAAGTCCTAAAAAGGCGTTCCCCTGACATTGCTCTCCTTATGGAGACACACCTAGCGGGCTCGACCTGCCGATTCTTCCGCAAGACTATCGACTAGCTTATCACGCAGGGTACATGATGGGCTCCCGGGGTGTCCTGACCCTCCTACATAAATGGCTCCTCTTTGCACTGACGGCAGTGGAACTAGACCCCCGCGGGCGTTTCGTGCTACTCAGAGGCACACTATGGGGGGAGGTGGTGGCTATTCTGACAATATACTCCCCACTGGGGTTGGGGAGGCTCTCTTGAGGGATATCACGGCATTGATGGCGCAACAACAGCCTGATCTATGGATCCTTGGGGGGGACTTTAATGATGTTATGTGCAATACACAGGACCGGACCCACATACGGAACCGAAACCCAAACAAACCCACACGGCTAGCGACCTTCGCATCTGCTCTAGGCCTAAGTTACTTATGGGGAGACCTCCACCCCACAGATCAGGGCTTCTCCTTTCACTCGGGAGCCCACGCGTCCCTATCCAGGCTGGATTACTTTTTCCTTCCGACTCCCGAAGCGTATAGGGTAAAAGCGGCAGAACTCCTTCCCCGCGGCATAACTGACCATTCTCCCCTGGAGATACTGCTCCAGACAGACAGACCCTTGCCTCCCAGGACTTGGTGGCTAAATAATTATTATTTAGGCCTTCCAGAATTCGTGGAGCCCATCACTGAAAAATCCAACTAATTCTTTGAAATTAACACGGGTTCAGTAGAGGATCCGGTGACATTATGGGAAGCCCATAAAGCGGTTCTTAGAGGGGAAATAATGGCCTGGACGTGTAATAAAAGGAGGGAACACCATAGGAAAATTATGGAAGCAGAGGAAGCCGTAAAGGAATGGGAAAATAGATATGTCGCCAACCCCACCACTGACGCCCACCGCTCCCTCGCGAAGGCCAGAGCAACCCTGCACAACACATCACTAGATAACGCAAAGCAAGCGCATAGGGAGTCAAGGACCAGAATCTATGAACACGGCGATAAAGCCGGCAAACTACTGGCCTGGCTGGAACATCAGGAGGAAGGGCACAGACATGGCAGGCAGATCATAGTAGACCCCAGTGGACTAGTCCAAACAGACTCGGAAATAGCGGAGGCCTTTGCTAATTTCTATGCCGCACTCTACGCCGCCCCAACATCGCCGGTAGATCCGTCCCTTCTGGACGAGATCGTGCTCCTACACCTCTCGGAGCAGCAGACAACATATCTGGACAGGGAACTGGAGGAGGCCGAAATCATGGAGGCCATGTCACAGCTACAATCCGGGAAGACACCAGGCCCAAACGGCTTCCCGGCCGAGACCTGGAGGAAGCTGGGCAGCAACCAGATGGCAGCCCCCCTCTGGGATTTATTCCTGGCAGCCAAAGGACAGGGCACCCTTCCATTGGACCTACGAAACGCCAACATTGTGGTCATTCCCAAACAAGGAAAGCCCCCTGACCGGTGCACATCATACAGGCCCATATCGCTTATTAACAGCGAAGCAAAGATCTTGGCCAAGGAACTGGCCAACAGACTTCAAAAGGTTATTATCCTCACTGGTGCATCCGGACCAGTGGGGCTTTATGCCACAACGATCGACCAGAATGAACCTACGCAGGTTGCATCTTCTCCTGGAAAAAGCCCAGAGCATCGACGCGCCACTTGCTCTCTTAGCAATTGATTTCGAGAAAGCGTTCGACTCGGTGGTATGGGAAAGCCTGTGGGCAACAATGAGGCGCATGGGCATTGGCGAGACCTTTCTCAGCTGGGTTCAACTGCTGTACATGGCGCCAATGGCTGTGGTACGGGTAAATGGCTGGACCTCTAGGACCTTCTCACTGGGCAGAGGCAACCGACAGGGCTGTCCTCTATCCCCCCTTCTATTCGCTCTAGCGATTGAACCGCTTGCCCAATGGCTCCGACAGGTTACTGCATGGTCAGGCTTTTGCTGGCCAGACGGACAGGAGGACAGGGTATCCCTATATGCAGATGACCTGCTACTCAGCAACCCAGATCACGCATACCCAATCATAACCCAATTGTTGACAACTTTTGAGGAATTTTGTGGACTCAGAGTTAACTGAGGGAAATCAGTCTTGTTCCCGGAGAAGGGTGACGACCTGGCAGTCCCCCGGGGCATGCCATATCGGGTGGAGAGAGGAGGCTTCTGCTATCTGGGCATATGGGTCTCAGGGACTCTCTCGGAATACGTAGCGCACAACCTGCACCCACTAATCGACCGCTATGCCGGGGATGTACAGCACTGCATGCTCCTTCCTCTCACACTCATGGGCAGATCGGCCCTCTTCAAAATGATGGCGCTCCCATGCTTCCTTTATGTACTGCAGAATGCCCCATTAGCCATACCAAACGCAGAATTTAATCGGGTAGAAGGCCTAGCCAGAAAACTGATATGGAAGGGCGGGCAGCCTCGAATCGCATTGACCACGTTGCAACGATCCATCTGGGAGGGGGGCATAGGACTTCCACACCTCAGGTCCTACTACTGGGCCTGTCAACTAAACGTAGTCAATTACCTTCATGGAGACCCCGAACGACCACACATTAGAGCGGAGGAGCCCATAATCCAAGGCACCCCACCACTGGAAAAACCATTCCAGACCCTAACCAGGCCCCCTGCACAAACGATGTCTACCCATATCGCGATGATCTGGAGGCAGGCATACACCCACATAGGCTGGGGGAACAGGATCACTATGGCACAACCATTATGACATAACCATGGATTGAAGGAGGTACGGAAGCTGACTGCATGGACCCGGTGGGTGGAGGCTGGGATAACCACAATAGGAGACATTATTGCGGATGGTTCCATCCTCCCATTCGAAACCCTGCAGCAGAGATTCGGAATAGCTGCCACAGAACATTACCACTACCTGCAATTAACTCACGCCATTAATGCACATGGGCAAGAGCTCGACGACATACCAGATTACACACCTCTGGAACGCAACTTACTACCACAACACATCCCTGCCAGGGTCACCACTATTCTGTACAAGGCGATTAACGCGTTTGCCACTCCGGATCTGGTCAGTCTCAAAAATAAATGGGAGGGAGACGTGGGGCCCATTGACCCAGAGGACTGGATCCAAATACTGATGCACCCATGCAAAATCACGATAGACTCTAGAATTAGACTGGTACAACTTAAAATACTCCTCAGGGTGCCCTACCCCCGAGGGGCCCTATTTGGCTGGGGGAGGGCAGAGGACCCTAACTGTCTGAAATGTCGGAGGGAGGAGGGCACTTTCATCCACCTTCTCTGGGAATGCCTTAAAATCAAGTCCTTCTGGGTGCAATGTTGTCAACTGTTAACGAGAACTCTGGGACGCACAATAATCTCACAGCCTGCAATAATGCTACTGGGGGCCCCAGATGAGAATATTCTGGATAAATGGGAGGGTATTTTTCTCTCCAATGCAATGGGCCTGATAAAACGCGATATAGCACAGAAATGGGGGGCCCCGAAAAGCCCATCAGTGGCCCAATGGTCAAATGAAATGGACACATGTTCAGCGACAGAGCATAGAATCTATACAGCACGGGGATGGCCGGCAAAAGCCAGCAAGATCTGGGGAAAGTGGGAAAACCAAGTGATATAGACCTCGCCGGTTAAATAGAAAAAGAAATGGACATAACCACTATACGGGACATGGTGAGGAATGCAGATCCCGAAAGTAAAGTGCAGAGCGGCAAGACAGGAATGGAGTGATGAACCAACCCGGGAGTTGGGGGAGGGGGGATTTGTCGGTGTTCTGTATGTATGTTTAAAAACCAATAAAATGTGTTATTAAAAAAAAACAATGATTAGGGATACGAATTGAATAATGCCCCAATGATCACAGCAATGCAGGTCCGCAGAACAATATGCTCAATGTCACTCGGAGTGATCGCGCTCAGCTCAGGAATTAGTTGAGACAATCCTAAAGGTCTTTTCAGATTAAGATAGGGGCTCTCCGCCGTGGGTAGAATCTCAACCAGTTTGATCGATGTTCCCAGTATGTAATTACCACCTAAGTGCTATACCCAGAAAAGGTATGACTTGTGTGTGCCACTTCCCCTTCACTACCATGACCATTACCTTCTGTATATTTATGCATTTCTGTTACAACCAGGGGTGGACTGGCCTATAGGAAACTCTGGAGATTTCCCAGTGGGCCTCTGCACCCTGGCCCTGTTTTGTGTGGTATTTCCAAATGTTCTCATTGGAAAAGCATTGGGCCTGCTGAAAATGTGTCATATGGGGCCTCTTTTGGTCCTCAATAATTATTTCCAGGGCCTCTTTTGGTCCCCAGTAATTATTTCCAGGCCCTCCTTTAGTTCCCAGTCCAGTCCTGGTTACAACCGCCATATCCTCAGAAGTAGACACCATGGTATCTAACGGAAGGGGGACGGGGGGGGGCACATGGCATTAACTTCTCTAACTATGGGAGGCACAAGCGGAATAGACTCAGGAGAATCCTGGGGCTCTGTTATCCATGTATCCCTCGGTCCACTAGCCTTGTCCCTCACCATAATCTTCCTAACAGGATTTCCACTAATAGTGGTCATCAGTGCTCATACAAGCAAGCGTATCAGCATTTTAAGGACGGCCTTAACATTTATATTATTAGGTTTGGCGTGTCTTTTTTATAGGCCCAAAATATGGGGTGCAATTCCTACTTTAACATTATGATCAGGGGAAGTAGGGATAACCCCATCTTCCCTACTAAAGAGGCGTTCGCGCCTTTGTTCCCCCACAGCCGTCCGGGTCTCATAGTTGGCCTCCCTCCATGATAGCATTGCCCAACCCCTCAATCGCTTCATCAGAGTAAATGACCTGCTGCTCAGTGGCCTCTGCAGGAATATTGCAATCATTGTTATTCAATAGAACATCACCAATGTTGGCCACTATGTAGTTAAGATCCTGATGCGCCATCATAATTGGGGAGCAGAGGCCAACACCGCCTCTAGGGTCGCCGCAATGTCCTCCGGCTTCTTCGAGGAACAAACAGAGTGAACATTGTCATCATGTTCAGAATCCTGTGCAGAAATCCGAGACAAAATGCTACTATCAAGCAATAAGCCCAGCAAAACATGCCACGTCTGGGCTCACTGATAAATTACCGCCAATCATATTACCAAATGTCTCCACTTAATGGAAATAACATTCGCCCACCCTTCCGTGCTCTGTCAGAGCTGGTTTTCTTCAGCTCTGGATAATGCCCCAGTGATTAGCATTTTAATTCATAAACTAATTTAAGCAGGAAATTGTTATCAACCACAGAGTTCAATGGACTTTTAGGCAATAAAATAGGATCACGCGTGTCCACGTGTTTACTAATGTTCACAGGTTCCAGTAAAATTACACTTGCAACTAAAGATTCTGTGACTTTAGTCTGGTCCTTGGTGTTCTTGCCGTCAGGCACAGATTTGTAGGGTAATTCATAGAATTTTGCAGAAAAGTGTCGCAAGCGGCTGGCGCAGAGTGTCCGCGTGCGATTGTCTGAGCCAGGCACGTGCGCTAAAACCGATTTCCGAGCACAGCGTATTCATGGATTTTAGGCTCCCAAACCAGCCGTGGCGCAGAGAATCGCAGCGACCCTGCAGCAGCGCCAGTAACGCCCCGAAGAACGCCCTCGCGCAAGGAAAAGCCATCAAAATCGGTAAATCATCGCAAAGGGCTGCGCTAACCCTGGACCAGTTCACCGGGCTGGCAAACAGCAAACGGCAAGCGGGGAACGTGTATTTCAGGGGTGCGCGGGAAGTTCCACACGCGATTGGCCCAGTGCGAGCAAGGTATGTGAATTTCAGGGGTGCGCGGGAAGTTCCACACGCGATCGGGCCTGGGGGAGCGTGCTACGTGTATTACAGGGGTTCGCGTGAACTTTCTCACGCGATCGGGCCTGGGGGAGCGGGCTACGTGTATTACAGGGGTTCGCGTGAACTTTCTCACGCGATCGGGCCTGGGGGAGGGGTTCGCGTGAACTTACTTACGCGATCGGGCCTGGGGGAGCGTGCTACGTGTATTACAGGGGTTCGCGTGAACTTACTCACGCGATCGGGCCTGGGGGAGGGGTTCGCGTGAACTTACTCACGCGATCGGGCCTGGGGGAGCGTGCTACGTGTATTACAGGGGTTCGCGTGAACTTACTCACGCGATCGGGCCTGGGGGAGGGGTTCGCGTGAACTTACTCACGCGATCGGGCCTGGGGGAGCGTGCTACGTGTATTACAGGGGTTCGCGTGAACTTACTCACGCGATCGGGCCTGGGGGAGCGGGCTATGTGTATTACAGGGGTTCGCGTGAACTTTCTCACGCGATCGGGCCTGGG
Organism: Ambystoma mexicanum; assembly: GCF_040938575.1. Taxonomy (NCBI): domain Eukaryota; kingdom Metazoa; phylum Chordata; class Amphibia; order Caudata; family Ambystomatidae; genus Ambystoma; species Ambystoma mexicanum. The sequence continues at coordinate 1,300,865,168 of NC_090926.1, read as the reverse complement.
GGAGCGGGCTACGTGTATTTCAGGTGTTCGCATGAATTTTTTCACACAATTGGGCCTGGGGGAGCGGGCTATGTGTGTTACAGGGGTTCGCGTGAACTTTCTCACGCGATCGGGCCTGGGGGAGCGGGCTACGTGTATTTCAGGGGTTCGCTGAACTTTCTCACGCGATCGGGCCTGGGGGAGCGGGCTACGTGTATTTCAGGGGTTAGCGTGAGGTATCTCACGCGATCGGGCCTGGGGGAGCGGGCTACGTGTATTACAGGGGTTCGCGTGAAGTTGCACACGCGATTGTCCCAGTGCGAGCAGGGTACGTGTATTTCAGGGGTGCGCGGGAAGTTCCACACGCGATAGTCCCAGTGCGAGCAGGGTACGTGTATTTCAGGGGTGCGTGGGAAGTTCCACACGCGATAGTCCCAGTGCGAGCAGGGTACGTGTATTTCAGGGGTGCGCGGGAAGTTCCACACGCGATACCAGCAGGGAATGTGTATTTGAGGGGTTCTGGGGAGTACTACACGTGAATTGGCCGTGTGGGTCCTCCCAGGTGTACGCTCCACAACCTCCACGGCCCCTGCAGGCAGCCCACACCACGGGGGACTACCCTGCACCCCTGCCCATGTCCCGCAGGCAGCCCATTCACCATGGGCATGCCCCCCAGCCAACCCACATGTCACCTTGCACTACTGATCAACAATGCATGTCTCCCACCACCACCACCCCCCAGCAGTGCAGGGGCAGCCTCCACCAGGCCCCCACTCATGTCCCCCTGCACCCCCACCCCCCAGCATCCAGGGTCACCCTCCACCAGGCCCCCACTCATGTCTCCCACCACCCCCACCCCCCTGCCACCATGGGCAGCCCCCACTCATGTCTACCACCCCCCCACCCCCTAGCAGTGCAGGGTCACCCTCCACCAGGCCCCCACTCATGTCTCCCACCACCCCCACCCCCCAGCCACCATGGGCAGCCTCCACCAGGCCCCCCTCATGTCTCCCACCACACCCACCCCCCGGCAGTGCAGGGTCACGCTCCACCAGGCCCCCACTCATGTCTCCCACCACCCCCACCCCCCGGCAGTGCAGGGGCAGCCTCCACCAGGCCCCCACTCATGTCCCCCTGCACCCCCACCCCCCAGCATCCAGGGTCACCCTCCACCAGGCCCCCACTCATGTCTCCCACCACCCCCACCCCCCTGCCACCATGGGCAGCCCCCACCAGGCCCCCACTCATGTCTACCACCCCCCCACCCCCCAGCAGTGCAGGGGCAGCCTCCACCAGGCACCCACTCATGTCTCCCACCACCCCCACCCCCCTGCCACCATGGGCAGCCTCCACCAGGCCCCCACTCATGTCTCCCACCACCCCCACCCCCCTGCCACCATGGGCAGCCCCCACCAGGCCCCCACTCATGTCTACCAAAAGCAGTGCAGGGGCAGCCTCCACCAGGCACCCACTCATGTCTCCCACCACCCCCACCCCCCTGCCACCATGGGCAGCCTCCACCAGGCCCCCACTCGTGTCTCCCACCACCCCCACCCCCCAGCAGTGCAGGGGCAGCCTCCACCAGGCACCCACTCATGTCCCCCTGCACCCCCACCCCCCAGCATCCAGGGTCACCCTCCACCAGGCCCCCACTCATGTCTCCCACCACCCCCACCCCCCTGCCACCATGGGCAGCCCCCACCAGGCCCCCACTCATGTCTCCCACCACCCCCACCCCCCGGCAGTGCAGGGTCACCCTCCACCAGGCCCCACTCATGTCTCCCACCACCCCCACCCCCCAGCCACCATGGGCAGCCTCCACCAGGCCCCCACTCATGTCTCCCACCACACCCACCCCCCGGCAGTGCAGGGTCACCCACCACCAGGCCCCCACTCATGTCTAACCACCACCCCCACCCCCCGGCAGTGCAGGGGCAGCCTCCACCAGGCCCCCACTCATGTCCCCCTGCACCCCCACCCCCCAGCATCCAGGGTCACCCTCCACCAGGCCCCCACTCATGTCTCCCACCACCCCCACCCCCCTGCCACCATGGGCAGCCCCCACCAGGCCCCCACTCATGTCTCCCACCACCCCTACCCCCCGGCAGTGCAGGGGCAGCCTCCACCAGGCCCCCACTCATGTCCCCCTGCACCCCCACCCCCCAGCATCCAGGGTCACCCTCCACCAGGCCCCCACTCATGTCTCCCACCACCCCCACCCCCCTGCCACCATGGGCAGCCCCCACCAGGCCCCCACTCATGTCTCCCACCACCCCCACCCCCCGGCAGTGCAGGGGCCGCCTCCACCAGGCCCCCACTCATGTCCCCCTGCACCCCCACCCCCCAGCATCCAGGGTCACCCTCCACCAGGCCCCCACTCATGTCTCCCACCACCCCCACCCCCCTGCCACCATGGGCAGCCCCCACCAGGCCCCCACTCATGTCTCCCACCACCCCCCGGCAGTGCAGGGTCACCCTCCACCAGGCCCCCACTCATGTCTCCCACCACCCCCACCCCCCAGCCACCATGGGCAGCCCCCACCAGGTCCTCACAATCCCCAATCATGTGCGTAATGGTCAGCTTCCACAGCCAAAAAGCCCTACCAAGTAACCCATTCACCCACATGGAAATGGAAATCACATGTTACACCCCCAATGTTCATCAAGCTAATGAACCCATGTCCGTCACACACATTTTTTGCAATTGAATGGGAAAACACACAACATGACATGCATGAAACCAATGAGATGATACCACACAGTGAACTATGCAAACAAAATTGTATTGGAAAAAATAAAGAATGCTAAAGAAAGAAAACTAACTACAATGTGAATGTGAAAAAATAAGCTGCATGTCCGTATGAAAACACAAAACTTGAAATCCAAATCCTAAAAAATTTTGTCCAAAGTCAAATGTAAAAAAATCTCCAGGCAAAAAATAACTATGTGCAAAACTGACAAGGGTCCATGAGCCCAACTGAACAAAGGAAACCTACTAAAAAACCTACCTAAAAATCAACTATGTACAAAAAGTGGAGCAGTGTCCGTCGACTCCAAATCATAATAAGAAAGAAAGGAAACCTAAAACTAAAGAACTATATACAAAGGCGGCGGGCAAGTCCAGTGGCTCACTCCGTGGTGTCCCGGGCCAGGGCATCATCGAACTCCAGTTCCCGCATGTAATAGCTTTTCTAATTCAAACAGGTCAGATTCTTCACCTGGAGCTGCCAGTCCAAAATGGTGCAATTGCACAGGGACATGTTTGAACAAATGATATCCAGGTAACAAAGTCACTCCACTTTACCATAGCCATGTCAGACATGTGACTAGAGGACTGCGACATGCCTAGTAAAAGTGGTGGAATGCAAACAATCTGACTAAATGAACTGTGAAAAATCAGGCAACAATGTTGTGGCAGGGTGACACTTCAAGGGCAACTGGCGTGCAGTTGGGCTAGATGTCTACTGTTGGCAGAAGGGATACTGCTATGGCCAAATGCAGCTGCGCAGGACTTATTGCATGGAGCACATGGCTGACCCATACGACTCAGGTGCACACACTCTCACCTGTCACACAAACAGAAGCCCTCACACACACCATGCACATGGATGACACACACATGCATGTGCACTCACCGGACAATGCCTCGTAATCAGCCAAATCTCCCACCCCTTGGATCTGTTCCTCCGTGACGTAGGTCCCAGCGACTGACTCATGTGGAGTGAGTTCCATGTCTGCTACTGGAGACCCACCTCCAGTCACTAGAGTTGCGGCATGACTTGAGGCCAGCTTACTCTTTGCCCTGCGCTTTAGGTCATTCCAGCGCTTATAGCAATCATTGGCTGTGCGTCTCACGATTCCAAGGGCACTTACGATGTCCGCAACGGTCTGCCAGTGTGCCTGGCGTTGTGCAGGTGTGGTCTTGGATCCTGCAACAATGACCATCTCGTTATCATGTCCGGACACATACTGGACAAGTGCATTCAGTTCGGCATCCGTGAAGCTGGGCTTCCTCGACGGGCCGGACTGTGTAGCCGTGTCTGGGGCATCAGCCTGTGCCGGACGAGCACTCTTCCTCTTCCGCTTGGAAGGTGGTGGTGATCCTAAGTGTCCTGCGCCGCTCTGGACACTAGGGGCAGGAGCCCTGGTGGACTCTGTATCAGGAATGTGGGATTGCACACTCAGCATGGGAGTTGGTGCAGGCATTGGCTCTAGTGTGATGGTGTCAGGCTGACCATTACGCACATGATTGGGGATTGTGAGGACCTGGTGGGGGCTGCCCATGGTGGCAGGGGGGTGGGGGTGGTGGGAGACATGGGTGGGGGCCTGGTGGAGGGTGACCCTGGTGGCTGGGGGGTGGGGGTGGTGGGAGACATGAGTGGGGGCCTGGTGGAGGCTGCCCCTGCACTGCTGGGGGTGGGGGTGGTGGGAGACATGGGTGGGGCCTGGTGGAGGGTGACCCTGGTGGCTGGGGGGTGGGGGTGTTGGGAGACATGAGTGGGGGCCTGGTGGAGGCTGCCCCTGCACTGCTGGGGGGTGGGGGTGGTGGGAGACATGAGTGGGGGCCTGGTGGGGGCTGGCCATGGTGGCTGGGGGGTGGGGGTGGTGGGAGACATGGGTGGGGGCCTGGTGGAGGGTGCCCCTGCACTGCTGGGGGGTGGGGGTGGTGGGAGACATGAGTGGGGGCCTGGTGGAGGATGCCCATGGTGGCAGGGGTGTGGGGGTGGTGGGAGACATGAGTGGGGGCCTGGTGGAGGATGCCCCTGCACTGCTGGGGTGTGGGGGTGGTGGGAGACATGGGTGGGGGCCTGGTGGAGGCTGCCCCTGCACTGCTGGGGTGTGGGGGTGGTGGGAGACATGGGTGGGGGCCTGGTGGAGGGTGACCCTGGTGGCTGGGGGGTGGGGGTGGTGGGAGACATGAGTGGGGGCCTGGTGGAGGCTGCCCCTGCACTGCTGGGGGGTGGGGGTGGTGGGAGACATGAGTGGGGGCCTGGTGGAGGCTGCCCCTGCACTGCTGGGGGGTGGGGGTGGTGGGAGACATGAGTGGGGGCCTGGTGGAGGCTGCCCCTGCACTGATGGGGTGTGGGGGTGGTGGGTGACATGAGTGGGGGCCTGGTGGAGGCTGCCCCTGCACTGCTGGGGGGTGGGGGTGGTGGGAGACATGAGTGGGGGCCTGGTGGAGGCTGCCCCTGCACTGCTGGGGGGTGGGGGTGGTGGGAGACATGAGTGGGGGCCTGGTGGAGGATGCCCATGGTGGCAGGGGGGTGGGGATGGTGGTAGACATGCATTGTTGATCAGTAGTGCAAGGTGACATGTGGGTTGGCTGGGGGGCATGCCCATGGTGGATGGGCTGCCTGCGGGACATGAGCATGGGTGCAGGGTAGTCCCCCGTGGTGTGGCCTGCCTGCAGGGTCCGTGGAGGTTGTGGAGCGTACACCTGGGAGGGCCCACACGGCCAATTCACGTGTGGTACTCCCCAGAACCCCTGAAATACACGTACCCTGCTGAAATCGCGTGTGTAACTTCCCGCGCACCCCTGAAATACATGTACCCTGCTCGCACTGGGCCAATCGCGTGTGTAACTTCCCGCGCACCCCTGAAATACACGTACCCTGCTCGCACTGGGCCAATCGCGTGTGTAACTTCCCGCGCACCCCTGAAATACACGTACCCTGCTCGCACTGGGCCAATCGCGTGTGTAACTTCCCGCGCACCCCTGAAATACATGTACCCTGCTCGCACTGGGCCAATCGCGTGTGTGACTTCCCGCGCACCCCTGAAATACACGTACCCTGCTCGCACTGGGCCAATCGCGTGTGTAACTTCCCGCGCACCCCTGAAATACACGTACCCTGCTCGCACTGGGCCAATCGCGTGTGGAAGTTCCCGCGCACCCCTGAAATACACGTACCCTGCTCGCACTGGGCCAATCGCGTGTGTAACTTCCCGCGCACCCCTGAAATACACGTACCCTGCTCGCACTGGGCCAATCGCGTGTGTGACTTCCCGCGCACCCCTGAAATACACGTACCCTGCTCGCACTGGGCCAATCGCGTGTGTGACTTCCCGCGCACCCCTGAAATACACGTACCCTGCTTGCACTGGGCCAATCGCGTGTGTAACTTCCCGCGCACCCCTGAAATACACGTACCCTGCTCGCACTGGGCCAATCGCGTGTGGAAGTTCCCGCGCACCCCTGAAATACACGTACCCTGCTGAAATCGCGTGTGTAACTTCCCGCGCACCCCTGAAATACACGTACCCTGCTCGCACTGGGCCAATCGCGTGTGTAACTTCCCGCGCACCCCTGAAATACACGTACCCTGCTCGCACTGGGCCAATCGCGTGTGTAACTTCCCGCGCACCCCTGAAATACACGTACCCTGCTCGCACTGGGACAATCGCGTGTGGAAGTTCCCGCGCACCCCTGAAATACACGTACCCTGCTCGCACTGGCCCAATCGCGTGTGGAAGTTCCCGCGCACCCCTGAAATACACGTACCCTGCTGAAATCGCGTGTGTAACTTCCCGCGCACCCCTGAAATACACGTACCCTGCTCGCACTGGGCCAATCGCGTGTGGAAGTTCCCGCGCACCCCTGAAATACACGTAACCTGCTGAAATCGCGTGTGGAAATTCCCGCGCACCCCGGTATACACGCACACGTATTTTTTGTCAGCGGGTGTCCGTGTTTGTGGGTACCCCTTTGCACGTCGTTTGTCCTGGAGGGCCACAGTATAGGACATTCATCATGGCAGTATATAGGTGCTATTTGTTGGCGCACCTTTTGGCGCACATTTCTTACAGCCGCAGAGACGCTACCACCTGCTTTCTTGTGGCAGTCGTGTTTGTACCTGTGCGCTGGTTTGACCGTGCGCTTTTTTGCCCTATTCTATTCCATGAATACGTGTTGTAGCCGAGCGTGTGGGCGTTCCGCGCACTTGTGCCCTGTACTTCCCCCGTGACGCCCACGTTTTGGCAAGTTGTTCCCCATTCCGAGTGTTACGCCCGTGTTCCGCCTACTTTTGTTGCGTGCGCCGCGCTATGTGCGAAATTCGCTGTGGCCTGTGCGATTTTCGCTGTGACCTGGCGCACGCTGTTAGATGGCCTGTGCGCCAACGTGCGCCGCGCTCTTATTTATCGCACATCCGCTGGTTTTCTCGCGCACGGACTTCCATGAATCGATGTGCGCTGCTTTTCGTGCGATTTTCGCACTTGCACTGCGATTTTCGCTATTACACTGCGATTCGCACGTTTTTGCCCACTTGCGCCGCGCTAATTATTCCATGAATCGGCCTCTTGGTCTCTTGTTGACTTTTGACTTTTTTTTAATGACCGAACATCAACAAAAGAGGAATGGAAATCCCCAGAAACAGGACTACGGGATCGCTTGGTGCCCTGAGGCTTGTGTGAGCCGAGTTTCGCAGGTATTTTGTGAAGCTACCTTAAATCAGCCCACACTCAAGCCCACTGCAAAGGGGGCTTAAACACTATCACCACTTGTGAAGGCCGAGCAGCAAGCTCCCAGGCCAAACAGAGAGATGCTAGACCCAGAAGCCCTCTCTCCCCTTCACCATAGAGTTATAGAGTCAGGATTTGCCCACTCAAGTGTCAGCTCACCACAGCAGTGCACCGCCCCTGGAGACTTCCCCCAGAAAGCAGGAGGGACAGCGAGGCCAGGCTGCAAGCAGTGGCATAGAGAGCAAGCCCAGTGTAAAGCTTCTCACTGCTAAACACACGGAACACCCATCTCCTCACTTCACGTCGTTTCCTGCCTTCCTGAGGCATTATGGGAGGATCCCAAAAGTGCTGCGTGCTTGTGCCATGGCTGCTGCAGGCTGCCCCTTGGGCACTGTTAGGTAGAGTGCACACTGCTCAAAGGATCCTTACCAGAAGACCCTGCAGTCACTGTGTGACAGCACCTGGCATAAAACAAAAAAGACTGGAAAATAAAGGCTACAATATGTGCAGACGCTTGCCATGCCTCTAATATGATGATATGTGTTGTACATGCAAAAAGGACATGGCCCCTTTAAGAGGACCAAGGCAGAAGAAGCGGGAGGAAAGCGGAAGGGGAGGGGACAGAGGGAATGAAGGCAGTAAGTGTGAGAGACTAAATAAAGAAGGTTCGTAGCATATCAGGCTCCGTCTCTTGTGGTTTCTCCCTTGTAGGTCACTTCATACTCCACGTTTTGCATGACGTTACTCCTGTGCGTGTCATATAGTTCATGATCTTTTTTGTCTGGCTCGATCTGGAGCCCTTCAAGGGCTCTTACAGTGTTCGGGCGTTGATAAGCATTCGCGGAGGTTGAAGTGTTTCTATCCGTCTGGCGAGGTTGGTCTGTGTGAGTTTCCATCATGCGAGTGGCAGGTTGCGGGCGTGATGATCCTCCTTCCGGTAGCAGTTCTTTGCACATCACTTGGAAGTGATTTTCCATGCCGCATCTCATGCAGCGTTGGCCGATGGCAGGACACGGACATCTGTGTGGATATTCAAATCCACAGCGATAGCATTGGCGGTCACTTTGTGTCCGTTGTGACGGGTACCTCGTGTTCATCCTTGTTTGGGGTGCTGTGTTTCGGGCATAGGGATGTACTGCTGCTGTTACCTCTCCCTTCTTGGGGTTCTCAATGGCTGCTGCTTGGATGTCCACTCTCTCGTAAACTCTGGCTAGGTCTAATACTTCCGTTAGGGATAGGGGCTTCTTTAGGAGGTGTTTCCGGAACATCGACGATACGCAGCCTTCTATTATACGTAGCCTGATGGCTTCCTCATCGTTAAAGTTGGCGAAGTCGCACTTCGATATTTTTCTTTGAAGGCGAATGACAAATTCCCCTATCGATTCGTGGGGTAGTTGACTGCATTGGTTGAACGTGTATCTCTCGTAGTCGCGATTGGGTGAGATGACAATTTTTTCATTGATGGCTTGTCAGAGTTTTTCATACGTGGAACGGTCCTGTAGTGGGATCGTGCGTATGATGTTCTTAATTTCTCTTCCTGCTACGTTTGCGAAGATGCTTAGTATGTTGGGAGGTTGTTGTGTGCCTATGGCACCTACAAAGTCCTCAAATTCTTCCATCCACTCTTCCCATCGTTGGCCCTGGTCATGGTGTGGGTTTAGAGTGAACGGGGCGGGTCTCCTCATTAGGCTGGCGTATGAGGATGGTATCTCTAGTGGTGCTGGCTGTGCATTGGGGTCTGCGGTGTCTGGAGCCGACATGATGGTGCCACTGGAATACCTTTTGTTGGCTAGGTGGCACTTAGGTGCATATAGTGGTTAACTATGGTGTTATGGTCCCTTGTGCAGCTTTCACATAGGGCGCAGACTTTCCTTTCTCCAGTGTGGTCTGGTGATAGTGTTTTTTTTTCTTCACATGTGTGGAGGCACAGGGTTTCCCTCCTGTATCGTTATTCTCCCTTAATGATTGCAAATGTCACGTGGGAAGACACAGGGATTCCTTTTCTGTGTTAGCTTTCTCGTATAAATTGCAAATGTCACGTGGGGAGACACAGGGTTTCTTTTGTGTTAGCTTTCTCGTATAAATTGCAAATGTCACGTGAGGAGACATGGGGATTCTTATTCTCCCGTGATATATGCAAGTGTCACGTGGGGGGACACAGGGATTCCTTTCCGTGTTATGGCTCTTCCAGATTGTTTTAAACTGTCCCAATCGGGAGACGCGAGGTTCCTTTCCCCCCCACCTTACTTGAAGCGGTCGTTGTGGCGTACCATTCTCCTCGTTGGTGTCGGTACTTCTTTTCTGGGCGCACAGGCCCACTCCGGTCCTCCGGTGCTCTCTCTCTTTTAGTTTCCCAGCCTTCTTACGGGTCGTCGGTCGCCGACGGGCGCACAGGCCTCCTTTGACTGCCGAGGCACACGGGCCTCACTTCGCTGAGGCGCACAGGCCTCCGATTAGCTGTGGGCGCACGGGCCCTTGAGCGAGGCTGGGTCGCCGTCATTTTCTTGTGGGCGCACGGGCCTACTCTGCTCGCCGAGGCACACGGGCCTCGCTTCCCCAAGGCACACGGGCCTCCGATAATCTATGTGCGCACGGGCCCTCTAGCGAGATGCAGGGCGCACGGGCCACTGCTGGGCTACAGGGTCTCCAAGCCCACCTCAGATCCCCGGGCACACGGGCCCCTCTTGTGGGTCTGCTGAGGCACACAGACCTCTCCCTCTTGAGGTACACGGACCTCACCTTCACGCACTCAGCCACACCTTCCTGAGGCACACGGTCCTCCGATCAGCTGCGGGCCTTCGGGCCTTCTTAAACTGCTGGGCACACCGCCCACCTGTAGTTGCTGCCAGCGCACGGGCCACCTCGTCCCGAGGCACACAGGCCTCCTATTAGCTGGGGCACACGGGCCTTCCGAAACTGCTGGGCACACCGCCCTGCTGCTGTTGCTGCCGGCACGCAGGATTCCGCATCGGCTTCGTCGCCAGTGTTAGGCCTGCAATGTGCCTCACTCATGCACATACCACAGTAAAGAGACAGAGCCTGATATGCTACGAACCTTCTTTATTCAGTCTCTCACACTTACTGCCTTCCTTCCCTCTGTCCCCTCCCCTTCCGCTTTCCTTCCGCTCCTTCTGCATTGGTCCTCTTAAAGGGGCCATGTCCTTTTTCCATGTACAACAATATGATATGATATATGGCATTTCTAACGCGCCTACACACACGTGAATACACATACCTAACGGGCTCATTAATTTGCTCATAATAAACTGGTAGCGTGCCCAGTGGCAGCCTACTCACTCGCAACCGCTACTCGACTATCCCTGCTGACCCACAATCAGTGCAAGCCTTGCGGGGGCACCGCCTAGCCCCCCACATCAGAATCCTCCAGCAACAAAGTCTCCAGGGGCAGAGTGACACAGCTCTACCTCAACTGCCCACTTCACGCCGCCGCCATCTGCCGACCTCTTCTTATGACCATGGGAAAATTGATGCATGTGAACAGTTATTTTTGATATAATAGCCAATTTTATCTGCAGTTTTCCGGTACATTGATGGGGTCTTCGATGGATCCAGTCTAGGCCAACACGTGTATACTACCTTTAGAGACTGATGGAAAGAAAGTCTTGCGAAGCATTGATGCCATCCTTAGAGTGTGGCGCCGTTCTCAAGACCAATTACAGGAATATTCTGACTATGTTAATGGAATACACCCGAGAATCAATGGAACCAGTCATTGCAGAGGAGTGAGAATTCTATTTCTAGATGTGGAGGGATATTGGGATAATGGGAAATGGGAGACCACGTTCTACACGAAACCAGCTGGCAGAAACAGTCTGTTAATGGCCAACAGTTTTCCTCCCACCAGAACCACTGACAGGTACTCTACCGTCAAGCTGGGAGGTATAACAGAGGATCTCAAAAGAAGATAACAAACTGTAGAGGGTAGAAGTCAAAGAGAAATGTGTAGCAAGAGGTTACAATGAGAACAAAATAGGGCAAGTAGAGGCGTTACCAAGAATGACGTTATTGGAAAGAGTATGGCATATTAGTATATGTCAACACATACTCGAGACAAAGCCAGATAATACAAAAGTAATGAAGAAACATTGCATTGGAAAGCTTTAAAATTAGATGATGATTTATTTCACAAACCTCCAATATTTGCATACAGGAAAAGCCAATCACTGATGAGTTTCATGGTACAGACGTTCAAGCGAGTGGGATGGAAACAAGGAGTGAGTGCAAAGGGACACAACCTTGTGGCAATTGCCAACATTGCCACAGTAGAATGAAAGGGAATAAGATTATTCATCCATATACACTGATAATCATGAGTTTGAAGCACTCGGAGGCATGTGACACTAGGAATGCCCGTGTGGGATCCATTATGGGGGACTAAGGCGAAGTTATGTTGGACAAACCATAAGTACAGCATACGTACAGGGAATGGGAAATCACTGGTAGAGGTTTACTTTAAGGAAAAGAGGCAAACACTATCACAGAACAGGTCACACTACCAAGGAGAGGTGGCCGTCTACAGATAATATTGGAAAAAAGGGAACTGATTTGGATTAAAAATGTAGAGGCGTTGGAACCAAAGGGTTTCAACACTGAGTGGCATTTAGCTGGCAATATGTGATGGGAACGTGGTTCCTAAGATATGGTTGTTGGAGAATAACTGAGTATAATCCATTTACTCCAAGTGTAATATAATAACTTAATGAGGCCTGAAGTTAGATCATGGATTGAAAGAATTCATTATATCTGAGAGAACTCGTGGAGAAAGAACTAAGCCAAATAAGAGATGATTATGGGAGTTGAAATGTACCCATTTACTACACGCTACATCTTGAGCCTAAAGGTAGTGTGACGGTTGAAGTTATGTAGGTAATACATTTGATGAGGACGAACATCTATTGATATGCAATCCATAAACTGTAAATGTAATTTAAAGTGATCGTTACTGGCATAGATGGCATAGATAGGTTGTGCTATCTATGCCAGTAATGATCACTTTGAAACACATTCATGAAGCTGCTGCAACACCCCATCTATGCTACTCTAATGCCCACTTCAAAAGGGGTGCATTCATTTGCTTCATGCGTGTGACTTCCACAGACCATGACTGACATAGATGGCATAGATAGGTTAGTCTTTCTATGCCAGTAATGGTCACCTGAAATCATATGCATAAGGTGCTTCAGCCTTCATGCATGTGATTTAAAGTGACCATTACTGGCATAGATAGGTTGTGGCCAGGGGCAGCTTATCCATAATGACCCTCGTCCATCAAGAAGGGGCTGTGTCAATCCCGGAGCACGCCCTCAGCTGCTTGTTGAAGTTGAGGAAGAACTCCTGGGCTTGCTTGAACTTCCCTTTGACAGTTTTTACTCAAGCCACGCATGCCCAACGGGCCATGCAAGGCCAGGGGCATTTTTCTTGCCCGGCCTTGCATGGCCGGTTGGAGATGCAGGCTGAAGTACTGCCATTTGTATGTGCGAGGGGCTGCTCATGCACCTACCTGCACATACAAATGGCATGGGGCACCAGGTCATCAGCACTACAAATCCTGTGCAGGAAGAGCGCTTTAGGATTCCCTCTGGACCCTTGCCCCCCCCCACCCTCACACACACATTTCTAAAGTCTACTCTGACCATATTGTGGCAGATCTAGCTGTACTGGTTAATTCTTCCCTAAATACCGATCTAAGAAGGCACTGGCAGTCCCACTGCTCAGAAATCATTATTGGGGCCCTGCGGAATTGAATAATTTCCACCCCCATCGGACGTGACCTCCAATCGAGAGGGTGCTCCTCCATAATGGGTGAGGAGGTGATGGCCCACCGGAACCCTTGCTGATTATGGTGGAGCCATCTCTGTTTTTGCAGCTGAGGGAGTGCTTCTGGGCTAGCCTTAACCATCAAGGGGAAATGTGGTTTCCCTTTGACAGTTTCTGTTCCAGCATTCGTTAAAGGACTATGCAAGGCTGGGGGCGTTTAACTTCCCCAGCCTTGCATAGCTCATTGGAGATGCTGGCTGGGAAACTGCTTGTTTGTATGTGTGAGGAGGCGCTCCTGCACTTCCCTGCACATACAAACAAAGCAGGAAGCTGTGTCATCAACACGCTGGCTTCTGTGTACATGTGCAGGAACCAGGAAGTGGTCTTTGCTTCCTGGTTCCTGTAAGTGCTACACAGGAGCTGTAGCACTCTGATGAACCATCATGCACGAGGCAGAAGGGAATAATGTGTGCTTATGTTTTGTGTGAGTGTATGCTGACGGGTGCACGTGTGGATGTGTGTGCGTGTTGGTTTGTGCTGGGGAGTGGATTTTGGCGAAGGGGGAAGGGATTATGCCATTTTTAAAATGTAAATATTTAAAAATGCCATTGTTGCACAATGCCCCTCCCCACCAGCCAAAATCAGCTGAAGGGCCCTGTCATGATTGTCAAGTCTAGGACATACAGGCCCATGGGGCAGGCATGGCATCACTGGACATCTACAATAGCTAGTAAAAAAACAACCCTGCCTACCCGCTTGTTATACTGAAAATGCAATCGTGTAGCCTGAATGACATGGATAGTATGTTGGCCGGAAGTGAATCGCATCATGTGACAAACATTGCAAACCATGAAACCTGAATGTGACCACAGGGAGTCCATTTTGTAAATACCAGCAATTTTCTTTATGTTAATGATTTTGCAAATATATTCTATGCTTCAGATTCACACACGGTGCAAGGCCACAGCTTGAACTTGAACTCTGAATTGCTAACGTTGGCAGGAATGTAGAGCCATCCAGAAATACATTGTTTTCCTCTTGTCAGAGGCCTTGAAGCTGTGCAAGAGCCGTGCCTAATCAGTAACCCAGGTGCCAGTTTGTCTTGCAAGCGCTGTTGTAAAAGGCAGTTAAACATGAATTATATGCAACTAACGGTGCTCCTTCACGGAAGATGGTATTTTCTCTTCCTCAGAACTGTCTGACCCTTAGCTCATGAGCCGTAGCAAACAGATAACGCTAGTTGGAATGTCTCCCTGCTAGAACAAGATATTCTCCGAGTGGTGTCCGGTAAAAGGTTTGAATCCAAAAGGATTGAATGCCATAGGGTCGAGTCAATAGGACCTAAAACAAAAGGGTCGAATTATTTTTTTAAATATACATATTTTTTTGGGCTTCCGTATAGGAAAAAAAAGTGTTTTTTTCCACAAAAAGGGTGTTTGGGGCGGGACCACCCCCCCAAAAAAAAAGACAAAAAAAAAAAAAAAAGAAATTGACCCTTTTGTTTTCCGTCCTTTTGATTTGACCCTATTGTATTTCGATCCTTTTGATTCGATCCTTTGACCTATAACCCCTCCAAGTGCCAGTGCCCTGTGTTCCCCATAACTGAAAACTGTCTCTGCAGCCTTTGCTAAAAGACTGATGTTTAGACTGAATGAAGTCTTGTCATAACTGTCAATTACCGAACCCTAGCTTGTATGACATGTATAAGGGCGGGCCAAATCATAATATGAAATGATGATGTATAATATATATATATGACTGCTTGAGCGTTGCTCGCTCTTGTTTATCTCACAGTGTCTGGGAACACACGTCGTGAGGCGTTGAGACCCAGTCAGCCGACTGAGATACTTGGGAAATAAACCAAACTTTTTTGGAAATCGAATCTCCCGATTGGCATGTCATTTAGTATATGGTTATTGTGCCTTATTCCATATGATGGTCTAAAAAACATGGCACCCGAATAGGGACCCTCGCTGTGATGTTCCATCACATACGTTGAAGGCAAGAACGAGTCGAGGACGAAGCTGTCGGACCTGGATTGGAAGGTGTTTGGGGCGCCCATGCAGAAGTGATTAGAGACTCCTCCACAGATCTATACACAGGCGATCCCTGATCGACGAGCGGTGCCAGAGAGCATCGAGACGAGGGTCCTGGAAGTGAGGCAAATTGTGCCAGACACGTGGTCGCGATGATTCTTGGTTGCGCCTGTATACAGGTGAATTGCGTCCTGAGAGACGAATTGATTGAGTCAGGTGAGTCATGCCCCATTTCTTAAACATCCTGATATTGGTTGGGTGTTGCACTTGCAAGTACAAACGCCCAGGGTAAGAAGAGGTAAGAGTTAACTGTGCGTGGGAAATTGTCTTCCTGTCAAGTGAAGTTTTTTCACTGCGGTAGACAATCTTTGGAAACTGGCCAGGTCGTGCCATCCGAGGGGTCGCCGGCACATGATATGTACATTAAATATGGAATAGCGGCAATAGTGTTTAATGCGGTTTGGCATAGGCAGACCAGACGTGTATCAGACCTTCAGTGGCCAAATAATGGGTGCTTCGAACTAGTGCGTATAGAACATTTAGAATCAGTGTAAGAAGGCCAGACTTGCAGCGTTCGACGTTGTAAGGGACTGGAGGAAGGAAGCAAATGTACGCTTGAAAAGTAGAGAGAAACACGCACGTAAACATAAATCAAACGTAGAGAAAGCGCTAGAGCATGAAATACAATACAAATACAAATGATCAGCTGAAGCAGACAGAAGCCATTAGGAACATGGATAGGACCTTCCAATTAGACATACAGAAAATATATCCTTCACAAGATTTGCATACATCAGATGAATTGATAAATAAGATACTGAATGAGCTAAGAAATGAACATCCAAGCAATGACCCAGTTGCACCGCCTCCCTATGTATCTCCTCCTGTTGCTCTTCCCATGATTCCATCTGCACCTGCAGTAGCCGTCCCATCTGCGCCCATTACATCATTTCCTCCACCTCCTACAGAGCATGAGTTATACGCTTTAGCTGGCAGTTCTGCATCAGAGGGGCCAGAAAGAGGAAGTTTTAGACTGACTTTCCAATTTGCGAGATAATGCGGTGAAAATACGAGAACATGTAGGGCGAATATTTGTGTTTAAGCGAGAACTTGATGGGTTGCATAAAGAGATAATGAGTAAGCGTGAACCGCATATGTCATATGTCCAGAAACGATTTCTTCTGCCATTGAAACCTGGTAGTGAAGAGATGCAAATTTGTACGCAAGATGCGGTTAGATGGATTACAGATGCCGCCATTTCCCCGATCGAAGTGCATGAAATGTTTAGTCATTATACACCAGAAATGCAGAGAAAAGTGTTACAGGTTATGGTGGAGTATTTACAGGATGAATGCATGAGAAAGAAGGTTTGTTATCCCGCTGATTTGATGACGATTTATAAGAGAGCATTTTCGCCTGACACTGGAATGACTGCTTTTTCTCTTGATTTGGCTTTGTTGCTCAATAGACGAACAGAGGTAGAATCCCCTACTTTGCAATTACCCATGAGGGAGGTGCCTCCCACGTTTGTCCCGAAAGTAGAGATTGCTGCCGATGGAGTGATTCCAGCGCGAACGATAGAAGCCCATTACATTGCACAGTTTGTACACGTTCCCTTTTCTAGGCAAGAAGTGAATACTATAAAGCAGACGGTCCCTGACTTTAGGAAAAATCCTGCAGGTTGTGACATTGATTTACTGTTCCCTGTGATTCTTCCAGCAGACATATGGAAGCAGATTAGAAGTATAAATGACGCGCCAATGTTAGGCGATACATGGGAAACCATGATCCGAATTGATAGTGAGAGAAAAGCTAGGGAAAAACCTCTGCAGGTAATCTTAACTTTGCCCTCACGGATAGTGGATAAATTGAAAGCTTTAGTGCCTGAGAAGAGAATAGTTTGGGATAAATTGACTGCTTACCTACAAGGTAAATCGGAAGGAGTGACAGATTATTTTAACCGGTTTGAAGATGTGTTTGTAGATTTTAGTGGTCAAGATCTAAGTAACGAACCTGGGAAGAGATTATTTGTTGATAAGTTTGTGCGACGTTTGTTACAGAAATTTCAGACACTAATATTGACCTCTGAAAGTGCATGGCAAACAAAATCACAAAGCAAAGTATTACATATGGCCCAATATTATGAGAACTGAGTAAATTCAGAAAAGGATAAGGAGATAAGGGAGAAAGGAGATTTGAAAATCAGAGTGTTACTGCACAAGTAGCCAACAATAATAGAGGTGGCGGGATCGCAATGTCTAGAGTCCAATTTGCATTATCATCCAATATGCAAGGGAGTCCAATAGGTATAAACCAATGTGCCTATTGTAGACAAGAAGGCCATTGGCGAGCACAATTCCCGCAATTACAGAATAAAAATGGGACTATTACGAGAAGACCATTTAGAGGGCAGTCAGGAACAGCGGGTCAGAATAGAAATCAGATGAGGCCACAGTTTCAGGATAATCAGGTTAATCAGAATCAACAATGGAACACCATGAATGGTGGAAACGTTTTTGATAATTCCTCCAATGTATATTACTCTGGAGACTTTACATCGGATGATGTACTGTTCCCCTAGGACAGCCCGAAACAGGGGTTGAAACCAGTGCCTATTCCCGTTGACCAGAAAGGGCCCTAGGTAGAAATGAAGGTTGGAAATAGGGAGCACATTTTTCTAGTGGACACAGCTGCACAGAAATGTTCGATTGACCATCAGCGGGTTCCAAATATACCACTGTCAGGGCATAAAAATGTCTCAGTAGGGTTCTCAGGTACGCCAGTAATTAATCCAGTTTCACAATCATTTCCAATTACGCTAGGTCCATTTACTGAATTTTGCCCGTTTCTTTTGACGACAAATTGTGGCGAAAATTTGTTGGGATTGAATCTATTGAAGAAATTGAATGCAGTAATCTATTGTTTTCCTGATGGAGTGTACTTGACAATTTCGCCACAGCAAACTCCCGTATCGCAATTTGTATCGATGCCATTACCCACTGAATTGAGTGAAATACTGACTTGTATATGTGCTATGAACGATAACGATGTAGGATGTTTGAAAGTGGAACCAGTAAAAATTATGTTGAAGGAAGGAATTACATTGCTGCGTATTCCACAATACAAAATTTTGGGTGAAGGTGAAAGAGCATTGAAATGTATTGTGTCGGATTTAATTGCAAGAAATGTGATTGAAGAAAGTGTTTGCAATAGCCTGATTCTTCCGGTTTACAAGAAAGGACGTAATGAGATCCCATACTGTTTTATAATTGATTTGCGAGCAGTGAATAAAGTAGTTGATCCCCAATTCCCATTGGTCCCCGATGTGACAACGATTTTGACTAGGATTCCAGCATCTGCATCACTCTTCAGCGTGATTGACTTGAAGAACATGTTCTTTAGTATTCCTGTACCTCCAGACAGCAGATAATTGTTTGCTTTTACATTAGGAGGGTGATCATTTACATTTACCCATATCCCACAAGGTTACACTGAGAGTCCAAGTATATACACTAAGGCGTTGGAGGAACAGCTGGATATGCTTGAATTACCAACAGGCTGTGTATTATTGCAATACATTGATGATCTGCCGGTCGCTGCAGATCAGAAAACAATTGTAAAGAAAGTACAATTTTATTACTGAAACATCTAGCGGCGCATGGCCACAAGGCATCATTGAAGAAATTCCAGTATTGTCGAGAGGAGGTGGCCTATTTGGGCTACCTCCGATCGAAGGAGGGAAGAAGATTGACACCAGAACGAATAAACATCATCTCCGATATGCCTATTCCAAACACGCAGAAGGAAGTCAGGGCTTTGATTGGCATGGCTTCATATTGTAGGCAGTGGATTGAACATTTTTCTATGATTGTGAAACCAATGGTGGCATTGACAAGGAAGGATGTTACCTTACCTATTCCATGGAACATGGAGTGTCAAGAAGATTTTGACCTGCTCAAAGCTGCGTTATGCTCAGCTCCGGTTTTGGGCACGCCAAATTATGAGAAGTGTTTGGGGGGGGTGCTGTTGCACGCATCAGAAATGGCCGCCTGAGTGGAGAGCTCCGGCTCAATACAAATCCTGTTGCAAATAAATCCTGCCAGAGCCAACGCTGACGAACGAATAATTTAAGACACTGCTGCGGAAGGTCCACAGAACAAGCCCTTAGAAGACAGGATGCGTTTACCACGGGACAACAGAGAAATCCTGCCTGACGGCTCTGTGTGTCATCTACGCTGGGCCGAGGAGTCCAGCACTGCAAGCAGGCCGAGTGGGGGGAGGGGCAACACACCCATAGCAGGGCGCTGCGGAGCACACACAACATACGGTGTTGCTGCCCCCCCGAGGTGAAACACTACGAACAGCCGACCCCTCACAAGTGGGGGGAGGATGTGGGAGCCGCTGCCGACAGCTGCACACCTACGATCCTTGAGGCGGTGTCAGAGAGAGAGGCTCTGTGGCGCGGGCCGGCGGCGGCGCTGCACTTCAACTGGGGGCACGACTGGTGGTGAAGCGGACGTCCTGGACGGCCGCACGTGTGATCGCTCCGGGAGACCTGGCACACCTCAACAGCGACTGTGCTGCGGAGAGGAGGCCCACGGGGGAAGAAGACATCACCCCCCCACCAAGTAAGTGGAACGCAGCGGGGGAGCCCCCTGTCAAAGCGGATATATCCTGGGGCACTGCTCAGCACAGAATTGTGGAGGGAGACGCTGGAAAGATCCTGGGCTGCAGCAATAACCAGGGGCCAACAGAGAACCTAAGCCCCTGGGGAATAGGGGAAGAACTGCATATACACTACTGGCGCAGCTCAGATACAGACTCAAGAGCTGAATACAGCTGTCTGCCAACGCTACACATCCAACAAAGTGAAGGGGATCAGGGGCCCCCACTGTATAGTGGTTCAGCGGCAGGCCTTGCTGCCCCAACCAACGTGCCTCAGTGGGTCACAGGAATCCCTTTGTGGCGGCCCTGAGGGGTTGGCGGCTCACCGGAGGTGAGGGGGGACCAAGCCCTATTCGGCCTGTAATACACCCTGTGTCGGTGGGGATATAAGGGCAGCAACAGCACCCCCCCCTGAAATTACCTAACTCTCTTACTGGTCACCAGCATATTGGACATAAATAGGTGATTGAGCGCAATCCACCCTTAAAGCGACAGCTGGGACATATGGGCCGCACCGAGAAAAAGGGCACAGGACAGAAAAAGATCGGCCCAATGGACTCCTTTGCCAGCCGCCAGCCGCATACTGCGGCCGGGGGGATGACACAAACATCCGATAGCCAGGAGACGGACCCTTTAGACCACTTGGCAACAATAGTACAAAACGGATTTGTGGCGGTTAACATCAAACTGGACAACATTGTGGCGACAATCGGATCCTTGAAAGCGTGGGTGGAAAAGGAAAGTACGCGCATTACGGAAGCAGAGAACAGAATAAGCACGAATGAAGACACAATCTCGCAGCATGGCCGTGATATAGCCCAACTCAAAGCAGAACTACGCAAAACCCAGAGCAAGTGCGAAGATCTTGAATCTAGATTGCGGTGAAATAACATCCGAATAGTTGGGGTCTCGGAAACATTTGGCAAGGGCTCCATGGAGAGACAGCTGGAAAATTTGCTGAGAACTGTCGTGGGGACGGAATCCCTCTCGGACCACTTTCTCGTGGAGAGAGCTCACCGCATCCTTGCACCCCCTCCGAAACCAGGGGCTCTGCCCCGCACCATAATAGCACGTCTCCTCAATTATAGGGACAGGGACACAATACTCCGACTATCCAGAGAAAAGGGAACGCTGCAATACGAGGAAAATAGAATACACATATATCCAGACTTTTCAGCAAACATACAAACACAGAGAAGGTCCTATGAGTTGGTCAAGAAACAGCTACGGATGCGCAACGTGCCCTATACCCTAATCTTCCCTGCCAAAATGAGAATCCAACATGGACGAAGAGCCCACTTCTTCGAGAACCCTGCGGAAGCCATGGCGTATGTGGAGGCCTCCACCCCGCTTCCTCCTGGGGACCGGGGGGAGATCAAAATGTGACACCAAGGCCAGGTGAGGGGAGAAGGCACCCTGCAGACTGATAAAGGAACACCATTCCTGCAGCGTGACAATGGTTAAGAAACATTAACAAGTTGGACTGGACCAAAGTTCATTGTTTATCGAGCCGTGAAGCCTCCAACGACGGTAGCCAGATGACTACAACGGCAGTCCCTCAGGAAAGGTCCAATAGCTCAGAAGAATTCCCACTGTGCAAGTTATGAGTGTTATTGGGCAGCATTATCAAGTTTGGGGAGATGATGCGGGTGGGGGGTTAGGGAACCAGAGAATGGCTAGCTATGTTGATTTATATGGGGAAGGGGGGAGGGGGGAATTGGAAGAAGTTTACAAGTTGGGCCCGCGGAGGCTGGAGCGGGGCAACTCAAGTTTTTGGTTTAAAAGTGACGTGGTCTTGCAGATGTGGTTGCTGTTCCCGCCATGCGAATACAGGAAATGCTGGACATGGTGGTTGGTAATAATACACATATGTGCAGTGCCACAGACGGGTTGAGAATACCAGTGTTATCCTGGAATGTCGGAGGGCTAAACAACCCGATGAAGGCCAGGAAGTCCGGGAACTATGTTACCAGGCATAGCCCTCAGATCGTGATACTACAAGAAACGCATGCACTGGGAGCTGTAAATACGAATATACTGTCCAAATGGGGGAAGCTACGATATTACACGGACTACTCGTCTCAATCCAAGGGAGTTATCATTCTCATACACCCCTCATTGGGGTTCCAGACTAAAGGGCACAAGATAGACCCACTGGGAAGATATGTTCTTGTGTGGGGGGAAGTAGTGGCTAAACAAATAACACTGGTTAACACATAGGGCCCAAACATTGATGACCTGGACTTTTACTTAAATATATATGAAACCCACAATAAGCTTGACGTGTCGACCATAATATGGGGAGGGGATTTCAACATGGCACTTGACCCACATTGGACAGATCCAGCACAAAAATGAGGACACCCACCGGAATGGCACTAATATTGGGTCACCGACTCACACAAATGGCATTGATAGACACATGGCGCACATTACACCCTGACGCCAAGCGATATACCTATTACAGTTCTGTCCACGACAGGGAATCGTGCATAGATTACTTTTTTATGTCTCAGGGCCTGTCGGAGGCGCTGCGGAGCTGTGAAATCCTTCCCCGCACACTGTCTGATCATTCCCCTGTGCTACTGGAGCTTAGGCTTAGAAACATCCCCAGACTGGCTAGAAGATGGAGAATGCCGGGTGGTATACTTGGTGACCCAAATGTGGTGGAGTCTCTGCGTGTTGAAATAGTTGAGTTTTTTCACAAACAATGTTGGGACGGTAGAACGGGTCTCCACGATTTGGGCGGCCTTCAAGGTTTGGGCTAGGGGAGCAGTGATTTCGAAGTCAACTGGTCTCCTAAAGGAAGTAAGAAGGGAGCTTGTGGGGGTAGAAAATACATTAAACAACCTAGAGGAAAACTATAGCCGCACACATGATAGGGACACCCTTGCTGAAATTCACAAACACATAAGAGACTTCGACGACCTGGCCGCCAGAGCACGCAGATATGGGGAGGGGAACAAGGTGGGTAGAACATTGGGTAACCTAATTAAATAAACATGAGAGGCAACCACACCCGATTACCAGTATACAAACGGCACAGAATTAGGTGGTGACAAGCGAGGAGGGGATAAATGGGGAATTTGTCAAATTTTACCAAACATTATATGCAAATAGAGACAGGAAAACAAGTGCTGAGATAAAGGCCTATTTGGCGACACTGGAGCTCCCAAAGCTTTCGCTTGAAAAAAAAATGACTCAAGATCGGGCTGATCACTGCAGAAGAAATTAACAAGGCGATTAAGGACCTCTCAGCAGGTAAGGCACAGGGCTCTAATGGGCTGGGGCCGAATTCTATAAGGAGTTCCATACGGAACTAGTTCCCATAATGTTGAAAACCTGGGAGGAAGTGCTTGAAGGAAACGTACTGCCCCCAACAACGAGTGAAGACATAATAACTGTTCTACCCAAAGCCTTACGCCCACCCTGCGATATGTCATCATACAGGCCCCTCTCGCTCATTAATGCTGATGATAAGATATTCGCAAAGTTATTGGCTAATCGAATGTTACCCCTAGTTTCCACGCTGGTTCACCCCTACCAGAATGGATTTATCCCCCAAAGGTCTACTGCTCTAAACCTTCACAGATTGTTTAGTGTAATGGCGCAGATAGATCCAAGCAGAAGTGCAGTCGCAGTGGCCCTTGATGCCGAGAAGGCGTTCGACTCTGTCTCATGGGTCTATCTCCTCATGGTACTGGAAACATTTGGGGTGGGACCTGGCTTCATCAGATTTGTACGATTGCTGTACACCGCCCCCGGGGCCAGATTGTGCACCAACAGAACCATCTCCGAGTTATTCCAACTGGGTAGGGGCACGCTGCAGGGGTGGCCATTCTCGCCCATATTATTTGCCTTAACAATAGAACCCATGGCAGCGGCCGTCAGACTGAGGCATGGAGACAAGGGAATAAACATAAAAGGCTCCACCCAGCTAATCACACTATATGCGGATGATACGCTCCTATACGTCCGTGAACCTGAGAAAAACATAGCGCCCATAATGGCTGACATACATGAGTTCGCTGATGTTACGCTCACTTGGTTCCCACGGGGGCGTCGACAGGAACTGGGCCGCTGTTGTTTCCACCAGCGTGACGTGTAACGCCGAGATGACTGACTGGACTGGCCCGCTCAGCCTAGTTTGTCTGGCTCGCAGGAATATTCTTCTGCAAAGGAGAAGAGGAATTAACCACCCGTGGAATTGAGTGTCAACCCACCTTCCCCACTCCCGTTGTCTTCCCACAGATCACTCTTGATGTCCCCTCCTTAGTCTCACCTGATGGTTTGGAAGGATGAGCTCTCCATCCTGCGTCGACCGCAGGGGCGCGTTGATGACCAGTTACTTCACTGGCGTAGAGGAATTGGTGAGTTCCAGTATTGACTCCAAAGTCCAATTGTTCATAAGAGTTCAAATGTCTGATCTTCACTCTGTCCGATTCCTTGCAGGTTGCCGATTAATCCACTCGAAGATTTCCAAATGGCAATTGGTAAGATTCAGGTAAGTCTACTGTGGTTTTCCCCTTAGGGGCCGGGGTACGGCGATGAAGCAGAGTTGACTGCGCCGACCCGAGATGAGGTGAGTACCCCCCGTGGTAAATCAGGTAAGTCCTTGGGGGTAGCTTGTATAGCCTTAGAGAGTCCCCTTGCTCACCTTGCTGTCTTTGTCTCCTTAGGTGTCGGAGGGCGGCCGCGAGATGGAGAGAGCGTGATGGAATGCTGAAGTACCGCCAAGCAGGTGAGTTCAGCGCGGCGCCGTAGGAATGCGAAGCGATGCTTCAAAGTCTTCTGTCTTTCAGCTCCGTGGCGAAATGGATCAGGATTCAGGTAAGGATTAAAGTTAAAACTCCTGTTCTAAACCTTTATCCTTCTTTTCTTCTTGTTTCAGGAGTCCCAGGACTGAAGCGGGCGTGGCTGAAGACTGGAGCTGCTGAAAACACGGTGAGCGTTACGCTGCAGCAAGCAGAATAACGCGAAGCACGTGTGGCTGTCCGGGCGTGGTTTAAATAGCCTTGGCAGAAGATCCAGGTAAGTATTATTCCACAGCCCCACCCAAGTAACAAAATAAAATAGTAAAATAAAGTAAAATAGTCCCTCCTAAGCCTCATTTGGCTTGAGTCTTCTTGCAGCATGGTCTGCCTCAGGTGAGTATGCAGCATGGTCTGCTTCAGGTAAGTTATCAATAATGATCCTGGCGCCCATGGCGCCAGGACTGACTTTATCTTTATGAGCCTGGCGCCATAGGCGCCAGGACTGCACCCAAACAGCCCCTAACTGGGGCTTTTGGGCATGCTCCAAGTGGCATGATGCCTGCTTCCGGGGCTGCTGGGCCTGGTCTGGTCTTCCGGGGGCAGGCATCATGACAGCTGAATATTCAGGATACACCATAAATAATGCTAAATCGGAAATATTCCCGCTCACTCCCGCCACTAAATGCCCAGCCGTCACCTGTGGACTTAAATGGTCTGAACAACGCATTAGATACCTTGGGGTGTTAGTATCCCGAAACAGACACACTCCGTACACTGACAATCATGATCAGGCACTACAAACACTAAATACTAAGCTACAGATTTGGAAACACCTCCCTATATCTCTACATGGCAGGCTCCTTAAAATGATAGCCCTCCCTAAGCTACTATATTTTTTCGTAAACGTGCCTATATGGCCTGGCAGGGACTTCTCCAAATTACGGTCAATGGTAGTGACCTTCCTCTGGAATGGGAAAACGGGCAGAATAGGGTGGGAAAAAATGACTGAGCCTTACTGCACCGGAGGTATAGCTGCTCTGGACTTCGAGCTCTACTATCTGGTCGCCCAGGCACAGTTTGCGAAGTATTGGTACGAGGAGGTTGACGGAGCGCCACACACGTGGGTAGAAGCACACACCACATCCCCGACAGACATAAAGTCAGTCACATTCAATGCACGACACAAAGACACAATCGAATATGATCCAGTTAGCTGTACGGTCCAGGCCTGGAGCGCAATATTTAGAAGGTTGAAGCTGGAGACACCTTATAACCCAGAGGTCCCTCTGTGGAACTTTCCGGGCATCCCCCCGACATACGATACAAGTATACAGGAGGTCTGGGATCCCAACGGGGAGATGAGGGTGGGTGATATGTTTATAAATGGTAAATTTGCAACGCCGGAGGACTTCACAAGAGCATTAGGCGGTGGGCCACTCAAAACACTACAATATTATAGGATGAGAGCTGCGTTCTAGAAAAGATGGCTGCTTTTCCCTGATGGACCCCCCCCCCCACATCCCTGTGCACAACTCATTACCACAAAGGGGGGGCTGAGTATCTCTAAATTGTATTAACCGGGTTAAAGACAAATGGGAAACAGACTTGAAGATGCCCATCCCGGCGGATAATGGAGCAGATATTGTGCACTTACAAAAAAAGTTTAATTAAATGCTGGGTTGCGCCTGATCCAATTCAAAATCCTAAATAGACTACACTACACACCGGCGCTAAAATGGCCAAATTTGTAACGGATTGCACTGGTGAGTGCCCCAAATGCGGGTCCCCACGGGTGGGCTCCTTCCATATGTACTGGGAGTGTGTTAGGATGTGCAGTGTTTCCAATGTTTACCTGTTAAACCATGAGTGTATAATATTTCCTTCACTATGTCTATTGTCACTTAGATACTATAGAACATAGAACTGCATCTTATGTAGCAGGGTTCCAAGGAGAGCCAGTGAAGAAGCAGGGCCTTAGTGGGAAGATTGTACTCCTCCTGCTGGGGGTCATTTTATGTCATCAACTTACAAATAAAAGGTTCTTTACCTTTAAACTACTGGTTATGTGAAAGCCTCCCTTTGTACATAACATTTGGCGACAAGGATTTTGACTGGGACCCCGAGGACGACCCCCAGCGCCTTTTCTACAGATCTAGTGTGCTGGCTGTGGAGCGGAGCCAGCCTGACTTGCCTGAGGGAGGGCCTTTTTCAGTGGATTATTGACGGCCTGACATCCAGTGTGTGGCATCCACCGGAGGGACATTGCTAGCGCCAGAGGAAAACTCCTGGAGTCTCCGTGGTCCGTGGGAGCTGGAATTGGACCCCTGCAATTTTGTTGAACTTGTGGAGACTGGGCTGGCAAAGACACGGCTTTGGCACTTTTATAATTGGATTTTGGGTTGTGTGTTTTCCGAGCGGCCATTGGACACCCTGGCCCCACGCTGAGCAAGGTTGAGAAAGGAGTCGCCGCCGATGACCCTGGTGAGGCGCTCCAGGGTGAGTAGATAACCGAGCAGCTATTCTGCAACTTTGAGACATGGCATATGTGCCTGCTCCTGTGTTTTTTCTGGCAGTGCCAGGTGAACCCAGGGTTAGATGGGAAGACTGGAAGGAAGGATTCAGCAAATATGCCTTAGCAGTGTTTGGTGCCAACTACTCCAATGAGCGCAAGGAGGCATTGCTATTTCACTGTTTGGGAACTGCAGGCCAAGAGGTCTTAAAGAGATTGCCGGAGCCTTCTGACATTTTGGATGCTGGTCCATATGAAAGGACATTAGCCAAACTGGACAGGCATTTTAGAGTGGAGGAGAACATTATATTGGAAAGATATAAATTTGCAACGAGAGAGCAGAAGAATGGGGAAAGTATCGAGGATTTTGTCACGGCTTTAAGGGGCTTAGCAGTGAAATGCAAATTCACTCACTGTCAGGATGAGCACTTGAGAGACCAGCTAATGATTAAATGTTCCAATGACAGTATTAGGAAAGAACTATGGAAAGAGAGGAACCCCACTTTGGATCGAGCAATTGAGATAGCGAAAATGGTGGAACACACAGATAAGTGCATTGAAGTTCTTCAATCGGATACTGTGAACAATGGTAAACCTAAGTTGGATGAGAGTCAGGGTTCAGTGCTGAAGGTGTCAAAGGTTGTTCAGAGGCAGAGTACGTGGAATCCAAGACGCGCCTCGCAGAATGCTAAAAGGAGCGAAGAGAACAGACCGGCAACTGGCAGAGGATGGCGTCAATGGGTTCCTGCAAAAGATAGCAGAGGGATTCCCAAAGACATGAATTCTTTCAAGATGGTTAGGGATTCAGGACAATCCAGAGGTTTTCCAGGGAGACGATGCTTTAGATGTGGAAGCTTGTCGCATATAGCCTCGGATAAGGATTGCTTTGCTATTCATATCATATGCAATGAGTGTGGTGTGAGAGGGCACATTGCCCGATGTTGTAGAAATTTTAATGCTGGGTCAAATCAAGTGCATGAAATAAGTGCAAGTTATGAAGATGAGTCATATTGTGAGGATGGCAGAGAAGTGGTATTTACAGTGAATGCTGTCAATGGCAGAGTGAAAACGCAGAAACCTTATGCTGAGGTTGTAATTCGAGGTGTACCAGTACGCATGCTAATGGATAGTGGTGCTGACTACACCTTGATAAGTGTGGAAGTGTGGAGGAACAAATTCGATAGTTGTACTCTGTGGGAAAATACTGTTAAAGCAAATGCTTATGGAGATGTTCCCATAGATATTATAGGTTGCTTTGATGCTGAATTACAGTTTAAGGACAGGAAGGCCAAAGGTTATGTGTATGTTACCAACAGAGGGGGTGAATTGTTGTCATGGAGTGATCAAGCTGAATTGAAGATAAGGCTTGAGGCAAGTCATCCCGAGCAGGTAATGTCTGTTGCGGGAGGAGAGCCCACAGAGATACAAACCACGTTATCTGGGAAATTGGGGTGTCTTAAGGGCTTTGTACATGTAATTCGCCTAAAGAAAGGAGCTGTACCTAAGATTGCAAAACTGCGAACTATTCCTCTTGCTCTTAGAGGAGATGTAGAGGAAGAACTCAAGAGAATGGAAAGAGATGGTGTCATTGAAAAGATAGAAGCATCTGAATGGGTCAGTCCTATAGTTGTAGTCAGAAAAGGCAATGGGTCTTTGAGGCTCTGTATAGATCTTAGACATCTAAACAGCATGGTTGTGGCAGACAGGTTTCCTCTTCCCCGAATAGATGATTTGATGGTGGGAGTAGCTGGGTCAAAAGTGTTCTCCATACTAGATCTTAAATCGGCCTACCATCAGGTTGAATTGCACCCTAATTCCAGGGATCTCACCGCCTTCATCACCCCGATTGGATTGTTCAGGTGTGTTCGCATGCCATTTGGTTTGGTCTCAGCCGCAAGTGTGTTTCAGAGTATTATGCATAAATTACTTGGGGGTGAAAAAGGGGTGATGTGTTATCAGGATGATGTTCTTGTATGTGGGGGCGATGAGAAGGAGCATGATGTTCGTTTGAAAAGAGTTTTGGATATTTTGAAGGAGGCAGGCCTCACCGTTGCCTTGGAAAAATGTACTTTTAAAGCCAACAAAATGGTGTACCTGGGTCATGAGATCACTGGGGAAGGGGTTAGACCCAAGGAGGAGGCTATTGAGGCCATAAAAAGAATGGAGGAGCCTAAGTCTAAAGGGGACATACTATCATTTTTGGGACTGGTGGAGTTTTACGGCAAATTTGTCAAGGGGTTAGCAGAAATGTCGAGGAATATGAGATTTCTCACTCGCAAGGGAGTCGTTTTTAAATGGTGTGACCGGTGCAAGAAAGAATTTTTGATGATAAAAGAGGCTATTGTCAATGCTCCCATTTTGAAAATATTTGAGGAAAGTAAACCCACATTGCTTTTTGTTCATGCCAGTGATTATGGTGTTGGGGCTGTTCTGATGCAGGAGGATCAGACAGGTTTACAGACTGTGGCTTTTGCGTCCAGGTCTTTGAAGGGCCCAGAATCTAGATATTCAGTTATTGAGAAGGAGGCTCTAGCATGCGTTTGGGGTGTCGAGAAATTTAAAAGATTCTTGTGGGGGAGGAGTTTCACCATTTGCACTGACCATAAACCCTTGGTTGGAATTTTTACGAAAGGTGGTTTGGAGGGAGTGTCAAGACGCATTATGAAATGGGTCACGGCATTGCAAGGGTTACAGTATACCATGCTCCACGTAAAGGGGGAGGTTAATGTGGTTGCAGACGCCTTGTCTAGATCTGTCCAGAGGGAAATTTCTGACGATAGTGACTTTACAAGTTCAGAGGAGTGCAGAAATATTCCAGGTGCATGAAACATTAAAGAAAAGTGAGTGGGATGTGTCTTGCACGGAGGATGTTGTATATCAAGGAGTACTTACTCTGGTTGCAGAAGGTAAAATTAAGAGCCACAGGGGCGAGATGAATGGTTTTGCCAAAGTGAGGGAGGAGCTATGGATTCAGGATGGTTATTTATACAAGGGTCACCAGATGGTTGTGCCAGTCGGTATGAGGAAGTCTGTTTTGGAGTTGGCCCATGTTGGGCATTTAGGTCTGGCCAGGACGAAGGGACTTGTGAGGTCTGAATTTTGGTGGCCTGGTATCGACAAGGACATAGAGGAACAAGTCAAAGACTGTGTGGAATGTATTGAGGGAAACAAAGGCTTGAAAGTGCAAAAAGTTCCCATGGTAGTGAGGGAGTCCCCGCGTGTCCCTTGGGACGAAATTGCGTTGGATCTCCTCGGTCCATTTAATATTGGTGGTGGCAGAGATAGCTACCTATTAGTAGTCATGGATTTATTATCAAAATGGCCGGAGGTATGTGTACTCAAGGACATATCCAGTAGTAGTATAATCAGATTTTTGGAACAACTGTTTTGGAGAGAAGGGTTTCCAAGAAAGTGTTTGTCTGACAATGGGACCCAACTTGTTTCCAGAGAGTTTAAAGAATTCTTAGAGAATCATGGGATTGAGCAGGTGAATACTTCTTTATATCATTCCCAGAGTAATGGGTGTGTGGAACGATTTAATAGGACTCTGATGGAGGCTATTAGGATAGCGGTGGCTACTGGAGGAGATTGGGTGAGAACAGTGATGGAACGCACGTTCCAGTATAGGCTAACTACCCATAGTGTCACAGGCGTGAGTCCATTTGAGATCTTGAGAGGAAGAAAACCAAATACTCATTCATGTCCAGGTTGGATGGGCAAATCAAAAATGGTGGATGTGGATCTAGAGAGTGTAAAAAGGAGAATTTTTGAAGCTGGAGTTAGATCCAAGGAGAGGTATGATCAGAAGAATTGTTGTAGGGAACTCAAGGTCAAAGAGGGTGATTGGATTAATGTCAAGCTCCCCACCAAAGTTCGTAAAGGAGCCTCGTTGTTTTCTGAACCCAAGCAAGTTGTGAAAGACTTGGGTTCGTCAGTGTTGGTCAAAGGAGGAGCTATTTGGAATAAGGAAAGGGTGGCTTTTCCGTTTCAATGTTAATTTGTCTTCAGTTAGTTGGAGACAGGGACTTTCTTGTGACTCTACCTAATCAACCACTAGATGTCCTATATCTATGCTCTTGATTTGTGCCAGGACTTGCAGCGCATCCAATGTTTTACCTGTTAAACCACGAGTGTATAATATTTATTTTACAGGTTTCAATTTCAGTTGTTCAATATTTGTTTTACAGGTTTCAATTTTAGTGGGTCCTCACCCACACAGTTACTTGTTATGTTTAAGGAGGAGAGGTGTTAGGATGTGCAGTGTTTCCAATGTTTACCTGTTAAACCATGAGTGTATAATATTTCCTTCACTATGTCTATTGTCACTTAGATACTATAGAACATAGAACTGCATCTTATGTAGCATGGTTCCAAGGAGAGCCAGTGAAGAAGCAGGGCCTTAGTGGGAAGATTGTACTCCTCCTGCTGGGGGTCGTTTTATGTCATCAACTTACAAATAAAAGGTTCTTTACCTTTAAACTACTGGTTATGCGAAAGCCTCCCTTTGTACATAACAGAGTGTCCAGCACTGGTGGGATTCTGGGGAAAGGTGGCCGAGATGCTGACATAAATCACACTGTTACCCCCACAGCTGACTCCCCAAAAATATTTATTCGGAGACATTGGCAAGTGCTCTGAGAAAACCAGACAACTATTCAACGTCTCATGTGCGGTGGCTAAGAAGTGTATCCTACAAGCCTGGAAAAGTTCTACACTACCAAGCATGAACAGTTTCCTTCGGGAACTCACTTACGTAAATGAATGTGAGGAACAATACGTGTTGACCCAACTCAGTGCAAGTCGACCAAAGGACATATGGGGTTCCTTCCGCATGTATTTGTGTGAAATGCTCTCAGATGATGAAACTTCCATGTAACAGTATATGTAAGAGATTTATCGGGTTGATGACTTGGCTATATTATGGGAATGAAGCTGCTGTAACTGTTGAGACCACTGTTAATCAATAAAAAGAGTTTTAAAAAAATAATATGAAAAGTGTTTTGTGTTGTTTGTACATGAAAAAGATGGATCTGCTTTGGTTGTTTTGACTCAGGAACACGGGGGCAGAAATAGGCCATGCAGCTATTTTTCTTCCATGTTGGATTCTGTTTCATGTGCTTTGCCACGTTGCTTGCAAGCTGTTGCTGCATCTACCGCGTCAGTAAAACAAACCGAGGGGATGGTTTTAGGTCACTCTTTAACCATGATGGTACCCCATTCAGTAGACATTCTTCTAAATAGAACGCAGACGCAACATTACACATCCGCCCGACTAACGAGGTATGAAATTATTCTATTTGCACTGCATGTTCAAATTAAGTCCGGCTGAGTTATTGCCCCCTCCCAGTGAAAAAGGGAGTGAGAAACGATTAACACATGATTGCTTAATTATTTACTGTGCAAGATACAAAAGGAAGAATTGACTTAACCGATGCACCGCTGAAAGAGATGGAGAACTGTTTTGTGATGGCTCTTGTTATCAAATGGCACATTTATGCCTTTACTACACTGAAAACTATTGTAGAGAGCAAACGAATCCCATACAGCTCAGCACAAGCTGCAGAGATAATAGCGTTAGCCAGAGCATGTGAAATTTCTGCAAATCTTAGTGTGAATATATACACTGACAGCCAATATGCTTTTGGTGTGGTCCACAGTTTTGGCCGATTATGGGCTGAAAGGGGCTTTCTGACGTCACATGGAACCAAGATTCAACGTGGCATGTTGATAGTAAGACTGTTGTCAGCACTTGCACTTCCCAAGTGGTTAGCAGTAATGAAATGCGACGCACCTAAGAGAATAACGTGTAATATAGGAAAGGGAAATGCATTTGCTGTCATGTACAGGCGTGCAAGCAGGGCTAAGCAACGGATGCATGGCCCTTTAAGAACACTACAACCAGGTGCTTGGAAGTTGGCATGGCAACGCTGGCGTCCTCTTGGCGTTTCCCACGGTCGACGCTGGAAGCCGCGGAACGCTGTCATGTGACCTCTCCTTCTTAGTCTCCGCCTTCACTTCGTATCGGTGCTTCTGATTGCGAGTGGTGGCCCCTCGTACCTAGCTCATTGTATCTTGCTCCCTTGAATCCCGGTCTCTGTAACCCTTCCCCCCCCGTTTCCTCCTGTATACCTGATTGCCTCGTTTCCTCGACCCGGACCGTTACCTGGCCTTGTTTTTGGACTGCTTGGTTCTTGTCTACTGCCTGCATCGTTCTTCGACCTCGGACTGCATACGGACTTCTAGCCTTCGCCCTTCTGTTGTGGTTGCTCTTCGTTTTTGTCTTCTGGATCATCACTCACCTGGACTGCGTGTGGTCAATATTGTGGGACTTTTTTGAAACTTTCAAAATTTGGATTCTTGACCTTGGAACACTTGGAGTTTTGGATTGTTGAACTTTGGAACTTTTCGAACTTCCTTGCGACGCACTCTAACAAGTGTGCCCTAGGCGTCCTCGTGCCGGCGGGATAGGTGGTTGGGTTCTTCTTGGACTTTGCATCTTGGACTTCGGAGTTCCTTCCCTTCCATGTCCCATCTGGTTCTCCCCAGTGTTGATCCGGATAAAACACGGTAAGCCATAGTCTCGTAGGGGAAAGGGGTGGTTATCAGAATTGGTGGAACGTATTGCAATATGTCACTATTTTTCGGGTCTTGTTCAGAAGGGCGGTTGGTTATACTTTCTGTATTGTGTTAACTCCTCACTTGCAGATCCAACGCCTATCCTCGACTACCCGTACCACCCATACTTCTGCATTTACAACTCCTGCGGCACGTGTCTACTCCTGGGTCATCTGGGTCTCATCAGGTATCCTTTCTTTCCTCTGATCGATCGCTCTGGCTGTCCATTTCTGGAGCCAGAGGGTTCCATCAGGTGGAAGAATTCTTCAGCTACACGACGTGGGCAACTGGATTCTGACATTTGCAGACAAAATCGCGAAACAAACTGCCACTGATTTACACACAAAAATGTATGTTGAAACCACAAAGAGAGTGTCCTGCATGATAGAGGATGGGATTGAAACAGTTAAAGAGATACAAGCAGAAGCCACTCTTGATGAAATAAAACAATGGTCAGAGGGTCCAGCAGAATTAGATCCCGAGGGTTGTTGAGTAGACAAAGAACATAATAGGTGGATGTTGCCAAATGTATGTGTTATGGCAATGGTTACAATGGCCCACAGTCCAACACAAAAATGCGCGAAAAAGATTTCTCAGCACCTTGATTCTGTATGGTGCAATGGCAACATTAAGAAAACTGCTGAGGGATTGATTCAGAATTGCATGACTTGTTCACAACAAAACATTGGTGAAGGAACAGTATCACCAGTAGGAAGTTTTGGTCCTCCCTCTATGCCCTTTGAAGTCATCCATTTTGACTTCATAGAAATGGAAAGATGTCACAACTATAAATATGTCCTTGTAGTAGTCTGTGCATTTAGCAAATGGGTAGAGGCCTATCCTCTGAAAGATTGCTCAGCCGTGTCAACTGCGAAATCCATGTTAAATGAATACTTTCCCAGGTTTGGGTTACCCCATGTCATATGGTCAGACAATGGCCCGCATTTTATAGTGGCCGTGATATTACAGATTTGTACAAGCCTCCAAATCGATAAACGATTCCATTCAGCTAGACACCCGCTGAGGGCCGGGTTGGTAGAATGCCAAAATGGTATCTTGAAAAACAAGCTTGTGAAGATCTGCGCCGAAAGCAATTTGAAATGGCCCGATGCATTACCACTAGCTTTGATATGCATTTGCACGTCTGTGCAGGCAAAGACTGGTCTCTCCCCAATACAAAATTATAATGGGGAGACCAGGCAATGTCTGGAATGTGCCACGTCCAAAGAGATTGAAGGATGTTGAATATCCATTGCTCAGTGACTATTGTATACAGTTGACTCAAAACTTGTGTTTGATTCATCAGCAGGTGCAGGAGGCTCTTGCTGTCAGATATACAGGCCCAGGACATTGTCTGCAGCCGGGAGAATGGGCCCTTGTCAAAAATTTCGAAAGAAAATCTTTGCCTGCACCACTCTGGAAGGGAACTTACCGGGTGTTGCTGGCCACGCAGACTGCAATTCGAGTGAGCGGTCGAAAGCACTGGATCCATCCCGTTTCCTTTGCCACATGAGAAAGAGACAAACAATCCTGACGTCGAAAGTAAATCAGCAGTGATTGATCAGAAAGACATTGTCGAATTTCAGCCAGAATTACTTTCTGAGCCCGGGTAGGGGCCTGGGGAGATTTCAACAAAAATTGAAACATCAGTGTTGCCTCAACATTGTTCGGCTGCTGCCGCATCATCACCAATTGCATCACCAGTTGGCACTGATTCGGCATCTGCTACAAACAACGACAGTGCTTTGTTCATCGATCACACTGTACCTGGGGCTGTAAGGTACAATCTGCGTTCACGAAATCGGAAGTAATCAGCAGCATTTGTTTCGCCTTTGTTTCTAGCTCACGGATGAGTCTGGGAACGGAGGCCTAGGGAAAGGGAGCGTATTAGCTGTATTGAATGAAAGCTCTGACACGCGGTTTCCCGGTGCTATCATTAAAAGTGAAGGCCTTTTTTTTTTTTTTATTTGTTTATGGTTCAATTACAAAAATATAAAACCTTTACAATTTTTTTTTTTAAAAGAACTATAAAATATTGCAATTGCATTTACA
The DNA here is from genome assembly GCF_040938575.1 of Ambystoma mexicanum. Classification (NCBI taxonomy): domain Eukaryota; kingdom Metazoa; phylum Chordata; class Amphibia; order Caudata; family Ambystomatidae; genus Ambystoma; species Ambystoma mexicanum. Next base: position 1,300,829,319 of record NC_090926.1, on the reverse strand, counting down.
TTTTTTTCATTATTCATTTATGTTTACATCCTTGTCTCAATGAAAATGGAAATAATAATAATAATGATAATAATAATAATAATAATAATAATAAAATAGACTTTACATCATATTACATTTCAACTAAAAGAAGAGAGGAAAATATAAAATATTTATTCTAAACAGTTAATATCCTATCATTGGTAAAACTTAGAAGCTCTTTTTCTATGTGCTTACACAGACTGACCAATTTGAATACAAGGGCTTTGTGTATGCCTTGCATCATTCACGCCCATAAAAATTGCAGACAATCATCATAATCAAAGTTTACAAATTTCATTAAGCGATTAGTTCTCATTGATTTGAAATGAGGACACTCAAGAATGCGGTGTTTCATGGTTTCAATGGGCGCAAGTGAAGGCCTTTGCAACCTAGCGTGGACAAGCGGGGCAAATGGTACCGACACTATGAAAAATTAAGATTGATACTTGCTCCTGTTTTCTTTGGCGCTGTTGAGGTAAACACCAGCTTGCTGCCAGCGTAAGCAGGCTGAACTGAACTGGTTTGAACTTTGCTGACAAGGTGTGCTGCAGTGGAGAACTTTTCGAAGTACGCTGAGAAACTCTTCTCGAAATAAGCTTCATAGATCATGCCTGTATTCGCTCCTGTTGCCGCCTGCACTGATGCTGCCATGGATAGACATTTAGACATTGACATTGAGCCCCCCCAAGAACGACTTGGTCTACAAAGACTAAGCTGCTCCTGATCATCATATCCATCTGTATCATGATTACACTGATCCCAATGTTTTGGTACTTAGAAGCTATGCATCCCATAAACACTCCATTGCCAACTGTGAATGTTCCCACTATGAATACTCCAGCTGATGTGCTTTCTTACACACTTCCCCCACGAGATGTCAAACACAGAAAAGGATATGATAATAATACCATATTACTGATTATGAATATGACGCATGCTATCTTGCATAGATCCAATTGCTGTGTGTGTTCACATTTACCCCAGCACGGGGAAAGAGGAATGGGTTGGTATATACATCCTCTACCGCTTAGTACTGCTTGTTATGCATCATTAAGAGCTCTATTTTTTGGAAGATGGAATGATAGTGTTACTGGAAACTTTGATGGTACGAACATAAATGAATTTGAAAGATTAGTATTAACTCCCCTGGGTCATTCCGTGTTTACAAATAAAAGAAAAATGAACATTGCATTGACCAATCCCATAGATAGACTCTCTAGACCCTACCAATCCCTCATTACTTTCGAAATGGCTCCGGTTGGAAACAAAGATGCCATGCCTCCCTCCTATACTATTAATCATAGTCCCCATTCTGCTTACGGAAAAAAGGTTCCCACCCGTGGGAACATTTACCAGATGCATGAATACTGCTGTAATTGAGCACGAAGAGAAACCATTATATATAGGAGGATCTGTCTATTTTGTGTGTGGCGACCAAGCTTATCCATGGTTGCCTAGAAGCTGGGAAGGTACCTGTTATTTAGGGATACTTTTACCTGGTGTATTCCTCGCCAAAACTTCAGAAATAGCAAAAATATCTAGATCTCGCCCACGACGAGATGATACTGCTGGGCACATTTTTGGGGACATAGCGAAATCTTTTATACCGTTCTGGGGGCAGGCTATAAACTCATGGAATATAAGGAAACTGTCCAGGGTGTTGGAGAAAACAATAAATGAAACAACTGACATACTGTACAATATGACACTGGAACAGAAGGCAATAAGGCTAGTTGCGCTTCAGAAAAGAATGGTTCTTGATATTATTTTGGCTGATCGTGGAGGTGTATGCAAATTAGTGGGGTGAGCGTGCTGTGTATTTATAAGTGATTCCTACACTACAATATTTGAGGCGATTAGGAAATTACACTTTCTGAGCTCCGAAATTCATGTACCCACAGGTGGCTGGAGCTTAAATATAAGTTCATGGTTCTGGGAACTGTTACGATCCTGGCGATGGAAACTAATTGCAATTTTTCTTATGATATTCGGCATCTCATATTCTGTTGTTGTTGCATACAATGCTTGCCAGCCATTTGCTCCATGATCACAAATGAATGTGTACAGACAATTAGTACAACGATCGTAAAGCCTACTCCTCGTACACTAAATGATGATCTCAAACATGAAAAAGAAATAATCAAAGAATTTATGGCAATTGATATTTCTGATGATGATTTGATGAAGATGCAATGTTTGGATGATGCTATTGGCTTAAGGCCAAAAGGAGGGTTTGTTATACTGAAAATGCAATCGTGTAGCCTGAATGATATGGATAGTGTGTTGGCCGGAAGCGAATTGCATCATGTGACAAACACATGAAACTTGAATGTGACCATAGGGAGTCCATTTTGTAAATAATGGCCATTTTCTTTGTTAATGCTTTTGCAAATATATTCTATGCTTCAAATTCACACACGGTGCGAGGCCACAGCTTGAAATCTGAATTGCTAATGTAGACAGGAATGTAGAGCCATGCAGAAATACATTCTTTTCATTTTCTCAGAGGCCTTGAAGCTGTGCAAGAGCCGTGCCTAAACAGTGACCCAGGTGCCAGTTTGTCTTGCAGGCGCGGTTGTAAAAGGCAGTTAAACATGAATTATATTCAACTAACGGTGCTCCTTCACAGAAGATGGTATTTTCTCTTCCTCAGAACTGTCTGACCCTTAACTCATGAGCCGTAGCAAACAGATAACACTAGTTGGAATGTCTCCCTGCTAGAACAAGATATCCTCTGAGTGCCTTGCCCTGTGCTCCCCATAACAGAAAACTGTCTCTGCAGACTTTGCTAAAAGACTGATGTTTAGACTGAATGAAGACTTGTCATAACTGTCAATTACTGAACCCTAGCTTGCATGACATGTGCGGGCCAAATCGCATTATGAAATTATGATGTTTAATGTATATATATGACTGCTTGAGCGTTGCTCGCTCTCTCTCATCTCACGGTGTCTGGGAACACACGTCGTGAGGCGTTGAGACCCAGCCAGCCGACTGAGATACTCACGACTGGGGTGTCATTTAGTATATGGTTATTGTGCCTTATTCCATATGATGGTATAACACGCTGAGCCTTCTAGTGCTTCACATGCAACCTAAGCACAGGTTCCTGCCGGCGGTGGTGCAGAAGAAGCTGTGCAAATCCGGTTAGTATGCCACTCTGTGTAGCGTTGCTCTCCTAATGATTGTGCAGACAGTGAGAACATGGGGCTTGACTCTCAGCGTGGGGAACGATCTGGGAGGTTGGATGAATCACCCTGGTGCAGTGCCAACTTTGAGGATTCTGTGATACCCCCTCGGATTCTCCTAGTCCTACAGCACTTCCTACCCATGCAGGGAACCCTTGCAAGCATATGCAGCTTTGTGCAGGACATTTGGATCTTTTTGTACTCCTGGTGTCGCACTTGTTCACAAGGCTGCAGTTAACAGGTGTCCATCACAGCTTCCCTTTGCACACCAAGAACGATATGGCAGCCATAAGCAAACTGATATATTTTGCACATAATGTGCTTCTCTGGCCAGGCCTCATGGCCCAATAGTTGTACGTACTATGAATAGTCTAATAAATTCTTCAGAGGAAAGTGGGGGGCATGGCAATGGTGTAATGTGCTTCTATGGGCAGGCCTGATGGCTCAGTAGCTGTAGATACTATGAATAGTCTACTAGATTATTCAGAGGAAAGTGGGGGGGCATGGCAATGGTGTAATGTGCTTCTCTGGGCAGGCCTGATGACCCAGTCGCTGTAGGTACTATCAATAGTCTACTAGATTCTTCAGAGGAAAGTGGGGGCATGGCAATGGTGGGGCTGCGATTGTCAGTAGTGACATCCTATAAGATACTCATGCAGTCCCTGACCTGCACCCATTCCAAGGTTCTCTGCCAACCTTGCCTCGGCAGCCCCCTGTGCCACAGTTATTGCTGCTCTCGGATATGGATCAGCGGCTAATGAGGACGGTGCCGTCTAGGGCTCTGAATTGAATTCTCATCTGAATATTTTGCAAGTGCCACCCGAAACAGTACCATTGGTGGGAGCGATTCTGAATGTGCCCATACAAGAGGCTGGGACAAGGGAGGGTGCAGGGCCCCGATTAACAAATCACGTCCATGGATTCATGCCAATATTCAGGGCAGACCTGTTGACTCACCTGTTGACCCTGTTGACCCACACTTAATTCCACTAATGCAAACCTAGTTACGGACCAACTGTTCTTTATGTCAAGGAATGTGGCAGGGGTTAAACCCCGGTTAGCAAGTGCTGAGCACGAATCATTATTTGAAGAAATTGACGTTATTCTTCTACAAGGGACGTTGTCACAGGTGGAAATTAACGTGGATGGCTACATCTCTTATGTAGAGCTGGCTCAAAGAAATAAGAGGGGGCAGACCTATGGAGGTATGTGCACTTTAGTAAGGTCTAATCTGGAGAGTAAAATGGTGGTATTAGAGACTCCATCCTCATTCATCTTGGTGGCTAGAATTGTTAGACCTGGCAAATACAATATATTGATTATTAATGTGTATAATAGCACACATGGCCAATATAAGACAAATTGTCTACAAACTCTTGCCTCAGTGATGGAGGTGTATACCCCCCAGATCTCTTAGAAAAATCCTTGCTTAGTATTAGGGGAGATTTTAATGTGAAGTTGGGAGGAGGGGCAGGTTCCAAGTTATATGATGACATGGAAGATGTGGTGGCAGGGATTCTGGCCCCAGGTATGATGGACCCAAGATTGTGTGCTGAGGGGCAGAGGTTGTGGCATTATCTCCACAACTGGGGGAAGAGTACTTGTTTTGCTTTCCAAAAAGTGCACAGATATATCGCTTATTTTTCTCCCCAGTGCACTAACTGAAAAACAACCTTGGACGCTGTGAGAAAAATAAGCGATATATCCATCGACTCTTGGAAAGAAAAACAGTACTGTAAATGGACGACACTCCAGGTAGGATAACTTTCTCTTCTACGTTAAGTAGTTGTGCGATGGATTATTTTTTTGTCCCAGTGAATTTCTGGGGGGAATTCTGGGGGTTCAAAGGGGTGACCAACATCTGTAGTGACCACTTCCCCTTCAGGCTTGACATTGGACTGGGCCAGAGAGATGTTTCACCAGGGCAGGCTTACTTGCCTGAGGTACGTGTGTCCATATCGGGAGGTGGGCTGAGGTGGAATAATGATAGGAGGGAGCAACTATTGAGGAAGGCTGCCCAATCGAGTCCAAATGAACAGGACGCCACACTTTCGGGGTCTGGGGAGCAGAATATTATTTGAAAGGTGTTTGGATCCTTTTTGCGGAATCTGTCATTTGGTAGAAGAAGATCAACGCCAACGATGGGTTGGCTTGACCAAGAATGTACAAGACGCAGGTCTTACCAACTCTCCCCAAGCTAGTAAACATTCTGTTATCTGTGCAAGGTCCCTTCCAGAAGGCTCTGGCGAGGAGAGAGAGATGACTGAAGCAGAGGCGTGGGACACTTGGGTCAGGCCATCCCATGATAATGATGCACAATTATTCTGGGAAATTCTGAAGCATGGCCCATTTTATAACTTTAATCATAAGCCTCTGTTCTCCAATGTATCTGACCTGGCCTGGGTGGACCATTTCTCATGTTTATATAGTGTACAGCGGGGGGGGGGGGAGTAAATGGCACTCTTGGCATTGGGGAGAATTGGGGGAATTTGGAGGAAGCGGGTCCTACTTTAGGGATGGTTTTTCAGTGGTGGAAGTAACTAAAGCTATTGGCTGCCAGCACTCTAACCGGGCACCTGGTCCCAATAATGCGCCAACAGATCTGTTTGGAATGGCCACGGAATTGTGGGCTTCAGTTCTGACCCTGGGATTTAATGCCATTTGTGCGGGAGGAGCTGTTCCCACATCATGGTCCTGTGCAAGCATTCATCCAATATATAAGAAGGGCCCACCTCATGGCTGGATTCTCTTTTGAAAAACTTTGGCCGTGCAGTATTGGCAAGACTGGAGGAATGGGCTCAGGATAGTGGGGTACTTTCGATGGTGCAGTTGACATTCCAGCCGAGGCTGTGTATGGCCGAGCAGTCTCTCAATTTCTATTTTCTTCTTGATTCATTGATTGTTTATTTGTATAGCGCCTATACACAATGGGCCTCATTATGACCCGGGCGGTAAAGGATTACCTGTACCGGTAAGGGCACCGGTACTGGTAATCCCTTAACGCCCTATTAAGAGTTCCCTTTTTAAAACCAGCCGTTAAGGACGGGACCCGCAAAGGGTCTTCAGAGGTAATAACGGTACCCCAATTTGCGGTACTGTTATTACCGCCTTCCCCATTCCCATTGAGCCCTATGGGGGCTAAAATGGGAATGGGGAAGGGCCATGGTGAATGGGGAATTACCGCCCCACCAACCTTGGAATGGGGCGGTAATTGCTCAATTCACCATTGCGGAATCGGTGAGGTTTTGGAGGCAACCATGGCGCTAATAGCGCCATGGTTATCTCCAGGGTCGTAACGAGGCCCAATGTGTTTCAAAGCGCTTCAAGGAGGAAGGGAACAAGGGAGAAATACACATACATTCTTACAAGTCCTTGCAACAGTACCAAATGTGAGAAATTAGCTATCAAATCATAACAGATAGCACAAGTGCATAGAACAATAAGGGGGGGGGGGACAAAACTAGCAGTAACATTACTATGTCAGTCTAGAAATCTAATTCGATACCACAAACGTATTTCGGTGGCCGTGGGCCAACCGTCTCATGTGCGATATGGCAGAATATAGGTTTTCGAGTGTTCTAATGAACAGCCATTTTGATGTAACAAGAATCGTCATTTTGTTTTCTAACCATTGCTCATTGCTTTCAGTTCCTATTGCTTCGCAGTATATTTTTCGCTTACACTGCTCGACTGAGGAGCAATGCTGTCTGTATATGAAAAGGACAAGGCCACAGGGCCGAGAGGATAACAAGAGTTTCACTGAAACACAAACGTAGGCAGTGCCAGGAAGAATGCCCGGCTCCCTCCTTAATGTAGCCTTGAAGCAGAGCCGCAGAGCATTTAATCATTTCACAGCTGCCAGCCAGTCTCGTAATATGGTAGAATATGTTAGAATAATACCGCTAAAGGCTTGAATTATGCTTTTCTAACGGCCCCCGTTTGCTGAGCCCGCTAAGAGCGTTTCGGCTCCCAGGACGCAAATAACACCTGATAGATAGCAAGGTCCGGAATGTAACCCCCTCTGCATGTAGCTCGCTTCCAAGAACAGAAGCGCTGTGTTCTATTCAATAACCGAAAGATGCCTACGAACTCACAAATTGCAAATTGTTACTAGAATAGATGTTTGAAGGTGTCATAGTGGTCGGAGACACCAAGTTCAAAGAAACCCAATGAAGGGGGGTGTTAACCATGACATAGCTGATTGTTTGATATGCATTTTGTATATATGTAACTGATGTACGTAATTCACTCTCTTGCGTCCCACGAGGTCTAGAGATACACGTCGCGGGGCGTTGAGACCGAGTTGGCCAACTGAGACTTTTGCTTTGCAATAAACCCTAGCTTTGGGAATACAACCTCGTGTCTGGCGTCTCTATCGTGTGTGGTGACTCGCCTTGTTTCCATAGACGTCAGGGTCCCCTAGGGGCCCCTTTCAAGATGGCGCCCGAATAGGGACCCTCCCCCACTTGTTCCTTCGCGTAATGTTGTAATTGAGAAAGGCAGAGAACGGCGAGGATGGGACGATCAAGCCGGGATCAAGAGGTGTTCGGGGCACCCTGTAAAAGTGATGAGAGACTCCTTTGCAGATCTGCACACATCTGATCCCTGATCGACGTGCCTGGTTAGAGAACAAGGAGCCGAGGGTCCCGAAACGAGGCGGAAGCCAAGAACCGCAGACACGACGTCCTTTGGTGTGTCAGTATACAGACTACTTGATTTATCAGGTGAGTCATTCCCCCATTCATAGCATCCTGATATTGGTTGAGAGTTGACTTTGCAAAATCAAACGCCCTAGGTAAGGTTGATTAACCAAGGGGAAGGTTGAAACAGGCCTGGGGTATTGTCCACCTTAGTGGGGTTTTTCCGCTGTGGTAGACAATCTTTGGAAGATGGCCAAATTGTACCACCTGGGGGAACGCCGGCGTATGAGATGTATGGGATGTATGGAGTGGGTGCGATAATATTCTGTGAGACTTGGCATAGGCAAACCAGAAAGCAACAAGACCACCAGTGGCCGATTAATGGTAGTTTTGAGATGGCAAGGATAGATAACTTGGAAAGGGTGTTGATAAGGAAGAACGCGCGCCCTGCGGCATTTGAAACTATTAAAGACTGGAGAAAGGAAGCAATGCTCTGATTTAAAAGCAGAGCAAAGCATGCGCGCAGGCATAAATGAAAAGGTGAGGTAGCGGAAGAAAAAGAAGAGGAGGAGTGGACTGAGAGTCTAAGAAGGGCAGGCAGGCGTGACCAGTTGAATATAGAAAAGATATACCCACAACGAGAATTACACATGACAGATGAATTGATAGAAAATATATTGACTCATACAAAACGAGGCCCAAGATCAGAAGAAAGACCAGATACGTTAGTAACTATTGCCCAGACCCCGCCCGTGGCTCAAGCTCCCCCTCCGGTAGCTCAAGCCCTCCCACAGCCACAGACCGCGCACGTAACCCTTCCTACTAGCCAACCAGGCCCACAACAGACACTCGCTGTTCCCATTGTCCCATCCGCACCTCCCGCCTTAGACACAGACTCAGTACCGTCCGTTCCTCCGGGGTTGAAGTTGAAACCGCGGGGGCAAGAGGCGGGACTGACCAACGGCAGTGCACAAGGGTAACCCGCAGCGCAATCAGCAAGGAGAGGAAGGTGGAATTGCAGCAACAGGCAGAGATGTATATAGACGGGAATGATGGGACGGCAACATTGGCTTCGATATATGACTTTCGTAGAAGCAACGAAAGACAGGTAGTGTTGGAATGCATGGGTGAATATTTGGTGGAGAGATGGAAACAGCTAATTGGGAAATTACCGCCACAGCGATTGTTAGATCTGAATGCATTAGCACGCTGTAGGGAGAGGGATGAAGAAGTAAGAGAACATGGGCCTCATTACGACCCAGGCGGTAAGTTACCGCCTGGGTCGTACCTTTACCACCATGGCGTAAACTACGTTTACGCCATGGTGGTTAGCGGACTTACCGCCCCATTCCGAGGTTGGCGGGGCGGTAAGTCCCCAATCCCCATTTACCCTTCCCCATTCCCATTTTTGCCCCATAGGGCATAATGGGAGTGGGGAAGGCGTTAATTACGCCACCGTAAATTACGGTGGCGTAATTAACAACAAGGTCCCTTAGCGCCATGGATTTAACACCTGCTAAAAGCAGGTGTTAAATCCTCCATGGCGCTAAGGGACCTCGGAATCAGGCGGTAAGGGTCGGCAGTGTTTACGCCGCCGTAAACCCCTTACCGCCGGGGTCCTAATGAGGCCCCATGTGTATAGACTTTTTGAGTTAAAGGATGAATTAGATAATGACTATGCCGAAATGTTTACTGCACCCGGATATAGGAGTAAAGATATTGGGAGAAATAGAAAGGAAACTGTAGAGCCATATATACAGCAACGACATTCAATGTCATCAGTACAAAGGGGCGACAAGTTAAAAGTATGTATGCGAGAAGCGTCTAGATGGATGTCAGATCCTAGTATTCCCACAATGGAGATACACGAGATATTTGATGAATATTCCATGCCTATGAAAAGAAAAGCGCTACAATCGATGGTTGAACACTTATTAGATAAAGATATAAAAAACGATAAGGCCAGCCCGCCTGAAATAATGGCAGTATATAGGAGAGCATTAGAACGAGGAACAGGAGAAACAGCCCTATCATTGGATCTGGGAATATTGTTGCATCTAAGAGAAGGGGGAGGGACGGTAAGTGGGGCATTTCCTATGAGAGAGGTCCCACCTACCTTTGTGCCCAAAGTGGAGATTCCCGCAGCGGGCAATGTAGCGGCGCAGGTAACACGAGCCCATTACACCGCCCAATACGTGCATGTCCCCTTTTCCAGACAAGAGGTGAACAACATAAAGCAGACGATTCCGGATATAAGAAAGAATCCTGCAGGGTTTTACAAGGAAGTAGAGTCCTGCCTACAGTCATCCGTGCTTACCATGGGTGATATAGACCTAATATTCCCGGTGATCCTGCCAGCAGATATATGGAAACAAATAAGGAAGGTAGATGACACAACTGCCTTTGGCGCCACATGGGCGGATTTGATGATAGAGGATAGGAATAAAGCGGTTGGAGGAACACCAGGACCAAACCTGGTGGCATTACCAGCACGTATAGTACAGAAGTTAAAAACAATTGTTCCAGAGAAAAGAATCCAATGGGACAAACTGACTGCATGTGTACAAGGCAAAGATGAGTTGGCTACAGATTATTTTAATAGATTTGAAGAAACATTCACAGACTTCAGCGGGCAGGAAGTGGGTTCAGAAGCAGGGAAGAGGTTATTTGTTGACAAATATGTGAGGGGGTTAAGACTTCCAATTCAGGATCTAATAATGACATCAGAGAGTGCATGGCAAGCAAAAACGTTGGGCGAAGTACTGCATATGGCCCAATATTATGAGCGCAGAGTGACTGCAGGAAAATAAAAGAAGAGAGGGATAGGGTAAATCTAAAGACACGGGTATTAATGCAGCAAGCAGTAGGACATAATAGAGGGCGAGGGAATGCACAAGTGAGGAGTAGTTCGAATATATATGGGGGAACAGTGGGGCCAAATCAATGTGCATATTGTAAAGAGGAAGGACATTGGCGAGTGCAATGCCCGGATTTACAGAACAGAAATGGGTCTGGTCAAAGGAGACAGCATAGAGGACACCCAGGAGCGAATGGACCAAATAGGAATAGTATGCAGCAGCATCATAATAACGGAGGTAATCAAAACCAAGGCCAAAACGCCCCAAACCAGAGCAGGGACAGCAAAATCAACAATATGGAAATCAGAATGGGGAAATAGAGGGAAGAGTATTACAGTAATAGTAATCATTACACATCGGACGATGTGTTATTTCCCCAATAGGACAGCCCAGGACAGGGATCGGAACCAGTGTCTATTCCTGTGAATCAGAGAGGACCCTACGTAGAAATGAGAGTCGGGAATGAGGAACACCGCTTTCTTGTAGATACAGGAGCACAGAAGTGTTCAATAGACCATCACTTGGTTCCGAATATACCACTGTCAGGGCAAAAGAATATTTCTGTAGGGTTTGCAGGTATACCAGTCATAAACCCAGTGTCCAAACCAGTCCCAGTTACCATAGGACCATTCACTGAACATTGTCCTTTCCTTCTAACAGAAAATTGTGGAGAAAATTTATTGGGATTGAATTTGTTGAAAAAACTAGGTTCTGTTATACATTGCACGGCAGACAGAGTGTTTCTAACGATATGGCAACACAATGCCCCTGTGTCAGAATTCATGTGGGATGTTTAAAGATAGAGCCAGTAAAGATTATTTTAAAAGAAGGTGTTACCCTACCGCGAATACCCCAATACAAAATTTCCGTTGAAGGTGAGAAAGGATTGAAGAGTATTGTTACCGATTTGGTGAAATTAGGGGTAATAGAGGAATCCTGCCTCTATAACAGCCCGATCCTTCCGGTTTATAAAAAAGGAGGTAATGAGGTACCATACCGTTTCATAATTGATCTACGCGCATTAAACAAGGTAGTACATCCACAATTTCCTTTAGTGCCAGACGTCACTACAATATTGACAATGATCCCTGTTTCAGCAGAATATTTTAGTGTAATAGATTTGAAGAACGCGTTCTTTAGTATTCCAGTCGACAAGGACAGTAGATACTTGTTCGCGTTCACATTAGGAGGACGATAATTTACATTTACACGGATTCCACAAGGTTACACGGAAAGTCCAAGTATTTACAGTAGAGCATTAAAAGAGCAGCTAGACATGCTAGAATTACCAGTGGGTTGTGTACTCTATTGCTAGCTGCAGACACAGAAAAGATTTGTAAAGAAAGCACTGTATTACTACTGTCACACCTAGCGGCACATGGCCATAAAGCTAGTTTGAAGAAATTTCAGTATAATCGAAAGGAGTTAGTTTATTTGGGATACCTACTTTCAAAAGGAGGGAGAAGACTAACGCCAGAACGCATAGAAAGTATTTCTTGTATGCTATTCCAAAGACACAAAAAGAAGTCAGAGCCATAATAGGCATGGCTTCATATTTTCGACAATGGATTGGTAATTTTGCGTTGATTGTGAAACCATTAGTGAATTTGACTAGAAAGGATGCGGTTATGTCTTTGCAGTGGGATGAGGAATGTCAGAGAGCATTTGATGGATTGAAAACTGCATTATGCTCGGCTCCAGTTTTGGGTACGCCGAACTATAAGAACATTTTCATACTATTTGTGAGCAAAAGTGAAGGATGTGCATTGGCTGTTTTGACACAGGAACAAGGTGGAAGAAATCGGCCGTGCGGCTATTTTTCATCTGCGCTGGACCCTGTAGCGCGCGCACTACCACGATGTTTGCGATCTGTCGCAGCGGCTGCTGCGTCAGTGAAACAAACGGAAGGAATGGTATTGGGGCACACTTGAATTCTGATGGTGCCACATGCCATAGACGTTCTATTAAATAGGACACAGGCACAACACCTCACCTCTGCTAGATTGACAAGATATGAGATTATCTTGTTCGCGCCCCATATCCAAATTATGAGGTGTAGCGCTTTGAATCCTGCAGAATTAATGCCACTAACCATAATAGAAATTGGGAAGAATGAATCACCCCCCCACGATTGCTTAATGGTCACTGAGGAAGAAACCAAGGAGAGAGTTGATTTAAGTGATATTCCACAGAAAGAGCCGGATGGAGAGTTATTTTGGGACGGCTCATGTTTTAAATTACCAGATGGCACGACAACTGCCGCATACGCTATCACTACTCTGGAGAGTGTTGTAGAAAGTAAAAGAATCCCCTATAATTCAGCTCAAGCTGTGGAAATAATAGCAGTAACCAGAGCCTGCGAGATTTCTGAAAATTTGAACGTGAATATATATACTGACAGTCAGTACACGTTTGGAGTGGTTCAAAACTTTGGACAACTCTGGGCTGAGAGAGGGTTTCTGACATCACATGGTGCCAGAATTCAACATGGCCCTTTGATTGTACGATTACTGTCTGCACTCACGTTTCCAAAGCGCCTAGCAATAGTGAAATGCGAGGTACATAAAAAAGTAACATGCAAAATAGGAGAGGGAAACGCGTTTGCAGACAGGATTGCGAAACAAACTGCCACTGATTTAGATACCAAGATGATGACGGTTCAGACAGAGGAAGTACCCTGTATAATAGAAGATGGAGTTGCGACTGTCAAAGAAATGCAGGCCGAGGCTACGGCCAATGAAAAACAGGGATGGGCAGAGGGATCTGCTGAGTTGGATTTGGAGGGTGGTTGGGTGGACAAGGAAACTAGAAATTGGATGTTGCCAAATTCGTATGTGACTGCAATGGTCACAATGGCCCACAGCCCTACGCACATCTGTGCCAAGAAAATGATACAGCACCTTTCTACAGTATGGCAGAATGTAAACATAAAAAAGAATGCAGAGAGATTGGTGCAGAACTGTATCACGTGTTTACAACACAATGTAGGAAAGGGAACATTGACACAAACAGGAAGTTTTGGCCCGCATCCATGCCGTTTGAGGTCGTTCATTTTGATTTCATAGAGATGGAAAGGTGCCAAAACTTAAAGTACGTCTTGGTGGTAATCTGTGCATTTAGTAAATGGGTGGAGGCATATCCTTTAAAAGACTGCACAGCGATGGGTACGGCAAAAGTAATGTTGAAGGAGTATTTTTCCAGATTTGGCTTGCCCCGTGTCCTATGGACCGATAATGGACCACATTTTGTGGGTGCAGTGGTGTTACAGATATGTGCAGGTCTTCAGATTCCATAGTTCAAGGCATCCGAGTTCTGCCGGTCTTGTGGAGCAGCACAACGGGATTCTTAAATCAAAGATTAGCAAGATTTGTGCAGGAAGCAAGTTGAGTTGGGTGGATGCATTACCAATAGCACTATTATGCATGCGTACGTCTGTACAGGCTAAAACTGGGCTCTCCCCGTAAGAGATCATAATGGGGAGGCCGGCAAATGTATGGTGGGCACCTCAGCCAAAACGGCTCAGTGAGATAGAACATCCTGTGCTTAGAACTTATTGTGGCCTTTTAATGCAGAAATTGTGTTTGATTCATCAGCAGGTGCAGGAGGCATTACCCGTGCGGTATACCGGTCTGGGGCACGCGCAGGAGCCAGGAGACTGGGTGCTGCTAAAAAACTTCGAAAGAAAGTCATCATTAGCACCCAGGTGGCGCGGGCCCTATCAAGTACTTTTGGCGACGCAAACGGCAATCTGGGTGGATGGAAGGAAGTCGTGGATCCATGCCACCCATGCCAAGAAGATTCCAACTGCGCTGAAAGTCTTGCCTGACACCGATGACTGGAAAGAGACAGCGGTCGCAGAGACAAAAGAAACTGTTGCCAGTGTGCAGCCACCTGATCTGCCAAAACATGAAGTGAAACTTGAAACAAAGCCTGAGACGATTGCCAAAGAGGGGGAAGGGCGAAGAGTGCCCCAACGTTGCCCAGCAGAATCGACACCACTGCTGACCGACGTGAAATCTGCCTTGCAAATACCAGCAGAAACCAATCGTGTACCCCTTTGGCGCCCACCAGCACTTGCCAGCACGCCAAAGACTGAATCTGTATCATTGGCGCGGCACACACCAGCACCTGCAGAAGCGCCGCAGGCTGACTTCAAGCCTGAATCTGGAAGTGCACCGGCACTGTTCACAGATCACACGATACCAGGAGCAAGGCGATACAACCTGCGGCCTCGGAAGACAAAGTGATCTGCATTCTTTTTCTTTTGGTGTTTATGTCAACCTCTGGTTCAGCTCATGGACGGAGAAGGAACCAGGGGTGTAGAGGAGAGAAGCGTGAGAATTGTGCAAGTCGGACAATTCAAGACTCGCGGCTCCTCGGTGCGATCATAAAAGTACATGTGTCCGGAACCAGAGCGGACAAGCTGGGCGCTCATGGTACTATGGCAAGTGAGATAATTGATTAACAGTACATGTGTCCGGAACCAGAGCGGACAAGCTGGGCGCGCATGATACTGAGGCGAAAACTGATCAAAGGTCCTCTGAGCAGTATAAAAAGGGACAAGTGATCTTGCCTAAAAACGAATAATCGAATCAGGCTAAAAAGGACAGGCAAAACTGAACTGTGACAATTCCATTGAACTTATTAACATCAGAGCAAGCGCGCCGAGGAGAGATATCCACAACGAACTGTGATAAGGAAGAAGAAGGACGACGAGAAACATGCAGGGACCGGTTCCAGCCTCCTCCTACACCAGTACTGCTGAAAATGTGTCAGTTATAAAGACTATGGGCCTCATTACGACCCAGGCGGTAAGGGTTTTACGGCGGCGTAAACAGCGCCGACCCTTACCGCCTGAGTACGAGGTCCCTTAGCGCCATGGCGGATTTAACACCTGCTTTTAGCAGGTGTTAAAATCCATGGCGCTAAGGGACCATGGAGTTAATTACGCCACCGTAATTTACGGTGGCGTAATTAACGCCTTCCCCACTCCCATTATGCCCTATGGGGCAAAAATGGGAATGGGGAAGGGTAAATGGGGATTGGGGACTTACCGCCCCGCCAAGGTCGGAATGGGGCGGTAAGTCCGCCAACCACCATGGCGTAAACGTAGTTTACGCCATGGTGGTAAAGTCACGGCCCAGGCGGTAACTTACCGCCTGGGTCGTAATGAGGCCCTATAACTTTAAGAAAAACGCATGGTAAAACAAATTGTATGCTGACACTAACGATAATGATGTGCTTTATGAGCGTGGTAGCACCAATATCAACAGCCCTAATATTATGGTGGGTAGAAACAATACACCCATTAGAAATGTTTTTACCAATAATTAATATATCCTCTACTGAAAGCCCGGTCCAGGTGATCACTTATACCCTACCCCCAATGGAAGAAAAACACAGGGAAGGTTTTGGGAATAATACATTATTATTAATCATGAACATGACACATGCAATCCTGAAGAAAACAAACTGCTGGGTATGTGCCCATTTACCACAGCATGCTGAGAAAGGAATAGGGTGGTATGTGCAGCCGTTACCATTACGTTCTGCATGTAGTACATCTTTAGGTGCAATGTTCTATGGGAAGTGGAATAAGAGTAATACGGGTCAATTAGACAGAACCAACATGAATGAGTTTGAGGAGATAATAATGAAGCCTGTGGGTTGTTCCATTTTCCATAAAACACAAGTAATAACCCCAGAGCCCACGAGGAAAATCACACGTGAAATAACACGACAAAATAGACGAGATAGATTGTCCACGCCAGAAAAAACATCTGTAATGACGTTTCGTGTAAGAACAGAAGGGAACAAAGATGCGATTCCCCCATCTTACACGGTGAATTATAGCCCAAGAACTGTCCCGTTTTGCCTGAAAAAGAAAGGATCTTTTTTGGTCGGAACATATACTGGTTGTATGAATACAGTGGTACTAAAATGGGAAATAGAACCAGTATATGTAGGTGATCCAGTTTATTTTATATGTGGAGAGAAAGCATACCCTTGGTTGCCCAGAAACTGGGGAGGTACATGTTACCTAGGGCGACTGTTCCCAGGAGTATTCCTCTTAGAAATAGCAGCCATGGCCAGATTATCCAGAACTAGAGTCAAAAGGACTGACGAAGGGGTTTTAATAGCAACTGATGTAGCAAAATCATTTGTTCCGTTCTTAGGACAGATAGTGAACTCCTATAATATAAGGCAACTGTCCAGAATCCTAAAGAATACAATAAACACAACAACAGATATATTATTCAACATGACGCTGGAAGAAAGAGGAATCAGGTTAATGACGCTGCAAAATAGAATGGCTCTCGATGTAATCCTGGTTGATCGTGGGGGAGTTTGCAAAATAGTGGGATCAGCATGTTGTGTTATGTCGATGACTATTCCCCCACGATCTTTGAAGCAATAAAGAAAATGCACGTTCTAAGCTCTGAACTCCCCACGAGAGAAGGGAGCTGGGAAATAGGATCTTGGTTTTGGGGAATACTACGATCTTGGGGATGGAAGTTGATCTCAATATTAGTAGTGGTGTTCGTAATATTCCTAACGTGCTGTTGTTGTATACATTGTTTACCCATAATTTGTGCAGAGGTAACTGAGGGATGTACGGAAGGATGCATGCAAATGATAACAAAGAAAAAACAACCTCATGATCGAACTAGCCCAGACCCAAATGAGATGAGAGTAATGAAAGAGTTGATGGCAATAGATATTACTGAAGGCAATGATGTCCACGATAGCATGCAAGACTCAGACATAAGTACTTCAGATTCATCATCACTGGAGGAGGTTTCAATAAATAGATGAGACATTTGGCATACGGCCAAAGGAGGGTTTGTCAGTCTAGAAATCTAATTCGAGACCGCAAACGTATTTTGGTGGCCATGGGCCAACCGTCTCATGCATAGGCATAAACAAAAGGGAACATATCTCTTCCAATAGACAACAATACAAATGGCTCTCCACCGATAATAAAATCCACCTTAAAAAGCTCTCCTTGAGGCACAAAGCCCTCAATAACGCTGCTCCCAGTTATCTGATGGACAAAATAAAAATAAAAATCTCTAGCAGGCCTACAAGAACTCCCAATTCCAACTGTTTGGTAATTCCAAGATTTAAACTTGCTAAAATTGGTGGCACAAGCTTCCCTGTGCTAGCCGCTAAATGGTGGAATGCCCTGCCACATAACTTGAGATCAGACCTACCTTTCCCATACTTTAGAACGAATCTTATCAACCACCTCATTGACAACAACTTGCAAGGTATTGAAAGACATTTAATCTGTGTTATGTTATTTATCTGAATGTATATATGTAACATCAAAGACATATCACTACTGTAAATTCTTGCATATAACCGACCAACTCGCTCCTTCGCATTTCCTCAACCGTCCTTCAGACGCGCGACTAAATCTGTATATACTGTAACATTGTAATCTTATGTAACATTGTAATTCGCTGTAACACTGTAATTCTATGTAACATTGTAAGCCTCGTATATTCTTTTCACTGCGCCCGGTTACCTTTGGGTCTGGCGCGCAATACAAATAAATAAACAAATAAACAAATAAACAAAAATGCACGATACGGCAGAATATAGGTTTTCAAGTGTTCTAATGAACAGCCATTTTGATGTAACAAGAATCGCCATTTTGTTTTCTAACCATTGCTCATTGCTTTCTGTTCCTATTGCTTCGCAGTATATTTTCCGCTTACACTGCTCGACTGTGAAACATTGTTGTCTGTATGTGAAAATTACAAGGCCACAGGGCCGAGAGGATAACAAGAGTTTCACTGAAACACAATCGTAGGCAGCGCCAGGAAGAATGCCCGGCTCCCTCCTTAATGTAGCCTTGAAGCAGAGCCGCAGGGCATTTAATCATTTCACAGCTGCCAGCCAGTCTCGTTATATGGGAGAATATGTTAGAATAATACCGCTAAAGGCTTGAATTATGCTTTTCTAACGGCCCCCCTTTGCTGAGCTCGCTAAGAGCATGTCGGCTCCCAGGACGCGAATAGCACCTGATAGATAGCAAGGTCCTGAATGTAACCCCCTCTGCATGTAGCTCGCTTCCAAGAACAGAAGCGCTGTGTTCTATTCAATAACTGAAAGATACCTACGCACTCACAAATTGCAAATTGTTACTAGAATAGATGTTTGAAGGTGTCATAGTGGCCGGAGATGTCCATCGTCACACCAAGTTCAAAGAAACCCAATGAAGGAGGGTGTTAACCATGACATAGCTGATTGTTTGATATGCATTTTGTATATATGTAACTGATGTATGTAATTCACTCTCTTGCGTCCCACGAGGTCTAGAGATACACGTCGCGGGGCGTTGAGACCGAGTTGGCCAATTGAGACTTTTGCTTTGCAATAAAACCCTAGCTTTGGGAATACAACCTTGTGTCTGGCGTCTCTATCGTGTGTGGTGACTCGCCTTGTTTCCATAGACGTCAGGGTCCCCTAGGGGCCCATTTCAACTATGTCTGATGACAATTGTTGCAGTGCAAGAGTGACAAGAGGATGGGGATGGAGGGGGACGAGGAGAGAGGAGAGAAGGGGTGAGGAAAGGAAACAGAGCAAGTTACTATCAATTTAAGGCTGATGGCTATCAAGATAGTGCTGGGCGGGAGAGGGAGGAGAGAACAGAAGGGGAAGGTGGGACAGACAAGCTGTTATCAGTGGTCAAGGGACCAGTGATAAGAGTTAGTGCATAGGGAAGAAAGAGTTATGGGGGGTGAGGAGGGGAGGACGACTGCAAAGACAGGCAGCTACAAATTACTATGCCTGATGGCAATTGGGGTAGTGCCAAAAAAAGACAGACGGCGGTAAGGGAGCGGAGGAGTGGAGGGAGAGGGTAGCAGAGAGAAGGAGGTGGGGGGAAGGCATAAGGGCAGGAAGGGGAGAGAAGGAAGAGAGCAAATCGCAAGGGGAAGAAGGGAAGAAGAATAAAAGGAGGAAGACATGGGGACACTGGTGGGGGGCAGGGGAGACAGGGGACACTGGCGGGGGCAGGGAAGACAGGGGACACTGGCGAGTGGCATGGGAGACATGAGGATACTGGCAGGGGGCAGGAGAGACAAGGGGACACTGGCAGGGGGCAGGGGAGACAGGGGACACTGGTGGGGGGCAGGGGAGACATGGGTACACTGGCGGGAGACATGGGCACACTAGCAGGGGAGACAGGGGACACTGGCATCTGCTTAGTTCCTCCCCTCATCTCCCGTGGATGGTCGGTCAGCCTTTACCGATCCCGGTGTATGCGGATGACACCGTTTTAATGACTTCATCTCGACTATACTTGCTTCATGATCATGATCAGCCGGGACTTAGTGGTTAATGCAGTGGTTAATGCAGTAAAGTCTGCAGTGATGAAATGTTGTAGAGGGAGGGGTATGGTGAAATGCAAGTCGATGTATTGTGGGGGGCTCTGATCCCGAGGGTCAGTAATTTTCACTATCTGGGAGGCAGGTTCTCATCCAACGTAGGCCCAAATTTGTGTGTAAGCAAACAGACAGCTCGCTTTAAGCAGGCTATGGGAGGTGTTACCAGGTCAAATGGTATGTTTAGAGCCAAACCAATTGACTAAAACTGTACAATGGTAAAGTGGTGTCTGTTGCCAGACTTGGCATGACGCTATGGGGATACGCCATAATAATTCTCTCCAAGTAGTGGAGAACCATTTTTAAAAAAAGTATTTTGGGCTTGCCTCCTTCTGTACCAAATTTGTACCCGCCCCCTAAAGTTATATTGCAGGGGAGATAAGATTGCTGACTGCCTGCTATCATAAGCACATAGACTTAATAAGAGAGAGTCTGAAGTTTTTGAAACCTCAGAATAGAAGGCTGATGACCATCGTGTCTCCGGGCATTCAGAAATACTTATTATGGGCTGGGTCACTAGAGGACAGAGTCATTCTAACAAGGGCAAGGTTTAACTGGATTCTGTGAAGGGCGGTGGTGGCCTCTTGGTCAGGGGAGGATGGCAATCAGTCTTGCTGTCTATTTGATGCCCCACATGAGGATCTTGCTCATTTGTTATTTTTCTGCCCGTCATACGAGAGTGTGATAGGGTCTCTGTTACACCCTCTGCTATGTGAACTGGGTTTTGTGCAATATCAACCTGCACTGATGTTTTTACTTTAGCTGATTCCCCACATGTTGGGTGGACACTCTCATTGTATTTTAAAAAGGCACTTTATATCAGAAAGTATTGGCTTGGGACTATAATTGATATGATATGATGTGGCATTTAAAACGCGCCTATACACAAGTGGTTCAAGGCGCGACAGTTCTCACAGAAGCCGCCTCTTGTCCTTCCATTGTTGCATTACTTAGCATCACTGTGTGGAATGCACCCTACAAGGCTGTGAGACAACACCAGGCTCCTCGCAGTGCCCATGCATCACAGCCAAGCTGCCAGAAGGCCTCTAACCCCCAGCCAGCCTACCCAGAGCCATGGCCACACCACTGACCTGACCCCCATCTCCCTGCATTCTAAGATAGTGAACAACCCAAGCCCAAATCGTAAACCTACTGGCCATGAAAGATCTAAGCATGAGCGACTGTTTCACCTCGTCACATAAATACATCCTTTTTAATGCAAGATACAGGGAGGGATAAATTATAGATCAAACGAGGGTGGAAGCCTTGGGTACGAGAGGAGCGGTACCAACAGAGTACAAAATGTGTGGGTCAGTGTGACTGTATTTCTTCTCCCTTCCCCCTGGCACCAGCCTCGAGCCTCCCAGGTGCAGGCCACAGTGATGTAGTAGTAGGCTTAGCATATAATAACTGTTTTTACAATGTAATTTATGAGAGACCTGACCTTCACTCTGCGGAGAGATGAGCCCAGCTGACCCATGTGGGGACTGACAGATGGCAGAGAAAGCTAACCAATTGTAGCCTGGCATCCCCTATGGAGCAGGACCATGTATACTGTCTTACCAATCAACTGTGCCGGTTTAGACACTATATGTGACGTACTTAGTGACGCTGTGTCCTCTTAAAAGGTACTAACAACCATTCTGGAGTTAGAACGTTCGAGCAGCAGAGTCCTTTGCTGATATTTCGTATTCTGTACAATTAAACTTGTTGTCCTTGCAAGCTTTCTCTGGGCCTATTTCCCTAGAGGGTTGCATTTACTCTGGCGTGAGCGTTAACAGGGACTTGCCTTCAAGGGATATAACCAACGACACCCGTTCTCCACACATGACGGTACCCCACCACTCCTCGGTCGTCAAAGGATTAGCTTTGTTAAAAAACTTCCCCAAGCATCGTGTTCTGCCAAGCCTGTTCAAAATAGAAAAAGGTGCTGTAAGGTCTCATTATTATTTTATTTGTGCATGATTGTGTCCGATAAAAGCTACTCAGGAATTTCAAGCCAATGGAATCTATTAATGCATATGGCAATACCCACTTAGTATCCCCACAATCATCCCCCCTAGCGCTGTGGGGTACATTTACCAGTCCTTGCAGAAATCCCCTTAAAACAAAAACCGCATGGAAATAATGCAGAAAAATGGCGGTGCTTTTCTTTCCGTGGCGCACATGTTTGGCAAGCATTGAACTCAAGAATGCCACCGAAAGAAGTGCTCTGCATTGCATTGTTTTACCCCATTTAAATCATCTGACAATGACCTACATGCAGAATGGCACCACATTGGCTGTTCTATTTTCTGAATACTGAAGCTGCACACATGACATCCAAGACGGCTTTGCAATTAGCTTTTGATTTCATTTTAAAACATCACAAAGTTGTGCCCTTGCTGGAAATCCATTGGTTACAGGTCATTTGGTCGAAAATAAACAGTCGACAGGACAAATGGTCGAATTTTTTTTTTTGTATTTTCACATTTTTTTGTGGGGGTCCCCTCTCCCAACCCCCTTATTTTGCTAAAAAACCCTTTTTTTTCCTAAACGAAAACCTGAAAAATATATATATATATAAATAAAAAAAAGATTCGACCATTTGTCTTTCGACCAAATTGTGTCGACCATTTGTCTGTCGACCATTTGTCTGTCGACCAAATGACTGGACAGCAAATCCATCCTGGTATGTTTTATTTCTGCTGAGTATCAAGAAATGAGGCAAATACATTTCCAGAACAGCTGATGTACTGGGAAATCACTTGAAAGGCAAAGAATTCGATTTCCATGTAACACAGCTTGTGTTTTCTTTTGCTATAAAGCATTGCGCACAAACTGCAGTAAATGAGAGAAATAACGCAATGTTTCTTTTCCTCGTGTCAATTTCAAAGAGATGCTTGGCAGTATATCTCTATGTGTCCAGAAACTGACTGAATCTGTAAAAGCCCTCCAGAAGGTTAATTGAAGTGAAGCTATGTGCGGCAGAAACTGCATTTGTGAAAGTGATATACAAGAAAAATTAACACACGTGGAAAACAGTGCTTTTGCAAAGCAGGTAAATGCTGTTTAAAAGGGAAATACAATTACAGCCTGTGCTCACACAGAAATGGGATTACATATGTGGGGATGGGGGTCTTGCTCCAAAATGTACATTATATTTATTCCCAAAAAGACTTGGGCCCTGATTCATGGAAGTGTTTTATAATGGCGCAGTCCCATAGGAAACAGTTCCATGAATCAGCCCTTGGTCTCTATTGAATGAAAGAAAAAGAAAGAAAACTTGGAAAAACCAGCAGAGCAGGTTTGGCTCAGGCACTTACTTCAAAGGTGCGCTGCCTCCCATGGGAACATAATTACCTCCCCAAGTGGACCAGCGCCCCTGGACATATGACAGGCTCAAAGTGTGGGAGTTTGTTGCCTCATCAGACTGGCTGGCATCCCTACAGAAAGCAACAAAGGAACCAAGGAGAACTGGTATTTTCACCAAGAGGTGTGATTTCCTTTGACATCCCTCCCCAGCTCCAACTGCCTAGTTTCAAAGGGCGTCATGGAGACCCTTTGTTAAGACTGACCCAGGGGAAGACAATTTGGCAGGGGGTTTTGAAGGACCGCCCACACATGTGATTAATCCAGCCCATTTGACTTTAAAGAACTTTTTATATTAAGACATTTCTCTCAATGCCCTGAATAAGCAGTAATGTTATATAATGCCAGCATTTAATGTGAGTTATGGACAAACCCAAAGAGGCTAATCACCTGTTCCTTGCACCTGGGGGAACTGGAATGGCAAAATAATGCATTCCTGGGTGATGTATAAATGATACAGACATAACACTTGTTAAGAATATGCAAAATAGCAGTGGGCATCTGTGTAGCTATTAGCAGAATTTTAAATGCTATGCTCTTCTTGAACATGACGGAATTGTGCCAAAGGGCGGTGCAATATCACACAGAGTTGGCCATCGGACTGTCCAATTCCCTGTAGAATATGGAACCTGCATAGATGTTTCTTATATGATGGTGACTATTATAGATTTGAAGTTTTGCTCTATAACTGATTTTTGGTAAAAAGTAGCTGTGGTGAGACAAAGGAAGTCATAAATGCACACACCTAAAATGTCATGTCCCCTGAACCAATCAACTCGTAGGGAGGAGGGAACACCAGTAGCCGAGCCTATCCCAATAGAGGGGTAAGTCCAGAGTACTCCCCCAGAATGTAAAATTCTATGATGTCATTCTGGCTATATAAGCGGGAGACAGGGAGACACAAGGGAGATTCAAGGATTCAAGAACTCAGAAACCAGATCCAGAGGTAGCTGATTCCATCTAGGCAGAACCACCCATCCAGATCCAGGCAAACCCCATAATCCAGGGAGAAAGGAGGAAAGGCAGTTGATCCCCTTTAGGAGAGTCCAGTGACCAGAGCTTGCCCAGCTGACCCATCCTGCTGTCCACAGTGACTATCCTCATAAAGCGGCTCCAATATACACTTGGTATCTCAGATGGGGCACTAGATTGGTTGACCTCCTTTTTCCTCCCGACAGCCCCTGCCAGGTGCTCCTGGGTTCCTTCTCCTCCACCATCACTCTCTCTACATATGTTGTACCCCAGGGCTCTATCCTCTCACCTTGGCTTTTCAAAATCTACCTTGCACCACCTGATCTCTGCCTTCTCTCCTCATTCCAGTGTTACGTAGACGCACAACTTCTTCAAGCTCCCCTCCTAGTTTATCAACTGTCATTCAGTTGCAGCGCGCCCTCCCCAGAGCAGGAGCTCTGGGCCACACACCTGGAGCACCGGCCAACACATACAGAAAAGCCAGGACCTTCTCCCCCTCCCGCTCCCAGCCCAGCGTGAGCGCGCTGGAAAACCGACAAATAATTGCAAAATCCATTTCGAGCATCCGCAACGTGAAACCAGCAACTTCTAATCCACAAAAGGTTGCTGCCTTTATTTTTCAAGCACTGAAAGCCATTTGGCCTTTGCTTGATACACGAGGCTCTTTGCCATTCCAAGATGGCCGCCTCGAGTGCCTGCACCTCTTCCATTCATTTGAGCTCATACCTCCCTGCCCTGATTGGCTCCATCTGTTGCTAAATAGCCAATCAGGGAACCGGGTAGGCGTGAGCCGGCCTCCGTGTGAAGGCATTGTGTAAAGGCTCAGGTGCTGACCGAGCTGCAGGCTGCACAAGGACATTATACCCTACCACTTCCAGCCCTGCTCACCATTCACCTACCTTGTCCTTTTTGACTTCTGAACTTACCTAGTCTGCCCACTGGACCTGCAAACTGCAAACACCATACTTCATTGATGTCCCGGCGCCATATTTCATCACACAGAGATAACCTATATGTGAACATTGATTACCTGTTACTCCTAACTGTGATACCAGCTCCTGCTACATCACCTTTTGCCAGAGATACTTACTATATGGCTCACAGCCATACATGTACCATGTACGTATATGCAATCAGTTGTTACTACTCTACACTTGACAGATTGATGTAGTTAGCTATTTAAATGTACACTACATCGCTGATAGCTGCATTTAGCCTGCCTTGATAGCGGCATTTAGCCTGCCTTGATGGCTGCATTTAGCCTGCCTTGATAGCTGCATTTAGCCTGCCTGTATAACTGCATTTAACCTGCTTCGACTGCTGCTTGTTAGCCTGCCACTACACGGTATCTGGATATTGCAACGTGTTTGTCGTACGGTATGCGGTATTTAGACCCTGACTGCTGCAAACCTATCCTAGCTCAGCCCCTCCGCCCGACCTCCACACACTACCTACAATTAACAAAATGTACCTATCAGGCATCTACACAGTACTGTTAAGAGTCATTCTCTCCCTTATCAACTCCCTCACTGATTTAAGTTTTACCCCTCGTGTAGCCCCCATAGGCAGCATTTCTACACCTTCCAGTATGTCTCACCTCACAACTTCTCTGCCCCACCTGTCTAAACCATGCAGCCTCCCGGCCAGAAATATCAGACTACACACCAGACTACCTAAATTATACAAGCCTCGAGCCAGAGACACCACCCAGTCTATACTTACTAGACGTTCCTCAACTATGTACACAACCACCCTCACTAAGCCTCCACCTGAAAGACCTAAGCACAATCAAACTAACACCAGGTCCAAGCACAAGGTGCACAACACAGATTCTAATCCCACTCACACTAAATGTACTGTCTTGCCTATAAGAGGTGTCCTAATCAATGCACACTCTATAGTAGCCCATGCCACAGATTTAGCAGATCTCATTCTAGCAGAAGACTTAGACTTCATAGAAATTACTGAGTCCTGGCTCCATGCAGCCGCAGGCCCAGCCCTCTCACTAGCCATCCCTAACGACTACACCATCCTCCGAGCGGATAGAACACAATCTAGAGGTGGTGGCCTGGCCATAATTGCCAAAACGTACCTCAACATTAGACTTGACTCCTCCAACCAACTCCCATCTTGTGAATCACTCACAGCTAAGTTGCCTACTGCCAACTTCCAAACTATATCCATTCATTTATTCTACAGACCTCCTGGACCCATAGGTTCTTTCGAGGAAGACCGCTCGACTATCCTTACCAACAACCTAAAAAGCTCCTCCCAGTGCCTCATCCTAGGGGACTTCAACTTAGGCCTAAACAACCCCAAAGTCTATCGGGCCACCCTCATCAATAACACAATATCAGAACTAGGCTTTTCCCAAAGAGTGTTCACCCCTACCCACAATAAAGGGAGAACCCTAGACTGGGTAGCAGGCCATAAATGTGTGGCCTCCATCTCAGCTAACTCCCCTCAACCATGGTCTGACCACCATCTCCTCTCCTTTGCCCTTCAAGCCTCAAGCCCCATCACCAGTAATGTGCTAGCCTCAGCTATCCCTACGAGAAGTAAGAAAAATATCACAGTGCAAAATCTAATCCCACTCATCCTGCCGACTCTAAACCAACTCCCAGCCACCTCCACCCCTCACGACCTTGTAGAAGGCTACAACAAAATCATGAGCTCAGCCCTTGACTCCATTGCACCGCTAAAGATTAGAAAATGTAAGCCGAAAAAACACCTGAACTCCTGGTTCTCCCCTCACCTTAAAGCTCTTAGATTCGAGAAACGCAAAAAGGAACAAGTCTAGAGACAATCTCCTACAGACAACAGCAAGTTGACTCTCAATAAAATAACATCCACCTACAAAAAAATAAATCATAGCCGCCAAACAAGAATCCTACAACCAGAGAATAACACAAGCTAACTCCAGCACCAAAGAATTATTCACTATCATTAAAGAACTGGAAACACCTATTTTAACTCCAGACACATGCGTAAAAGACAAACAATGGTGCGCCAGTGTCCAAACGCCCTGTCTAATAAAGTAGCAGGCCTCCAAATTAAAATCAACAAAAAGAAAGATTCCCTAACCAAATTGATGAATTCCTCTAAAACTGCCTCTAGGCCCACATCCCAACACTCGAGGCCCAACAACCATCTTATCCGCTTCAGCTTCTCCAAAGTCTCCACCTTAGAAGTGGAAAAAATAATTCTCAGCCTTAAACCATCAAACTGCAAGGGTGACCCCTGCCCTTAACAAATCATCAAAGATTCGGCTAGAGATCTTTCTCCATTCATTACCAAACTTATTAACGCTTCCTTCTCTTCAGGTACCATCCCCAGCAACCTTAAAGAGTCCTGGGTCCTCCCCTTCTCAAAAAACCCTCTCTTGACCCTTCTATACCCACCAACTACAGGCCTATTACCACAGTGCTTTTCTTGCTCAAAATTCTAGACAAGACAGCATACCTACAAATACAAAAATACCTTGAACAAAACCATCTTCTGGGCATCCGGCAATCAGGCTTTAGACCCCAACATGGGACAGAAATGGCCCTTATCGATCTGAAGGCCCAAATTGACACTTTGAGAGACAATGGGAAAGCTGCCTTACTGCTCCTCCTAGACCTCTCGGCAGCATTTGATCTCGTAGATCATAAAACTCTATGCAACCATCTGGACTCAGCGGCCCACTTCTTCCACGAAGCCATCGGCTGGATCGAGTCATTCCTAAGCAATAGATCTATGCGTGTCTTCTCCACCTCTGCCGCTGCAGACCCCATCCCTATCACTTGTGGAGTCCCTCAGGGATCCTGTGTCTCCCCTACAATGTACAACGTGTTCATGAAGCCCCTGTTTGAGGATCTCAATGGTCTGGGTATCACCTATACTAACTATGCCGATGATACACAGATCCTCATCCCGTTGACGGGAGATTACAACCATGATTTGGCCTTGGTGAACAGGGTGTACCTCATCATCCAGGCATGGATGGCATCTCAGTCTATGCCTGAATGATGACAAGACTGAACTCATCATCTTCGGCTCCACTCCCAACATCACCAAACTGGACCGCAAATACACTAGCTTCATCATTGACGGGAACCTAATCATGGTAGCCAAAGAAGTGAAAACTCTAGGAATATACATTGACTCCTCCCTCTCCTTCCACAACAGGCCAGTTCCATGGCATCTTCCACGGCACACACCTGTAAGTTAATAAGAGCAGCTCAACCCTTCCTACCCTCACAGAGCTGCACCACTCTTGCTAGAGCCCTTGTACTCTCAAAATTGGACTATTGTAACGCCCTCTACGTAGGAGCCAACAAACAGGTCACCAACAAAATCCAGACGTTGCAAAACAACGCTCTCAGAGCAGCACTTAGTATCTCTAAGAGAGAACATATTTCCAATATCAGGAGAACTCATTACTGGCTCACCACTACAGACAAAATCCTGCTAAAAGTAGCCTCCTTAACCCATTAATGCTTTAACAATGCTGCCCCCCGCTACCTAATCGACAGAATTCACAGATACACACCTAACAGACATACTAGATCATTGAACGCAAACCTGCTCACAGTGCCCAGATTCAAACGAACTAAAATGGGTGGCAATAGCTTTCAGGTGAAAGCAGCCCAACATTGGAACTCCCTACTGCCTTCCTTAAGGATTCCTCAATCCTATTCCCAATTCAGACATAACTACATCCAGTGGTTAAAACTCAATGACTGCTAACTGACTGCCCAACCTTACTATGCTACTGTAACCTATATAAATATGTATACTCTTAAACTGTATATAACTGCCTGTATTGTAACTGTTTTTACCTATGTACTCACTGTAAATACTGCACAGCACTGTAACCAAGCTGAGAATATCCTTGTCTGCTCCTGTGCCTTCTTACCCTTGGGTCCGGCGCGCAATATAAGTGAATAAACAAACAAACAAACAGTCCTGGTGCACCTCCAACGATCTTGTTCTTAAGGCAAGTATTACTGAGGTTCTTCCTATCGGGACACCTGTTGCCTGTTTTCCTCCTGCATTCTGGCCACCCTCTATGTTTAGACGGAGAGCTGGCCTTGGCTAGAATCTTCTTGCATTCCGACAGCAGCGAGAAATGCACAAATTCTAAGGCAGGGATGAAGGGTTGGATCGCAAGTCCAGGAGCGGAGGCAGCTTGATGGCCGAAATCACTGACAGGTAAAGAAGGTCCAGGTACCAGATCTGTCTGGCCACACTAGTGCAATGAGGATCATTTGCAGCAGGATAGTTTGAGTATGTTCATCACATGTAGGAGCAGCAGAAAATTGGCGGAAATGCGTAAATGAATATGCCTTCCCACAGGAACGAGAAGGCGTTCCCCAGAATCCTTGTCTGAGGATACCCGTTGGCAAACCGCTGGCACTTGGTATTGGCTGCTGTCGCAACAAGGTCGATTGGAGGCTAGCCACCACTCACTAAAAATGATGCTTGGGATTGCTGGGGCTCCCACTCGTGGCAGAACCGCAGCTCCCTGCTGAGAGTCTGCGAGGGTGGATTGGACACCTGCCAGGTGGAACAGGACTATAAACATCCGGTGAGCAATGGCCCAGCACCCCAGGCTCTATGCCCCCAGAGAGGACGGGCAACCTCGTCCTGCCCTGCTTCTTGATATAATACATGGTGGTTGTGTTGTCCGTGAATACCCTGACCACCTACCACAAGAGCCAAGGCTTGAAAGACTGGAGAGGCCATAAAACTGCCCTAGTTCCAGGACGTTGATATGCAAAGCCTTCTCCTCCAGGAGGCATAAGTTTATGGCATATCGTTGGGCCATATGGGTGCCCCAACCTTCCAGTGAGGCATCGGTCGTGACAATCTCCTGGTGCGCAGGGGTCCTGTAGGGAACTCCCTGTGAGGGGGCGAATGGACCAACAGTGCAGGGCTTGGTGAAAAGCCTGATCGAGGGCCATCCTATTGTTCCATGAGCCAGAGATCTGCTACCACCTGGCGTACATGAATTCCTGAAGCGGACCCATTTGCAGTCTGCAATGAGGGTCCAGATGGAGGCATGAGGACATCACCACCAACAGGGATTTGATGAACCAGACTGTAGCAACACTGGTCGACGATAGCCATTGGACTTTCCCTAGGATGGTCTTTATTCTTTCCTCTAATGCGGTCGCCTGACACGATACTGTGTTGAGCCGTGCCCCTAAGAACAGTGAGTCTTGGGACGGCACCATGCAGTATTTGGGATTGTTTATAGAGAGACCCAGAGAGGTTAGAATGTGGAAAATCTCTGCTGTATGTTGCGTGCTGCCAGTCAATCATCTAGGTAGGGGTGACATACACTCCCTTGCGGCGAAGGCACACTGCCACTGGGGAAAGCACTTGGTGAAAACCCTCAGGGCAGATTTGAGGCTAAAGGGCATCACCTTGAATTGGTAGAGTCTTCCTTGGACACTGAACTTCGGATGTCTTGGATGAATGGGAATGTGGAAATATTCATCTTCTAGATCTAGTGTCGATAGGCAATCTCCCTCTTCCAGCTGGCTGAGCACGTGCTGTAATGTGACCATCTTGCATTTTCTGGATTTCAGGAAGTTGTTGAGGCGTACGTCTAGGATGGGTCTCCACCGGCCTGACTTCTTGCGACCCAGAAGGTATTTGGAGAACACTCTGGAGTCACAGGTTCTATGGACCCTTTTCACAGCATAGCCTGAACTTCCTTGAGGAGTTGGGCTCTGTGCTGCTCTTGTCTTGTCATGAGGGAATGCAAGAGCATTTGCCCTGGAATTCTAGGGTATGACCCTGCTCGATGATGTTCAGCACCCATTTGTCTGTGGAGATGTTGTGCCACTTGTCGACAAACTGGGATAGACAGCCTCTCACCGGGGTGCTCAAGTGGTTGCTCGGAACTTTGGCCTGGTCAGACTTCCTTTGGTGTCTGTGTCCTGGCAGCTTGAGGACGACGATGCTGAGTACCCCCTCTGTCGGCCTGGGAATGCTTCTATATGCTTCATGCGTAATGAAGCGAGAGGGCTGGTGGTAGGATGGACTGAGCACCTTAGATGTTCGAGACACCATGTCCCTTGGGGAGCAAGAGGCCTGCTTCTTCTGTTGAAGTGAGCTCTTAGAGCGTGCAGTCTATGTGTCTGTTTTAATGGCTAGGAGAGATTTGTCCACTGCCTTGCCGAATAGATCATCACAGTTAAAAGGCATATCGACCACCCTGGCTTGAACATTTTGCCTGATGTTTGTGGCCTTGAATCAACCTTGGTAGCGTAGGGAGACACCATTTCCCATTTGTCTGAAGCCGGAGTCAGCAACGTCCATGGTGACAGTTGTCGCACGGTCTGGTGCCACTTCACCCTCATGAAAAATGGCAATGGCCTCTGCTTTCGTCTGGCAGGAAATCGAGAATGGGGCCTAGTTGTACCAGAGCTCCTCGTCATAACATGCAAGGATAGCTATGGCACTGGTGGCCTTGACCATGCGAGGGAAGGCCTTAGAGAAGGCCTACCCCCTGAATGAGCTGACCGAGCACAGCCAGGCGCATCGGCGCGGAACGCTGCAAGTCAGCCCCTCATCACCGTCTGCCCGCCTCCTCAACACAGACAAGGTAACTTTACTCCCAGCCCTCGTGAAGACTCGCAACGCACGTTCCTGCTGCCTCGCCTTCCAAAATAGACTTAATGCCCATAATGTTGTGTCCCATGCGCTTGCTGTATGACCTGTTGTTCTGATCCTCTGTCGTACCTCCTCTGATTGCACATTGTCACCAGCTAGTAGAAATCCCCTCTACGACTGGTGTGTATGCCACATATCCCGGTCTAATGCTCCATTCCATCTATACGACCACCTTTGAACTGACACCCAGCAGCCCAGCAAAACCAAACTGAGGTCAATGTTTGTGCAGCTAACTGCACTTCTCCCATGCATATTACATGCCACGCTTGGCACATGATACTGTGTCTGACTAGTCTTACATGCAAATAATAATATGTTGTTTTAGAAGTGTTATTCTAGCATGTATCAGCCTACTATCTTGCATTAGTGATTTTGCACCTAGAGCCTTTTCCGCATCTTATATGTTGTATACAGCACCTACACTGCTGTACATGTGACTCATGCCCCACTGATAGGAAAGCCCTTACCAGCCCCGCTTTTGCTCTCCCCATTTTTGTCATTGTACTTACTGCTCCGTTTCTACGTGTCTCCATGCGCCTGCCTACACCTGCCTAGCATGTACCCCTAGCTGTTACCGCACGGCATTTATCAGCAGAGTGTATTTTCAAATCTAGGCACTGGCCCATTGCAACCTAGCCCTAGTGTGTACCAGACCTGCATTGTGTAACCGTGCACCCAGACCATGATCTCCTGGCTCACTCTCACGCTCACCATGTTCCCTTTCTGCATCATGCCGGACAATGTGCACTGTAGCGGCAACATCTTCATAACCGTCAACAACAGTTTAGCCAATCTTGTTTGCTGAAGGCACTACCCGATCCCTTGGCCCACGCCCTTCCTACCCTCCCAGCCGCCTTTTCGACCTAACCACCACTCTCACCTTACTTCCTCCGCAGACAACAGCTCCCTAGCCAATGCAACCTCTAACAAAACTCCCAATCACAGTACATTTAGTGCTTCATGTCACACTGTGCCCCCCACCCTGAAATCACCAGAACCCCTACGTTCAACCAACCCAGACACCACTGCCCGCAACAACAGACTAGGCACTAGGCTGCCCCTTACAAATAGCATCCACCCGGCCAAACTCAACACCAAAACTAAGAAGAAATTAAAGACCCCCAGTGAGCCCGACCCACTCCCCCTAAAACCTAAAATGAGCCTTACTCAATGCCAGATCCCTGGCCGCAAACCCCACAGAAATTGCGGACACCATTCTAACCTATGATCTTGACTTCCTTGCCCTAACGGAAACATGGCTACACGAGGCCTCAGGACCACATTTATCGTTAGCCATTCCTGCCAACTACTCCATCCTCAGAGCCGACAGACCTAATGGTAAGGGAGGAGGCATAGCAATCATTTCCAAATCACTACTAGGCTGCAGACTAGCTTCCACCCTATCACTTAAATCCTGTGAGCTACTCACAATCAAGTTACAAACTTCCCCCACAAGTACGATCACAATACACCTTATATATAGACCCCCAGACCCTCCTGGAGCCTTCGAGGAAGACATTACAGCGCTCATCACTGAAAACTCCAAGCCACTAGCACAAACTATTATCCTCGGCGACTTCAATCTTGGTTACAACGAACCCAAGGACACACCAGCCACATCCTTAGCAAACGCCCTAACTGACTCACCAGAAAGGCAGAATTCTCGACTGGGTAGCAACTCTTAACTGCAACACCACTTCTAAGATCCCCAAACACTTACATGGACGGATCATTACCTTATCCCACTTAAAATTCATATCAACCTGGCCACTCTTAATAAACGCCCCTTGGCACCAGCCTGCCCAACCAGAAACAAGCGCAACATCACTGCCGAAGCCTTATTACCTCTGGTCCTACCCACCCTTAACGCTCTACCGGACAATGCTGACCTTAACCTACTAGTTGACACCTTCAACAATTCCATGGCTACCGCCTTTGATACCATTGCCCCTTTGAAACTAAGTAAAAGTAAACCAATAAACCACTTGAATTCGTGGTACACTCCCGAACTCAAACTACTCAGGAAAAAGAAAGCCAAACTAGAACTACTATGGAAAACCAACCCATCACCTGAAAACAAATCCAATCTCAAAAACATCTCTGCGCTATACAAAAGTGAGATAATTCGTACCAAAAAAGATGCCTATAACGTCAGGATTGACCAGGCAGGCTCTTCCACCAAAGAATTATTTAAAATTCTAAAGGAGCTAGAAAACCCCAATCCCCCCCCCCCCCCCAGACAACTGCTCAAAAGATAACCCCTGGTGCACCAGCATCCAGAATGCCCTCAACAATAAAATCACAGGGCTCCAACCCAAAATTGAGGACAAACGTCAACAACTCCCCAGCAACAAAACCGCCAACCCTAGCTTAAGCCCACCAACACCCAACAAAGCCAATATAGGCTTCACCTTTAAGAAAGTAACTATCTTAGAAGTCCAAAAAATCACCACTTCCCTAAAACCTTCTAATTGCAAAGGGGACAGCTGCCCTGCCCAAATAATAAAAGACGCTGCCAGAGACCTCTCCCCTTTTATCACTAAGCTAATCAACCTTTCATTTGCTCACAATTCTGTCCCCAACAACCTAAAACAATCTTGGGTGCTCCCTCTCCTAAAAAACAATCCCTAGACCCAGCCATACCAACTAATTATAGACCCATCACCACTGTCCCTTTTCTGTTAAAAATCCTGGACAGAGTCGCCTACATCCAGATTCAGGAGTACCTAGAATCTGACCAACTGCTGGGCATACGTCAATCTGGCTTCAGACCTCAACATGGAACAGATACCGCTCTGGTTGACCTCAAAAGCCAGATTGACGAAATCAAAGACAAAGGCAATGCAGCAATCCTACTTTTCTTAGACCTTTCAGCAGCCTTCGATTTAGTCGATCACGAGATCCTATGCAACCACCTATCTATCGCAGCCATTTCTCCTCCTCTGCCACTTCTTGGATACAATCCTTCCTGGCGAATATAACCATGCAAGTCTTCTCCACAACAGCTGCTGCTGGCCCGATCCCCATCACCTGCGGAGTCCCACAAGGCTCCTGTGTCTCCCCCACCTTGTACAATATATTTAGGAAGCCACTATTCGACAAACTGGACCGTCTGGGTGTCACCTACACCAACTATGCAGATGACACCCAGATTCTCCTCACCATCTCAGGCAACTACAATGCAGACGTTACCCAGATCAATGAAATCTTCTCCATCATTCAGGCATGGATGGCCACCCACGGCCTCTGCCTGAATGATGAGAAGACGGAGCTTCTGCTGCTCGGCTCTCCTAATAACCTGTCTAAACTTAGTCCCAGCTACAAGAACATTATCATAGACGGGAATACTATCCCCATCGCTAAAAGTGTGAAAACCTTAGGCTTCCACCTTGATGCCCACACCAACCTCTCCAAACAAATCAACTCAACCGCCTCGGCCACTGCTTATACAGGTAAGCTAATCAGGGCTAGCAGACCCTTCCTATCCCCCGACAGCTGCCTCACTCTGGCCAGAGCACTCATTCAATCCAAACTAGACTATTCTAACAGCCTGTACCTAGGAGCCAACCAGTCCGTAACTAACAAACTCCAGGTTCTCCAGAACAATGCTCTGCGCGCAGCGCTCAACATCCCAAGGTGTGAGCACATCTCCACAACCAGGAAAGCATGTAAATGGCTTTCCATACAGCAGAAATTTGACCTCAAAACTATCTGCCTCACTTATAAGGCCTTAAACAACCTAGCCCCACCGTACCTCTCCAATAAATTCACTTTAAAATCCACATCCAGAACCACTAGATCATCCAACTCCTTATGCCTGCTAGTGCCCAGATTTGCCTTAAAAAGAGCAGGAGGCGCTAGCTTCACGGTGCTAGCCTCCCAACTTTGGAACATCCTACCACACAAAATTAAAACCACTGAGTCCTTCCCGATCTTTAGGAAACTTGTTATTGGCTGGTTATTGAACAAAGAGTAGCATTTACCCTCACTCTAATATCTAACAGCCGCAACCATACCTGTATTATATGTAGATTGTTGTACTATGTAAAGTTTTTTGTAAATTGCTGTACTTTGTAAATGTAAATGCATATCTCATGCCTGTGACCGCTTCCTTAAGCGCCCTTCTACCCACGGGTCCGGAGCGCTCTACAAATAAATTAAACAAACAAACAAACAAACATAAATGCTGCACTGGTAGCTGGAGGTTCACCGTCTGCTGGGATCTAGTCTTCAAACTCATCTGTTCTGAGGGTACTATACGTATCTGGGTTGGTATCTGTAGTTGTGTCAGTCCCAGTCAGGTCCGGCTCCACCACAAAAGGGAGCCATAGGACAGATGGCTGCTGCGGGCCCATAGGCACTGGGAGAGGTGGCACCGGACGCAGGTCGAGAAGGCCTTGGTGGACTGTTGACAGGAGCCAGGCCAGGCACCACTGGTAGAGGTCGCTGAATTTCTATGATCAACGTGTGGAGAGTCGTCAAAATGTACAAGGAGGCATCCCTTGGAGCTGTAGGTGTCATAATTGGAGCACGAGGCCAGGGACTTTTAGTGCGAGCTGGCTGCGGGACAAGGCCACCATGACCATCCTTAAGAGTCTGGGCAGATGGCCTCTGCAAATGTTTCCTACTCCTCCTCCGAAAGGGTGGAAGGTGGACGCCACAAGTAGGGGTTAATGCCCTGAGAGGCCTCACAGGGGTGTGGTAATCAACAGAGGCGCACCTGGAGAAGGTAGCAACATGTGGCAGACCCAGCTTAGGCAATGCTATCCTGGAAGCAGTAGTCATTGACGAGTTCGTTGATGGGAAAAAAACCGGCAACGCCGGGCTGGCGGTCGATATCGTTGACCAGGTTTTCATCGACTATGTCTTGCACATCAACGTTCTTGGGGTCGTCAAAGAGGATCTTGATGACGAACAGTGATGCTTTTTCAACGGGGCCCGAGTGGTCGACAGTGAAGGAGTGTACAAACTCTGGCTCTCCAAAGACTGGAGAGCCAGACAAACATTGGAGATGCCGCAGCTGCGGCGCAAGTCCCTGAGGAAGCCAGAGAATGCAATGTCTCCACCTTTTTATGTACCTTCCCCTTGGAAGCGTCCTCAAAGGACCTCGACCTCCTGCCAGAGGGAGCACACTCTTTGGGGTCTGCAAGCCCTGAAAGAGGCATGACTGCATTTAAACACCAAGTGAGAGGGCTTAACTTCCTCAACCCAGGCCACCAACCTCCAATGGCGATCCTTCCTGGTTTTTGAGGAGGACTGGCAGATGGGGCATCCTTCTATGACATGGTCCGGGTGCAGACAACAGATGCACTTCTGATGGCAGTCTTCCTTGTAGATGCTCTTCTGACTGCATCTTCAGCAAGCCTTGAAGAGGCACCTCTTCTCAGCCTCCGACATGGCACATGCAGTAAGACCAAAATGCAGCTTGTGGCCGTACACGAACTGGAGATCCGATTTAAGGCTGGCTCTCTACCGGCAACAGGTCCACGCTGCTGACAATTCACTATGGTGTTGGATGAAGAAAAAGAAAACCATTTCATAATCAAAAATAGGCAAGAACTTGAGAAAGTAGAAGACTAAAACTCGAGGACACCCATTACGAAAACGAGCGGTAAAAATATGAAGATGGCCACCAGGGGTGGAGCTAAGGAGGACCAATGTCATTGGCTGGGGTACTATGACCCAAAGTGACAGCAATAGGCTATAAAGCTATACTACTTTATATCACAAAGGATTCCCAGCCTGACGCACGGGAACATTCATAGCATGTGAATCCATTCAATACCCCTTGCTGTAGAATGAAAGAGACAGAGAACCCAAGAACATGGAAGGTATTTTAAAGCCTCTTAAGGGCCTTGTGGAGAAGGTCTTTCAAACATCCCTGCTGAGGGATACCATCTTTTGTGGCATTGACTAAATTGAACCTGTTGTGAAGACCACCTGAAACAAACTCTGGTTTTGGCATTTTTGTTGAACCACCATTTTTCCTTTTTAAAAGACTTATCACATGTTTGTATAGTGTGATGGCAAGCATAGGTTTTGACACAGACAGACTTTTATTTTGGACTATTAGTCGACAACGGCCATTAGAATCATCAGTTAAGGGAACCATCCGTTTGGAGTGAGGACCAGCAGTCTGGCATTCCACCAACCCAGGAACCTTAGTAAATAAAGGTTTTAAAACTAGTGCTTTTTAGTGTGTCTCTCTTGATACTATGCCTGTCTCACATATGGTGTCTGAAGTGGGATGCAACTCAACTGAAACAAGTTAGGGGACCCTGAAGAATGGGACGTTAAGTGATAGGGCTTCCAACCCTACAGTAGCCACTGAAGGGTCTGTTGGGATTGATATTTGTAGTAGCCGAACAGAAACCATCGCTCCAAAAGAAAAATGTCTTATCCCTACTCATCTTGTTCTTATTCCACCTGCCGAAACATACATCAGGCACCAAACTGAGGACTTGCATGGAAGTTTGGCATTGATGTCCCGGCCGGGGTGATCAACCCTGATTTTAGAGGGGATGTGAAGGTACTACTCCAGAGCCAAGGGGAGAAAGCCTTCCAGATCCAGGCAGGAGACCAAATATCACAGCTAATACTTGAAAGAGTATTGTTGCCTATCCCTAGAGAAGAGAAAGACATTACTGTAAGAGTGGCTTTAGGTTTTTGAGAAGTTGATACTCAGCCTTGTTCTACACAAACCCTAGCCATCCATGACGAAAGCTCTGACATGCTCCCTGATTTGGCATTTGCTCACCAGAATGATCCTTTACTTGCTGAAGCCTTCCTACAGGTTATACCCGAGTCTGAGGGTCAGATAGGAGGATGACCATTTTTTCTTTTTAAAGAAAGGACTCCTGTATAGATGGGATGTTACTTCTGAAGGGATGCCCGGAGTACAACTAGTGGTTGCCCAGAGTACAACTAGTGGCTCCCCAAAATCACAAACAACTGGTACTTGAGATCACACATTCACATCTCACAGGAGGAGATTCAGGTCAAGCCAAGACTCAGGCTCACTTGGTCAATAGGTTTCATTGACCGGGGATACATGTCGACACAAAACACTTTGTTCAAACCTGTGAAATATGTCAACGGACCAACACACACTTAACCACCACGAGCCTCTCTGAATCCATTAACCATCATCGAAGTGCCATGTTCGAGGATTGGGAATGACATAATTTGCCCCCACGAAAAATCTAAGTTAGGGAATACATTTGTGCTGATGATACTTGACTAAGCCACCCAATACCCTGAAGCATTTCCCTTGCATAATAACAGCACCCAACAGATACTCAAGCACTTACTTCCCTTCTTTTCTCGAGTGGGCTTCCCTAAGGAAGTTTTAACAGAACAAGGTACCACTTTTAGGAGTAAGCTCATGGAGGAAGTGAAAGAGCTACTTCATATAACCACCTTAAGGACATCCGTTTACCACCACCGAACGGACAGGTTAGTTGAACCATTCAATAAGACCCATAAGACCATTTTTAAAAAGCTAGTTGACAAGGACAGAAAGAAATGAGATCAGGTGATTCTGTGGGCTCTGTTTGCCAGAAGGAAGACACCACAAGCCTCCACTTCTTAGAGTGGTTTCTCGCCCCTCAAACTCTTGTATGGACGAGAAGCCAGGGATGTTTTAGATATGCTTCGAGAAGCATGGGAGGAAAGGGACAAAGCTCCAATTCCATGGTCCCAGATAGCCTCACGGTTAAAAGAACAAATGGCAACAGTACCGTCTCTGGTTCTAGATCAACTTGGTAAGGCCCAAAGCCAAGAGAAAGCATCCCATGATAAGAATGCGTCACTTAGGTCTTTTTCCATCAGGCAAAAAGTCCTTGTGCTTCTCCCTGCCTCAGATAGCAAGCTTATTTCTAAATGGCATGGGCCATGTGAGGTATTGGAAAAGTCAGGACCGTGTAATTATAAGATAGGCCAGCCAGACTGTTGCCGACTGATGCAAATTTACCACATCCACTTCTTAGAGTGGAAAGAGAACACCTCTGAATCTAAGCCCATCAAGTTGTCTTGCCCAATACCAGAAGAGGTGAACAACACTCTGATCCCCTCGGATATCACCAAAATCCAACAAACAGATTGTCATGTCTGGTGGGTTTAGTAATAGGAGATTAGGTTGAATGAGAAGTTTGTGTGTTTGACTTCAATTAGGAGTTCAGGTTTTGATTAAAGAGTGGAGAGTATCTGGTTGTTGTGATAGGGTTCAAGGTCTATTCTAATATTTATTATTCTTAACTACTATTCTTCAGAATGAGAGGTTCTCAAGTCAAAATGGTGGAGGTTGTGCTTAATCCTGATTGGTGGATTTGAGAGCTTCAGACCTCCACCAGGATTCTAAACTGCCTTTCATTGTTCTCCTCATGTGGGAAGGTCCTGTTTTGCTCGGCTCCAGTAAAGACCTTCTGAGAGAGAGTTTTTGGTTATGAAAACTTTGAATATTCCCTGTTTAAGAGTGCTCATCTTCGTGGGACAAGCTCAGCTGATGATTTGGTGGGAGCGCAGCGTTTTTGAGCTGAGAAACTTCATTACTCATTTTGAAAATTCTTATTGTAGGTATTTAGTTAGCTAGGTATTTAGGATAAAACATTGAGACCTCCGGATATAAAGACTTTCTGGCTTACTAAGACTTTGGGCCTCATTACAACTCAGGCGGTAAGGGGTTTACGGCAGCGTTAACAGCGCCGACCCTTACCGCCTGATTACGAGGTCCCCTAGCGCCATGGTGCTTTTAACACCTGCTTTTAGCAGGTGTTAAAATCCATGGCGCTAAGGGACCATGGAGTTAATTACGCCACCGTAATTTACGGTGGCGTAATTAACGCCTTCCCCACTCCCATTATGCCCTATGGGGCAAAAATGGGAATGGGGAAGGGTAAATGGGGATTGGGGACTTACCGCCCCGCCTAGGTCGGAATGGGGCGGTAAGTCCGCCAACCACCATGGCGTAAACGTAGTTTACACCATGGTGGTAAAGTCACGGCCCAGGCGGTAACTTACCGCCTGGGTCGTAATGAGGCCCTTTAACTATTATTATCAAATCGTTACATCTGCTGGGAAGAGATTGTTTATGTTCTTGCGAATACATTTAAGATTGAGGCTGCTTTACTTCCATGTTTAAGAAGCCGAGGTTAACTGTGCAGCAAATTACTAAGAAACGCTAAATTAATATTTGATTTCATTGCGCAATTGGGAATGAGAAAAATATCAAGTGACGTTCTTAATGAACAGCTAATGTTCAGCAAGCGGCAGCGCATTAGTTCAAAAGTTAACCTCAAAAGGAGTTATTAGGAGTTTCAGTAAACTTGTCAAGTGGTAGTGTTTCAGTTATTCTATCGTGGATATTTCAAGACTGTTGCGCATGTGTCAGGGAGTTGTGTTGACACTTGAAAAGACTTTTTACAGTGGCGCAGGCTTTTATGATTAGTGGCGCAGTTATTTTTTCAACGCGCATGTGGGAAGAGAGTCCCGTTCATATTGTGAGCATGCGTATTGCAGTGAAAGTCCAACGAACATTCTTTCTAGCCGCTGCCACGTATTAGATTGAAAAGTTTATTGATCGGTTTTGAAGCGTGGCGAGTGGGTAGAAATTCTGAACTGTTTAAATGTATGAACTGGAAAACGATCTTAAATGCTGATCCTGACTGATCGAATTTATGCTGCGCAACAAAACTAAGAATCCATGAACACAGTTGTTAGGAAATATTTCGTAATTGTAGGTAAATTTCCTTCCATGTGGCAAACCCTAAACTTTTTGCTGTTGTTTTTCACCTTGTTCTCGACTTTGCCAGAGAAGTGCAGCCTTCCGCCGCACTCCTCTGGGCTTTCGCTCCTTTCTTACGGGGAAACTGACATGCCCTTAAGACAGTCAGTACCGGGGAATGCTGTTTCCCGTAGTTTCTTTTATCATGTTGCGGCTTTCATGCAACATGACACAAGAGGGCACTGTAAGCTAAGTTAGAGCTCTCTTGGGTCTCTAGCCTTCTACAGGCCCTAGATACTCTTTTAGGATTGTATCTGATCGGTGCAAGTGATTCAGGGACGGGAATGGTGGCAGCGATCGTTTCTTGTGTTTTGAGCTCCTTTTGGCGTTCTAAGCGTGTTT
The DNA here is from genome assembly GCF_040938575.1 of Ambystoma mexicanum. Taxonomy (NCBI): domain Eukaryota; kingdom Metazoa; phylum Chordata; class Amphibia; order Caudata; family Ambystomatidae; genus Ambystoma; species Ambystoma mexicanum. The sequence goes on along the minus strand of NC_090926.1, from coordinate 1,300,787,103 downwards.
CTCGCGCTTGACCCAAAATGGTGGCCTGGCTCCCAAAATGGCCAGACCACGAGGCTCCTTTGTCCTGTCCGCTGACCGTCTTACTCCCTTCACCTTCCCCAGGTCGAGCCGACCCGGGGCCTTCCTTATTTGGGCATGTACTTTCCCGCGAAACACGGATGCTTTCGCGGGCTTCTACATGTCTTGTGTGTGCCTCCAGGATGTGGGCTGGGATGTCTGGTCCCAATACACATCCTGGGTGCCAGAGAGTCTAGGGTGGTGTGAATGCCTGGGACCACCGTGGTCCGTGATTGGTCCACGAATGGTGTGAGTGTTGATGAGCGGATCTCCCATTGGGTCCCCTCCGTTTTGGCGCGAAGGGAACCGTGGATAAGAGGGGGCTGGAAACACCACTACCATGTCGATCTCCTGAGTTCTCACGAACGAAGGAATACAGGAGCCAAGTATCCTGCAACCAAGAGGCTGGACCGAGGAATCGCTGGTGACCCGCTGAAGGACTTCTCCTCTGCACTGCTGTCGCCTTGTGAAACCCTTTTCACCTTTGATCGAACCAGAAGGCCTGTACTGGTACTTCGACCCTTGGAATAGCGGGAACAGCTATTCTCGGCATCTTCACCATCTCCTGCCAGTAAGCCTTTGGAAGCGTCTCTGGGCCATCCAGCTGACTGACCAGCTTACACGGGAGTCTTGCTTTGTAACCGCCGCCAGGTTGTGTAGTATTTCGAGTCCTTGTCACTCTCACACGCTTCGTGCACTTGGCGTTCCCAGGTCTGAAGTGAGTAGTGTACATTTGGCTCAGATACACACGGCCGCTCCGTTGCCCTGCTGTGGTAACAAACTGTGCGGGTTTCTTCGATTGGGACGTCTTTTTACTCAACACGACGACGAGGCGTTCCCTGCTCTTCTGAACCTGCCAGCTGCTGAAACTGACGCGGAGAAGCCTGGGTCTGCTTGCATCGGGGACCGGTGAGTAGCATAGCTAGGATCTGGTCACCCTCCTGCAAGAGCCCATTGCTCTTCCCCGCTGTATCAAACAGCACCCTTTTCCCTACTCGCGCTTTGCTTCTGCCCACTGTGGAGGCTGCGCTTCAGTCGCGGAACTTGTTCTTCTTCTTTTGTGCACTAAACTGAACTGCCTGATTTCCCTCGAAGAGCTTCTCCTTTTGCCCGTTGGCACCAGCGCGTGCAGGTACTTTTGAGCACAAGGCTTCACTCTTCGCAGGGCTCGGACTTCCATCTAGTTAGGTGCCTCTGAAGGCGAACTGGGTCTAAGCATTATTGTGCACTGCCTGTTTTCCCTCCCTTTTAGGTGGACTACACATTTCGTGCATATAACGCTTGAGACTTGTTGTATTTGTATATATATTGTGTTGATATGGTATGTGTTGGTTTACTATCGTTATATTGTGATTTTCTCGCTACGGTCATTGTTTTAAAGGCCTTGAAATAAATGTGCATATATTTTTAATATAACAACTGTTTGGAGTAGTTTGTAAGTGATCTTGCTTTGTGTGCTCATTGCGGGCTTTCAGTCACCCTCACCCCTCTTGAGACCTAGTCTTGACCGCCGCGATCGCTACCTTGATTGGTCTGGCTCGTCCAGAGGTTACCCTGTTCCAAGTAATTAGGTTGGCCTTCTGAACTTCTGCGCCACCAGGACAGAGTTCAGAAATCCGTCTTAACAACAGTCAGTTGGGTAAATGTGTCCTAGCGTAAAAGAGTATAGGAACATTTCTAGAGTGTTATGAACTTAAGTTGAGAACAAAGAATTTCTAGACATCTACATTGATTCAATGATGTTACTGGAAGTTCCTAACCTTTAACCTCCAAGTTATAAAACGGAGGTTGACAGGTATGGTTAATAGAAATTACTCAAATTAGAAAATTGAACTAACAAATGTCATTCCTGTCTAACCAAATTGTTTTCTTCTATAGATTGCGGTCGATCAGAAGCAGGCGTCTGTCTTTTATTTTTTTCTCCAAATTCCCCTTTCCCCCGGGAGAGTTGAGTCTTAAGCTGAATATCTGATCAGTTGTCGGCTCGACATTCTTGAGGGATCTGTGGGGCTCAGCATCTTCCGCAGACGGAGAAAACAGGACCGGACACAGATCTTCTTGAGTTGCTAGAGCAATTCCCGGATGTGTTCCGTGAAGAGCCTGGCAGGGTGAAATGAATATACCTTCACATCCGTACCCATGCAGGCAAGATTGTACAGCTTAAGCCATATCGACTACCTGAGGCCCGCAGAAATATTGTTATCAAATAAGTAGAGCAAATGCTCCAGACCAACATAATTCAGCCATCTACCAGTCCATGTTCTTCCCTATTGTATTAGTAGAGAAGCCAGACAAAAGTTGGAGGTTCTGTATAGACTTCCGAAATGTGAATAACATCTTAACCTTTAATGCCTACCCAATGCCTTGTATTGACGTTCTTATTGAAAAATTGGGTAGTGCCATCTATTTGTCCAACCTAGACTTAACCAAAGGGTACTGGCAAGTTCCTTTACATGGACCAGATAAATAAAAGACCACTTTTGCCACCCTGCTAGGGCTATATCAGTTCAAGGTATTACCCTTTGGGTTGCATGGTGCCCCGGCAACTTTCCAAAGGATGATGGATAAGATTCTCCAACCATATTTGAAATTTTGCGGGGCATAACTCGATGACATTGTAATCCACAGTTCAACATGGGGAAGACCATTATACCACCAATTATACTGTAATAAGATCCTTAAGAAAAGCCGTGTTAACACCCAACCCAAGAAAATTCAAACTGGCCCTACCTGCTGTAAAATATCTAGGGTTCTTTGTTGGAAATGGCAGCATTCAACCTCAAGAGGAAAAATTTAAAGCTGTTTTAGAATCCCCAACGCCCAAGACTAAAAATGATTTAAGGTCCTTCTGAGGCTTAATTGGGTACTACTGACAGTTCATACCTCACTTTTCTGATAAACCAGCCAGATTGACCGCTAAACTCCGAAACACAGAACCCTAAAAGCTCACATGGGATAAAGAGGGTGAAATATGTCCTCGGGTCCTCAAACAAGCCTTAAGTCAAAGCCCTATTCTCAAGGTAGAAGACTTTTCTAAGGACTTTATATTACACACTGAGCCTTTATTGACTGGTTTAGGTGCTGGGCTAGAACATCTCATCCTATACACTTGCCATGAACTGTTCACCAGGGAAAAGAACTATCAATGTTTGAACTTGAAGTCTTGGCAATTAAGTGGATCATCACCCATATTACTTATTGGGCAGAAAGTTCAGATTGATCACTGATCACTCCCCCCTAATATGGATCAGTCAAATGAAAGAGTTCAACCCAAGAGTTATGCTGTGGTTCTTGGACTTACAACCTTTTTCATTCTCAGTGGAACATCGAAAGGGTAAAGACCAAGGAAATGTATATTTCCTTTCAAGGTTTCCCTGTGAAGAAATTCAATCCAAACCACATAGGGGAATGGTATGTGAAAAACCTGATCGTATTCTCCCATCCACTCCCTCGGGATCTCCCATTCAGGTGGCCAGGGAAAAGCCATCGCTTTTGGACCCCAACCCTGCGGGTGGACAAGCGTACAAAATTCGACCAAGCGAGGATCACCCAAGTGGAGGGTCGCAAAGGATTGGGAGGATACCCAAGGGAAATGCATGGTATTTCCCCAATCCCAAAACAACCCCAACCTACTCTCCATCAGCCTTAATGGGGTATTCGATCTCACCACAACTCCCCCTTCCCAACAAATACTGAGACGAGGAAGAGGCAACCAAGATCTGTAAGGATTACCCATAGGAATAACATGGGGAAGGTAAGGGCAACCTACCCTAGAAAGAACCCAAGTTGTCCCATTAATAGGGTCAGGCCTTCACTAGTAACTATTCACACCTGACTCCACTTGACTGGTCTTTTTGCTATAAAAAGGTGTGGTCTTTCAGAAATGGAGGAGCGAGTAGGAGAGCAAGCAGAGAGAGTTGGGAGGAGAGCCAAGACGCAAGAAGGGCCAGAGGCAGGAGACCAGGACACCGAGATGCTGCAGTTCACAAGAGCAGAAGCGTGGCTATGGAGCCATGTCTCCAGGGAGCCTACGAGAGTCTGTGTATGGGAGCCGAGGGGCATGCTGGTCTCCTGCAGCAACTGCGGATGCAAGTGCTTGTTCCCCTGGGCAGGTGAGACAGCCCAGTAGTGTCCAAGGGGCGGGCAGTGAGATCCTGACCTCGGAACGAAGAACCATTGGGGGAAACTGAAGAGCAGAAGTCATCCCGGTGAGTCTGAAAGTATTACAGAGCTGGGTTGTGAAGCGCGCGGTACAAAATGACTTTTGAAACATGTAAGAAAAAGCACTGCATTTGTTAAAGCATTTGAGTGAAGTTGAATTGAAGAATTTAACGATGTGAAAGTAACAGTGTAAGGGCAAAACGAGGCAGATGCGTGTGTGTGAGAAATAATACGTGGAATATAGTCGGACATTGAAGTATTAAGTGTAAAAGGGGCCAGGGGCCCATGGAAAAGGTGCAAGAGGCACGAAAGTGTAAAAAGGGGCCAGAGGCCCATGGAAAAGGTGCAAGAGGCACGAAAGTGTAAAAAGGGGCCAGAAGCCCATGGAAAAGGTGCAAGAGGCACGAAAGTAAAAAAAAGTGGAAAAGGGGCCAGACATCTGTGAAGCAGTGTGCAAAAGGCATGACAAAGAGGAGGTTTAAAGGACAGTGCAAGTGTGCACGGCAAAAAGGAAATGATGCAAGAAGCACTTGAAGATAAAAAGTGCAGAGTAAGCTGGTTACCAGACATTTGGTCGAAAAAAATTGGTTGACCAGACAAATGGTCGAACCAATTTGGTTGAAAACCAAATGGTCGAATTTTTTTTATTTTCACCTTTTTTTTGGGGGGGGTCCCCCCCAACCCCCTTTTTTTTTCTAAAAACCCCTTTTTTTAAAAACGAAAACCCGAAAAATATATATATAAATAAATAAAAAAATTCGACCATTTGGTTTTCGACCAAATTGCGTCGACCAAATGTCTTTCGACCAGTTTTCAGTCGACCAAATGTCTGGACACCGAGTAAGATACCAAGAGAGGGGCAAAGGGTCAAAGTGGTCGCGCTGAGGAAAAACTGAGAGCCTGGCATTTTTGAAAGCCTCTGAGTCTACCCCATGAGAGAATGATATGTAAGAGAGACTATATGTAAAGGCATATCCCGACCAGCTGAATTGGCGTTCAGAGGGGCTTAAGCTGGAGGAGAGGTGCCCCTGTGAAACCAAAGAGAACTGCAATATATGGTGTTTTGAAAACTGGAAGAGGCCTGAGCTTGGGGAAGGGATCCCTGAGAGGAGGCCTACTGAGAAAAGTAAAATGAACAAGCTGAAAATTGGGGAAGGAAATCCCAAGGAACTCAAGAACATTGAAGGCATTTGAAATCACCTGGCCATGTGGAGGTCTTTCGAACAGCCCTGTTGAGTGATACCAACTTTCGTGACATTAACTACATTGAACCTGTTGAGAAGACCACTTGAAACCGGCTCTGGTTTTGCCATTTTTGTTGAAACACCATTTTTCCTTTTTAAAAGAGTTCCCATCACATGTGTGTACAGCGTGAGTGTTACGCTCACGTGGTCTCTGCGGGAACGTTGGGGCACGGTTGCAGCCCTCCCTGGAGGTGAATTCACCTGGTCATGCTCCTTCCCCTGCTCATGTGTTGCGGACTGCGCTGGTTGTTGGCAATGCCCCAGTGAGGATATGAGAGATTGTGAGAAGGCTGCTATATGACTGCTGTCTCTCTCGAACCCTTCTTCCCAGAATGTGGTGAGCATGTGCCGACCCATATAATCTCACCTGTTGATTGATGATGGCGAGCTCTCCGTCCTGCTTCTCACTGCAGGGGCGCGTTGAATGGATCGAGTTCCTTCACTGGCCCATTTGCGTGGCAGCCCAGACCGGCTGTGGATGAACCACTCCTGAAGGTAAGTGTCTTTGCCCTTTTATATATTGTAGTGTCTTTTGCTTATTGTCTGAATCCTTTTAAATACTTGTCTTTCCTCTTCTTTCTCCCAATAGGGGATATGATATGCGGCCCAGCGGCGGTTGCAGTGTAAGCAGCGAGGCCCAATGAAAGAGAATGGAGTCCAAGATGCTTCAACAGATGGTAAGTGTTAGTTTTAGGTCAAGCACAAGGATTTATCTAAGCGCGACCTAAAGGTAATGTCTTTGCAGTTTCTAACCTTGTCTTTGTCTTTTTCCTTGCAGGCACGGTCTGCTTGGACGTTGGGCTGGAGCGCTGCTATCCGAGGTCTGGAAGTGGAAGATGAATGCCAAAGTCCACGATGATGCGTGCCGAAGGCAGCGGATTGCAAGGTGAGTGCCGCAGCAGTAGCTGAAAACAAGGTAAGATGCGCTCTGGCAAGTTGCTGAAGCAGGCAAGATGCACTCTGGCTGGGCGCTGGAAACAGGTAAGGTGCGTTCTGGCGAGTAACGTTAGATAGGTAAGATGCGCTCTGGCTGGTAGCTGAAGACAGGTGAGATGTGCTTAGGCGGCGGTGAGCGTTATGCTGCAATAGCAGAATAATGTGAAGCGCGTGCTGGAAGGCAGAGCAGGCTTATATAGCCTAGCTCTGGCCACGCCCATAGTCTTGACTCATCGGCCCCACCCTGCCACTCCTAAAATTATGCTTAAACATGCAGTCTGCCTCTTCCAGCAGCCACGCCTGACCCAATGCATATGGGGGCCCCTGTAGGGGAAACCAAGTACCTGCACCAAACAAAATGTGGTAGTGCACATTTATTTATGAGCCTGGCACCAAAGGCGCCAGGACTGAGTCCAGCTGGGCTCTCCATGTCGTATTGTCCCCAAGGGGCAATAAAAGGTTGTGTTGCCCTTTGATCTCGTGCCCTGATGGAGCGGGGCCTGGGGTTCTGGGTCCATGGCCATGACAGTGAGGTCAAGCATAGGTTTAGACACAGACAGACTTTAATTTTTAACTATTAGACGACGGCCATTACAAACATCGGTTAAGGGAACCATCCCTTTAGAGTTAGGGCCAGTCAGTCATTCCACCAACCCAGGGGCCTTAGTAAATACAGGTTTTAATGCTCAATGCTTTAGAGTCTTGTGTGTCACTTGACACCATGTATACAATTTAAGGGTACCTGTTAAACCACAGGTCCTCCAGGTGAGGAATACAGTGATATAAAAAATGAATATTGGTAGTGAGGTTGGATAGATACTACTAACTAAATATTATCAAAAAATATAAATGTATTATCAAGATTCACAAATTTATCAACACAGTTTTTCATAGAACACATTAATTTACATACATTTGACATCGTCAGATTCATTCCAATATACATACTCATATTTACTGACACACATCCAATGTCAACTTAACAAAACATGGGTTAACGTTTAATATGGTACCCTTCTTAGAAAATGCATCAATATATCATTTCTTCACACCCATGTAGGCTACCGGTGTGTATGTCTTGTTCAATATCAACCAAAGCTTATTGACATCATCTACACGTTTCGTTACAAAATGGGCTTTTCAATCTCATCCTTGTGTTTTTCGACCTTCTTCAGGATATTGGCAGGGCGTGGATGTCACCTGACCCTAATAGCATAGTTCAGTGGAAGATGTCTTCAATTAATCTAAAAACAAACAATAAGACAACTAGTTACTAACCAACCTCCTAGCAATTTAGAGGACACATTTTAGTTGTGTATATGAATCTCTCGTGATTATATTTATTCATACTCGCCTCCAATCTCAATTTATAGGGGCAGTGTGAACGTGGGAACTAATCCTCAGTGCTCCAAAAAGGTACAAGTCAAAAGAAGCCTTGAAAAAAAAAAAGGAGAAGAGACCGAGGCCCAATGCTCTCTCTCTATAAAGACATTTCTTCACATCTCATAATTGGGGTCCGTTTCATTGCTTAGACTCCCTACACTTACCTCTCGTAGTGCGCAGTATATTGCTGACATTTCTCTTTATTCATCGAAATCACAGTTCACCAATCCATTAATTCTCATCCGTCATACACTGGTCCAGGAGTCAGACAGTTACTCCATTAACCTACAACTCAATCAAATGAGAGGCAATCTTAAAACCTTAAAAATCCCACAAACAGCACACACTTCCTAGCATGTATACAGTGGACTCGATCAATTTCCAAATCCATCCAGTAACATCACCTTTAGATTATTACTGATGAGGTGGCAACATTTGACCAGGCTGCCCAAACGTCTTGTTCTTTCAACTACCTAGTGGCACCTGATGTTAAGTGTTCCTATGTCCCGCATCTGTTGGAAACTCAACCAAGTCTGTTCTGCTCTGCTGAAATTGAAACAGAGAAATCACTTACTGGGTCATTGTTCCTAGAAATGGTTTCACACTCGTGTACAGTCAGGTCTTGTCAACTTCTTAAATTGAGTCACACTTGGCACGTGCTGCAACCACACTATATTGGTGCATACATATAATGCAGAACACAATCGTTTGTTAAATGTTTTCATCTCATGTTGCAGTTACACGCTTCGTATTTGAGGATATATTTTGGTGAGATATTTCTGCGCGATTGCCGGAACCCGCACCTCACCTCAATCCGATATGTTGCGTACGTTTTGTCAGGCTATCTCATATTCGGCCAGCCTCCTTCGATGGAGTTCGGGCACTGAATTATTTACTACGCACAGCGCGCAAGGTCCTTACCTGCAGTGTTGCTCATTATCGCACTCTCAGGCAAAGGACCAGTGCTGTGTGGGGCTGCTCACAGACCACCCATGTCAATATGGACGTAAAGCAATGTTGTGGCTCCTGTTAGAAGTAAAAAGGGGACTAGGCTTCCATCACTGGGCATGTAGTGTTTCTTTTAGATGGTATATCTCTTAAGGAGGCACTTCACATGGTCACACAAGCATCGTTAAGAACATTTAAATTATCTCGTAAAATTATTAGAAAAATATTTTGAAAAGAAGACTTTTTGAAAAAATTGTTTGGCATTTCTTTTTCTTCAGAGATTTTTTATTTTTCGTTGAGAAAATGTGTTATAGGATACCCGTTTGGATGGTTGTATATCCCTATTTCATGAATATATATGCATATACTCGATTCCATGGTCCAGCATATGTCTACAACACCAAAGGTCGTGGAGGTCTATACTTGCAAGCATGTAGTATGTGTACATGCAAGTATATCTTCTCCATACTCCAGATCAGTGACTGGGGGAACACTAAATCAATTTGTTCCACTCAAAAGAGACATTGAGACCACATCGGACCGTATCTAAGGAGTATATCCATCTTTGTTCCACTTTGTGTAACATGGTGGATATGTCACCTCCTCCCATAGGGGCTCTTATGGTTTGCAGTACAATCAGTATGGCCAGCCCAGCCAAAGTGTTCAACCAATGGTTTGTCTTGCACTTTATTACTTGTGCGCAGGATCTGTGTTCTGAGATCCTTTGCCGGACCTGTCTTGTGGTTTTACCCACATAGATCATGTTACATGGGCACAATATTATATAAATGGCTTTTTTAGTTAAACGGTTGGTATGCCCCTTCATTTGCCATTTAATTTTACCATGTTCAAAAACATGCCTTGTCTCCATGAAAGGGCGTGCAGCACAATTGCTGCATTTGTAATGACCAATGATCAGAGGTATCCCCCATTGATTCCTCAGTTTGGTTGGTTTCACTCTCCACATATGTTTGAACCAGTTTCTGCCTTAAATTGGCATTTCACTTAAAAGCAAACATGTATTTTTTTGGCAGGCTATCTGCTTGTTTAATACGGTGCCAATTTGTATTCATGCTTTTCTTCACTGCATTACTTATTGGAGAATTAGTGGAGACACAGATGAGTCGGTCATTGACCGGTCTTTCGCTTGGGGTCAGGCATACCTCTCAGTGTGTGTTGAATGCCCTCTTGTAATTCTCTCTCACAAGTTTCTTGGGGTATCCCCTATCAGTAGGTCTTCCCTTCAGTTTGGTTGCGTGATCAATTCATTCATCTTTTTTCGTGCAATTTCTTCGGATTCTAAAAAATTGTCCATATGAAGTTTTAAACCTTCCGGATGAAAGCTTGAGGAATGTAAAACTGAATTCGTGTATATGGATTTTCTGTAAAGCGTGGTTACTAATGTCCCTTTGGATTTTGGATCAACAGATCCAAAAAACTCACTTGTGTCATGTTCCATTCAACAGTGATTGTAATATTGGGATCATAAGTGTTGATCCATTAAAAAAAAAAACAAGGAGGGGGATACTAGACCCTCTCCAGATCAGGAAGACATCATCAATAAATCGTTTCCAAATGACCAGGTTTTCCCCATAATTCCGTTTTTTCAATGTATTTTCTTCACCCAGAATGTGCAGATTTTCTAAATTCGCCATATACAAGTTGGTCACATGCAGTGCAAATGTGGCCCCCATACTCACTCCTCTCAGTTGTTTGAATAACTGCTTTTCAAACAGAAGAGGTTTTCTGTCATCACTAGGCACGCAAATTCCAAAATAAGGCCTGTTGGTGGAATCTGTGGCATGGGGCATTGGTCAAGGCATGTAACCAAAGCATCTATGCGTTCCATTTGAGGAATCGATGTGTACAAAGATTCCACATCCATTGTTACAAGGAAGTTACTCTGGTTTATACTGATGTTGCTAATGATGTTGCTCATATCAGTGGTGTCTTTCATATATACAGGCATTTGTTGCACAAACGGTTTTAGAAAGAATTCGGTGTAAATCGATAAAGGTTCTAACAGAGAGTCTATAGCCGATACTATCGGTCTCCCTGGGGGATTCTCTTTGTTTTAATGTACTTTAGGTAGCACGTAGAACGCCCTTTTCTTGGGGTGCTTTTTGCATAGGAAGACACATTCCGCTTGGCTCACCCACTCTTCGCTTGGTGCATGTCTCATCAACCTCGTAATTTCTTCCTGGAGTCTATGGGTCGGGTCCTGACCTTTTAATTCAACCTCACTATCAAGGTCCCTTTTCTATATTACTGTATCACTTGACACCATGGCTGTATCACAGTAAACAAGCAGCTCGATTTGAAATACAGGCCTGCGGCTCTCAACTAGAGTGCCTAAATCAGTAATCAATGGAAGAAAATAAAAGCAGCAAAACTTTATAAAGATAACATTTCACAATGGCACCCATTCCAACAGAAATCCAAGATATCAGACCTACTAATTAAATAAATTGTATGTTCCTGTTCCAGGACGTGGTTTGTCGTTGGAGCAAGGACAGAAAAAAGAAACTGATAAAAACATGCAAATGGAGGCACTCGGAAGATATCATTTTTTAATGTTATTACATTCGGACAGATAGTGGATGAATTTCAATATCATTTCCAGCAGCATTTCATTCCATTTCTTTTTGCAACTCTAGCAGAAACTGTTTAAATTAGAAACTGATCCACTAAACTGTGATGAGATTCAATTTGGTATCTTTAATATTGAACTCCTTTGACTTTAAGCCAATTATTGTTCATTTTATCCATAAAAGACACTACTTTATTACCACTTTTGCAGGAAGTGTATTGCTCCTACTATAGTCTCAACAATGTACATTTTTAAACATCATGCAATAAAAAACCGTTGACATCTTCAGCTTGCTCATCCCATCAACAATGCTCCTGTAAAATGGTCTTTAAAAAGTGGACATTGCACCCATTCTTCTGTAATGCGCACCGCATTAAGCATATCTGAAGTGGTCAAATAGCAAGTGGCAAAGGTGTTAGGCAGTTTCCAGAAACCTGATGGGGGGGGGGACTACAGTGCAAGATTGTTCCGTAAAGGGGAAATGCTGCAGTGGTCGGCTACAAGGGATTTCCGACGCTTTCCTGGGACATTGAGAACAGTGTTTTACATCAGCAGCCTAACTGGAGGTTTATAAAATTCCCAGAGCATGGCTTATCCTTGCTGTAAACAAAAGCTGTTGTATTAAGCAGGGGCCCAGACAAGATTTTGAAGATATAGTATTTTACTCCAATTTTGTGAATTGTTCAAATAAATTTGCATCTAGTAATTCATGAAAATGAAACAATGAGTTTTACATTAAAATTCCTATTCAGATCAGGCAGTCTCAATTGTATACCTCTGGCATGACACTGATGGTACCACTGTTATGAACATTTCCATTGACCTCTGGGGTGAAAGAAGGGAGCAGGCAATGTGCCAGGTACTATCTTTTGGATGGACGAGCTGCCTGATTTTAGGGAGTTACAGGGCCAGCACTCTGCTCCCTTTTAAGTTATTTATTTCTAGATTGCTTTTGCAACCCAAGGTTTAATTCCAGCAGTAGATGGGCATGAAAACAAAAGCAAAACCAAAGCAAGGCAAATAGGAACAGATGGATTTCCAGCAAGCGCATGCAGGCCAGATGGTCTGAGGTAATGTGCAGTTTTAGAAAATTGCCATTTCAGATACAATGAGCTGCATTACTAGATATAAATGAGCCTTCTGAATTGGGGAACTCCAATATGGGTGCCAGAGGTATAAGGGCACAGAGAGGGCAATCAGGGTTAAGTTTGGATTACAGAAAGGGGTCCCTGGCCATAAAAAGCACTTTATCCAAAAAGAAAACAAAAAACACATGAGGTTGCCGGTGCCAACAACAAGGAGCTGGCACCATGCTAGAAAGTCCCTACACCTGAGAGGAGGGCCTCAACATTAGGCGCTGCTTGAAGTTGTTCAGTAACACAAGAAGGACTAGAAAGACTGCCAAGATAAAATGCAGCAGAACAGGTCAGGTTTGCAACCACTGATGGCAGAATAGAGGGCATAAGAAAAGGAGGATTTATCACAATGCCTTATAGCAAAAACAAAATTTACTTTGGGCGGGTAAGTGGGAGCATATGATCAATGTTTACACCCAGGCAGTGTGGACACGAGCTCCAGGCACACACACAAACAAGGGTTAAGCCCAGAATGTTCAACTTTAGCCAGTAGGACCCCATCATCATGGCTTACAGCTCTGAACATAGTCACACCAATGCAACGCCATCAAAGAAGTGGATCAGGATCTATGAGGCATGCGAGTAGAACCTGAGGTCATACAAGCGATGAGCTCTGCCAATGGTAGAATAGGCGACAAGGAGCAGCCCTGCCGCATGCCACATCCTGTAGGCAGTGGCTGTGGGACTAAAGAAGGCATAATGGTATATGTTCCATCAGTCCGCAAGAGTTTAAAACAGGAGTTGGGAGGGATTACGGAGGTGGGTCCAGATGCTTGCCTCATATTCTATATGGTCACAGGCGGCAGAGAGATCTAGATTTCAACCATCTGTATTTTCTCTCGCAGTAAGTGACCACTAATTTAGTGAAAAACTGCAGTTTGGTATTCAAATTAGTATAACGGGTCCTCGCAGCAGATAACCAGAGTCTATGGCTACTGATTTAATAGCACATCCTTTAGGCATTTTCAAAATTTTCAGTGGTCAATTTGCTGAAGGCCCTCAAGCAGCGGTTCATAGGATGGATACCTTACCATAGAACACAGGCTCTCCCATTCTAATATTCCTAGATCGATAAAACACCAGTGCTTTGGCAATTATAACCAGCAATTTGTTTGTACATGGTATGATCGTAGGCAAGAGCCCAATGTGTGCGCTTTGCACGTCTGTGTTGAATTGGGGAGTCGAGCTGCGTTGCTATGGTCACACGGCTGTGTATGCCTACTAATACACAGTATAGATAAACATTTAAAGAGATGAGGACCTGCAAATCGACGCATATGTCGAAACATGTGTCGGCTGATCAAGAGTGCTAATAAACCTCACCTATATCTGGATTTATGAACTGCTAATCAAGACTTGTTGAATATTGAACATTATTAGTTAGTTTCAGGAGGTAGCGCAATTTGCAGGTCATCTCTTTAATTGTTTGTACATGGATTTAGTCGCAAATTAAAACAGATGAGCTGAGGAGATAAGGCCTTCAGTTTGCAAATAGCCATGCATCTCAATTAATAATTTTTTTTAAAAATCTCGCTCACTGGCTTTAAAAAAAATAAATAAGTGAGGGCAGAAGAGGATCATCACGCATGTATTTTCCGGTGGCGAACTAGTTGTCCCTTCACACGAAACCTTTTCCCACATTCAGTGCACGGAAAAGGCTTTTCACCTGTATGTGTTCTCTCGTGAAGAATAAGATCGGCCTTCCGACTGAACCGTTTCCCACATTCAGCGCACGGGTGAGGTTTTTCACCTGTATGTGTTCTCAGGTGGTTATTAAGAGCTCCCTCCTGAATGAACCTTTTCCCACATTCAGAGCACTGATGTGGTTTTTCACCCGTATGTTTTCTCAGGTGGTAGGTAAGGGACTGCTTCAGTCTAAACTTTTTCCCGCATTCAGTGCACCAATATGGTTTTTCACCTGTATGTATTCTCCAGTGGCAAACAAGAAAGCTCTTCTGAATGAACCTTTTCCCACATTCAGTGCACTGGTAAGGTTTTTCACCTGTATGGTTTCTCAGGTGGTAATTAAGATAATCCTTCAATCTGAACTTTTTTCCGCATTCAGTGCACTGATGTGGCTTTTCACCTGTATGTATTCTGCAGTGGGAAACAAGACAGCTCTTCTGAATGAACCTTTCTCCGCATTCAGTGCACTGATAAGGTTTTTCACCTGTATGTGTTCTCTCATGAAGAATAAGATTTGCCTTCCGAATGAACTTTTTCCCACATTCACAACACTCATGAGGTTTCTCACATGTATGTATTCTCTGGTGATAAGTAAGAGATCCCTCAGTACTGAACTTTTTCCCGCATTCAGTGCACCTATGAGGTTTTTCACCTGTATGTGTTCTCAGGTGGGAAGTAAGAAATTCCTTTAGTCTGAACCTTACTCCACATTCAGTGCACTGATAAGGTTTTTCACCTGTATGTATTCTCAGGTGTTTAGTATAAGCTTGCTTTAATCTGAACCTTTGGCCGCATTCAGTGCATTGATGAGGTTTTTCACCTGTATGTGTGCTAAGGTGATTAATAAGAACTCGCTTCTCACTGAACCTTTTCCCGCATTCAGTGCACTGATGAGGTTTTTCACCTATATGTGTTCTCATGTGTTTAGTAAAATATCCCTTTAGTCTGAACCTTTTTCCGCATTCAGGGCACTTATGAGGTTTTTCACCGGTATGTGTACTCCTGTGGAGAACAAGAGATTGCCTATGAATGTACTTTTTCCCGCATTCAATGCACCGGTATTTTCCACATGTATGTGTTTTCTGTTGGTGAATAAGCACTCTCTCCATACTGTACCTTTTCCTGCAATCTGGGCACAAATGAAGTTTCTCATCTGTAGATCTTCTCTGGTGACGAACAAGGCTCGTTCCTATTGAATGTTTATGCAGGTTGGGTGCATGGATGGCATTTGTCCATTTTAATTCATAGACTATTTACACAATCTTTTAAATAAACTAGCTTCCTACTATATGTAAAATGGCACATGTATTCTATAATAAATAGCTAAAACATAGGCTTTCCTAACAGAAAATAACACAGGGGTCTCATGAGGAGTCTACTATTCTACATATGTATTATATCAATACTGCAGAATGATGGATGTTACCATGAGAGTGTTTGGCTGAAACCCCTCAGGTATTCAGTAGGCTCCTCTAATGCCAATGTCTAGTTACTTTGAAAAGTCAACTAATTCCTATACGTGTATCCTTCTAGATGTGTAGATAGCGCATAGTCTCTCAATGAAGCTTTGTCCTGCATTACTCCATCAGAGAAATTAACAGAAACGCTGTTGCATTTCGCTGGGCATCAATCACCTACAGAATTAAAGAGAGATTCACATTAAAAATCAATACAGGTTCAAGATCACTGGCATAAAATGTACCAGGTACACTGGTTCTCAGCATTAGTGACATGTGTTAGTTTGTTAGTTAATTACCTTCATGGGTAACAGATAGGATTTGGGAGTCCCATCTATTGGGGCCAAGTATCTCAATGGATGGTAGAGAAATACTGCTCCAATGATTACATAATAATACAACACTGATAGAACAGTTGTGACAGAAAAATTGAACATTGTGTTTTGTTAAGTTAGACCTCACTTTTAGTATCCAAGATTGTGATACAGGAGTTCAACATAATGACAAAAAGAAGCTGGAAGAAAAACATTTTAAGTGGATGCTTTACTTATTAGGACTGCACATGTATGTTCCAATATCATTTATTCAGCAAGGACCCAGCTCACACATGAAAGCTCCACATTTTAGGTTATAGTGAGATAGCCAAGCCCTTTCAAGTGTTCACCCCACTTAATATGGTGGAGGTCTTGCAATTGACTCCTGAAGCTGAGAAAACCTTCATGAGGATAAAATCATGCTTAACTGAAAGGCCTGCTTTAGGGTTGCCAGATTACAGAAAGGGACTTACCCTATGCGGTCTATTGCATACTAAAGTAAATAATTAGTACCTCATGCTGTTACTATGCTATTGAAAACAAACACACAGCATGTCTTAGTGTTAGTTTCCAAAGCAAGCAAATGAGCGTCTTTAGGATTATTTCAGTATTGCCCCGATAAGACGCTTTCGAGTTAAATCCAATGTTCCTGGTCCTTATCCCGCCACCCCCATGAATAAGGGGACACATAGTAGCCTGGCATGATAGTGTAGCCATTACTGACTGCTTGTTAATGCCTCACACAGTCCTCACTGATATTCCTTTATCAGAGCCACATTTCATGTACTTTGTTGACGAGTCAGGATAAAGGGATCCAAATATGGAAATGTGTTGCAGGGCACGCAGTGTGTGCCCCTAGGGAGGTGGTGGTGGTGGTGGTGGTGGGCAGAAGGTTGCCTCAAGTCAGCTCCAAGTGGCAGAATTGGTAGCCTTGATCAGAACTTGTTTAGCCACACAGCAGTTGATATATATATATATATATATATATATATATAGTGTTCTCCGTTTACCTTGTTGACCGAGAACCTTTTCATGTGCTAAGTGACTTGTGGAGTGCCGCCATGCTGAGTGCAATCAGCTCCTATTCTTCTTCGATATATATCTATACATACATACATACACACTGCATTGCAGTATGCATCTGCTGTAGCCCAAGACGTAGGCCAACTCTAGAAGCATTGTGGCTTCTTGACATCGACAGGAATTCTGATAAAAAGAAATGGTCAACCTGTAAAGGCTTTGCTAGACACCATTCTGTTGGCTGAAGAAAATAGCCATCAAACGGCCTGCCCATTATTCGTTAGATGACCCAAACAGTAGGGGCAATGACTTTGCCGACAGTACACCAAATTAGCTGGCACAGATACTGCAGATGCATATGTCCTGCGTGTTAAAGGCAGTCCTGACCCTACACCCATACGACTTGGAAGAGTTGGCCTTGATACAGGAGAAAATCCTCTAGTGAAAAGGATAATTGGATATTAACAACATGAGTGTTGTTTGCACAAGGATATGTTGTGAAGAAGGTGCCGAATAAGACTAGTTGTTCACAAGATTTTAGGGTCTCAACTCGCAAGACTGGATCATGGCGAGGCACACGTAGGACAAAATTGAATGATCATGTCCCTGGTTCACTGCAGATTTGGTTAAATAGCTCAAGACTATTCTCAGCAATGCATTATTTGCTTGCAGAACAATTTCGGCAAGACAATACCTTCCACCCAAAGAGCACATCCACCCCCCTTACGGACCATCAAATGAATTTCCTGCAGCTGCAACAATGGCAGTACCTACTTGTAATCTTGGTTGTGTTCTCTGGTGGGAGGGAAGGATTGGGACACACTTGAGACATTTCTCCAAACTTAAATAACAAAGAGAATGCCTGTCTTGCACTATCGTGATGGGGGCATTCCTTGCTTATCATAACTAAGGTGCTAGTCAATCAGATTTGCCGAAATAAAAAATGTCTATAGTCCAAAACCTAAATCTACCTCATCCTACAACTAAGTAGAACAGCTAAGAAAAAAGAGAGACATTCTTCTGGCCCATTTAACTCTCTTTGTTGCTTCTCTTCGGCAGTCTCTCTCTCTTTGGCTTCTCTTCAGGGTGTGCATGATTTACGTTTTTTAATCAACTGTATGAAATCATTTTCCAGATACCAGTTCACAAAGGTGATCTCCTTTTAATTCTCCTTGTCTTTATGATACATTTCTCCGCTAAGAGCATCATTGCTTTACTGTTCCGTACTGGATAGTGTGCCTCAGATATTTCTTAAAAAGGTTTTTGGCAATATTCCCTTATAGTCCTTCCTCCGAGTGTTTTACTCTTTCTCCATTTGAGCCCTCTGAATTTGATTATATTTTGGCCAGGGACATAACACCTCCACCCTTGTGTTATCCCTACTGTGCTGGTCTCTAGATATTTTCATGATACATTCTATTTCTGTTCAGAGGTTTTTCACAACCATACTGCATTATTCACATGAAATTAAATAGAATATTTTATGTGATTGAAGGTAGCCGACACACGTTTCAACCACTAGGTCTTCTTCTAGGCTATACTGTATTCTATACAACCCCTTTGCTTAAGGGTCTAGACCACGGGGGCACAACTTACGGCCCGCCACGCTGTTTTGTCAGGTCCGCAAGGAACAAAGACTTTCCTAATGGAGGGCGGCCCGCAACCCACATCGCCTGTCCTCCATTAGGAAAAGTCTTTGTAACTCTTCCAGGCCGGACAAAAAAATCTGACCCTCATTGGCTCAGTGCACACGCACCAAGTAGCGCCTATGTGTCATGTAGTGCATGTGTGCTGCACTAATGGAGGGCCAGCACTACGGCTGGCGTGGTCAATAAGGCTTGATGCTGGAAGGCATTTCAGCCTTGCCACGCCAGCCGTAGTACCAGAGACCTGGCCAGCGTTGCAGCATGTCCGCGTTAAATACCTATTTCGGGGAAGTTCAGGTCGGATCTGTCCTACCGGTTTCTGTGTGTGTGTATATGTATATATGTATGTCGAGATGCGGGGGTGGGGGGATGTGTCGGGTCTGCCTGTATGTTTGTTCTTTTATAATGTGTATGTTGAGATGCGGGGTGGGGGGTGGATGTGTCGGGTCTGCCTGCATGTATGTTAGTTTGTGTATGTTGAGATGCAGGGGTGGGGGGGATGTGTGGGATCTGCATGTATGTTTATTTTTGTGTGTATGTTGAGATGCGGGTGTGGGGGGTGTCGGGTCTGTATGTTTGGTTTTGTATCTATGGGCAGTGTATGTTGAGATGCAGGGGTGGGGGGTGTAGGGTCTGTCTGCAGGTTTGTTTTTGTGTGTATGGGAAGTGTATGCTGATATGGGGTGGGGGTTCGGGTCTGTATGGGTGTATGTATACATGGTATATGCTTGTTAGTTTGTATGCTGAGTTGGGCTGGGGGGTTTGTGTCTGTATGGGTGCATGGTGTATGCTTGTTAGTTTGGATGCTGAGATGGGGGTGGGTGGGTCTGTATGTCTTTATGTGTGCACAGTAGAGCCCCCAGAAGCCTCTGGCACACGGGTGAGGGAGCCTCGTTCATACGAGGCCATGGATGCCTCTGTGGGGCCCTCTTTCAAATGAGGCCAGGGCTGCCTGTGTGGGTACCTCGGTCATATAAGGCCCGGGTTGCCTGTGTAGGAGCCTCAGTCATATGAGGCTAGCGCGGTCTGTGTGGGCATCCAGTGGCACCCAGTCTGGCTTGGCCAGGTCACTAAGGTCCTTTTGGGCACTTATATGCTGTGTAGTGTCATGTAAACATCAATTACCCTGATCTCTCAGACACTCAGTGAAAGCGTCCAAGGTCTTCCCACCAGTCAGGTCAAGTAACCGACAGGGGGCACATGTGATATGATTTGGGCACATGTACAATGCAAAGTCAAAACCTCACACAGCCCACAGTGACAACCCAATATTGACCTGCATTCAAGAAAACAGAGCTCAGAACAATAACACATTGTATAAAGCAGTCTATTCTATTTCCAGGACCACTGCTTGACATGTAAAACATGTTGCACTGCAGATGTAATCTCATCCTGTGTGACAGTGCACCGCACACCTGTGTCAAAGAATAACTAAAAGCAGGGCCTAGCATACAGGCACCGCTGGATAATGTTCTTTAGAGCAGAGGCTTAGCATACAGGCACCCTAGCGAATGAGCAGGGCCTAGCATACAGGTACCTGCAGAGAATGTTCTTTGGAACAGGGTCCATCATACATGGACTGCTGGAGAATGTTCTTTAGAGCAGGGTCCATCATACATGGACTGCTGGAGAATGTTCTTTGTAGTAGGGCCCATCATACAGGGACTGCTGGAGAATGTTCTTTAGAGCAGGGTCCATCATACATGGACTGCTGGAGAATGTTCTTTGGAGCAGGGCCCATCATAAAGGGACTGCTGGAGAATGTTCTTTGGAGCAGGGTCCATCATACATGGACTGCTGGAGAATGTTCTTTAGAGCAGGGTCCATCATACATGGACTGCTGGAGAATGTTCTTTGGAGCAGGGTCCATCATACATGGACTGCTGGAGAATGTTCTTTGGAGCAGGGCCCATCATACAGGGACTGCTGGAGAATGTTCTTAAGAGCAGGGTCCATCATACATGGACTGCTGGAGAATGTTCTTTAGAGCAGGGTCCATCATACATGGACTGCTGGAGAATGTTCTTTGGAGCAGGGCCCATCATACAGGGACTACTGGAGAATGTTCTTTAGAGCAGGGTCCATCATACAGGGACTGCTGAGAATGTTCTTTAGAGCAGGGCCAGTTGCTGTGCAAAATGGCAGAGCTTGTGCCTTCCAAATCTAAACCAACATAACTTGTGAAATGTTTGAGCGCAGTTTTTCATCCTGTATGATTTGCATATTTATTCTAGTGCCAATTTCTCCTTTGACCAAGAAAGAAATTATAAAAGTGGAATGGAAAATGTGTACTACAAAATGTAAGTTTAAATTACAAATAAAGACTGGTACACCTCCAAAAAAGGTATTCTTTTTCCATGTGTCTAATAAAAATTGGGGGTTGAAAAGACCCCCCCGTCCCGCCTCCCGCCCCTCCCACATTTACTTTTCAGCCCACTATAGGCAGTATGTAAGGTACTTTCGGCCCTCTGCAAAATTCAGTTGTGCACCCCTGGTCTAGACAGTACACACGGCGAGCAGCTAGAGATGACAGAGTCAGTTGAACGGTGCACTTGCGGGTAACGAGACTCAATTCTGTCAATTTCAGTTTACCCCATCACCCTTAAACAAAGGGGTTGTATAGAATACAGTACAGCCTAGAAGAAGACCTAGTTGTCGGAAGACGTGTCGGCTGCCTTCAATCACATTAAATATTCTATTCAATTTACTTTCATGTGTATGCACAGAGTGGTTGTTGAGCAAAACTTCTGTCCTTAATTACTTGTTGGTTTCCCTGGGCACAGGGTCCAAACCTTCACCACCACCCGCAGCATCTCCATTAGAGTCACTACCAAGTGTCAACCTTTACTTCGAGGTTTATTAGTTACATATCTAAGATACACCATTGATAAGCGCTTAGTGGTTTCAGCGCCTTATGCCGCATGATTACATTATATTTCTCACTTTAAAGGTTTTTTACTCTTGCTCTTGTATCCTATAGATGGCTTCTTCTCGTCTTCCTAAGGGGGACTTTCCGTCATTCTCAAGGCATTTTCAGTTGTTCCAAACTTAATATAACAGTGTTCACAACTTTCGTCACTTTTATTGACTTCCCACGGCAGCTCCCCCTTCTAAAACTCTCCACGGTACCTTCCTTTAGGAGTGATTGACCCTTTGGAGGTTAAGAACACGCTTGGTTTTCCTTCTTTGGTTTCTTTTCCCTCCGCATCAGTCTTCAGCTCCGTCCTGTTCTTCGCATCTCCGTGCAGGGTATGGTTCGGAAACCGCTCCCTGACAGGTGGTTCCACCGCTCCAGCTTGTGCATAGTTCACCGGGCAACCGGCCCACTGCAGTGCTTCTGTGGTCACGCCACCAGCTTGGACAGTTGTTCGCCCTCCATACAAGCAACGGTTTACCCATTGCTTGTTAAGACTGGCTTCTCATCTTCGCGTTCCTCGCTTCTGTGATTGCCGTCAGCTATGCAGCTTGATGCTGCTCAGACCCTCCAAGACATTGCAAGCTCATAATGGATCTCTCTTCCTCTTCCGGATCTACTCATCTTCCTTACATACAGGTTTTCTGTTAAAGGCACAGTCCTCTTTGCTTCAGGATTTGTAAAGAAACCAGCAGTGCCTGAACCCAAAGGAACAAAGGGTATTTTATTCCTTGTAGGTAGTCCCATATATGCAGATAGGGTAGGTTGCATAGGGAGTTGCTTGTGGGAATGAACGTCCTTGTCGTCTAGAGGGGCGTCACTCCCAGGGAGGTCCCACTTGCACCGATCCCTAGGGAGGGCCTTGGAAAGCGGGCTCAACTCCCTAGCCTCTCCTTTTGTCACACCATGTAGAAACCAGGTGCAATGCTATGTTGCGCACTGCTTCCATTTTCATGGTCTGCAGGGCTCACATGGCTCTGTAGGAAAAAGTGGTTTAGGTTGGTTAGTGAGGGCTAGATGTTGTGCTTATCTGTTGATGCACATAGAACCAGGAGGAACTGGCGTGTGAGGTTTCTGGGTGTGTTTTGTGCACTGGGCTTGTGGTGTCCGTAAGGGCAGTGTCCAGTGTTTGTTGTCCAGGTTACTGGGTTTGTAGTTTAGCTAAAGAGATATTTCGGTTTGCATGTTTTGGTGGGTTGGTTCACTAGCCCTCTGGGTGTGTTTTCTAGATGGCAAGTGTGGGTTCTGTGGAAGAAAGAAATGGTTAGTGGATTCTGGGTGAATCCAGGGTATTTCTAGCTATTTTATTGTCTTTCATTCTGTATTTATCGTTTGTTTCCAGCTAATGGTTTGTAGCAGAAGCCATTGGAATCACAGTTGTGAAGGTTTTGGTGAAGGAGTGCCCATTAGTATTAACAGTGAACTGGTCACCCGCTTCGTCAATATTATCATAAAAATCACACTTGCAAAACTTCAGCATAACTTGCACTGTCCTCACCACCCCTAATCGGCAGGAGCAGTAAAGAGTAGGAATGGGGTGCTAAAGAATAAGTTAGCTAAGCTGTGTCAGGAATCTAGCTTGAGATGGCCTCAAGAATTGCCACTGGTGGTCTTCAGTATGAGAAGTACTCCAAACAGAAAGACAGTGCTCAGTCCTTATTAAGCCATATATGGACTGCCAACTGGGTCTAATGATCTACATCAGACGATGATAAATTATTAGAGTATGTGAAGTCCTTAATCTCTTTGGTCAGTCTTGCTCCACACTCAGGTGAAAGCTGCCTTGCTAAGAGAACCGCTTGTCTCTGCAGCCCCGTACCCACAACCTCAAAGGTCTACCATCAAAGGTCTGCCTTGGATCCCAGGTGGAAGGGATCCAATCTGGTGCTCATGAAAGCAAACTCCACTGTAAACCTGAGGGGACATCCGAAAAGGGTCCGTGTTTCCAACTGCAAGAGGGCGGTAGATTCAGTAAATTAAAGTATCCGATATTGGTCTTCACTCCATTTGTTTGGATATATTGCATTTTGGTTTCCACTGTGTCCAACACTTCTACTGTTGTGCATGCAAAGAATATAACCAAACTAATATGGTTATAGATTGGTGTGTAGCAGTGGTTTTGGGTCACTGCACCAATCACCAATGTAATTAAACAGGTGCTTCCTTGTGAAAAGAACAGAACATTTAAGGTTGCCTATTGTCTGCAATTACTGGGGGAATGGACTGTACCACTTAACAGTCCAATTAGGTTTTAAGACAAAAGGAGACCTCCACCACACTGTAATGCACTCAGTGGCTGTGTTAATCAGAATCATGATTTTGAATGGTATTATGTTAATTGATTATATCCACACATATGGAAACTGCGGCTTCAGAGATATTGCCTATACACTGTGTTCAGATCTATCTCAGAAAGATGATACCTAATTTTCCCAGTTCAAACCTTTATTTTCTAGAATACTAATTCCCCGTACGTACAGAGCGAGTCCATGCCAGACACTACTGGCAATGGACAAAGAGTCCCCACAATGATTCTCCATTCTAAATTTCCATATTAGTAAATATAAAAATAATCAAGTGCATTCTGAAGCTCCCCCACATATTTGTATAAAACCTGCTCACCACACATTGGTACCGGTTTGCATAAATTTTCATTTGTGTGCCAGAGCACGTGGTGATTGAATGCACATCATATCCGGCATTAAGAGCGTTTGCTAGTGACTCTGAACCCCATCATTGGGATCCTTCACCTCGATGGGCGACTGGAAAGGCTCACTCCACCTCAGCAAGTTACATGAAGCAACGAGTCATTACATCATAAGAGGACCTGCAGCTCATCATCATTGCTGAGACCCAATAATGTACTTCTGAGTTTACAGATAAGCTTGGCTTCTTCCTCTCAACAAAGTCAGTTCCCAGTCCCCCAGTCTCATACTGCAGAAGGTGTTTTATTCCAATGAATTTTATGTTATCTTTGTTGTCCATCTGATGATTGATGGCCCAATTATCCTGTAGTGGGAGTGTCTTGTCTGTTGCAGGTTACATAGCCATGATCGTGTATCTTAGCTTCCTTATTGCTGAACCTACATACACGTTTTTCTTACGCATATCACAATGTAAATTACAAATTTAGTTTTCCAATTGATAAAATCTAAAATAGGTAATTCATGTTTGTCATTAGTTACGAAGGTTTTAACATTATTTACAGTAGGTTTACACATGGAATAGGTTATGCACTTGAAGAAATCCCTCAATGTACGGCCCGCTAATACATCAGTTTGAACCATTAGATTCTGAATGCACATGAAGCTCGGACAGAGTTTGATTTTTAAGGTGAGAGCTTTGGTGAAAACAAACTCTGGTTGATCCGAAACGTAATTCTCTAGATCGTCATCTAATAAAATGTGCCAGTGTTTTTTGAAAATCTCGATTACTTCTACAGTATGTTATAATCATGCATGTCTTGTTTCTTCAGGAAAGGGTTTTGCTTTAGGACGGAGTAGTGTGGTTCTGTCTCGACTATATGGCCTCCCTCTTGCCTCTGTAATGCATTTGGAGGTATATCCCCTCTATAAAAATCTCTTTTCAATGGTTCTTATAAACTACATCCCCCAGCACTCCCTAGGAGTCTTAAGGCCCTCAGCGGCGCGTCAGAGGCGGTGCCGGTTTGTGTCCGGAGAGGGATTCTCCCTGTGCACCTTGAGAAACCTAGCTAGGCCACCGGAACCCCCACGCAGTAAGCCAAGTTTGATTCTCTAATCTTCACTATGGCCCACCTGAATTACCTATTTGCTACACTCTGCAGTCCTAAGATACCTGCACAATATAATGGGGAGCGCTACCACGCTAAACAACAAAGCATTCTAGCACGCTATTATAGCCTTGATACTTTGCAAGCTTCTGATACTCAGCTGATCACTGAAGAGCGGAAAGCAGCATGAACTAAAATTCCACACTTCGTGGCCAATGATATTGAGGCCGTAAAGACAGCCGTAAAGACAGCGTTCCCCTCCCCACTAAGGAGTCCAAATTTAAAGGAATCACACGGCAATGGCCACGCCTATGCCGCACATGAAGTATGTCGCATGAATATCTGCACTGAAACTGAAGTTTCCCTACTTACTATTAATGACTCCAATTTGCAAATGTCCTTGACATGCTTTCCATAATAATTTTTTTATATGGCACTTCTTAATATATGTTCCTTACAACCTCCAACCTTGAAATATTGAGTATCACTGCGCTCTGGCTGAATGATACAGCCAATATGGCTGCCTCCTTAGCAGTTCCAAAGGACTGCAAAATTTTACGGATGGATCGGCAAGATCATAGAGGGATGCGAGAACCTGTTCATCGAAATCATAAATAAATAAATGTATCATTACCATTTTTCTTACCATATATAGACATCCCAAGGATATGCTTTTGCATCGGCTGAATGTTCTGAACCCAGTTTGTTCTAGTTGTCCATGGTCAGACCACTTTATGGGACATTGACAGTGTGCCTTCCTGATGCACCTAACCGCCTGGATAAACTGCCAAGAATCCTAAATCCTAAAAAAAATTACACCAACTTTAGGAATTTTTCCTCATCCAAATTCTCCTCACTCCTTCAATCCAAATGGCACCCTCCTGACACTCTGGAAAACGTTACAGCTGTGGTTACCCATCTCATATTACCTCTGTAATCAAAGTAATCACACCCGAGACCCTAAAAAACACTTGGTTCAATGAAAATGTTCTCGAATCAAGATTGGCAAAAAGAACACTAGAGAGAAGGGAATGGTGAAAGAAATCCATCATCCACGGTTCTATCCAACTATAAAGAAGAACAGCAAGAATGCCATCATTGAGGAAAAATCAAAACACTAGAACACATGAATCAGCCAAAACTAGATCTAGTGAACTAAGACCGAAAGGAAGTCGCGGGCAGGAGCACAGACAATCATAACATCAAGCGAGAATCTGCCTGGTGCCAAATGATTCAGGAGGAATTCTCCAACAAAATACTAGGCCATCAAAAAACTACAAACAACTTAGCTATAGCATCTTAACGCAAGACAGATCCATACCAGATGACCCGACTATCAATTCTCCAACACCCTAATTTAATTTTAAACAATGCTCTGAAGCAGAGATGCTCAAGATAGTCACCAACTTAAAACCTACATCATGCAAGGGTGATATCTTCCCTGCAAACATCATATCCCTTGCCTTTCCTACTGTATGGATTATTAGGATGGTAAACTTACCTTTCAGAGAAAGTGCGGTTAAATCTTCTCTCAAGGAAATATGAATAACCCCCCTAATGAAAAAGGGCTCCCTTGACCGATACTCTGTTAAGAACCACCGTCCAATAACTAATGTTCCACTCCTGCTAAAGATCTTGAACAAAGTGGCCTACCTTCAATTCCGGGATTTCTGGAAAGAAATAACATCTTAGGAACATACCAATCCGGATTTAGAGCACGGCATGGGACAGAAATAGCCCTCCTGGACCTTGAAACCACCCCGATGAGTATAGTAGATAAAAGGCACCCAGCACTGTTGATGCTTATGGATGTGTCCATGGCCTTCAACCTGGTTGACAGATTGATGGGCTGCTCAAACAAGGCATCCGATTGGATAGACTCCTTTCTTGGCTCTGAGGTGTTGAGTGGCAGTGGATGATGTTCAATCCTCCCCCAATTGGATCAATGTTGGAGTTCCACAAGGATCTTGCATTTCGCCGTCTCTCTTCAACATTTACATTAAGACCATTGCTTGACTCGCTGGACCATCTGGGTGTTCGGTATATGACTCGCTGCACCATCTGGGTGTTCGGTATATGACTCGTTGGACCATCTGGGTGTTCGGTATATGACTCGCTGGACCATCTGGGTGTTCGGTATATGACTCGCTGGACCATCTGGGTGTTCGGTATATGACTCGCTGGACCATCTGGGTGTTCGGTATATGACTCGCTGGACCATCTGGGTGTTCGGTATATGACTCGCTGGACCATCTGGGTGTTCGGTATATGACTCGCTGGACCATCTGGGTGTTCGGTATACCAACTATGCGGATGACACTCAGGTGCTTTTTGAGTTGTCAGGAAATCATGTTCAAGATTCTGAGGCTCGAACAGACATGGTTGATTTCCAATTCTCTGGCACTCAATGACAACAAGACAATGCTTCTTATTGTGGCTACTGGGCAGCGACTTAAACTTGTCTTGTCCTACAAAAGCTTTCACATCGCCAACAGTCAGATTGTGGTTTCCTATGGTGTTAAAACCCTGGGCGTCCATCTAGACACAATTCCCGCTTATCCTGTGGCTATGTGGATAGGCTTCTTAATCAAATCAGGCCGCATATATTGCTCAGAAATAGATCCATTCTTGCCTCGGCTTTAGTGAACTCAAGAATAGACCACTGCAATAGCCTCTCGACTGGGACAACACAGGCTAATCTTCAGTCCCTGTAGACTACCCAGAATAGTGCAGTCTTTGAGCTGCATACACAAGACCACATTACTGATTCCAGAAGGGCACTGCACTGGTTACTTGTCAAGCAAAGCAATTCTCATAAGATCTTAGCACTAGCTGTGCCTCTATTCCTCCTTCGGATCTCAGAGAGACACATTGTCGATCATCCCTCATGACCTCTACGCTCTAGCGATAACCACAAATTGAAACAACCCCAGTTCAGGCTGGCTAAGTTTGGAGGTAGCAGCTCCTCAGTTCAGGCCCCTAAAGAATGGAACACGCTCCCATTAACAATGAGACGATCAACTCTTGTCATCCTTCAAGGGGGCAGTAAAAACATTTAAGCAGAAATCAGGTCAAGCGTGCTCCTTAGGCTCTCCTGTACTTTTGAGTCCAGCATTATTTGTTTGGCTTGTCTGTGCACACTGAGGCCATGGGCATGAGGCACAAAAATAAGAAATAAAATAAATATAAAAGTGTAAGAACTTCATTGATCACTCTTCTGTGACACTGCCAAGTTTACTTCGCCACTCTGCTGGTTCCTCTGGGTTAGGTAACAGCACTCTCTGTGCACCTATGTCATGCCAGGGACCCCTATGGCATTGGCCACACCACAAACCTTAAGGGCCTCCCCCAGACAAGTTAATTAATGCACATTTCTTATGTTAAACATGCTTCACTCTTTCAATAGCTCTGTCCAACGTGGATGTCCCTTTCCTTCCATAATTCCTCCCTTACTCTGTTGTGCATGCATTTAATCATGAATTGATCTTAAAGGTGGTCTTCATGTCAGTGACCAAACAGACATTTCAAAGCCAGCTCCCACAAAGGAATCACAAATTCTTCAATGGCGTCCCCTCTTTAATTCTCTATAGTGTAAAGTGATCGGGGCCAGAATCATATTCTCCTTGACTTCAAAACATCTGTCGTGTTGTGCAAACAACAAATGTATTCAAATCCTCTCCATCCGAGCCAGCGGCTCAGGAAGACTCTTGTAGATCTCCTGAACGTGTGGCCACCAGTGAAACAAAAAAGCATCCTTCCTGTCCACCACGAAGTCGGGACCATAAACAACCAACACATATTTCTGAAATCCTTCCTTCCACCCCACTGGCTGAGATTTATAAAGCACAACAATGGGCCTGGGACATTGGGCATGTCTTTTATTCTTCTTTGCCCCCCCCCCCAGACCCGCCCTTCTATGTTGTGCTGGATTCGCTTAAGCCACTCTGTACTCTTACACCCCTCTTCCTTTCGGGTGGAAGTTGCAACCTTTATTTTTTTTGTAACATGTTGACGCAATCCAGCCGCACAGCTCCACATCGGCCACCTGGTGTCGCTGCTGGGAGTATTCCCTCTCGACCGCAGCATCTGGTGCCAAGCAACTCAGCACAATGCTCCCTGAAGTGACTATGTTCCTCAAGGTGCCCAAGCTGCTAGGTGCCCACTACCAGTGCTCAACGCCGCCACACAACGCCCTCAATACCCCCCCAGTGTGCCGCGGTGGCCTGTACTGTCATGATGTTCCTTGGTGGGAGTACACTCTCCTCCCAGACTGTAGCTCACTTCAGCTCTCTGGCAGTATATTCAGATGAAAGGAGCAATAAATCTTCAAGGAAAGTGAGTTGTGTCACACTTTCCTTTTTTATCTCATGTGGCGCTATAGGCCCCCATCCAAGGACTGGAATGAGGGGTAATTTGCCCAGAGCCCAAGTTAATGGCCCAAGCGAAGGGCTCTGGGCCATTACCCATCCCACCCCCCCCATACCCCGTTCCAGCCCTTGGAACAGGGGCTTAACGCCATTAGCACCCTGGGTTACTGAAGCAGTAAGCTGGGGTGCTAAAAAAATAAAATGGATTTGTCAATGAACAGGCCTTGCGCGTCCAGTTCAATGACAAAATGCTGTGCTAAAATGGCCGCCATATGGAGCCCCTCTTCCCTTTCCATAGCGGACAGAGAACCTGGGCAGCTGAGGCACCCTCCGCCGCTGCAACGAACATGTAAGTGGGTTTGGAAATGGGAAAAAAAATAAAATAAATAAGGGGACGTAGGGTGGGGGAACCAGCCATGCGGCAGGCTGAGATTGTAGGCTTCAACAGACACTTATAGCCACCTGATTGACTGGCGCCCTCGTGCCTGGTGTTCGTTATAGCCAGTCACAGGCCCACCCTTCTGTGCTTCTCTCGTCAACCGCCATATTCTCGCATTCTCCTTCACTTGAGCATTACTCAATTCTAAACATTCACATTCTGTAGTGTGACAGCACATGCTTAGTGCTTGCATATAACATAAAACAGATCTCATGCCCCCTACTCACGGTAGAGCCTGCCCACTCGTCCAGGATTCAAAAGTGAGATGAGAACCACTTCAGCACCTGATGCAAATTTAAGCAAGTTTTTTGTACACCACTACATTCATTCTAGAATACGATTTTATGCCCGTGTGATCCAAGAATCCAATGTATGCATGTGCGAATGGTATGTGCACTCAGCCACCTAGCAGGAGTGATCCTTCAACTATCATTCAGAAATAGGCTACTGAACTTTTGTTGGAAGCAACCTTTGGCACAGAATAAGTGAGCATTTTTAGAGTTCTGAGGTCACTCACTAAACTCAATTTCTCTTTGCCTCCCAAACATGTTAACAAAAAAGGCTCAGAGCCTATGTACACTAATTCAGAGGATGGACTTCCACTTCACCCTCTATCCAGGACACACCTGCTCTCATGGTCAGCTAACAGTCACCCTCTATCCAGGACACACCTGCTCTCACCCTCTATCCAGGACACACCTGCTCTCACTGTCAGCTAACAGTCACCCTCTATCCAGGACACACCTGCTCTCATGGTCAGCTAACAGTCACCCTCTTTCCAGGACACACCTGCTCTCACCCTCTATCCAGGACACACCTGCTCTCATTGTCAGCTAACAGTCACCCTCTATCCAGGACACACCTGCTCTCATGGTCACCTGCTCTCATGGTCAGCTAACAGTCACCCTCTATCCAGGACACACCTGCTCTCATGGTCAGCTAACAGTCACCCTCTATCCAGGACACACCTGCTCTCATGGTCACCTGCTCTCATGGTCAGCTAACAGTCACCCTCTATCCAGGACACACCTGCTCTCATGGTCAGCTAACAATATCAGGAGTACAAGGAACATTTCTGTACAACAATATAACCAGTGCTTACCCAAAAAGTGCTGGGTGGCAAAGAACTTAGTGGGATAATCGCTAGAAGACAACCCGACTTAAAGTTGAGTCTCCTGAACAACCACCACCCAAATCTTTGCAAGCAGAATTGCAACTTGTGAGAAAACTCGAGTTGTGTTATGTGAAGGACCTGAAGGCATCTTCACACCTACTCCTCTTAGATCCTCTTCTCAGGTGCCCAGGGAAAGGCCATCACTCTTGAATCCTGACCCTGGGGGTGGCGATGCAAGGGAGGATCAGGGGGAGGTTCCTTGGGAAGAAGGTTTCTTTAGGCGAGCCATGGTATCCCCCTTTCCCTTGTGATAGTAA
This sequence comes from Ambystoma mexicanum, assembly GCF_040938575.1. Taxonomy (NCBI): domain Eukaryota; kingdom Metazoa; phylum Chordata; class Amphibia; order Caudata; family Ambystomatidae; genus Ambystoma; species Ambystoma mexicanum. Next base: position 1,300,755,623 of record NC_090926.1, on the reverse strand, counting down.
ACCTCCCCCTACCTTCATAGGGTGTTGCCAATCATTGCCTCTGGTTTCCCTTCAGTCATACCACTCTAGTATTGGGACAAGGAAGAGGCGACTAGGAGTTGTACACACTAACATGCAGTTTCACCACTCTGCTACTGAGACGAGGAAGAGGCCTGGAGAATATTGTGATGGTCAGGCATGTCCATAAAACACCAATAATTGCGATCAGGTAATGCAACCTGTTAACAGGTTAAAAGGTGCATGAAAGGTGGAGGCGGTAACAAGGAAGAGGAACCCAGGGCCGGGAGAGACAGGCCTGAGAGAATTCCTGCCAAGAAGAGGGCTGCCAAGGAGAATACTGCCTACAGGCCAGGACGCTAGCGATTGCAGAGGTGAAACTGAGAGGGACAAAGCCGTTGAAGTCTCCTCTGCCTTGTGCCCACAGCCGAAGCTGTGGGGCACTGGAACAATATTGATGTATACAGAATCCATGTAGGTTTCACAAACTTTATATTTATTCTTTAAGAAGCATCTGAAGTCCCACCAACATCAGAGCGTCCCTCCTTGAAGTAGGCTCTCTATCTGTCCCACCAGCATCAGAGCGTCCCTCCTTGCAATAGGCTCTCTATATGTCCCACCAGCAGCACAGCGTCCCTCTTTGCAGTAGGCTATCTGTCCCACCAGCAGCACAGCGACCCTCCTTTCAGGAAGCTCTCTAACTGTCCCACCAGCAGCTCAGCGTCCCTCCTTGCAGTAGGCTATCTGTCCCACCAGCAGCACAGCGTCCCTCCTTGCAGTAGGCTCTCTATCTGTCCCACCAGCAGCACAGTGTCCCTCCTTTCAGGGGGCTCTCTATTACATCAGCAGCACAGCAACACTTCTTTCAGTAGGGTCTCTATATATCACACCAGCAGCACAGCATCCCTCCCTGCAGTAGGCTCTCAGCGTCCCTCCTTGCAGTAGGCTCTCTATCTGTCCCACCAGCAGCACAGCGTCCCTCCTTGCAGTAGGCTATCTGTCCCACCAGCAGCACAGCGTCCCTCCTTGCAGTAGGCTATCTGTCCCACCAGCAGAACAGCGTCCCTCCTTGCAGTAGGCTCTCTATCTGTCCCACCAGCAGCACAGCGTCCCTCCTTGCAGTAGGCTCTCTATCTGTCCCACCAGCAGCACAGCGTCCCTCATTGCAGTAGGCTCTCAGCATCCCTCCTTTCAGTAGGCCCTCCTGTCCCACCAGCAGCACAGCGTCCCTCCTTGCAGTAGGCTATCTGTCCCACCAGCAGAACAGCGTCCCTCCTTGCAGTAGGCTCTCTATCTGTCCCACCAGCAGAACAGCGTCCCTCCTTGCAGTAGGCTCTCTATCTGTCCCACCACCAGCACACCGTCCCTCCCTGCAGTAGGCTCTCAGCATCCCTCCTTTCAGTAGGCCCTCCTGTCCCACCAGCAGCACAGCGGCCCTCCTTGCAGTAGGCTCTCTATCTGTCCCACCAGCAGCACAGCGTCCCTCATTGCAGTAGGATCTCTATCTGTCCCACCAGCAGCACAGCGTCCCTCCTTGTAGTAGGCTCTCCATCTGTCCCACCAGCAGCACACCGTCCCTCCCTGCAGTAGGCTCTCAGCATCCCTCCTTTCAGTAGGCCCTCCTGTCACATCAGCAGCACAGCGTCCCTCCTTTCAGGAGGCTGTCTATATCTATCAGTCATCCTTCCAGTCTAGATCCCCTCCCTACACAAAGTTCCCTACATTACATCATAGGGACTGTGCTGGCTGCGATGAACATACTACACACCTCCCTCCTATTAACACAACACAAATTGTTTGGATCTCTGAGGCCTGCTGATCAACCTGTGCGACCTATTGGCGCCACATCTCTAGACTATTGTCAATTGTGAAATCCTTTTTCTCGTCCACTTGCTCATTCACAGTCAGTTTTACATGTTCCAAAATCTACCATCATCTGTTCTCACTGAATTATGCAAAACTTCCACTACCTCACATGGCAGTTTAAGCCTGACAGTCTCCTCCTTTCTTCTAATTTTCTTTTACCGACTTCCTCTCATCGCACCTCCCCATGTTCTTCGTTTGCTTTTCTCTCATTCTCTCCCTCACCTGCTGCATACTCTCCCACATCCATCTTGATTGCCCTATCCAAGGTGGACTCAATTTGTAGTTGGTGTTTCTACCTCTACACAATTCAAATAGCGGTACTCCAGTTGTGGTGTGGGGATAGAATCTGTGTGCCACCATCCTGCTCATCACAACTGCCTCCCAATCTTCACCATTCACCAATGACCACCTAATACAGTCTTTGATCACTTTATTGAAGCGTTCCGTTACCCCATTAGTTTGAGGATGATAAATTGCAGTCACCTTATGTTGCATACCATCTCATTAAAAAATGATTTCTTTAGATTTAAATTCAATGCCACTGTCAGTCAACAGCTCCATCGGGTACCCTTCTCACCTAAAAACATCTTCCATTAAAGTGATAACATCTCTAGTCGTAATAGACTTTGTGATCTTCACCTCTACCCATTTGGATAATATGTCAATCAACACAATGCCATATTTGTCCATACCTTTGCCATGAATGGGTCCAACAACATCCATGCCTACTCTTTCCCACGGCATGAGGAACTATCACAAGTGACATGCGACTGTCTTGGCAAGAGATTTATTTCACTTACACAGCACGGAACACAGACCCTTATTTTCCTTTCTAATTCATCTCTCAATGCTCATGGTTTTTTTGATACCCTGGTGTCCCTCATGAACTGTTTCAATTCTCCTTTTCCTCATGCCAGTGGTTGGAATTACTCATCTCCCCTCATGACATAACTTCTTTCCACATGCAGTTCCTCACTCACTTTACAAAGTCAATCTAGGTTGGTTCCACTAACTTATCTCTTTCTTCACCTCTTTCCAAAATGTCTTTAATTTCCTTAGGAATGCAATCACCTTCCAAACTCCTTTCCCACTTGTCACTCGTTATCATCTTGGGCTCAACATACAACACACATTCATCCTCTTCCATGCACCAATTGTCATCTTCTCCATCCACTCCAAAGAGAGACAGTCTGCTGGTATATTCTTCTTTCCTGGTACATATTCTACAGCAGATCGATATTCTTGCAGTGCAATAACCAATCTCGTTATACGCGAGGATACACTATCCAGACCCTTCTTCCGTCATGTCTCTCTGAAACGCTTGTGATCAGTATGTATGACAAATTCAGTTCTCCATAGAAATCTCCTAAATTTCTCAATTGCCCACTAGAGTTATTTACTTCAGCTCTTCTTAACAAACGTGATGCAAAAGCAATGACAAACTCCTTGTTGTCTTCCATCTTCGTGGACACAGAACCTAGTCCTGTGTTGCTGGCATCTGTTGTAATCATCGATTTTCTAGTTAGTTGGAAGTCTTTAAGAGAAGGCGAGCATTCGAATGTAGCTTTGATAGCAACACATTCTTGGGCACATCCCAAGCTCCATATGAATTGAGAGTTATTTTTAAGAAGCATCTTCATATTTACTGTCCTGCTAGCAAAGTTGGGAATAAATCTCGAATAATACTCTGCCATGCTTAAAAATGTATGCACTCAATCTTTATTCTTCGGTTCAAAGGCATTCTTTATGTTGTTGGCAAGTTTCTTCATTACATGAACTCCATCGGCCGACACAGTGGGCCTCATTATAACTCAGCCGGTCTGGAAATAACGGTGGCGGTAAACCCGCCACCACCATTGTTTCCGGACCGCCTGATCCCGACTCCTACAGGCGGGAGGTGATGTTCCCGCCAGGTCTGACCTGGCTGGTTTAACACCGCCCACCTGCAGGCGGCCGAGGAAACACCGGCAGCATTACGAGATGCTGCCGGTGTTTCCATGATCCCCATTCCCATCGAGTCCCATAGGACTCAATGGGAATGGGGAATAACACCATTCCACCTCCGTGATTCCCGGAAAACCGGGGTTGCAATGCCCCGGTAATTCCAGGAATCACGGAGGTGGAATGGTAATACGAGTCCGGCGGTAACCAGGCGGTGTTACCGCCGTGGTTACCGCTGGACTCGTAATGAGGCCCAGTGTGTCCTAAATACTCAATCTTTGTTTGATGAATTTAGCATTTTTTCCTTACTAAGTGTTAGGCCTCCTTTGATCAGCATTTTCATCACCTTGTCTAGCTTCTGATTGTGCGTTTGTTGGTCGGGTCCAAACATCAAGATGCCATTTGGAAACACAGAGGGAAGGGGGCAAGTGCAACGGGGAAGGAAGGCGGAAAGGAAACCAAAATGGGGCATCTAAGAGGGTACGTCACACAAGCAAAGGGGAACGGCGTAGAAGGCCAAGAAATTGGGTAAAAGAGGCAGAGGTTAAGGCACCAGGGGAGTGGGTTAGGAGGCGAGAGAGTTCCAGAACTCCAGGGAAAGGAATCAGATAGGGACTTGGAAACTGGGTGAATGAAAAGATGAAGCGCGCAGAACACCTGGCTGACAGGGGAGCATGAGATGGGGGCAGGCAGCAGGGGTAAAGAGCTGCTTAACAATCCTGCACCTGGGAAAAGTAATAAAGTGGGAGTGGCTACCTGAAAAGCAGTTGACCGGACTGGGGAGAGTTTTGAAAGTTAGTAAAGTGGAAGGGCGTCACCCCACACAAAACCGGATGCTGCTCCGCCAAGTATTTAGAAAGTGTAAGGGCTTTCAGCTCAGAGCAGAATTCTGATGCTGTATTGCCAAAACGGAACACCTATAAGCAACTGGGGCCTGTCCACCCACAATGAGAGTGTGTGTTATTTCAGGGGTGGGGGATCGGGGATTGGAGGGCCACGAAAATGGGGACATGTTGCTGGAGGCAAATGCAGGGGAGAAATAATCTAGTGTAGGCTTCTTCAGCAAAGCAGAGCAGTAACCGCTGCAGTGTTAAGAAGCATTGACACTGAACCAGTCTCAAAGGAGGCATTGGTGATATAGCAGAGATCTGTAACGGCCAACGTGTGAGCATAATTTATAAGTGTTTGTGATTATAGGGCATAATAATCAAATTTGAAGGAGTACTTTGAATATTTTCTAAGCCATGTTGGGAATGTCAAAGATAAACAATAGGTTTCATTGCTTTTACGATGGCTTCCTTATATGAATGTCCCAGTGGCGGTAACGGTGTGTGGTATAAGTCAACATTTATGCCCTCAAAGCAACAGGCTCCCCGGCTCTAAGTGGTAGTGTGGCATAGCACCCCAGGGCGAACGTGCAAGGTGTGAGGTGGTACAGTACAATATTTACCGCTGCTGAAGAGTGTGTACTGTGCCAGCTGAAGTGTAAGCTACTAGTAAAGCAAAAAAATGTACTTGCCCCTTCAATTCTCCATAAGCAGACAGCCCATCATTTCTTCCTCGCCAACAGTTAGATATCACAGAACTTGGTGCCACGGTTGCTGGAGCCCATGCAATCCGTCACACTAGAACATTCTGGTTAGAAGGACTTCTTATGTAATAGAAGAACGGAAGTCATCATAGAGAAGGGGCGGCTATGCCCCTCAGCAGGACCCCCTGGAGAGGAAGTAATTTAACGTGGCAACTGGAAGTGACCACTAAAAACAGAGCAGAGGTTGAATAAAGGATGTATTGTTTGGTGGGGGAGGGGTTGGTGTGCCAGAGGTATAGTAAACCAGAACATGCTTAGGTTTCAAAACTGCAAGGGGGCCAGTGACCTAAAAAGGTGAGGAGTCTGAACAGTGTATTAGGTTAGAGGGGTCAGTTCCCGATACATGTAGGAAGCTGTTCATTGGCTGGTAAGATAAGTGGCTTCTGATTGGTCATCACCGTAAACTAATGTGTGAGCTTGGTTTCTCCAATAATAAAGTCAGATTCTCACGTGCACGTACAACCATCGCCTAGAACACTGCACAAGACACCAAGAAACCTATAACGACTAAAAGACATCACGTCAAGGAACCACGAAAACCATAAAAATGCAGTCTGGGTCTCCTGCAATATCTAAACCTCAACACAAGGCACCTTCATGCATCAACCGTTAGAGCCAAACACCTTTCACCAGAACACAACCCACAGCAAGACCCAATGTGAAAGCACTTACTATGGAATCCCCAAGGTACACCTTTTAGCTAAACCTCAATTTCTTCAACTTCACTCACCACACACAACCGCAAAACAGCAACTAGCACACCACTACATTTCTTTTTTAAATAGACCCTATACTCAATCTTCAAACATCAGAACATCGGACTCTTACACCTCTTATTACAACTAATCTACTCAGCCCCTGTCCGACACATGGCCACACTAAGCATGAGGCCATTCCTCTGGACACCAACCCGTTGTGAGCGATGATTCCTACACTTTTACCTAGAAAACCCATAAGTAGGCAGAGCTCAGGGTACATTGGACCGACCACCGCAACACAAAGAATTGCAATCTTGCCTTTCCCTTTCCACCTAACTAACTAAAGTTACCATTTCCACATCTACCGGAGCTCCTGGGGTCCATGCAAATGGCAGCGGTGTGAGGTACAAATACTAAATGTTCATAAAAATTGAGTCTTTATACATGATAAAGGCAAGAGAGAAAACGCTTCACATCACGTTAGCAACCTTTACAAAATAAATGCAACAGAGCCTTACCGAAAAAAGAAAATACAATCACAGGTAAGCACACTTTTCCTCACTAGGCCAGAATGTTTGGGAAGAATCCAATGGGAACAGTTTTGTAGTGAAGAATTAGCTTCTGTGAAAATCAGCAGTTTCTGGAGTTCTGGTGCAGTTAAAGATACAGAAGCCGCTTGTTGATAAAAAGGCACCCAGATATGAAGTAAAAAAAAAAAAGGAACACATCCACAGAGTGGCGAGAGCAATAGCCCAAGTACAAAAATCGTTTCAGCAGCAATGGGTTTCCTGGTTTCCACAGGCAGTCACTGTGCCCATTGTTTGGCAACCACCACACGGCTCCAGCAATGACAGCCCAGCCTCAAAAGGAGCTCAATACACATGGGAAGGCTATCTATTGAAGATTCATTGTCTTGAGGGTCAATGATCTGAGCCAGAGGAGCAGACAGGTGGAGATGCCGCAGTCGGCAGTAGTCAGCGATGTAGGGTTCCTCAATCGTCTTTGGGCACAGATTTCCGCTTGTGAGGCTGGGGTCCACTTGACAAGTTCACAGGGGAGGATATTGAAGAGTTACTTGCAAAGTCACACCAGAAAGGAGCCACCCACCATGAGGCGAGGTTAGCAGTGCGGTCACAGGACAGAGGGGTGCATGGGCTCGTGGAGGGACGGCATAGGGATAAGGAACTAGGGGGAATTTGGTCTAAACAACAGATTTCTGAATAAGTGGTCAGTTGAACACAGCACTGAACAATTGCACCCTTAATCAAACTATGGACAAGCAGACATGATATTGCCAAACATTGGCAATAACACCAGTTTGAGCTTTTCAGGGTAATTCATAGAAATTCGCACAAAAAGTGGCACACGCGGCTGGCGCACAGTGTCCCTGTGCGATACACTGCGCCAGCCGCGTGCGAAAAAATACTTTTCATCACACAGCGTATTCATGGATTTTAGCCTCCGAAACCAGCCGTGGCGCAGCGACCCTGCAGCAGCGCCAGTTACGCCCCCAAGAACGCCCTCGCGCAAGGAAAAGCCTTCAAAATCCCCAAATCATCGCAAAGGGCTGCGCTAACCCTGGACCAGTTCACAGGGCTGGCAAACAGCAAACGCCAAGCGGAGAACGTGTATTTCATTGGTTCGCGGGAAGTGCCACACGCGATTGTCCTGGGTACGTGTACATCAGGGGTGCGTGGGAAGTAGCACACGCGATTCCATCAGGGCACATGTATTCCAGGGGTGCGCGTGAAGTATCACACGCAAAAACAGCAGGGTACGTGTATTCCAGGGGTGCGCAGGAAGTATCACACCCGATTCCATCAGGGTACGTGTATTCCAGGGGTGCGCAGGAAGTATCACACGCGATTCCATCAGGGTACGTGTATTCCAGGGGTGCGCAGGAAGTATCACACGTGAATTGCACGTGTGGGTCCTCCCAGGTGTTCCCTCTACACCCTCCACAGCCCCTGCAGGTGGCCCACACCACAGGGGCCTACCCTGCACATGTCCCGCAGGCACCCCATCCACCATGGCCATGCCCCCCAGCCAACCCACATGTCACCTTGCACTACTGCCCACCAACGCATGTCCCCCTGCACCCCCAGCCACCAGGGGCAGCCTCCACCAGGCCCCCACTCAGGTCTACCATCACCCCCACCCCCCAGCAGTGCAGGGGCAGCCTACACCAGGCCCCCACTCATGTCTCCCATCACCCCCACCCCCCAGCAGTGCAGGGGCAGCCTCCACCAGGCCCCAACTCATGTCCCCTATCACCCCCACCCCCCAGTAGTGCAAGGGCAGCCTCCACCAGGCCCCCACTCATGTCTCCTATCACCCCCACCCCCCAGCCACCAGAGGCAGCCTCCACCAGGCCCCACTCATGTCTCCCATCACCCCCACCCCCCAGCATCCAGGGGCAGCCTCCACCAGGCCCCCACTCATGTCTCCCTGCACCCACACCCCTCAGCCACCAGGGGCAGCCTCCACCAGGCCCCCACTCATGTCTCCCTGCACCCTCACCCCCCAGCCAGCAGGGGCAGCCTCCACCAGGCCCCCACTCATGTCCCCTATCGCCCCCATCCCCCAGCAGTGCAGGGGCAGCCTCCACCAGGCCCCCACTCATGTCTCCCACCACCCCCACCCCCCAGCAGTGCAGGGGCAGCCTCCGCCAGGCCCCCACTCATGTCTCCCACCACCCCCAGCATCCAGGGGCAGCCTCCACCAGGCCCCCACTCATGTCTCCCTGCACCCCCAGCCACCAGGGGCAGCCTCCACCAGGCCCCCACTCATGTCCCCCATCACCCCCACCCTCCAGCAGTGCAGGGGCAGCCTCCACCAGGCCCCCACTCATGTCTCCCATCACCCCCAGCATCCAGGGGCAGCCTCCACCAGGCCCCCACTCATGTCTCCCTGCACCCCCACCCCCCCCAGCAGTGCAGGGGCAGCCTCCACCAGGCCCCCACTCATGTCTCCAACCACCCAGGGGCACCCTCCACCAGGCCCCCACTCATGTCTCCCACCACCCCCAACCCCCAGCAGTGCAGGGGCACCCTCCACCAGGCCCCCATTCATGTCTACCATCACCCCCACCCCCCAGGGGCAGCCTCCACCAGGACCCCATTCATGTCTACCATCACCCCCACCCCCCAGCAGTGCAGGGGCAGCCTCCACCAGGCCCCCACTCATGTCTACCATCACCCCCACCCCCCAGCAGTCAGGGGCACCCTCCACCAGGCCCCCACACGTCTCCCACCACCCCACCCCCCCAGCATCCAGGGGCACCCTCCACCAGGCCCCCACTCATGTCCCCCAGCCAACATGTCACCACAATGTAGATCCCTGGCCCTTATGGTCAGCCTCCAAATGCCAAACACCCACCTGAGTATTGCATCCACCAACTCAGAAATGGCAAAAACATGATAGAACCCCAATTGCAAGTTTGGAAATGAACACATGTCCCTCACATACACCCAATGGGTGTCAGTGAATCTCAAAACCCATATCATGATATGCATGAAACCAATGAGATGATACTACACATTGAAGTTTGTAGAAAAATATGTATTAAACGCAACATAAATTGAAATAAACAAACAATAATGGAAATTTGAAAAAGAAATAACCAGCAGGTCCGTGAAATAATGCAAAACCACAAATCATAATGCAAAGGAAAGGTGTCCAAAGTCACAGTCCACAAAAGTAAATCCAATGGAAAATTAAAATCGAAAGCCATTGCTCCATGGGGAAATCATAAAAAAAAATTGAAAATCCAAAAGTCAACTATATACAGATAAACAATCCAGGGTCCATGATCCCAACCGAAGAAATGAAACCTATCTAATAACACTACCTAAAAAAAAAAAAAAAAAACTATATACAAAAATGTGGCCCATTGTCCAAAAGGTCGAAAAAAAATGCAAAACCAAAGGAAACCTAACACTAACTATAGAACTATTTACAAGGGCAGCGGGCTAGTCCGACGGCTCACTTGGGATGTTCCGGGCCAGGGCATCATCGAACTCCTGCTTAATGTCCCACATGTTAACCCCAAACTCCCTGCGGATTGCCTCGAGGCACTCGGCCCGCCTCAGGGCCCTCCGCATGGAGTTCTCCGCCCTGACCATCGTGAGCCGTGCCTCTTCCGGCCGCTGCCGCTCCGCATCTATGGCGTGGCCCAACCGCTGCCACACGGAAGACACTTCCCGTCCTGGGTCCTCCGGCCGATGCCTCCCCCTCCAATGTCGAAGGCCCCGAGCCATCATGGCTCCCACCACGTTGCTGCTGCGCCTCTGCCAGTGCACTGCCTCCTGCTGCCTGCACATCCTCCGCTGGCTGGGGTGCTGCCGTTGATGTGGCCACCGCTGCTGGACGTCCAACTCCCGACTGTGGCAGGGATGCCTCCTCCACCAGCCGGGCCGCACCATCAGAGGCAGCTCCACAGGGCACCCAGGTGACTGATGGGTGGGAAGATGGTACGGAGGACGACTGGCGCATAGGGGGTTCAGTTGAGGAGGGGGTCTGAGCAAGCCCCATCAAACGGAGGAATCCGGCCTGGGTGACCTGTCCCAGTAGGCCGACGCGGTCAACGAGCCATTCGAGATGACGTGCAGTCTCCTCATGAAAAGACTGCAGGTCACCTCGCATGGCCCGTTGACGCAACGCCACACCAGTCAGGACAGGCTCAACCCGGACCCGGATAGCCACGTCCGCAGGCAGAGGAAGGCCAGTTGACATGAGCTCATCCCCTGCCTGAAAACGGGTCTGGACGTAGGCATCCCTGCTGGTGCAAGATGATTCAGTGACGGGATCAGGGACAGGATTGCACACAGGCACCTTCGCGGCGACCTGTGCTGCCTCCTGTCCCTGGTCCTGCACTGCACCACTAGCACCAGTGGAATCCCCACCTCCAGACCCCGTCTCTGTTGCTTGCACGGCCTCCTCCTCCACCAAACCCCCCACCAACCTGGATGACTCTGTGCCATCTTACCCCGTTGGGCCCTGTGGGGTCCCAGCTGCCCCTTCTGCTGCCGAGGAGTCCAACTCCTACCTCCGCCTCTTGGACCTCTCCCCGGCAGCTGCGGCCTGGGACGCGGCACCGGACTCCTCACTCCCCGACGAGATCACAACCTGGGAGGGGAGCCGGGCCTTGCGTCTCCGGCTGGCGGTGCGATCCCCGCCGCTGTGCTCCACAGCACCTTCTCCACCCTCTTCATCAGTTGACGCTGCAGACAGGGAGAAATAAAACACAGGCATCAGGGCACTGTACAATGGACACATACACACATGACAGTTGCACATGAGTGGCATTGGCAAACCTCAGACATGGCATCACAATTGGCAACACACATGTCATTTCTACATGCACACGAGCCATACCACAGCCACATCGCAACTGCCAGCACCATCCATACACATACAACAGCATGAGCAGGCAAAGGTGAGCCAGACATCACATGCAACACAGGGAGTGCACTACACATGCACGCACACCACCACACTTGCATGCATGTGTACACCTCAGCCAACTGTCGCAGTGTTCCGATGGGCATCCATGTCACATCTGCCAATCAGGCTTCCACATCCCGCTGTCACATGCACCCATGTTGCATCACTGTTGCACCCTTGTCAAATACACACACATGTACACAGTGCTGATACATGCAGCTGAAAACAACATACATGCGTGACATCATGAACATGCCTACTTACATACACATTCATCCAAACATGTGTGCCCACACAACTGCATTTGGCATGCAAGCCTACACACACAAGCACCATCCATGTCTCACACGACAGCCCTCGCATGTGTTAGCTTCACGGCCCTGTACACCCCCACCCATACTCGGCCCCATACAAACAGATGTGCAACCGGCACATCACCACACGCACATCTTACAATCATGATGCATGTACACTTACCGCTCGACTCCAGACTGGTCTGCCTCTCAAGGACCTGGACGTGGATCGCTGGGGATATGCGTTCCAGGACCCTCATCTGATCTTCCGACAAGTGGCCCCGGTACCTCTTAGCATCCTCTGCCTTCAAGAGGTGCCGGGCCTTGCTGAGGGTCCTGGACCTGAAGTCCTCCCAGCGCTTCTTGACATGTTGGAAGTCGCGGACTGCCACCCCCTCCGCGTTGATGGCAGTCACGATGTCCGTCCAGATCCGAGTCCGTCCTTCCTTGTCAGCGCGCACCCTTCCGTAGAGGGCTTCATACTGCCCCAGGACTTGCTCCATCAGGACACCAACTTCCCTGGCACTGAAGCTGGTGCCCCTCTGCCTCTCTGGCCGGGGGTTGTCAGTGGTGCCAGATGTTGCAGTGCCCGACATGACAACCCCAGAGGCAGGAGTGGGTGGGCAACTGGGTCCTGGGGCTGGGCTGTGGAGCGATGGAATCCCAGTCGGGAGTCTTCGGTTCCAGCAGGGGTGGTCACAGCAACAGCACCCCTGGCTGATGTGCAGGCAGCAAATGGCAGGGCACGTGGGCAGCAGGCAGTCAGGCAGCAGCAGATGGCAGGTGGGAGCGTGCTCGGGTCTCTAGGGGGCAGTAAATCGGCTTTCTGGGCAGGAGCGTGGTCTTCTGTGTGCTTACGCGTGGCCAGCTTGATACGGAGTGATTTGGCATGTGAAAAAATTGCACGTCAGCGTGTAATTGGAGGAAAGGCCCTTAGCGCGTAAGCGCGTCAGCACACGTACGCGATTTCATTGGACCAAAGGCCCTTAGCGCTTAAGTGCTTCTGTGACGTTAAGCATGTGGTCGTTTCCCTCGTGACGTGGGCATAGTGGTTCAGCGCATGTGAAAAAACTGCACGTGCCAACGCACACACGCGCATATTTTTCACGCTTTTGTTCCTGGCAGACAGTGAGTCACGCACGTATTTAACATCTGTGCTTGCCCAGTGTGTCGCGTACCCCTTCAGAGGTCATTCTAGGCTGCGTGTCACATGCATACGTTCATTCTTGTGTTTCTGGGTGCCACAGCGTAGTGCAGGTTTATTTTTCCACGCACGTGGTCTAGGAGGGGTTGCGTGCACCTTACTTCCCTTTTTTGGGGTGCCTGTGCGTTGCATGACCCGTCATCTTTCCCCAGGGGTGACATACAGCCTTGTTAGAGCACTAGGGTACGATTACCATCTGGTACCCAACCCCTTTGACCCCCAATTTCCCAGGACAATAGTTCACATCGACTCCCATACGCACAATAACATCAGTGCCATGGCTGGGAGGCGAACAAGCCGTAAGAGTGGCAAAGGTGGCCGAGCCCCAAGTGGTGGCCGTGGTGGATCCGGTAGGGGACGTGGCCGTGACTTGCAGGGTGCCCCTAGCACCCCACGTGTGGAGGAGCAGTCAGGGACACCCATGCTCCCCCCCCCTGGTTGAGGTTAACGTGGCTGACGCCATCCATGCTCAGCCCTTGTTGGACCAGCCCACTGTGGAACCAGACCTGGCACAGGGTGACTCCATGGCTGACTTCCAGGTCAGCAGGTCTAGGCCACGTGCGCCGGTGAACGTTGGTGTCATCAGGCCACATGGGTCAGGGGCAGCTAGGTCATCTGCTGCCCCGCGTAGGCAGGCTGGGGAGGCTGCAGGGGCAGCTGCGGCTCCATCCACCCCACCTCTCACACACCCAGCCAGGACAGTGTCAGTCCAAGTCCATCATGCTGACATTCCCCCTGACACCATCACACTTGAGCTAATGCCTGCACCAACTCCCATGCTGAGTGTGCAATCCCACACTCCTAGTACAGAGTCCACCGGGGCTCCTGCCCCTAGTGTCCAGAGCGGCGTAGGACACTCAGGATCCCCACCACCTTTCAAGCGGAAGAGGAAGAGTGCTCGTCCAGTAGAGGCTGATGCCCCAGACACAGCTACACAGTCCAGACCGTCAAGGAAGCCCAGCTTCAATGAGGCCGAACTGAATGCACTTGTAGAGTATGTGTCCGCACATGACCGCGAAATGGTGATTGTTGCAGGATCCAAGACCACACCTGCACAACGTCAGGCACACTGGCAGACCATTGCGGACATCATAAGTGCCCTTGGAATCGTGAGGCGCACAGCTACTGAATGCTACAAGCGCTGGAATGACCTGAAGCGCAGGGCAAAGAATAAGCTGGCCTCAAGTCATGCCGCAACTCTAGTGACTGGAGGTGGGTCTCCAGCAGAGGACATAGAACTCACTCCACATGAGCAGGTTGCTGGGACCTACGTCACGGAGGAACAGATCCAAGGCGTGGGAGAGCTGGCAGATTACGAGGCATTGTCCGGTGAGCGCACATGCATGTGTGTGTCATCCATGTACATGGGGTGTGTTTGGGAGAGCTTCTGTTTGGGTGCCAGGTAAGGGTGTGTGTGCCTGAGTGGTTTGGGTCACCCATGTGCCTCATCCTATACATTCTGCGCACCAGCATTTGGGTATAGCAGCATCCCTTCTGCCAACATTAGACATCCAGCCCAACACCACGCCAGTTGCCTGTGGGGTGTCATCTTGCCACAACATTGTTGCTTATTTACCTCTGTTTATTCAGGCAGATTGTTTGCATACCACCACTTTTACTCGGGATTTCTCAGTCCTATTGTCACATGTCTGACATGGCTATGGTACAGTGGACTGGCTTTGTTTCCTGGACATGATTTGTTTAGACATGTCCCTGTGCTATAGGTTTGAATTAAGGGTAATCCCTATTTTTTGTTGACGGGGGGGTCTAATCTGATGGAAGGGACAATCTGTGAAGGGAAATTGTGAAATACAGATTGACTACCCCTCTCTTTTAGTCTTGTATGGATCCCAGGTCAGGAATCAGAGCAACCTGTGTATTACATTGACTAGGTTATCGCTTAGTTGAGAGAAATTGCGCAACAACTACAATTTTATTACAAAATATGTATCTTTTTAATAGTCATAAAAATATCTTAAACATTTCAGACATGATTATCAATCATTCCATTCATTCGTCATACATACATTCTAACAGTGGAGTTCTACAACTGAGGAGAAGACTTGTGCATAACAGTTGTTCAATGTATGCAATTTAGACATTGGAAAAAGACATTAGATTTTCCTTGGGCAGTCGACCTATGTTTCGGCCCATTATAGTATACCACTTATGTCAACAGTGGTCACAACAGTAAGTATCGGGCCATCTTCAGGACAGTTATTACTTAATAGTGGATCAATCTTCTTCCCCATTAGCACACTAACACATCTACAAAAAATACATAAGTGTACATATATTAGTTATTTTAAACATGTTTGCCTAAAGGAAAGAGAAATTGTATATCTCAACTACACTGATTTGAGTACGATAGCTAGTTTTTTTCTAGACATACACTCTGAAAACACCTGGTCCATAAACTATAATTTAGACTATTGAGAAATGACAGACTTCCGGGTGTAGCAACAAAGTTAGGCTACCCTAGTCTCAAGTTTCTATATTGAATAAGAAACATTAAATTCTGAATGTTGTATTCTTATTGATTTAATTTACACAAACTTTTTATTGAAGAAAAATTATTGGAAAACGGAGAGCTAAAGAGGACTTACACGTGTGCGTCTTCTGTTTGTGTGTCTTTGAATGCCGTCTTGCTATGGCTATGGCTGTCTCGATGTCTTACATGCTGTTGTTACGTGCTGTGCTATAGGACCATTTTGGACTGGCAGCTCCAGGTTAAACATTTGAACCATTTCAATGAAAAAATCAATTTCATGAGCAAACTGGACTGAATGAACAATTGGTGCCCTCCTCTCCCTCTTCACTTCATTGCTAGGGTACATGCCATCTGTGTGATGGCATGTGTATTTGACCTGCCAATCACTGGCCAATGTGTGATGCCACTGCTAGGCAGCATGCAGCAAATGTGTTCATCTTCCATCTTGGTGTCATCAATGTGTGCCATCTGCCTACCCTTCACACGCAGTGACGGTGCATGCATGGGAGGGTTTTAGTCATGTGGGACATGTGTCAATCAAGTACGGTTTCTGTAGCCTCTCAGCCCTAATTGTGTGCCATAGTGCTAATGCCTGTTTCCATTTGTTTTCTTTTATGTCTTTGCAGGGGATGACGCACTTGATACTGCTGGGGTTGTGGAGATGGTGCAGACCCAGGAGGGGTCTGAGGGCTGACCGACCACCAGTGAGGGACGTGGTGTGGTGGTGGGTGAGAACCCACAACTGCTGCAGGTCGTGCTCTCAAGGGGTGTCTCTGGCTGCACCTCCCCCGAGCTGTATTCAGGTGTCGATTTGGATGATGAGACCTATGTGCCGTCGCAGGCGAGTGTCCCTGGGAGGGATTCTGTTCTGTCCGACCCACCTGCACCAGGGTTAGAACCCTCAATGGGATGTCAGTGTTGGCAGGTACGCCTTTGGTGGTTATGGATGCAGGGTCACACTCTGCGACATCTGGTCCTGTTCCTGGGCCAGCAGATCAGAAGGGGAATGCAGTCCTGCAGCCTCAGGCAGTGCCGGCACAGCAAGGCGCAGTTCGCCTTGCCCTAGACAGGTTTGGTGCCCGCCGACGTGGTGGCCGTCAGCCACCTGGCAATACCGCATAGGAGCAATCCATATACGGTATGGCAACCCAACAGGCAGCATCATCAGAGATGATGGCTCAGGCCATGGATAGGGTGGCCACTTCCATTGTCTCCCCCCCCCTCCCCCCCCCGAAAGGCTGATGGAGCGACTACAGCAGGCAACAGACTCCATCTGCCAGTCACACAGGGAGGACATGTTGGTGTCCGACAGGAACAGGCGGGCGGCACTGGCGACTCTGCCGAAGCCATTTCCATAGAGTCCCAGGGCCACAGGGAAGCCCTTAGGGTGGAACTCCTTCACCTCAGGATGACTCTTGTTGAGCTTGAGGCTTCAACAAACAGAAGGACAGAACAGCAGCTGGAGCGTCTCAAGTACGCTCTCAGCTGAGATGCAGGCAACTAAGGCGGAGGTCTGGGCATCCCTTGAATTGTTGCATGGGGACCTCCGCACAATTATCCTCCAGAACGAGACCTACCACACCCGCATGCTTGCAGCCATGGAGGAACAGACTAGGGCTTTGTGTGGGCTGCCTCCCATAGTGCCACCACCTCCTGATGCAGCTGCAGAGGGTGAGGAGAGCGACAGCAGTGATTCTCCCACAATAGGGTAGCCGTGTAGGCCATGAGCCCATTGAGGTGTTTTTTTTCCGCAAAATCCACACAGGTGGGTTTTGGTGTGCACCCTGTACTCGGACCTCCTGGGTGGCCTCCACCACCTCCCACCCCGGGCCCATTAATGGCCATTTTTGTTTTTTTTTTGTTTGTTTTTTTTTTGGGACAGTGTGTTGCCTTGTGTGGCTCCCGTGGGCATACGTTGCATTGTGGCTGGGCACATGCAGACTTGTCATGAATTGGGTTCAGATGCTTGGGTTTTTGTGACACACACCGCTCCAGCTTCCCGTTTCCATGGGCTTGCAAAGGGTGTGCCGAAGTGACATTGACGTACATGGTGACATTGGACTCCCATTCGATGTGTGGGCAGTCTGTAGTAAATACTGTGTATACATTCATAGTGCATATTGTTGTTGTATTGTACACTGCATGGTGTATTGATATGTGCCTCTGCATCCATCTCATCCTCCTAATTTGCAGGTCCATTTCTCATGTCTTCACAAGGCGGTCCACCTTGGAACTGGAGTCCATGTTGTAAGCAGTGCACCTACACTCTTGCGTGGCGCTAACACTGTATACTTGGAAGTGTTCGGAGTGCTGGCATCATCAGGTAGTGAGGCTAGCAAATTTTTAAGTCTGTAATGTCATGATTAAGGTAGGTTGGAGGTTGTGTAGGTGATTGGTATTCTTGGTAAGTATTTGGTAATGTGTGTTGTAGGTCATGCATTACTGTGAGCATTTCATGTGTGGCCATGTTTCCATTAGGGACACTGTAGCTGGTGACAATTGGGGCATGGTGTGGGGATTAATTTGTTTGCTCTCACATTGCATGACATGCCATGGTGTGTTGTGTGGCCGGGGAGGGGTTGGGTGACATGGCACTGTTTTCATGTAGTATTTTGCAAGTGAGTATTCATTTCTGCAGCATGGAAGTGTGTCTTTTGATGACACTGCATTGGTGGTGTTTGTGTAGGTAGGGATGCACACATTGTGACACTTCCACATCTCAGGCTGCTATGGTTCTGACAGTTGACTGTCCCTTTGTTCGTCATAATTGTCAGGTCGAGTCATAATTGCTTATCAGATGGTATGTGCCAGGGCTGTGTGCACTCCACAGGGGTGTGATTTCTATGTGAAGTAATTAGCCACCAGCTGCGTACAGGCTGCCTCACCCCGTGCCCTCTCCCCTCCCATGCGCAGCGGGCGTGCATGTAGTTGGGGATGTGGGGGCACCACCATGTCCACAGCCAGGCCCCGGCATGTTGCAACATTGTGCAGGACACATGCTGCTACTATGATCCTGCACACTACTGGGGGCGCATATAACAGCTGCCCACCAGAAACGGTCAAGGGAGCGAAAGCGTGACTTGAGCACTCCGAAGCGTGACTGCGTGGCCTGTGACACCCCACCCACTATGGCACTTGTCCGCTGAAATGATCCTATGGCCAAGAAGTGCAGTACATTGAGGGCCTTCTCCAGGGGGCTGAGTGCTTGGGAGCACAGGGTGGGTGATGTGCGGTCATCCTCCCACTCACTGACCAGGTCCAGTATTATGTGTGGTGGAAACCTGTACCTCCCATACACCTGGTCATCAGGCATCCCAAAAAGGCTCCTCCTCCTCCTCCTCCTCCTCCTCGCCACTGCTGCTAGGAACGGTATATTCATCCTGGCGTCTGAGCTTGTTTGTTGTTTGCGTGCACTTTTATGCTGCGCGGGGCAACGTACGCCTGCTTCATGCTGGCGTACATGTTTCAGGATTGGACCATTTATTTTTCGGCTCATCGTAGGCGAACGTGTGAATCTTCCCACCCACCCCAGGAATACAAGTAGCACGCTCTCCCAGGCCCAGTCGCAAGTGAATATTCACGCCCACCCCTGGAATACACGTACCCCACTCACACAGGCACAGTCGCGTGTGGAAGTTCATGCGCACCCCGAAATACACGTACCCAGGGCAATCGCGTGTGGAACTTCCTGTGAACCCCATATAACACGTAGCCCGCTGGTATCGCGTGTGGAAGTTCACGCGGACCCATAATACACGTACCCTAATGGTATCGCACGGGATACTACCCGCGCACCCCAGGAATACACGTACCCAGGCAAATCGCACAGCTGGGGGGTGGGGGTGGTGGGAGACATGAGTTGGACATGAGTGGGGGCCTGGTGGAGGGTGCCCCTGGTGGCTGGGGGTGATGGGAGACATGAGTGGGGACCTGGTGGAGGGTGCCCCTGGGGGGTGGGGGTGGTGGGAGACATGAGTGGGGGCCTGGTGGAGGGTGCCCCTGGTGGCTGGGGGGTAGGGGTGCAGGGAGACATGAGTGAGGGCCTGGTGGAGGCTGCCCCTGCACTGGTGGGGGTGATGGGAGACATGAGTGGGGGCCTGGTGGAGGGTGCCCCTGGTGGGTGGGGGTGGAGGGAGACATGAGTGGGGGCCTGGTGGAGGCTGCCCCTGCACGGGTGGTGGTGATGGGAGACATGAGTGGGGGCCTGGTGGAGGGTGCCCCTGGTGGGTGGGGGTGGTGGGAGACATGGTTGGGGGCCTGGTGGAGGCTGCCCCTGCACTGCTGAAGGGTGGGGGTGATGGTAGACATGAGTGGGGGCCTGGTGGAGGCTGCCCCTGCACTGCTGAGGGGTGGGGGTGATGGTAGACGTGAGTAGGGGCCTGGTGGAGGGTGCCCCTGGTGGCTGGCGGGTGGGGGTGGTGGGAGACATGAGTGGGGGCCTGGTGGAGGGTGCCCCTGCACTGCTGGGGGTGGGGGGAGACATGAGTGGGGGCCTGGTGGAGGGTGCCCCTGGCGGGTGGGGGTGGTGGGAGACATGAGTGGGGGCCTGGTGGAGGCTGCCCCTGCACTGCTGGGGGGTGGGGGTGATGGGAGACATGAGTGGGGGCCTGGTGGAGGGGGCCCCTGGTGGCTGGGGGGTGGTGGGAGACATGGTTGGGGGCCTGGTGGAGGGTGCCCCTGCACTGCTGGGGGGTGGGGGTGGTGGGAGACATGGTTGGGGGCCTGGTGGAGGCTGCCCCTGCACTGCTGGGGGGTGGGGGTGCTGGGAGACATGTGTTGGTGATCAGTGGTGCAAGGTGACATGTGAGTTGGCTGGTGGGCATGGCCATGGTGGATGGGTTGCCTGTGGGACATGAGCAGGGGTGCAGGGTAGTCCCCTGTGGTGTGGGCTGCCTGCAGGGGCCGTGGAGGGTGTAGAGGGAACACCTGGGAGGACCCACACTGCCAAATCATGTGTAGCATTCCCCGGCACCACCAAAATACACGTACCCTGCTGAAATCGCGTGTGAATCTTCCCGCGCACCTCGGAATACACATACCCAGGCCAATCGCGTGTGGAACTTCCCGCGCACCCTGTAGTACACGTACCCAGGCTAATCGCGTGTGGAACTTCCCGCGCACCCCGAAACACACGTACCCAGGCTAATCGCGTGTGGAACTTCCCGCGCACCCCGTAGTACACGTACCCAGGCTAATCGCGTGTGGAACTTCCCGCGCACCCCGAAGTACACGTACCCAGGCCAATCGCGTGTGGAACTTCCCGCGCACCCAGGAACACAGGCACACGCTATTTTTCACACAGCGGGTGTCCGTGTTTGTCGGTATCCCTTTGCACCTCATTCGTCCTAGAGGGCCACTGTATGGACCATTCATCATGGCTTTATATGGGTGCTTTTGGTTAGCGCACATTTTAGCGCACATTTTTTTCAGGCGCAGGGGCGCTACCGCCTGCTTTCTTGTGGCGTACTTGTTTGGCCCTGTGCGCGTCTTTGACCGTGCGCTGGTTTGCCCTATTCAATTACATGAATACGGGTTGTAGGCGAGCGTGTGGGCGTTCCGCGCACTTGCCTCCTGTACTTCCCCTGTGACGCCCATACTTTCATGCGTTGTTCCTCATTCCAAGTGTTACGCCCCGTGTTACGCCTACTTTTGTGATGTGCGCCGCGCTATGTGCGATTTCGCAGTGGCCGTGGCGCACGCTGTTGGATGACCTGTGCGCCGGCGTGCACGGCGCACATTTTTAGCGCACATCCAATGTTTTTCTCGCACACGGACTTCCATGAATCGATGTGCGCTGGTTTTCCTGCGATTTTCGCACTTTTACTGCGATTCGCACGTTTTGGCACCTCTGCACGGGAATTTTCGGCGCACATTAATTCCATGAATCGACCCCTTTGTATACTCCCTCCTCATATGCCCCATTTCTCCCCATCTGTACTACAATGCACTAGCTTAGGCTTATAGGCGTCGTAAGCGACAGCTTACAGTCCAAACTAAAAAAAGGACTTTCTAAATAAAAATCAGCTCAGATAATTTTAAGGCATCCCTGTACAGTGTACTTGGCCAGCAAGCAGTTCACAATGTACACTGGAGTGGAAACTGAAGAGGATGATAAAGAAAACGCGGCTGAGGCGATTTACAGCTACCCGAGATCCTGCTGTATAACTGGAGCCTGCTGTTACCCTTCCTTCCAATCGACCTGGGGATCCTGAAACAGACGACCCCGGCCCAGAGCCCGGTGCAGCCTACGAGACTCAAGACCACCTGCATTTTGAGCCATCCCACGTCATGCTGCGACCTTGCGGGGCTGCAATACACCAATACCCTGGGACTTTGAGCCATTGTGCAGTGCATGGTCTCCTGAATTTCCAATCTTGTTGAAGCTTTGTAGGAATCCTGTTGGACCTCCAGGGACATGAATTGAGTCTGAAAATGTCCCTCAGCAGAGTGCTGGACCTTACAAATGACAAGAATCTGACCAGCGATATTCAGTCTTCTTCTGTGCTCCTGAAAAAGGTGCCAAAACCAGAGCCTCATCCAGCTGTGAGGAATCTCTTGCCTGGAGCCTACTCCTGTGATCCCTACTGCAGAAGCCATTCCAAAGTCCAGACTTATTGACAAAGGAATCCATGGACCAGATTTTTGGCTACAGATCGCGAAATCTTCCTGCTGCAAACTGCTGCAAACTTCTTCTGTGCTGAGGTACTATGCTGGCTTGGGTAGCTTTGGGGTGTTTCTTGTGATTGGGAGTCTTCTCATCCAGTTCACCCAGGCCCACTGCAGGAATCCTCCTAGGGTGCCTTCCCTGAAGTCCCTGGACCCTCAACTAACTTTAAAGTTAACTACGTGCTTGTTTGAACATTCTTCCTCAGGAACTCTGAACTTTTCCTGCAACTGAGCCCCATCTCACCCTGGGCACAGCTGGCTCCTAGACCACTAGGGTCCCTCTTCTGCCTCTGAAAGAACTCATGCAATAGAATAGGGAAGGGCTGGATAATTACAGGTGTTTGCCTTGAAAGTTATAACAAGTGATAGAAAGTTACTTACTTGGTAACTGTAACTCAGAGTGAACAGTTACAAAAGTTCTTACTTTACTCGAAAGTGTTCTGCCACTCGTAAAAGCGTATGTAAGGTTATTTTACTTACCGTGGAAATGTTCTGCCATTCTGAAAAGTATATGTAAGGTCTTACTTTCCTTAGAAACTGTTTCGCCGTTCTAACAGAAAGTAGATGCAAGGTTAATTTACTCACCTGTGAATGGGTTGTGCCTCTTCCCAAAAGTAATGCTGTTGGCTTCACTTAGCTATTTCTTTCAGAATATTAGTGTGCAAGTTCACCAACTGGGTTTTGCTTTCCCTGGTCTGTTTTATACAGATTCTAAAACAGTTTTAGGGTTACACTTAACTATAAGTTGCTGGTAGCTCCTTTGAAAAGTATTTAGGCTTTACTCAACTAGTATATAACTGTGTGCTATTCTGAATAATATTTATATGTGTTTTACTGCTCCTTGAATGAGTGTTCCACTATTCACAAAAGTATATTTGCAAGTTGGTTTATGATGCGATTTCTAGTGTCACAGCATAACTGACCGGGTCTATTACGCTTGTTTTACTGTAAAATAATAAAAAAATGAACCATTGGTTTTACTCCCAAGAATGGGTGTGACCTATACTGAATGTGTATGATAAGGTTTAATTTCCCTAAAACTACGTTTAGTTTTCTGAATATGGTTTTAAGCTTTGGTCTGTTTACCATCAAGCACAGTGGGGTGTTTTTATAAATAGGTGTATTACTCTATGACCAGTACTTACCCCAAGACTTAACTTGGCCTACTTGTATTTAAAATAAACTTTTATTTTTTATAATACTTCTGGTTGTCAGTGTTTCTATTGAATCCATGGTGTAATACAGGTTCAATGTACTTTCCTAAGCCCTCTCAACCCTCATAAAATAAGCCTGGCTGCTCCGTCTACGCTACCATATACTTGGGTGGTACAGCCTTACACTAAGAGTGGAGTCTTGTACTGTCTCAGTTGATGGTTTTACTAAGCCCTTAGTTGGACTTCAGAAACACTGTCCTAACAGCTAGCCAGAGGGTACCTGTCAGAGGGAACTCTGAAAGTGTTGCCCATCCCTTCCGTGCACCGTCCTCATTGTCATGGATGAAGGATATGAGGGAGGCACCCCTTAAGGCACCTGCCCCATCGTGGGGCCTTGCCAACTCAGACTTGGTGTCTTCTCCTTGGCCTCCCTCCTGCCTCACTCTAATCAGTGGCAAGGCATCAAATAAGCAGTGTCGCAAAGCAATTTGCTATGCAATTCTTTAGGTTTGCTAATTAAATTGACACTTCTGGAATTGGATGGAATTCCTAAATTTAGCCTGCGTCGCATCTAGATAGAAATATGAATGTTAGCATGCGCCACACTTAGATGCAATGCTTAACTTTAGCCTGCGTCACACCTAGATAGGAGTGTGAATGTTATCAAGTGCCACACTTAAATGAAACTGTGAATGTTACTAAGTGCCACACTTAGTTGGAATTGTGATCACTAGCCTGCCTCACATCTAGATAGGATATTGAGAATAGCAAGTGCCACACTCGGATGGAATAGTGAACCATAGCAAGCATCACACCTAGACATAATTGCAAGGACAGCAATGCCAATTAACCAATCCACTAAATTTCACCCCTCTGCATACACCTCTCAAACTAACTAAACACAACCACAAGCCGACAGCACAACAATCTGTACAAACTTCACTACACTGCAACAACAAAACAAACTACACATACTCGCACAACAGCACACGATGCCTACCGACCGTAAAACACCCCAAACCCAGTCAACGGACCCACCGGGCTGAGGCTCCCAACAGCACATCACTGCTCTCTTGCTCTTTTCCATCTTATTTCCACTAAGTCACCCCCCCCCCCTCTTTTTCAGAGCCGCCAGAGCGCCACAAGACCACTCCGGTGGTGATAGTGCGCAGTACAAATATCCTTTAACATTACCTTCGGTAGCACAATTAGCTATTTAAGTGACAATGTTCAATGAAATCACAGCCACCCTGTATTCCACCCTTACCCTCCGGTCTCTCTCCATGCACTTTTCTCGGCTCACTGCAAGTTCAAAGGGCCTAACAGAGAGAAAGTGCAGCTCAAATCATCTTCTGCACTTTTAAAAGTGTAGAAGACCTTTGCAAGAATGCTGGGCAACAAATGTTCTTTCTTTTTCAAATTATTGCAAACCAGAATGAATCGGGATGATACTTTTATATCCTGTTTGGCAAAGACGAGTATCTGTTAACTTTATATTTTTTAGAAAACATTCCTAAAAATGTAAGTTGATACATAATGCAAAATTACAGTATTGCTACTGTAAAACAATGTACTGTCTGTTTTTTTAGAACAGTTTAGGTTAGTGTAGCTAAATCTCATACTATGAACTATACTTCATTTTGTTGGGAAAGGTGCATCATAGTGACGAGTGAGCACTTTTGAAAACGCACATGGTCATATTGTGGTCTAGGATTACGATAGAATTATATATTAGCACGTGCTTGGAGCAGTCGGGAGTGAAGAGGAATCTGCAAGTAGCTGCCCACATTTCATGCCGCGCTGATGCGCCTCTTCCCACCCGGTCCTTGGAGGCGGTGCCCCAGAACAAGCCTCCGCTTGAGGGCCTTCCCTTTCCCCTGCTCACTCCCCTCTGCACCTCCTGGCTCACATCCAGGACCTGGAAATAGTTATTTCCAATCAGACACATGTGTAATGTCATTGCAAGAGAAGCATGAACTGATGGGGCTTTGAGTGTTTATAGCAATAAATACCGCTTATGGGTGCACAGGGTTGGAAAGCTGCACTTGGGCCTACCTGGTTCAGGCTGGATGAACTTCAGGCCCTCCCCTCCCCCAACAGTTGATATCAATGACCGCCAACGGCCATATTGTCCACCTGAAGTTGACATTTACCCTTCCTGCCACTTCACCATACAGCATACTTCGTCTCAGGCTATGACTTTCCTTTAACATTGTGACATTTTTGATTTACAAAACTTCTGAACTTCTCCTTACACAACAAATTATGGGTCAACCATAAAATATACAGGACACTGCCCTGCGCAACACCGACTGCACACAGTTGAACAGATCCATTTACTGAAGACTGTTTTCAGACACCTTTTTATGATATCTCTTGCAGCTAACCTTTACATTTTACAGACCCTCATCTCACTAATGTCTTACTTCAGAGGTACGCAAAAATACTGCCTTGTTGCTCATCTTGGATATAAATAACTTCTGGTGACATTAAACATATCAGTACAGAAATGCTAATCAAATAGGTTTGTTTGCTAATCAAAAAGATTTTCATTTGCAAACTCTGCTAATAATTTTTTGAAAACAAATTCATGCCATGCAGTGGTCTCATACTAGTGAATGATCAAGCATATCCTCTGGTGTTAAACTACCTTGATCGTCCCACTAGTCTTCCTCCTGCTCGGCTGCCCCTTCAGGAACTATCTGGTGGAACAAGCAAACCGCCTTGTTCGTTTTCTTAGGAATTTTATCTGTCCCCTCGGTCAGTCAACTTCCCTCAGTCCTGAGTCATTCCACCTAGCTGATGCTTCCTCCAAGCATGTGAAGATCGCTCCCCACTGAACCGATAAGGTCTCTCAATGTGTCCAAATTAAAAGTTCTTACAAGCAGGATTGCATGTCTATTACATATCAATGCCATACAATTATGCACCACGCCATCAGTCCAAGAAATGCCCATGCTTGCTAAACCTACACATCAGGAAATCCCAGAGCAGAACTAGATACCGTGGGCCATCTAGCACTC
Organism: Ambystoma mexicanum; assembly: GCF_040938575.1. Taxonomy (NCBI): domain Eukaryota; kingdom Metazoa; phylum Chordata; class Amphibia; order Caudata; family Ambystomatidae; genus Ambystoma; species Ambystoma mexicanum. The sequence goes on along the minus strand of NC_090926.1, from coordinate 1,300,729,254 downwards.
CTACTCACAGTTATCTGGGAATGTATCTAGCAGAACTACCAACCAAGGACGTCTCTAGCACCTATATTATAACATGAGTTGGGAGAGATCAACCTGTCCCTACCAGTCAAGTCGTCGCCAAAGCAATTTGACCCTACAAGACACAGGGAGGACCTAACAGCCTGAAACACGGAGGGAGTTACTACTCCCTCAACAGAAGCTCAACAGGGAACAGGACCCCATGGAAAGCACACTGACATTCAAACAACATTATACTATTTCCTCTGCACTGGCTGCACACATACTGAGTGCACTGTGGACAGTCTGATGGGATCTCCCCCACCCCAGGAACCTGGTCTAGGACCCTTCTCATGTGGCCAGGGAAAGGCAGGCGCTCTCAGATGCAGACCCTGTGGTGGTGTACTGCAGAAGGATCACATGGGGGGGGGGTGCAATTCAGAGCAGAAAAACTGGGAGGAACCGCTTTCTACCTTTCCCCGTTACCCCTCCCTTCTGGTGGTCTTTTGCCAAGTGAAGTGGGAAAACCGATTTCCATAAAACAAACTACATGTCCCACAATCCCTCAGGGACTGTGACAAAGAAGGCGGCTGAGGAGGCATAAAGAAATAGAAGTCAGGCAAGCAGACCTAACAGCCTTTGCCAGGGTCAGGCAATTAACATTAAGGGCCTGCACCTGAAGCCAATTTCACCACCTGAGAGGCATAAAAGATTGGAGCTGGAAGGTAGACAGTAACAGAAGCAGCAGCAGCAGGGCACGAGGCTGGCAGTTCACAAGGAAGTGTGACCACTTGAAGGACGCCGGGACGAGAAAAGGGCAGATTTCACTTGCATATTCTGTGTTGGTCCTGTGTTCACAGACTCTGTATGGCTGTGGCTGCATGGGATGAAGTTAGCAGTTTCCCCAGGTGCGCCCAATAGTCATGACTGCGAGCTCAAGTTGTGCACATACCTGAGGCCTGTGTGCAGAAGCAAGCCAAGGGAAGTAGGAGAGGAGGAGACTCTCTGTGTTCGAGGCCGAATCAAGGACACCCATGCTGCAGAAGGGGTCAGGTCCCAAGAGTGCCTGAAGTCGTAGTAGCAGAAGGAAAAGTCAGGAAGTGGAACCCACTGGAAACTGCTCTGTTTTGGAGCCGATAAGTAAAGTTCCATACTTCAATTCTCTAAAAAAAAAAAAAATATCCCCTTGCCGGTAAACTGCAACCAGCTCTAATTGAACTCAAGTAGAAGCAGGAGCAAGTAAACCTTGCTTGTTACTGTGGGACAAAAGAGATGTAGCAGGCATACATTTAAGTCAAGCTGCTCGCGTGTGAAACAAACCTATTATTTTCCACTGTTATTAGTGTAACAAAGTGGTCACGTGTCTCCAATTAAGGGGGAGAACGTGGATAGAAGTCACTTGTTTGTTACAAGAACATAACATCAAAAGAAGATTGCGTATGGATGCATGTGGGTCCCATAATCATTAAAGCCTCATTCTACGCGAATGAAAGGGAACACAAACCTTACAGTCCTTTTGAAGTGGGTTTTAAACCTTACAATCCTTTTTTCTATCTAAGAGTGATTCGTGCAACAAACTTTGTTTCCCTTAAGAAGTCTGAATATATAGAACAAAGTACATTTTAACTGGAGAAGTAAAAGTTGTTGAGCAATGCTTGATTCCCTCGCTGCTTCAAGTCACTAGGCAAGATCCTTTCCAACGTAAAACCAGCTGTCTTAAGATCAAACCACCACTATTCTAAATTTGTCCCCTGATATAAGTATGACAAAGTTATCCAAGGCTGAAAAAGTGGCAACACAGCTTTAAAAAGGTCACTGCTGGAGTCATGAAGGTGTATTTAAAGCTGGGTAAGGGAGCTGTGTGCTATGAACAATCTGAAGAGCAGAGACTGTTAAAGCTGAGAGAAAGAAAGAAGTCGCCAAGAAGCCAATGCAGATTCTAGTGGACAGACATTAAAGGCGAAGAGATTGCCCCTTTCTTATGGGCTAGCAAGAGTGCCTTCCCTACCGGTGGAAGTTGAAGAGTTGTCTGTAAGTTGCCTAATACATTCTTAAAGTACCAGGTTGCAGCAGAACTGATAGAACTGTGGTTAGTTGTCAGAGAAAAATACATTGAAGATGGTCAAAGCAATGTTACACTGTGAAGCAAAGGAGTCCGCTTTCACAGTACCATTCATAGTAGAGAGTTGGCATGAAATCCTGACAAGTTGCAGCAAAAACGCTGCAGAGAACAGTTGTTGAAGCAGAAGTGGTACGCTTATTTGAACTTTGTCAAGCTAATCATGGAACGAGGTTATCCAGGATCACCATTGGTGCTGTTTTCTTTGTGGAAATTTGAAAGGGAACTTTTCAACAAACAGAGAAAGAATTGTTACCAGTGGATATTTTTTTGGGTGAACTTTTGTTTACTTTTGGAACGTTCACAAACTGGCTCAAGATTTTCTTTGGGAGATTGAATTTGGATATTCCTGGGAAAAAGATCTATCCAGGTCAAACAAAGTTATCCAAGTCACTGGTTATTTGATATATCACCTGTTTATGTTGTTTATGCTTTGTTTGGATTGTTCTGTTTAGTGTGAGGGACAGTTTTGTGTATGCTAGGAGATTCTCACTTAGAACGTAGACTAGGTATGGAACTTCTTGGTAGATTAAGCTTAGTTAGGTTTTCTTAGCATTTTCTTTTATTAATAAAATGTCAAATACTGAGAAAACTACAAGCAGCCGTCTGCCTCCCATTACTAACCCCTGACAGCACCCAAGCACGTTTTACTACATTACTCTCTCCACTGACCTGGTCTGCGGTTTGGAATCATACCAATGGTAAAAGGCGCTAAACAAATGCCCAATAACATAACTCAGGAAGGGCTCACATGCATACAAAGGCGAGGAGTCCACACTACACCAGATAGAATCTGCATCTGCCAGTCAGTCACCCAGAAAGGGCTCATAGGCACACAAACGAGAGGGATCCACACTTCCCAGAAGTGCCACGTAATTGTCTTGGCTGTTGGGCTGACCTGGACTTTTTCTGCTGCTACATCAGCTATTCATATACCCGCCAGAAGCTGCGTCCGTGAGAGGAAGCCCTTCGTGAGTGGAAACCCTGCTGACTGCAGCATTACATGGACTTCCCTCTTCAACGTACAAAGTAAATCATTTTTTTTGTCGGCAGACTTAGGATTCTCCTCGTGGGATTCTACTTGCTGACTTGTGTTACGTTAGTTGTGGGCAAGATAATTTAATATACCTTTTTCTCCATTTCATTCACAGTCCCGCCCACTTTGCTCCACCCACCCTCTCCCAGCCTTCCTACATTTACCGGACTCACGCGCACCGCGCCCCCGGAAGTGTCCTGGCTGTTGGGCTGTTCGGGTGTGCGGCGTGTTGCCTGTGGGACACCCTACAGGTAAAGCCTAACAAGGAAAGCTGTTAAACTACTATATATAATTATTGACAACTTAGATACTGTGTGGTGCTGGTTACCAGGTAGCGATTTTCCACTTTTAGTTTCCAGTCAACACACAGTAAGCGAAAGCCTCTGATTTGTGGGTAAACTACCTACTTTAACATTGTGACTCTGTTTCTACTATTTGCATATTTGTATAACATTTCACAAAACGCACAGTACTTCATGACTACGAGCGTTTTAAGAAACGGCAAATGTTTGAACTCGCAAACTGTAAAATCACGAGCAAGCACAGCCGTTATGTTTCATCCAGTGCCGCATTCTGAACCTAACACATTACCAGTAGACAAAACTTTCCATGCACCACAAGAGTCGCTTGATTTCAAGGCTGCCGCTGATCTGCATCCCGTGAGCTCAGATAGTAAATCTGGTTTGGCTTCTGAGGCACTATACACATCTAAACAGAAGATTATTGGAAATATGCATGCGCAGTGTCTACATAACATTGCCATTATTGACAACTCTTTGCTTGGTGCTGCATGCATACCTAATGGAACTTCAGCTGCAGACACTTCGATAGTTGCACCCGCCATTATGGCGGTATTACACAAGCGTGTCAGACGGTCAAATGGGCCCTCAACCCCGGCCTCAAAATTTCAAGGCCTGCGCGAACAGGTCCACTTTCACCAAACACCATTAATGACAGACCCACCCACCAGCCAAATGGGGAGGCACAGGATTCTAAAGGAAAAACTCCCAAACAAGTTAATGCAAGTTCTCCAACCTTAGTGGCCGCATCTTTGATCTAAGAGCCGCTTCCTTTGCATTCCCCAGTTCACTTAAACTCTACCTCACAAAATGTCATGGGAGCATCTTTTTTTCCTCCACATTCCAATCTTCCATGAGCATGAATTGCAAAATTTCCCAGTCCTCACTCGTACACTAAACCTGCTAGATAGAGGACATGAAGATACGCATCAGTCCATCAATGCACTCAATGTATCCACATCGGACATACTTATTAAATTAAGCAGAATTGAGGGCTTCATGCTGGCACGTGAAAATCTTCAAGCATCATCGTCTCATCAAAGCTGCAAATATGTACTTGGCAGTTCTCACAACCAGGTTCCTCCGGCAAAAAATTTTAGGGTACAAGAATCTCAAACATGTATGGAATTTCAACAACTGGTTCTAAAGCCAAAACTGTTTACAGAAGTGGTGGTGAGATCCTCTAATGACGATGCGTTGCCGCCTATTGATTACATGACGGTGGCAAAGCTGCAGCATGATAGAATTGTAGTCATTGAAAACATACTCCTACACGCTAAGCTTGTTCCCAGTGATCCACAACATGTAGTATTTTCACCACATAATAACATGATACTAAACTTCCCGTTGTGGCAGTTCCCTCCTCACCAGATAGTCGCTCAGCGTTAACAGGAATTCTAGAAGCTGAGGAACTGAATTCTGCTGATCTCAGCAAGCAAAATGATGACACAAACAATCAGAAAGAAAACCATCAAAAGGTCCAATTTATGTCGCGCAAAGTTAAAAAATCATACCCAAGATTGATCAAAAAGGAGAAGAACAGCCTTGGCGCGAGCCAACACAGAAGCAGATTTACAAGATATGGTATTGTAAATCAAAAAAACAGCCAACAAAAAAAGTAAAGGGACAACTCAGCTGTCAAAAAACATGCCAACTTGGTTCATGAAGACGCCATCATTGACCTGAATCAACTTGACCCTGAAATCAAACTGCATCTTGACCTAAATAATCATGACACCCCTCTACCACCTAAGGTGAAGCCAAATAAAACTACCGTCCTCACATCGGCTGACCCAAATTCAGACAATGACGGGATTTTCGTTTTGCTTCCTTTGAAGGACTTATTGTGTAATTCAACTAGTGTCAATACTCCTTTAACGCAAACGCAGCTGCTCAATTATTTTCAGGTAACTGTCCTGGCTGAAACACAGGTTCCATTTACGAGGATCGATGATGTTTCCCCCCCTGATATGAAACTACTAGTGGGTTGGTATTCGAATCCCGTCACTAACTGGCCTTCCAGTCTTAATCGCTCTGCCTTAATGAAACTTTTCCATCAAATTCCATCGCTCCGTAGCCCGATTTCAGACGATGTGGAATGGATTAAACTACCTCTATCAAAAAATAATCGTATGCTATGTAAATTGCAAACACACATAATAGCAAAACTAATATGGGAAAACGAGGCAGATTTGGTGGCACTTGGTCAACAATAGTTCGCCTTTAAATCCACAGAAGAATCTGTGACCTTCATAGAGTATCAACCTCCCATTGCCTCACCATCTACGCAGGCAACTCAGCCTGACCATCAAGTCCAAGTAATTAATAACGCCTTAAAGGAACACCTTGACTCCTCTCCAACATCATAAAGGGCCTGGCATGGCTAGAACCATTGATCAAAACGCTAACAATCACCAATGCACAGGTTTCCACTTCATAAAACGCAGACATTACCATTTGAAATTAGTTTAACAAAAGTAATATAAAAAAGGATCATATTCTATTTTTATATGCCAGGTACAATGTATTTTATGTTGTGTGTTCAAAAACTACCTTGCTTGGTTCAATTCCTTAAATTCGGTCGACTACCCCTTAATTATTATATCACAAGAAACTAGGGCCATCAAAAACTTAGAATAAAATGGCTATACAGCTTACTCACATCCTGCTGAAAGAGGGTCTTTGAAAGGCCATTTGGTGGGCTTGCCATTCTAATTTTAAACAAAATTAGAGTCACGTCCAAAATGATCTGTTCATCGACTCAACTTTTAGTCATCGAATTGTCCCTGTCCTCTATATCACCCTTGACCATTTTGATCATTTTGTTGTATTGGAATCCAGCTTCCTCTCCGGTTGGGAGTATTATCTTTAATCTTAATACAGTACTCACAGATGCTTATATTGCTAATTCCAACTTAGAAATCATCATTGGTGGTGATTTCAATTAGTCTCAACACATTTTCCAACCTATCACAAATTACCCAATCCTACACTAGGGGTCTTCCATGTGCCCACTTTCTTCATAACTGGGACATTCAGTTAATTCGCCCAGATCAACAAGCATCAGAGGCCCTTAGAACTCATGCATTGACTATCTTGCATTATCATCTGGTCTAGCTAGGAAAGCAGGTATACTTATTCTAGTACATTCTGGGACTAGTGATCATCGTTCGCTATCTTGCACAGTGAGCATTTCGTGCTTACACACATGGCATCTCCTACTCTTACATTACCAGTCATTGATAGACACATGCAAAACATGGAGGGAGCTAAATAGCCTGATTAGTCATGATCTATGGATACCTAAAGACTTCCTTAAGGGGGGTGCGTTTGAAAGTGAAATTGATACCTGGAACTTAAATATGATTTGCAAACCTCTCTGTGGATTAGCGCTTGGGGAAGCGTCTAATTTCGTAGATACACACACAAATTCCCATAACAATTCCATAAGTGCTTTGAAAAAAAACTCAAAAACCAGGCGATAAGACTTCTGAATAGTACCAGAGGTATGAGCACCACTTACTTTGCTTTTAAAAAATGAATCCTATTAAAAAAGGTACAAAGGAACTGATGATATAAATAAATTCGAAACCCATCTGAAAGCAAATCAAAAAATGATCAGTATGATATTTAAAATAAAACACAAGACAAATTTGAGAATTGATTAAAAATCCCGCTGTCAAGTCCAAATCGGTTTTCCAAGCAACAATCTCAGGTGCCACGCGGTCACAATTTCACAAAGCAAAATACACCATACCTCCAAGTTTTTGTGTATTCAATGCACAGGAATATGCCAGATGTATGTTACCTATCTGTCCATGGGAAATAAAAGATTTTCTGGATGCTCTATCCAGGCTTAAATTTTCAAAGGCGGCAGGTTTGGATTGTGTCCTGAAGGACGATCCCCACTTTTGGGCGACAGTTCTAAAAAGGCGATACAACATTTTTCAATCAAGGGTCATTCCAAGGTCATGGCTAACTTCCACTATCATTCCTTTGGACAAAAAACGGTTGATGGACATGCCTTCCAATTATCGACCAATTGCTATAATAGATGTTGCTGCAAAAATGTTTGCCTCTCTAATACTTCAAGACCTAAACCATCATATTTCTTCGCACTCAATTCTTTCTCGTTTTCAGACCGGTTTTAAGAAATCAGGGATGTCACTTGGCATCTATCTTGTTTAACCTCTACCTAGCGGATGTTGACAAATTATGGATCAATCAGGACACTTATCCGGCGAAACTAGGTGGCTTACATATAAACTGGCTCGCTTTCGCGGATCCGATTTGATTGTACGGTCTACAAAAAAAAAAAAAAAAATTGACATTTTGATGGGTTTTGCATGCAACATAACCTCATTACTAATCCTGAAAAATCAAATATTTTTATATTTTCAAACAAAAAAGATTTGTGGTTTATAACTGGACCTTAGGGGGTAGACCAATACAACATAGGAAGGATGTAATCTATTCAGGTTACAATCTAACCACTACTAACTCACTGGCAAAATGGTACAACTTCTTTTCCATCAAAGTAGCCCCTCTAATAGCTCAAATGAGAATCATCTACATTAAGCTTTATACGTTTTCTTTGATTCCTTTGTTAGACTTCTACCTACTTAAAGTAGAGTCTATTCCATTGTATGGACTAGACCTTTGTCATTTGGATATAGGCAAGTGTTTAAATAAGACTCAAGGTCTAATCTGGAAAATAGTATTACATCTTCCAAAAAGCTTACCCAATGTCTGCATAACTCCTGAATTGGGAATATCTTCATTAGCAATGAGATTTCAATGGCGTAGACTCAGCAAAATGACTTTTGCAAAATGCTACAAGCACCATTTAATTCTCTCTGAGGATTTGGCCGATATGATGACCAAGGACACTCCCATTTCTATGGCACAATTTAAAACACTAACGTTTTCTGAACTCGCAAGGCTGGGTATGGCAGAATATGATCTGATAAATCGTCCAGAGATTGTGAAGAAAAAACGTTTTCAGCTAGACTGGGCAAACATATCGGATCAGTTAGCAAACTATTGACAACTAGTGGAATATGCTAAATTTAGGCATAAACAAACTCCTAGATTATCCTATCTAAAGATCTGTCTGAGTGAGCAGGCTAGACAATTGTACATGAGATTTAGGTTAAATCTCTTTTATACCAAAGAACTAAAAATTGGAAAAATATTCATCCAACTGTTGACCAATTGTGCCGATTTTGTCATAGCCCGAAAGAAATAGAAACTCTAAAACATTTAACACTCTACTGTCAGTTCTTTGAAAGTACACGTTTTAGAGTACTTGGACAGTTCATTGGGAATAACTCATGTCTAGTTATGGAATCATTTTGAATTTTTTGTAGGTGGGAGGAGAACAAATCATTGCTTCTCGCATTAACACGTTTTTTTATTGTTTATTCAAACAAGTTTAGCTGAAAATGATTATCACCGTTGGCAAACGAATTGCTCAACGTAAAGCTATGCTCCGTAACCAACAAGTGAGTCATGTATTGCAATAATAGGCATTTAATTTACATGCAATCAAGAGTAGTTGAATTCCATATGCACGTTCTAATGCGAGATGCTATGAAATTTCTCAACTAATACGTGTCTTGAACTTTGTATTTCCCAGCAAATTGTCTCAAATAAGGGAAAATGTTATTTAAAAACAGTTTACGTCTGAAACAAGGAATGTTGGTGTTTCTATTACGCTATCTATACTTATTTCGTATAATTTTTATCTTTGAAACAAGGAATGTTGGCGTTTCTTTTACGCTATGTATACTTATTTTGTATAATTTTTATCCACAGTGTATTGTTTTGTTTACTTTTTTGTACTTCTATCATAATCCCCGCATCTAGAGTGACAAGGTTAAGGGGCCGATTCATGGAACAAATGTGCGCCGAAAATCCTAGCGCGATTCAAGGAAGGATCTGCGCATGTTTTCCACTGGTTGTGCACCAAATCAATGCATGGCGCTCGCGGGCACACGCGTCATCAAACGGCGTGCGCTACGCGCAGAGGGAAAGCACACATAGCGCGGCCCCCACACAACAAAAGTGGGCAGAACAGTGGGCGTAACACGTGGAATGAGGAATAACGCGTGAAAAAGAAGGCGTAACTGGGGAAGTACTGCAGGGAACTACACAGAACGCCCACATGCATGCGAATAACCCGTATTCATGGATTTGAATACGGGAAACGTGGCGCACGTCAAAAGACTCGCACAGGCGTCAACGCGTCCGATACACGACGGCGGACGAAAGCGTACCGCGCACAGTATAAAAGTACACACAAACAACAAACACGTATATACAGCTACGATGAATGCCCCATTCATCGCAGCACTGATCGTGGGACACCACAGGAGGAGGAGGATAGCCAGGGCCCGCATTTTTTACCCCAGACAAGCCTTTTTGGGATGTCTGACAACCAGCTCTATGGCAGGTATAGGTTTCCACCTCGTAGACCTGGTCAGGGAGTGGGATGATGACCTTACATCCCCCACCCTCTGCTCCCAAGCATTGAGCCCCTTGGAGAAGGTGCTCAATGTCCTGCATTTTTTGGCCACTGGGTAATTTCAGCGGACTACTGCCATAGTGGGGGGGGGGGTCTCACAGGCCACGCAGTCACGCTGCCTACACCAGGTGTTGGCAATCATCACTGCACGCCCCTCATTCTGCAGACACATATACATGCCCAGAACACCCGCAGAAAGGTAGGCCGTTGTCCAGGACTTTTACAGGGTGGCACACTTCCCCAAAGTGCTTGGTGCCATAGATTGCACCCATATGGCCCTACGTCCACCTCGGGCCACTGAGCACATCTACCGAAACCGCAAGCACTGGCATTCCATCAACGTGCAGGTGGTATGCGATGCAAAGGGAATCATCACCTCTGTCTATGCAAACTACCCTGGTTCCACCCATGACAGTTTCATATACAGAATGTCCGCCCTGAGCCGGTCCCTGGAAGCTGGGCAGAATGGCGACACATGGCACCTAGGTGAGTACAAATGCCCGTGCACATGCATGCATGTCACACACACACAAATACACAAACCCCAATAATCACAACCATCATCACCTCTCCAGGGGACAGTGCCTACCCTTTGAGCAACCACATGACGACACCAATCCGGAACCCCACACCACCCCAGGTAAGATACAATGCGGCCCATATTGCAACCAGGGCCACAGTGAAGCGCACATTCGGAGTGCTCAAGTCACGCTTCCGCTCCCTTGACCGCTCTGGCGGGCAGCTACTCTATGCACCCCCAGTAGTGTGCAGGATCATTGTGGCAGCATGTGTCCTGCACAATGTTGCAACACGGTAGGGCGTACCGGTGGACATGGTGGTGCCCCCACATCCCCAAACACAGGTGCTGCCCATGGGAGGGGATAGGGCACGTGGCAAGGAAGCCCGGACCAGCTTGTGGCCACATTTTCAACCTAAACTCCCACTCCTGCGGAGTGCACACAGAACTGGCACATACCAGGTGACAATCGATGATGACAAAGACAGTCAACTGTCACAACCTTACCACCCTGAGAATGTTGCCATGGAAGTGCCACATTGTGTGCATCCCTAGCTACTTAAACATAAGCAATCCTGTGTGACCACAAGGCACACATGCAAGTTGTGAATCACACAGACCTGCAAAACAGGCCATGACTATCACTGTTATGTCACCTAAACCCTCCCAAACCACAACAGGACATGGCAAGCAATAGCTATAACCCAACACCGTCCCAATAAGGTACACATTGACATGTGAAAAATGTAAAGTGGCATCAGACAATGATGCCTGACAAGGAATCAGATGAAATGACGGACCAACAACCTCCCACACAAAAGAACTCATACCCAAATGCATTCCAACAGTTGTAGTTGTAACATAACAATGAATGACTGCCTACATGCACATTGTGCATAGCAAAATCAACACTACACCTTCTGTGTGCCGTGTCCACCTCATGCAACACACTGCTCAGCGCACAGCATAGTGAACAGCCATTGTGTATGACGCACACCCTAAGCATCACATCTAAGCGACAAACTACATCAAAAAGCAGAATACGCATGTACAGGATCCACAATTGGTCATAGATCATGTGCTGCAGGGACACAGTGGGCACCAGAAGGCAAACAGAGTGTACATGTGGACATGGAAGGGTGGTTGTACATGTGGTGGATCATAGTGCGAGTGTGTGGGTCAGTAGGGACATGCACTCAATATATGCATGTGCAATCAAGTGACCATCAGTGTCCTCTACACATCACATGTGAACATTCACCATGTGTACTCCCCAGCATGTCTAGCCACAACTATTCCCTCACACCTGAAAGCTAAACACAACACATGAACAGGCATTGATCAGCAGAATACATCATGTACATAGGATACCGCAATTACAATGTCAGGGTGCGCATCACACTGTAGGGCAAGGCAACTGTCAACAACAAAACACCCCCCACACCCCTCCCTCACAAATCACCATGACCCACTGAACAACAGCATCAGGGTTATGTAGCCTTCATCCTTGAAGTTCACCTGGCCACGGGATCACCCTTCCCCTTTGTCAACATCTCCCACCATGTGTGCAAAGTGTCCAGCACCCTCAGAGGACACCTTGACTTGCAAAAACGCCAAATCAAAGAGCACTGAAAGCAGGCCAACACAGAAGCCAAGCAAAAAGCCTGCAGGCAGCAAAACAAACCAGAAGAGCCTCAAGTAGATGACTTGAAGTAGCAGTATGTCACAAAGCACAAGTACTACCACAATGACGAAACAACCAAGGTAGCACAGTAAAACAATGTCACAACAGGATGTGTACCATGTGTGGTACATAACACAGAATAATGCACCACAAACTGATGTGTACTGTCACAGCTCCTGCGTACAGGTGCAGGAGTGGCACGAACCAACCACCCCCACCGTGGTCGGGGTACCTGCAAGATCAAACTCAGGCCTCTGAGACCCAGTTGGGGAAGGAGCGTCAGGGATATGCAGTCGGGACAGGCATTGCTATACTGGATAACCGGAAAGAGGGGCAGGAGAGGAGAGTAGGATTCACACAGGAAAGTAGGAAATGCACAAAACTGTACTTCTCACATTTACACATACACAAGTATACCAAACCTGATCATCATGCACATAGTAACAAATTACACGCCTAGCCGCAGCTTGCCCCTTGTCGGCAGCAAATCTGCCGGACGGGTGAGCATGGTTCTGTGCGGCGATCACGCGTAGGTCTGCATGCAGACCCTCCCGTGATACACGTGCTTCCTCTTGCAAGGTACCACGTGTAACACGGAGTTCCTCCTGCAAGCCCTGGCTGGACAACTGCTGCACCTCCCCGCAAACATGTAGCTCAGCCGAGATGGTACGCTCAAGCTGCGCAAACCTCTCCCCTGCCCACTCCCTCTGGGACATCATAAGGACACCCAGAGTGGATCTGAGGGAAGCATACTCTTGCCTCAGGGCCTCCATGTGTGCCTCTGCATGAGCAGCAATTGCTTTACGTAAAGACAACATTTCAGCCTGGCATGCCTTGTCTGAGGCCACCATGCCCAGCCTAAGCGAGCGGGCCGTGGACCGTGCCGCCTGCTGCTGGAGAAGCACCTGCCTAGCAGGGGGGGGCACGGATTGGGCCACACGCTCCATGCTCTCAGCGAGGTTCTCCATTGCTGCCCCCTGCCGTTCAGAATTGGCAGTCATGTCTTGCTCCCACTCAGTATACTGCGGTTGCGCGCGGCGACCGCGTTGCTGGGCTTGACCCCTGCGGGACCCAAGGACTGGGTGTCCTTGTTGGGTTGGCACCGCCCGCGACTGCACGACTACATGCCCCCGTCAACATGATGGCCCAGGCACATCAGTGACTGGTGTGGAGGGTGACCCTGCGTCCCGATCCACCGCAGGCGGAGGTTCCAAGACTGTCTGACCCCTCAGTGCAGGTGTCGCAGACAGAGGAGTGCCCACATCAGAATCACTCACCCCTGACATATGGACCTGATGCTCGTCCAACTCGACATGGGCGTCAGAGTGGTCTTCAGGGCTGGACTCATTGCCAGCCAGAGACAAGATGGACTGTAGCACATGTGGGTTTTCGTGGCCTACCGCCCCACGACCCCCACTTGTGCCAGGTTGCTGTAGTGATGACAACCCTGTGCCTGGCATGACAACACCATCCTCTGGCTCCATTGCGTCAACATCTGAAAAGTAGAGAGGAATAAGGTCACTACACATGTTAGAACCACACAACACACACACACAGACACCAAACACATCAAGCAGACATGTCACACACAAAATAGAACCTGCCATGCATGCTGGGTCAACTTGAAATTGCTTCTGTGATTAGGCATGTCAAAAGGTGTCAGTTTGCACTGAAGTGAGTCAATGCAGTGCAGCAAATATGTACGTTACTATCTACATGTACAAGAACTTCATGATGTGTCATAAAATGTGAAGGCAGTGCAAGGTCAACTTCAGGCATCACGTGCAATGTGCATTCAATGGGTAGCATGTCTACAAGCAAACCACCCCTCCCCCCAAGTGCAAATGCAGGGATGCCTAGCATGGTATGAAAAGGCCGAACATAGAACTGTGTATTGACAGACAGCATTGCCTAGCATCAACAGCATTATGTGAATCAAGTGACAACACAGCAAATAATGATGGGACAGTAAGCAGGACACATGATGAAACCTCTGGAGTACACCCACGTGTGAAGAAGACACTACACCAGTTGGACAGAGTCATTGGCCATTAAACAGGCTGAGGCCTGTGACCCACACAGACTGTCAGGCCCTAAACATCTTTGCAAAGCAGTACTGAGCCACAGTGGACATGGGAAGGCTGATGAAATGCCATGCAATGTATGTCACCAAGGACTTGTATTACAGTGATCATCCAGTCAAAGACACATAGGGGCATGCGTGGAATGCACATGGAGCATGAATGGGCACTCATGTCCCTGTGGGGCATCTGACCTCTGCACAGTACAAGTGAGATACCCTTCATCAAGTACTAAGAATGTACCACAATGGATATGTCTGGCAGATTGGCCGCTGGATGTTAGCATGTACACAGGAGGCATGAACAGGGAAGTACCCAACGGTAATATTGAAGCAGACCAGTGCAAAGGTGGAATTGGGGTGCAGAGCGGGGGGTGGAGGGGCAAGGGAGCATGCCTGCATGGAGTACCCGCATGCAGGCAGAGGACACATGCATGTCAGTCATGCTATGACATTGTCCCTGGGCTGAGAGGAAGGTCACCCCAGGCTACATGCAGAAGGGGCAGTGAGCTGGAACATGGACCGGAGGTGCATACTGGTAATCAGCATGTGAGTAGGGTGCAATAGTGGTGATGCGGACAGTCCCCGTCTGCTCCACATGGCCACCATCCAGCAGAGCAGACATGCATCAGGGAAGCATTGCATTACTTGCACATCAGAACCATGTACACGTGACATGTAGTTGCAGTCATGCACAACACATTACACAAGTAAAACACACACGTCCTCAACAAACACGCATCAACACTCACTGGACTGGGTATCAAAGTCCGGCATCTCTCCCACTCCTTCGACCGATTCAGATGGTATGAACTCCGCAACGAGTGACTCATGCGGAGTGAGGTCTTCCTCCTATGGTGCAGGCCCATTGCCAGTCACCAGAGTCAAGTTGTAATGTGAGGCACGCTTAGCCTTAGTGCTGCGTTTGAGGTAATTCCAATGCTTTTTGCACTCTTGCGCCATGCGCACCTCATGGCCGAATGCACTCACATGTTCCGCAACTTGCTTCCAGTGGGTATCACGGTGGGCAGCCGTAGTCTGACAATTAGCACCCACTAGCATGTCACGGCTGTGGTCCTGCACGTAGTCCACGAGGAAGTCCAGTTCCTGGTTGCAGAAAGGCTTCTTCCTCGACGTGCAGAAGGTCGTGGCTGTGTGTGGGGTCCCAGCCTGTGCTGCAGGTGCAACCTTCCTCCTCTTGGATTGTGGCGCAGACCCTGGCTGGCTAATGCCACCCTGATCAGTATGGCCAGTGGGTTCGGTGGATTGAGCCAAGGGAGTGGCAGGTGGAGGGTCGACCAAAGGCCTGACTTGTATCAGTGGCAGCTGGGTGCCCTCTAATGGACCCTGCCCAGCAACATCTCCTGTGGCAGGGTCATTGAAAGCAAATGTCCTGGTTAGTGGACTCACAACCGGGGTGTTGTTGGGTGCATCTGCCCCTCCACTTGCCAACACCCGGCTGTTCGGGGCAGCAGATGACATAACTGCCCCAGGGACACGTGTCTTGGGCAGGGCAGCCCTGCGTGCCCCTACGGTTTCCCTCCTGGCCTGTTGGAAATCTTCCAAGGGCTCTTCAAGTGCCAATTCAGCCTGTGCTGGCAGACCCTGAGCCTGGGTGGTAGTGTCCACAGCTGCACCTGCAGCTACCACTACCCTTGGGCCCGCGGCAGTCGATGAAACAGACTGCCGGGTCACACGGGCGCCAGTGCCAGATGCAGAAGCTGCATCTCCCGGAACCACAGGGGGTGGTGGCATGACTGCACCGACACATGGCACACCATCGTGCTCAAGTGGCGCACCCCTTCCTCTTCCCCCTCTGCGGCCACCCTGGAGTCCCCCTACTCCCTGGTCACCCCGGCCACGTCCCTGACCACGCCCACCACGAGGAGGACGCCCAGCTGAGGCACCCCTCACCTTTGGTGGCCTCCCAACCATGGCACAGATGTAGTAGTGCCGGCACAGATGGAGTAGTGCCAATGGGAGGTGTACACCACAATTGACATGGGCAATTGGGGTGAAGGGGGTGGGATGCAAGATGTTAACAGCCCCCCTGCACCTTCAAGGCTGTATGTGACCCCGGTGATGTAGTGACAGGTCACGCAACGCTCAGGCACCCCAAAACTGCAGTAAAACCGTGCACGCAACCCTGCAGCCTACGTGCGTGGAATCAACCTCCCGCAGTACGCGGTGGCACCCAGTAACACGAAAAATGTGTACGCGTGGGACACGCAGGCTACTATAACCTCGAAAATGGGTGCGATACACAGGGGCACCCGCATTGGGAAAAATAGCGTGCGTGACTCACCGTCTGACTAGCGCGATGCAGAAAAACACGCATAGCCAATACCCCCACCAAAAGAAGAGATACGTCCTTGATAGCTGTGAAGTTGTAATGGCGCGCGAAATAACACGAAGCAGCAACACACGTCGGTCTCCACAAAAGGCACGTACAGCGAACTGCTGGCCCCGCTCACCTTTAACCCGTGCTGAGGGAAACGCCCGCGCGCATCATGTCACTTACGCACGTAGGCCCTTTCCTCTGATTACACGCATTCACACGTGGACGTGCAGTTTTTTCACATGCGCTGAACCACTATGCCCACGTCACGAGGGAAACGACCACGTGCTTAACGTCACAGAAGCACTTAGGCGCTAAGGGCCTTTGGTCCAATTAAATCGCGTACGTGTGCTGACGCGCTACGCGCTAAGGGCCTTTCCTCCAATTACACGCTGACGTGCAATTTTTTCACATGCCAAATCACTCCGTATCAAGCTGGCCACGCAACAATACACGGAAGACCACGCTCCTGCCCAGAAGGCCAAATTACTGCCCCCAGAGCCCCAAGCACGCTCCCACGTGCCATCTGCTGCTGCCTGACTGCCTGCTGCCCACGTGCCCTGCTATTTGCTGCCTGCACGTCAGCCAGGGGTGCAGTTGCTGTGACCACCCCTGCTGGAACCAAAGACTCCCGACTGGGATACCATCGCTCCACAGCCCAGCCCCAGGACCCAGTTGCCCACCCACTCCTGCCTCTGGGGTTGCCATGTCGGACACAACACCATCTGGCACCACTGGCAACCCCCAGCCAGAGAGGCAGAGGGCCACCAGCTTCACTGCCAGGGAAGTTGGTGTCCTAGTGGGGCAAGTCCTGGGGCAGTATGATGCCCTCTTTGGAAGTTTGCGTGCCGACTATGAAGGACAGACCAGGATCTGGATGGACATCGTGACTGCCATCAACGCGGAGGGGGTGGCAGTCCGCAACTTACAACATGTCAAGAAGCGCTGGAAGGACTTCAGGTCCAGGACCCTCAACAAGGCCCGGCGCCTCTTGAAGGGAGCGGATGCCAAGGGGCGCCGGGGCCACCTGTCTGACCACCAAATGAGGGTCCTGGCACGCATACGCCCAGCGCTCCATGTCCAGGTTCTTGAGAGGCAGACCCGTCTGGAGTCGAGCAGTAAGTGTACATGCATACTGATTGGACGCTGTGCATGTGTGCCAGTAGTGTGCAGGTTGCACATGTGTTTTTGTAGGGCCATGTAGGGATGTGTATGAACAGGGGCGTGTGGCTGCCACATGTGAGTCCTCTCAGGTGTGAGGCACATCGATGGTGTATGTGTTGGTAAGCATGCAGGCCAAATGCAGATGTGGGAGCACATGTTTGAATTTCTGTTTATGTACGTTGGCATGGTTGTGGTGTCACACATGGATGGTGGTTCCAGCTGCATGTATCTGCACTGTGTACATTTGCATGTGTGTGTATTTGACAAGTGTGCAACTGTGATGCAATATGGATGCATGTGACACTGATATGTAGAAGGCTGAATGCCAGATGTGACATGGATGGAGATGTACACATATATTTAAGTGTGGTGGCGTGTGTGCATGTCTTGTGCACTCCCCGTGTTTCATGTGATGTAAGGCTCACCTTCGGCTGCTCATGCTGTTGTATGTGTATGGATGGTGCTGCCTGGTGCAATATTGCTGTGGAACTGCTCATGTGCGAGAGTTGAAATGACATGTGTGTTGGGGGTTGTGATGTCATATCTGAAGTGTGACACTGCCACTCATGTGCAACTGTCATGTGTGTATCAGTCCATTGTACAGTGCCTTGATGCCTGTGTCCTATCTCTCCCTGTCTGCAGCGTCAACTGATGAAAAGGGCGGAGAGGGTGCTGTGGAGCAAGGCGGCAGGGATCGCACCGCAAGCTGGAGACGCACAGCCCGGCTCCCCTCCCAGGTTGTCATCTCGTCAGGGAGTGAGGAGTCCTGTGCCGCGTCCCAGGCCGCAGCTGCCGAGAGTAGGTCCAAGAGGCGGAGGTCGGAGTTGCACTCCTCGGCAGCAGAAGGGGCAGCTGAGACCCCACAGGGTCCGACGGAGGAAGATGGCATGGAGTCATCCAGGTTGGCGGGGGGTTTGGTGGAGGAGGAGGCCGTGGAAGGGATAGACACAGGGTCTGGAGGAGGGGATTCCACTGGTGCTAGTGGTGCAGTGCAGGGGCAGGGACAGGAGGCAGCACAGGCCGCCGCAGAGGTGCCTGTGTGTAATCCTGTCCCCGATCCTGTGACTGCATCATCCTGCACCAGCAGGGATGCCTACGTCCAGACCCGTTTTCAGGGAGGGGATCCGTTTACAACAACTGGCCTTCCTCTCCCTGCGGACGTGGCTATCCGGGACCGGTTTGAGCCTGTCCTGAGTGGGATGGCGTTGCGTCAACGGGGCATGCGAGGTGACCTGCAGTGTTTTCGTGAGGACACTGCACGTCATCTCGAATGCCTCGTTGACTGCGTTGACCTACTGGGACGGGTCACCAGGGCCGGATTCCTCCTTTTGCTGGAGCTTGTTCTGACCCCCTCCTCACCTGAACCCCCTATACGCCAGTCGTCCTCCATGCCATCTACCCACTCATGTATCACCTGGGTACCCTGTGGAGCTGCCTCTGACCCTATGGCCAGGCTGGTGGAGGACACATCCCTGCCACAGTCGGGAGTCGGACGTCCAGCAGGGGTGGCCACCTCAACAACTGCACCCCAGCCGGAGGAGGACGTGCAGGCAGCAAGAGCCAGGGCACAGGCACAGAAGCAGCAACAAGGTGGGAGCCATGATGTCTCGGGGCCTTCAACATCGGAGGGGCAGGCATCGGCCAGAGGGCAGGAGGACCCAGGATTGGAAGTGTCTTCCGTGTGGCAGCGGTTGGGCCACGCCATAGATGCGGAGCGGCAGCGGGCGGAAGAGGCACGGCTCACGATGGTCAGGGCGGAGAACGCCATGCAGAGGGCACCGAGGCGGGCCGAGTGCCTCGAGGCAATTTGCGGGGAGTTGGAGGTGAACATATCATCGTCCCTGCAAACCCTCGGGGCCATGGAAGAGGACCGCCTCCAGGACATTGAGCGGGAGTTCGATGATGACCTGGCCCGGGACATCGAAAAGTGAGCCGTCGGACTAGCCCGCTGCCATTATAAATAGTTTTTAGAATTAGGTTTCCTTTTCCTTTGATTTGTGGTGAATGGACTATGCCACACACATTTGTATATATTTTTTTTTATTAGGTAGTTTCTTAGGTAGGTTTAATTTCTTTCGTTGGGCTCATGGACCCTTGACAATGGATTGTACATAGTTGGACAAAGGATTATTTTGAACTTTTTCTTTTTATTTCACCCTGGATCAATGGATTTTTCTTTTTACGTTTCCTTTGCATTTGCATTGGTGGAGGGAGAGTTTTGACTATTTTTCTTTGGGATTACTTTGGATTGGTTGTACTTTTCATTTACTCATCTTTTGCACATGCTTTTCATTTCATGTTTGCTATTTTGTTATGCTTTCATTTCATTGCTTTATTTTTGTACATAATACATTTTCATATTTTAGTTCCATGTGTGGGATTCGCTCATTGGGTTAATGCATGTGAAAATGTGGGTTTACACTATCAATGCCAACCAGTGTGTGTGTGTGACGGACATGTGTTGATGTACACAGTTGACTTTTGGTTTGTGTCTTGAGATAGGCATGTCAGTGTGGGGTGGATTGGGAAATCATTGCGTCTCAAGTATGGGGTGGCGTGCTGTGGTATTTTGGTGATATGTGGGCCATGATTGTGCATCTTTACTTCATGTAGGGGGGAACATGAGTGGGGGCCTGCTTGCAGGTGCCCCTGACTGCTGGGGGGTGGGGGTGCTGGTGGACATGAGTGGGGACCTGCTAGCAGGTGCCCCTCACTGCTGGGGGGTGGGGGTGCTGGGGGAACATGAGTGGGGGCCTGCTAGCAGGTGCCCCTCATGGCTGGGAGGTGGGGGTGCTGGGGGACATGAGTGGGGGCCTGCTGGCAGGTGCCCCTCACTGCTGGGGGTGGGGGTGCTGGGGGACATGTGTGGGACATGAGTGGGGGCCTGCTGGCAGGTACCCCTCACTGCTGGGGGGTGGGGGTGCTGGGGGACATGAGTTGGTGATCACTAGTGCAAGGTGACATGTGGCTTGGCTGGGGGGGCATGCCCATGGTGGATGGGCTGCCTGCGGGACATGACCAGGGGTGCAGGGTAGTCCCCTGTGGTGTGGGCTGCCTGCAGGGGCCGTGGAGGGGGTAGAGGGCACACCTGGGGGGACCTACACTGCCAATTCACATGTAGGACTCCCCACGCACCCCTGAAATACAAGTACCCCGCTCCAATAGCGTGTGAAACTTAGCGCGAACCCCAGTTATACACGTACCCCACTCGCACAGGGCCTACCGCGTGTGAAAATTCCCGCAAAACCCAGTTATACACGTACCCCACTCGCACAGGGCCTATCGTGTGTGAAACTTCCCGCTAACCCCAGTAATACACGTACCCCGCTCACACAGGGCCTACCGCGTGTGAAAATTCCCGTGATCCCCAGTTATACACGCACCCCGCTCACACAGGGCCTACCGTGTGTGAAAATTCCCACGAACCCCAGTTATACACGTACCCCGCTCGCACAGGGCCTACCGCGTTTGAAACATCCTGCGAACCACAGAAATACACGTACCCCATTCGCACAGGGCCAATCGCGTGTGAAACTCCCCGCGACCCCCAGAAATACACGAGCCCTGCTCGCACAGGGCCTATCGCGTGTGAAACTTCCCGCTAACCCCAGTAATACACTTACCCCACTCGCACAGGGCCTACCACGTGTGAAAATTCCCGCAAACCCCAGTAATACACGTACCCCACTCGCACAGGGCCTATCGTGTGTGAAACTTCCCGCTAACCCCAGTAATACACGTACCCCGCTCGCACAGGGCCTACCGCGTGTGAAACTTCCTGCGAACCCCAGAAATACACGTACCCCACTCGCACAGGGCCAATCGCGTGTGAAACTCCCCGCGACCCCCAGAAATACACGAGCCCTGCTCGCACAGGGCCTACAGCGTGTGAAACTCCCCGCGAACCCCAAAAATACACGTGCCCCGCTCGCACAGGGCCTACAGCATGTGAAATTCCCTACGAACCCCAGAAATACACGTGCCCCGCTCGCACAGGGCCTACAGCGTGTGAAAATCCCTGCGAACCCCAGAAATACACGTGCCCCGCTCGCACAGGGCCTACTGCGTTTGAAACTTCCCGCGAACGAGCAGGGTACGTGTATTTCGAGGGGTGCGTGGGGAGTTTTACACGCGTTTTCGTGGTTGGGGGGCTGTATGCTGGTCCACTGGCCTGTGCGCCATGTACTGGATTTGTGCGCTGTTCATGGCGCACGGGGCAGGGTTGGGGGCGTAACTGGCGCTGCTGCAGAGTCGCTGCGCCACAGCTGCTTAGGGATGTTAAAATCCATGAATACGCTGTTCGCCGAAATGGGTTTTGGCGCACGCGGCTGGCGCAGACTGCCGCACGCGCACACTGTGCGCCAGCCGCGTGCGCCACTTGTGCGCTGAATTCTATGAATTACCCCCTAAGTGTTTCCATGCTTAAGACCTAATTCTTCGATATTCTTTTTTTCTTGATGTTTGGTGTGTTTTGGGTTTCTGTTTTTTGTTGTTTAAAGTGATGTTACTTGATTTGAGAATGTAGTATTGAATGTTCAACGTTTAGCTAAATTCATCTAAACTATCAAGCTATTATTATGCATTAGATATATTCGTTGTCTGTTAGCAAATTAAATGTTATTTACTTAAGGATTTTATGATTGACTGGACAAGTTACTGAAGCTAATTTGTCTTTTAACTGTAAAATGATCTAAGAAACATGTCTATTCATAAATTATATTGTAAAGGTGCTTGGCATCAAACATAGTTTTAAATAAAAAAAATCAAAACTACCCCAGTTAGGGATCTGCATCTTCCAGCCATGCAATCATGGATGGCTCCCATGCATAGAAAGGGGAGGAGTCCACTCAACCTGAGATAGGGATCTGCCAGTCAGGCACCCAGGAAGGGATCACATGCACACAAAGGAGAGGAGTCCACACTACACCAGAGATTAGCATAATCCTTCTCTGTAAACAGTCTGCAATTTACATGTGTATTTTAAAGTACATGCCGAAAAGTAATTTCTCCTATAAAAATAATAGTTTGACAGTTTTGCAGCACTTCCTAAAAGGACTCTGCCGTAGAGGTAAATTCGCACATGAACCAAGCCCACCCAGGGGATATTTAACATTATCCAGGTCACAGTAAAGTGATACATACCTGCATGTCTGCTTGCTTCTACCATCTCAGAGCTCTCAGAAGCAGCTACAAATGGGTGTAACACAAGCCACCTGCACAAAGAAGCAAACATAATAGGTTAGTTGCGTGTACAGGCTGCAAGCCGATGCCTTGAGGACCCTCCTCCGCCGAACATTGAAGGAGTGCTGCCGGCTCTTTGCAGCGCAGAAGTCTTTATGATCCTACTTATGAGAGTTCTTGACTGACGGCTCGCCCCTTGTAGAGGAGAATGATTGGTCACTTTATTCTGATAGTGCCCTTCATCGCTCACCCAGTGCTGGACTGACTGCCGGGATCAAATCACTCACCCACTGCTGGACTGACTGCCCGGGATAAATCACTCACCCAGTGCTGGACTGACTGCCGGGATACCAGGATCAATCACTCAGCCACTGCTGGACTGACTGCCGGGATACCGGGATCAAATCACTCACCCACTGCTGGACTGACTGCCCGGGATAAATCACTCACCCAGTGCTGGACAGACTGCCTGGGATACCGGGATCAATCACTCACCCAGTGCTGGACTGACTGCGCGGGATCAATCACTCACCCAGTGCTGGACTGACTGCCTGGGATACCGGGATCAATCACTCAACCGGTGCTGGTCTGACTGCCGGGATACCGGGATCAATCACTCACCCAGTGCTGGACTGACTGCCTGGGATACCGGGATCAATCACTCACCCAGTGCTGCTAGGCTTTCTTCACATGGCAGTCTTTCTATTGACCAATGGATAAAGCTAAATTTCACATTTGGACTGTCTATGACTTTTCCTTAAGCAGAGCTCCTAGAAATGTCAAGGAAACAAACTGAAGAGAGATCTTTTGGTATTAAAAAAGAATTTTTAATAATCTTTGGATTTACTCTCTCTTGAAATTGCCTAAAGTGGAACTCGCGTCCGGCTATGTGAGAATGCGAGCATGGGATCTACTGTTCAGGAGCAGGCAACAAGAAAACTACCATAGCAGTTTTATACCTTCAGATATGAACGCATTTATGAGCTCTTAATCCAGATATATTGAAAAATAGGCTTTAAATGCATGCTTCACACCCATCTTTCTTTTTCAACATGTTCTACGTTGGAACCCCCAATTCTCTACAAGGGTTGGCCACACTGTGCTCGCTTGTAGTGAAACATTATACTCTTTGTTTTCAGTCCAGCCCCGAAATCCTCCCTAAAAGCATGCAATCACCCTAGGTAAGGGCCTGCAGCCGCCCTAGCCTAGTAAGGTGCATCTTGTGCCGAGAGGCTGGTTACTCACTGTTCCACTCGGCCCTGGAAAGTAGTATAGCAGGGCTGGAAATTAAGGTTGGATAAGCAGGCGCCAAAAGCAGCTCCTGGGTATCCAGTATTAACCAGTGACCAGGAGCTACCACTGGGGAACCAGGAGCTAGTACATAGCGTTCCACAAAACTAACGCTCACATAAGATGAAGACATATCATTGTGCCCAGGACTCCTTATGCCTTAAATGGTGTATAAATGTGTCCTAACGTTTATAGATTTCCTAAACACACAACAGTTAAATTCGCATAGGCTTGTTGGTTCAGTATAGGTTGCCTTGGAGAGCCAAGGGTAGCTCCTGGTAGCTGTTGGTGACATCCAGGCTCTTCTATACTGCAAGCAAGAGCTGAATGGCTCCAGCTCCCCTCAATTCCGAACCCTGCTATTGGGGGAAATGACTCTTATCCCAGCTCTTCCCACCTTCGCTTGGTGCCTCAATTGTCACACTGGCAATACAAGCACTAATATTGCACACTGTTGCTGCTCTGACACGCCCATATTAGGCAGAATAGCAGGAAACAACACCAAATCATATTTCGAGTTAAGTGGCCTGAGGGTGGGAGGGAGAGCGGTGGGCAGGGCGGTTCACCTAAAACTTCTTTAATATACAAAATTGTACAGACTTTAGAAGTTGTATCTTCTGCAGCCCAATTCGAAAGAAACTCAAATTCTATGACTTTTTGGTGTACGAGGGTGGCACTTTTCACATAGCTCATCCCTTTTATGGCGCAGTCCACCCCGTCTAAGCGCTATTAGAAGCTGCTTAGTACGACCCAATAGAACGGTACTCAATGTATCAACCTCAGAAGGATAAAGACAACAGTAGTCACTGTAGCGCCTCCTTAGACCAATGAGGCATGTGCCTTGAAGCCCCTTAGAAGGTCTTCAGTAATTTTACCAAATAGGTTTTCTTCAAGGCATTATTCAGCAAACCAAAACTACCGAAAAAATACCAATTCAATTTTGTAAAAAAAAAAATATATATGGGGTGGGGTTAAAACTGGGAGGTTAAAAACTTTGGGAAACAAGGGAGTTGGGGGGTGTGCCCCCCAAATAAAAGAAATAATATATATCAGTATTTTTCCCGGTAAAAAAAATATAAATCTTGGGTAAAATCACATAGAACCCCTTAGAGCAGCAACACGTGTATGAATTAACCTCCTTGGTTGCACACCCGCTGAGCCACCATAATGCAACCCCTATGCAATGTACATTTCAGCCTATTGCAAACAGAACTACCCAACATGGTAAAAAAGAGTAAGCCCAGAAAGTCATGTGGAAATCACACATGGTCCATGGGAGGGCAGAGAAGTGGTCATGCTTTCATTAAAAGCGAAAGCAAGGCACTGCCACCGGCTTACAACATCTGCAAAGCATCACCCGAGAAGCAGGAGGACTTTCTATACATTGCCCACACTCGATCCCCGCTTAGAAACCTCTGGGTATTAAGCACGTTATAAATAACCTATCATATCATATCACTTTACACACAAAGGGCAATACTATTACTGCGATCATGGCATTTGGGGAATGGGTGATGTCTCAAGCCATAGGTCATAGGACTTGGATCAAGCATGGCCACTGCAGGCCTTCCAAAGTCTAGACTAAAATGGTGCTCCAAGAACGTGAGATCTTAACGATGAAGCGCTATGATGGCGAAATGGAAATTAAATGCGTGGTATCAAAGTTCCCCCGGAGCCTGAGTGGATGCTACAATGACTTTGATACTATATTGTATCTTTATTTACTGGATAGTTGTATGACACCTATACACAAGTGTTTCCAGGCGCCACAAAACAAGATGGGGGTGGAGGTGGGGAGTACGGTGGAATAACAACAAAACAAAAAACTCTTATATCGGCCTTGTGACAATGCTACCATGCAAGTGCTTGCGAAGGTGTAAGTGCAGGGTGTGAAGTGCAAGACTGGGGTGCCCCAAGGGAGAGGGCAGGGAAGTGCCAGGGAGGCCAAGAAGGTAAGTGCCCGTGGGGGGAAAAAGGGGAAAGGGAGGATGAATGCTGTGGGCAGGGTGGACTGAGTTGGGTTAGTCAGGGAAAGGGAGCCAGAGGGCAAGTGTTGGCAAACGATGCAGAAGGGACTGGTGGGGGATGGTCTGGCTTCTGCAGGACTCTGAAGGACCGGTCCCCAGTCGTAGCTGCAGAGTGAGAGTTAACACGGGAGGCAGAGAGAGTAGGGATGAGGAGAAAAGGAAGGTCACGAGGAGTAGCCAGAACTTTAGAAGATGGCGCTCAAGACGGAGAGGGGAGGGAGGAAGGCCATTACATTCAATTTCAAATCCACATAGTAGTTGCATAGAGCACTGAGTGGCTTCCTGGGTCCCTGCCAGGGGTGCACAGCTGCTAGTCTACCAAAGGAAAGAAGATGAGCAGCGATAAGAGGATGGGAAAGCAAGAAATCGATGCAGCAGAGGAATCGCCATGCAATTACAAGGGTGCATGCCCGTCCTGTAGCGGGAACATAATTCTGCAAAGAGGAGGGGGCAGCCACAGCCACTTTATTATTGATCTGTATGTCCAAGGTACATTTGGAGAATGTCAAGCTAGAAGACAATGAAAAGCTGTGCATGAGGGGCTCAGGCGAGTGCTTAGTTGTTTAGTTGCTTATTTGCCCCGGCATCTTTATGTATTCCCCCCCCCCACACTAATTAAAACAATCCTGAGCCAAGAGTGGCGGACACCAGCATAGACGGTGTGTAAAGATAAATGTTGTTAACATAATGGAATCGAGTGTTAAAACTAGTATGGTAACATTGAAAGATCCGGGACATTGGACAAATAGCATTAACAGTGTGCTCTGTGTCTGGCCATGTTAGACACTACTAAAGATCACAGTTTTTATTTTTTTATTTTAAAATGATATAGTTTATTTCTAAACTTTTCATTTATATACAGCATGTGTTAACAAGGTGGATTTCACTTAACTTCATGTTTATACTTCTCAAACATTTTCTTCTAAACTGTTCCAAAAATGGATGATCGTATAAACCAGTTTGTTGTTATTGCCCAGAAGATCTGTGCCCATTGCTCTTTTAGTTCCATTTGTGTATTAGTTGACAGAAATAGATCCATAGAAAGGTTTCGGATCTTATTCAATGCACTACATTGCATCATGATATGAAAAATAGACTATATTTTCAGGTTATTTACAAAATCGACAGAATGCGAAGGTCATCAGAAGTTGTTTTGTTTTCGTTAGTAATTCTGTGTTGGTAGCAAGTTCAGACGGAACCTCAAAAAGGTATCTCTGATCTGTTGATCTGGGAAATGTACGAGATTATCGCTCTAATCTCGCATTCACAACGCAAATCCATTTGATACTGTGCTTTAAGGTGCAACGTGACTATCCAGTCATTCTGGAGAATCCAATCAATATTTCTATATTTGCATCCACTTTAATGAGAGTTAAGAGTCCCGTCGATGGTCTTCCTTTGCTGCGATGAATTGCTGGATTCGTAAAGGAGATGTATCCGTCACAGGTCGGTTCTTGCATTCAGCACACTTCTCCGGCCAAGCAGCTTCCTGGATCACTTCGTTCCTAGAAGAAAGAGCAATGAAAGTCTTTTCAAACATAGCTAACGCAGCCCCCACCATCATTCACTGCGGTGTCCCACAGGGATCTTGTACTGCTCCTACGCTTTACAATCTTTTCACTAAGCCTCTTTTTAATAAACTGGATGTACTTGGGATCGCATAGACTAATTATGCTGACGATACCCAGGCGCCCCTTCCTTAAACAGGTGCATATCACCAAGATGCCACAGCGCTAAGGCAAATCTACGCCACCATCCAAGCGTGGATGGCCACTAACGGCTTATGCCTCAACGGGGATGAGATTCTTATTCTTGGACAAATGACCACACTAGCTAAGCTAGACTGTCTATACTCCAACTTCTATATTGACAAATCATCCCAGTTCTATCCTCCGTTAAAACTCTAGGGTTCCACATTGATGCTACTTTATCTATGAATAAGCAAGTCAGTGCTATTGTCTCTGCCTTCGCACTTAGTACTAAACTCCTCAACGCCATTAAACCCTTCTTAACTAAGGAAAATTATCTCTCTGTAGCTAGAGCAACCATAGGTGCTAAGCTTGACTATTGCAATGCGCTCTTAGCAGGCACCTCCTTAAAAAACGTACTCCAAGACACCCAAAATAACTCACTAAGAACAGCATTAAGCATTCCAAAAAGAGACCACATCTCACAAGCTAGACAGTCTGCTCACTGGCTCCCAGTCAAAGAACGCATCACATTTAAAATGATCACAACCACGCACAAATGCATCAACCGCACAGCTCCGTCCTATCTCTCAGACAATCTCTTTAGATCCACATCAACCAGGCCTACCAGAACATGCTACTCCAACCAACTCACTGTTGGTTGGAGTAGGAGGTTTAGGTTTCTCATACCTAGCCCCTAAGCTTTGGAATGCGCACCCTAATGCCCTCAGAGCAGAAACGTCTCTCTCTGCCTTTAGAAAAAGCCTTAAAACTGCTCTCTTTAACTGAAAAGCTTGCTTTTTCATGCATACAAACTTTCAATTGCAAACTGTAAAAAATTATGATTCCTGTATGAGTTTTTTATGTGTAACTAAGCTCTGATCACTCTCTGTAACAAGCGCCACGATGCCCATTGGGCTGTTGCATGCTCAACAAATGTGAATAAATAAATAAGCCATGTTTCTTCTAAACATACCATCTGGAATTTCACAAAATCTGGCCCGCTCTGTTAAAATAAATATGAGTGGCCTCTGAGTTCCATGAGCATATTGACACCAACTTTTTTCTCAGACCGTTGATTGTTACAATTGAGACTCATTCCGAGAGACTCATTCCGATGGTTCATTGAGTATTCAATGTCTCTCCATATAATGTGCTTCGTAATATCCGTTCTTAGATCGTTAAATGTTCTGTCCTCTCTATAGGTTCTTGAGGACAGCTTTTGCCTTTCTGCACTTGTTGTATTTCTTGGTGTAAAACATTCCATGTCCCATTTTGCTTGGCCCACTATATTTATTTGTTCCCGTTTAACAGTTTGGTTGGCCCATAATTCCTTGGGCTTTTTTTCAGTAAATTCCCTGCATGCAAATCCCAATTGATATAGCTGCTTTTCATACCCCATGATTAAGTCCATTGTTGACTTAGAATATAGTTCGATCCATACTATATTACGAAATTCGTTGTCTACAAACTGGACCAACTTCACATCATCAGATCGTATACATTGAAGTTGGGGAATTACGTGTAACAAACGTAGTAAATTGGTTCTATTTAATACAAGCCCATCATTGAGATTTTCAATTCTTTCTAATTGCAGTTTGGTGATGGTTGTTTGTCTTCGCGGATCGATAAAAAAAATGTGTAATTTTCAGTTTCATTTTGGTGTCGATTGGACTTGCTCGCCTCATTTATTTGTGAACGGTTAGAGATTACATGGTCTTTTGTTGAAGCATCCTTATCAGAGGTGAAGTCAATCACTCTAGATTGGTCATTGTGTGAAGAATCAAGACTATTGTCTGATATATCGTCACACGTAAGGTCAGCATAGATAGACTGCAACAATCCTTGTGCGTCATATTGATTGATAATTATGAGGGAGGCATCACTTGCATTCACCGATATATTGTTCAGGGACTCTTGTACCACATCTGTATAAGTTGAGAGTTAATGAATGCTTCAAGTTGGATTTGTTCGTCCTGGCTGTTGGATCTTTTTTCGCATTATTGGCACCCAACGATGCAAGAACTGGTCATCTGGGCTTTATCTGCCCGATCGTTACTAGCAATGTCAAATAAACGAGTCTGCCACATCACACTTGCTTCATCCTCCATATTGATCCGATCTTGAATTGCGGCCATGATGGCTTCCGCATATATTTGCTTAGAGTGAATAAGAGCAAGTAGAGTAGACTGATCTTTCATGGTCTCAATATTAGCTTCTTGGAGTTTCAAGAAGAGAATAATTCCTTGTGATGTTGTAGCAAACAAAATATTTTGCAAATCAATCTTTGTCGGAACAGGATCTTTTTGACAACCTTCTGATGAGTTGCAATGACATTTATTGTATGGTTTATTTTTATTTGTATTGTAGATTTATAGTGCGCACCTAACCCAAAGGGTAGCAAGGGCAAAGGTAACAATAGGATTGTGAAGCTTAGTTACATAGCAGCAAAAGATGTGTCCAGCAGAGGTTACATTGCTGGAGGCACCTGGACAATGATAGACAACAATTGTTGTTTTGCTTCTCAATGTGTCTTTGTAGTAGCTTAGGGTAGTTAACATTCTGCAAGCTCCTTAATTCCGGGAGATCACCATTATCCGCTTGAGGCTCTAGTGTTGTATACATTTGTTTGTGTCTGAATTGCAGACCTTCTTGGAAGCAGTGTTGAAGTGGTTTGTTTCCCTAACTTCTTTATGCCGTGTACTTCACCAAAGACTTATTATTGCTCATTAGCATTTCAATTTCAGTGATATCCAACGATAATCCTGTTGGTCTCATGGTTAACTGATGTCAATATTTCCTCAGATTTAATTCTCTGTGCCTATTTTTTCTGCCATAATTATATTGCCTGTAATGCTTTATTTTTTTGAGACATGTCACATTTCATGGCCGCGAGTAAATTGCTGTATTCATGTTCTGCCATCGTGGAGGATAGTGAGATCGGAATCTCGTTCGTTTGCAAGATTGTATTAGAATGTTCAGCCTGTTGGTGTTTCAAGGGCTGCTGTGGCAGTGTGTTGCTACTCGTGGCAGATCTTTGTTGGCCCTTATGAGATTCCAATGTCAGCTTTTTAACTCCACCCAGGGGCAGGTGGCGACAGCCAGTTGCGCAGTTTCTAGGTCGTCCTTAGAGACACCAACTTCACCTTCTTCCAAAGATAGCGAGTTCTTTGAGTTTTGCAGTTCTTGCATTTTTTTCTGTTATGGGCACGCCAGATTCTGGAACATGTAGGTTTCTTCGTTCAAGATAGACTTCATGCGGTGCCCGGTTTGTCGACTCCGGGCCACTTGGGGGGGGGGTCTCTCTCACCTTCCCCTCCTGCGCAAACCCATCCACCCACTACTCCCAAACATTCTCATCCATCGGCAAGGGAGGTATCCAAGACGACCTCCCTCAGTGTCTGCGGTAAAGCGAAACCGGGCATAGTCATCTCCATAAACAGCTTTACAGGGGGTGGCCGTGGTGTGATGTCTGAGGTCACAAATGTTTTGGTCCGTTGTCGTGTCAGGGGGCCGAACAGGCAGGTGCCATGGTTTATGCCACACTACATACATGGACTTGCAAAGCAAAACTAGAAATATCAAGCCCACCTCAGGGCAAAAGTGCACTCACCCAAAGTTTGTAGTTTCAAAGCGGTACTTATTCTTCAAAAGCAGAACACCCTTGCGCCCAAAGACCACAAGAGTCTGCACCCGACTCGGGGGTCGGGTTATGGAGGGTGATGCAGAAGGTAGAAGCAGCAGTAGAAAGCAGACTATCACATCCACAGCAAAGCACGCAGGTACCAGGTAAGACGTTATCCACAAGACTCTGCACCCGACTCTAACTCCTCACCTAACTGCACTCTTGGAATGCAAAACACAATGGTTCTTCACTTGGGAGAAGGCCATCGGTGTAGTGTCAGTGCTGTAGAGGGCACATGGTAGGAGTGTGAGCTCGGAAGCCTGAGTTAACCTGCAGCAGGGCCAATACCAGTCACAATAAGGCAGTCGCCGGTCCACTGGGCGGGATCGGTCAGAGCTGTCATATAAATCAGGGTTGGGGAAGGTGTGGGGGAGGGGGGAGTGCTGGAGAGGTTAAGGAGCATGTTGGACAATTGGGATGTGCAAAAGAATAGGGAGGGGGGGAGAAACAATAAAATCGCGCAGAAACAAAAAGGGAATTGCAGGGAAGGGATGGGGGACATCACGGTGAGTCAAAAGCGAAGCACCAAGATATGACGATGTTGATGAAGAAGATGGGGAGGGCTCAGAGCCCCTTGGATTTTTGAGAGATGCTCACAGAAACGTTCATGAAGGACAGAAGGCCACAATATGGTGGATGTTGCCAATGACGAGGGTGGTGGAAAGGGCGGTGGATGAAAAGTTAAGGTCCGCCCAAGGGTGGGTGTACATTCTGAATGCAGCCTATGATGCGTGGCTGACGGTGAGAGAAGCAGTGCCAGCGAGGCAATATTGTTAGGCCTAGCAGCAACGCGGATCGGGGTGGGTAACTATGTGGGTGTGGCTCTAGGAGCAGGAGGAGGAGACACAGGCTGGCTGGGTCCCAGGGGAGGCAACTGTGTGCAACAGAGGGCTTAGAGGACATTCTGGAAAAAAGAGGTACAATGACAGATTTGGCAAAGTGATGCTTGCAGGGAGCGAGGCAGGGTACAGATCGTCCCAATGGCTGTGGCGACGGCCAATACTAAGAGTACCACCCACATTCTGACTCACACCAAGTGGGTCCTGACCACATGGGAAGACATACCTGTAAAGAAGGGAAAGAAAAACATTGGATTTCGGTAGGACGAGTGACAGTACACCTTATATGGGGAAGTGAACAAAATGCAAGTGGAAGGGGTCGTGTCAGGCAAACTACATGAATGCATGTCAGAGATTTTTAAAACAAAACAGGAAGTGTTCAGGGCATGTGCACCAGAGTAGGACATTAACAGGCCCACATATAGAGGAGGTGGTCAGTGGCTACATGACTCAACGGTGGTGGGAGGGTAGAGGGAAAGAGCACAGTATGGTGAATTACAATTGGTGGTGTTGGCTCTGTAAATAACAAAAGATAATACCATCTGAGAGTGGCCCAAGAGAACCGACACGGACGTACAGCCACAGCAAATGGCATCCACAGAAGATGAGTGGCATGTGGCCCACAGCTTGTACTGACGAAGATGATCCTACAGAATGGCAAGACAGAGGATGAACGGAAATGTGAGTAGCTCCTGGAGGACCAGCTAAGGAAGGATGAAGAAATAATGCTGCACATGAATGCTGAGAAAGAGTAGGACATATGTATCAGCGCGTGATAGAGAAGGCCTGGTGGCCCATGGACAAAGGACAGACAGAAAGAAGCATGTGGACAAGTGTGTGACTCGTTGGGAAATGAAAAAGAAGCTAAAGAAGGTGCTGTGCAAGCAGATAGACGTGAAAGGCACAGAGTGGTACGACTGCCTGCCATGTGTGCTGATGCTGAAAAGCCTACGAGTGAGGGAATGGTCAGAAATCAGGTATTCACCATACAAGGACCAAGTTGGGAGAAATATGCCAAGCACGGACAAGTTGTTGCTGACACCGACCGCGGGTGTGCCTAAGTACTGGGAGGTACTAGAGGCTGACTATATACTGGAAACTGAAACAACTTGTGATTGACAGTGCACTAGAACATAACAGACACGTGAAGGAGGTGGTGCTGGTTTTTAGAGTGACACGGACACTCAGAGATAGAAAGGGGGCATGTGATAATTAAGGTGTATCTAAAACAACAAAAACAGCCAGATTATGGATGATGATTGTGGGGAGTGTTTATGTAGTATAATGCAGGAATTCATGGTTTTAGATGAGTTAGGACACATAAGTTGCTGTTTTTTTTCATTTTTCTTTCTTATTGAGTATGTATATTGCAGAACTGTGTTATTACAATGTGCTTTATGGAGACATACTGCAAGGCCTTAAAGAGGATTAAAAGTGGGCAAGTTACCAACTGTGATAGTGCATTTTCCTTTGCTTTTTCGAGTGGACTACTGCTGAACACCCGTGCCATGTCACAGCGCTGTGTAATGCGTGTTAAACCTCAAGCAGCCCCGCCTGAGAAGTACACTGCTGGATCAGATCCCTAAGGCCAGATGTCTCGCAGATATGACAGAGAAATCATTTCGTAACTGTGGCTATACTGTCCCCCCCCCCCCTTTTTTTTAGAAAATAATCTTTTTTTGTTATTATATGTGCTGTTTCACGGCGGGGAATGGTTTTAGCTACTCTGTTATTTGTATATAAGGATGAGCCACATCTGGTGGAGGAAGCAGCAGTGGGCAACCCTCCTGCGTGCTGGTCTGTCTGCAGTACATGCCACCTCCCTCTTCTTCTGCTCTCCTGTGTATTATTGGCGCCCTGGAGTCTGAGGGGTCATGGGGGAGCCTGTAACAAGGAGGTGGGAAGCATAGAAGCTTTGTTGTAAGCACACTACAAGTTTATCTTGAAGTTGAGGTCCTTTGCTTGGCTTGCCCCAGGCCCTGCTGCCCCACCACCCCCCGGCACCAGTGGTCACAGCAGGACATAGGTTGCTCACCTCATGGAATGATAATGTTTAACGGGAAACATATTCCTGACCTGTAGCTTCTGAATGAGAACATAGAGCCGTGGATTAAAGAGCCCCGCTATGTAGAGCGTGAGAAGGGGGCAGGGCTGTGGTGCAGTCTGGAAGCCTGCGGCTGGTGGCACTTTATTGCAGGAGCAGGCGGCCCTGTGGCTGGGAGGGCAGGGCTGGGGGGCAAGTCGGTGGTGCAGTCGGGAAGCCTGCGGCTGGTGGCACTTTATTGCAGGAGCAGGCGGTCCTGTGGCTGGGGGGGCAGGTCTGTGGTGCAGTCGGGAAGCCTGCGGCTGGTGGCACTTTGTTGGAGGAGCAGGCAGCCCTGTGGCTGGGGGGCAGGGCGGTGGTGCAGTCGGGAAGCCTGCGGCTGGTGGCACTTTATTTCAGGAGCAGGCGGCCCTGTGGCTGGGGGGGCAGGGCTGGGGGGCAGTCGGGAAGCCTGCGGCTGGTGGCACTTTGTTGCAGGAGCAGGCGGCCCTGTGGCTGGGGGGGGCAGGGCGGTGGTGCAGTCGGGAAGCCTGCGGCTGGTGGCACTTTGTTGCAGGAGCAGGCGGCCCTGTGGCTGGGGGGCAGGGCTGGGGGGCAGCCTGCGGCTGGCGGCACTTTATTGCAGGAGCAGGTGGCCCTGTGGCTGGGGGGGGGGGCAGGGCTGGGGGGGCAGGGCTAGGGGGCAGCCTGCGGCTGGTGGCACTTTATTGCAGGAGCAGGTGGCCCTGTGGCTGGGGGGGGCAGGGCTGGGGGGCAGGGCGGTGGTGCAGTCGGGAAGCCTGCGGCTGGTGGCACTTTGTTGCAGGAGGAGCAGGCGGCCCTGTGGCTGGGGGGCAGGGCTGTGGTGCAGTCGGGAAGCCTGCGGCTGGTGGCACTTTATTGCAGGAGTAGGGGGCCCTGTGGCTGGGGGAGCAGGGCTGGGGGGCAGGGTGGTGGTGCAGTCAGGAAGCCTGCGGCTGGTGGCACTTTGTTGCAGGAGCAGGCGGCCCTGTGGCTGGGAGGCAGGGCGGTGGTGCAGTCGGGAAGCCTGCGGCTGGTGGCACTTTGTTGCAGGCGGCCCTGTGGCTGGGGGGGCAGGGCGGTGGTGCAGTCGGGAAGCCTGCGGCTGGTGGCACTTTATTGCAGGAGGAGCAGGCGGCCCTGTGGCTGGGGGGCAGGGCGGTGGTGCAGTCGGGAACCCTGCGGCTGGTGGCACTTTGTTGCAGGAGCAGGCGGCCCTGTGGCTGGGGGGGGCAGGGCGGTGGTGCAGTCGGGAAGCCTGCGGCTGGTGGCACTTTGTTGCAGGAGCATGCGGTGCAGTGGCTGGGGGGGCAGGGCGGTGGTGCAGTGGCTGGGGGGGGCAGGGCGGCGGTGCAGTGGCTGGGGGGGCAGGGCGGCGGTGCAGTCGGGAAGCCTGTGGCTGGGGGGGCAGGGCGGTGGTGCAGTGGCTGGGGGGGCAGGGCTGGGGTGCAGTGGCTGGGGGTCGAGGGCTGGGGGGCAGGGTGGTGGTGCAGTGGCGGGGGGGCAGGGCGGTGGTGCAGTGGCTGGGGGGTAGGGCGGTGGTGCAGGGCGGTGGTGCAGTGGGGAAGCCTGCGGCTGGTGGCACTTTGTTGTAGGAGGAGCAGGCGGCCCTGTGGCTGGGGGGGCAGGGCTGTGGGGCAGTTGGGAAGCTTGCGGCTGGTGGCACTTTATTGCAGGAGGAGCAGGCGGCCCTGTGGCTGGGGGGCAGGGCTGTGGTGCAGTCGGGAAGCCTGCGGCTGGTGGCACTTTGTTGCAGGAGCAGGCGGCCCTGTGGCTGGGTGGGCAGGGCTGGGGGGCAGGGCGGTGGTGCAGTCGGGAAGCCTGCGGCTGGTGGCAATTTGTTGCAGGAGGAGCAGGCGACCCTGTGGCTGGGGGGCAGGGCGGTGGTGCAGTCGGGAAGCCTGCGGCTGGTGGCACTTTATTGCAGGAGGAGCAGGCGGCCCTGTGGCAGGGGGGGCAGGGCTGTGGTGCAGTCGGGAAGCCTACGGCTGGTGGCACTTTGTTGCAGGAGCAGGCGGCCCTGTGGCTGGGGGGCAGGGCTGGGGGCAGGGCGGTGGTGCAGTCGGGAAGCCTGCGGCTGGTGGCACTTTGTTGCAGGAGGAGCAGGCGGCCCTGTGGCTGGGGGGGCAGGGCGGTGGTGCAGTCGGGAAGCCTGCGGCTGGTGGCACTTTATTGCAAGAGGAGCAGGCGGCCCTGTGGCTGGGGGGCAGGGCGGTGGTGCAGTGGCTGGGGGGGCAGGGCGGTGGTGCAGTCGGGAAGCCTGCGGCTGGTGGCACTTTATTGCAGGAGCAGGCGGCCCTGTGGCTGGGAGGGCAGGGCTGGGGGGCAAGTCGGTGGTGCAGTCGGGAAGCCTGCGGCTGGTGGCACTTTATTGCAGGAGCAGGCGGTCCTGTGGCTGGGGGGGCAGGTCTGTGGTGCAGTCGGGAAGCCTGCGGCTGGTGGCACTTTGT
Source organism: Ambystoma mexicanum (assembly GCF_040938575.1). NCBI lineage: Eukaryota > Metazoa > Chordata > Amphibia > Caudata > Ambystomatidae > Ambystoma > Ambystoma mexicanum. Next base: position 1,300,692,290 of record NC_090926.1, on the reverse strand, counting down.
TGGAGGAGCAGGCAGCCCTGTGGCTGGGGGGCAGGGCGGTGGTGCAGTCGGGAAGCCTGCGGCTGGTGGCACTTTATTTCAGGAGCAGGCGGCCCTGTGGCTGGGGGGGCAGTCGGGAAGCCTGCGGCTGGTGGCACTTTGTTGCAGGAGCAGGCGGCCCTGTGGCTGGGGGGGGCAGGGCGGTGGTGCAGTCGGGAAGCCTGCGGCTGGTGGCACTTTGTTGCAGGAGCAGGCGGCCCTGTGGCTGGGGGGGCAGGGCTGGGGGGCAGCCTGCGGCTGGCGGCACTTTATTGCAGGAGCAGGTGGCCCTGTGGCTGGGGGGGGGCAGGGCTGGGGGGCAGGGCTAGGGGGCAGCCTGCGGCTGGTGGCACTTTATTGCAGGAGCAGGTGGCCCTGTGGCTGGGGGGGGGCAGGGCTGGGGGGCAGGGCGGTGGTGCAGTCGGGAAGCCTGCGGCTGGTGGCACTTTATTGCAGGAGTAGGGGGCCCTGTGGCTGGGGGAGCAGGGCTGGGGGGCAGGGTGGTGGTGCAGTCAGGAAGCCTGCGGCTGGTGGCACTTTGTTGCAGGAGCAGGCGGCCCTGTGGCTGGGAGGCAGGGCGGTGGTGCAGTCGGGAAGCCTGCGGCTGGTGGCACTTTGTTGCAGGCGGCCCTGTGGCTGGGGGGGCAGGGCGGTGGTGCAGTCGGGAAGCCTGCGGCTGGTGGCACTTTATTGCAGGAGGAGCAGGCGGCCCTGTGGCTGGGGGGCAGGGCGGTGGTGCAGTCGGGAACCCTGCGGCTGGTGGCACTTTGTTGCAGGAGCAGGCGGCCCTGTGGCTGGGGGGGGCAGGGCGGTGGTGCAGTCGGGAAGCCTGCGGCTGGTGGCACTTTGTTGCAGGAGCATGCGGTGCAGTGGCTGGGGGGGCAGGGCGGTGGTGCAGTGGCTGGGGGGGCAGGGCGGCGGTGCAGTGGCTGGGGGGCAGGGCGGCGGTGCAGTCGGGAAGCCTGTGGCTGGGGGGGCAGGGCGGTGGTGCAGTGGCTGGGGGGGCAGGGCTGGGGTGCAGTGGCTGGGGGTCGAGGGCTGGGGGGCAGGGTGGTGGTGCAGTGGCGGGGGGGCAGGGCGGTGGTGCAGTGGCTGGGGGGTAGGGCGGTGGTGCAGTGGCTGGGGGGGCAGGGCGGTGGTGCAGTGGGGAAGCCTGCGGCTGGTGGCACTTTGTTGTAGGAGGAGCAGGCGGCCCTGTGGCTGGGGGGGCAGGGCTGTGGGGCAGTTGGGAAGCTTGCGGCTGGTGGCACTTTATTGCAGGAGGAGCAGGCGGCCCTGTGGCTGGGGGGGCAGGGCTGTGGTGCAGTCGGGAAGCCTGCGGCTGGTGGCACTTTGTTGCAGGAGCAGGCGGCCCTGTGGCTGGGTGGGCAGGGCTGGGTGGGCAGGGCGGTGGTGCAGTCGGGAAGCCTGCGGCTGGTGGCAATTTGTTGCAGGAGGAGCAGGCGACCCTGTGGCTGGGGGGCAGGGCGGTGGTGCAGTCGGGAAGCCTGCGGCTGGTGGCACTTTATTGCAGGAGGAGCAGGCGGCCCTGTGGCAGGGGGGGCAGGGCTGTGGTGCAGTCGGGAAGCCTACGGCTGGTGGCACTTTGTTGCAGGAGCAGGCGGCCCTGTGGCTGGGGGGGCAGGGCTGGGGGCAGGGCGGTGGTGCAGTCGGGAAGCCTGCGGCTGGTGGCACTTTGTTGCAGGAGCAGGCGGCCCTGTGGCTGGGGGGGGCAGGGCGGTGGTGCAGTCGGGAAGCCTGCGGCTGGTGGCACTTTGTTGCAGGAGCAGGCGGCCCTGTGGCTGGGGGGGCAGGGCTGGGGGGCAGCCTGCGGCTGGCGGCACTTTATTGCAGGAGCAGGTGGCCCTGTGGCTGGGGGGGGGGCAGGGCTGGGGGGGCAGGGCTAGGGGGCAGCCTGCGGCTGGTGGCACTTTATTGCAGGAGCAGGTGGCCCTGTGGCTGGGGGGGGGCAGGGCTGGGGGGCAGGGCGGTGGTGCAGTCGGGAAGCCTGCGGCTGGTGGCACTTTGTTGCAGGAGGAGCAGGCGGCCCTGTGGCTGGGGGGCAGGGCTGTGGTGCAGTCGGGAAGCCTGCGGCTGGTGGCACTTTATTGCAGGAGTAGGGGGCCCTGTGGCTGGGGGAGCAGGGCTGGGGGGCAGGGTGGTGGTGCAGTCAGGAAGCCTGCGGCTGGTGGCACTTTGTTGCAGGAGCAGGCGGCCCTGTGGCTGGGAGGCAGGGCGGTGGTGCAGTCGGGAAGCCTGCGGTTGGTGGCACTTTGTTGCAGGCGGCCCTGTGGCTGGGGGGGCAGGGCGGTGGTGCAGTCGGGAAGCCTGCGGCTGGTGGCACTTTATTGCAGGAGGAGCAGGCGGCCCTGTGGCTGGGGGGCAGGGCGGTGGTGCAGTCGGGAACCCTGCGGCTGGTGGCACTTTGTTGCAGGAGCAGGCGGCCCTGTGGCTGGGGGGGGCAGGGCGGTGGTGCAGTCGGGAAGCCTGCGGCTGGTGGCACTTTGTTGCAGGAGCATGCGGTGCAGTGGCTGGGGGGGCAGGGCGGCGGTGCAGTGGCTGGGGGGGCAGGGCGGCGGTGCAGTCGGGAAGCCTGTGGCTGGGGGGGGCAGGGCGGTGGTGCAGTGGCTGGGGGGGCAGGGCTGGGGTGCAGTGGCTGGGGGTCGAGGGCTGGGGGGCAGGGTGGTTTAGCAGTGGCGGGGGGGCAGGGCGGTGGTGCAGTGGCTGGGGGGTAGGGCGGTGGTGCAGTGGCTGGGGGGGCAGGGCGGTGGTGCAGTGGGGAAGCCTGCGGCTGGTGGCACTTTGTTGTAGGAGGAGCAGGCGGCCCTGTGGCTGGGGGGGCAGGGCTGTGGGGCAGTTGGGAAGCTTGCGGCTGGTGGCACTTTATTGCAGGAGGAGCAGGCGGCCCTGTGGCTGGGGGGGCAGGGCTGTGGTGCAGTCGGGAAGCCTGCGGCTGGTGGCACTTTGTTGCAGGAGCAGGCGGCCCTGTGGCTGGGTGGGCAGGGCTGGGGGGCAGGGCGGTGGTGCAGTCGGGAAGGCTGCGGCTGGTGGCAATTTGTTGCAGGAGGAGCAGGCGACCCTGTGGCTGGGGGGCAGGGCGGTGGTGCAGTCGGGAAGCCTGCGGCTGGTGGCACTTTATTGCAGGAGGAGCAGGCGGCCCTGTGGCAGGGGGGGCAGGGCTGTGGTGCAGTCGGGAAGCCTACGGCTGGTGGCACTTTGTTGCAGGAGCAGGCGGCCCTGTGGCTGGGGGGGCAGGGCTGGGGGCAGGGCGGTGGTGCAGTCGGGAAGCCTGCGGCTGGTGGCACTTTGTTGCAGGAGGAGCAGGCGGCCCTGTGGCTGGGGGGGCAGGGCGGTGGTGCAGTGGCTGGGGGGGCAGGGCGGTGGTGCAGTCGGGAAGCCTGTGGCTGGTGGCACTTTGTTGCAGGAGGAGCAGGCGGCCCTGTGGCTGGGGGGCAGGGCGGTGGTGCAGTTGGGAAGCCTGCGGCTGGTGGCACTTTATTGCAAGAGGAGCAGGCGGCCCTGTGGCTGGGGGGCAGGGCGGTGGTGCAGTGGCTGGGGGGGCAGGGCGGTGGTGCAGTCGGGAAGCCTGCGGCTGGTGGCACTTTGTTGCAGGAGGAGCAGGCGGCCCTGTGGCTGGGGGGCAGGGCGGTGGTGCAGTCGGGAAGCCTGCGGCTGGTGGCACTTTATTGCAAGAGGAGCAGGCGGCCCTGTGGCTGGGGGGGCAGGGCGGTGGTGCAGTGGCTGGGGGGGCAGGGCGGTGGTGCAGTCGGGAAGCCTGCGGCTGGTGGCACTTTGTTGCAGGAGGAGCAGGCGGCCCTGTGGCTGGGGGGGCAGGGCGGTGATTCAGTCGGGAAGCCTGCGGCTGGTGGCACTTTATTGCAGGAGGAGCAGGCGGCCCTGTGGCTGGGGGGGCAGGGCGGCGGTGCAGTGGCTGGGGGGGCAGGGCGGCGGTGCAGTGGCTGGGGGGGCAGGGCAGCGGTGCAGTGGCTGGGGGGGCAGGGCTGGGGGGCAGGGCGGTGGTGCAGTGGCTGGGGGGCAGGGCGGTGGTGCAGTGGCTGGGGGGCAGGGCGGTGGTGCAGTGGCTGGGGGGCAGGGCGGTGGTGCAGTGGCTGGGGGGGCAGGGCGGTGGTGCAGTGGTTGGGGGGCAGGGCTGCAGGGCTGGGGGGCAGGGCGGTGGTGCAGTGGCTGGGGGGCAGGGCTGGGGGGGGCAGGGCGTTGGTGCAGTGGCTGGGGGGGCAGGGCTGGGGGGGGCAGGGCGTTGGTGCAGTGGCTGGGGGGGCACGGCTGGGGGGGCAGGGCGGTGGTGCAGTGGCTGGGGGGGGCAGGGCGGTGGTGCAGTGGCTGGGGGGCAGGGCGTTCTCCCCGGGGTTCTGGGTGTCATGGGGGGGGGACTGGGGTCCGGCGCTTCCATGGCCTTGGGTGCGGTGGGGAAGGGGGGGGTTTGCTCTGCGTCGCGCCCTCCGCCTCTGCGTTCAGAAGCAGGCCGCTAGTCCCGTCGCCCGGAGACTGACAGCCCCCAGTAGATCCCGGCTCTCCTCTTACCGGTGTGGGAGCCACTGGATCCCACGGGGCGCAATGCCTGGCAGCTTCCCCAGAGCCGCTGGACTGGAACCGGAAGTGTGCACATAGCCCAGCGCCGCCTGCTATCACGCCCAAATAGCGCCCAACCGCGCGCCGTGCCCAGAGAGGAGAGAGCCCGGGCGCCATTTCCGGGAAGCCTCGATTCCCCGCCGCCTCCCATTGGTCCAGCGGCTGAGCCTTCCCATTGGCTCTCGCTCACGGAAGTGACGGCAGACGGGGCGGGTGCAAAGCGCCCTAAGTGACAGCTTTTCCGGCGGGAAGTTCAAGCTGTCCATGAAAGGCGGGCGGAAGTGCACATGTTAGTGCCCCCCCCGTGTCACCACTTTCACTTACATTTACTTTACACGCAAAGCAGACACTGCCCCAGTTAGCAGCATTTTAAATGGAAATAAAAGCTTTCTTTTATAGTCGGTTAAGCTAGCAAACATTAAAGCACAAGTCAAGAAGAGGAAAAGTTGGCTGTTTTCCCTGGAAAGCTGATTTGTTTGGAAGGCGTAAACAAAAATGTCAGCAATGCCATTGCTACAGTAAAGGAGGGTTCAAAGAAGCAGTGTTCATGGTTAGCATGACAACATGAAAGGCCTTGCCATACAATTGCTGGTGCATTAAATGTACATTTCTGTTGTACTGTGAGGATGTAACACAATAGTGCCTTGTTTAATGTCCTTTTACCCAATCAAGAGTATCGCGTGTCTGTGTGACTTGAGGCCGCGGTGTGATCTGTGTGGCACTGGCCCTTTAAGGGCGCGCACACGACGTAGTGACGTTTCCATCACGTGCATCTATAAATAAACAACATTCCCAGCGCCATCACTGCCAACGGGGAGCCCGCACTACCAACACAGCGTACTGTGTCTCTGTTTGGGGAGTGGGGGGCTCACGGGGCGGCGGTTCTCCAAGACTCCTAACAGCATACATGCCAACCCTCCCGATTTAGGCGGGAGACTCCCGATTTTTTTTGTGAAAAATACTGCAATTTTTCACGTTCTCCTGCCTAAAATAATTATTTCCCCAATATATTTCTATGGGGAAATTGTTGTCTCCCAATTTCTCTGTAGAAATCTCCCTCCCAGGAGTGTCAGAATGTTGGCCATAGCTCTCAACCATTTATGTCGCAAAAGCGGGTGAAAACACCCGATTTTACTTTTGGCGGGTGAGAGGCCCATTGAAATGAATGGGCGTGCATGAGGTTTGGCGGGTGAGTCGCTGTTTACAAGGCGGGTGACACACGCCAAAAGCGTGTGAGTTGGGAGCTATGTGTTGGCATGTATGTAACAGTGTCAACGAACTGCGAATCATCATCCGGGCAAGGCGATAACCTTCTGAAGTGCGTGAATGATTGATTATGAGGCGCATTTTCACAGAGCATGCCGCAGAGAGGAGACTGATCCACGCGAGTGTCAGCCATTTTGATTAGTAGTCCCTGGGAGGTCACAGCTTCTCACGAAGCAGCGGTGAGTCATCCAGCCTCAATTTTCAGACAATCTAGAAGCTGTTCTCAGTAGCTGCAAGTGTTTAAAGATGAAGACTGCAGGTAACATGCTGCTGCTAATGATGTTCCTTTTGTCTCCTTGCAGGTTCTGCTTCTCCGAGGTTCGAGTGAATAGCTGGACACGGTGAGCGTCACGTTGCAAGCTGCAAAATAACACGAAGCATGTTCTGCAGTCAGGGTGTGGTTTATATATAGCCCAGGGAAAATAGTGCCAGGGAAAGTAGTCCAGGCCTGCCACACCCAAAACACTAGACCGCATAGCTTGGTTCCATGTTGGCTGACAATACAATAAAGTAGTTCCCAAGCACATTGTTGTTCATGGTGTATGAGCCTGGCGCCATAGGCGCCAGGACTGGCCCCATGAGGTCTTTTGAAGAGGATGCCAGGCTCTAGAGGCCCGAGTCCTGACTCCACCTGGCCAATGGGTTTGCCAGAGGGGGTTTTGGGCGAGGGTCGTGAAGATGCACCCAAAACAAAGGATCGCCTCCGGCAAAAAGTGTGGTTCCCTGAACTAGAGAGAAGAGTGGAGGAATTTGTGGCCTCCTGTGTGTAGTGCCAGGCAGCCTCGCCGGTACAACGTGAACCACCCATCGAGAACATGCCCAGAGGAACAAGGCCGTTGGAAGTGGTCCATGCAGACTTTGGGTCCACGACCAGAGGCACCCACTTCCTAGTGGTTGTGGACAAGTGGTCCCGATACCCAGAGGTAGAATTTGCGGAGTCTGTAGCGTTTGAAAGAGTGGTGGTAGCACTGGAGAAGTTCTTTGCCACCCATGGACTGGCCAGAGTTCTATGCTCCGACAACAGGAGCCTTAAAGGAGCCTTACTCAATGTTAGATCCCTTGTGGCCCACCCTACAGAAATCGCAGACATCATTTGCTCAGCAGACCTGAATTTCCTCGCCACCACTGAAACCTGGCTCCATACTGCAGCAGGCCCCTCTTTATCTCTTGCAGTTCCAGACAACTACTCCATCCTCAGGGCCGACAGACCAGTTGCCCGTGGAGGAGGTGTAGCTCTCATTTTCAAATCCTCGCTTGACATTAGATCTGTGACCTCTCCTCCTTTAAAATCCTGCGAACATCTATCCATTAAAATTCAAACTTCCCCCAAGAACTCCATCACCCTGGATCTATTATACAGACCCCCTGGGCCCATAGATTCATTCGAGGAAGACATAACCTCCCTCATAGCCGAAAAATCTAAACCTCTATCACAGAATATCATTCTCGGTGACATTAACTTGGGGTAAAATGACCCCCATGACACTCCAGCATTTTCCCTTGCCAATGTACTTGATGAACACAACTACACTCAACTTAACACCTTACCCACACATCAAAAAGGCAGAACCCTAGACTGGCTCGCTGCACACAACTGCAACATCATCTGTAGGGACCCACAACCACTGATATGGACCGACCACTTTCTACTTGCATTTGACATCAGTACCAATAACCCCCTCCACAGACAACACCCGCCTGCACCAGCATGCCTGACGAGAAACAAACGGAACATCACAGCTGAAGCCCTCATCCCACTGGTTCTACCCACCCTTAACATGATCCCTAACACATCAGACCCTAACCTACTAGTAGACACCTACAATAACACCATGACCAATGCCATTGACCGTGTTGCCCCACTAAAATTACGTAAAAGTAAATCCAAAGCACACCTCAATTCCTGGTATACTCCAGAACTCAAAATATTAAGAAAAAATAAGTCCAAAATGGAAACCCTTTGGAAAAAGAATCCATCAGCGGAACATAAAGTCAATCTTATAAATGCATCCTCCCTCTACAAACAAGAAATTATTCGCACAAAAAAGGAAGCCTACAACACAAGAATAAGTAATGCCAGTTTCAATACAAAAGAACTATTCACTATCCTGAAGGAATTAGAAAACCCCAATCCACCTATGGACTCATCTGTGAAGGACCAATCTTGGTGCACAAGTATCCAAGATGCTCTGGCAAACAAAATTACTGGCCTACAAACAAAAATTGAAAACAAAAGACTTCAACTCTCCAATAGTAGCCCCACCCTTAGCCCCCTCATGCCCAGCCCACCTACCACCCCTAACACCAACCAGGGTTTCACCTTCAAAAACGTAACCGCACTAGAAGTGCAAAAAATTATAACATCCCTCAAACCATCGAACTGTAAAGGGGACAGCTGCCCTGCACATATCATAAAAGATGCAGCAAGAGACCTCGCCCCCTTCTTATCCAAGCTCATAAACGCTTCCTTCTCCACCAATTCGGTACCCAATAACCTGAAACAATCATGGGTCCTCCCGCTACTAAAAAAACAGAATCTGGACCCCTCCATCCCCACAAATTACAGGCCCATCACTACTGTTCCCTTCCTGATAAAAATTCTTGATAGAGTTGCTTACCTGCAAATTCAGCATTACCTAGAGTCTAACCAATTACTCGTATTACGTCAGTCTGGCTTCCGGCCTCAGCATGGAACAGAAACTGCCCTTGTTGACCTCAAAAGTCAGATTGACGAAATTAAAGATAAGGGCAAGGCCGCCATCCTACTACTTTTAGATCTCTCAGCTGCCTTCGACTTGGTGGACCATAAATTACTCTGTAACCACCTCTCCTCTGCCGCCCACTTTTCCCCCTCTGCTGTCACGTGGATACAGTCCTTCCTAGCCAACAGAACCATTAGGGTCTTCTCTCTGGAGGCAGCAGCAGACCCTATCCCTATTTCCTGTGGGGTCCCACAAGGTTCATGTGTTTCACCCACCCTTTACAATATCTTTACAAAGCCCCTCTTTGATAAATTGGACCGTCTGGGTGTCACCTATACAAACTATGCGGATGACACCCAGATACTCCTCACTATCTCGGGCAATTACGTTATTGATGTAGCCAGGATCAATGAAATCTTCTCCGTCATTCAGGCATGGATGGCCACACATGGCCTCTCCCTCAATGACGAGAAGACCGAACTGCTTATTGTTGGTTCACCAAATAGTCTACAAAAACTAAGTCTAAATTACTCTAACATCATAATCGATGGCAACACCATCCCGGTCGCCAAAAATGTGAAAACTCTCGGCTTCTATCTTGATGCCAATGTTAACTTCACTAAACAAATTAACGCAACCGCGTCTGCCACTGCATAAACCGGAAAACTTATTAGAGCCTGTCGACCATTTCTCTCCCCTAACAGTTGCCTCATACTAGCCAGAGCCCTTATACAATCCAAACTAGATTATTGCAATAGTCTCTACTTAGGGGCCAACCAAGCGATAATCAATAAGCTCCAAGTCCTTCAAAATAATGCGCTACGGGCAGCGCTAAATATCCCCAGACGTGAGCACATCTCGGCCACCAGAACCACATGCAGATGGCTCACCATCCAACATAAAATCGACCTAAAAACACTGCCTGACGTACAAAGCTCTCAACAATTTAGCACCCCCATACCTGACTAACAAACTCACTATGAAACCCTCTGTGAGAACCACGAGATCCTCCAACACCTTATGCCTAACAGTACCCAGATTTAATTCCAAAAGAGCCGGAGGTTCGAGCTTTACTGTCCTCGCCCCCTAACTCTGGAACACCCTGCCTCTGAGCATCAAATCATCCAATTCCTTTCAGTCATTCAGGAAACTTGTCATTGGGTGGCTTCTGACAAATAGTCAACTTTGAAGCCAGACCTAGCTATATACTGCACTATCTGTCCATGCCTCACCTATGTCACTATTGGGTGCTATCACCCCCACTGCCTGTATATAACTGCTATTTTAAATTGTTCTAGCATCACTGTTTATTACCTTGTTCTGTGCCTTGCAACCTTGTATTAAGCGCCCCTATACTCCTGGGTCCGGAGCGCTATAGAAATAAAATAAACAAACAAACAAACAAACAGGGCCCCGTGCCAGGGCAAAAGTTTCGCCGACCTCATGAAGGAATATGGCATCCACCACAGGAAGGTCACTCTGCTGTGGCCTCGTGCAAACTGTCAGAATGCACCAAAGTATCAACCGAAAAGGATACAATATTCAAAAGGATACAGGAGGTAGGGTCTTCCGGATCCCTGTTCACCCGACTTGATAGTCGTGAAGTCAACAAAGACCTTCCAAATGATACAACCCTCTGACTGATAAAACAGGCAGAGCGATGGATCACTGGAAAGGGCGTGGGTAAGGTATAGTAATCCAGCCTAGGACAAATTAAAGTATCATGAATAACTGCTCCAACCTGAGTATGATGAGTTAGATAATGACAGGAATGATCACACTGACCTGTATCTCTGGGTAGAACAATCCAGAAGTCTCTTGATGGATTTGAAATGAAGAACAAAACGACAGGGAAGGGAAAATTAGTAAGGGAGACTTATCCCGGACGGAACGAGGCTCACGCTAGATACGGGTTGAATTCACCACAGGATAGCGTCCAAAGTTCAGTTCAAAGTCACTTCCAATAATCCTTGAAAGGCTTCCTTCCCACTTAGGGATCAATCCTTCTGTTAATTCCACAGATGCAGGAGTTAGAAGAAAAATAGTGTTTGAAGACAACGTGAGCGTGTGGATTTACACGCGGGCAGGAATCGTGCAGCCTGGGCCAGCCGCGTGTGAAGACAACGTGCGCGTGTGGATTTACACGCGGGCAGGGTTCGCGCAGCCTTGGCCAGCCGCACTTGAAGATGAAGAGCGCGTGTGGATTTTACACGCGGGCAGGATTCACGCAGCCTGGGCCGGCCGCACTTGAAGACGAAGAGCGCGTGTGGATGTTACACGCGGGCAGGATTTACGCAGCCTTGGCCAGCCGCGTATGAAGACAAAGAGCGCGTGTGGACTTTACACGCGGGCAGGTTTTACGCAGCCTTGGCCAGCCGCGTATGAAGACAAAGAGCGCGTGTGGACTTTACACGCGGGCAGGATTCACGCAGCCTGGGCCGGCCGCACTTGAAGACGAAGAGCGCGTGTGGATGTTACACGCGGGCAAGTTTTACGCAGCCTTGGCCAGCCGCGTATGCAGACGAAGAGCGCGTGTGGAAAAGCACGCGAAGGGATAGCTCCAGGAATCAGCGTGTGGCGGAACACACGCTATCGAAGACCCAAAAGTAGCTGAAGGAATATACCAGGATGTAGATCAGAGGTTCAGCTACACGACGCCAATAGAGACGATCAGAAGCAGCGAGTGGAGTTTCTACGCTGCTTAAATACGTGATACCGTAGTTCACGTGACGAAGCAAAAGTCACGTGAAGTTAGCGACGTGAAAAGTGTAAACGTCGTTTTCCCGGTAACGTATCGAATAGCCTCCATTTGGAGTAGAACGGTCTAGCTGTTCTACGAGCGTAGCGTCCAGCATGCATGACAGTGCCATCCCCCAAAGGGACAACCTCTCCCCTTCTTGTGTGGAAGCGCTTCAATAAAGCAGGAGCATGAATGTTGGAAAGAGGTTCCCAGGACCTATCTTCGGGTCCATAGCCCTTCCAGTCCACCAGATAAAATGGTCTACCAGAACGGAGTTTCATATCCAGTATGTCTTGTACCTCGTATTCATCAGACCCCCGCACAGAAATAGCAACAGGCCGTACCGGCAGTCTAGTAGTGTCAGAGAAAGGCTTGATGAGCGAGACGTGGAATACAGGATGCACCCGCCATCGTTGTGGCAAAGCCAGACGTACAGCAGCAGGATTAAGAACATGGAGCACAACATACGGACCGATGAATCTAGGCAACAATTTCTTTTTGCCCGGAATTCTTAAGTTCTTAGTGGATAGCCAGACTTTCATCCCAGCCTTATAGACAGGTGCGGACACCCTATGAGCATCGGCATAGAACTTGTCACGTCGTTTGGCCTGTTCCAAATGCTGCTTCACCTTTCTTTGTAATCTCTTCAGATCACGAAGCGTACGGCCTGCGGCAGGCGTGTCCAGGGATAGACCGGAGTCTAGAGGTATTGATCGGGGGTGTTGTCCATAGAGAGCATAGAACGGTGAAGTGCCTATGGCACTATGATAAGAGTTGTTATAGGCGAATTCAGCCGCCGGCAGTACCGTGAGCCAATCCGATTGGTATTGCAAACACAGACACCGCAGATATTGTTCCATAGTACAATTGACCCTTTCGGTCTGTCCGTCGGTTTGAGGATGATAAGCGCTGGACATTCTATCATCAATTAGTAATGCAGATGTTAAGGCTCTCCAAAAGCGTGACGCAAACTGCGAGCCCCTGTCAGTAATGATTACTGATGGTAGACCAAAGAAACGGAATATATGTTGGATGAATAGATCAGCCAGAACAGTAGCAGTTGGTAAACCAATACAAGGAATAAATAGGGCCAATTTAGTGAAATAATCCACTATGACCCATAGGGTATCATATCCTTGATTTGGGGGGAGTTCCACCACAAAGTCCATAGATATCATGTCCCATGGTTTGGTAGGGACAGGCAGGGATTGGAGTAAGCCCACTGGTTTACCAGGAGTATTTTTACATTGGATACATACAGAACAAGAAGATACGTAGTTTATAACGTCTTTTGCCATGGATGGCCACCAGCACCACCTTTTGAGCAGGTCCAGTGTTTTCTTCTGTCCAGGATGGGCTGCAATCAAGGAATCATGATTCCATTTGAGGGCTTTATCCCGCATTGAAGGAGTTGATAGATAAAGCACCCCCTGTGTGAATGGTAAACCGTTATGCACGTCTAGATTCATATCCTGGACTACTTGTGGATTATTTTTTACCCACTCTTGTATTTCGGTTTTTAAGGATGGTTGAACCAAACAACCACAAATCACATGATCTGCCAACAGCTGGATCTGTACTTGTTTTTCTTCCTGCGCCTCTTTACTCATACGGGACAAAGCGTCCGACTTAACATGTTCTCGGGCAGGACGATAGGTGACCTGGAAATCGTATTGGGCAAAAAAGACATGCCATCTGGCCTAACGGGCCGTAAGGCATTTCATGGATTTGAATGCTTGGAGATTTCTATGGTCAGAGTACACCAACACCTGTTGTTTGGCCCCAAGAAGATGATGACGCCATTCTCGGAAGGCATCTTTGATAGCCAGTAGTTCCCGTTCAGTAACGGTGTAGTTCCGTTCATATGAGGTGAGTTTACGAGAGAAGAAAGCCACTGGGTGTTCCTCCTTGGTTTCTGTGCAGACTTGTGAGAGCACTGCGCCAATAGCGACACTGGATGCATCCGCTTCAACGACAAACTGGCGATCAGGATCCGGATGTTGAAGCACGGGTGCAGTGGTAAATGCTTCCTTCAGTTTTTCGAATGCTGCTTGGGCATGTTGGTTCCAACAGAAAGGTACTTTGGAACTAGTTAAAGCCGTCAAAGGAGCTACTGTTTTGGAAAAGGAATGGATGAATCTGCGATAGAAATTCGCAAAGCCCAAGAAAGACTGTAGCGATTTGACGTTATGTGGAACTGGCCAATTCAAGACGGCCTTTACCTTGGAACGACTCATTCGAGCACCTAGATTGGTAATGTCGTAACCAAGGAATTCCACTTCCTGCGAATGAAAGACACATTTTTCGGCTTTCACATAGAGGTGGTTCTCCCTAAGTCTTTGTAGGACTGTAGAAACATGTCTGACGTGTTCCGATAGAGATGAGGAGTAAATCAAAATGTCGTCCAGATAGACAACCACAAATCGGTCCATGATGTCTCTGAATATATCATTCATGAAGAATTGAAATGTGGCGGGAGCATTGCACAGACCAAAAGGCATCACCAAATATTCGTAAAGACCATACCGTGTCTTAAAAGCGGTCTTCCATTCGTCGCCTTCACGAATGCGAACCAAATTGTATGCACCTCGCAAGTCCAGTTTGGTGAAGTAGCTGGAAGTGCCTAACTGATCCAACAGCACGTTTATTAGCGGTAAGGGGTATTGGTTTTTGATGGTGATATCATTAAGTGCCCTGTAATCAATGCAGGGTCTGAGGTCTCCCTCTTTCTTAGGAACAAAGAATAGAGGAGATGCAGCAGGAGATTGCGAGGGTCGTATAAAGCCCATGGCTAGCGCCTTGTCAATGTATTCCTTTAACACGACATCTTCTTTAGGTGTTAAAGAATAAACACGGCCTGTAGGAATTTTGGCACCCGGAATCAGTTCGATAGGACAGTCGTACTGTCGATGAGGAGGTAATTGTTCTGCCTGGCCTTTATCAAAGACATCAGCATAATCAGCGTATTCGCATGGTATGATATTGTCGCATTGATGTACAACGCTGATAGCAGAATCCTCCACCACAGAGGCCAATATGTGTTGTTTATTTGACACCTCCTGACTGGTAAAGCAATGTTCGTTGCAATGAGTCGAAGGATATTGGAGCGATCCCGAAACCCAGTCAACAGTAGGATTGTGAAGGGTTAACCATGCAAGACCAAGTATGATCTCGTACTGCGGAGCAGCAATAACATCGAAGACGATTTCTTCTGAATGGTTATTTGATAACGTCATCCGAACAGGTACCGTCTCCTGGGTTACCATACCAGAAGTTAACACAGATCCGTCCACGGTATTCACCGTTTCAGGTTTTTTTTTGTTTACTAGGGGTAAGGAACGGTTCTTGGCATAGGTGATGTCTATATAATTGCTGGTGGCGCCAGAATCAACCATGGCCTTGGAAACCACTTCTCGCTCATCACAATGTAACGTCACCTGTACTATTACAGGTGCATGTTTAGGAATGGTACTGGAGTCCGATGAAACACTCGACATAGGGACTCCTGCTAATGTCGAGTTTTGGCGTTTCCCGCACGCTTGACGGGTTTTTTAGGACATGTTGCCAATAAATGCTCGGAAGAACCACAATACATACATAAGTGGTTTTTTCTTCGGTTCTCCCGTTCTGTATTGGACAATCGGCCTCTCACGGCGCCTATTTGCATGGGTTCAGGGTCGTTAGAGATGACTGCTGGTGTCTCTGACCGCCCCGAGACTGGCATGAAGGGCTTTTTCTCTCCCTTTCGAGCATTCCTTCGGGCGTCGATTTGTAGAACCAAATCAAGCAGCTCTGGGAAACCCGTAGGAACCACAGGAACAGTAGATAAGGCGTCTTTCAGTTCTTCAGAAAGACCCTTGTAAAAAACAGCCGTTTTCTTGCTGTCAGGCCATTGGGTTTCCGCCGTCAGTTGATTAAACCGGGCGACGTAAGACATAAGGGGTTGGCTGCCTTGTTGTAGGTTAAGCAACTCCAAATCTGTGGCTTGAGTAGAGTAACGCATGTCAAAGACTTTACTCATAGCAGTCAAGAGATCGTCACAATCGTACAACAAAGGGCTATTAGTTTCCAACAAAGGGTTAGCCCAAGCAGCAGCCGTGCCCCCTAAATGGGAAAGCACGAAGGCTGCTTTTGTGGTTAGGTCAGGAAAAGACGTAGGACGGCAAAGGAAATGGAGTCGGCACTGGTTTACAAAGGTTCTGTAGGTTTTGGGATCACCCGTGAACCTTTCTGGAGGGGCCAAGGGAAACTGAGTGGGCATAACCACGTTAATAGTCTCCTGTGGGGGTGCCGTAGTCCCAGATCCGGATGCGGTAGCCATCGGCGCTTGTGTTCCCTGAGGACTACCATGTAGGGCGTCTTGCATAACGTCCATACGGTGCCGTAACATGTCCTGTGCAGTAACCATTTCGTTTCTCAAATCGTGGATCAACTGTGTCAAAACAGTTAAAGGATCCGTACCCTCCATGGCTTCTGATTCTGTCAGAATGCACCAAAGTATCAACCGAAAAGGATACAATATTCAAAAGGATACAGGAGGTAGGGTCTTCCGGATCCCTGTTCACCCGACTTGATAGTCGTGAAGTCAACAAAGACCTTCCAAATGATACAACCCTCTGACTGATAAAACAGGCAGAGCGATGGATCACTGGAAAGGGCGTGGGTAAGGTATAGTAATCCAGCCTAGGACAAATTAAAGTATCATGAATAACTGCTCCAACCTGAGTATGATGAGTTAGATAATGACAGGAATGATCACACTGACCTGTATCTCTGGGTAGAACAATCCAGAAGTCTCTTGATGGATTTGAAATGAAGAACAAAACGACAGGGAAGGGAAAATTAGTAAGGGAGACTTATCCCGGACGGAACGAGGCTCACGCTAGATACGGGTTGAATTCACCACAGGATAGCGTCCAAAGTTCAGTTCAAAGTCACTTCCAATAATCCTTGAAAGGCTTCCTTCCCACTTAGGGATCAATCCTTCTGTTAATTCCACAGATGCAGGAGTTAGAAGAAAAATAGTGTTTGAAGACAACGTGAGCGTGTGGATTTACACGCGGGCAGGAATCGTGCAGCCTGGGCCAGCCGCGTGTGAAGACAACGTGCGCGTGTGGATTTACACGCGGGCAGGGTTCGCGCAGCCTTGGCCAGCCGCACTTGAAGATGAAGAGCGCGTGTGGATTTTACACGCGGGCAGGATTCACGCAGCCTGGGCCGGCCGCACTTGAAGACGAAGAGCGCGTGTGGATGTTACACGCGGGCAGGATTTACGCAGCCTTGGCCAGCCGCGTATGAAGACAAAGAGCGCGTGTGGACTTTACACGCGGGCAGGATTCACGCAGCCTGGGCCGGCCGCACTTGAAGACGAAGAGCGCGTGTGGCTGTTACACGCGGGCAGGTTTTACGCAGCCTTGGCCAGCCGCGTATGAAGACAAAGAGCGCGTGTGGACTTTACACGCGGGCAGGATTCACGCAGCCTGGGCCGGCCGCACTTGAAGACGAAGAGCGCGTGTGGATGTTACACGCGGGCAAGTTTTACGCAGCCTTGGCCAGCCGCGTATGCAGACGAAGAGCGCGTGTGGAAAAGCACGCGAAGGGATAGCTCCAGGAATCAGCGTGTGGCGGAACACACGCTATCGAAGACCCAAAAGTAGCTGAAGGAATATACCAGGATGTAGATCAGAGGTTCAGCTACACGACGCCAATAGAGACGATCAGAAGCAGCGAGTGGAGTTTCTACGCTGCTTAAATACGTGATACCGTAGTTCACGTGACGAAGCAAAAGTCACGTGAAGTTAGCGACGTGAAAAGTGTAAACGTCGTTTTCCCGGTAACGTATCGAATAGCCTCCATTTGGAGTAGAACGGTCTAGCTGTTCTACGAGCGTAGCGTCCAGCATGCATGACACAAACGGTGAAGCGGAGCGGATGATGCGCCCGCTGAATAAGGTGTTCTGGATCACACAAGGAAGGGGCGAGTGCCTACAAAGGGCACTATATGTGTTCCTGCGAGGGTACAGAGCCACTCCACACTCATCCACAGGAGTGGCGCCAGCAGAGGCACTCTTTCAGCAGTGCCCAAGCATACATGCCAACCCTCCCGATTTAGGTGGGAGACTCCCGATTTTTATGTGAAAAATGTTGCTATTTTTCACATTTTCCTGCCTAAAATAATTCCAGCCCCAATTCATTCCAATGGGAAACTTTATGTCCCCCGATTTCGCAGACAAAATCTCCCTTCAGGTGCCTCAGAATTTTGGCATGTATGCCCAAGGGACGTGATACCAGAGGTGGGGGAGCGAGAACCGGCCATCATCAACAATGCCCATGTGGAGGATGAGATAAGGGCACAGACAGAAATGGAGAACAACAGGAGAGGTCTAAGACCACCAAGGATCGCCACGGGCGATGAAGTGCTATTGAGGAATGGCCACCCGCAGGGCAAGTTGTCTCTCACCTATGAGCCGGCTCCATTGGACATGGTGGCGGTCAAGGGATCCATGGTGACCTCGTCTGATGGAACAGCATCTGTCACCAGGAATGCCAGCTTCTTTAAGAGACTAGGTGAGCAAAGAACAGAGACTATGGGGGACATGGACCTGGAAGAAGCGCCGGACGAAGGAGGGGGACTGCCCGTTCCGGTGGAGTCCCCGACCCTTGAAGGGCAAGGTGAAGGAACAACGGTCAGAGAGAGAGGCAGGAGGTACCCCCTGAGGACAGGGATGTCTGTATACAAAGAATAAAGTAACAGTGGTTGATGAATCACCCAGAGGGGGGAGTGAAGAGGAGGAGTCAAGTACCGCCCCCATTGCAGTTACTGCAGTTACCCCTCTACCAGTACCTATTGATTTTGTACCAAATTATGTGACGTATGATGAACAATTGAATCAGCAAAGAGCAGCATATGGGCTCTGTCCAGTACCAATCAGAATGACAGCGCCTATCAATATACCGACACCTAAGAAAATCTGGACAGTGAGATATCCATTAAGGAAACCGTATCTACATTCAAGACAATACGATGTTCGTTTGAATGAAATACCCGAAGAGACAAAGAAGATAATGAAAGAAGGTGAATGGTGACGTCATAAAGAATGGAACTGACGCCCAGATAGAAAATATAATGACCAGAGAATGCTGACAAGAGACGAAATACTGAGGAGATACCAAGGATAATTGACATCTTGATATCAAGATGAAGAAGCTTATGCCACAGACATGATGAAGATATTTAGTTAGTTTAAACGTGTACAGATGCAAGTAACTGCAAGCAGCAAAGTAATTGTGAAGCAAGCTTATGCTTATTAGTGAATAAGATTGGGGCAAGCGCCAATGTTTCCAAATATATACCTCAAAGAGCACTTTAGGTGTGAATGTATGTTTCCACTACACATTTAAGCAGAAAATGAACAAACCCAAAAGGCCACAATGGAGTGTGTCGCAGTAAATAATTCGAGAATCAAGACAGAATGAGGCTCAGCTAAGCATGGCCGTGCCAAGAAGCCAAGGTCTTATCAGACTGGTATGAGCTGACATTGGATACAATTAAGGAGAACAGAACAGATGATCCTGTTCAGAAACAGACGTCAGAGGACTAGCAGAATTAAATTAAATATACGAAAAGACACAGAGAAAAGCTCGATTTCATGGTGTCTAGTCACGTGATGGTAGCAGGCTAGTAGGAGGAAAACTTCACACCTACGCATGGGAGCCTGCCATACCCATACTCCTTAAAAGATCTCTGAGCAAAAGTACAGACTCAAGGCCAACTTCAAAGAAGTAATTGCCACATGACCACTGAGGTGATGATTGCTTGTACCATAATTGGTGGGAAGCGGGTGCACAGACGAGCTTATCTGCACCTGGTTGTTCTTTCTGCATGCTGCTAGACGTAGATGGAAAAGTATGAGTGGGGTTGATGCCAACCCAATCATAGTGGACCGTGTAATCTAAGGTCCTATAGTTGCAGAGCCAAAGGGACGTTGTACTTTTAGTGATGTTCATAGTGGCCATTTTTAAGGGAGGTCTTAGTTGCCCCACCTGACATTGATTGTCCAATTCCCTCTCCCTGTTACCATATACAGATATAGTCCCTATATTAAGTTACCTTCCAAGATCAAATCAAATCGCATGTTAGGTTTTAAGTTTGCTACGTAGAATGACGATAGAGCAAGCACAGATTATACGTCGATGATGATTTCTTTGCTATAAAAGTTATGTTTTTTCTAATAGTCATGAGAGTGAGAAGATCGAGCAACTGCTGATGTTCGTTGTACTCCCCGTTTTATAAACTTGTCATTAAAACAGACTCACTTTGCCAAACTATTGAGTTGTCTTCATTATTGATGTATGAGTGTGAATCTGCATCCCCATCTATCTCAAGGGTACTGCTACTCATCTTAAAGGGCTGTTTGTGCTGGTTGACAAGCATCCAGTTCACCAGGAATAGGGACCCAGTGCAGGGGGTCTTGTAGAAGTAGATACTCCCAAATCAAAGACCAGGAAGAAGGAGCTAGTGCAGGCAGTCTGCTCGCAGTGGATACTCCCCAATCAAAGACCAAAAATAGGGTCCTATTCAAGGGGGTCGGCTCGCAGTGGATACTCCCCAAAGACCAGGAAGAGGGACCTAGTGCAGAGGGTCTGCTCACAGTGGATACTCCCCAATCAAAGAACAGGAATAGGGACCTAGTGCAGGGGGTCTGCTCGCAGTGGATGCTCCCTAATCAAAGAACAGGAATAGGGACTTAGTGGAGGGGGTCTGCTCGCAGTAGATACTCCCCAATCAACGACCAGGAATAGGGACCTAGTGCAGGGGGTCTGCTCTCTGTGGATACTACCCAATTGAAGACCAGGAATAGTGACCTATCGCATAGGGTCTGCTCGCAGTGGATACTCCCCAATCAACGACCAGGAAGGAATAGGGACCTAGTGCAGGGGTCCTGCTCGCAGAGGATACTCCCCAATCAAAGCCCGGGAATAGGGACAAAGTGCAAGGGGTCTGCTCCCAGTGGAACTCCCCATTAAAATACCAGGATAGGGACCTAGTGCAGGGGGTCTGCTCGCAGTGGATACTCACCAATCAAAGACCTGGAATAGGGACCCAGTGCAAGGGGTCTGTTTGCAGTGGATACTCCCCAATCAAAGACCAGGAATAGAGACCTGGTGCCGGGGGTCTGCTCACAGTGGATGCTCCCCAATCAAAGACCAGGAATATGGACCTGGTGCAGGGGTCTTTTCACAGTGGATGCTCTCTAATCAAAGACCAGGAATAGGGACCTAGTGCTGGGGGTCTTCTCGTAGTGGATATTTCCCAAACCAGGTCTAGGGACCTAGTCCTGGGGGTCTGTTTGCAGTCTATACTCCCCAATCAAAGACCCGGAATAGGGACCTAGTGCTCAGGGGGTCTGCTCACAGTCGATACTCCTCAATCAACGACCAGGAATAGGGACCTAGTGCAGGGGGTCTGCTCACAGTGGATGCTCCCCAATCAAAGACCAGGAATAGGGACCTAGTGCCGGGAGTCTGCTTGCAGTGGATACTCTCCAATCAAAGACCAGGAATAAGGACCTAGTGCAGGGGGTGAGCTCACAGTGGATGCTCCGTAATCAAAGACCAGGAATAGGGACCTAGTGCTCAGGGGGTCTGCTCACAGTCGATACTCCTCAATCAACGACCAGGAATAGGGACATAGTGCAGGGGGTCTGCTCGCAGTCTATACTCCCCACTCAAAGACCAGGAATAGGGACACAGTGCCAAGGGTGTCTGCTCGCCGTGGATACTCCCCAATCAAACACCACGTATAGGGACCTAATGGAAGGCGTCTGCCCGCAGTGGATACTCCCCAATCAAAGACCAGGTATAGGGATCTAGTGCAGGGGGTCTGCTCACAGTGGATACTCCCCAATCAAAGAACAGGAATAGGGACTTAGTGCAGGGGGTCTGCTCGCAGTAGACACTCCCCAATCAAGGACCAGGAAGGAATAGGGACCTAGTGCAGGGGTCCTGCTCGCAGAGGATACTCCCCAATCAAAGCCCAGGAATAAGGACCTAGTGCAAGGGGTCTGCTCTCAGTGGAAACTCCCCATTAAAATACCAGGATAGGGACCTAGTGCAGGGGGTCTGCTCGCAGTGGATACTCCCCAATCAAAGACCTGGAATAGGGACCCAGTGCAAGGGGTCTGTTTGCAGTGGATACTCCCCAATCAAAGACCAGGAATAGGGACCTGGTGCCGGGGGTCTGCTCGCAGTGGATATTCCCCAATCAAAGACCAGGAATATGGACCTGGTAGAGGGGGTCTTCTCACAGTGGATGCTCCCCAATGATAGACCAGGAATAGGGACCTAGTGCAGGGGGCCTGCTCGCAGTCTATACTCCCCACTCAAAGACCAGGAATAGGGACCTAGTGCAGGGGGTCTGCTAGCTGTGGATACTCCCCAATCAAAGACCAGGAATAGGGTCCTAGTGCTTTGGGTCTGCGCGTAGTGGATATTCCCCAATCAAAGACCAGGTCTAGGGACCTAGTCCTGGGGGTCTGTTTGCAGTCTATACTCCCCAATCAAAGATCAGGAATAGGGACCTAGTGCAGGGGGTCTGCTAGCTGTGGATACTCCCCAATCAAAGACCAGGAATAGGGTCCTAGTGCAGGGGGTCAGCTAGCAGTGGATACTCCCCATTAAAATACCAGGAATAAGGACCAAGTGCGGGGGGTCTTCTTACAGTCTATACTCCTCAATCAAAGACCAAGAATAGGCACCCACTGCAAGGGGTCTGCTCGCAGTGGAGGCTCCCCAATGAGAGACCAGGAATAGGGACCTGGTGCCGGGGGTCTGCTCCCAATGGATACTCCCCAATCAAAGACAAGGAATAGGGCCCTAGTGCAGGGAGTCTGCTCACAGTGGATACTCCCCAATCATTGACCAGGAATAGGGATCTTGTGCCGGGGGTCTGCCCGTAGTGGATACTCCACAATCAAAGACCAGGTACATGGACCTGGTGCCGGAGGTCTGCTCGCAGTGGATACTCTCCAATCAAAGACCAGGAATAGGGACCTGGTGCCGGGGGTCTGCTCCCAGTGGATACTCCCCAATAAAAGACCAGGAATATGGACCTGGTGCAAGGGGTCTGCTCACAGTGGATACTCCCCAATCAAAGACCAGGAATAGGGACCTAGTGCAGGGGGTCTGCTCACAGTGGATACTCCCCAATCAAAGACCAGGTATAGGGACCTAGTGCAGGAGCTCTGCTTGCAGTCTATACTCCCCAATCAAAGACCAGGACTAGGGACCTAGTGCAGGGGGTCTGCTCACAGTGGATACTCCCCAATCAAAGACCAGGTATAGGGACCTAGTGCAGGAGCTCTGCTTGCAGTCTATACTCCCCAATCAAAGACCAGGACTAGGGACCTAGTGCAGGGGGTCTGCTCGCAGTGGATACTCCTCAATGAAAGAAGAGGAATAGGGAACTAGTGCAGGAGGTCTGCTCGCAGTCTATACTCCCCAATCAAAGACCAGGACTAGTGACCTAGTGCAGGGGGTCTGCTCGCAGTGGATACTCCCCAATCAAAGACCAGGAATATGGACCTGGTGCGGGGGGTCTGCACTCAGTGGAAACTCCCCAATCAAAGACCAGGACTAGGTACCTGGTACTGTGGGTCTGCTCGAAGTGGATACTCCCCAATCAAAGACCAGGAATATGGACCTAGTGCAGGAGGTCTGCTTGCAGTCTATACTCCCCAATCAAAGACCAGGAATATGGACCTGGTGCGGGGGGTCTGCTCGCAGTGGATACTCCCCAATCAAAGACCAGGTGTAGGGACCTAGTGCAGGAGGTCTGCTTGCAGTCTATACTCCCCAATCAAAGACCAGGACTAGAGACCTAGTGCAGGGGGTCTGCTCGCAGTGGATACTCCTCAATGAAAGAAGATGAATTGGAAACTAGTGCAGGAGGTCTGCTCGCAGTGGATACTCCCCAGTGAAAGACCAGGACTAGGGACCTAGTGCAGGGGGTCTTCTCGCAGTGGATACTACCCAATCAAAGACCAGGAATATGGACCTAGTGCTCAGGGAGTCTGCTCACAGTCGATACTCCTCAATAAACGACCAGGAATAGGGAACTAGTGCAGGGGCTCTGCTCGCAGTGGATGCTCCCCAATCAAAGACCAGGAATAGGGACCTAGTGCTCAGGGGGTCTGCTCACAGTAGATACTCCTCAATCAACGACAAGGAATAGGGACCTAGTGCAGGGGTCTGCTCACTGTGGATGCTCCCCAATCAAAGACCATGAATAGGGACCTAGTGCCGGGAGTCTGCTTGCAGTGGATACTCCTCAATCAAAGACCAGGAATAAGGACCTAGTGCAGGGGGTCTGCTTGCAGTGGATACTCCCCAATCAAAGACTAGGAATAAGGACCTAGTGCAGGGGGTGAGCTCACAGTGGATGCTCCCCAATGAGAGACCAGGAATAGGGACCTAGTGCAGAGGGTCTGCTCGCAGTCTATACTCCCCACTCAAAGACCAGGAATAGGGACCCAGTGCCAGGGGGTCTGCTCGCAGTCTATACTCCCCAATCAAAGACCAGGTATAGGGACCTAATGGAGGGCATCTGCCCACAGTGGATACTCCCCAATCAAAGACCAGGTATAGGGAGCTAGTGCAGGGGGTCTGCTTGCAGTCTATACTCGCCAATCAAAGACCAGGAATAAGGACCCAGTGCCAGGGGTGTCTGCTCGCAGTCTATACTCCCCAATCAAAGACCAGGCATAGGGACCTAATGGAGGGCGTCTGCCCGCAGTGGATACTCCCCAATCAAAGACCAGGTATAGGGACCTAGTGCAGGGGGTCTGCTTGCAGTCTATACTCCCCAATCAAAGACCAGGAATAGGGACCCAGTGCCAGGGGGTCTGCTCGCAGACTATACTCCCCAATCAAAGACCAGGAATAAGGACCCAGTGCCGGGGGTCTACTCGCAGTGGATACTCCCCAATCAAAGACCAGGAATAAGGACCCAGTGCCGGGGGTCTACTCGCAGTGGATACTCCCCAATCAAAGACCAGGAAAAAGGACCTAGTGCAGGTGGTCTGCTTGCAGGGGATACTCCCCAATCAAAGACCAGGCATAGGGACCTACTGCAGGTGGTCTGCTTGCAGTCTATACTCCCCAATCAGAGCCAGGAATAGGAACCTAGTGCAGGGGGTCTGCTCGCAGTGGATGCTCCCTAATCAAAGACCAGGAATAGGCCGGGGGTCTGCTCCCAGTGGATACTCCCCAATCAAAGACCAGGAATAGGGATCTAGTGCAGGGGGTCTTCTCACAGTGGATACTCCCCAATCAAAGACCACGAATAGGGACCTGGTGCAGGGGGTCTGCCCGCAGTGGATACTCCCCAATCAAAGACCAGGTATATGGACCTGGTGCAGGGGATCTGCTCGCAGTGGATACTCCCCAATCAAAGACCAGGACTAGGGACCTGGTGCCGGGGGTCTGCTCGCAGTGGATACTCCCCAATCACAGACCAGGAATATGGACCTCGTGCAGGGGGTCTGCTCGCAGTGGATACTTCCCAATCAAAGACCAGGTATAGGGAACTAGTGCAGGAGGTCTGCTTGCAGTCTATACTGCCCAATCAAAGACCAGGACTAGGGACCTAGTGCAGGGGGTCTGCTCGCAGTGGATACTCCTCAATGAAAGAAGAGGAATAGGGAACTAGTGCAGGAGGTCTGCTCGCAGTGGATACTCCCCAGTGAAAGACCAGGACTAGGGACCTAGTGCAAGGGGTCTTCTCGCAGTGGATACTCCCCAATCAAAGACCAGGATTAGGGACCTAGTGCTCAGGGGGTCTGCTCACAGTCGATACTCCTCAATCAACGACCAGGAATAGGGACCTAGTGCCTTGAGTCTGCTTGCAGTGGATACTCCCCAAATAAAAAGACCAGAAATAAGGACCTAGTGCAGGGGGTCTACTTGCAGTGGATACTCCCGAATCAAAGACCAGGAATAAGGACCTAGTGCAGGGGGTCAGCTCACAGTGGATGCTCCCCAATGATAGACCATGAATAGGGACCTAGTGCAGGGGTCCTGCTCGCAGAGGATACTCCCCAATCGAAGCCCAGGAATAAGGACCTAGTGCAGGGGGTCTGCTCGCAGTGGAAACTCCCCATTAAAATACCAGGATAGGGACCTAGTGCAGGGGGTTTGCTCGCAGTGGATACTCCCCAATCAAAGACCTGGAATAGGGACCCAGTGCAAGGGGTCTGTTTGCAGTGGATACTCCCCAATCAAAGACCAGGAATAGGGACCTGGTGCCGGGGGTCTGCTCGCAGTGGATACTCCCCAATCAAAGACCAGGAATATGGACCTGGTGCAGGGGGTCTTCTCACAGTGGATGCTCCCCAATGATAGACCAGGAATAGGGACCTAGTGCAGGGGGTCTGCTCGCAGTCTATACTCCCCACTCAAAGACCAGGAATAGGGACCTAGTGCAGGGGGTCTGCTAGCTGTGGATACTCCCCAATCAAAGACCAGGAATAGGGTCCTAGTGCTTTGGGTCTGCTCGTAGTGGATATTCCCCAATCAAAGACCAGGCCTAGGGACCTAGTCCTGGGGGTCTGTTTGCAGTCTATACTCCCCAATCAAAGACCAGGAATAGGGACCTAGTGCAGGGGGTCTGCTAGCTGTGGATACTCCCCAATCAAAGACCAGGAATAGGGTCCTAGTGCAGGGGGTCAGCTAGCAGTGGATACTCCCCATTAAAATACCAGGAATAAGGACCAACTGCGGGGGGTCTTCTTACAGTCTCTACTCCTCAATCAAAGACCAAGAATAGGCACCCACTGCAAGGGGTCTGCTCGCAGTGGAGGCTCCCCAATGAGAGACCAGGAATAGGGACCTGGTGCCGGGGGTCTGCTCCCAATGGATACTCCCCAATCAAAGACAAGGAATAGGGCCCTAGTGCAGGGAGTCTGCTCACAGTGGATACTCCCCAATCAATGACCAGGAATAGGGATCTTGTGCCGGGGGTCTGCCCGTAGTGGATACTCCCCAATCAAAGACCAGGTACATGGACCTGGTGCCGGAGGTCTGCTCGCAGTGGATACTGCCCAATAAAAGACCAGGAATATGGACCTGGTGCAAGGGGTCTGCTCACAGTGGATACTCCCCAATCAATGACCAGGAATAGGGATCTTGTGCCGGGGGTCTGCCCGTAGTGGATACTCCCCAATCAAAGACCAGGTACATGGACCTGGTGCAAGGGGTCTGCTCACAGTGGATACTCCCCAATCAAAGAC
Organism: Ambystoma mexicanum; assembly: GCF_040938575.1. Lineage (NCBI taxonomy): Eukaryota > Metazoa > Chordata > Amphibia > Caudata > Ambystomatidae > Ambystoma > Ambystoma mexicanum. The sequence goes on along the minus strand of NC_090926.1, from coordinate 1,300,665,709 downwards.
CAGGAATATGGACCTGGTGCCGGGGGTCTGCTCCCAGTGGATACTCCCCAATGCAAGACCAGGAATAGGGACCTAGTGCAGGGGGTCTGCTCACAGTGGATACTCCCCAATCAAAGACCAGGTATAGGGACCTAGTGCAGGAGCTCTGCTTGCAGTCTATACTCCCCAATCAAAGACCAGGACTAGGGACCTAGTGCAGGGGGTCTGCTCGCAGTGGATACTCCTCAATGAAAGAAGAGGAATAGGGAACTAGTGCAGGAGGTCTGCTCACAGTCTATACTCCCCAATCAAAGACCAGGACTAGTGACCTAGTGCAGGGGGTCTGCTCGCAGTGGATACTCCCCAATCAAAGACCAGGAATATTGTCCTGGTGCGGGGGGTCTGCACTCAGTGGATACTCCCCAATCAAAGACCAGGACTAGGTACCTGGTACTATGGGTCTGCTCGAAGTGGATACTCCCCAATCAAAGACCAGGAATATGGACCTAGTGCAGGAGGTCTGCTTGCAGTCTATACTCCCCAATCAAAGACCAGGAATATGGACCTGGTGCGGGGGGTCTGCTCGCAGTGGATACTCCCCAATCAAAGACCAGGTACAGGGACCTAGTGCAGGAGGTCGGCTTGCAGTCTATACTCCCCAATCAAAGACCAGGACTAGAGACCTAGTGCAGGGGGTCTGCTGGCAGTGGATACTCCTCAATGAAAGAAGAGGAATAGGAAACTAGTGCAGGAGGTCTGCTCGCAGTGGATACTCCCCAGTGAAAGACCAGGACTAGGGACCTAGTGCAGGGGGTCTTCTCGCAGTGGATACTACCCAATCAAAGACCAGGAATATGGACCTAGTTCTCAGGGAGTCTGCTCACAGTCGATACTCCTCAATAAACGACCGGGAATAGGGACCTAGTGCAGGGGCTCTGCTCGCAGTGGATGCTCCCCAATCAAAGACCAGGAATAGGGACCTAGTGCTCAGGGGGTCTGCTCACAGTCGATACTCCTCAATCAACAACAAGGAATAGGGACCTAGTGTAGGGGTCTGCTCACTGTGGATGCTCCCCAATCAAAGACCATGAATAGGGACCTAGTGCCGGGAGTCTGCTTGCAGTGGATACTCCTCAATCAAAGACCAGGAATAAGGACCTAGTGCAGGGGGTCTGCTTGCAGTGGATACTCCCCAATCAAAGACTAGGAATAAGGACCTAGTGCAGGGGGTGAGCTCACAGTGGATGCTCCCCAAAGAGAGACCAGGAATATGGACCCAGTGCAGGGTGTCTGCTCGCAGTCTATACTCCCCACTCAAAGACCAGGAATAGGGACCCAGTGCCAGGGGGTCTGCTCGCAGTCTATATTCCCCAATCAAAGACCAGGTATAGGGACCTAATGGAGGGCGTCTGCCCGCAGTGGATACTCCCCAATCAAAGACCAGGTATAGGGAGCTAGTGCAGGGGGTCTGCTTGCAGTCTATACTCCCCAATCAAAGACCATGAATAAGGACCCAGTGCCAGGGGTGTCTGCTCGCAGTCTATACTCCCCAATCAAAGACCAGGCATAGGGACCTAATGGAGGGCGTCTGCCCGCAGTGGATACTCCCCAATCAAAGACCAGGTATAGGGACCTAGTGCAGGGGGTCTGCTTGCAGTCTATACTCCCCAATCAAAGACCAGGAATAAGTACCCAGTGCTGGGGGTCTACTCTCAGTGGATACTCCCCAATCAAAGACCAGGAATAAGGACCTAGTGCAGGTGGTCTGGTTGCAGTGGATACTCCCCAATCAAAGACCAGGAATAGGGACCTAGTGCAGGTGGTCTGCTTGCAGTCTATACTCCCCAATCAGAGCCAGGAATAGGAACCTAGTGCAGGGGGTCTGCTCGCAGTGGATGCTCCCTAATCAAAGACCAGGAATAGGCCGGGGGTCTGCTCCCAGTGGATACTCCCCAATCAAAGACCAGGAATAGGGACCTAGTGCAGGGGGTCTGCTTGCAGTCTATACTACCCAATCAAAGACCAGGAATAAGGACCCAGTGCCGTGGGTCTACTCGCAGTGGATACTCCCCAATCAAAGACCAGGAATAAGGACCTAGTGCAGGTGGTCTGCTTGCAGTGGATACTCCCCAATCAAAGACCAGGAATAGGGACCTACTGCAGGTGGTCTGCTTGCAGTGGATACTCCCCAATCAAAGACCACGAATAGGGACCTGGTGCAGGGGGTCTGCCCGCAGTGGATACTCCCCAATCAAAGACCAGGTATATGGACCTGGTGCTGGGGGTATGCTCAGACTGGATACTTCCCAATCAAAGACCATGAATATGGACCTGGTGCGGGGGATCTGCTCGCAGTGGATACTCCCCAATCAAAGACCAGGACTAGGGACCTGGTGCCGGGGGTCTGCTCGCAGTGGATACTCCCCAATCAAAGACCAGGAATATGGACCTGGTGCGGGGGGTCTGCTCGCAGTGGATACTTCCCAATCAAAGACCAGGTATAGGGAACTAGTGCAGGAGGTCTGCTTGCAGTCTATACTCCCCAATCAAAGACCAGGACTAGGGACCTAGTGCAGGGGGTCTGCTCGCAGTGGATACTCCTCAATGAAAGAAGAGGAATAGGGAACTAGTGCACGAGGTCTGCTCGCAGTGGATACTCCCCAGTGAAAGACAAGGACTAGGGACCTAGTGCAAGGGGTCTTCTCGCAGTGGATACTCCCCAATCAAAGACCAGGATTAGGGACCTAGTGCTCAGGGGGTCTGCTCACAGTGGATACTCCCCAATCAAAGACCACGAATAGGGACCTGGTGCAGGGGGTCTGCCCGCAGTGGATACTCCCCAATCAAAGACCAGGTATATGGACCTGGTGCTGGGGGTATGCTCAGACTGGATACTTCCCAATCAAAGACCATGAATATGGACCTGGTGCGGGGGATCTGCTCGCAGTGGATACTCCCCAATCAAAGACCAGGACTAGGGACCTGGTGCCGGGGGTCTGCTCGCAGTGGATACTCCCCAATCAAAGACCAGGAATATGGACCTGGTGCGGGGGGTCTGCTCGCAGTGGATACTTCCCAATCAAAGACCAGGTATAGGGAACTAGTGCAGGAGGTCTGCTTGCAGTCTATACTCCCCAATCAAAGACCAGGACTAGGGACCTAGTGCAGGGGGTCTGCTTGCAGTGGATACTCCTCAATGAAAGAAGAGGAATAGGGAACTAGTGCAGGAGGTCTGCTCGCAGTGGATACTCCCCAGTGAAAGACAAGGACTAGGGACCTAGTGCAAGGGGTCTTCGCGCAGTGGATACTCCCCAATCAAAGACCAGGATTAGGGACCTAGTGCTCAGGGGGTCTACTCACAGTCGATACTCCTCAATCAACGACCAGGAATAGGGACCTAGTGCCTTGAGTCTGCTTGCAGTGGATACTCCCCAAATAAAAAGACCAGAAATAAGGACCTAGTGCAGGGGGTCTACTTGCAGTGGATACTCCCGAATCAAAGACCAGGAATAAGGACCTAGTGCAGGGGTTCAGCTCACAGTGGATGCTCCCCAATGATAGACCAGGAATAGGGACCTAGTGCAGGGGTCCTGCTCGCAGAGGATACTCTCCAATCAAAGCCCAGGAATAAGGACCTAGTGCAGGGGGTCTGCTCGCAGTGGTAACTCCCCATTAAAATACCAGGATAGGGACCTAGTGCAGGGGGTTTGCTCGCAGTGGATACTCCCCAATCAAAGACCTGGAATAGGGACCCAGTGCAAGGGGTCTGTTTGCAGTGGATACTCCCCAATCAAGGACCAGGAATAGGGACCTGGTGCCGGGGGTCTGCTCGCAGTGGATACTCCCCAATCAAAGACCAGGAATATGGACCTGGTGCAGGGGGTCTTCTCACAGTGGATGCTCCCCAATGATAGACCAGGAATAGGGACCTAGCGCAGGGGGTCTGCTCGCAGTCTATACTCCCCACTCAAAGACCAGGAATAGGGACCTAGTGCAGGGGGTCTGCTAGCTGTGGATACTCCCCAATCAAAGACCAGGAATAGGGTCCTAGTGCTTTGGGTCTGCTCGTAGTGGATATTCCCCAATCAAAGACCAGGTCTAGGGACCTAGTCCTGGGGGTCTGTTTGCAGTCTATACTCCCCAATCAAAGACCAGGAATAGGGACCTAGTGCAGGGGGTCTGCTAGCTGTGGATACTCCCCAATCAAAGACCAGGAATAGGGTCCTAGTGCAGGGGGTCAACTAGCAGTGGATACTCCCCATTAAAATACCAGGAATAAGGACCAACTGCGGGGGGTCTTCTTACAGTCTCTACTCCTCAATCAAAGACCAAGAATAGGCATCCACTGCAAGGGGTCTGCTCGCAGTGGAGGCTCCCCAATGAGAGACCAGGAATAGGGACCTGGTGCCGGGGGTCTGCTCCCAATGGATACTCCCCAATCAAAGACAAGGAATAGGGCCCTAGTGCAGGGAGTCTGCTCACAGTGGATACTCCCCAATCAATGACCAGGAATAGGGATCTTGTGCCGGGGGTCTGCCCGTAGTGGATACTCCCCAATCAAAGACCAGGTACATGGACCTGGTGCCGGAGGTCTGCTCGCAGTGGATACTGCCCAATAAAAGACCAGGAATATGGACCTGGTGCAAGGGGTCTGCTCACAGTGGATACTCCCCAATCAATGACCAGGAATAGGGATCTTGTGCCGGGGGTCTGCCCGTAGTGGATACTCCCCAATCAAAGACCAGGTACATGGACCTGGTGCAAGGGGTCTGCTCACAGTGGATACTCCCCAATCAAAGACCAGGAATAGGGACCTGGTGCCGGGGGTCTGCTCCCAGTGGATACTCCCCAATGAAAGACCAGGAATAGGGACCTAGTGCAGGGGGTCTGCTCACAGTGGATACTCCCCAATCAAAGACCAGGTATAGGGACCTAGTGCAGGAGCTCTGCTTGCAGTCTATACTCCCCAATCAAAGACCAGGACTAGGGACCTAGTGCAGGGGGTCTGCTCGCAGTGGATACTCCTCAATGAAAGAAGAGGAATAGGGAACTAGTGCAGGAGGTCTGCTCGCAGTCTATACTCCCCAATCAAAGACCAGGACTAGTGACCTAGTGCAGGGGGTCTGCTCGCAGTGGATACTCCCCAATCAAAGACCAGGAATATGGACCTGGTGCGGGGGGTCTGCACTCAGTGGATACTCCCCAATCAAAGACCAGGACTAGGTACCTGGTACTATGGGTCTGCTCGAAGTGGATACTCCCCAATCAAAGACCAGGAATATGGACCTAGTGCAGGAGGTCTGCTTGCAGTCTATACTCCCCAATCAAAGACCAGGAATATGGACCTGGTGCGGGGGGTCTGCTCGCAGTGGATACTCCCCAATCAAAGACCAGGTACAGGGACCTAGTGCAGGAGGTCGGCTTGCAGTCTATACTCCCCAATCAAAGACCAGGACTAGAGACCTAGTGCAGGGGGTCTGCTGGCAGTGGATACTCCTCAATGAAAGAAGAGGAATAGGAAACTAGTGCAGGAGGTCTGCTCGCAGTGGATACTCCCCAGTGAAAGACCAGGACTAGGGACCTAGTGCAGGGGGTCTTCTCGCAGTGGATACTACCCAATCAAAGACCAGGAATATGGACCTAGTTCTCAGGGAGTCTGCTCACAGTCGATACTCCTCAATAAACGACCGGGAATAGGGACCTAGTGCAGGGGCTCTGCTCGCAGTGGATGCTCCCCAATCAAAGACCAGGAATAGGGACCTAGTGCTCAGGGGGTCTGCTCACAGTCGATACTCCTCAATCAACAACAAGGAATAGGGACCTAGTGTAGGGGTCTGCTCACTGTGGATGCTCCCCAATCAAAGACCATGAATAGGGACCTAGTGCCGGGAGTCTGCTTGCAGTGGATACTCCTCAATCAAAGACCAGGAATAAGGACCTAGTGCAGGGGGTCTGCTTGCAGTGGATTCTCCCCAATCAAAGACTAGGAATAAGGACCTAGTGCAGGGGGTGAGCTCACAGTGGATGCTCCCCAAAGAGAGACCAGGAATATGGACCCAGTGCAGGGGGTCTGCTCGCAGTCTATACTCCCCACTCAAAGACCAGGAATAGGGACCCAGTGCCAGGGGGTCTGCTCGCAGTCTATACTCCCCAATCAAAGACCAGGTATAGGGACCTAATGGAGGGCGTCTGCCCGCAGTGGATACTCCCCAATCAAAGACCAGGTATAGGGAGCTAGTGCAGGGGGTCTGCTTGCAGTCTATACTCCCCAATCAAAGACCATGAATAAGGACCCAGTGCCAGGGGTGTCTGCTCGCAGTCTATACTCCCCAATCAAAGACCAGGCATAGGGACCTAATGGAGGGCGTCTGCCCGCAGTGGATACTCCCCAATCAAAGACCAGGTATAGGGACCTAGTGCAGGGGGTCTCCTTGCAGTCTATACTCCCCAATCAAAGACCAGGAATAAGTACCCAGTGCTGGGGGTCTACTCTCAGTGGATACTCCCCAATCAAAGACCAGGAATAAGGACCTAATGCAGGTGGTCTGGTTGCAGTGGATACTCCCCAATCAAAGACCAGGAATAGGGACCTAGTGCAGGTGGTCTGCTTGCAGTCTATACTCCCCAATCAGAGCCAGGAATAGGAACCTAGTGCAGGGGGTCTGCTCGCAGTGGATGCTCCCTAATCAAAGACCAGGAATAGGCCGGGGGTCTGCTCCCAGTGGATACTCCCCAATCAAAGACCAGGAATAGGGACCTAGTGCAGGGGGTCTGCTTGCAGTCTATACTCCCCAATCAAAGACCAGGAATAAGGACCCAGTGCCGTGGGTCTACTCGCAGTGGATACTCCCCAATCAAAGACCAGGAATAAGGACCTAGTGCAGGTGGTCTGCTTGCAGTGCATACTCCCCAATCAAAGACCAGGAATAGGGACCTACTGCAGGTGGTCTGCTTGCAGTGGATACTCCCCAATCAAAGACCACGAATAGGGACCTGGTGCAGGGGGTCTGCCCGCAGTGGATACTCCCCAATCAAAGACCAGGTATATGGACCTGGTGCTGGGGGTATGCTCAGACTGGATACTTCCCAATCAAAGACCATGAATATGGACCTGGTGCGGGGGATCTGCTCGCAGTGGATACTCCCCAATCAAAGACCAGGACTAGGGACCTGGTGCCGGGGGTCTGCTCGCAGTGGATACTCCCCAATCAAAGACCAGGAATATGGACCTGGTGCGGGGGGTCTGCTCGCAGTGGATACTTCCCAATCAAAGACCAGGTATAGGGAACTAGTGCAGGAGGTCTGCTTGCAGTCTATACTCCCCAATCAAAGACCAGGACTAGGGACCTAGTGCAGGGGGTCTGCTCACAGTGGATACTCCTCAATGAAAGAAGAGGAATAGGGAACTAGTGCAGGAGGTCTGCTCGCAGTGGATACTCCCCAGTGAAAGACAAGGACTAGGGACCTAGTGCAAGGGGTCTTCTCGCAGTGGATACTCCCCAATCAAAGACCAGGATTAGGGACCTAGTGCTCAGGGGGTCTGCTCACAGTGGATACTCCCCAATCAAAGACCACGAATAGGGACCTGGTGCAGGGGGTCTGCCCGCAGTGGATACTCCCCAATCAAAGACCAGGTATATGGACCTGGTGCTGGGGGTATGCTCAGACTGGATACTTCCCAATCAAAGACCATGAATATGGACCTGGTGCGGGGGATCTGCTCGCAGTGGATACTCCCCAATCAAAGACCAGGACTAGGGACCTGGTGCCGGGGGTCTGCTCGCAGTGGATACTCCCCAATCAAAGACCAGGAATATGGACCTAGTGCGGGGGGTCTGCTCGCAGTGGATACTTCCCAATCAAAGACCAGGTATAGGGAACTAGTGCAGGAGGTCTGCTTGCAGTCTATACTCCCCAATCAAAGACCAGGACTAGGGACCTAGTGCAGGGGGTCTGCTCGCAGTGGATACTCCTCAATGAAAGAAGAGGAATAGGGAACTAGTGCAGGAGGTCTGCTCGCAGTGGATACTCCCCAGTGAAAGACAAGGACTAGGGACCTAGTGCAAGGGGTCTTCTCGCAGTGGATACTCCCCAATCAAAGACCAGGATTAGGGACCTAGTGCTCAGGGGGTCTGCTCACAGTCGATACTCCTCAATCAACGACCAGGAATAGGGACCTAGTGCCTTGAGTATGCTTGCAGTGGATACTCCCCAAATAAAAAGACCAGAAATAAGGACCTAATGCAGGAGGGTCTACTTGCAGTGGATACTCCCGAATCAAAGACCAGGAATAAGGACCTAGTGCAGGGGGTCAGCTCACAGTGGATGCTCCCCAATGAGAGACCAGGAATAGGGACCTAGTGCAGGGGGTCTGCTCGCAGGCTATACTCCCCACTCAAAGACCAGAAATAGGGACCCACTGCCAGGGGGGTCTGCCTGCAGTGGATACTCCCCAACAAGAGACCAGGAATAGGGACCTAGTAGAGGGGGTCTGCTTGCAGTCTATACTCCCCAATCAAAGACCAGGAATAGGGACCCAGTGCCAGGGAGTCTGCACGCAGACTATACTCCCCAATCATAGACCAGGAATAGGAACCTAGTGCAGGGGGTCTGCTCGCAGTGGATGCTCCCTAATCAAAGACCAGGAATAGGCCGGGGGTCTGCTCCCAGTGGATACTCCCCAATCAAAGACCAGGAATAGGGACCTAGTGCAGGGGGTCTGCTTGCAGTCTATACTCCCCAATCAAAGACCAGGAATAAGGACCCAGTGCCGGGGGTCTACTCGCAGTGGATGCTCCCCAATCAAAGACCAGGAATAAGGACCTAGTGCAGGTGGTCTGCTTGCAGTGGATACTCCCCAATCAAAGACCAGGAATAGGGACCTAGTGCAGGTGGTCTGCTTGCAGTCTATACTCCCCAATCAGAGCCAGGAATAGGAACCTAGTGCAGGGGGTCTGCTCGCAGTGGATGCTCCCCAATCAAAGACCAGGAATAGGGACCTAGTGCTCAGGGGGTCTGCTCACAGTCGATACTCCTCAATCAACGACAAGGAATAGGGACCTAGTGCAGGGGTCTGCTCACTGTGGATGCTCCCCAATCAAAGACCATGAATAGGGACCTAGTGCCGGGAGTCTGCTTGCAGTGGATACTCCTCAATCAAAGACCAGGAATAAGGACCTAGTGCAGGGGGTCTTCTTGCAGTGGATACTCCCCAATCAAAGACTAGGAATAAGGACCTAGTGCAGGGGGTGAGCTCACAGTGGATGCTCCCCAATGAGAGACCAGGAATAGGGACCTAGTGCAGGGGGTCTGCTCGCAGTCTATACTCCCCACTCAAAGAGCAGGAATAGGGACCCAGTGCCAGGGAGTCTGCTCGCAGTCTATACTCCCCAATCAAAGACCAGGTATAGGGACCTAATGGAGGGCGTCTGCCCGCAGTGGATACTCCCCAATCAAAGACCAGGTATAGGGAGCTAGTGCAGGGGGTCTGCTTGCAGTCTATACTCCCCAATCAAAGACCAGGAATAAGGACCCAGTGCCAGGGGTGTCTGCTCGCAGTCTATACTCCCCAATCAAAGACCAGGCATAGGGACCTAATGGAGGGCGTCTGCTCGCAGTGGATACTCCCCAATCAAAGACCAGGTATAGGGACCTAGTGCAGGGGGTCTGCTTGCAGTCTATACTCCCCAATCAAAGACCAGGAATAAGGACCCAGTGCTGGGGGTCTACTCTCAGTGGATACTCCCCAATCAAAGACCAGGAATAAGGACCCAGTGCTGGGGGTCTACTCTCAGTGGATACTCCCCAATCAAAGACCAGGAATAAGGACCTAGTGCAGGTGGTCTGGTTGCAGTGGATACTCCCCAATCAGAGCCAGGAATAGGAACCTAGTGCAGGGGGTCTGCTCGCAGTGGATGCTCCCTAATCAAAGACCAGGAATAGGCCGGGGGTCTGCTCCCAGTGGATACTCCCCAATCAAAGACCAGGAATAAGGACCCAGTGCCGGGGGTCTACTCGCAGTGGATACTCCCCAATCAAAGACCAGGAATAAGGACCTAGTGCAGGTGGTCTGCTTGCAGTGGATACTCCCCAATCAAAGACCAGGAATAGGGACCTACTGCAGGTGGTCTGCTTGCAGTCTATACTCCCCAATCAGAGCCAGGAATAGGAACCTAGTGCAGGGGGTCTGCTCGCAGTGGATGCTCCCTAATCAAAGACCAGGAATAGGCCGGGGGTCTGCTCCCAGTGGATACTCCCCAATCAAAGACCAGGAATAGGGATCTAGTGCAGGGGGTCTGCTCACAGTGGATACTCCCCAATCAAAGACCACGAATAGGGACCTGGTGCAGGGGGTCTGCCCGCAGTGGATACTCCCCAATCAAAGACCAGGACTAGGGACCTGGTGCCGGGGGTCTGCTCGCAGTGGATACTCCCCAATCAAAGACCAGGAATATGGACCTGGTGCGGGGGGTCTGCTCGCAGTGGATACTTCCCAATCAAAGACCAGGTATAGGGAACTAGTGCAGGAGGTCTGCTTGCAGTCTATACTCCCCAATCAAAGACCAGGACTAGGGACCTAGTACAGGGGGTCTGCTCGCAGTGGATACTCCTCAATGAAAGAAGAGGAATAGGGAACTAGTGCAGGAGGTCTGCTCGCAGTGGATACTCCCCAGTGAAAGACCAGGACTAGGGACCTAGTGCAAGGGGTCTTCGTGCAGTGGATACTCCCCAATCAAAGACCAGGATTAGGGACCTAGTGCTCAGGGGGTCTACTCACAGTCGATACTCCTCAATCAACGACCAGGAATAGGGACCTAGTGCCTTGAGTCTGCTTGCAGTGGATACTCCCCAAATAAAAAGACCAGAAATAAGGACCTAGTGCAGGGGGTCTACTTGCAGTGGATACTCCCGAATCAAAGACCAGGAATAAGGACCTAGTGCAGGGGTTCAGCTCACAGTGGATGCTCCCCAATGAGAGACCAGGAAGACCAGGAATAGGGACCTACTGCAGGGGGTCTGCTCGCAGTCTATACTCCCCACTCAAAGACCAGAAATAGGGACCCACTGCCAGGGGGGTCTGCCTGCAGGGGATACTCCCCAATGAGAGACCAGGAATAGGGACCTAGTAGAGGGGGTCTGCTTGCAGTCTATACTCCCCAATCAAAGACCAGGAATAGGGACCCAGTGCCAGGGAGTCTGCTCGCAGACTATACTCCCCAATCAAAGACCAGGAATAGGAACCTAGTGCAGGGGGTCTGCTCGCAGTGGATGCTCCCTAATCAAAGACCAGGAATAGGCCGGGGGTCTGCTCCCAGTCTATACTCCCCAATCAAAGACCAGGAATAAGGACCCAGTGCTGGGGGTCTACTCTCAGTGGATACGCCCCAATCAAAGACCAGGAATAAGGACCTAGTGCAGGTGGTCTGGTTGCAGTGGATACTCCCCAATCAAAGACCAGGAATAGGGACCTAGTGCAGGTGGTCTGCTTGCAGTCTATACTCCCCAATCAGAGCCAGGAATAGGAACCTAGTGCAGGGGGTCTGCTCGCAGTGGATGCTCCCTAATCAAAGACCAGGAATAGGCCGGGGGTCTGCTCCCAGTGGATACTCCCCAATCAAAGACCAGGAATAAGGACCCAGTGCCGGGGGTCTACTCGCAGTGGATACTCCCCAATCAAAGACCAGGAATAAGGACCTAGTGCAGGTGGTCTGCTTGCAGTGGATACTCCCCAATCAAAGACCAGGAATAGGGACCTACTGCAGGTGGTCTGCTTGCAGTCTATACTCCCCAATCAGAGCCAGGAATAGGAACCTAGTGCAGGGGGTCTGCTCGCAGTGGATGCTCCCTAATCAAAGACCAGGAATAGGCCGGGGGTCTGCTCCCAGTGGATACTCCCCAATCAAAGACCAGGAATAGGGATCTAGTGCCGGGGGTCTGCTCACAGTGGATACTCCCCAATCAAAGACCACGAATAGGGACCTGGTGCAGGGGGTCTGCCCGCAGTGGATACTCCCCAATCAAAGACCAGGACTAGGGACCTGGTGCCGGGGGTCTGCTCGCAGTGGATACTCCCCAATCAAAGACCAGGAATATGGACCTGGTGCGGGGGGTCTGCTCGCAGTGGATACTTCCCAATCAAAGACTAGGTATAGGGAACTAGTGCAGGAGGTCTGCTTGCAGTCTATACTCCCCAATCAAAGACCAGGACTAGGGACCTAGTGCAGGGGGTCTGCTCGCAGTGGATACTCCTCAATGAAAGAAGAGGAATAGGGAACTAGTGCAGGAGGTCTGCTCGCAGTGGATACTCCCCAGTGAAAGACCAGGACTAGGGACCTAGTGCAAGGGGTCTTCGCGCAGTGGATACTCCCCAATCAAAGACCAGGATTAGGGACCTAGTGCTCAGGGGGTCTACTCACAGTCGATACTCCTCAATCAACGACCAGGAATAGGGACCTAGTGCCTTGAGTCTGCTTGCAGTGGATACTCCCCAAATAAAAAGACCAGAAATAAGGACCTAGTGCAGGGGGTCTACTTGCAGTGGATACTCCCGAATCAAAGACCAGGAATAAGGACCTAGTGCAGGGGTTCATCTCACAGTGGATGCTCCCCAATGAGAGACCAGGAAGACCAGGAATAGGGACCTACTGCAGGGGGTCTGCTCGCAGTCTATACTCCCCACTCAAAGACCAGAAATAGGGACCTAGTAGAGGGGGTCTGCTTGCAGTCTATACTCCCCAATCAAAGACCAGGAATAGGGACCCAGTGCCAGGGAGTCTGCTCGCAGACTATACTCCCCAATCATAGACCAGGAATAGGAACCTAGTGCAGGGGGTCTGCTCGCAGTGGATGCTCCCTAATCAAAGACCAGGAATAGGCCGGGGGTCTGCTCCCAGTGGATACTCCCCAATCAAAGACCAGGAATAGGGACCTAGTGCAGGGGGTCTGCTTGCAGTGGATACTCCCCAATCAAAGACCAGGAATAAGAACCTAGTGCAGGTGGTCTGCTTGCAGTGGATACTCCCCAATTAGAGCCAGGAATAGGAACCTAGTGCAGGGGGTCTGCTCGCAGTGGATGCTCCCTAATCAAAGACCAGGAATAGGCCGGGGGTCTGCTCCCAGTGGATACTCCCCAATCAAAGACCAGGAATAGGGACCTAGTGCAGGGGGTCTGCTTGCAGTGGATACTCCCCAATCAAAGACCAGGAATAAGAACCTAGTGCAGGTGGTCTGCTTGCAGTGGATACTCCCCAATTAGAGCCAGGAATAGGAACCTAGTGCAGGGGGTCTGCTCGCAGTGGATGCTCCCTAATCAAAGACCAGGAATAGGCCGGGGGTCTGCTCGCAGTGGATGCTCCCCAATGAGAGACCAGGAATAGGGACCTAGTTCAGGGGGTCTGCTCGCTGTGGATACTCCCCAAACAAAGACCATGACTAGGGACCTAGTGCAGGGGGTCTGCTCGCAGTGGATGCTCCCCAATGAGAGACCAGGAATAGGGACCTAGTGCAGGGGGTCTGCTCGCAGTGGATGCTCCCTAATCAAAGACCAGGAATAGGCCGGGGGTCTGCTCCCAGTGGATACTCCCCAATCAAAGACCAGGAATAGGGACCTAGTGGAGGGGGTCTGCTTGCAGTGGATACTCCCCAATCAAAGACCAGGAATAAGAACCTAGTGCAGGTGGTCTGCTTGCAGTGGATGCTCCCCAATTAGAGCCAGGAATAGGAACCTAGTGCAGGGGGTCTGCTCGCAGTGGATGCTCCCTAATCAAAGACCAGGAATAGGCCGGGGGTCTGCTCGCAGTGGATGCTCCCCAATGAGAGACCAGGAATAGGGACCTAGTTCAGGGGGTCTGCTCGCTGTGGATACTCCCCAAACGAAGACCATGACTAGGGACCTAGTGCAGGGGGTCTGCTCGCAGTGGATGCTCCCCAATGAGAGACCAGGAATAGGGACCTGGTGCCGGGGGTCTGCTCCCAGGGGATACTCCCCAATCAAAGACCAGGAATAGGGATCTAGTGCAGGGAGTCTGCTCACAGTGGATTCTCCCCAATCAAAGACCAGAAATAGGGACCTGGTGCCGGGGGGTCTGCTCACAGTGGATACTCCCCAATCAAAGACCAGGTATAGGGACCTAATGGAGGGCGTCTGCCCACAGTGGATACTCCCCAATCAAAGACCAGGTATAGGGACCTAGTGCAGGGGGTCTGCTTGCAGTCTATACTCCCCAATCAAAGACCAGGAAAAAGGACCGAGTGCCGGGGGTCTGCTCGCAGTGGATACTCCCAAATCAAAGACCAGGAATAAGGACCTAGTGCAGGTGGTCTGCTTGCAGTGGATACTCCCCAATCAAAGACCAGGAAAAGGGACATAGTGCAGGTGGTCTGCTTGCAGTCTATACTCCCCAATCAGAGCCAGGAATAGGAACCTAGTGCAGGGGGTCTGCTCGCAGTGGATGCTCCCTAATCAAAGACCAGGAATAGGGCGGGGGTCTGCTCCCAGTGGATACTCCCCAATCAAAGACCAGGAATAGGGACCTAGTGGAGGGGGTCTGCTTGCAGTGGATACTCCCCAATCAAAGACCAGGAATAAGAACCTAGTGCAGGTGGTCTGCTTGCAGTGGATACTCCCCAATTAGAGCCAGGAATAGGAACCTAGTGCAGGGGGTCTGCTCGCAGTGGATGCTCCCTAATCAAAGACCAAGAATAGGCCGGGGGTCTGCTCGCAGTGGATGCTCCCCAATGAGAGACCAGGAATAGGGACCTAGTTCAGGGGGTCTGCTCGCTGTGGATACTCCCCAAACAAAGACCATGACTAGGGACCTAGTGCAGGGGGTCTGCTCGCAGTGGATGCTCCCCAATGAGAGACCAGGAATAGGGACCTAGTGCAGGGGGTCTGCTCGCAGTGGATGCTCCCTAATCAAAGACCAGGAATAGGCCGGGGGTCTGCTCCCAGTGGATACTCCCCAATCAAAGACCAGGAATAGGGACCTAGTGGAGGGGGTCTGCTTGCAGTGGATACTCCCCAATCAAAGACCAGGAATAAGAACCTAGTGCAGGTGGTCTGCTTGCAGTGGATACTCCCCAATTAGAGCCAGGAATAGGAACCTAGTGCAGGGGGTCTGCTCGCAGTGGATGCTCCCTAATCAAAGACCAGGAATAGGCCGGGGGTCTGCTCGCAGTGGATGCTCCCCAATGAGAGACCAGGAATAGGGACCTAGTTCAGGGGGTCTGCTCGCTGTGGATACTCCCCAAACGAAGACCATGACTAGGGACCTAGTGCAGGGGGTCTGCTCGCAGTGGATGCTCCCCAATGAGAGACCAGGAATAGGGACCTGGTGCCGGGGGTCTGCTCCCAGGGGATACTCCCCAATCAAAGACCAGGAATAGGGATCTAGTGCAGGGGGTCTGCTCACAGTGGATTCTCCCCAATCAAAGACCAGAAATAGGGACCTGGTGCCGGGGGGTCTGCTCACAGTGGATACTCCCCAATCAAAGACCAGGTATAGGGACCTAATGGAGGGCGTCTGCCCACAGTGGATACTCCCCAATCAAAGACCAGGTATAGGGACCTAGTGCAGGGGGTCTGCTTGCAGTCTATACTCCCCAATCAAAGACCAGGAAAAAGGACCGAGTGCCGGGGGTCTGCTCGCAGTGGATACTCCCAAATCAAAGACCAGGAATAAGGACCTAGTGCAGGTGGTCTGCTTGCAGTGGATACTCCCCAATCAAAGACCAGGAAAAGGGACATAGTGCAGGTGGTCTGCTTGCAGTCTATACTCCCCAATCAGAGCCAGGAATAGGAACCTAGTGCAGGGGGTCTGCTCGCAGTGGATGCTCCCTAATCAAAGACCAGGAATAGGGCGGGGGTCTGCTCCCAGTGGATACTCCCCAATCAAAGACCAGGAATAGGGACCTAGTGGAGGGGGTCTGCTTGCAGTGGATACTCCCCAATCAAAGACCAGGAATAAGAACCTAGTGCAGGTGGTCTGCTTGCAGTGGATACTCCCCAATTAGAGCCAGGAATAGGAACCTAGTGCAGGGGGTCTGCTCGCAGTGGATGCTCCCTAATCAAAGACCAGGAATAGGCCGGGGGTCTGCTCGCAGTGGATGCTCCCCAATGAGAGACCAGGAATAGGGACCTAGTTCAGGGGGTCTGCTCGCTGTGGATACTCCCCAAACGAAGACCATGACTAGGGACCTAGTGCAGGGGGTCTGCTCGCAGTGGATGCTCCCCAATGAGAGACCAGGAATAGGGACCTGGTGCCGGGGGTCTGCTCCCAGGGGATACTCCCCAATCAAAGACCAGGAATAGGGATCTAGTGCAGGGGGTCTGCTCACAGTGGATTCTCCCCAATCAAAGACCAGAAATAGGGACCTGGTGCCGGGGGGTCTGCTCACAGTGGATACTCCCCAATCAAAGACCAGGTATAGGGACCTAATGGAGGGCGTCTGCCCACAGTGGATACTCCCCAATCAAAGACCAGGTATAGGGACCTAGTGCAGGGGGTCTGCTTGCAGTCTATACTCCCCAATCAAAGACCAGGAAAAAGGACCGAGTGCCGGGGGTCTGCTCGCAGTGGATACTCCCAAATCAAAGACCAGGAATAAGGACCTAGTGCAGGTGGTCTGCTTGCAGTGGATACTCCCCAATCAAAGACCAGGAAAAGGGACATAGTGCAGGTGGTCTGCTTGCAGTCTATACTCCCCAATCAGAGCCAGGAATAGGAACCTAGTGCAGGGGGTCTGCTCGCAGTGGATGCTCCCTAATCAAAGACCAGGAATAGGGGCCTGGTGCCGGGGGTCTGCTCCCAGTGGATACTCCCCAATCAAAGACCAGGAATAGGGATCTAGTGCAGGGGGACTGCTCACAGCGCATACTCCCCATCAAAGACCACGAATAGGGACCTGGTGCAGGGGGTCTGCCCGCAGTGGATACTCCCCAATCAAAGACCAGGTATATGGACCTGGTGCCGGGGGTATGCTCACACTGGATACTTCCCAATCAAAGACCAGGAATATGGACCTGGTGCGGGGGGTCTGCTCGCAGTGGATACTCCCCAATCAAATACCAGTGCTATGGACCTGGTGCCGGGGGTCTGCTCGCAGTGGATACTTCCCAATCAAAGACCAGGTATAGGGACCTAGTGCAGGAGGTCTGCTTGCAGTCTTTACTCTCCAATCAAAGACCAGGACAAGGGACCTAGTGCAGGGGGTCTTCTCACAGTGGATACTCCCCAATCAACGACCAGGAATAGGGACCTAGTGCAGGGGGCTTGCTCGCAGTGGATGCTCCCCTATCAAAGACCAGGAATAGGGACCTAGTTCCTTGAGTCTGCTTGCAGTGGATACTCCCCAATCAAAGACCAGGAATAAGGACCTAGTGCAGGGGGTCAGCTCACAGTGGATGCTCCCCAATGAGATGCCAGGAATAGGGATCTAGTGCAGGGGGTCTGCTCGCAGTCTATACTCCCCACTCAAAGACCAGGAATAGGGACCCAGTGCCAGGGGGGTCTGCCCGCAGTGGATACTCCCCAATGAGAGACCAGGTATAGGGACCTAGTACAGGGGGTCTGCTTGCCGTCTATACTCCCCAATCAAAGACCAGGAATAGGGACCCAGTGCCAGGGGTCTGCTCTCAGTCTATACTCCCCAATCAAAGACCAGGAATAGGGACCTAGTGCAGGGGTCTGCTTGCAGTCTATACTCCCCAATCAAAGACCAGGAATAAGGACCCAGTGCCGGGGGTCTTCTCGCAGTGGATACTCCCCAATCAAAGACCAGGACTAGGGACCTAGTGCAGGGGGTCTGCTCGCAGTGGATATTCCCCAATAAAAGACCAGGAATATGGACCTGGTGCCGGGGGTCTGCTCGCAGTGGATGCTCCCGAATGAGAGACCAGGAATAGGAACCTAGTGCAGGGGGTCTGCTCGCTATGGATACTCCCCAATCAAAGACCAGGAATAGGGATCTAGTGCAGGGTGTCTGCTCACAGTGGATACTCCCCAATCAAAGTCCAGAAATAGGGACCTGGTGCCGGGGGTCTGCTCGCAGTGGATGCTCCCCAATGAGAGACCAGGAATAGGGACCTAGTGCAGGGGGTCTGCTCGCTGTGGATACTCCCCAATGAGAGACCAGGAATAGGGACCTAATACAGGGGGTCTGCTTGCAGTCTATACTCCCCAATCAAAGACCAGGAATAGGGACCCAGTGCCAGGGGGTCTGCTTGCAGTCTATACTCCCTAATCAAAGACCAGGAATAGGGACCTAGTGCAGGGGGTCTGCTTGCAGTCTATACTCCCCAATCAAAGACCAGGAATAGGGACCCAGTCCCAGGGGGTCTGCTCACAGTCTATACTCCCCAATCGAAGACCAGGAATAAGGACCCAGTGCCGGGGGTCTTCTCGCAGTGGATACTCCCCAATCAAAGACCAGGAATAAGGACCTAGTGCAGGGGGTCTGCTTGCAGTCGATACTCCCCAATCAAAGACCAGGAATAAGGACCTAGTGCAGGGGGTCGGCTCACAGTGGATGCTCCTCAATGATAGACCAGGAATAGGGACCTAGTGCAGGGGGTCTGCTCGCAGTCTATACTCCCCACTCAAAGATCAGGACAAGGGATCTAGTGCAGGGGGTCTGCTTGCAGTGGATGCTACCCAATGAGAGAGCAGTAATAGGGACCTGGTGTAGAATAGAGGAATAGAGATCTAGTGCAGGGGGTCTGCTCACAGTAGATACTCCCCAATCAAAGACCAGAAGTAGGGACCTGGCGCAGGGGTCTGTCCGCAGTGGAGACTCCCCAATCAAAGACCAGGTATATGGACCTGGTGCCGGGGGTATACTCACACTGGTTACTTCCCAATCAAAGACCAGGAATATGGACCTGGTGCGGGGGGTCTGCTTGCAGTGGATACTCCCCAATCAAAGACCAGGTATAGGGACCTAGTGCAGGGGGTCTGCTCGCAGTGGATGCTCCCCAATGAGAGACCAGGAATAAGGACCTAATGCAGGGGGTCTACTCGCAGTGGATACTCCCCAATCAAAGACCAGGAATAGGGACCTAGTGCAGATGGTCTGCTTGCAGTCTATACTCCCCAATCAAAGACCAGGACTAGGGACCTGGTGCCAGGGGACTGCTCGCAGTGGATACTCCCGAATCAAAGACCAGGAATATGGACCCGGTGCGGGGGGTCTGCTCGCAGTGGATACTTCCCAATCAAAGACCAGGAATAGGGACCCACTGCCAGGGGGGGTCGGCCCGCAGTGGATACTCCCCAATGAGAGACCAGGAATAGGGACCTAGTACAGGGGGTCTGCTTGCAGTCTATACTCCCCAATCAAAGACCAGGAATAGGGACCTAGTGCAGGGGTCTGCTTGCAGTCTATACTCCCCAATCAAAGACCAGGAATAAGGACCCAGTGCCGGGGGTCTTCTCGCAGTGGATACTCCCCAATCAAAGACCAGGACTAGAGACCTAGTGCAGGGGGTCTGCTCGCAGTGGATATTCCCCAATCTAAGACCAGGAATATGGACCTGGTGCCGGTGGTCTGCTCGCAGTGGATGCTCCCCAATGAGAGACCAGGAATAGGGACCTGGTGCCGGGGGTCAGCTCCCAGTGGATACTCCCCAATCAAAGACCAGGAATAGGGATCTAGTGCAGGGGGTCTGCTCACAGTGGATTCTCCCCAATCAAAGACCAGAAATAGGGACCTGGTGCAGGGGGTCTGCTCGTAGTAGATATTCCCCAATCAAAGACCAGGTCTAGGGACCTAGTCCTGGGGGTCTGTTTGCAGTCTATACTCCCCAATCAAAGACCAGGTATATGGACCTGGTGCCGGGGGTATGCTCACACTGGTTACTTCCCAATCAAAGACCAGGAATATGGACCTGGTGCGGGGGGTCTGCTCGCAGTGGATACTCCCCAATCAAAGAACAGGTATAGGAACCTAATGGAGGACGTCTGCCCGCAGTGGATACTCCCCAATCAAAGACCAGGTATAGGGACCTAGTGCAGGGGGTCTGCTCGCAGTGGATGCTCCCCAATGAGAGACCAGGAATAAGGACCTAATGCAGGGGGTCTACTCGCAGTGGATACTCCCCAATCAAAGACCAGGAATAGGGACCTAGTGCAGATGGTCTGCTTGCAGTCTATACTCCCCAATCAAAGACCAGGACTAGGGACCTGGTGCCAGGGGACTGCTCGCAGTGGATACTCCCGAATCAAAGACCAGGAATATGGACCCGGTGCGGGGGGTCTGCTCGCAGTGGATACTTCCCAATCAAAGACCAGGAATAGGGACCCACTGCCAGGGGGGGGCTGCCCGCAGTGGATACTCCCCAATGAGAGACCAGGAATAGGGACCTAGTACAGGGGGTCTGCTTGCAGTCTATACTCCCCAATCAAAGACCAGGAATAGGGACCCAGTGCCAGGAGGTCTGCTCGCAGACTATACTCCCCAATCAAAGGCCAGGAATAGGGACCTAGTGCAGGGGTCTGCTTGCAGTCTATACTCCCCAATCAAAGACCAGGAATAAGGACCCAGTGCCGGGGGTCTTCTCGCAGTGGATACTCCCCAATCAAAGACCAGGACTAGGGACCTAGTGCAGGGGGGTCTGCTCGCAGTGGATATTCCCCAATCTAAGACCAGGAATATGGACCTGGTGCCGGTGGTCTGCTCGCAGTGGATGCTCCCCAATGAGAGACCAGGAATAGGGACCTGGTGCCCGGGGTCAGCTCACAGTGGATACTCCCCAATCAAAGACCAGGAATAGGGATCTAGTGCAGGGGGTCTGCTCACAGTGGATTCTCCCCAATCAAAGACCAGAAATAGGGACCTGGTGCAGGGGGTCTGCTCGTAGTGGATATTCCCCAATCAAAGACCAGGTCTAGGGACCTAGTCCTGGGGGTCTGCTAGCTGTGGATACTCCCCAATCAAAGACCAGGAATAGGGTCCTAGTGCAGGGGGTCAGCTAGCAGTGGATACTCCCCATTAAAATACCAGGAATAAGGACCAAGTGCGGGGGGTCTTCTTACAGTCTATACTCCTCAATCAAAGACCAAGAATAGGCACCCACTGCAAGGGGTCTGCTCGCAGTGGAGGCTCCCCAATGAGAGACCAGGAATAGGGACCTGGTGCCGGGGGTCTGCTCCCAATGGATACTCCCCAATCAAAGACAAGGAATAGGGCCCTAGTGCAGGGAGTCTGCTCACAGTGGATACTCCCCAATCAATGACCAGGAATAGGGATCTTGTGCCGGGGGTCTGCCCGTAGTGGATAATCCCCAATCAAAGACCAGGTACATGGACCTGGTGCCGGAGGTCTGCTCGCAGTGGATACTGCCCAATAAAAGACCAGGAATATGGACCTGGTGCAAGGGGTCTGCTCACAGTGGATACTCCCCAATCAATGACCAGGAATAGGGATCTTGTGCCGGGGGTCTGCCCGTAGTGGATACTCCCCAATCAAAGACCAGGTACATGGACATGGTGCAAGGGGTCTGCTCACAGTGGATACTCCCCAATCAAAGACCAGGAATAGGGACCTGGTGCCGGGGGTCTGCTCCCAGTGGATACTCCCCAATGAAAGACCAGGAATAGGGACCTAGTGCAGGGGGTCTGCTCACAGTGGATACTCCCCAATCAAAGACCAGGTATATTGATCTAGTGCAGGAGCTCTGCTTGCAGTCTATACTCCCCAATCAAAGACCAGGACTAGGGACCTAGTGCAGGGGGTCTGCTCGCAGTGGATACTCCTCAATGAAAGAAGAGGAATAGGGAACTAGTGCAGGAGGTCTGCTCGCAGTCTATACTCCCCAATCAAAGACCAGGACTAGTGACCTAGTGCAGGGGGTCTGCTCGCAGTGGATACTCCCCAATCAAAGACCAGGAATATGGACCTGGTGCGGGGGGTCTGCACTCAGGGGATACTCCCCAATCAAAGACCAGGACTAGGTACCTGGTGCTGTGGGTCTGCTCGAAGTGGATACTCCCCAATCAAAGACCAGGAATATGGACCTAGTGCAGGAGGTCTGCTTGCAGTCTATACTCCCCAATCAAAGACCAGGAATATGGACCTTGTGTGGGGGGTCTGCTCGCAGTGGATACTCCCCAATCAAAGACCAGGTATAGGGACCTAGTGCAGGAGGTCTTCTTGCAGTCTATACTCCCCAATCAAAGACCAGGACTAGAGACCTAGTGCAGGGGGTCTGCTCGCAGTGGATACTCCTCAATGAAAGAAGAGGAACAGGAAACTAGTGCAGGAGGTCTGCTCGCAGTGGATACTCCCCAGTGAAAGACCAGGACTAGGGACCTAGTGCAGGGGGTCTTCTCGCAGTGGATACTCCCCAATCAAAGACCAGGAATATGGACCTAGTGCTCAGGGAGTCTGCTCACAGTCGATACTCCTCAATAAACGACCAGGAATAGGGACCTAGTGCAGGGGCTCTGCTCGCAGTGGATGCTCCCCAATCAAAGACCAGGAATAGGGACCTAGTGCTCAGGGGGTCTGCTCACAGTCGATACTCCTCAATCAACGACAAGGAATAGGGACCTAGTGCAGGGGTCTGCTCACTGTGGATGCTCCCCAATCAAAGACCAGGAATAGGGACCTAGTGCCGGGAGTCTGCTTGCAGTGGATACTCCCCAATCAAAGACCAGGAATAAGGACCTAGTGCAGGGGGTCTGCTTGCAGTGGATACTCCCCAATCAAAGAGTAGGAATAAGGACCTAGTGCAGGGGGTCAGCTCACAGTGGATGCTCCCCAATGAGAGACCAGGAATAGGGACCTAGTGCAGGGGGTCTGCTCGCAGTCTATACTCCCCACTCAAAGTCCATGAATAGGGACCCAGTGCCAGGGGGTCTGCTCGCAGTCTATACTCCCCAATCAAAGACCAGGTTTAGGGACCTAATGGAGGGCGTCTGCCCGCAGTGGATACTCCCCAATCAAAGACCAGGTATAGGGAGCTAGTGCAGGGGGTCTGCTTGCAGTCTATACTCCCCAATCAAAGACCAGGAATAAGGACCCAGTGCCAGGGGTATCTGCTCGCAGTCTATACTCCCCAATCAAAGACCAGGCATAGGGACCTAATGGAGGGCATCTGCCCGCAGTGGATACTCCACAATCAAAGACCAGGTATAGGGACCTAGTGCAGGGGGTCTGCTTGCAGTCTATACTCCCCAAACAAAGACCAGGAATAAGGACCCAGTGCTGGGGGTCTACTCGCAGTGGATACTCCCCAATCAAAGACCAAGAATAAGGACCTAGTGCAGGTGGTCTGGTTGCAGTGGATACTCCCCAATCAAAGACCAGGAAAAGGGACCTAGTGCAGGTGGTCTGCTTGCAGTCTATACTCCCCAATCAGAGCCAGGAATAGGAACCTAGTGCAGGGGGTCTGCTCGCAGTGGATACTCCCTAATCAAAGACCAGGAATAGGCCGGGGGTCTGCTCCCAGTGGATACTCCCCAATCAAAGACCAGGAATAGGGACCTAGTGCAGGGGGTCTGCTTGCAGTCTATACTCTCCAATCAAAGACCAGGAATAAGGACCCAGTGCCGGGGGTCTACTCGCAGTGAATACTCCCCAATCAAAGACCAGGAATAAGGACCTAGTGCAGGTGGTCTGCTTGCAGTGGATACTCCCCAATCAAAGACCAGGAATAGGGACCTAGTGCAGGTGGTCTGCTTGCAGTCTATACTCCCCAATCAGAGCCAGGAATAGGAACCTAGTGCAGGGGGTCTGCTCGCAGTGGATGCTCCCTAATCAAAGACCAGGAATAGGCCGGGGGTCTGCTCCCAGTGGATACTCCCCAATCAAAGACCAGGAATAGGGATCTAGTGCAGGGGGTCTGCTCACAGTGGATACTCCCCAATCAAAGACCACGAATAGGGACCTGGTGCAGGGGGTCTGCACGCAGTGGATACTCCCCAATCAAAGACCAGGTATACGGACCTGGTGCCGGGGGTATGCTCAGACTGGATACTTCCCAATCAAAGACCATGAATATGGACCTGGTGCGGGGGATCTGCTCGCAGTGGATACTCCCCAATCAAAGACCAGGACTAGGGACCTGGTGCCGGGGGTCTGCTCGCAGTGGATACTCCCCAATCAAAGACCAGGAATATGGACCTGGTGCGGGGGCTCTGCTCGCAGTGGATACTTCCCAATCAAAGACCAGGTATCGGGAACTAGTGCAGGAGGTCTGCTTGCAGTCTATACTCCCCAATCAAAGACCAGGAAAAAGGACTGAGTGCCGGGGGTCTGCTCTCAGTGGATACTCCCCAATCAAAGACCAGGAATAAGGACCTAGTGCAGGTGGTCTGCTTGCAGTGGATACTCCCCAATCAAAGACCAGGAAAAGGGACATAGTGCAGGTGGTCTGCTTGCAGTCTATACTCCCCAATCAGAGCCAGGAATAGGAACCTAGTGCAGGGGGTCTGCTCGCAGTGGATGCTCCCTAATCAAAGACCAGGAATAGGGGCCTGGTGCCGGGGGTCTGCTCCCAGTGGATACTCCCCAATCAAAGACCAGGAATAGGGATCTAGTGCAGGGGGTCTGCTCACAGTGCATACTCCCCATCAAAGACCACGAATAGGGACCTGGTGCAGGGGGTCTGCCCGCAGTGGATAGTCCCCAATCAAAGACCAGGTATATGGACCTGGTGCCGCGGGTATGCTCACACTGGATACTTCCCAATCAAAGACCAGGAATATGGACCTGGTGCGGGGGGTCTGCTCGCAGTGGATACTCCCCAATCAAAGACCACGACTATGGACCTAGTGCAGGAGGTCTGCTTGCAGTCTTTACTCTACAATCAAAGACCAGGACAAGGGACCTAGTGCAGGGGGTCTGCTCGCAGTGGAAACTCCTCAATGAAAGAAGAGGAATAGGGAACTAGTGCAGGAGGTCTGCTCGCAGTGGATACTCCCCAGTGAAGGACCAGGACTAGGGACCTAGTGCAGGGGGTCTTCTCACAGTGGATACTCCCCAATCAACGACCAGGAATAGGGACCTAGTGCAGGGGGCTTGCTCGCAGTGGATGCTCCCCTATCAAAGACCAGGAATAGGGACCCAGTTCCTTGAGTCTGCTTGCAGTGGATACTCCCCAATCAAAGACCAGGAATAAGGACCTAGTGCAGGGGGTCAGCTCACAGTGGATGCTCCCCAATGAGATACCAGGAGTAGGGATCTAGTGCAGGGGGTCTGCTCGCAGTCTATACTCCCCACTCAAAGACCAGGAATAGGGACCCAGTGCCAGGGGGGTCTGCCCGCAGTGGATACTCCCCAATGAGAGACCAGGTATAGGGACTTAGTACAGGGGGTCTGCTTGCCGTCTATACTCCCCAATCAAAGACCAGGAATAGGGACCCAGTGCCAGGGGTCTGCTCTCAGTCTATACTCCCCAATCAAAGACCAGGAATAAGGACCCAGTGCCGGGGGTCTTCTCGCAGTGGATACTCCCCAATCAAAGACCAGGACTAGGGACCTAGTGCAGGGGGTCTGATCGCAGTGGATACTCCCCAATCAAACACCAGGAATATGGACCTGGTGCCGGGGGTCTGCTCGCAGTGGATGCTCCCCAATGAGAGACCAGGAATAGGAACCTAGTGCAGGGGGTCTGTTCGCTATGGATACTCCCCAATCAAAGACCAGGAATAGGGACCTAGTGCAGGGGGGTCTGCCCGCAGTGGATACTCCCCAATGAGAGACCAGGAATAGGGACCTAGTAGAGGGGGTCTGCTTGCAGTCTATACTCCCCAATCAAAGACCAGAAACAGGGACCCAGTGCCAGGGGGTCTGCTCGCAGTCTATACTCCCCAATCAAAGACCAGGAATAGGGACCTAGTGCAGGGGTCTGCTTGCAGTCTATACTCCCAATCAAAGACCAGGAATAAGGACCCAGTGCCGGGGGTCTTCTCGCAGTGGATACTCCCCAATCAAAGACCAGGACTAGGGACCTAGTGCAGGGGGTCTGCTCGCAGTGGATATTCCCCAATCAAAGACCAGGAATATGGACCTGGTGCCGGGGTTATGCTTGCAGTGGATGCTCCCCAATGAGAGACCAGGAATAGGGACCTAGTGCAGGGGGACTGCTCGCTGTGGATACTCCCCAATCAAAGACCAGGACAAGGGACCTAGTGCAGGGGGTCTGCTTGCAGTGGATGCTACCCAATAAGAGACCAGTAATAGGGACCTGGTGCCGGGGGTCTGCTCCCAGTGGATACTCCCCAATCAAAGACCAGGAATAGGGATCTAGTGCAGGGGGTCTGCTCACAGTGGATACTCCCCAATCAAAGACCGGAAATAGGGACCTGGTGCAGGGGTCTGTCCGCAGTGGATACTCCCCAATCAGAGACCAGGTATATGGACCTGGTGCCGGGGGTATGCTCACACTGGTTACTTCCCAATCAAAGACCAGGAATATGGACCTGGTGCAGGGGGTCTGCTCGCAGTGGATACTCCCCAATCAAAGAACAGGTATAGGGACCTAATGGAGGACGTCTGCCCGCAGTGGATACTCCCTAATCAAAGACCAGGTATAGGGACCTAGTGCAGGGGGTCTGCTCGCAGTGGATGCTCCCCAATGAGAGACCAGGAATAAGGACCTAATGCAGGGGGTCTGCTCGCAGTGGATACTTCCCAATCAAAGACCAGGAATAGGGACCCACTGCCAGGGGGGGTCTGCCCGCAGTGGATACTCCCCAATGAGAGACCAGGAATAGGGACCTAGTACAGGGGGTCTGCTTGCAGTCTATACTCCCCAATCAAAGACCAGGAATAGGGACCCAGTGCCAGGGGGTCTGCTCGCAGACTATACTCCCCAATCAAAGACCAGGAATAGGGACCTAGTGCAGGGGTCTGCTTGCAGTCTATACTCCCCAATCAAAGACCAGGAATAAGGACCCAGTGCCGGGGGTCTTCTCGCAGTGGATACTCCCCAATCAAAGACCAGGACTAGGGACCTAGTGCAGGGGGTCTGCTCGCAGTGGATATTCCCCAATCTAAGACCAGGAATATGGACCTGGTGCCGGTGGTCTGCTCGCAGTGGATGCTCCCCAATGAGAGACCAGGAATAGGGACCTAGTGCAGGGGGTCTGCTCGCTGTGGATACTCCCCAATCAAAGACCTGGACTACGGACCTAGTGCAGGGCGTCTGCTCGCAGTGGATGCTCCCCAATGAGAGACCAGGAAAAGGGACCTGGTGCCGGGGGTCTGCTCCCAGTGGATACTCCCCAATCAAAGACCAGGAATAGGGATCTAGTGCAGGGGGTCTGCTCACAGTGGATTCTCCCTAATCAAAGACCAGAAATAGGGACCTGGTGCAGGGGGTCTGTCCGCAGTGGATACTCCCCAATCAAAGACCAGGTATATGGACCTGGTGCCGGGGGTATGCTCACACTGGATACTTCCCAATCAAAGACTAGGAATATGGACCTGGTGCGGGGGGTCTGCTCGCAGTGCATACTCCCCAATCAAAGACCAGGTATAGGGACCTAATGGAGGGCGTCTGCCCGCAGTGGATACTCCCCAATCAAAGACCAGGTATAGGGACCGAGTGCAGGGGGTCTGCTTGCAGTCTATACTCCCCAATCAAAGACCAGGAATAAGGACCGAGTGCCGGGGGTCTGCTCGCAGTGGATACTCCCCAATCAAAGACCAGGAATAAGGACGTAGTGCAGGTGGTCTGCTTGCAGTGGATACTCCCCAATCAAAGACCAGGAATAGGGACCTAGTGCAGGTGGTCTGCTTGCAATCTATACTCCCCAATCAGAGCCAGGAATAGGAACCTAGTGCAGGGGGTCTCCTCGCAGTGGATGCTCCCTAATCAAAGACCAGGAATAGGGGCCTGGTGCCGGGGGTCTGCTCCCAGTGGATACTCCCCAATCAGAGACCAGGAATAGGGATCTAGTGCAGGGGGTCTGCCCGCAGTGGATACTCCCCAACCAAAGACCAGGTATATGGACCTGGTGCCGGGGGTATGCTCACACTGGATACTTCCCAATCAAAGACCAGGAATATGGACCTGGTGCGGGGGGTCTGCTCGCAGTGGATGTTCCCCAATGAGAGACCAGGAATAGGGACCTGGTGCCGGGGGTCTGCTCCCAGTGGATACTCCCCAATCAAAGACCAGGAATAGGGATCTAGTGCAATGGGTCTGCTCACAGTGGATACTCCCCAATCAAAGACCAGAAATAGGGACCTGGTGCAGGGGGTCTGTCCGCAGTCGATACTCCCCAATCAAAGACCAGGTATATGTGCCTGGTGCCGGGGGTATGCTCACACTGGATACTTCCCAATCAAAGACCAGGAATATGGACCTGGTGCGGGGGGTCTGCTCGCAGTGGATACTCCCCAATCAAAGACCATGTATAGGGACCTAATGGAGGGAGTCTGCCCGCAGTGGATACTCCCCAATCAAAGACCAGGTATAGGGACCTAGTGCGGGGGTTCTGCCGCAGTGGATATTCCCCAATCAAAGACCAGGAATAAGGACACAGTGCTGGGGGTCTGCTCGCAGTGGATACTCCCCAATCAAAGACCAGGAATAAGGACCTAGTGCAGGTGGTCTGCTTGCAGTGGATACTCCCCAATCAAAGACCAGGAATACGGACCTAGTGCAGGTGGTCTGCTTGCAGTCTATACTCCCCAATCAGAGCCAGGAATAGGGACCTAGTGCAGGGGGTCTGCTCACAGTGGATACTCCCCAAAGACCAGGAAGAGGGACCTAGTGCAGGGGGTCTGCTCACAGTGGATACTCCCCAATCAAAGACCAGGAATAAGGACCTAGTGCAGGGGGTCTGCACGCAGTGGATGCTCCCCAATCAAAGACCAGGACTAGGTACCTGGTGCCGGGGGTCTACTCGCAGTGGATACTACCCAATCAAAGACCAGGTATAGGGACCTAGTGCAGGGGGTCTGCTCGCAGTGGATATTCCCCAATCAAAGACCAGGACTAGGGACCTAGTGCAGGGGGTCTGCTTGCAGTGGATGCTCCCCAATGAGAGACCAGGAATAGGGACCTGGTGCCGGGTGGTCTGCTCCCACAGTGGACACTCCCCAATGAGAGACCAGGAATAGGGACCTAGTGCAGGGGGTCTGCTCGCTGTGGATACTCCCCAATCAAAGACCAGGACTAGGGACCTAGTGCAGGGGGTCTGCTCGCAGTGGATGCTCCCCAATGAGAGACCAGGAATAGGGACCTGGTGCCGGGGGTCTGCTCCCAGTGGATACTCCCCAATCAAAGACCAGGAATAGGGATCTAGTGCAGGGGGTCTGCTCACAGTGGATACTCCCCAATCAAAGACCAGAAATAGGGACCTGGTGCAGGGGTTCGGTCCGCAGTGGATACTCCCCAATCAAAGACCAGGAATAGGGAACTAGTGCAGGAGGTCTGCTTGCAGTCTATACTCCCCAATCAAAGACCAGGACTAGTGACCTAGTGCAGGGGGTCTGCTCGAAGTGGATACTCCCCAATCAAAGACCAGGAATATGGACCTGGTGCGGGGGGTCTGCACTCAGTGGATGCTCCCCAATCAAAGACCAGGACTAGGTACCTGGTGCTGGGGGTCTGCTCGCAGTGGATACTCCCCAATCAAAGACCAGGAATATGGACCTAGTGCAGGAGGTCTGCTTGCAGTCTATACTCCCCAATCAAAGACCAGGAATATGGACCTGGTGCGGGGGGTCTGCTCGCAGTGGATACTCTCCAATCAAACACCAGGTATAGGGACCTAGTGCAGGAGGTCTGCTTGCAGTCTAAACTCCCCAATCAAAGACCAGGACTAGGGACCTAGTGCAGGGGGTCTGCTCGCAGTGGATACTCCTCAATGAAAGAAGAGGAATAGGGAACTAGTTAAGGAGGTCTGCTCGCAGTG
Source organism: Ambystoma mexicanum (assembly GCF_040938575.1). NCBI lineage: Eukaryota > Metazoa > Chordata > Amphibia > Caudata > Ambystomatidae > Ambystoma > Ambystoma mexicanum. Next base: position 1,300,635,863 of record NC_090926.1, on the reverse strand, counting down.
GATACTCCCCAGTGAAAGACCAGAACTAGGGACCTAGTGCAGGGGGTCTTCTCTCAGTGGATACTCCCCAATCAAAGACCAGGAATAGGGACCTAGTGCTCAGGGAGTCTGCTCACAGTCGATACTCCTCAACCAACGACCAGGAATAGGGACCTAGTGCAGGGGGTCTGCTTGCAGTGGATGCTCCCCAATCAAAGACCAGGAATAGGGACCTAGTGCAGGGGGTCTGCTCACAGTGGATGCTCCCCAATCAAAGACCAGGAATAGGGACCTAGTGCCGGGAGTCTGCTTGCAGTGGATACTCCCCAATCAAAGACCAGGAATAAGGACCTAGTGCAGGGGGTATGCTCAGACTGGATACTTCCAAATCAAAGACCAGGAATAGGGACCTAGTGCGGGGGGTCTGCTCACAGTGGATGCTCCCCAATCAAAGACCAGGAATAGGGACCTGGTGCCGGGAGTATGCTTGCAGTGGATACTCCCCAATCAAAGACCAGGAATAAGGATCTAGTGCAGGGGGTCAGCTCACAGTGGATGCTCCCCAATCAAAGACCAGGTATAGGGACCTAGTGAAGGGGGTCTGCTTGCAGTCTATACTCCCCAATCAAAGACCAGGAATAAGGATCCAGTGCCGGGGTCTGCTCGCAGTGGATGCTCCCCAATCAAAGACCAGGAATAAGGACCCAGTGCCGGGGGTCTGCTCGCAGTGGATACTTCCCAATCAAAGACCAGGTATAGGGCCCTAGAGCAGGAGGTCTGCTTGCAGTATATACTCCCCAATCAAAGACCAGGACTAGGGACCTAGTGCAGGGGGTCTGCTCGCAGTGGATACTCCTCAATGAAAGAAGAGGAATAGGGAACTAGTGCAGGAGGTCTGCTTGCAGTCTATACTCCCCAATCAAAGACCATGTATAGGGACCTAATGGAGGGCGTCTGCCCGCAGTGGATACTCCCCAATCAAAGACCAGGAATAAGGACCCAGTGCTGGGGGTCTGCTCGCAGTGGATACTCCCCAATCAAAGACCAGGAATACGGACCTAGTGCAGGTGGTCTGCTTGCAGTCTATACTCCCCAATCAGAGCCAGGAATAGGAACCTAGTGCAGGGGGTCTGCTCACAGTGGATACTCCCCAAAGACCAGGAAGAGGCACCTAGTGCAGGGGGTCTGCTCACAGTGGATACTCCCCAATCAAAGACCAGGAATAAGGACCTAGTGCAGGGGGTCTGCACGCAGTGGATGCTCCGCAATCAAAGACCAGGACTAGGTACCTGGTGCCGGGGGTCTGCTCGCAGTGGATACTCCCCAATAAAAAGACCAGGAATATGGACCTGGTGCGGGGGGTCTGCTTGCAGTGGATATTCCCCAATCAAAGACCAGGACTAGGGACCTAGTGCAGGGGTCTGCTCACTGTGGATGCTCCCCAATCAAAGACCATGAATAGGGACCTAGTGCCCGGAGTCTGCTCGCAGTGGATACTCCCCAATCAAAGACCATGTATAGGGACCTAATGGAGGGCGTCTGCCCGCAGTGGATACTCCCCAATCAAAGACCAGGTATAGGGACCTAGTGCGGGGGTTCTGCCGCAGTGGATATTCCCCAATCAAAGACCAGGAATAAGGACACAGTGCTGGGGGTCTGCTCGCAGTGGATACTCCCCAATCAAAGACCAGGTATAGGGACCTAGTGCGGGGGTTCTGCCGCAGTGGATATTCCCCAATCAAAGACCAGGAATAAGGACACAGTGCTGGGGGTCTGCTCGCAGTGGATACTCCCCAATCAAAGACCAGGAATAGGGACCTAGTGCAGGGGGTCTGCTCACAGTGGATACTCCCCAAAGACCAGGAAGAGGGACCTAGTGCAGGGGGTCTGCTCACAGTGGATACTCCCCAATCAAAGACCAGGAATAAGGACCTAGTGCAGGGGGTCTGCACGCAGTGGATGCTCCCCAATCAAAGACCAGGACTAGGTACCTGGTGCCGGGGGTCTACTCGCAGTGGATACTACCCAATCAAAGACCAGGTATAGGGACCTAGTGCAGGGGGTCTGCTCGCAGTGGATATTCCCCAATCAAAGACCAGGACTAGGGACCTAGTGCAGGGGGTCTGCTTGCAGTGGATGCTCCCCAATGAGAGACCAGGAATAGGGACCTGGTGCCGGGTGGTCTGCTCCCACAGTGGATACTCCCCAATGAGAGACCAGGAATAGGGACCTAGTGCAGGGGGTCTGCTCGCTGTGGATACTCCCCAATCAAAGACCAGGACTAGGGACCTAGTGCAGGGGGTCTGCTCGCAGTGGATGCTCCCCAATGAGAGACCAGGAATAGGGACCTGGTGCCGGGGGTCTGCTCCCAGTGGATACTCCCCAATCAAAGACCAGGAATAGGGATCTAGTGCAGGGGGTCTGCTCACAGTGGATACTCCCCAATCAAAGACCAGAAATAGGGACCTGGTGCAGGGGTTCGGTCCGCAGTGGATACTCCCCAATCAAAGACCAGGAATAGGGAACTAGTGCAGGAGGTCTGCTTGCAGTCTATACTCCCCAATCAAAGACCAGGACTAGTGACCTAGTGCAGGGGGTCTGCTCGAAGTGGATACTCCCCAATCAAAGACCAGGAATATGGACCTGGTGCGGGGGGTCTGCACTCAGTGGATGCTCCCCAATCAAAGACCAGGACTAGGTACCTGGTGCTGGGGGTCTGCTCGCAGTGGATACTCCCCAATCAAAGACCAGGAATATGGACCTAGTGCAGGAGGTCTGCTTGCAGTCTATACTCCCCAATCAAAGACCAGGAATATGGACCTGGTGCGGGGGGTCTGCTATCAGTGGATACTCTCCAATCAAACACCAGGTATAGGGACCTAGTGCAGGAGGTCTGCTTGCAGTCTAAACTCCCCAATCAAAGACCAGGACTAGGGACCTAGTGCAGGGGGTCTGCTCGCAGTGGATACTCCTCAATGAAAGAAGAGGAATAGGGAACTAGTTAAGGAGGTCTGCTCGCAGTGGATACTCCCCAGTGAAAGACCAGAACTAGGGACCTAGTGCAGGGGGTCTTCTCTCAGTGGATACTCCCCAATCAAAGACCAGGAATAGGGACCTAGTGCTCAGGGAGTCTGCTCACAGTCGATACTCCTCAACCAACGACCAGGAATAGGGACCTAGTGCAGGGGGTCTGCTCGCAGTGGATGCTCCCCAATCAAAGACCAGGAATAGGGACCTAGTGCAGGGGGTCTGCTCACAGTGGATGCTCCCCAATCAAAGACCAGGAATAGGGACCTAGTGCCGGGAGTCTGCTTGCAGTGGATACTCCCCAATCAAAGACCAGGAATAAGGACCTAGTGCAGGGGGTATGCTCAGACTGGATACTTCCAAATCAAAGACCAGGAATATGGACCTGGTGCGGGGGGTCTGCTCGCAGTGGATACTCCCCAATCAAAGACCAGGAATAGGGACCTAGTGCTCAGGGGGTCTGCTCACAGTCGATACTCCTCAATCAACGACCAGGAATAGGGACCTAGTGCAGAGGGTCTGCTCACAGTGGATGCTCCCCAATCAAAGACCAGGAATAGGGACCTGGTGCCGGGAGTATGCTTGCAGTGGATACTCCCCAATCAAAGACCAGGAATAAGGATCTAGTGCAGGGGGTCAGCTCACAGTGGATGCTCCCCAATCAAAGACCAGGTATAGGGACCTAGTGAAGGGGGTCTGCTTGCAGTCTATACTCCCCAATCAAAGACCAGGAATAAGGATCCAGTGCCGGGGGTCTGCTCGCAGTGGATGCTCCCCAATCAAAGACCAGGAATAAGGACCCAGTGCCGGGGGTCTGCTCGCAGTGGATACTTCCCAATCAAAGACCAGGTATAGGGCCCTAGAGCAGGAGGTCTGCTTGCAGTATATACTCCCCAATCAAAGACCAGGACTAGGGACCTAGTGCAGGGGGTCTGCTCGCAGTGGATACTCCTCAATGAAAGAAGAGGAATAGGGAACTAGTGCAGGAGGTCTGCTTGCAGTCTATACTCCCCAATCAAAGACCATGTATAGGGACCTAATGGAGGGCGTCTGCCCGCAGTGGATACTCCCCAATCAAAGACCAGGAATAAGGACCCAGTGCTGGGGGTCTGCTCGCAGTGGATACTCCCCAATCAAAGACCAGGAATACGGACCTAGTGCAGGTGGTCTGCTTGCAGTCTATACTCCCCAATCAGAGCCAGGAATAGGAACCTAGTGCAGGGGGTCTGCTCACAGTGGATACTCCCCAAAGACCAGGAAGAGGGACCTAGTGCAGGGGGTCTGCTCACAGTGGATACTCCCCAATCAAAGACCAGGAATAAGGACCTAGTGCAGGGGGTCTGCACGCAGTGGATGCTCCCCAATCAAAGACCAGGACTAGGTACCTGGTGCCGGGGGTCTGCTCGCAGTGGATACTCCCCAATAAAAAGACCAGGAATATGGACCTGGTGCGGGGGGTCTGCTTGCAGTGGATATTCCCCAATCAAAGACCAGGACTAGGGACCTAGTGCAGGGGTCTGCTCACTGTGGATGCTCCCCAATCAAAGACCATGAATAGGGACCTAGTGCCGGGAGTCTGCTTGCAGTGGATACTCCTCAATCAAAGACCAGGAATAAGGACCTAGTGCAGGGGGTCTGCTTGCAGTGGATACTCCCCAATCAAAGACTAGGAATAAGGACCTAGTGCAGGGGGTGAGCTCACAGTGGATGCTCCCCAATGAGAGACCAGGAATAGGGACCTAGTGCAGAGGGTCTGCTCGCAGTCTATACTCCCCACTCAAAGACCAGGAATAGGGAATCAGTGCCAGGGGGTCTGCTCGCAGTCTATACTCCCCAATCAAAGACCAGGTATAGGGACCTAATGGAGGGCATCTGCCCACAGTGGATACTCCCCAATCAAAGACCAGGTATAGGGAGCTAGTGCAGGGGGTCTGCTTGCAGTCTATACTCGCCAATCAAAGACCAGGAATAAGGACCCAGTGCCAGGGGTGTCTGCTCGCAGTCTATACTCCCCAATCAAAGACCAGGCATAGGGACCTAATGGAGGGCGTCTGCCCGCAGTGGATACTCCCCAATCAAAGACCAGGTATAGGGACCTAGTGCAGGGGGTCTGCTTGCAGTCTATACTCCCCAATCAAAGACCAGGAATAGGGACCCAGTGCCAGGGGGTCTGCTCGCAGACTATACTCCCCAATCAAAGACCAGGAATAAGGACCCAGTGCCGGGGGTCTACTCGCAGTGGATACTCCCCAATCAAAGACCAGGAATAAGGACCTAGTGCAGGTGGTCTGCTTGCAGGGGATACTCCCCAATCAAAGACCAGGAATAGGGACCTACTGCAGGTGGTCTGCTTGCAGTCTATACTCCCCAATCAGAGCCAGGAATAGGAACCTAGTGCAGGGGGTCTGCTCGCAGTGGATGCTCCCTAATCAAAGACCAGGAATAGGCCGGGGGTCTGCTCCCAGTGGATACTCCCCAATCAAAGACCAGGAATAGGGATCTAGTGCAGGGGGTCTTCTCACAGTGGATACTCCCCAATCAAAGACCACGAATAGGGACCTGGTGCAGGGGGTCTGCCCGCAGTGGATACTCCCCAATCAAAGACCAGGTATATGGACCTGTTGCTGGGGGTATGCTCAGACTGGATACTTCCCAATCAAAGACCATGAATATGGACCTGGTGCAGGGGATCTGCTCGCAGTGGATACTCCCCAATCAAAGACCAGGACTAGGGACCTGGTGCCGGGGGTCTGCTCGCAGTGGATACTCCCCAATCACAGACCAGGAATATGGACCTGGTGCGGGGGGTCTGCTCGCAGTGGATACTTCCCAATCAAAGACCAGGTATAGGGAACTAGTGCAGGAGGTCTGCTTGCAGTCTATACTGCCCAATCAAAGACCAGGACTAGGGACCTAGTGCAGGGGGTCTGCTCGCAGTGGATACTCCTCAATGAAAGAAGAGGAATAGGGAACTAGTGCAGGAGGTCTGCTCGCAGTGGATACTCCCCAGTGAAAGACCAGGACTAGGGACCTAGTGCAAGGGGTCTTCTCGCAGTGGATACTCCCCAATCAAAGACCAGGATTAGGGACCTAGTGCTCAGGGGGTCTGCTCACAGTCGATACTCCTCAATCAACGACCAGGAATAGGGACCTAGTGCCTTGAGTCTGCTTGCAGTGGATACTCCCCAAATAAAAAGACCCGAAATAAGGACCTAGTGCAGGGGGTCTGCTTGCAGTGGATACTCCCGAATCAAAGACCAGGAATAAGGACCTAGTGCAGGGGGTCAGCTCACAGTGGATGCTCCCCAATGATAGACCACGAATAGGGACCTAGTGCAGGGGTCCTGCTCGCAGAGGATACTCCCCAATCGAAGCCCAGGAATAAGGACCTAGTGCAGGGGGTCTGCTCGCAGTGGAAACTCCCCATTAAAATACCAGGATAGGGACCTAGTGCAGGGGGTTTGCTCGCAGTGGATACTCCCCAATCAAAGACCTGGAATAGGGACCCAGTGCAAGGGGTCTGTTTGCAGTGGATACTCCCCAATCAAAGACCAGGAATAGGGACCTGGTGCCGGGGGTCTGCTCGCAGTGGATACTCCCCAATCAAAGACCAGGAATATGGACCTGGTGCAGGGGGTCTTCTCACAGTGGATGCTCCCCAATGATAGACCAGGAATAGGGACCTAGTGCAGGGGGTCTGCTCGCAGTCTATACTCCCCACTCAAAGACCAGGAATAGGGACCTAGTGCAGGGGGTCTGCTAGCTGTGGATACTCCCCAATCAAAGACCAGGAATAGGGTCCTAGTGCTTTGGGTCTGCTCGTAGTGGATATTCCCCAATCAAAGACCAGGTCTAGGGACCTAGTCCTGGGGGTCTGTTTGCAGTCTATACTCCCCAATCAAAGACCAGGAATAGGGACCTAGTGCAGGGGGTCTGCTAGCTGTGGATACTCCCCAATCAAAGACCAGGAATAGGGTCCTAGTGCAGGGGGTCAGCTAGCAGTGGATACTCCCCATTAAAATACCAGGAATAAGGACCAACTGCGGGGGGTCTTCTTACAGTCTCTACTCCTCAATCAAAGACCAAGAATAGGCACCCACTGCAAGGGGTCTGCTCGCAGTGGAGGCTCCCCAATGAGAGACCAGGAATAGGGACCTGGTGCCGGGGGTCTGCTCCCAATGGATACTCCCCAATCAAAGACAAGGAATAGGGCCCTAGTGCAGGGAGTCTGCTCACAGTGGATACTCCCCAATCAATGACCAGGAATAGGGATCTTGTGCCGGGGGTCTGCCCGTAGTGGATACTCCCCAATCAAAGACCAGGTACATGGACCTGGTGCCGGAGGTCTGCTCGCAGTGGATACTGCCCAATAAAAGACCAGGAATATGGACCTGGTGCAAGGGGTCTGCTCACAGTGGATACTCCCCAATCAATGACCAGGAATAGGGATCTTGTGCCGGGGGTCTGCCGGTAGTGGATACTCCCCAATCAAAGACCGGGTACATGGACCTGGTGCAAGGGGTCTGCTCACAGTGGATACTCCCCAATCAAAGACCAGGAATATGGACCTGGTGCCGGGGGTCTGCTCCCAGTGGATACTCCCCAATGCAAGACCAGGAATAGGGACCTAGTGCAGGGGGTCTGCTCACAGTGGATACTCCCCAATCAAAGACCAGGTATAGGGACCTAGTGCAGGAGCTCTGCTTGCAGTCTATACTCCCCAATCAAAGACCAGGACTAGGGACCTAGTGCAGGGGGTCTGCTCGCAGTGGATACTCCTCAATGAAAGAAGAGGAATAGGGAACTAGTGCAGGAGGTCTGCTCGCAGTCTATACTCCCCAATCAAAGACCAGGACTAGTGACCTAGTGCAGGGGGTCTGCTCGCAGTGGATACTCCCCAATCAAAGACCAGGAATATTGTCCTGGTGCGGGGGGTCTGCACTCAGTGGATACTCCCCAATCAAAGACCAGGACTAGGTACCTGGTACTATGGGTCTGCTCGAAGTGGATACTCCCCAATCAAAGACCAGGAATATGGACCTAGTGCAGGAGGTCTGCTTGCAGTCTATACTCCCCAATCAAAGACCAGGAATATGGACCTGGTGCGGGGGGTCTGCTCGCAGTGGATACTCCCCAATCAAAGACCAGGTACAGGGACCTAGTGCAGGAGGTCGGCTTGCAGTCTATACTCCCCAATCAAAGACCAGGACTAGAGACCTAGTGCAGGGGGTCTGCTGGCAGTGGATACTCCTCAATGAAAGAAGAGGAATAGGAAACTAGTGCAGGAGGTTTGCTCGCAGTGGATACTCCCCAGTGAAAGACCAGGACTAGGGACCTAGTGCAAGGGGTCTTCTCGCAGTGGATACTACCCAATCAAAGACCAGGAATATGGACCTAGTTCTCAGGGAGTCTGCTCACAGTCGATACTCCTCAATAAACGACCGGGAATAGGGACCTAGTGCAGGGGCTCTGCTCGCAGTGGATGCTCCCCAATCAAAGACCAGGAATAGGGACCTAGTGCTCAGGGGGTCTGCTCACAGTCGATACTCCTCAATCAACAACAAGGAATAGGGACCTAGTGTAGGGGTCTGCTCACTGTGGATGCTCCCCAATCAAAGACCATGAATAGGGACCTAGTGCCGGGAGTCTGCTTGCAGTGGATACTCCTCAATCAAAGACCAGGAATAAGGACCTAGTGCAGGGGGTCTGCTTGCAGTGGATACTCCCCAATCAAAGACTAGGAATAAGGACCTAGTGCAGGGGGTGAGCTCACAGTGGATGCTCCCCAAAGAGAGACCAGGAATATGGACCCAGTGCAGGGTGTCTGCTCGCAGTCTATACTCCCCACTCAAAGACCAGGAATAGGGACCCAGTGCCAGGGGGTCTGCTCGCAGTCTATATTCCCCAATCAAAGACCAGGTATAGGGACCTAATGGAGGGCGTCTGCCCGCAGTGGATACTCCCCAATCAAAGACCAGGTATAGGGAGCTAGTGCAGGGGGTCTGCTTGCAGTCTATACTCCCCAATCAAAGACCATGAATAAGGACCCAGTGCCAGGGGTGTCTGCTCGCAGTCTATACTCCCCAATCAAAGACCAGGCATAGGGACCTAATGGAGGGCGTCTGCCCGCAGTGGATACTCCCCAATCAAAGACCAGGTATAGGGACCTAGTGCAGGGGGTCTGCTTGCAGTCTATACTCCCCAATCAAAGACCAGGAATAAGTACCCAGTGCTGGGGGTCTACTCTCAGTGGATACTCCCCAATCAAAGACCAGGAATAAGGACCTAGTGCAGGTGGTCTGGTTGCAGTGGATACTCCCCAATCAAAGACCAGGAATAGGGACCTAGTGCAGGTGGTCTGCTTGCAGTCTATACTCCCCAATCAGAGCCAGGAATAGGAACCTAGTGCAGGGGGTCTGCTCGCAGTGGATGCTCCCTAATCAAAGACCAGGAATAGGCCGGGGGTCTGCTCCCAGTGGATACTCCCCAATCAAAGACCAGGAATAGGGACCTAGTGCAGGGGGTCTGCTTGCAGTCTATACTCCCCAATCAAAGACCAGGAATAAGGACCCAGTGCCGTGGGTCTACTCGCAGTGGATACTCCCCAATCAAAGACCAGGAATAAGGACCTAGTGCAGGTGGTCTGCTTGCAGTGGATACTCCCCAATCAAAGACCAGGAATAGGGACCTACTGCAGGTGGTCTGCTTGCAGTGGATACTCCCCAATCAAAGACCACGAATAGGGACCTGGTGCAGGGGGTCTGCCCGCAGTGGATACTCCCCAATCAAAGACCAGGTATATGGACCTGGTGCTGGGGGTATGCTCAGACTGGATACTTCCCAATCAAAGACCATGAATATGGACCTGGTGCGGGGGATCTGCTCGCAGTGGATACTCCCCAATCAAAGACCAGGACTAGGGACCTGATGCCGGGGGTCTGCTCGCAGTGGATACTCCCCAATCAAAGACCAGGAATATGGACCTGGTGCGGGGGGTCTGCTCGCAGTGGATACTTCCCAATCAAAGACCAGGTATAGGGAACTAGTGCAGGAGGTCTGCTTGCAGTCTATACTCCCCAATCAAAGACCAGGACTAGGGACCTAGTGCAGGGGGTCTGCTTGCAGTGGATACTCCTCAATGAAAGAAGAGGAATAGGGAACTAGTGCAGGAGGTCTGCTCGCAGTGGATACTCCCCAGTGAAAGACAAGGACTAGGGACCTAGTGCAAGGGGTCTTCGCGCAGTGGATACTCCCCAATCAAAGACCAGGATTAGGGACCTAGTGCTCAGGGGGTCTACTCACAGTCGATACTCCTCAATCAACGACCAGGAATAGGGACCTAGTGCCTTGAGTCTGCTTGCAGTGGATACTCCCCAAATAAAAAGACCAGAAATAAGGACCTAGTGCAGGGGGTCTACTTGCAGTGGATACTCCCGAATCAAAGACCAGGAATAAGGACCTAGTGCAGGGGTTCAGCTCACAGTGGATGCTCCCCAATGATAGACCAGGAATAGGGACCTAGTGCAGGGGTCCTGCTCGCAGAGGATACTCTCCAATCAAAGCCCAGGAATAAGGACCTAGTGCAGGGGGTCTGCTCGCAGTGGTAACTCCCCATTAAAATACCAGGATAGGGACCTAGTGCAGGGGGTTTGCTCGCAGTGGATACTCCCCAATCAAAGACCTGGAATAGGGACCCAGTGCAAGGGGTCTGTTTGCAGTGGATACTCCCCAATCAAGGACCAGGAATAGGGACCTGGTGCCGGGGGTCTGCTCGCAGTGGATACTCCCCAATCAAAGACCAGGAATATGGACCTGGTGCAGGGGGTCTTCTCACAGTGGATGCTCCCCAATGATAGACCAGGAATAGGGACCTAGCGCAGGGGGTCTGCTCGCAGTCTATACTCCCCACTCAAAGACCAGGAATAGGGACCTAGTGCAGGGGGTCTGCTAGCTGTGGATACTCCCCAATCAAAGACCAGGAATAGGGTCCTAGTGCTTTGGGTCTGCTCGTAGTGGATATTCCCCAATCAAAGACCAGGTCTAGGGACCTAGTCCTGGGGGTCTGTTTGCAGACTATACTCCCCAATCAAAGACCAGGAATAGGGACCTAGTGCAGGGGGTCTGCTAGCTGTGGATACTCCCCAATCAAAGACCAGGAATAGGGTCCTAGTGCAGGGGGTCAACTAGCAGTGGATACTCCCCATTAAAATACCAGGAATAAGGACCAACTGCGGGGGGTCTTCTTACAGTCTCTACTCCTCAATCAAAGACCAAGAATAGGCACCCACTGCAAGGGGTCTGCTCGCAGTGGAGGCTCCCCAATGAGAGACCAGGAATAGGGACCTGGTGCCGGGGGTCTGCTCCCAATGGATACTCCCCAATCAAAGACAAGGAATAGGGCCCTAGTGCAGGGAGTCTGCTCACAGTGGATACTCCCCAATCAATGACCAGGAATAGGGATCTTGTGCCGGGGGTCTGCCCGTAGTGGATACTCCCCAATCAAAGACCAGGTACATGGACCTGGTGCCGGAGGTCTGCTCGCAGTGGATACTGCCCAATAAAAGACCAGGAATATGGACCTGGTGCAAGGGGTCTGCTCACAGTGGATACTCCCCAATCAATGACCAGGAATAGGGATCTTGTGCCGGGGGTCTGCCCGTAGTGGATACTCCCCAATCAAAGACCAGGTACATGGACCTGGTGCAAGGGGTCTGCTCACAGTGGATACTCCCCAATCAAAGACCAGGAATAGGGACCTGGTGCCGGGGGTCTGCTCCCAGTGGATACTCCCCAATGAAAGACCAGGAATAGGGACCTAGTGCAGGGGGTCTGCTCACAGTGGATACTCCCCAATCAAAGACCAGGTATAGGGACCTAGTGCAGGAGCTCTGCTTGCAGTCTATACTCCCCAATCAAAGACCAGGACTAGGGACCTAGTGCAGGGGGTCTGCTCGCAGTGGATACTCCTCAATGAAAGAAGAGGAATAGGGAACTAGTGCAGGAGGTCTGCTCGCAGTCTATACTCCCCAATCAAAGACCAGGACTAGTGACCTAGTGCAGGGGGTCTGCTCGCAGTGGATACTCCCCAATCAAAGACCAGGAATATGGACCTGGTGTGGGGGGTCTGCACTCAGTGGATACTCCCCAATCAAAGACCAGGACTAGGTACCTGGTACTATGGGTCTGCTCGAAGTGGATACTCCCCAATCAAAGACCAGGAATATGGACCTAGTGCAGGAGGTCTGCTTGCAGTCTATACTCCCCAATCAAAGACCAGGAATATGGACCTGGTGCGGGGGGTCTGCTCGCAGTGGATACTCCCCAATCAAAGACCAGGTACAGGGACCTAGTGCAGGAGGTCGGCTTGCAGTCTATACTCCCCAATCAAAGACCAGGACTAGAGACCTAGTGCAGGGGGTCTGCTGGCAGTGGATACTCCTCAATGAAAGAAGAGGAATAGGAAACTAGTGCAGGAGGTCTGCTCGCAGTGGATACTCCCCAGTGAAAGACCAGGACTAGGGACCTAGTGCAGGGGGTCTTCTCGCAGTGGATACTACCCAATCAAAGACCAGGAATATGGACCTAGTTCTCAGGGAGTCTGCTCACAGTCGATACTCCTCAATAAACGACCGGGAATAGGGACCTAGTGCAGGGGCTCTGCTCGCAGTGGATGCTCCCCAATCAAAGACCAGGAATAGGGACCTAGTGCTCAGGGGGTCTGCTCACAGTCGATACTCCTCAATCAACAACAAGGAATAGGGACCTAGTGTAGGGGTCTGCTCACTGTGGATGCTCCCCAATCAAAGACCATGAATAGGGACCTAGTGCCGGGAGTCTGCTTGCAGTGGATACTCCTCAATCAAAGACCAGGAATAAGGACCTAGTGCAGGGGGTCTGCTTGCAGTGGATACTCCCCAATCAAAGACTAGGAATAAGGACCTAGTGCAGGGGGTGAGCTCACAGTGGATGCTCCCCAAAGAGAGACCAGGAATATGGACCCAGTGCAGGGGGTCTGCTCGCAGTCTATACTCCCCACTCAAAGACCAGGAATAGGGACCCAGTGCCAGGGGGTCTGCTCGCAGTCTATACTCCCCAATCAAAGACCAGGTATAGGGACCTAATGGAGGGCGTCTGCCCGCAGTGGATACTCCCCAATCAAAGACCAGGTATAGGGAGCTAGTTCAGGGGGTCTGCTTGCAGTCTATACTCCCCAATCAAAGACCATGAATAAGGACCCAGTGCCAGGGGTGTCTGCTCGCAGTCTATACTCCCCAATCAAAGACCAGGCATAGGGACCTAATGGAGGGCGTCTGCCCGCAGTGGATACTCCCCAATCAAAGACCAGGTATAGGGACCTAGTGCAGGGGGTCTGCTTGCAGTCTATACTCCCCAATCAAAGACCAGGAATAAGTACCCAGTGCTGGGGGTCTACTCTCAGTGGATACTCCCCAATCAAAGACCAGGAATAAGGACCTAATGCAGGTGGTCTGGTTGCAGTGGATACTCCCCAATCAAAGACCAGGAATAGGGACCTAGTGCAGGTGGTCTGCTTGCAGTCTATACTCCCCAATCAGAGCCAGGAATAGGAACCTAGTGCAGGGGGTCTGCTCGCAGTGGATGCTCCCTAATCAAAGACCAGGAATAGGCCGGGGGTCTGCTCCCAGTGGATACTCCCCAATCAAAGACCAGGAATAGGGACCTAGTGCAGGGGGTCTGCTTGCAGTCTATATTCCCCAATCAAAGACCAGGAATAAGGACCCAGTGCCGTGGGTCTACTCGCAGTGGATACTCCCCAATCAAAGACCAGGAATAAGGACCTAGTGCAGGTGGTCTGCTTGCAGTGCATACTCCCCAATCAAAGACCAGGAATAGGGACCTACTGCAGGTGGTCTGCTTGCAGTGGATACTCCCCAATCAAAGACCACGAATAGGGACCTGGTGCAGGGGGTCTGCCCGCAGTGGATACTCCCCAATCAAAGACCAGGTATATGGACCTGGTGCTGGGGGTATGCTCAGACTGGATACTTCCCAATCAAAGACCATGAATATGGACCTGGTGCGGGGGATCTGCTCGCAGTGGATACTCCCCAATCAAAGACCAGGACTAGGGACCTGGTGCCGGGGGTCTGCTCGCAGTGGATACTCCCCAATCAAAGACCAGGAATATGGACCTGGTGCGGGGGGTCTGCTCGCAGTGGATACTTCCCAATCAAAGACCAGGTATAGGGAACTAGTGCAGGAGGTCTGCTTGCAGTCTATACTCCCCAATCAAAGACCAGGACTAGGGACCTAGTGCAGGGGGTCTGCTCACAGTGGATACTCCTCAATGAAAGAAGAGGAATAGGGAACTAGTGCAGGAGGTCTGCTCGCAGTGGATACTCCCCAGTGAAAGACAAGGACTAGGGACCTAGTGCAAGGGGTCTTCTCGCAGTGGATACTCCCCAATCAAAGACCAGGATTAGGGACCTAGTGCTCAGGGGGTCTGCTCACAGTGGATACTCCCCAATCAAAGACCACGAATAGGGACCTGGTGCAGGGGGTCTGCCCGCAGTGGATACTCCCCAATCAAAGACCAGGTATATGGACCTGGTGCTGGGGGTATGCTCAGACTGGATACTTCCCAATCAAAGACCATGAATATGGACCTGGTGCGGGGGATCTGCTCGCAGTGGATACTCCCCAATCAAAGACCAGGACTAGGGACCTGGTGCCGGGGGTCTGCTCGCAGTGGATACTCCCCAATCAAAGACCAGGAATATGGACCTAGTGCGGGGGGTCTGCTCGCAGTGGATACTTCCCAATCAAAGACCAGGTATAGGGAACTAGTGCAGGAGGTCTGCTTGCAGTCTATACTCCCCAATCAAAGACCAGGACTAGGGACCTAGTGCAGGGGGTCTGCTCGCAGTGGATACTCCTCAATGAAAGAAGAGGAATAGGGAACTAGTGCAGGAGGTCTGCTCGCAGTGGATACTCCCCAGTGAAAGACAAGGACTAGGGACCTAGTGCAAGGGGTCTTCTCGCAGTGGATACTCCCCAATCAAAGACCAGGATTAGGGACCTAGTGCTCAGGGGGTCTGCTCACAGTCGATACTCCTCAATCAACGACCAGGAATAGGGACCTAGTGCCTTGAGTATGCTTGCAGTGGATACTCCCCAAATAAAAAGACCAGAAATAAGGACCTAATGCAGGAGGGTCTACTTGCAGTGGATACTCCCGAATCAAAGACCAGGAATAAGGACCTAGTGCAGGGGGTCAGCTCACAATGGATGCTCCCCAATGAGAGACCAGGAATAGGGACCTAGTGCAGGGGGTCTGCTCGCAGGCTATACTCCCCACTCAAAGACCAGAAATAGGGACCCACTGCCAGGGGGGTCTGCCTGCAGTGGATACTCCCCAACAAGAGACCAGGAATAGGGACCTAGTAGAGGGGGTCTGCTTGCAGTCTATACTCCCCAATCAAAGACCAGGAATAGGGACCCAGTGCCAGGGAGTCTGCACGCAGACTATACTCCCCAATCAAAGACCAGGAATAGGAACCTAGTGCAGGGGGTCTGCTCGCAGTGGATGCTCCCTAATCAAAGACCAGGAATAGGCCGGGGGTCTGCTCCCAGTGGATACTCCCCAATCAAAGACCAGGAATAGGGACCTAGTGCAGGGGGTCTGCTTGCAGTCTATACTCCCCAATCAAAGACCAGGAATAAGGACCCAGTGCCGGGGGTCTACTCGCAGTGGATGCTCCCCAATCAAAGACCAGGAATAAGGACCTAGTGCAGGTGGTCTGCTTGCAGTGGATACTCCCCAATCAAAGACCAGGAATAGGGACCTAGTGCAGGTGGTCTGCTTGCAGTCTATACTCCCCAATCAGAGCCAGGAATAGGAACCTAGTGCAGGGGGTCTGCCCGCAGTGGATGCTCCCCAATCAAAGACCAGGAATAGGGACCTAGTGCTCAGGGGGTCTGCTCACAGTCGATACTCCTCAATCAACGACAAGGAATAGGGACCTAGTGCAGGGGTCTGCTCACTGTGGATGCTCCCCAATCAAAGACCATGAATAGGGACCTAGTGCCGGGAGTCTGCTTGCAGTGGATACTCCTCAATCAAAGACCAGGAATAAGGACCTAGTGCAGGGGGTCTTCTTGCAGTGGATACTCCCCAATCAAAGACTAGGAATAAGGACCTAGTGCAGGGGGTGAGCTCACAGTGGATGCTCCCCAATGAGAGACCAGGAATAGGGACCTAGTGCAGGGGGTCTGCTCGCAGTCTATACTCCCCACTCAAAGAGCAGGAATAGGGACCCAGTGCCAGGGAGTCTGCGCGCAGTCTATACTCCCCAATCAAAGACCAGGTATAGGGACCTAATGGAGGGCGTCTGCCCGCAGTGGATACTCCCCAATCAAAGACCAGGTATAGGGAGCTAGTGCAGGGGGTCTGCTTGCAGTCTATACTCCCCAATCAAAGACCAGGAATAAGGACCCAGTGCCAGGGGTGTCTGCTCGCAGTCTATACTCCCCAATCAAAGACCAGGCATAGGGACCTAATGGAGGGCGTCTGCTCGCAGTGGATACTCCCCAATCAAAGACCAGGTATAGGGACCTAGTGCAGGGGGTCTGCTTGCAGTCTATACTCCCCAATCAAAGACCAGGAATAAGGACCCAGTGCTGGGGGTCTACTCTCAGTGGATACTCCCCAATCAAAGACCAGGAATAAGGACCCAGTGCTGGGGGTCTACTCTCAGTGGATACTCCCCAATCAAAGACCAGGAATAAGGACCTAGTGCAGGTGGTCTGGTTGCAGTGGATACTCCCCAATCAGAGCCAGGAATAGGAACCTAGTGCAGGTGGTCTGCTCGCAGTGGATGCTCCCTAATCAAAGACCAGGAATAGGCCGGGGGTCTGCTCCCAGTGGATACTCCCCAATCAAAGACCAGGAATAAGGACCCAGTGCCGGGGGTCTACTCGCAGTGGATACTCCCCAATCAAAGACCAGGAATAAGGACCTAGTGCAGGTGGTCTGCTTGCAGTGGATACTCCCCAATCAAAGACCAGGAATAGGGACCTACTGCAGGTGGTCTGCTTGCAGTCTATACTCCCCAATCAGAGCCAGGAATAGGAACCTAGTGCAGGGGGTCTGCTCGCAGTGGATGCTCCCTAATCAAAGACCAGGAATAGGCCGGGGGTCTGCTCCCAGTGGATACTCCCCAATCAAAGACCAGGAATAGGGATCTAGTGCAGGGGGTCTGCTCACAGTGGATACTCCCCAATCAAAGACCACGAATAGGGACCTGGTGCGGGGGGTCTGCCCGCAGTGGATACTCCCCAATCAAAGACCAGGACTAGGGACCTGGTGCCGGGGGTCTGCTCGCAGTGGATACTCCCCAATCAAAGACCAGGAATATGGACCTGGTGCGGGGGGTCTGCTCGCAGTGGATACTTCCCAATCAAAGACCAGGTATAGGGAACTAGTGCAGGAGGTCTGCTTGCATTCTATACTCCCCAATCAAAGACCAGGACTAGGGACCTAGTGCAGGGGGTCTGCTTGCAGTGGATACTCCTCAATGAAAGAAGAGGAATAGGGAACTAGTGCAGGAGGTCTGCTCGCAGTGGATACTCCCCAGTGAAAGACAAGGACTAGGGACCTAGTGCAAGGGGTCTTCGCGCAGTGGATACTCCCCAATCAAAGACCAGGATTAGGGACCTAGTGCTCAGGGGGTCTACTCACAGTCGATACTCCTCAATCAACGACCAGGAATAGGGACCTAGTGCCTTGAGTCTGCTTGCAGTGGATACTCCCCAAATAAAAAGACCAGAAATAAGGACCTAGTGCAGGGGGTCTACTTGCAGTGGATACTCCCGAATCAAAGACCAGGAATAAGGACCTAGTGCAGGGGTTCAGCTCACAGTGGATGCTCCCCAATGATAGACCAGGAATAGGGACCTAGTGCAGGGGTCCTGCTCGCAGAGGATACTCTCCAATCAAAGCCCAGGAATAAGGACCTAGTGCAGGGGGTCTGCTCGCAGTGGTAACTCCCCATTAAAATACCAGGATAGGGACCTAGTGCAGGGGGTTTGCTCGCAGTGGATACTCCCCAATCAAAGACCTGGAATAGGGACCCAGTGCAAGGGGTCTGTTTGCAGTGGATACTCCCCAATCAAGGACCAGGAATAGGGACCTGGTGCCGGGGGTCTGCTCGCAGTGGATACTCCCCAATCAAAGACCAGGAATATGGACCTGGTGCAGGGGGTCTTCTCACAGTGGATGCTCCCCAATGATAGACCAGGAATAGGGACCTAGCGCAGGGGGTCTGCTCGCAGTCTATACTCCCCACTCAAAGACCAGGAATAGGGACCTAGTGCAGGGGGTCTGCTAGCTGTGGATACTCCCCAATCAAAGACCAGGAATAGGGTCCTAGTGCTTTGGGTCTGCTCGTAGTGGATATTCCCCAATCAAAGACCAGGTCTAGGGACCTAGTCCTGGGGGTCTGTTTGCAGACTATACTCCCCAATCAAAGACCAGGAATAGGGACCTAGTGCAGGGGGTCTGCTAGCTGTGGATACTCCCCAATCAAAGACCAGGAATAGGGTCCTAGTGCAGGGGGTCAACTAGCAGTGGATACTCCCCATTAAAATACCAGGAATAAGGACCAACTGCGGGGGGTCTTCTTACAGTCTCTACTCCTCAATCAAAGACCAAGAATAGGCACCCACTGCAAGGGGTCTGCTCGCAGTGGAGGCTCCCCAATGAGAGACCAGGAATAGGGACCTGGTGCCGGGGGTCTGCTCCCAATGGATACTCCCCAATCAAAGACAAGGAATAGGGCCCTAGTGCAGGGAGTCTGCTCACAGTGGATACTCCCCAATCAATGACCAGGAATAGGGATCTTGTGCCGGGGGTCTGCCCGTAGTGGATACTCCCCAATCAAAGACCAGGTACATGGACCTGGTGCCGGAGGTCTGCTCGCAGTGGATACTGCCCAATAAAAGACCAGGAATATGGACCTGGTGCAAGGGGTCTGCTCACAGTGGATACTCCCCAATCAATGACCAGGAATAGGGATCTTGTGCCGGGGGTCTGCCCGTAGTGGATACTCCCCAATCAAAGACCAGGTACATGGACCTGGTGCAAGGGGTCTGCTCACAGTGGATACTCCCCAATCAAAGACCAGGAATAGGGACCTGGTGCCGGGGGTCTGCTCCCAGTGGATACTCCCCAATGAAAGACCAGGAATAGGGACCTAGTGCAGGGGGTCTGCTCACAGTGGATACTCCCCAATCAAAGACCAGGTATAGGGACCTAGTGCAGGAGCTCTGCTTGCAGTCTATACTCCCCAATCAAAGACCAGGACTAGGGACCTAGTGCAGGGGGTCTGCTCGCAGTGGATACTCCTCAATGAAAGAAGAGGAATAGGGAACTAGTGCAGGAGGTCTGCTCGCAGTCTATACTCCCCAATCAAAGACCAGGACTAGTGACCTAGTGCAGGGGGTCTGCTCGCAGTGGATACTCCCCAATCAAAGACCAGGAATATGGACCTGGTGTGGGGGGTCTGCACTCAGTGGATACTCCCCAATCAAAGACCAGGACTAGGTACCTGGTACTATGGGTCTGCTCGAAGTGGATACTCCCCAATCAAAGACCAGGAATATGGACCTAGTGCAGGAGGTCTGCTTGCAGTCTATACTCCCCAATCAAAGACCAGGAATATGGACCTGGTGCGGGGGGTCTGCTCGCAGTGGATACTCCCCAATCAAAGACCAGGTACAGGGACCTAGTGCAGGAGGTCGGCTTGCAGTCTATACTCCCCAATCAAAGACCAGGACTAGAGACCTAGTGCAGGGGGTCTGCTGGCAGTGGATACTCCTCAATGAAAGAAGAGGAATAGGAAACTAGTGCAGGAGGTCTGCTCGCAGTGGATACTCCCCAGTGAAAGACCAGGACTAGGGACCTAGTGCAGGGGGTCTTCTCGCAGTGGATACTACCCAATCAAAGACCAGGAATATGGACCTAGTTCTCAGGGAGTCTGCTCACAGTCGATACTCCTCAATAAACGACCGGGAATAGGGACCTAGTGCAGGGGCTCTGCTCGCAGTGGATGCTCCCCAATCAAAGACCAGGAATAGGGACCTAGTGCTCAGGGGGTCTGCTCACAGTCGATACTCCTCAATCAACAACAAGGAATAGGGACCTAGTGTAGGGGTCTGCTCACTGTGGATGCTCCCCAATCAAAGACCATGAATAGGGACCTAGTGCCGGGAGTCTGCTTGCAGTGGATACTCCTCAATCAAAGACCAGGAATAAGGACCTAGTGCAGGGGGTCTGCTTGCAGTGGATACTCCCCAATCAAAGACTAGGAATAAGGACCTAGTGCAGGGGGTGAGCTCACAGTGGATGCTCCCCAAAGAGAGACCAGGAATATGGACCCAGTGCAGGGGGTCTGCTCGCAGTCTATACTCCCCACTCAAAGACCAGGAATAGGGACCCAGTGCCAGGGGGTCTGCTCGCAGTCTATACTCCCCAATCAAAGACCAGGTATAGGGACCTAATGGAGGGCGTCTGCCCGCAGTGGATACTCCCCAATCAAAGACCAGGTATAGGGAGCTAGTTCAGGGGGTCTGCTTGCAGTCTATACTCCCCAATCAAAGACCATGAATAAGGACCCAGTGCCAGGGGTGTCTGCTCGCAGTCTATACTCCCCAATCAAAGACCAGGCATAGGGACCTAATGGAGGGCGTCTGCCCGCAGTGGATACTCCCCAATCAAAGACCAGGTATAGGGACCTAGTGCAGGGGGTCTGCTTGCAGTCTATACTCCCCAATCAAAGACCAGGAATAAGTACCCAGTGCTGGGGGTCTACTCTCAGTGGATACTCCCCAATCAAAGACCAGGAATAAGGACCTAATGCAGGTGGTCTGGTTGCAGTGGATACTCCCCAATCAAAGACCAGGAATAGGGACCTAGTGCAGGTGGTCTGCTTGCAGTCTATACTCCCCAATCAGAGCCAGGAATAGGAACCTAGTGCAGGGGGTCTGCTCGCAGTGGATGCTCCCTAATCAAAGACCAGGAATAGGCCGGGGGTCTGCTCCCAGTGGATACTCCCCAATCAAAGACCAGGAATAGGGACCTAGTGCAGGGGGTCTGCTTGCAGTCTATATTCCCCAATCAAAGACCAGGAATAAGGACCCAGTGCCGTGGGTCTACTCGCAGTGGATACTCCCCAATCAAAGACCAGGAATAAGGACCTAGTGCAGGTGGTCTGCTTGCAGTGCATACTCCCCAATCAAAGACCAGGAATAGGGACCTACTGCAGGTGGTCTGCTTGCAGTGGATACTCCCCAATCAAAGACCACGAATAGGGACCTGGTGCAGGGGGTCTGCCCGCAGTGGATACTCCCCAATCAAAGACCAGGTATATGGACCTGGTGCTGGGGGTATGCTCAGACTGGATACTTCCCAATCAAAGACCATGAATATGGACCTGGTGCGGGGGATCTGCTCGCAGTGGATACTCCCCAATCAAAGACCAGGACTAGGGACCTGGTGCCGGGGGTCTGCTCGCAGTGGATACTCCCCAATCAAAGACCAGGAATATGGACCTGGTGCGGGGGGTCTGCTCGCAGTGGATACTTCCCAATCAAAGACCAGGTATAGGGAACTAGTGCAGGAGGTCTGCTTGCAGTCTATACTCCCCAATCAAAGACCAGGACTAGGGACCTAGTGCAGGGGGTCTGCTCACAGTGGATACTCCTCAATGAAAGAAGAGGAATAGGGAACTAGTGCAGGAGGTCTGCTCGCAGTGGATACTCCCCAGTGAAAGACAAGGACTAGGGACCTAGTGCAAGGGGTCTTCTCGCAGTGGATACTCCCCAATCAAAGACCAGGATTAGGGACCTAGTGCTCAGGGGGTCTGCTCACAGTGGATACTCCCCAATCAAAGACCACGAATAGGGACCTGGTGCAGGGGGTCTGCCCGCAGTGGATACTCCCCAATCAAAGACCAGGTATATGGACCTGGTGCTGGGGGTATGCTCAGACTGGATACTTCCCAATCAAAGACCATGAATATGGACCTGGTGCGGGGGATCTGCTCGCAGTGGATACTCCCCAATCAAAGACCAGGACTAGGGACCTGGTGCCGGGGGTCTGCTCGCAGTGGATACTCCCCAATCAAAGACCAGGAATATGGACCTAGTGCGGGGGGTCTGCTCGCAGTGGATACTTCCCAGTCAAAGACCAGGTATAGGGAACTAGTGCAGGAGGTCTGCTTGCAGTCTATACTCCCCAATCAAAGACCAGGACTAGGGACCTAGTGCAGGGGGTCTGCTCGCAGTGGATACTCCTCAATGAAAGAAGAGGAATAGGGAACTAGTGCAGGAGGTCTGCTCGCAGTGGATACTCCCCAGTGAAAGACAAGGACTAGGGACCTAGTGCAAGGGGTCTTCTCGCAGTGGATACTCCCCAATCAAAGACCAGGATTAGGGACCTAGTGCTCAGGGGGTCTGCTCACAGTCGATACTCCTCAATCAACGACCAGGAATAGGGACCTAGTGCCTTGAGTATGCTTGCAGTGGATACTCCCCAAATAAAAAGACCAGAAATAAGGACCTAATGCAGGAGGGTCTACTTGCAGTGGATACTCCCGAATCAAAGACCAGGAATAAGGACCTAGTGCAGGGGGTCAGCTCACAATGGATGCTCCCCAATGAGAGACCAGGAATAGGGACCTAGTGCAGGGGGTCTGCTCGCAGGCTATACTCCCCACTCAAAGACCAGAAATAGGGACCCACTGCCAGGGGGGTCTGCCTGCAGTGGATACTCCCCAACAAGAGACCAGGAATAGGGACCTAGTAGAGGGGGTCTGCTTGCAGTCTATACTCCCCAATCAAAGACCAGGAATAGGGACCCAGTGCCAGGGAGTCTGCACGCAGACTATACTCCCCAATCAAAGACCAGGAATAGGAACCTAGTGCAGGGGGTCTGCTCGCAGTGGATGCTCCCTAATCAAAGACCAGGAATAGGCCGGGGGTCTGCTCCCAGTGGATACTCCCCAATCAAAGACCAGGAATAGGGACCTAGTGCAGGGGGTCTGCTTGCAGTCTATACTCCCCAATCAAAGACCAGGAATAAGGACCCAGTGCCGGGGGTCTACTCGCAGTGGATGCTCCCCAATCAAAGACCAGGAATAAGGACCTAGTGCAGGTGGTCTGCTTGCAGTGGATACTCCCCAATCAAAGACCAGGAATAGGGACCTAGTGCAGGTGGTCTGCTTGCAGTCTATACTCCCCAATCAGAGCCAGGAATAGGAACCTAGTGCAGGGGGTCTGCCCGCAGTGGATGCTCCCCAATCAAAGACCAGGAATAGGGACCTAGTGCTCAGGGGGTCTGCTCACAGTCGATACTCCTCAATCAACGACAAGGAATAGGGACCTAGTGCAGGGGTCTGCTCACTGTGGATGCTCCCCAATCAAAGACCATGAATAGGGACCTAGTGCCGGGAGTCTGCTTGCAGTGGATACTCCTCAATCAAAGACCAGGAATAAGGACCTAGTGCAGGGGGTCTTCTTGCAGTGGATACTCCCCAATCAAAGACTAGGAATAAGGACCTAGTGCAGGGGGTGAGCTCACAGTGGATGCTCCCCAATGAGAGACCAGGAATAGGGACCTAGTGCAGGGGGTCTGCTCGCAGTCTATACTCCCCACTCAAAGAGCAGGAATAGGGACCCAGTGCCAGGGAGTCTGCGCGCAGTCTATACTCCCCAATCAAAGACCAGGTATAGGGACCTAATGGAGGGCGTCTGCCCGCAGTGGATACTCCCCAATCAAAGACCAGGTATAGGGAGCTAGTGCAGGGGGTCTGCTTGCAGTCTATACTCCCCAATCAAAGACCAGGAATAAGGACCCAGTGCCAGGGGTGTCTGCTCGCAGTCTATACTCCCCAATCAAAGACCAGGCATAGGGACCTAATGGAGGGCGTCTGCTCGCAGTGGATACTCCCCAATCAAAGACCAGGTATAGGGACCTAGTGCAGGGGGTCTGCTTGCAGTCTATACTCCCCAATCAAAGACCAGGAATAAGGACCCAGTGCTGGGGGTCTACTCTCAGTGGATACTCCCCAATCAAAGACCAGGAATAAGGACCCAGTGCTGGGGGTCTACTCTCAGTGGATACTCCCCAATCAAAGACCAGGAATAAGGACCTAGTGCAGGTGGTCTGGTTGCAGTGGATACTCCCCAATCAGAGCCAGGAATAGGAACCTAGTGCAGGGGGTCTGCTCGCAGTGGATGCTCCCTAATCAAAGACCAGGAATAGGCCGGGGGTCTGCTCCCAGTGGATACTCCCCAATCAAAGACCAGGAATAAGGACCCAGTGCCGGGGGTCTACTCGCAGTGGATACTCCCCAATCAAAGACCAGGAATAAGGACCTAGTGCAGGTGGTCTGCTTGCAGTGGATACTCCCCAATCAAAGACCAGGAATAGGGACCTACTGCAGGTGGTCTGCTTGCAGTCTATACTCCCCAATCAGAGCCAGGAATAGGAACCTAGTGCAGGGGGTCTGCTCGCAGTGGATGCTCCCTAATCAAAGACCAGGAATAGGCCGGGGGTCTGCTCCCAGTGGATACTCCCCAATCAAAGACCAGGAATAGGGATCTAGTGCAGGGGGTCTGCTCACAGTGGATACTCCCCAATCAAAGACCACGAATAGGGACCTGGTGCAGGGGGTCTGCCCGCAGTGGATACTCCCCAATCAAAGACCAGGACTAGGGACCTGGTGCCGGGGGTCTGCTCGCAGTGGATACTCCCCAATCAAAGACCAGGAATATGGACCTGGTGCGGGGGGTCTGCTCGCAGTGGATACTTCCCAATCAAAGACCAGGTATAGGGAACTAGTGCAGGAGGTCTGCTTGCATTCTATACTCCCCAATCAAAGACCAGGACTAGGGACCTAGTACAGGGGGTCTGCTCGCAGTGGATACTCCTCAATGAAAGAAGAGGAATAGGGAACTAGTGCAGGAGGTCTGCTCGCAGTGGATACTCCCCAGTGAAAGACCAGGACTAGGGACCTAGTGCAAGGGGTCTTCGTGCAGTGGATACTCCCCAATCAAAGACCAGGATTAGGGACCTAGTGCTCAGGGGGTCTACTCACAGTCGATACTCCTCAATCAACGACCAGGAATAGGGACCTAGTGCCTTGAGTCTGCTTGCAGTGGATACTCCCCAAATAAAAAGACCAGAAATAAGGACCTAGTGCAGGGGGTCTACTTGCAGTGGATACTCCCGAATCAAAGACCAGGAATAAGGACCTAGTGCAGGGGTTCAGCTCACAGTGGATGCTCCCCAATGAGAGACCAGGAAGACCAGGAATAGGGACCTACTGCAGGGGGTCTGCTCGCAGTCTATACTCCCCACTCAAAGACCAGAAATAGGGACCCACTGCCAGGGGGGTCTGCCTGCAGGGGATACTCCCCAATGAGAGACCAGGAATAGGGACCTAGTAGAGGGGGTCTGCTTGCAGTCTATACTCCCCAATCAAAGACCAGGAATAGGGACCCAGTGCAGGGGGTCTGCTCGCAGTGGATGCTCCCTAATCAAAGACCAGGAATAGGCCGGGGGTCTGCTCCCAGTCTATACTCCCCAATCAAAGACCAGGAATAAGGACCCAGTGCTGGGGGTCTACTCTCAGTGGATACGCCCCAATCAAAGACCAGGAATAAGGACCTAGTGCAGGTGGTCTGGTTGCAGTGGATACTCCCCAATCAAAGACCAGGAATAGGGACCTAGTGCAGGTGGTCTGCTTGCAGTCTATACTCCCCAATCAGAGCCAGGAATAGGAACCTAGTGCAGGGGGTCTGCTCGCAGTGGATGCTCCCTAATCAAAGACCAGGAATAGGCCGGGGGTCTGCTCCCAGTGGATACTCCCCAATCAAAGACCAGGAATAAGGACCCAGTGCCGGGGGTCTACTCGCAGTGGATACTCCCCAATCAAAGACCAGGAATAAGGACCTAGTGCAGGTGGTCTGCTTGCAGTGGATACTCCCCAATCAAAGACCAGGAATAGGGACCTACTGCAGGTGGTCTGCTTGCAGTCTATACTCCCCAATCAGAGCCAGGAATAGGAACCTAGTGCAGGGGGTCTGCTCGCAGTGGATGCTCCCTAATCAAAGACCAGGAATAGGCCGGGGGTCTGCTCCCAGTGGATACTCCCCAATCAAAGACCAGGAATAGGGATCTAGTGCAGGGGGTCTGCTCACAGTGGATACTCCCCAATCAAAGACCACGAATAGGGACCTGGTGCAGGGGGTCTGCCCGCAGTGGATACTCCCCAATCAAAGACCAGGACTAGGGACCTGGTGCCGGGGGTCTGCTCGCAGTGGATACTCCCCAATCAAAGACCAGGAATATGGACCTGGTGCGGGGGGTCTGCTCGCAGTGGATACTTCCCAATCAAAGACCAGGTATAGGGAACTAGTGCAGGAGGTCTGCTTGCAGTCTATACTCCCCAATCAAAGACCAGGACTAGGGACCTAGTGCAGGGGGTCTGCTCGCAGTGGATACTCCTCAATGAAAGAAGAGGAATAGGGAACTAGTGCAGGAGGTCTGCTCGCAGTGGATACTCCCCAGTGAAAGACCAGGACTAGGGACCTAGTGCAAGGGGTCTTCGCGCAGTGGATACTCCCCAATCAAAGACCAGGATTAGGGACCTAGTGCTCAGGGGGTCTACTCACAGTCGATACTCCTCAATCAACGACCAGGAATAGGGACCTAGTGCCTTGAGTCTGCTTGCAGTGGATACTCCCCAAATAAAAAGACCAGAAATAAGGACCTAGTGCAGGGGGTCTACTTGCAGTGGATACTCCCGAATCAAAGACCAGGAATAAGGACCTAGTGCAGGGGTTCATCTCACAGTGGATGCTCCCCAATGAGAGACCAGGAAGACCAGGAATAGGGACCTACTGCAGGGGGTCTGCTCGCAGTCTATACTCCCCACTCAAAGACCAGAAATAGGGACCTAGTAGAGGGGGTCTGCTTGCAGTCTATACTCCCCAATCAAAGACCAGGAATAGGGACCCAGTGCCAGGGAGTCTGCTCGCAGACTATACTCCCCAATCAATGACCAGGAATAGGGATCTTGTGCCGGGGGTCTGCCCGTAGTGGATACTCCCCAATCAAAGACCAGGTACATGGACCTGGTGCCGGAGGTCTGCTCGCAGTGGATACTGCCCAATAAAAGACCAGGAATATGGACCTGGTGCAAGGGGTCTGCTCACAGTGGATACTCCCCAATCAATGACCAGGAATAGGGATCTTGTGCCGGGGGTCTGCCCGTAGTGGATACTCCCCAATCAAAGACCAGGTACATGGACCTGGTGCAAGGGGTCTGCTCACAGTGGATACTCCCCAATCAAAGACCAGGAATAGGGACCTGGTGCCGGGGGTCTGCTCCCAGTGGATACTCCCCAATGAAAGACCAGGAATAGGGACCTAGTGCAGGGGGTCTGCTCACAGTGGATACTCCCCAATCAAAGACCAGGTATAGGGACCTAGTGCAGGAGCTCTGCTTGCAGTCTATACTCCCCAATCAAAGACCAGGACTAGGGACCTAGTGCAGGGGGTCTGCTCGCAGTGGATACTCCTCAATGAAAGAAGAGGAATAGGGAACTAGTGCAGGAGGTCTGCTCGCAGTCTATACTCCCCAATCAAAGACCAGGACTAGTGACCTAGTGCAGGGGGTCTGCTCGCAGTGGATACTCCCCAATCAAAGACCAGGAATATGGACCTGGTGTGGGGGGTCTGCACTCAGTGGATACTCCCCAATCAAAGACCAGGACTAGGTACCTGGTACTATGGGTCTGCTCGAAGTGGATACTCCCCAATCAAAGACCAGGAATATGGACCTAGTGCAGGAGGTCTGCTTGCAGTCTATACTCCCCAATCAAAGACCAGGAATATGGACCTGGTGCGGGGGGTCTGCTCGCAGTGGATACTCCCCAATCAAAGACCAGGTACAGGGACCTAGTGCAGGAGGTCGGCTTGCAGTCTATACTCCCCAATCAAAGACCAGGACTAGAGACCTAGTGCAGGGGGTCTGCTGGCAGTGGATACTCCTCAATGAAAGAAGAGGAATAGGAAACTAGTGCAGGAGGTCTGCTCGCAGTGGATACTCCCCAGTGAAAGACCAGGACTAGGGACCTAGTGCAGGGGGTCTTCTCGCAGTGGATACTACCCAATCAAAGACCAGGAATATGGACCTAGTTCTCAGGGAGTCTGCTCACAGTCGATACTCCTCAATAAACGACCGGGAATAGGGACCTAGTGCAGGGGCTCTGCTCGCAGTGGATGCTCCCCAATCAAAGACCAGGAATAGGGACCTAGTGCTCAGGGGGTCTGCTCACAGTCGATACTCCTCAATCAACAACAAGGAATAGGGACCTAGTGTAGGGGTCTGCTCACTGTGGATGCTCCCCAATCAAAGACCATGAATAGGGACCTAGTGCCGGGAGTCTGCTTGCAGTGGATACTCCTCAATCAAAGACCAGGAATAAGGACCTAGTGCAGGGGGTCTGCTTGCAGTGGATACTCCCCAATCAAAGACTAGGAATAAGGACCTAGTGCAGGGGGTGAGCTCACAGTGGATGCTCCCCAAAGAGAGACCAGGAATATGGACCCAGTGCAGGGGGTCTGCTCGCAGTCTATACTCCCCACTCAAAGACCAGGAATAGGGACCCAGTGCCAGGGGGTCTGCTCGCAGTCTATACTCCCCAATCAAAGACCAGGTATAGGGACCTAATGGAGGGCGTCTGCCCGCAGTGGGTACTCCCCAATCAAAGACCAGGTATAGGGAGCTAGTTCAGGGGGTCTGCTTGCAGTCTATACTCCCCAATCAAAGACCATGAATAAGGACCCAGTGCCAGGGGTGTCTGCTCGCAGTCTATACTCCCCAATCAAAGACCAGGCACAGGGACCTAATGGAGGGCGTCTGCCCGCAGTGGATACTCCCCAATCAAAGACCAGGTATAGGGACCTAGTGCAGGGGGTCTGCTTGCAGTCTATACTCCCCAATCAAAGACCAGGAATAAGTACCCAGTGCTGGGGGTCTACTCTCAGTGGATACTCCCCAATCAAAGACCAGGAATAAGGACCTAATGCAGGTGGTCTGGTTGCAGTGGATACTCCCCAATCAAAGACCAGGAATAGGGACCTAGTGCAGGTGGTCTGCTTGCAGTCTATACTCCCCAATCAGAGCCAGGAATAGGAACCTAGTGCAGGGGGTCTGCTCGCAGTGGATGCTCCCTAATCAAAGACCAGGAATAGGCCGGGGGTCTGCTCCCAGTGGATACTCCCCAATCAAAGACCAGGAATAGGGACCTAGTGCAGGGGGTCTGCTTGCAGTCTATATTCCCCAATCAAAGACCAGGAATAAGGACCCAGTGCCGTGGGTCTACTCGCAGTGGATACTCCCCAATCAAAGACCAGGAATAAGGACCTAGTGCAGGTGGTCTGCTTGCAGTGCATACTCCCCAATCAAAGACCAGGAATAGGGACCTACTGCAGGTGGTCTGCTTGCAGTGGATACTCCCCAATCAAAGACCACGAATAGGGACCTGGTGCAGGGGGTCTGCCCGCAGTGGATACTCCCCAATCAAAGACCAGGTATATGGACCTGGTGCTGGGGGTATGCTCAGACTGGATACTTCCCAATCAAAGACCATGAATATGGACCTGGTGCGGGGGATCTGCTCGCAGTGGATACTCCCCAATCAAAGACCAGGACTAGGGACCTGGTGCCGGGGGTCTGCTCGCAGTGGATACTCCCCAATCAAAGACCAGGAATATGGACCTGGTGCGGGGGGTCTGCTCGCAGTGGATACTTCCCAATCAAAGACCAGGTATAGGGAACTAGTGCAGGAGGTCTGCTTGCAGTCTATACTCCCCAATCAAAGACCAGGACTAGGGACCTAGTGCAGGGGGTCTGCTCACAGTGGATACTCCTCAATGAAAGAAGAGGAATAGGGAACTAGTGCAGGAGGTCTGCTCGCAGTGGATACTCCCCAGTGAAAGACAAGGACTAGGGACCTAGTGCAAGGGGTCTTCTCGCAGTGGATACTCCCCAATCAAAGACCAGGATTAGGGACCTAGTGCTCAGGGGGTCTGCTCACAGTGGATACTCCCCAATCAAAGACCACGAATAGGGACCTGGTGCAGGGGGTCTGCCCGCAGTGGATACTCCCCAATCAAAGACCAGGTATATGGACCTGGTGCTGGGGGTATGCTCAGACTGGATACTTCCCAATCAAAGACCATGAATATGGACCTGGTGCGGGGGATCTGCTCGCAGTGGATACTCCCCAATCAAAGACCAGGACTAGGGACCTGGTGCCGGGGGTCTGCTCGCAGTGGATACTCCCCAATCAAAGACCAGGAATATGGACCTAGTGCGGGGGGTCTGCTCGCAGTGGATACTTCCCAATCAAAGACCAGGTATAGGGAACTAGTGCAGGAGGTCTGCTTGCAGTCTATACTCCCCAATCAAAGACCAGGACTAGGGACCTAGTGCAGGGGGTCTGCTCGCAGTGGATACTCCTCAATGAAAGAAGAGGAATAGGGAACTAGTGCAGGAGGTCTGCTCGCAGTGGATACTCCCCAGTGAAAGACAAGGACTAGGGACCTAGTGCAAGGGGTCTTCTCGCAGTGGATACTCCCCAATCAAAGACCAGGATTAGGGACCTAGTGCTCAGGGGGTCTGCTCACAGTCGATACTCCTCAATCAACGACCAGGAATAGGGACCTAGTGCCTTGAGTATGCTTGCAGTGGATACTCCCCAAATAAAAAGACCAGAAATAAGGACCTAATGCAGGAGGGTCTACTTGCAGTGGATACTCCCGAATCAAAGACCAGGAATAAGGACCTAGTGCAGGGGGTCAGCTCACAATGGATGCTCCCCAATGAGAGACCAGGAATAGGGACCTAGTGCAGGAGGTCTGCTCGCAGGCTATACTCCCCACTCAAAGACCAGAAATAGGGACCCACTGCCAGGGGGGTCTGCCTGCAGTGGATACTCCCCAACAAGAGACCAGGAATAGGGACCTAGTAGAGGGGGTCTGCTTGCAGTCTATACTCCCCAATCAAAGACCAGGAATAGGGACCCAGTGCCAGGGAGTCTGCACGCAGACTATACTCCCCAATCAAAGACCAGGAATAGGAACCTAGTGCAGGGGGTCTGCTCGCAGTGGATGCTCCCTAATCAAAGACCAGGAATAGGCCGGGGGTCTGCTCCCAGTGGATACTCCCCAATCAAAGACCAGGAATAGGGACCTAGTGCAGGGGGTCTGCTTGCAGTCTATACTCCCCAATCAAAGACCAGGAATAAGGACCCAGTGCCGGGGGTCTACTCGCAGTGGATGCTCCCCAATCAAAGACCAGGAATAAGGACCTAGTGCAGGTGGTCTGCTTGCAGTGGATACTCCCCAATCAAAGACCAGGAATAGGGACCTAGTGCAGGTGGTCTGCTTGCAGTCTATACTCCCCAATCAGAGCCAGGAATAGGAACCTAGTGCAGGGGGTCTGCCCGCAGTGGATGCTCCCCAATCAAAGACCAGGAATAGGGACCTAGTGCTCAGGGGGTCTGCTCACAGTCGATACTCCTCAATCAACGACAAGGAATAGGGACCTAGTGCAGGGGTCTGCTCACTGTGGATGCTCCCCAATCAAAGACCATGAATAGGGACCTAGTGCCGGGAGTCTGCTTGCAGTGGATACTCCTCAATCAAAGACCAGGAATAAGGACCTAGTGCAGGGGGTCTTCTTGCAGTGGATACTCCCCAATCAAAGACTAGGAATAAGGACCTAGTGCAGGGGGTGAGCTCACAGTGGATGCTCCCCAATGAGAGACCAGGAATAGGGACCTAGTGCAGGGGGTCTGCTCGCAGTCTATACTCCCCACTCAAAGAGCAGGAATAGGGACCCAGTGCCAGGGAGTCTGCGCGCAGTCTATACTCCCCAATCAAAGACCAGGTATAGGGACCTAATGGAGGGCGTCTGCCCGCAGTGGATACTCCCCAATCAAAGACCAGGTATAGGGAGCTAGTGCAGGGGGTCTGCTTGCAGTCTATACTCCCCAATCAAAGACCAGGAATAAGGACCCAGTGCCAGGGGTGTCTGCTCGCAGTCTATACTCCCCAATCAAAGACCAGGCATAGGGACCTAATGGAGGGCGTCTGCTCGCAGTGGATACTCCCCAATCAAAGACCAGGTATAGGGACCTAGTGCAGGGGGTCTGCTTGCAGTCTATACTCCCCAATCAAAGACCAGGAATAAGGACCCAGTGCTGGGGGTCTACTCTCAGTGGATACTCCCCAATCAAAGACCAGGAATAAGGACCCAGTGCTGGGGGTCTACTCTCAGTGGATACTCCCCAATCAAAGACCAGGAATAAGGACCTAGTGCAGGTGGTCTGGTTGCAGTGGATACTCCCCAATCAGAGCCAGGAATAGGAACCTAGTGCAGGGGGTCTGCTCGCAGTGGATGCTCCCTAATCAAAGACCAGGAATAGGCCGGGGGTCTGCTCCCAGTGGATACTCCCCAATCAAAGACCAGGAATAAGGACCCAGTGCCGGGGGTCTACTCGCAGTGGATACTCCCCAATCAAAGACCAGGAATAAGGACCTAGTGCAGGTGGTCTGCTTGCAGTGGATACTCCCCAATCAAAGACCAGGAATAGGGACCTACTGCAGGTGGTCTGCTTGCAGTCTATACTCCCCAATCAGAGCCAGGAATAGGAACCTAGTGCAGGGGGTCTGCTCGCAGTGGATGCTCCCTAATCAAAGACCAGGAATAGGCCGGGGGTCTGCTCCCAGTGGATACTCCCCAATCAAAGACCAGGAATAGGGATCTAGTGCAGGGGGTCTGCTCACAGTGGATACTCCCCAATCAAAGACCACGAATAGGGACCTGGTGCAGGGGGTCTGCCCGCAGTGGATACTCCCCAATCAAAGACCAGGACTAGGGACCTGGTGCCGGGGGTCTGCTCGCAGTGGATACTCCCCAATCAAAGACCAGGAATATGGACCTGGTGCGGGGGGTCTGCTCGCAGTGGATACTTCCCAATCAAAGACCAGGTATAGGGAACTAGTGCAGGAGGTCTGCTTGCATTCTATACTCCCCAATCAAAGACCAGGACTAGGGACCTAGTACAGGGGGTCTGCTCGCAGTGGATACTCCTCAATGAAAGAAGAGGAATAGGGAACTAGTGCAGGAGGTCTGCTCGCAGTGGATACTCCCCAGTGAAAGACCAGGACTAGGGACCTAGTGCAAGGGGTCTTCGTGCAGTGGATACTCCCCAATCAAAGACCAGGATTAGGGACCTAGTGCTCAGGGGGTCTACTCACAGTCGATACTCCTCAATCAACGACCAGGAATAGGGACCTAGTGCCTTGAGTCTGCTTGCAGTGGATACTCCCCAAATAAAAAGACCAGAAATAAGGACCTAGTGCAGGGGGTCTACTTGCAGTGGATACTCCCGAATCAAAGACCAGGAATAAGGACCTAGTGCAGGGGTTCAGCTCACAGTGGATGCTCCCCAATGAGAGACCAGGAAGACCAGGAATAGGGACCTACTGCAGGGGGTCTGCTCGCAGTCTATACTCCCCACTCAAAGACCAGAAATAGGGACCCACTGCCAGGGGGGTCTGCCTGCAGGGGATACTCCCCAATGAGAGACCAGGAATAGGGACCTAGTAGAGGGGGTCTGCTTGCAGTCTATACTCCCCAATCAAAGACCAGGAATAGGGACCCAGTGCCAGGGAGTCTGCTCGCAGACTATACTCCCCAATCAAAGACCAGGAATAGGAACCTAGTGCAGGGGGTCTGCTCGCAGTGGATGCTCCCTAATCAAAGACCAGGAATAGGCCGGGGGTCTGCTCCCAGTCTATACTCCCCAATCAAAGACCAGGAATAAGGACCCAGTGCTGGGGGTCTACTCTCAGTGGATACGCCCCAATCAAAGACCAGGAATAAGGACCTAGTGCAGGTGGTCTGGTTGCAGTGGATACTCCCCAATCAAAGACCAGGAATAGGGACCTAGTGCAGGTGGTCTGCTTGCAGTCTATACTCCCCAATCAGAGCCAGGAATAGGAACCTAGTGCAGGGGGTCTGCTCGCAGTGGATGCTCCCTAATCAAAGACCAGGAATAGGCCGGGGGTCTGCTCCCAGTGGATACTCCCCAATCAAAGACCAGGAATAAGGACCCAGTGCCGGGGGTCTACTCGCAGTGGATACTCCCCAATCAAAGACCAGGAATAAGGACCTAGTGCAGGTGGTCTGCTTGCAGTGGATACTCCCCAATCAAAGACCAGGAATAGGGACCTACTGCAGGTGGTCTGCTTGCAGTCTATACTCCCCAATCAGAGCCAGGAATAGGAACCTAGTGCAGGGGGTCTGCTCGCAGTGGATGCTCCCTAATCAAAGACCAGGAATAGGCCGGGGGTCTGCTCCCAGTGGATACTCCCCAATCAAAGACCAGGAATAGGGATCTAGTGCAGGGGGTCTGCTCACAGTGGATACTCCCCAATCAAAGACCACGAATAGGGACCTGGTGCAGGGGGTCTGCCCGCAGTGGATACTCCCCAATCAAAGACCAGGACTAGGGACCTGGTGCCGGGGGTCTGCTCGCAGTGGATACTCCCCAATCAAAGACCAGGAATATGGACCTGGTGCGGGGGGTCTGCTCGCAGTGGATACTTCCCAATCAAAGACCAGGTATAGGGAACTAGTGCAGGAGGTCTGCTTGCAGTCTATACTCCCCAATCAAAGACCAGGACTAGGGACCTAGTGCAGGGGGTCTGCTCGCAGTGGATACTCCTCAATGAAAGAAGAGGAATAGGGAACTAGTGCAGGAGGTCTGCTCGCAGTGGATACTCCCCAGTGAAAGACCAGGACTAGGGACCTAGTGCAAGGGGTCTTCGCGCAGTGGATACTCCCCAATCAAAGACCAGGATTAGGGACCTAGTGCCTTGAGTCTGCTTGCAGTGGATACTCCCCAAATAAAAAGACCAGAAATAAGGACCTAGTGCAGGGGGTCTACTTGCAGTGGATACTCCCGAATCAAAGACCAGGAATAAGGACCTAGTGCAGGGGTTCATCTCACAGTGGATGCTCCCCAATGAGAGACCAGGAAGACCAGGAATAGGGACCTACTGCAGGGGGTCTGCTCGCAGTCTATACTCCCCACTCAAAGACCAGAAATAGGGACCTAGTAGAGGGGGTCTGCTTGCAGTCTATACTCCCCAATCAAAGACCAGGAATAGGGACCCAGTGCCAGGGAGTCTGCTCGCAGACTATACTCCCCAATCATAGACCAGGAATAGGAACCTAGTGCAGGGGGTCTGCTCGCAGTGGATGCTCCCTAATCAAAGACCAGGAATAGGCCGGGGGTCTGCTCCCAGTGGATACTCCCCAATCAAAGACCAGGAATAGGGACCTAGTGCAGGGGGTCTGCTTGCAGTGGATACTCCCCAATCAAAGACCAGGAATAAGAACCTAGTGCAGGTGGTCTGCTTGCAGTGGATACTCCCCAATTAGAGCCAGGAATAGGAACCTAGTGCAGGGGGTCTGCTCGCAGTGGATGCTCCCTAATCAAAGACCAGGAATAGGCCGGGGGTCTGCTCCCAGTGGATACTCCCCAATCAAAGACCAGGAATAGGGACCTAGTGCAGGGGGTCTGCTTGCAGTGGATACTCCCCAATCAAAGACCAGGAATAAGAACCTAGTGCAGGTGGTCTGCTTGCAGTGGATACTCCCCAATTAGAGCCAGGAATAGGAACCTAGTGCAGGGGGTCTGCTCGCAGTGGATGCTCCCTAATCAAAGACCAGGAATAGGCCGGGGGTCTGCTCGCAGTGGATGCTCCCCAATGAGAGACCAGGAATAGGGACCTAGTTCAGGGGGTCTGCTCGCTGTGGATACTCCCCAAACAAAGACCATGACTAGGGACCTAGTGCAGGGGGTCTGCTCGCAGTGGATGCTCCCCAATGAGAGACCAGGAATAGGGACCTAGTGCAGGGGGTCTGCTCGCAGTGGATGCTCCCTAATCAAAGACCAGGAATAGGCCGGGGGTCTGCTCCCAGTGGATACTCCCCAATCAAAGACCAGGAATAGGGACCTAGTGGAGGGGGTCTGCTTGCAGTGGATACTCCCCAATCAAAGACCAGGAATAAGAACCTAGTGCAGGTGGTCTGCTTGCAGTGGATACTCCCCAATTAGAGCCAGGAATAGGAACCTAGTGCAGGGGGTCTGCTCGCAGTGGATGCTCCCTAATCAAAGACCAGGAATAGGCCGGGGG
This sequence comes from Ambystoma mexicanum, assembly GCF_040938575.1. Classification (NCBI taxonomy): domain Eukaryota; kingdom Metazoa; phylum Chordata; class Amphibia; order Caudata; family Ambystomatidae; genus Ambystoma; species Ambystoma mexicanum. The sequence continues at coordinate 1,300,599,532 of NC_090926.1, read as the reverse complement.
TCTGCTCGCAGTGGATGCTCCCCAATGAGAGACCAGGAATAGGGACCTAGTTCAGGGGGTCTGCTCGCTGTGGATACTCCCCAAACGAAGACCATGACTAGGGACCTAGTGCAGGGGGTCTGCTCGCAGTGGATGCTCCCCAATGAGAGACCAGGAATAGGGACCTGGTGCCGGGGGTCTGCTCCCAGGGGATACTCCCCAATCAAAGACCAGGAATAGGGATCTAGTGCAGGGAGTCTGCTCACAGTGGATTCTCCCCAATCAAAGACCAGAAATAGGGACCTGGTGCCGGGGGGTCTGCTCACAGTGGATACTCCCCAATCAAAGACCAGGTATAGGGACCTAATGGAGGGCGTCTGCCCACAGTGGATACTCCCCAATCAAAGACCAGGTATAGGGACCTAGTGCAGGGGGTCTGCTTGCAGTCTATACGCCCCAATCAAAGACCAGGAAAAAGGACCGAGTGCCGGGGGTCTGCTCGCAGTGGATACTCCCAAATCAAAGACCAGGAATAAGGACCTAGTGCAGGTGGTCTGCTTGCAGTGGATACTCCCCAATCAAAGACCAGGAAAAGGGACATAGTGCAGGTGGTCTGCTTGCAGTCTATACTCCCCAATCAGAGCCAGGAATAGGAACCTAGTGCAGGGGGTCTGCTCGCAGTGGATGCTCCCTAATCAAAGACCAGGAATAGGGCGGGGGTCTGCTCCCAGTGGATACTCCCCAATCAAAGACCAGGAATAGGGACCTAGTGGAGGGGGTCTGCTTGCAGTGGATACTCCCCAATCAAAGACCAGGAATAAGAACCTAGTGCAGGTGGTCTGCTTGCAGTGGATACTCCCCAATTAGAGCCAGGAATAGGAACCTAGTGCAGGGGGTCTGCTCGCAGTGGATGCTCCCTAATCAAAGACCAGGAATAGGCCGGGGGTCTGCTCGCAGTGGATGCTCCCCAATGAGAGACCAGGAATAGGGACCTAGTTCAGGGGGTCTGCTCGCTGTGGATACTCCCCAAACAAAGACCATGACTAGGGACCTAGTGCAGGGGGTCTGCTCGCAGTGGATGCTCCCCAATGAGAGACCAGGAATAGGGACCTAGTGCAGGGGGTCTGCTCGCAGTGGATGCTCCCTAATCAAAGACCAGGAATAGGCCGGGGGTCTGCTCCCAGTGGATACTCCCCAATCAAAGACCAGGAATAGGGACCTAGTGGAGGGGGTCTGCTTGCAGTGGATACTCCCCAATCAAAGACCAGGAATAAGAACCTAGTGCAGGTGGTCTGCTTGCAGTGGATACTCCCCAATTAGAGCCAGGAATAGGAACCTAGTGCAGGGGGTCTGCTCGCAGTGGATGCTCCCTAATCAAAGACCAGGAATAGGCCGGGGGTCTGCTCGCAGTGGATGCTCCCCAATGAGAGACCAGGAATAGGGACCTAGTTCAGGGGGTCTGCTCGCTGTGGATACTCCCCAAACGAAGACCATGACTAGGGACCTAGTGCAGGGGGTCTGCTCGCAGTGGATGCTCCCCAATGAGAGACCAGGAATAGGGACCTGGTGCCGGGGGTCTGCTCCCAGGGGATACTCCCCAATCAAAGACCAGGAATAGGGATCTAGTGCAGGGGGTCTGCTCACAGTGGATTCTCCCCAATCAAAGACCAGAAATAGGGACCTGGTGCCGGGGGGTCTGCTCACAGTGGATACTCCCCAATCAAAGACCAGGTATAGGGACCTAATGGAGGGCGTCTGCCCACAGTGGATTCTCCCCAATCAAAGACCAGGTATAGGGACCTAGTGCAGGGGGCCTGCTTGCAGTCTATACTCCCCAATCAAAGACCAGGAAAAAGGACCGAGTGCCGGGGGTCTGCTCGCAGTGGATACTCCCAAATCAAAGACCAGGAATAAGGACCTAGTGCAGGTGGTCTGCTTGCAGTGGATACTCCCCAATCAAAGACCAGGAAAAGGGACATAGTGCAGGTGGTCTGCTTGCAGTCTATACTCCCCAATCAGAGCCAGGAATAGGAACCTAGTGCAGGGGGTCTGCTCGCAGTGGATGCTCCCTAATCAAAGACCAGGAATAGGGCGGGGGTCTGCTCCCAGTGGATACTCCCCAATCAAAGACCAGGAATAGGGACCTAGTGGAGGGGGTCTGCTTGCAGTGGATACTCCCCAATCAAAGACCAGGAATAAGAACCTAGTGCAGGTGGTCTGCTTGCAGTGGATACTCCCCAATTAGAGCCAGGAATAGGAACCTAGTGCAGGGGGTCTGCTCGCAGTGGATGCTCCCTAATCAAAGACCAGGAATAGGCCGGGGGTCTGCTCGCAGTGGATGCTCCCCAATGAGAGACCAGGAATAGGGACCTAGTTCAGGGGGTCTGCTCGCTGTGGATACTCCCCAAACGAAGACCATGACTAGGGACCTAGTGCAGGGGGTCTGCTCGCAGTGGATGCTCCCCAATGAGAGACCAGGAATAGGGACCTGGTGGCGGGGGTCTGCTCCCAGGGGATACTCCCCAATCAAAGACCAGGAATAGGGATCTAGTGCAGGGGGTCTGCTCACAGTGGATTCTCCCCAATCAAAGACCAGAAATAGGGACCTGGTGCCGGGGGGTCTGCTCACAGTGGATACTCCCCAATCAAAGACCAGGTATAGGGACCTAATGGAGGGCGTCTGCCCACAGTGGATACTCCCCAATCAAAGACCAGGTATAGGGACCTAGTGCAGGGGGTCTGCTTGCAGTCTATACTCCCCAATCAAAGACCAGGAAAAAGGACCGAGTGCCGGGGGTCTGCTCGCAGTGGATACTCCCAAATCAAAGACCAGGAATAAGGACCTAGTGCAGGTGGTCTGCTTGCAGTGGATACTCCCCAATCAAAGACCAGGAAAAGGGACATAGTGCAGGTGGTCTGCTTGCAGTCTATACTCCCCAATCAGAGCCAGGAATAGGAACCTAGTGCAGGGGGTCTGCTCGCAGTGGATGCTCCCTAATCAAAGACCAGGAATAGGGGCCTGGTGCCGGGGGTCTGCTCCCAGTGGATACTCCCCAATCAAAGACCAGGAATATGGATCTAGTGCAGGGGGACTGCTCACAGTGCATACTCCCCATCAAAGACCACGAATAGGGACCTGGTGCAGGGGGTCTGCCCGCAGTGGATACTCCCCAATCAAAGACCAGGTATATGGACCTGGTGCCGGGGGTATGCTCACACTGGATACTTCCCAATCAAAGACCAGGAATATGGACCTGGTGCGGGGGGTCTGCTCGCAGTGGATACTCCCCAATCAAATACCAGTGCTATGGACCTGGTGCCGGGGGTCTGCTCGCAGTGGATACTTCCCAATCAAAGACCAGGTATAGGGACCTAGTGCAGGAGGTCTGCTTGCAGTCTTTACTCTCCAATCAAAGACCAGGACAAGGGACCTAGTGCAGGGGGTCTGCTCGCAGTGGATACTCCTCAATGAAAGAAGAGGAATAGGGAACTAGTGCAGGAGGTCTGCTCGCAGTGGATACTCCCTAGTGAACGACCAGGACTAGGGACCTAGTGCAGGGGGTCTTCTCACAGTGGATACTCCCCAATCAACGACCAGGAATAGGGACCTAGTGCAGGGGGCTTGCTCGCAGTGGATGCTCCCCTATCAAAGACCAGGAATAGGGACCTAGTTCCTTGAGTCTGCTTGCAGTGGATACTCCCCAATCAAAGACCAGGAATAAGGACCTAGTGCAGGGGGTCAGCTCACAGTGGATGCTCCCCAATGAGATGCCAGGAATAGGGATCTAGTGCAGGGGGTCTGCTCGCAGTCTATACTCCCCACTCAAAGACCAGGAATAGGGACCCAGTGCCAGGGGGGTCTGCCCGCAGTGGATACTCCCCAATGAGAGACCAGGTATAGGGACCTAGTACAGGGGGCTGCTTGCCGTCTATACTCCCCAATCAAAGACCAGGAATAGGGACCCAGTGCCAGGGGTCTGCTCTCAGTCTATACTCCCCAATCAAAGACCAGGAATAGGGACCTAGTGCAGGGGTCTGCTTGCAGTCTATACTCCCCAATCAAAGACCAGGAATAAGGACCCAGTGCCGGGGGTCTTCTCGCAGTGGATACTCCCCAATCAAAGACCAGGACTAGGGACCTAGTGCAGGGGGTCTGCTCGCAGTGGATATTCCCCAATAAAAGACCAGGAATATGGACCTGGTGCCGGGGGTCTGCTCGCAGTGGATGCTCCCGAATGAGAGACCAGGAATAGGAACCTAGTGCAGGGGGTCTGCTCGCTATGGATACTCCCCAATCAAAGACCAGGAATAGGGATCTAGTGCAGGGGGTCTGCTCACAGTGGATACTCCCCAATCAAAGTCCAGAAATAGGGACCTGGTGCCGGGGGTCTGCTCGCAGTGGATGCTCCCCAATGAGAGACCAGGAATAGGGACCTAGTGCAGGGGGTCTGCTCGCTGTGGATACTCCCCAATGAGAGACCAGGAATAGGGACCTAATACAGGGGGTCTGCTTGCAGTCTATACTCCCCAATCAAAGACCAGGAATAGGGACCCAGTGCCAGGGGGTCTGCTTGCAGTCTATACTCCCTAATCAAAGACCAGGAATAGGGACCTAGTGCAGGGGGTCTGCTTGCAGTCTATACTCCCCAATCAAAGACCAGGAATAGGGACCCAGTCCCAGGGGGTCTGCTCGCAGTCTATACTCCCCAATCGAAGACCAGGAATAAGGACCCAGTGCCGGGGGTCTTCTCGCAGTGGATACTCCCCAATCAAAGACCAGGAATAAGGACCTAGTGCAGGGGGTCTGCTTGCAGTCGATACTCCCCAATCAAAGACCAGGAATAAGGACCTAGTGCAGGGGGTCAGCTCACAGTGGATGCTCCTCAATGATAGACCAGGAATAGGGACCTACTGCAGGGGGTCTGCTCGCAGTCTATACTCCCCACTCAAAGATCAGGACAAGGGACCTAGTGCAGGGGGTCTGCTTGCAGTGGATGCTACCCAATGAGAGACCAGTAATAGGGACCTGGTGCCGGGGGTCTGCTCCCAGTGGATACTCCCCAATCAAAGACCAGGAATAGAGATCTAGTGCAGGGGGTCTGCTCACAGTAGATACTCCCCAATCAAAGACCAGAAGTAGGGACCTGGCGCAGGGGTCTGTCCGCAGTGGAGACTCCCCAATCAAAGACCAGGTATATGGACCTGGTGCCGGGGGTATACTCACACTGGTTACTTCCCAATCAAAGACCAGGAATATGGACCTGGTGCGGGGGGTCTGCTTGCAGTGGATACTCCCCAATCAAAGACCAGGTATAGGGACCTAGTGCAGGGGGTCTGCTCGCAGTGGATGCTCCCCAATGAGAGACCAGGAATAAGGACCTAATGCAGGGGGTCTACTCGCAGTGGATACTCCCCAATCAAAGACCAGGAATAGGGACCTAGTGCAGATGGTCTGCTTGCAGTCTATACTCCCCAATCAAAGACCAGGAATAGGGACCTGGTGCCGGGGGTCAGCTCCCAGTGGATACTCCCCAATCAAAGACCAGGAATAGGGATCTAGTGCAGGGGGTCTGCTCACAGTGGATTCTCCCCAATCAAAGACCAGAAATAGGGACCTGGTGCAGGGGGTCTGCTCGTAGTAGATATTCCCCAATCAAAGACCAGGTCTAGGGACCTAGTCCTGGGGGTCTGTTTGCAGTCTATACTCCCCAATCAAAGACCAGGTATATGGACCTGGTGCCGGGGGTATGCTCACACTGGTTACTTCCCAATCAAAGACCAGGAATATGGACCTGGTGCGGGGGGTCTGCTCGCAGTGGATACTCCCCAATCAAAGAACAGGTATAGGGACCTAATGGAGGACGTCTGCCCGCAGTGGATACTCCCCAATCAAAGACCAGGTATAGGGACCTAGTGCAGGGGGTCTGCTCGCAGTGGATGCTCCCCAATGAGAGACCAGGAATAAGGACCTAATGCAGGGGGTCTACTCGCAGTGGATACTCCCCAATCAAAGACCAGGAATAGGGACCTAGTGCAGATGGTCTGCTTGCAGTCTATACTCCCCAATCAAAGACCAGGACTAGGGACCTGGTGCCAGGGGACTGCTCGCAGTGGATACTCCCGAATCAAAGACCAGGAATATGGACCCGGTGCGGGGGGTCTGCTCGCAGTGGATACTTCCCAATCAAAGACCAGGAATAGGGACCCACTGCCAGGGGGGGGCTGCCCGCAGTGGATACTCCCCAATGAGAGACCAGGAATAGGGACCTAGTACAGGGGGTCTGCTTGCAGTCTATACTCCCCAATCAAAGACCAGGAATAGGGACCCAGTGCAGGGGTCTGCTTGCAGTCTATACTCCCCAATCAAAGACCAGGAATAAGGACCCAGTGCCGGGGGTCTTCTCGCAGTGGATACTCCCCAATCAAAGACCAGGACTAGGGACCTAGTGCAGGGGGGTCTGCTCGCAGTGGATATTCCCCAATCTAAGACCAGGAATATGGACCTGGTGCCGGTGGTCTGCTCGCAGTGGATGCTCCCCAATGAGAGACCAGGAATAGGGACCTGGTGCCCGGGGTCAGCTCACAGTGGATACTCCCCAATCAAAGACCAGGAATAGGGATCTAGTGCAGGGGGTCTGCTCACAGTGGATTCTCCCCAATCAAAGACCAGAAATAGGGACCTGGTGCAGGGGGTCTGCTCGTAGTGGATATTCCCCAATCAAAGACCAGGTCTAGGGACCTAGTCCTGGGGGTCTGCTAGCTGTGGATACTCCCCAATCAAAGACCAGGAATAGGGTCCTAGTGCAGGGGGTCAGCTAGCAGTGGATACTCCCCATTAAAATACCAGGAATAAGGACCAAGTGCGGGGGGTCTTCTTACAGTCTATACTCCTCAATCAAAGATCAAGAATAGGCACCCACTGCAAGGGGTCTGCTCGCAGTGGAGGCTCCCCAATGAGAGACCAGGAATAGGGACCTGGTGCCCGGGGTCAGCTCACAGTGGATACTCCCCAATCAAAGACCAGGAATAGGGATCTAGTGCAGGGGGTCTGCTCACAGTGGATTCTCCCCAATCAAAGACCAGAAATAGGGACCTGGTGCAGGGGGTCTGCTCGTAGTGGATATTCCCCAATCAAAGACCAGGTCTAGGGACCTAGTCCTGGGGGTCTGCTAGCTGTGGATACTCCCCAATCAAAGACCAGGAATAGGGTCCTAGTGCAGGGGGTCAGCTAGCAGTGGATACTCCCCATTAAAATACCAGGAAAAAGGACCGAGTGCCGGGGGTCTGCTCGCAGTGGATACTCCCAAATCAAAGACCAGGAATAAGGACCTAGTGCAGGTGGTCTGCTTGCAGTGGATACTCCCCAATCAAAGACCAGGAAAAGGGACATAGTGCAGGTGGTCTGCTTGCAGTCTATACTCCCCAATCAGAGCCAGGAATAGGAACCTAGTGCAGGGGGTCTGCTCGCAGTGGATGCTCCCTAATCAAAGACCAGGAATAGGGCGGGGGTCTGCTCCCAGTGGATACTCCCCAATCAAAGACCAGGAATAGGGACCTAGTGGAGGGGGTCTGCTTGCAGTGGATACTCCCCAATCAAAGACCAGGAATAAGAACCTAGTGCAGGTGGTCTGCTTGCAGTGGATACTCCCCAATTAGAGCCAGGAATAGGAACCTAGTGCAGGGGGTCTGCTCGCAGTGGATGCTCCCTAATCAAAGACCAGGAATAGGCCGGGGGTCTGCTCGCAGTGGATGCTCCCCAATGAGAGACCAGGAATAGGGACCTAGTTCAGGGGGTCTGCTCGCTGTGGATACTCCCCAAACGAAGACCATGACTAGGGACCTAGTGCAGGGGGTCTGCTCGCAGTGGATGCTCCCCAATGAGAGACCAGGAATAGGGACCTGGTGGCGGGGGTCTGCTCCCAGGGGATACTCCCCAATCAAAGACCAGGAATAGGGATCTAGTGCAGGGGGTCTGCTCACAGTGGATTCTCCCCAATCAAAGACCAGAAATAGGGACCTGGTGCCGGGGGGTCTGCTCACAGTGGATACTCCCCAATCAAAGACCAGGTATAGGGACCTAATGGAGGGCGTCTGCCCACAGTGGATACTCCCCAATCAAAGACCAGGTATAGGGACCTAGTGCAGGGGGTCTGCTTGCAGTCTATACTCCCCAATCAAAGACCAGGAAAAAGGACCGAGTGCCGGGGGTCTGCTCGCAGTGGATACTCCCAAATCAAAGACCAGGAATAAGGACCTAGTGCAGGTGGTCTGCTTGCAGTGGATACTCCCCAATCAAAGACCAGGAAAAGGGACATAGTGCAGGTGGTCTGCTTGCAGTCTATACTCCCCAATCAGAGCCAGGAATAGGAACCTAGTGCAGGGGGTCTGCTCGCAGTGGATGCTCCCTAATCAAAGACCAGGAATAGGGGCCTGGTGCCGGGGGTCTGCTCCCAGTGGATACTCCCCAATCAAAGACCAGGAATAGGGATCTAGTGCAGGCGGACTGCTCACAGTGCATACTCCCCATCAAAGACCACGAATAGGGACCTGGTGCAGGGGGTCTGCCCGCAGTGGATACTCCCCAATCAAAGACCAGGTATATGGACCTGGTGCCGGGGGTATGCTCACACTGGATACTTCCCAATCAAAGACCAGGAATATGGACCTGGTGCGGGGGGTCTGCTCGCAGTGGATACTCCCCAATCAAATACCAGTGCTATGGACCTGGTGCCGGGGGTCTGCTCGCAGTGGATACTTCCCAATCAAAGACCAGGTATAGGGACCTAGTGCAGGAGGTCTGCTTGCAGTCTTTACTCTCCAATCAAAGACCAGGACAAGGGACCTAGTGCAGGGGGTCTGCTCGCAGTGGATACTCCTCAATGAAAGAAGAGGAATAGGGAACTAGTGCAGGAGGTCTGCTCGCAGTGGATACTCCCTAGTGAACGACCAGGACTAGGGACCTAGTGCAGGGGGTCTTCTCACAGTGGATACTCCCCAATCAACGACCAGGAATAGGGACCTAGTGCAGGGGGCTTGCTCGCAGTGGATGCTCCCCTATCAAAGACCAGGAATAGGGACCTAGTTCCTTGAGTCTGCTTGCAGTGGATACTCCCCAATCAAAGACCAGGAATAAGGACCTAGTGCAGGGGGTCAGCTCACAGTGGATGCTCCCCAATGAGATGCCAGGAATAGGGATCTAGTGCAGGGGGTCTGCTCGCAGTCTATACTCCCCACTCAAAGACCAGGAATAGGGACCCAGTGCCAGGGGGGGTCTGCCCGCAGTGGATACTCCCCAATGAGAGACCAGGTATAGGGACCTAGTACAGGGGGTCTGCTTGCCGTCTATACTCCCCAATCAAAGACCAGGAATAGGGACCCAGTGCCAGGGGTCTGCTCTCAGTCTATACTCCCCAATCAAAGACCAGGAATAGGGACCTAGTGCAGGGGTCTGCTTGCAGTCTATACTCCCCAATCAAAGACCAGGAATAAGGACCCAGTGCCGGGGGTCTTCTCGCAGTGGATACTCCCCAATCAAAGACCAGGACTAGGGACCTAGTGCAGGGGGTCTGCTCGCAGTGGATATTCCCCAATAAAAGACCAGGAATATGGACCTGGTGCCGGGGGTCTGCTCGCAGTGGAAGCTCCCGAATGAGAGACCAGGAATAGGAACCTAGTGCAGGGGGTCTGCTCGCTATGGATACTCCCCAATCAAAGACCAGGAATAGGGATCTAGTGCAGGGGGTCTGCTCACAGTGGATACTCCCCAATCAAAGTCCAGAAATAGGGACCTGGTGCCGGGGGTCTGCTCGCAGTGGATGCTCCCCAATGAGAGACCAGGAATAGGGACCTAGTGCAGGGGGTCTGCTCGCTGTGGATACTCCCCAATGAGAGACCAGGAATAGGGACCTAATACAGGGGGTCTGCTTGCAGTCTATACTCCCCAATCAAAGACCAGGAATAGGGACCCAGTGCCAGGGGGTCTGCTTGCAGTCTATACTCCCTAATCAAAGACCAGGAATAGGGACCTAGTGCAGGGGGTCTGCTTGCAGTCTATACTCCCCAATCAAAGACCAGGAATAGGGACCCAGTCCCAGGGGGTCTGCTCGCAGTCTATACTCCCCAATCGAAGACCAGGAATAAGGACCCAGTGCCGGGGGTCTTCTCGCAGTGGATACTCCCCAATCAAAGACCAGGAATAAGGACCTAGTGCAGGGGGTCTGCTTGCAGTCGATACTCCCCAATCAAAGACCAGGAATAAGGACCTAGTGCAGGGGGTCAGCTCACAGTGGATGCTCCTCAATGATAGACCAGGAATAGGGACCTAGTGCAGGGGGTCTGCTCGCAGTCTATACTCCCCACTCAAAGATCAGGACAAGGGACCTAGTGCAGGGGGTCTGCTTGCAGTGGATGCTACCCAATGAGAGACCAGTAATAGGGACCTGGTGCCGGGGGTCTGCTCCCAGTGGATACTCCCCAATCAAAGACCAGGAATAGAGATCTAGTGCAGGGGGTCTGCTCACAGTAGATACTCCCCAATCAAAGACCAGAAGTAGGGACCTGGCGCAGGGGTCTGTCCGCAGTGGAGACTCCCCAATCAAAGACCAGGTATATGGACCTGGTGCCGGGGGTATACTCACACTGGTTACTTCCCAATCAAAGACCAGGAATATGGACCTGGTGCGGGGGGTCTGCTTGCAGTGGATACTCCCCAATCAAAGACCAGGTATAGGGACCTAGTGCAGGGGGTCTGCTCGCAGTGGATGCTCCCCAATGAGAGACCAGGAATAAGGACCTAATGCAGGGGGTCTACTCGCAGTGGATACTCCCCAATCAAAGACCAGGAATAGGGACCTAGTGCAGATGGTCTGCTTGCAGTCTATACTCCCCAATCAAAGACCAGGACTAGGGACCTGGTGCCAGGGGACTGCTCGCAGTGGATACTCCCGAATCAAAGACCAGGAATATGGACCCGGTGCGGGGGGTCTGCTCGCAGTGGATACTTCCCAATCAAAGACCAGGAATAGGGACCCACTGCCAGGGGGGGTCTGCCCGCAGTGGATACTCCCCAATGAGAGACCAGGAATAGGGACCTAGTACAGGGGGTCTGCTTGCAGTCTATACTCCCCAATCAAAGACCAGGAATAGGGACCTAGTGCAGGGGTCTGCTTGCAGTCTATACTCCCCAATCAAAGACCAGGAATAAGGACCCAGTGCCGGGGGTCTTCTCGCAGTGGATACTCCCCAATCAAAGACCAGGACTAGAGACCTAGTGCAGGGGGTCTGCTCGCAGTGGATATTCCCCAATCTAAGACCAGGAATATGGACCTGGTGCCGGTGGTCTGCTCGCAGTGGATGCTCCCCAATGAGAGACCAGGAATAGGGACCTGGTGCCGGGGGTCAGCTCCCAGTGGATACTCCCCAATCAAAGACCAGGAATAGGGATCTAGTGCAGGGGGTCTGCTCACAGTGGATTCTCCCCAATCAAAGACCAGAAATAGGGACCTGGTGCAGGGGGTCTGCTCGTAGTAGATATTCCCCAATCAAAGACCAGGTCTAGGGACCTAGTCCTGGGGGTCTGTTTGCAGTCTATACTCCCCAATCAAAGACCAGGTATATGGACCTGGTGCCGGGGGTATGCTCACACTGGTTACTTCCCAATCAAAGACCAGGAATATGGACCTGGTGCGGGGGGTCTGCTCGCAGTGGATACTCCCCAATCAAAGAACAGGTATAGGGACCTAATGGAGGACGTCTGCCCGCAGTGGATACTCCCCAATCAAAGACCAGGTATAGGGACCTAGTGCAGGGGGTCTGCTCGCAGTGGATGCTCCCCAATGAGAGACCAGGAATAAGGACCTAATGCAGGGGGTCTACTCGCAGTGGATACTCCCCAATCAAAGACCAGGAATAGGGACCTAGTGCAGATGGTCTGCTTGCAGTCTATACTCCCCAATCAAAGACCAGGACTAGGGACCTGGTGCCAGGGGACTGCTCGCAGTGGATACTCCCGAATCAAAGACCAGGAATATGGACCCGGTGCGGGGGGTCTGCTCGCAGTGGATACTTCCCAATCAAAGACCAGGAATAGGGACCCACTGCCAGGGGGGGGGCTGCCCGCAGTGGATACTCCCCAATGAGAGACCAGGAATAGGGACCTAGTACAGGGGGTCTGCTTGCAGTCTATACTCCCCAATCAAAGACCAGGAATAGGGACCCAGTGCAGGGGTCTGCTTGCAGTCTATACTCCCCAATCAAAGACCAGGAATAAGGACCCAGTGCCGGGGGTCTTCTCGCAGTGGATACTCCCCAATCAAAGACCAGGACTAGGGACCTAGTGCAGGGGGGTCTGCTCGCAGTGGATATTCCCCAATCTAAGACCAGGAATATGGACCTGGTGCCGGTGGTCTGCTCGCAGTGGATGCTCCCCAATGAGAGACCAGGAATAGGGACCTGGTGCCCGGGGTCAGCTCACAGTGGATACTCCCCAATCAAAGACCAGGAATAGGGATCTAGTGCAGGGGGTCTGCTCACAGTGGATTCTCCCCAATCAAAGACCAGAAATAGGGACCTGGTGCAGGGGGTCTGCTCGTAGTGGATATTCCCCAATCAAAGACCAGGTCTAGGGACCTAGTCCTGGGGGTCTGCTAGCTGTGGATACTCCCCAATCAAAGACCAGGAATAGGGTCCTAGTGCAGGGGGTCAGCTAGCAGTGGATACTCCCCATTAAAATACCAGGAATAAGGACCAAGTGCGGGGGGTCTTCTTACAGTCTATACTCCTCAATCAAAGACCAAGAATAGGCACCCACTGCAAGGGGTCTGCTCGCAGTGGAGGCTCCCCAATGAGAGACCAGGAATAGGGACCTGGTGCCGGGGGTCTGCTCCCAATGGATACTCCCCAATCAAAGACAAGGAATAGGGCCCTAGTGCAGGGAGTCTGCTCACAGTGGATACTCCCCAATCAATGACCAGGAATAGGGATCTTGTGCCGGGGGTCTGCCCGTAGTGGATAATCCCCAATCAAAGACCAGGTACATGGACCTGGTGCCGGAGGTCTGCTCGCAGTGGATACTGCCCAATAAAAGACCAGGAATATGGACCTGGTGCAAGGGGTCTGCTCACAGTGGATACTCCCCAATCAATGACCAGGAATAGGGATCTTGTGCCGGGGGTCTGCCCGTATTGGATACTCCCCAATCAAAGACCAGGTACATGGACATGGTGCAAGGGGTCTGCTCACAGTGGATACTCCCCAATCAAAGACCAGGAATAGGGACCTGGTGCCGGGGGTCTGCTCCCAGTGGATACTCCCCAATGAAAGACCAGGAATAGGGACCTAGTGCAGGGGGTCTGCTCACAGTGGATACTCCCCAATCAAAGACCAGGTATAGGGATCTAGTGCAGGAGCTCTGCTTGCAGTCTATACTCCCCAATCAAAGACCAGGACTAGGGACCTAGTGCAGGGGGTCTGCTCGCAGTGGATACTCCTCAATGAAAGAAGAGGAATAGGGAACTAGTGCAGGAGGTCTGCTCGCAGTCTATACTCCCCAATCAAAGACCAGGACTAGTGACCTAGTGCAGGGGGTCTGCTCGCAGTGGATACTCCCCAATCAAAGACCAGGAATATGGACCTGGTGCGGGGGGTCTGCACTCAGGGGATACTCCCCAATCAAAGACCAGGACTAGGTACCTGGTGCTGTGGGTCTGCTCGAAGTGGATACTCCCCAATCAAAGACCAGGAATATGGACCTAGTGCAGGAGGTCTGCTTGCAGTCTATACTCCCCAATCAAAGACCAGGAATATGGACCTTGTGTGGGGGGTCTGCTCGCAGTGGATACTCCCCAATCAAAGACCAGGTATAGGGACCTAGTGCAGGAGGTCTTCTTGCAGTCTATACTCCCCAATCAAAGACCAGGACTAGAGACCTAGTGCAGGGGGTCTGCTCGCAGTGGATACTCCTCAATGAAAGAAGAGGAACAGGAAACTAGTGCAGGAGGTCTGCTCGCAGTGGATACTCCCCAGTGAAAGACCAGGACTAGGGACCTAGTGCAGGGGGTCTTCTCGCAGTGGATACTCCCCAATCAAAGACCAGGAATATGGACCTAGTGCTCAGGGAGTCTGCTCACAGTCGATACTCCTCAATAAACGACCAGGAATAGGGACCTAGTGCAGGGGCTCTGCTCGCAGTGGATGCTCCCCAATCAAAGACCAGGAATAGGGACCTAGTGCTCAGGGGGTCTGCTCACAGTCGATACTCCTCAATCAACGACAAGGAATAGGGACCTAGTGCAGGGGTCTGCTCACTGTGGATGCTCCCCAATCAAAGACCAGGAATAGGGACCTAGTGCCGGGAGTCTGCTTGCAGTGGATACTCCCCAATCAAAGACCAGGAATAAGGACCTAGTGCAGGGGGTCTGCTTGCAGTGGATACTCCCCAATCAAAGAGTAGGAATAAGGACCTAGTGCAGGGGGTCAGCTCACAGTGGATGCTCCCCAATGAGAGACCAGGAATAGGGACCTAGTGCAGGGGGTCTGCTCGCAGTCTATACTCCCCACTCAAAGTCCATGAATAGGGACCCAGTGCCAGGGGGTCTGCTCGCAGTCTATACTCCCCAATCAAAGACCAGGTATAGGGACCTAATGGAGGGCGTCTGCCCGCAGTGGATACTCCCCAATCAAAGACCAGGTATAGGGAGCTAGTGCAGGGGGTCTGCTTGCAGTCTATACTCCCAAATCAAAGACCAGGAATAAGGACCCAGTGCCAGGGGTATCTGCTCGCAGTCTATACTCCCCAATCAAAGACCAGGCATAGGGACCTAATGGAGGGCATCTGCCCGCAGTGGATACTCCACAATCAAAGACCAGGTATAGGGACCTAGTGCAGGGGGTCTGCTTGCAGTCTATACTCCCCAAACAAAGACCAGGAATAAGGACCCAGTGCTGGGGGTCTACTCGCAGTGGATACTCCCCAATCAAAGACCAAGAATAAGGACCTAGTGCAGGTGGTCTGGTTGCAGTGGATACTCCCCAATCAAAGACCAGGAAAAGGGACCTAGTGCAGGTGGTCTGCTTGCAGTCTATACTCCCCAATCAGAGCCAGGAATAGGAACCTAGTGCAGGGGGTCTGCTCGCAGTGGATACTCCCTAATCAAAGACCAGGAATAGGCCGGGGGTCTGCTCCCAGTGGATACTCCCCAATCAAAGACCAGGAATAGGGACCTAGTGCAGGGGGTCTGCTTGCAGTCTATACTCTCCAATCAAAGACCAGGAATAAGGACCCAGTGCCGGGGGTCTACTCGCAGTGAATACTCCCCAATCAAAGACCAGGAATAAGGACCTAGTGCAGGTGGTCTGCTTGCAGTGGATACTCCCCAATCAAAGACCAGGAATAGGGACCTAGTGCAGGTGGTCTGCTTGCAGTCTATACTCCCCAATCAGAGCCAGGAATAGGAACCTAGTGCAGGGGGTCTGCTCGCAGTGGATGCTCCCTAATCAAAGACCAGGAATAGGCCGGGGGTCTGCTCCCAGTGGATACTCCCCAATCAAAGACCAGGAATAGGGATCTAGTGCAGGGGGTCTGCTCACAGTGGATACTCCCCAATCAAAGACCACGAATAGGGACCTGGTGCAGGGGGTCTGCCCGCAGTGGATACTCCCCAATCAAAGACCAGGTATACGGACCTGGTGCCGGGGGTATGCTCAGACTGGATACTTCCCAATCAAAGACCATGAATATGGACCTGGTGCGGGGGATCTGCTCGCAGTGGATACTCCCCAATCAAAGACCAGGACTAGGGACCTGGTGCGGGGGCTCTGCTCGCAGTGGATACTTCCCAATCAAAGACCAGGTATCGGGAACTAGTGCAGGAGGTCTGCTTACAGTCTATACTCCCCAATCAAAGACCAGGACTAGGGACCTAGTGCAGGGGGTCTGCTCGCAGTGGATACTCCTCAATGAAAGAAGAGGAATAGGGAACTAGTGCAGGAGGTCTGCTCGCAGTGGATACTCCCCAGTGAAAGACCAGGACTAGGGACCTAGTGCAAGGGGTCTTCTCGCAGTGGATACTCCCCAATCAAAGACCAGGATTAGGGACCTAGTGCTCAGGGGGTCTGCTCACAGTCGATACTCCTCAATCAACGACCAGGAATAGGGACCTAGTGCCTTGAGTCTGCTTGCAGTGGATACTCCCCAAATAAAAAGACCAGGAAAAAGGACCTAGTGCAGGGGGTCTGCTTGCAGTGGATACTCCCGAATCAAAGACCAGGAATAAGGACCTAGTGCAGGGGGTCAGCTCACAGTGGATGCTCCCCAATGAGAGACCAGGAATAGGGACCTAGTGCAGGGGGTCTGCTCGCAGTCTATACTCCCCACTCAAAGACCAGAAATAGGGACCCACTGCCAGGGGGGTCTGCCTGCAGTGGATACTCCCCAATGAGAGACCAGGAATAGGGACCTAGTAGAGGGGGTCTGCTTGCAGTCTATACTCCCCAATCAAAGACCAGGAATAGGGACCCAGTGCCAGGGGGTCTGCTCGCAGACTATACTCCCCAATCAAAGACCAGGAATAGGGACCTAGTGCAGGGGTCTGCTCGCAGACTATACTCCCCAATCAAAGACCAGGAATAAGGACCCAGTGCCGGGGGTCTTCTCGCAGTGGATACTCCCCAATCAAAGACCAGGACTAGTGACCTAGTGCAGGGGGTCTGCTCACAGTGGATATTCCCCAATCTAAGACCAGGAATATGGACCTGGTGCCGGGGGTCTGCTCGCAGTGGATGCTCCCCAATGAGAGACCAGGAATAGAGACCTAGTTCAGGGGGTCTGCTCGCTGTGGATACTCCCCAAACAAAGACCATGACTAGGGACCTAGTGCAGGGGGTCTGCTCGCAGTGGATGCTCCCCAATGAGAGACCAGGAATAGGGACCTGGTGCCGGGAGTCTGCTCCCAGTGGATACTCCCCAATCAAAGACCAGGAATAGGGATCTAGTGCAGGGGGTCTGCTCACAGTGGATTCTCCCAAATCAAAGACCAGAAATAGGGACCTGGTGCAGGGGGTCTGTCCGCAGTGGATACTCCCCAATCAAAGACCAGGTATATGGACCTGGTGCCGGGGGTATGCTCACACTGGATACCTCCCAATCAAAGACCAGGAATATGGACCTGGTGCGGGGGGTCTGCTCGCAGTGGATACTCCCAATCAAAGACCAGGTATAGGGACCTAATGGAGGGCGTCTGCCCGCAGTGGATACTCCCCAATCAAAGACCAGGTATAGGGACCTAGTGCAGGGGGTCTGCTTGCAGTCTATACTCCCCAATCAAAGACCAGGAAAAAGGACTGAGTGCCGGGGGTCTGCTCTCAGTGGATACTCCCCAATCAAAGACCAGGAATAAGGACCTAGTGCAGGTGGTCTGCTTGCAGTGGATACTCCCCAATCAAAGACCAGGAAAAGGGACATAGTGCAGGTGGTCTGCTTGCAGTCTATACTCCCCAATCAGAGCCAGGAATAGGAACCTAGTGCAGGGGGTCTGCTCGCAGTGGATGCTCCCTAATCAAAGACCAGGAATAGGGGCCTGGTGCCGGGGGTCTGCTCCCAGTGGATACTCCCCAATCAAAGACCAGGAATAGGGATCTAGTGCAGGGGGTCTGCTCCCAGTGGATACTCCCCATCAAAGACCACGAATAGGGACCTGGTGCAGGGGGTCTGCCCGCAGTGGATAGTCCCCAATCAAAGACCAGGTATATGGACCTGGTGCCGCGGGTATGCTCACACTGGATACTTCCCAATCAAAGACCAGGAATATGGACCTGGTGCGGGGGGTCTGCTCGCAGTGGATACTCCCCAATCAAAGACCACGACTATGGACCTAGTGCAGGAGGTCTGCTTGCAGTCTTTACTCTACAATCAAAGACCAGGACAAGGGACCTAGTGCAGGGGGTCTGCTCGCAGTGGAAACTCCTCAATGAAAGAAGAGGAATAGGGAACTAGTGCAGGAGGTCTGCTCGCAGTGGATACTCCCCAGTGAAGGACCAGGACTAGGGACCTAGTGCAGGGGGTCTTCTCACAGTGGATACTCCCCAATCAACGACCAGGAATAGGGACCTAGTGCAGGGGGCTTGCTCGCAGTGGATGCTCCCCTATCAAAGACCAGGAATAGGGACCCAGTTCCTTGAGTCTGCTTGCAGTGGATACTCCCCAATCAAAGACCAGGAATAAGGACCTAGTGCAGGGGGTCAGCTCACAGTGGATGCTCCCCAATGAGATACCAGGAGTAGGGATCTAGTGCAGGGGGTCTGCTCGCAGTCTATACTCCCCACTCAAAGACCAGGAATAGGGACCCAGTGCCAGGGGGGTCTGCCCGCAGTGGATACTCCCCAATGAGAGACCAGGTATAGGGACCTAGTACAGGGGGTCTGCTTGCCGTCCATACTCCCCAATCAAAGACCAGGAATAGGGACCCAGTGCCAGGGGTCTGCTCTCAGTCTATACTCCCCAATCAAAGACCAGGAATAAGGACCCAGTGCCGGGGGTCTTCTCGCAGTGGATACTCCCCAATCAAAGACCAGGACTAGGGACCTAGTGCAGGGGGTCTGATCGCAGTGGATACTCCCCAATCAAACACCAGGAATATGGACTTGGTGCCGGGGGTCTGCTCGCAGTGGATGCTCCCCAATGAGAGACCAGGAATAGGAACCTAGTGCAGGGGGTCTGTTCGCTATGGATACTCCCCAATCAAAGACCAGGAATAGGGACCTAGTGCAGGGGGGTCTGCCCGCAGTGGATACTCCCGAATGAGAGACCAGGAATAGGGACCTAGTACAGGGGGTCTGCTTGCAGTCTATACTCCCCAATCAAAGACCAGAAACAGGGACCCAGTGCCAGGGGGTCTGCTCGCAGTCTATACTCCCCAATCAAAGACCAGGAATAGGGACCTAGTGCAGGGGTCTGCTTGCAGTCTATACTCCCAATCAAAGACCAGGAATAAGGACCCAGTGCCGGGGGTCTTCTCGCAGTGGATACTCCCCAATCAAAGACCAGGACTAGGGACCTAGTGCAGGGGGTCTGCTCGCAGTGGATATTCCCCAATCAAAGACCAGGAATATGGACCTGGTGCCGGGGTTCTGCTTGCAGTGGATGCTCCCCAATGAGAGACCAGGAATAGGGACCTAGTGCAGGGGGACTGCTCGCTGTGGATACTCCCCAATCAAAGACCAGGACAAGGGAC
Organism: Ambystoma mexicanum; assembly: GCF_040938575.1. NCBI lineage: Eukaryota > Metazoa > Chordata > Amphibia > Caudata > Ambystomatidae > Ambystoma > Ambystoma mexicanum. The sequence goes on along the minus strand of NC_090926.1, from coordinate 1,300,580,327 downwards.
CTAGTGCAGGGGGTCTGCTTGCAGTGGATGCTACCCAATAAGAGACCAGTAATAGGGACCTGGTGCCGGGGGTCTGCTCCCAGTGGATACTCCCCAATCAAAGACCAGGAATAGGGATCTAGTGCAGGGGGTCTGCTCACAGTGGATACTCCCCAATCAAAGACCGGAAATAGGGACCTGGTGCAGGGGTCTGTCCGCAGTGGATACTCCCCAATCAGAGACCAGGTATATGGACCTGGTGCCGGGGGTATGCTCACACTGGTTACTTCCCAATCAAAGACCAGGAATATGGACCTGGTGCAGGGGGTCTGCTCGCAGTGGATACTCCCCAATCAAAGAACAGGTATAGGGACCTAATGGAGGACGTCTGCCCGCAGTGGATACTCCCTAATCAAAGACCAGGTATAGGGACCTAGTGCAGGGGGTCTGCTCGCAGTGGATGCTCCCCAATGAGAGACCAGGAATAAGGACCTAATGCAGGGGGTCTGCTCGCAGTGGATACTTCCCAATCAAAGACCAGGAATAGGGACCCACTGCCAGGGGGGGTCTGCCCGCAGTGGATACTCCCCAATGAGAGACCAGGAATAGGGACCTAGTACAGGGGGTCTGCTTGCAGTCTATACTCCCCAATCAAAGACCAGGAATAGGGACCCAGTGCCAGGGGGTCTGCTCGCAGACTATACTCCCCAATCAAAGACCAGGAATAGGGACCTAGTGCAGGGGTCTGCTTGCAGTCTATACTCCCCAATCAAAGACCAGGAATAAGGACCCAGTGCCGGGGGTCTTCTCGCAGTGGATACTCCCCAATCAAAGACCAGGACTAGGGACCTAGTGCAGGGGGTCTGCTCGCAGTGGATATTCCCCAATCTAAGACCAGGAATATGGACCTGGTGCCGGTGGTCTGCTCGCAGTGGATGCTCCCCAATGAGAGACCAGGAATAGGGACCTAGTGCAGGGGGTCTGCTCGCTGTGGATACTCCCCAATCAAAGACCTGGACTACGGACCTAGTGCAGGGGTCTGCTCGCAGTGGATGCTCCCCAATGAGAGACCAGGAAAAGGGACCTGGTGCCGGGGGTCTGCTCCCAGTGGATACTCCCCAATCAAAGACCAGGAATAGGGATCTAGTGCAGGGGGTCTGCTCACAGTGGATTCTCCCTAATCAAAGACCAGAAATAGGGACCTGGTGCAGGGGGTCTGTCTGCAGTGGATACTCCCCAATCAAAGACCAGGTATATGGACCTGGTGCCGGGGGTATGCTCACACTGGATACTTCCCAATCAAAGACTAGGAATATGGACCTGGTGCGGGGGGTCTGCTCGCAGTGCATACTCCCCAATCAAAGACCAGGTATAGGGACCTAATGGAGGGCGTCTGCCCGCAGTGGATACTCCCCAATCAAAGACCAGGTATAGGGACCGAGTGCAGGGGGTCTGCTTGCAGTCTATACTCCCCAATCAAAGACCAGGAATAAGGACCGAGTGCCGGGGGTCTGCTCGCAGTGGATACTCCCCAATCAAAGACCAGGAATAAGGACGTAGTGCAGGTGGTCTGCTTGCAGTGGTTACTCCCCAATCAAAGACCAGGAATAGGGACCTAGTGCAGGTGGTCTGCTTGCAATCTATACTCCCCAATCAGAGCCAGGAATAGGAACCTAGTGCAGGGGGTCTCCTCGCAGTGGATGCTCCCTAATCAAAGACCAGGAATAGGGGCCTGGTGCCGGGGGTCTGCTCCCAGTGGATACTCCCCAATCAGAGACCAGGAATAGGGATCTAGTGCAGGGGGTCTGCCCGCAGTGGATACTCCCCAACCAAAGACCAGGTATATGGACCTGGTGCCGGGGGTATGCTCACACTGGATACTTCCCAATCAAAGACCAGGAATATGGACCTGGTGCGGGGGGTCTGCTCGCAGTGGATGTTCCCCAATGAGAGACCAGGAATAGGGACCTGGTGCCGGGGGTCTGCTCCCAGTGGATACTCCCCAATCAAAGACCAGGAATAGGGATCTAGTGCAATGGGTCTGCTCACAGTGGATACTCCCCAATCAAAGACCAGAAATAGGGACCTGGTGCAGGGGGTCTGTCCGCAGTCGATACTCCCCAATCAAAGACCAGGTATATGTGCCTGGTGCCGGGGGTATGCTCACACTGGATACTTCCCAATCAAAGACCAGGAATATGGACCTGGTGCGGGGGGCCTGCTCGCAGTGGATACTCCCCAATCAAAGACCATGTATAGGGACCTAATGGAGGGCGTCTGCCCGCAGTGGATACTCCCCAATCAAAGACCAGGTATAGGGACCTAGTGCGGGGGTTCTGCCGCAGTGGATATTCCCCAATCAAAGACCAGGAATAAGGACACAGTGCTGGGGGTCTGCTCGCAGTGGATACTCCCCAATCAAAGACCAGGAATAAGGACCTAGTGCAGGTGGTCTGCTTGCAGTGGATACTCCCCAATCAAAGACCAGGAATACGGACCTAGTGCAGGTGGTCTGCTTGCAGTCTATACTCCCCAATCAGAGCCAGGAATAGGGACCTAGTGCAGGGGGTCTGCTCACAGTGGATACTCCCCAAAGACCAGGAAGAGGGACCTAGTGCAGGGGGTCTGCTCACAGTGGATACTCCCCAATCAAAGACCAGGAATAAGGACCTAGTGCAGGGGGTCTGCACGCAGTGGATGCTCCCCAATCAAAGACCAGGACTAGGTACCTGGTGCCGGGGGTCTACTCGCAGTGGATACTACCCAATCAAAGACCAGGTATAGGGACATAGTGCAGGGGGTCTGCTCGCAGTGGATATTCCCCAATCAAAGACCAGGACTAGGGACCTAGGTCAGGGGGTCTGCTTGCAGTGGATGCTCCCCAATGAGAGACCAGGAATAGGGACCTGGTGCCGGGTGGTCTGCTCCCACAGTGGATACTCCCCAATGAGAGACCAGGAATAGGGACCTAGTGCAGGGGGTCTGCTCGCTGTGGATACTCCCCAATCAAAGACCAGGACTAGGGACCTAGTGCAGGGGGTCTGCTCGCAGTGGATGCTCCCCAATGAGAGACCAGGAATAGGGACCTGGTGCCGGGGGTCTGCTCCCAGTGGATACTCCCCAATCAAAGACCAGGAATAGGGATCTAGTGCAGGGGGTCTGCTCACAGTGGATACTCCCCAATCAAAGACCAGAAATAGGGACTTGGTGCAGGGGTTCGGTCCGCAGTGGATACTCCCCAATCAAAGACCAGGAATAGGGAACTAGTGCAGGAGGTCTGCTTGCAGTCTATACTCCCCAATCAAAGACCAGGACTAGTGACCTAGTGCAGGGGGTCTGCTCGAAGTGGATACTCCCCAATCAAAGACCAGGAATATGGACCTGGTGCGGGGGGTCTGCACTCAGTGGATGCTCCCCAATCAAAGACCAGGACTAGGTACCTGGTGCTGGGGGCCTGCTCGCAGTGGATACTCCCCAATCAAAGACCAGGAATATGGACCTAGTGCAGGAGGTCTGCTTGCAGTCTATACTCCCCAATCAAAGACCAGGAATATGGACCTGGTGCGGGGGGTCTGCTCGCAGTGGATACTCTCCAATCAAACACCAGGTATAGGGACCTAGTGCAGGAGGTCTGCTTGCAGTCTAAACTCCCCAATCAAAGACCAGGACTAGGGACCTAGTGCAGGGGGTCTGCTCGCAGTGGATACTCCTCAATGAAAGAAGAGGAATAGGGAACTAGTTAAGGAGGTCTGCTCGCAGTGGATACTCCCCAGTGAAAGACCAGAACTAGGGACCTAGTGCAAGGGGTCTTCTCTCAGTGGATACTCCCCAATCAAAGACCAGGAATAGGGACCTAGTGCTCAGGGAGTCTGCTCACAGTCGATACTCCTCAACCAACGACCAGGAATAGGGACCTAGTGCAGGGGGTCTGCTCGCAGTGGATGCTCCCCAATCAAAGACCAGGAATAGGGACCTAGTGCAGGGGGTCTGCTCACAGTGGATGCTCCCCAATCAAAGACCAGGAATAGGGACCTAGTGCCGGGAGTCTGCTTGCAGTGGATACTCCCCAATCAAAGACCAGGAATAAGGACCTAGTGCAGGGGGTATGCTCAGACTGGATACTTCCAAATCAAAGACCAGGAATATGGACCTGGTGCGGGGGGTCTGCTCGCAGTGGATACTCCCCAATCAAAGACCAGGAATAGGGACCTAGTGCTCAGGGGGTCTGCTCACAGTCGATACTCCTCAATCAACGACCAGGAATAGGGACCTAGTGCAGAGGGTCTGCTCACAGTGGATGCTCCCCAATCAAAGACCAGGAATAGGGACCTGGTGCCGGGAGTATGCTTGCAGTGGATACTCCCCAATCAAAGACCAGGAATAAGGATCTAGTGCAGGGGGTCAGCTCACAGTGGATGCTCCCCAATCAAAGACCAGGTATAGGGACCTAGTGCAGGGGGTCTGCTTGCAGTCTATACTCCCCAATCAAAGACCAGGAATAAGGATCCAGTGCCGGGGGTCTGCTCGCAGTGGATGCTCCCCAATCAAAGACCAGGAATAAGGACCCAGTGCCGGGGGTCTGCTCGCAGTGGATACTTCCCAATCAAAGACCAGGTATAGGGCCCTAGAGCAGGAGGTCTGCTTGCAGTATATACTCCCCAATCAAAGACCAGGACTAGGGACCTAGTGCAGGGGGTCTGCTCGCAGTGGATACTCCTCAATGAAAGAAGAGGAATAGGGAACTAGTGCAGGAGGTCTGCTTGCAGTCTATACTCCCCAATCAAAGACCATGTATAGGGACCTAATGGAGGGCGTCTGCCCGCAGTGGATACTCCCCAATCAAAGACCAGGAATAAGGACCCAGTGCTGGGGGTCTGCTCGCAGTGGATACTCCCCAATCAAAGACCAGGAATACGGACCTAGTGCAGGTGGTCTGCTTGCAGTCTATACTCCCCAATCAGAGCCAGGAATAGGAACCTAGTGCAGGGGGTCTGCTCACAGTGGATACTCCCCAAAGACCAGGAAGAGGGACCTAGTGCAGGGGGTCTGCTCACAGTGGATACTCCCCAATCAAAGACCAGGAATAAGGACCTAGTGCAGGGGGTCTGCACGCAGTGGATGCTCCCCAATCAAAGACCAGGACTAGGTACCTGGTGCCGGGGGTCTGCTCGCAGTGGATACTCCCCAATAAAAAGACCAGGAATATGGACCTGGTGCGGGGGGTCTGCTTGCAGTGGATATTCCCCAATCAAAGACCAGGACTAGGGACCTAGTGCAGGGGGTCTGCTTGCAGTGGATGCTCCCCAATGAGAGACCAGGAATAGGGACCTGGTGCCGGGGGTCTGCTCCCAGTGGATACTCCCCAATGAGAGACCAGGAATAGGGACCTAGTGCAGGGGGTCTGCTCGCTGTGGATACTCCCCAATCAAAAACCAGGACTAGGGACCTAGTGCAGGGGGTCTGCTCGCAGTGGATGCTCCCCAATGAGAGACCAGGAATAGGGACCTGGTGCCGGGGGTCTGCTCCCAGTGGATACTCCCCAATCAAAGACCAGGAATAGGGATCTAGTGCAGGGGGTCTGCTCACAGTGGATACTCCCCGATCAAAGACCAGAAATAGGGACCTGGTGCAGGGGTTCGGTCCGCAGTGGATACTCCCCAATCAAAGACCAGGAATAGGGAACTAGTGCAGGAGGTCTGCTTGCAGTCTATACTCCCCAATCAAAGACCAGGACTAGTGACCTAGTGCAGGGGTTCTGCTCGAAGTGGATACTCCCCAATCAAAGACCAGGAATATGGACCTGGTGCGGGGGGTCTGCACTCAGTGGATGCTCCCCAATCAAAGACCAGGACTAGGTACCTGGTGCTGGAGTCTGCTCGCAGTGGATACTCCCCAATCAAAGACCAGGAATATGGACCTAGTGCAGGAGGTCTGCTTGCAGTCTATACTCCCCAATCAAAGACCAGGAATATGGACCTGGTGTGGGGGGTCTGCTCGCAGTGGATACTCTCCAATCAAAGACCAGGTATAGGGACCTAGTGCAGGAGGTCTGCTTGCAGTCTATACTCCCCTATCAAAGACCAGGACTAGGGACCTAGTGCAGGGGGTCTGCTCGCAGTGGATACTCCTCAATGAAAGAAGAGGAACAAGGAACTAGTTAAGGAGGTCTGCTCGCAGTGGATACTCCCCAGTGAAAGACCAGAACTAGGGACCTAGTGCAGGGGGTCTTCTCGCAGTGGATACTCCCCAATCAAAGACCAGGAATAGGGACCTAGTGCTCAGGGAGTCTGCTCACAGTCGATACTCCTCAACCAACAACCAGGAATAGGGACCTAGTGCAGGGGCTCTGCTCGCAGTGGATGCTCCCCAATCAAAGACCAGGAATAGGGACCTAGTGCTCAGGGGGTCTGCTCACAGTCGATACTCCTCAATCAACGACAAGGAATAGGGACCTAGTGCAGGGGTCTGCTCACTGTGGATGCTCCCCAATCAAAGACCAGGAATAGGGACCTAGTGCCGGGAGTCTGCTTGCAGTGGATACTCCCCAATCAAAGACCAGGAATAAGGACCTAGTGCAGGGGTCTGCTTGCAGTGGATACTCCCCAATCAAAGAGTAGGAATAGGGACCTAGTGCCGGGAGTCTGCTTGCAGTGGATACTCCCCAATCAAAGACCAGGAATAGGGACCTAGTGCAGGGGGTATGCTGAGACTGGATACTTCCAAATCTAAGACCAGGAATATGGACCTGGTGCGGGGGGTCTGCTCGCAGTGGATACTCCCCAATCAAAGACCAGGAATAGGGACCTAGTGCTCAGGGGGTCTGCTCACAGTCGATACTCCTCAATCAACGACCAGGAATAGGGACCTAGTGCAGAGGGTCTGCTCACAGTGGATGCTCCCCAATCAAAGACCAGGAATAGGGACCTGGTGCCGGGAGTATGCTTGCAGTGGATACTCCCCAATCAAAGACCAGGAATAAGGATCTAGTGCAGGGGGTCAGCTCACAGTGGATGCTCCCCAATCAAAGACCAGGTATAGGGACCTAGTGCAGGGGGTCTGCTTGCAGTCTATACTCCCCAATCAAAGACCAGGAATAAGGACCCAGTGCCGGGGGTCTGCTCGCAGTGGATGCTCCCCAATCAAAGACCAGGAATAAGGACCCAGTGCCGGGGGTCTGCTCGCAGTGGATACTTCCCAATCAAAGACCAGGTATAGGGCCCTAGAGCAGGAGGTCTGCTTGCAGTATATACTCCCCAATCAAAGACCAGGACTAGGGACCTAGTGCAGGGGGTCTGCTCACAGTGGATACTCCTCAATGAAAGAAGAGGAATAGGGAACTAGTGCAGGAGGTCTGCTTGCAGTCTATACTCCCCAATCAAAGACCAGGACTAGTGACCTAGTGCAGGGGGTCTGCTCGAAGTGGATACTCCCCAATCAAAGACCAGGAATAAGGACCCAGTGCTGGGGGTCTGCTCGCAGTGGATACTCCCCAATCAAAGACCAGGAATACGGACCTAGTGCAGGTGGTCTGCTTGCAGTCTATACTCCCCAATCAGAGCCAGGAATAGGAACCTAGTGCAGGGGGTCTGCTCACAGTGGATACTCCCCAAAGACCAGGAAGAGGGACCTAGTGCAGGGGGTCTGCTCACAGTGGATACTCCCCAATCAAAGACCAGGAATAAGGACCTAGTGCAGGGGGTCTGCACGCAGTGGATGCTCCCCAATCAAAGACCAGGACTAGGTACCTGGTGCCGGGGGTCTGCTCGCAGTGGATACTCCCCAATAAAAAGACCAGGAATATGGACCTGGTGCGGGGGGTCTGCTTGCAGTGGATATTCCCCAATCAAAGACCAGGACTAGGGACCTAGTGCAGGGGGTCTGCTTGCAGTGGATGCTCCCCAATGAGAGACCAGGAATAGGGACCTGGTGCCGGGGGTCTGCTCCCAGTGGATACTCCCCAATGAGAGACCAGGAATAGGGACCTAGTGCAGGGGGTCTGCTCGCTGTGGATGCTCCCCAATCAAAAACCAGGACTAGGGACCTAGTGCAGGGGGTCTGCTCGCAGTAGATGCTCCCCAATGAGAGACCAGGAATAGGGACCTGGTGCCGGGGGTCTGCTCCCAGTGGATACTCCCCAATCAAAGACCAGGAATAGGGATCTAGTGCAGGGGGTCTGCTCACAGTGGATACTCCCCAATCAAAGACCAGAAATAGGGACCTGGTGCAGGGGTTCGGTCCGCAGTGGATACTCCCCAATCAAAGACCAGGAATAGGGAACTAGTGCAGGAGGTCTGCTTGCAGTCTATACTCCCCAATCAAAGACCAGGACTAGTGACCTAGTGCAGGGGTTCTGCTCGAAGTGGATACTCCCCAATCAAAGACCAGGAATATGGACCTGGTGCGGGGGGTCTGCACTCAGTGGATGCTCCCCAATCAAAGACCAGGACTAGGTACCTGGTGCTGGAGTCTGCTCGCAGTGGATACTCCCCAATCAAAGACCAGGAATATGGACCTAGTGCAGGAGGTCTGCTTGCAGTCTATACTCCCCAATCAAAGACCAGGAATATGGACCTGGTGTGGGGGGTCTGCTCGCAGTGGATACTCTCCAATCAAAGACCAGGTATAGGGACCTAGTGCAGGAGGTCTGCTTGCAGTCTATACTCCCCTATCAAAGACCAGGACTAGGGACCTAGTGCAGGGGGTCTGCTCGCAGTGGATACTCCTCAATGAAAGAAGAGGAACAAGGAACTAGTTAAGGAGGTCTGCTCGCAGTGGATACTCCCCAGTGAAAGACCAGAACTAGGGACCTAGTGCAGGGGGTCTTCTCGCAGTGGATACTCCCCAATCAAAGACCAGGAATAGGGACCTAGTGCTCAGGGAGTCTGCTCACAGTCGATACTCCTCAACCAACAACCAGGAATAGGGACCTAGTGCAGGGGGTCTGCTCGCAGTGGATGCTCCCCAATCAAAGACCAGGAATAGGGACCTAGTGCCGGGAGTCTGCTTGCAGTGGATACTCCCCAATCAAAGACCAGGAATAGGGACCTAGTGCAGGGGGTATGCTCAGACTGGATACTTCCAAATCTAAGACCAGGAATATGGACCTGGTGCGGGGGGTCTGCTCGCAGTGGATACTCCCCAATCAAAGACCAGGAATAGGGACCTAGTGCTCAGGGGGTCTGCTCACAGTCGATACTCCTCAATCAACGACCAGGAATAGGGACCTAGTGCAGAGGGTCTGCTCACAGTGGATGCTCCCCAATCAAAGACCAGGAATAGGGACCTGGTGCCGGGAGTATGCTTGCAGTGGATACTCCCCAATCAAAGACCAGGAATAAGGATCTAGTGCAGGGGGTCAGCTCACAGTGGATGCTCCCCAATCAAAGACCAGGTATAGGGACCTAGTGCAGGGGGTCTGCTTGCAGTCTATATTCCCCAATCAAAGACCAGGAATAAGGACCCAGTGCCGGGGGTCTGCTCGCAGTGGATGCTCCCCAATCAAAGACCAGGAATAAGGACCCAGTGCCGGGGGTCTGCTCGCAGTGGATACTTCCCAATCAAAGACCAGGTATAGGGCCCTAGAGCAGGAGGTCTGCTTGCAGTATATACTCCCCAATCAAAGACCAGGACTAGGGACCTAGTGCAGGGGGTCTGCTCGCAGTGGATACTCCTCAATGAAAGAAGAGGAATAGGGAACTAGTGCAGGAGGTCTGCTTGCAGTCTATACTCCCCAATCAAAGACCAGGACTAGTGACCTAGTGCAGGGGCTCTGCTCGAAGTGGATACTCCCCAATCAAAGACCAGGAATAAGGACCCAGTGCTGGGGGTCTGCTCGCAGTGGATACTCCCCAATCAAAGACCAGGAATACGGACCTAGTGCAGGTGGTCTGCTTGCAGTCTATACTCCCCAATCAGAGCCAGGAATAGGAACCTAGTGCAGGGGGTCTGCTCACAGTGGATACTCCCCAAAGACCAGGAAGAGGGACCTAGTGCAGGGGGTCTGCTCACAGTGGATACTCCCCAATCAAAGACCAGGAATAGGGACCTAGTGCTCAGGGAGTCTGCTCACAGTCGATACTCCTCAACCAACGACCAGGAATAGGGACCTAGTGCAGGGGGTCTGCTCGCAGTGGATGCTCCCCAATCAAAGACCAGGAATAGGGACCTAGTGCAGGGGGTCTGCTCACAGTGGATGCTCCCCAATCAAAGACCAGGAATAGGGACCTAGTGCCGGGAGTCTGCTTGCAGTGGATACTCCCCAATCAAAGACCAGGAATAAGGACCTAGTGCAGGGGGTATGCTCAGACTGGATACTTCCAAATCAAAGACCAGGAATATGGACCTGGTGCGGGGGGTCTGCTCGCAGTGGATACTCCCCAATCAAAGACCAGGAATAGGGACCTAGTGCTCAGGGGGTCTGCTCACAGTCGATACTCCTCAATCAACGACCAGGAATAGGGACCTAGTGCAGAGGGTCTGCTCACAGTGGATGCTCCCCAATCAAAGACCAGGAATAGGGACCTGGTGCCGGGAGTATGCTTGCAGTGGATACTCCCCAATCAAAGACCAGGAATAAGGATCTAGTGCAGGGGGTCAGCTCACAGTGGATGCTCCCCAATCAAAGACCAGGTATAGGGACCTAGTGCAGGGGGTCTGCTTGCAGTCTATACTCCCCAATCAAAGACCAGGAATAAGGATCCAGTGCCGGGGGTCTGCTCGCAGTGGATGCTCCCCAATCAAAGACCAGGAATAAGGACCCAGTGCCGGGGGTCTGCTCGCAGTGGATACTTCCCAATCAAAGACCAGGTATAGGGCCCTAGAGCAGGAGGTCTGCTTGCAGTATATACTCCCCAATCAAAGACCAGGACTAGGGACCTAGTGCAGGGGGTCTGCTCGCAGTGGATACTCCTCAATGAAAGAAGAGGAATAGGGAACTAGTGCAGGAGGTCTGCTTGCAGTCTATACTCCCCAATCAAAGACCATGTATAGGGACCTAATGGAGGGCGTCTGCCCGCAGTGGATACTCCCCAATCAAAGACCAGGAATAAGGACCCAGTGCTGGGGGTCTGCTCGCAGTGGATACTCCCCAATCAAAGACCAGGAATACGGACCTAGTGCAGGTGGTCTGCTTGCAGTCTATACTCCCCAATTAGAGCCAGGAATAGGAACCTAGTGCAGGGGGTCTGCTCACAGTGGATACTCCCCAAAGACCAGGAAGAGGGACCTAGTGCAGGGGGTCTGCTCACAGTGGATACTCCCCAATCAAAGACCAGGAATAAGGACCTAGTGCAGGGGGTCTGCACGCAGTGGATGCTCCCCAATCAAAGACCAGGACTAGGTACCTGGTGCCGGGGGTCTGCTCGCAGTGGATACTCCCCAATAAAAAGACCAGGAATATGGACCTGGTGCGGGGGGTCTGCTTGCAGTGGATATTCCCCAATCAAAGACCAGGACTAGGGACCTAGTGCAGGGGGTCTGCTTGCAGTGGATGCTCCCCAATGAGAGACCAGGAATAGGGACCTGGTGCCGGGGGTCTGCTCCCAGTGGATACTCCCCAATGAGAGACCAGGAATAGGGACCTAGTGCAGGGGGTCTGCTCGCTGTGGATACTCCCCAATCAAAAACCAGGACTAGGGACCTAGTGCAGGGGGTCTGCTCGCAGTGGATGCTCCCCAATGAGAGACCAGGAATAGGGACCTGGTGCCGGGGGTCTGCTCCCAGTGGATACTCCCCAATCAAAGACCAGGAATAGGGATCTAGTGCAGGGGGTCTGCTCACAGTGGATACTCCCCGATCAAAGACCAGAAATAGGGACCTGGTGCAGGGGTTCGGTCCGCAGTGGATACTCCCCAATCAAAGACCAGGAATAGGGAACTAGTGCAGGAGGTCTGCTTGCAGTCTATACTCCCCAATCAAAGACCATGACTAGTGACCTAGTGCAGGGGTTCTGCTCGAAGTGGATACTCCCCAATGAAAGACCAGGAATATGGACCTGGTGCGGGGGGTCTGCACTCAGTGGATGCTCCCCAATCAAAGACCAGGACTAGGTACCTGGTGCTGGAGTCTGCTCGCAGTGGATACTCCCCAATCAAAGACCAGGAATATGGACCTAGTGCAGGAGGTCTGCTTGCAGTCTATACTCCCCAATCAAAGACCAGGAATATGGACCTGGTGTGGGGGGTCTGCTCGCAGTGGATACTCTCCAATCAAAGACCAGGTATAGGGACCTAGTGCAGGAGGTCTGCTTGCAGTCTATACTCCCCTATCAAAGACCAGGACTAGGGACCTAGTGCAGGGGGTCTGCTCGCAGTGGATACTCCTCAATGAAAGAAGAGGAACAAGGAACTAGTTAAGGAGGTCTGCTCGCAGTGGATACTCCCCAGTGAAAGACCAGAACTAGGGACCTAGTGCAGGGGGTCTTCTCGCAGTGGATACTCCCCAATCAAAGACCAGGAATAGGGACCTAGTGCTCAGGGAGTCTGCTCACAGTCGATACTCCTCAACCAACAACCAGGAATAGGGACCTAGTGCAGGGGGTCTGCTCGCAGTGGATGCTCCCCAATCAAAGACCAGGAATAGGGACCTAGTGCCGGGAGTCTGCTTGCAGTGGATACTCCCCAATCAAAGACCAGGAATAGGGACCTAGTGCAGGGGGTATGCTGAGACTGGATACTTCCAAATCTAAGACCAGGAATATGGACCTGGTGCGGGGGGTCTGCTCGCAGTGGATACTCCCCAATCAAAGACCAGGAATAGGGACCTAGTGCTCAGGGGGTCTGATCACAGTCGATACTCCTCAATCAACGACCAGGAATAGGGACCTAGTGCAGAGGGTCTGCTCACAGTGGATGCTCCCCAATCAAAGACCAGGAATAGGGACCTGGTGCCGGGAGTATGCTTGCAGTGGATACTCCCCAATCAAAGACCAGGAATAAGGATCTAGTGCAGGGGGTCAGCTCACAGTGGATGCTCCCCAATCAAAGACCAGGTATAGGGACCTAGTGCAGGGGGTCTGCTTGCAGTCTATACTCCCCAATCAAAGACCAGGAATAAGGACCCAGTGCCGGGGGTCTGCTCGCAGTGGATGCTCCCCAATCAAAGATCAGGAATAAGGACCCAGTGCCGGGGGTCTGCTCGCAGTGGATACTTCCCAATCAAAGACCAGGTATAGGGCCCTAGAGCAGGAGGTCTGCTTGCAGTATATACTCCCCAATCAAAGACCAGGACTAGGGACCTAGTGCAGGGGGTCTGCTCGCAGTGGATACTCCTCAATCAACGACAAGGAATAGGGACCTAGTGCAGGGGTCTGCTCACTGTGGATGCTCCCCAATCAAAGACCAGGAATAGGGACCTAGTGCCGGGAGTCTGCTTGCAGTGGATACTCCCCAATCAAAGACCAGGAATAAGGACCTAGTGCAGGGGGTCTGCTTGCAGTGGATACTCCCCAATCAAAGAGTAGGAATAGGGACCTAGTGCCGGGAGTCTGCTTGCAGTGGATACTCCCCAATCAAAGACCAGGAATAGGGACCTAGTGCAGGGGGTATGCTGAGACTGGATACTTCCAAATCTAAGACCAGGAATATGGACCTGGTGCGGGGGGTCTGCTCGCAGTGGATACTCCCCAATCAAAGACCAGGAATAGGGACCTAGTGCTCAGGGGGTCTGCTCACAGTCGATACTCCTCAATCAACGACCAGGAATAGGGACCTAGTGCAGAGGGTCTGCTCACAGTGGATGCTCCCCAATCAAAGACCAGGAATAGGGACCTGGTGCCGGGAGTATGCTTGCAGTGGATACTCCCCAATCAAAGACCAGGAATAAGGATCTAGTGCAGGGGGTCAGCTCACAGTGGATGCTCCCCAATCAAAGACCAGGTATAGGGACCTAGTGCAGGGGGTCTGCTTGCAGTCTATACTCCCCAATCAAAGACCAGGAATAAGGACCCAGTGCCGGGGGTCTGCTCGCAGTGGATGCTCCCCAATCAAAGACCAGGAATAAGGACCCAGTGCCGGGGGTCTGCTCGCAGTGGATACTTCCCAATCAAAGACCAGGTATAGGGCCCTAGAGCAGGAGGTCTGCTTGCAGTATATACTCCCCAATCAAAGACCAGGACTAGGGACCTAGTGCAGGGGGTCTGCTCACAGTGAATACTCCTCAATGAAAGAAGAGGAATAGGGAACTAGTGCAGGAGGTCTGCTTGCAGTCTATACTCCCCAATCAAAGACCAGGACTAGTGACCTAGTGCAGGGGGTCTGCTCGAAGTGGATACTCCCCAATCAAAGACCAGGAATAAGGACCCAGTGCTGGGGGTCTGCTCGCAGTGGATACTCCCCAATCAAAGACCAGGAATACGGACCTAGTGCAGGTGGTCTGCTTGCAGTCTATACTCCCCAATCAGAGCCAGGAATAGGAACCTAGTGCAGGGGGTCTGCTCACAGTGGATACTCCCCAAAGACCAGGAAGAGGGACCTAGTGCAGGGGGTCTGCTCACAGTGGATACTCCCCAATCAAAGACCAGGAATAAGGACCTAGTGCAGGGGGTCTGCACGCAGTGGATGCTCCCCAATCAAAGACCAGGACTAGGTACCTGGTGCCGGGGGTCTGCTCGCAGTGGATACTCCCCAATAAAAAGACCAGGAATATGGACCTGGTGCGGGGGGTCTGCTTGCAGTGGATATTCCCCAATCAAAGACCAGGACTAGGGACCTAGTGCAGGGGGTCTGCTTGCAGTGGATGCTCCCCAATGAGAGACCAGGAATAGGGACCTGGTGCCGGGGGTCTGCTCCCAGTGGATACTCCCCAATGAGAGACCAGGAATAGGGACCTAGTGCAGGGGGTCTGCTCGCTGTGGATACTCCCCAATCAAAAACCAGGACTAGGGACCTAGTGCAGGGGGTCTGCTCGCAGTAGATGCTCCCCAATGAGAGACCAGGAATAGGGACCTGGTGCCGGGGGTCTGCTCCCAGTGGATACTCCCCAATCAAAGACCAGGAATAGGGATCTAGTGCAGGGGGTCTGCTCACAGTGGATACTCCCCAATCAAAGACCAGAAATAGGGACCTGGTGCAGGGGTTCGGTCCGCAGTGGATACTCCCCAATCAAAGACCAGGAATAGGGAACTAGTGCAGGAGGTCTGCTTGCAGTCTATACTCCCCAATCAAAGACCAGGACTAGTGACCTAGTGCAGGGGTTCTGCTCGAAGTGGATACTCCCCAATCAAAGACCAGGAATATGGACCTGGTGCGGGGGGTCTGCACTCAGTGGATGCTCCCCAATCAAAGACCAGGACTAGGTACCTGGTGCTGGAGTCTGCTCGCAGTGGATACTCCCCAATCAAAGACCAGGAATATGGACCTAGTGCAGGAGGTCTGCTTGCAGTCTATACTCCCCAATCAAAGACCAGGAATATGGACCTGGTGTGGGGGGTCTGCTCGCAGTGGATACTCTCCAATCAAAGACCAGGTATAGGGACCTAGTGCAGGAGGTCTGCTTGCAGTCTATACTCCCCTATCAAAGACCAGGACTAGGGACCTAGTGCAGGGGGTCTGCTCGCAGTGGATACTCCTCAATGAAAGAAGAGGAACAAGGAACTAGTTAAGGAGGTCTGCTCGCAGTGGATACTCCCCAGTGAAAGACCAGAACTAGGGACCTAGTGCAGGGGGTCTTCTCGCAGTGGATACTCCCCAATCAAAGACCAGGAATAGGGACCTAGTGCTCAGGGAGTCTGCTCACAGTCGATACTCCTCAACCAACAACCAGGAATAGGGACCTAGTGCAGGGGGTCTGCTCGCAGTGGATGCTCCCCAATCAAAGACCAGGAATAGGGACCTAGTGCCGGGAGTCTGCTTGCAGTGGATACTCCCCAATCAAAGACCAGGAATAGGGACCTAGTGCAGGGGGTATGCTCAGACTGGATACTTCCAAATCTAAGACCAGGAATATGGACCTGGTGCGGGGGGTCTGCTCGCAGTGGATACTCCCCAATCAAAGACCAGGAATAGGGACCTAGTGCTCAGGGGGTCTGCTCACAGTCGATACTCCTCAATCAACGACCAGGAATAGGGACCTAGTGCAGAGGGTCTGCTCACAGTGGATGCTCCCCAATCAAAGACCAGGAATAGGGACCTGGTGCCGGGAGTATGCTTGCAGTGGATACTCCCCAATCAAAGACCAGGAATAAGGATCTAGTGCAGGGGGTCAGCTCACAGTGGATGCTCCCCAATCAAAGACCAGGTATAGGGACCTAGCGCAGGGGGTCTGCTTGCAGTCTATATTCCCCAATCAAAGACCAGGAATAAGGACCCAGTGCCGGGGGTCTGCTCGCAGTGGATGCTCCCCAATCAAAGACCAGGAATAAGGACCCAGTGCCGGGGGTCTGCTCGCAGTGGATACTTCCCAATCAAAGACCAGGTATAGGGCCCTAGAGCAGGAGGTCTGCTTGCAGTATATACTCCCCAATCAAAGACCAGGACTAGGGACCTAGTGCAGGGGGTCTGCTCGCAGTGGATACTCCTCAATGAAAGAAGAGGAATAGGGAACTAGTGCAGGAGGTCTGCTTGCAGTCTATACTCCCCAATCAAAGACCAGGACTAGTGACCTAGTGCAGGGGCTCTGCTCGAAGTGGATACTCCCCAATCAAAGACCAGGAATAAGGACCCAGTGCTGGGGGTCTGCTCGCAGTGGATACTCCCCAATCAAAGACCAGGAATACGGACCTAGTGCAGGTGGTCTGCTTGCAGTCTATACTCCCCAATCAGAGCCAGGAATAGGAACCTAGTGCAGGGGGTCTGCTCACAGTGGATACTCCCCAAAGACCAGGAAGAGGGACCTAGTGCAGGGGGTCTGCTCACAGTGGATACTCCCCAATCAAAGACCAGGAATAGGGACCTAGTGCTCAGGGAGTCTGCTCACAGTCGATACTCCTCAACCAACGACCAGGAATAGGGACCTAGTGCAGGGGGTCTGCTCGCAGTGGATGCTCCCCAATCAAAGACCAGGAATAGGGACCTAGTGCAGGGGGTCTGCTCACAGTGGATGCTCCCCAATCAAAGACCAGGAATAGGGACCTAGTGCCGGGAGTCTGCTTGCAGTGGATACTCCCCAATCAAAGACCAGGAATAAGGACCTAGTGCAGGGGGTATGCTCAGACTGGATACTTCCAAATCAAAGACCAGGAATATGGACCTGGTGCGGGGGGTCTGCTCGCAGTGGATACTCCCCAATCAAAGACCAGGAATAGGGACCTAGTGCTCAGGGGGTCTGCTCACAGTCGATACTCCTCAATCAACGACCAGGAATAGGGACCTAGTGCAGAGGGTCTGCTCACAGTGGATGCTCCCCAATCAAAGACCAGGAATAGGGACCTGGTGCCGGGAGTATGCTTGCAGTGGATACTCCCCAATCAAAGACCAGGAATAAGGATCTAGTGCAGGGGGTCAGCTCACAGTGGATGCTCCCCAATCAAAGACCAGGTATAGGGACCTAGTGCAGGGGGTCTGCTTGCAGTCTATACTCCCCAATCAAAGACCAGGAATAAGGATCCAGTGCCGGGGGTCTGCTCGCAGTGGATGCTCCCCAATCAAAGACCAGGAATAAGGACCCAGTGCCGGGGGTCTGCTCGCAGTGGATACTTCCCAATCAAAGACCAGGTATAGGGCCCTAGAGCAGGAGGTCTGCTTGCAGTATATACTCCCCAATCAAAGACCAGGACTAGGGACCTAGTGCAGGGGGTCTGCTCGCAGTGGATACTCCTCAATGAAAGAAGAGGAATAGGGAACTAGTGCAGGAGGTCTGCTTGCAGTCTATACTCCCCAATCAAAGACCATGTATAGGGACCTAATGGAGGGCGTCTGCCCGCAGTGGATACTCCCCAATCAAAGACCAGGAATAAGGACCCAGTGCTGGGGGTCTGCTCGCAGTGGATACTCCCCAATCAAAGACCAGGAATACGGACCTAGTGCAGGTGGTCTGCTTGCAGTCTATACTCCCCAATCAGAGCCAGGAATAGGAACCTAGTGCAGGGGGTCTGCTCACAGTGGATACTCCCCAAAGACCAGGAAGAGGGACCTAGTGCAGGGGGTCTGCTCACAGTGGATACTCCCCAATCAAAGACCAGGAATAAGGACCTAGTGCAGGGGGTCTGCACGCAGTGGATGCTCCCCAATCAAAGACCAGGACTAGGTACCTGGTGCCGGGGGTCTGCTCGCAGTGGATACTCCCCAATAAAAAGACCAGGAATATGGACCTGGTGCGGGGGGTCTGCTTGCAGTGGATATTCCCCAATCAAAGACCAGGACTAGGGACCTAGTGCAGGGGGTCTGCTTGCAGTGGATGCTCCCCAATGAGAGACCAGGAATAGGGACCTGGTGCCGGGGGTCTGCTCCCAGTGGATACTCCCCAATGAGAGACCAGGAATAGGGACCTAGTGCAGGGGGTCTGCTCGCTGTGGATACTCCCCAATCAAAAACCAGGACTAGGGACCTAGTGCAGGGGGTCTGCTCGCAGTGGATGCTCCCCAATGAGAGACCAGGAATAGGGACCTGGTGCCGGGGGTCTGCTCCCAGTGGATACTCCCCAATCAAAGACCAGGAATAGGGATCTAGTGCAGGGGGTCTGCTCACAGTGGATACTCCCCGATCAAAGACCAGAAATAGGGACCTGGTGCAGGGGTTCGGTCCGCAGTGGATACTCCCCAATCAAAGACCAGGAATAGGGAACTAGTGCAGGAGGTCTGCTTGCAGTCTATACTCCCCAATCAAAGACCATGACTAGTGACCTAGTGCAGGGGTTCTGCTCGAAGTGGATACTCCCCAATGAAAGACCAGGAATATGGACCTGGTGCGGGGGGTCTGCACTCAGTGGATGCTCCCCAATCAAAGACCAGGACTAGGTACCTGGTGCTGGAGTCTGCTCGCAGTGGATACTCCCCAATCAAAGACCAGGAATATGGACCTAGTGCAGGAGGTCTGCTTGCAGTCTATACTCCCCAATCAAAGACCAGGAATATGGACCTGGTGTGGGGGGTCTGCTCGCAGTGGATACTCTCCAATCAAAGACCAGGTATAGGGACCTAGTGCAGGAGGTCTGCTTGCAGTCTATACTCCCCTATCAAAGACCAGGACTAGGGACCTAGTGCAGGGGGTCTGCTCGCAGTGGATACTCCTCAATGAAAGAAGAGGAACAAGGAACTAGTTAAGGAGGTCTGCTCGCAGTGGATACTCCCCAGTGAAAGACCAGAACTAGGGACCTAGTGCAGGGGGTCTTCTCGCAGTGGATACTCCCCAATCAAAGACCAGGAATAGGGACCTAGTGCTCAGGGAGTCTGCTCACAGTCGATACTCCTCAACCAACAACCAGGAATAGGGACCTAGTGCAGGGGGTCTGCTCGCAGTGGATGCTCCCCAATCAAAGACCAGGAATAGGGACCTAGTGCCGGGAGTCGGCTTGCAGTGGATACTCCCCAATCAAAGACCAGGAATAGGGACCTAGTGCAGGGGGTATGCTGATTCTGGATACTTCCAAATCTAAGACCAGGAATATGGACCTGGTGCGGGGGGTCTGCTCGCAGTGGATACTCCCCAATCAAAGACCAGGAATAGGGACCTAGTGCTCAGGGGGTCTGATCACAGTCGATACTCCTCAATCAACGACCAGGAATAGGGACCTAGTGCAGAGGGTCTGCTCACAGTGGATGCTCCCCAATCAAAGACCAGGAATAGGGACCTGGTGCCGGGAGTATGCTTGCAGTGGATACTCCCCAATCAAAGACCAGGAATAAGGATCTAGTGCAGGGGGTCAGCTCACAGTGGATGCTCCCCAATCAAAGACCAGGTATAGGGACCTAGTGCAGGGGGTCTGCTTGCAGTCTATACTCCCCAATCAAAGACCAGGAATAAGGACCCAGTGCCGGGGGTCTGCTCGCAGTGGATGCTCCCCAATCAAAGATCAGGAATAAGGACCCAGTGCCGGGGGTCTGCTCGCAGTGGATACTTCCCAATCAAAGACCAGGTATAGGGCCCTAGAGCAGGAGGTCTGCTTGCAGTATATACTCCCCAATCAAAGACCAGGACTAGGGACCTAGTGCAGGGGGTCTGCTCGCAGTGGATACTCCTCAATGAAAGAAGAGGAATAGGGAACTAGTGCAGGAGGTCTGCTTGCAGTCTATACTCCCCAATCAAAGACCAGGACTAGTGACCTAGTGCAGGGGGTCTGCTCGAAGTGGATACTCCCCAATCAAAGACCAGGAATAAGGACCCAGTGCTGGGGGTCTGCTCGCAGTGGATACTCCCCAATCAAAGACCAGGAATACGGACCTAGTGCAGGTGGTCTGCTTGCAGTCTATACTCCCCAATCAGAGCCAGGAATAGGAACCTAGTGCAGGGGGTCTGCTCACAGTGGATACTCCCCAAAGACCAGGAAGAGGGACCTAGTGCAGGGGGTCTGCTCACAGTGGATACTCCCCAATCAAAGACCAGGAATAAGGACCTAGTGCAGGGGGTCTGCACGCAGTGGATGCTCCCCAATCAAAGACCAGGACTAGGTACCTGGTGCCGGGGGTCTGCTCGCAGTGGATACTCCCCAATAAAAAGACCAGGAATATGGACCTGGTGCGGGGGGTCTGCTTGCAGTGGATATTCCCCAATCAAAGACCAGGACTAGGGACCTAGTGCAGGGGGTCTGCTTGCAGTGGATGCTCCCCAATGAGAGACCAGGAATAGGGACCTGGTGCCGGGGGTCTGCTCCCAGTGGATACTCCCCAATGAGAGACCAGGAATAGGGACCTAGTGCAGGGGGTCTGCTCGCTGTGGATACTCCCCAATCAAAAACCAGGACTAGGGACCTAGTGCAGGGGGTCTGCTCGCAGTAGATGCTCCCCAATGAGAGACCAGGAATAGGGACCTGGTGCCGGGGGTCTGCTCCCAGTGGATACTCCCCAATCAAAGACCAGGAATAGGGATCTAGTGCAGGGGGTCTGCTCACAGTGGATACTCCCCAATCAAAGACCAGAAATAGGGACCTGGTGCAGGGGTTCGGTCCGCAGTGGATACTCCCCAATCAAAGACCAGGAATAGGGAACTAGTGCAGGAGGTCTGCTTGCAGTCTATACTCCCCAATCTAAGACCAGGACTAGTGACCTAGTGCAGGGGTTCTGCTCGAAGTGGATACTCCCCAATCAAAGACCAGGAATATGGACCTGGTGCGGGGGGTCTGCACTCAGTGGATGCTCCCCAATCAAAGACCAGGACTAGGTACCTGGTGCTGGAGTCTGCTCGCAGTGGATACTCCCCAATCAAAGACCAGGAATATGGACCTAGTGCAGGAGGTCTGCTTGCAGTCTATACTCCCCAATCAAAGACCAGGAATATTGACCTGGTGTGGGGGGTCTGCTCGAAGTGGATACTCTCCAATCAAAGACCAGGTATAGGGACCTAGTGCAGGAGGTCTGCTTGCAGTCTATACTCCCCTATCAAAGACCAGGACTAGGGACCTAGTGCAGGGGGTCTGCTCGCAGTGGATACTCCTCAATGAAAGAAGAGGAACAAGGAACTAGTTAAGGAGGTCTGCTCGCAGTGGATACTCCCCAGTGAAAGACCAGAACTAGGGACCTAGTGCAGGGGGTCTTCTCGCAGTGGATACTCCCCAATCAAAGACCAGGAATAGGGACCTAGTGCTCAGGGAGTCTGCTCACAGTCGATACTCCTCAACCAACAACCAGGAATAGGGACCTAGTGCAGGGGGTCTGCTCGCAGTGGATGCTCCCCAATCAAAGACCAGGAATAGGGACCTAGTGCCGGGAGTCTGCTTGCAGTGGATACTCCCCAATCAAAGACCAGGAATAGGGACCTAGTGCAGGGGGTATGCTCAGACTGGATACTTCCAAATCTAAGACCAGGAATATGGACCTGGTGCGGGGGGTCTGCTCGCAGTGGATACTCCCCAATCAAAGACCAGGAATAGGGACCTAGTGCTCAGGGGGTCTGCTCACAGTCGATACTCCTCAATCAACGACCAGGAATAGGGACCTAGTGCAGAGGGTCTGCTCACAGTGGATGCTCCCCAATCAAAGACCAGGAATAGGGACCTGGTGCCGGGAGTATGCTTGCAGTGGATACTCCCCAATCAAAGACCAGGAATAAGGATCTAGTGCAGGGGGTCAGCTCACAGTGGATGCTCCCCAATCAAAGACCAGGTATAGGGACCTAGTGCAGGGGGTCTGCTTGCAGTCTATACTCCCCAATCAAAGACCAGGAATAAGGACCCAGTGCCGGGGGTCTGCTCGCAGTGGATGCTCCCCAATCAAAGACCAGGAATAAGGACCCAGTGCCGGGGGTCTGCTCGCAGTGGATACTTCCCAATCAAAGACCAGGTATAGGGCCCTAGAGCAGGAGGTCTGCTTGCAGTATATACTCCCCAATCAAAGACCAGGACTAGGGACCTAGTGCAGGGGGACTGCTCGCAGTGGATACTCCTCAATGAAAGAAGAGGAATAGAGAACTAGTGCAGGAGGTCTGCTTGCAGTCTATACTCCCCAATCAAAGACCAGGACTAGTGACCTAGTGCAGGGGGTCTGCTCGAAGTGGATACTCCCCAATCAAAGACCAGGAATATGGACCTGGTGCGGGGGGTCTGCACTCAGTGGATGCTCCCCAATCAAAGACCAGGACTAGGTACCTGGTGCTGGGGGTCTGCTCGCAGTGGATGCTCCCCAATCAAAGACCAGGAATATGGACCTAGTGCAGGAGGTCTGCTTGCAGTCTATACTCCCCAATCAAATACCAGGAATATGGACCTGGTGCGGGGGGTCTGCTCGCAGTGGATACTCCCCAATCAAAGACCAGGTATAGGGACCAAGTGCCGGAGGTCTGCTTGCAGTCTATACTCCCCAATCAAAGACCAGGACTAGGGACCTGGTGCAGGGGGTCTGCTCGCAGTGGATACTCCTCAATGAAAGAAGAGGAATAGGGAACTAGTTAAGGAGGTCTGCTCGCAGTGGATACTCCCCAGTGAAAGACCAGAACTAGGGACCTAGTGCAGGGGGTCTTCTCGCAGTGGATACTCCCCAATCAAAGACCAGGAATAGGGACCTAGTGCTCAGGGAGTCTGCTCACAGTCGATACTCCTCAATCAACGACCAGGAATATGGACCTAGTGCAGGGGGTCTGCTCGCAGTGGATGCTCCCCAATCAAAGACCAGGAATAGGGACCTAGTGCTCAGGGGGTCTGCTCACAGTCGATACTCCTCAATCAACGACCAGGAATAGGGACCTAGAGCAGGGGGTCTGCTCACAGTGGATGCTCCCCAATCAAAGACCAGGAATAGGGACCTAGTGCCGGGAGTCTGCTTGCAGTGGATACTCCCCAATCAAAGACCAGGAATAAGGACCTAGTGCAGGGGGTATGCTCAGACTGGATACTTCCAAATCAAAGACCAGGAATATGGACCTGGTGCGGGGGGTCTGCTGGCAGTGGATACTCCCCAATCAAATACCAGGAATAGGGACCTAGTGCTCAGGGGGTCTGCTCACAGTCGATACTCCTCAATCAACGACCAGGAATAGGGACCTAGTGCAGGGGGTCTGCTCACAGTGGATGCTCCCCAATCAAATACCAGGAATAGGGACCTAGTGCCGGGAGTCTGCTTGCAGTGGATACTCCCCAATCAAAGACCAGGAATAGGGACATAGTGCAGGGGGTCTGCTCGCAGTCTATACTCCCCACTCAAAGACCAGGAATAGGGACCCAGTGCCAAGGGTGTCTGCTCGCCGTGGATACTCCCCAATCAAACACCACGTATAGGGACCTAATGGAGGGCGTCTGCCCGCAGTGGATACTCCCCAATCAAAGACCAGGTATAGGGATCTAGTGCAGGGGGTCTGCTCACAGTGGATACTCCCCAATCAAAGACCAGAAATAGGGACCTGGTGCAGGGGGTCTATCTGCAGTCGATACTCCCCAATCAAAGACCACGAATAGGGACCTGGTGCAGGGGGTCTGCCCGCAGTGGGTACTCCCCAATCAAAGACCAGGTATATGGACCTGATGCCGGGGGTATGCTCACACTGGATACTTCCCAATCAAAGACCAGGAATATGGACCTGGTGCGGGGGGTCTGCTCGCAGTGGATACTCCCCAATCAAAGACCAGGTATAGGGACCTAATGGAGGGCGTCTGCCCGCAGTGGATACTTCCCAATCAAAGACCAGGTATAGGGACCTAGTGCAGGGGGTCTGCTTGCAGTCTATACACCCCAATCAAAGACCAGGAATAAGGACCCAGTGCTGGGGGTCTGCTCGCAGTGGATACTCCCCAATCAAAGACCAGGAATAAGGGCCTAGTGCAGGTGGTCTGCTTGCAGTGGATACTCCGCAAAGACCAGGAAGAGGGACCTAGTGCAGGGGGTCTGCTCACAGTGGATATTCCCCAATCAAAGACCAGGAATAGGGACCTAGTGCAGGGGGTCTGCTCGCAGTGGATGCTCCCTAATCAAAGAACAGGAATAGGGACTTAGTGCAGGGGGTCTGCTCGCAGTAGATACTCCCCAATCAAGGACCAGGAATAGGGACCTAGTGCAGGGGGTCTGCTCGCTGTGGATACTCCCCAATCAACGACCAGGAAGGAATAGGGACCTAGTGCAGGGGTCCTGCTCGCAGAGGATACTCCCCAATCAAAGCCCAGGAATAAGGACCTAGTGCAGGGGTTCTGCTCGCAGTGGAAACTCCCCATTAAAATACCAGGATAGGGACCTAGTGCAGGGGGTCTGCTCGCAGTGGATACTCCCCAATCAAAGACCTGGAATAGGGACCCAGTGCAAGGGGTCTGTTTGCAGTGGATACTCCCCAATCAAAGACCAGGAATAGGGACCTGGTCCCGGGGGTCTGCTCGCAGTGGATACTCCCCAATAAAAGACCAGGAATATGGACCTGGTGCAGGGGGTCTTCTCACAGTGGATGCTCCCCAATGATAGACCAGGAATAGGGACCTAGTGCAGGGGGTCTGCTCGCAGTCTATACTCCCCACTCAAAGACCACGAATAGGGACCTAGTGCAGGGGGTCTGCTAGCTGTGGATACTCCCCAATCAAAGACCAGGAATAGGGTCCTAGTGCTTTGGGTCTGCTCGTAGTGGATATTCCCCAATCAAAGACCAGGTCTAGGGACCTAGTCCTGGGGGTCTGTTTGCAGTCTATACTCCCCAATCAAAGACCAGGAATAGGGACCTAGAGCAGGGGGTCTGCTAGCTGTGGATACTCCCCAATCAAAGACCAGGAATAGGGTCCTAGTGCAGGGGGTCAACTAGCAGTGGATACTCCCCATTAAAATACCAGGAATAAAGACCAAGTGCGGGGGGTCTTCTTACAGTCTATACTCCTCAATCAAAGACCAAGAATAGGCACCCACTGCAAGGGGTCTGCTCGCAGTGGAGGCTCCCCAATGAGAGACCAGGAATAGGGACCTGGTGCCGGGGGTCTGCTCCCAATGGATACTCCCAAATCAAAGACAAGGAATAGGGCCCTAGTGCAGGGAGTTTGCTCACAGTGGATACTCTCCAATCAATGACCAGGAATAGGGATCTTGTGCCGGGGGTCTGCCCGTAGTGGATACTCCCCAATCAAAGACCAGGTACATGGACCTGCTGCCGGAGGTCTGCTCGCAGTGGATACTGCCCAATAAAAGACCAGGAATACGGACCTGGTGCAAGGGGTCTGCTCACAGTGGATACTCCCCAATCAAAGACCAGGAATAGGGACCTGGTGCCGGGGGTCTGCTCCCAGTGGATACTCCCCAATCAAAGACCAGGTATAGGGACCTAGTGCAGGAGCTCTGCTTGCAGTCTACACTCCCCAATCAAAGACCAGGACTAGGGACCTAGTGCAGGGGGTCTGCTCGCAGTGGATACTCCTCAATGAAAGAAGAGGAATAGGGAACTAGTGCAGGAGGTCTGCTCGCAGTCTATACTCCCCAATCAAAGACCAGGACTAGTGACCTAGTGCAGGGGGTCTGCTCGCAGTGGATACTCCCCAATCAAAGACCAGGAATATGGACCTGGTGCGGGGGGTCTGCACTCAGTGGATACTCCCCAATCAAAGACCAGGACTAGGTACCTGGTACTGTGGGTCTGCTCAAAGTGGATACTCCCCAATCAAAGACCAGGAATATGGACCTAGTGCAGGAGGTCTGCTTGCAGTCTATACTCCCCAATCAAAGACCAGGAATATGGACCTGGTGCGTGGGGTCTGCTCGCAGTGGATACTCCCCAATCAAAGACCAGGTATAGGGACCTAGTGCAGGAGGTCTGCTTGCAGTCTATACTCCCCAATCAAAGACCAGGACTAGAGACCTAGTGCAGGGGGTCTGCTCGCAGTGGATACTCCTCAATGAAAGAAGAGGAATAGGAAACTAGTGCAGGAGGTCTGCTCGCAGTGAATACTCCCCAGTGAAAGACCAGGACTAGGGACCTAGTGCAGGGGGTCTTCTCGCAGTGGATACTACCCAATCAAAGACCAGGAATATGGACCTAGTGCTCAGGGAGTCTGCTCACAGTCGATACTCCTCAATAAACGACCGGGAATAGGGAACTAGTGCAGGGGCTCTGCTCGCAGTGGATGCTCCCCAATCAAAGACCAGGAATAGGGACCTAGTGCTCAGGGGGTCTGCTCAAAGTCGATACTCCTCAATCAACGACAAGGAATAGGGACCTAGTGCAGGGGTCTGCTCACTGTGGATGCTCCCCAATCAAAGACCATGAATAGGGACCTAGTGCCGGGAGTCTGCTTGCAGTGGATACTCCTCAATCAAAGACCAGGAATAAGGGCCTAGTGCAGGGGGTCTGCTTGCAGTGGATACTCCCCAATCAAAGACTAGGAATAAGGACCTAGTGCAGGGGGTGAGCTCACAGTGGATGCTCCCCAATGAGAGACCAGGAATAGGGACCTAGTGCAGGGGGTCTGCTCGCAGTCTATACTCCCCACTCAAAGACCAGGAATAGGGACCCAGTGCCAGGGGGTCTGCTCGCAGTCTATACTCCCCAATCAAAGACCAGGTATAGGGACCTAATGGAGGGCGTCTGCCCGCAGTGGATACTCCCCAATCAAAGACCAGGTATAGGGAGCTAGTGCAGGGGGTCTGCTTGCAGTCTATACTCGCCAATCAAAGACCAGGAATAAGGACCCAGTGCCAGGGGTGTCTGCTCGCAGTCTATACTCCCCAATCAAAGACCAGGCATAGGGACCTAATGGAGGGCGTCTGCCCGCAGTGGATACTCCCTAATCAAAGACCAGGTATAGGGACCTAGTGCAGGGGGTCTGTTTGCAGTCTATACTCCCCAATCAAAGACCAGGAATAAGGACCCAGTGCTGGGGGTCTACTCTTAGTGGATACCCCCCAATCAAAGACCAGGAATAAGGACCTAGTGCAGGTGGTCTGGTTGCAGTGGATACTCCCCAATCAAAGACCAGGAATAGGGACCTAGTGCAGGTGGTCTGCTTGCAGTCTATACTCCCCAATCAGAGCCAGGAATAGGAACCTAGTGCAGGGGGTCTGCTCGCAGTGGATGCTCCCTAATCAAAGACCAGGAATAGGCCGGGGGTCTGCTCCCAGTGGATACTCCCCAATCAAAGACCAGGAATAGGGACCTAGTGCAGGGGGTCTGCTTGCAGTCTATACTCCCCAATCAAAGACCAGGAATAAGGACCCAGTGCCGGGGGTCTACTCGCAGTGGATACTCCCCAATCAAAGACCAGGAATAAGGACATAGTGCAGGTGGTCTGCTTGCAGTGGATACTCCCCAATCAAACACCAGGAATAGGGACCTACTGCAGGTGGTCTGCTTGCAGTCTATACTCCCCAATCAGAGCCAGGAATAGGAACCTAGTGCAGGGGGTCTGCTCGCAGTGGATGCTCCCTAATCAAAGACCAGGAATAGGCCGGGGGTCTGCTCCCAGTGGATACTCCCCAATCAAAGACCAGGAATAGGGATCTAGTGCAGGGGGTCTGCTCACAGTGGATACTCCCCAATCAAAGACCACGAATAGGGACCTGGTGCAGGGGGTCTGCCCGGAGTGGATACTCCCCAATCAAAGACCAGGTATATGGACCTGGTGCTGGGGGTATGCTCAGACTGGATACTTCCCAATCAAAGACCATGAATATGGACCTGGTGCGGGGGATCTGCTCGCAGTGGATACTCCCCAATCAAAGACCAGGACTAGGGACCTGGTGCCGGGGGTCTGCTCGCAGTGGATACTCCCCAATCAAAGACCAGGAATATGGACCTGGTGCGGGGGGTCTGCTTGCAGTGGATACTTCCCAATCAAAGACCAGATATAGGGAACTAGTGCAGGAGGTCTGCTTGCAGTCTATACTCCCCAATCAAAGACCAGGACTAGCGACCTAGTGCAGGGGGTCTGCTCGCAGTGGATACTCCTCAATGAAAGAAGAGGAATAGGTAACTAGTGCAGGAGGTCTTCTCGCAGTGGATACTCCCCAATCAAAGACCAGGATTAGGGACCTAGTGCTCAGGGGGTCTGCTCACAGTCGATACTCCTCAATCAACGACCAGGAATAGGGACCTAGTGCCTTGAGTCTGCTTGCAGTGGATACTCCCCAAATAAAAAGACCAGAAATAAGGACCTAGTGCAGGGGGTCTACTTGCAGTGGATACTCCCGAATCAAAGACCAGGAATAAGGACCTAGTGCAGGGGGTCAGCTCACAGTGGATGCTCCCCAAAGATAGACCAGGAATAGGGACCTAGTGCAGGGGTCCTGCTCGCAGAGGATACTCCCCAATCAAAGCCCAGGAATAAGGACCTAGTGCAGGGGGTCTGCTCGCAGTGGAAACTCCCCATTAAAATACCAGGATAGGGACCTAGTGCAGGGGGTCTGCTCGCAGTGGATACTCCCCAATGAAAGACCTGGAATAGGGACCCAGTGCAAGGGGTCTGTTTGCAGTGGATACTCCCCAATCAAAGACCAGGAATAGGGACCTGGTGCCAGGGGTCTGCTCGCAGTGGATACTCCCCAATCAAAGACCAGGAATATGGACCTGGTGCAGGGGGTCTTCTCACAGTGGATGCTCCCCAATGATAGACCAGGAATAGGGACCTAGTGCAGGGGGTCTGCTCGCAGTCTATACTCCCCACTCAAAGACCAGGAATAGGGACCTAGGGCAGGGGGTCTGCTAGCTGTGGATACTCCCCAATCAAAGACCAGGAATAGGGTCCTAGTGCTTTGAGTCTGCTCGTAGTGGATATTCCCCAATCAAAGACCAGGTCTAGGGTCCTAGTGCAGGGGGTCAGCTAGCAGTGGATACTCCCCATTAAAATACCAGGAATAAGGACCAAGTGCGGGGGGTCTTCTTACAGTCTATACTCCTCAATCAAAGACCAAGAATAGGCACCCACTGCAATGGGTCTGCTCGCAGTGGAGGCTCCCCAATGAGAGACCAGGAATAGGGACCTGGTGCCAGGGGTCTGCTCCCAATGGATACTCCCCAATCAAAGACAAGGAATAGGGCCCTAGTGCAGGGAGTCTGCTCACAGTGGATACTCCCCAATCAATGACCAGGAATAGGGATCTTGTGCCGGGGGTCTGCCCGTAGTGGATACTCCCCAATCAAAGACCAGGTACATGGACCTGGTGCCGGAGGTCTGCTCGCAGTGGATACTCCCCAATCAAAGACCAGGAATATGGACCTGGTGCAAGGGGTCTGCTCACAGTGGTTACTCCCCAATCAAAGACCAGGAATAGGGACCTGGTGCCGGGGGTCTGCTCCCAGTGGATACTCCCCAATGAAAGACCAGGAATAGGGACCTAGTGCAGGGAGTCTGCTCACAGTGGATACTTCCCAATCAAAGACCAGGTATAGGGACCTAGTGCAGGAGCTCTGCTTGCAGTCTATACTCCCCAATCAAAGACCAGGACTAGGGACCTAGTGCAGGGGGTCTGCTCACAGTGGATACTCCTCAATGAAAGAAGAGGAATAGGGAACTAGTGCAGGAGGTCTGCTCGCAGTCTATACTCCCCAATCAAAGACCAGGACTAGTGACCTAGTGCAGGGGGTCTGCTCGCAGTGGATACTCCCCAATCAAAGACCAGGAATATGGACCTGGTGCGGGGGGTCTGCACTCAGTGGATACTCCCCAATCAAAGACCAGGACTAGGTACCTGGTACTATGGGTCTGCTCGAAGTGGATACTCCCCAATCAAAGACCAGGAATATGGACCTAGTGCAGGAGGTCTGCTTGCAGTCTATACTCCCCAATCAAAGACCAGGAATATGGACCTGGTGCGGGGGGTCTGCTCTCAGTGGATACTCCCCAATCAAAGACCAGGTATAGGGACCTAGTGCAGGAGGTCTGCTTGCAGTCTATACTCCCCAATCAAAGACCAGGACTAGAGACCTAGTGCAGGGGGTCTGCTCGCAGTGGATACTCCTCAATGAAAGAAGAGGAATAGGAAACTAGTGCAGGAGGTCTGCTCGCAGTGAATACTCCCCAGTGAAAGACCAGGACTAGGGACCTAGTGCAGGGGGTCTTCTCGCAGTGGATACTACCCAATCAAAGACCAGGAATATGGACCTAGTGCTCAGGGAGTCTGCTCACAGTCGATACTCCTCAATAAACGACCGGGAATAGGGAACTAGTGCAGGGGCTCTGCTCGCAGTGGATGCTCCCCAATCAAAGACCAGGAAGAGGGACCTAGTGCTCAGGGGGTCTGCTCAAAGTCGATACTCCTCAATCAACGACAAGGAATAGGGACCTAGTGCAGGGGTCTGCTCACTGTGGATGCTCCCCAATCAAAGACCATGAATAGGGACCTAGTGCCGGGAGTCTGCTTGCAGTGGATACTCCTCAATCAAAGACCAGGAATAAGGGCCTAGTGCAGGGGGTCTGCTTGCAGTGGATACTCCCCAATCAAAGACTAGGAATAAGGACCTAGTGCAGGGGGTGAGCTCACAGTGGATGCTCCCCAATGAGAGACCAGGAATAGGGACCTAGTGCAG
Organism: Ambystoma mexicanum; assembly: GCF_040938575.1. Taxonomy (NCBI): domain Eukaryota; kingdom Metazoa; phylum Chordata; class Amphibia; order Caudata; family Ambystomatidae; genus Ambystoma; species Ambystoma mexicanum. Next base: position 1,300,549,350 of record NC_090926.1, on the reverse strand, counting down.
GGGGTCTGCTCGCAGTCTATACTCCCCACTCAAAGACCAGGAATAGGGACCCAGTGCCAGGGGGTCTGCTCGCAGTCTATACTCCCCAATCAAAGACCAGGCATAGGGACCTAATGGAGGGCGTCTGCCCGCAGTGGATACTCCCCAATCAAAGACCAGGTATAGGGACCTAGTGCAGGGGGTCTGTTTGCAGTCTATACTCCCCAATCAAAGACCAGGAATAAGGACCCAGTGCTGGGGGTCTACTATTAGTGGATACCCCCCAATCAAAGACCAGGAATAAGGACCTAGTGCAGGTGGTCTGGTTGCAGTGGATACTCCCCAATCAAAGACCAGGAATAGGGACCTAGTGCAGGTGGTCTGCTTGCAGTCTATACTCCCCAATCAGAGCCAGGAATAGGAACCTAGTGCAGGGGGTCTGCTCGCAGTGGATGCTCCCTAATCAAAGACCAGGAATAGGCCGGGGGTCTGCTCCCAGTGGATACTCCCCAATCAAAGACCAGGAATAGGGACCTAGTGCAGGGGGTCTGCTTGCAGTCTATACTCCCCAATCAAAGACCAGGAATAAGGACCCAGTGCCGGGGGTCTACTCGCAGTGGATACTCCCCAATCAAAGACCAGGAATAAGGACATAGTGCAGGTGGTCTGCTTGCAGTGGATACTCCCCAATCAAACACCAGGAATAGGGACCTACTGCAGGTGGTCTGCTTGCAGTCTATACTCCCCAATCAGAGCCAGGAATAGGAACCTAGTGCAGGGGGTCTGCTCGCAGTGGATGCTCCCTAATCAAAGACCAGGAATAGGCCGGGGGTGTGCTCCCAGTGGATACTCCCCAATCAAAGACCAGGAATAGGGATCTAGTGCAGGGGGTCTGCTCACAGTGGATACTCCCCAATCAAAGACCACGAATAGGGACCTGGTGCAGGGGGTCTGCCCGGAGTGGATACTCCCCAATCAAAGACCAGGTATATGGACCTGGTGCTGGGGGTATGCTCAGACTGGATACTTCCCAATCAAAGACCATGAATATGGACCTGGTGCGGGGGATCTGCTCGCAGTGGATACTCCCCAATCAAAGACCAGGACTAGGGACCTGGTGCCGGGGGTCTGCTCGCAGTGGATACTCCCCAATCAAAGACCAGGAATATGGACCTGGTGCGGGGGGTCTGCTTGCAGTGGATACTCCCCATTCAAAGACCAGATATAGGGAACTAGTGCAGGAGGTCTGCTTGCAGTCTATACTCCCCAATCAAAGACCAGGACTAGCGACCTAGTGCAGGGGGTCTGCTCGCAGTGGATACTCCTCAATGAAAGAAGAGGAATAGGTAACTAGTGCAGGAGGTCTTCTCGCAGTGGATACTCCCCAATCAAAGACCAGGATTAGGGACCTAGTGCTCAGGGGGTCTGCTCACAGTCGATACTCCTCAATCAACGACCAGGAATAGGGACCTAGTGCCTTGAGTCTGCTTGCAGTGGATACTCCCCAAATAAAAAGACCAGAAATAAGGACCTAGTGCAGGGGGTCTACTTGCAGTGGATACTCCCGAATCAAAGACCAGGAATAAGGACCTAGTGCAGGGGGTCAGCTCACAGTGGATGCTCCCCAAAGATAGACCAGGAATAGGGACCTAGTGCAGGGGTCCTGCTCGCAGAGGATACTCCCCAATCAAAGCCCAGGAATAAGGACCTAGTGCAGGGGGTCTGCTCGCAGTGGAAACTCCCCATTAAAATACCAGGATAGGGACCTAGTGCAGGGGGTCTGCTCGCAGTGGATACTCCCCAATGAAAGACCTGGAATAGGGACCCAGTGCAAGGGGTCTGTTTGCAGTGGATACTCCCCAATCAAAGACCAGGAATAGGGACCTGGTGCCGGGGGTCTGCTCGCAGTGGATACTCCCCAATCAAAGACCAGGAATATGGACCTGGTGCAGGGGGTCTTCTCACAGTGGATGCTCCCCAATGATAGACCAGGAATAGGGACCTAGTGCAGGGGGTCTGCTCGCAGTCTATACTCCCCACTCAAAGACCAGGAATAGGGACCTAGGGCAGGGGGTCTGCTAGCTGTGGATACTCCCCAATCAAAGACCAGGAATAGGGTCCTAGTGCTTTGAGTCTGCTCGTAGTGGATATTCCCCAATCAAAGACCAGGTCTAGGGTCCTAGTGCAGGGGGTCAGCTAGCAGTGGATACTCCCCATTAAAATACCAGGAATAAGGACCAAGTGCGGGGGGTCTTCTTACAGTCTATACTCCTCAATCAAAGACCAAGAATAGGCACCCACTGCAATGGGTCTGCTCGCAGTGGAGGCTCCCCAATGAGAGACCAGGAATAGGGACCTGGTGCCAGGGGTCTGCTCCCAATGGATACTCCCCAATCAAAGACAAGGAATAGGGCCCTAGTGCAGGGAGTCTGCTCACAGTGGATACTCCCCAATCAATGACCAGGAATAGGGATCTTGTGCCGGGGGTCTGCCCGTAGTGGATACTCCCCAATCAAAGACCAGGTGCATGGACCTGGTGCCGGAGGTCTGCTCGCAGTGGATACTCCCCAATCAAAGACCAGGAATATGGACCTGGTGCAAGGGGTCTGCTCACAGTGGATACTCCCCAATCAAAGACCAGGAATAGGGACCTGGTGCCGGGGGTCTGCTCCCAGTGGATACTCCCCAATGAAAGACCAGGAATAGGGACCTAGTGCAGGGAGTCTGCTCACAGTGGATACTCCCCAATCAAAGACCAGGTATAGGGACCTAGTGCAGGAGCTCTGCTTGCAGTCTATACTCCCCAATCAAAGACCAGGACTAGGGACCTAGTGCAGGGGGTCTGCTCACAGTGGATACTCCTCAATGAAAGAAGAGGAATAGGGAACTAGTGCAGGAGGTCTGCTCGCAGTCTATACTCCCCAATCAAAGACCAGGACTAGTGACCTAGTGCAGGGGGTCTGCTCGCAGTGGATACTCCCCAATCAAAGACCAGGAATATGGACCTGGTGCGGGGGGTCTGCACTCAGTGGATACTCCCCAATCAAAGACCAGGACTAGGTACCTGGTACTATGGGTCTGCTCGAAGTGGATACTCCCCAATCAAAGACCAGGAATATGGACCTAGTGCAGGAGGTCTGCTTGCAGTCTATACTCCCCAATCAAAGACCAGGAATATGGACCTGGTGCGGGGGGTCTGCTCTCAGTGGATACTCCCCAATCAAAGACCAGGTATAGGGACCTAGTGCAGGAGGTCTGCTTGCAGTCTATACTCCCCAATCAAAGACCAGGACTAGAGACCTAGTGCAGGGGGTCTGCTCGCAGTGGATACTCCTCAATGAAAGAAGAGGAATAGGAAACTAGTGCAGGAGGTCTGCTCGCAGTGGATACTCCCCAGTGAAAGACCAGGACTAGGGACCTAGTGCAGGGGGTCTTCTCGCAGTGGATACTACCCAATCAAAGACCAGGAATATGGACCTAGTGCTCAGGGAGTCTGCTCACAGTCGATACTCCTCAATAAACGACCGGGAATAGGGACCTAGTGCAGGGGCTCTGCTCGCAGTGGATGCTCCCCAATCAAAGACCAGGAATAGGGACCTAGTGCTCAGGGGGTCTGCTCACAGTCGATACTCCTCAATCAACGACAAGGAATAGGGACCTAGTGTAGGGGTCTGCTCACTGTGGATGCTCCCCAATCAAAGACCATGAATAGGGACCTAGTGCCGGGAGTCTGCTTGCAGTGGATACTCCTCAATCAAAGACTATGAATAAGGACCTAGTGCAGGGGGTGAGCTCACAGTGGATGCTCCGCAATGAGAGACCAGGAATAGGGACCTAGTGCAGGGGGTCTGCTCGCAGTCTATACTCCCCACTCAAAGACCAGGAATAGGGACCCAGTGCCAGGGGGTCTGCTCGCAGTCTATACTCCCCAATCAAAGACCAGGTATAGGGACCTAATGGAGGGCGTCTGCCCGCAGTGGATACTCCCCAATCAAAGACCAGGTATAGTGACCTAGTGCTCAAGGAGTCTGCTCACAGTCGATACTCCTCAATAAACGACCGGGAATAGGGACCTAGTGCAGGGGCTCTGCTCGTAGTGGATGCTCCCCAATCAAAGACCAGGAATAGGGACCTAGTGCTCAGGGGGTCTGCTCACAGTCGATACTCCTCAATCAACGACAAGGAATAGGGACCTAGTGTAGGGGTCTGCTCACTGTGGGTGCTCCCCAATCAAAGACCATGAATAGGGACCTAGTGCCGGGAGTCTGCTTGCAGTGGATACTCCTCAATCAAAGACCAGGAATAAGGACCTAGTGCAGGGGGTCTGCTTGCAGTGGATACTCCCCAATCAAAGACTAGGAATAAGAACCTAGTGCAGGGGGTGAGCTCACAGTGGATGCTCCCCAATGAGAGACCAGGAATAGGGACCTAGTGCAGGGGGTCTGCTCGCAGTCTATACTCCCCACTCAAAGACCAGGAATAGGGACCCAGTGCCAGGGGGTCTGCTCGCAGTCTATACTCCCCAATCAAAGACCAGGTATAGGGACATAATGGAGGGCGTCTGCCCGCAGTGGATACTCCCCAATCAAAGACCAGGTATAGGGAGCTAGTGCAGGGGGTCTGCTTGCAGTCTATACTCCCCAATCAAAGACCATGAATAAGGACCCAGTGCCAGGGGTGTCTGCTCGCAGTCTATACTCCCCAATCAAAGACCAGGCATAGGGACCTAATGGAGGGCGTCTGCCCGCAGTGGATACTCCCCAATCAAAGACCAGGTATAGGGACCTAGTGCAGGGGGTCTGCTTGCAGTCTATACTCCCCAATCAAAGACCAGGAATAAGGACCTAGTGCAGGTGGTCTGGTTGCAGTGGATACTCCCCAATCAAAGACCAGGAATAGGGACCTAGTGCAGGTGGTCTGCTTGCAGTCTATACTCCCCAATCAGAGCCAGGATAGGAACCTAGTGCAGGGGGTCTGCTCGCAGTGGATGCTCCCTAATCAAAGACCAGGAATAGGCCGGGGGTCTGCTCCCAGTGGATACTCCCCAATCAAAGACCAGGAATAGGGATCTAGTGCAGGGGGTCTGCTCACAGTGGATACTCCCCAATCAAAGACCACGAATAGGGACCTGGTGCAGGGGGTCTGCCCGCAGTGGATACTCCCCAATCAAAGACCAGGTATATGGACCTGGTGCTGGGGGTATGCTCAGACTGGATACTTCCCAATCAAAGACCATGAATATGGACCTGGTGCAGGGGGTCTGCTCGCAGTGGATACTCTCCAATCAAAGACCAGGATTAGGGACCTGGTGCCGGGGGTCTGCTCGCAGTGGATACTCTCCAATCAAAGACCAGGAATAAGGGCCTAGTGCAGGGGGTCTGCTTGCAGTGGATACTCCCCAATCAAAGACTAGGAATAAGGACCTAGTGCAGGGGGTGAGCTCACAGTGGATGCTCCCCAATGAGAGACCAGGAATAGGGACCTAGTGCAGGGGGTCTGCTCGCAGTCTATACTCCCCACTCAAAGACCAGGAATAGGGACCCAGTGCCAGGGGGTCTGCTCGCAGTCTATACTCCCCAATCAAAGACCAGGCATAGGGACCTAATGGAGGGCGTCTGCCCGCAGTGGATACTCCCCAATCAAAGACCAGGTATAGGGACCTAGTGCAGGGGGTCTGTTTGCAGTCTATACTCCCCAATCAAAGACCAGGAATAAGGACCCAGTGCTGGGGGTCTACTATTAGTGGATACCCCCCAATCAAAGACCAGGAATAAGGACCTAGTGCAGGTGGTCTGGTTGCAGTGGATACTCCCCAATCAAAGACCAGGAATAGGGACCTAGTGCAGGTGGTCTGCTTGCAGTCTATACTCCCCAATCAGAGCAAGGAATAGGAACCTAGTGCAGGGGGTCTGCTCGCAGTGGATGCTCCCTAATCAAAGACCAGGAATAGGCCGGGGGTCTGCTCCCAGTGGATACTCCCCAATCAAAGACCAGGAATAGGGACCTAGTGCAGGGGGTCTGCTTGCAGTCTATACTCCCCAATCAAAGACCAGGAATAAGGACCCAGTGCCGGGGGTCTACTCGCAGTGGATACTCCCCAATCAAAGACCAGGAATAAGGACATAGTGCAGGTGGTCTGCTTGCAGTGGATACTCCCCAATCAAACACCAGGAATAGGGACCTACTGCAGGTGGTCTGCTTGCAGTCTATACTCCCCAATCAGAGCCAGGAATAGGAACCTAGTGCAGGGGGTCTGCTCGCAGTGGATGCTCCCTAATCAAAGACCAGGAATAGGCCGGGGGTCTGCTCCCAGTGGATACTCCCCAATCAAAGACCAGGAATAGGGATCTAGTGCAGGGGGTCTGCTCACAGTGGATACTCCCCAATCAAAGACCACGAATAGGGACCTGGTGCAGGGGGTCTGCCCGGAGTGGATACTCCCCAATCAAAGACCAGGTATATGGACCTGGTGCTGGGGGTATGCTCAGACTGGATACTTCCCAATCAAAGACCATGAATATGGACCTGGTGCGGGGGATCTGCTCGCAGTGGATACTCCCCAATCAAAGACCAGGACTAGGGACCTGGTGCCGGGGGTCTGCTCGCAGTGGATACTCCCCAATCAAAGACCAGGAATATGGACCTGGTGCGGGGGGTCTGCTTGCAGTGGATACTTCCCAATCAAAGACCAGATATAGGGAACTAGTGCAGGAGGTCTGCTTGCAGTCTATACTCCCCAATCAAAGACCAGGACTAGCGACCTAGTGCAGGGGGTCTGCTCGCAGTGGATACTCCTCAATGAAAGAAGAGGAATAGGTAACTAGTGCAGGAGGTCTTCTCGCAGTGGATACTCCCCAATCAAAGACCAGGATTAGGGACCTAGTGCTCAGGGGGTCTGCTCACAGTCGATACTCCTCAATCAACGACCAGGAATAGGGACCTAGTGCCTTGAGTCTGCTTGCAGTGGATACTCCCCAAATAAAAAGACCAGAAATAAGGACCTAGTGCAGGGGGTCTACTTGCAGTGGATACTCCCGAATCAAAGACCAGGAATAAGGACCTAGTGCAGGGGGTCAGCTCACAGTGGATGCTCCCCAAAGATAGACCAGGAATAGGGACCTAGTGCAGGGGTCCTGCTCGCAGAGGATACTCCCCAATCAAAGCCCAGGAATAAGGACCTAGTGCAGGGGGTCTGCTCGCAGTGGAAACTCCCCATTAAAATACCAGGATAGGGACCTAGTGCAGGGGGTCTGCTCGCAGTGGATACTCCCCAATGAAAGACCTGGAATAGGGACCCAGTGCAAGGGGTCTGTTTGCAGTGGATACTCCCCAATCAAAGACCAGGAATAGGGACCTGGTGCCGGGGGTCTGCTCGCAGTGGATACTCCCCAATCAAAGACCAGGAATATGGACCTGGTGCAGGGGGTCTTCTCACAGTGGATGCTCCCCAATGATAGACCAGGAATAGGGACCTAGTGCAGGGGGTCTGCTCGCAGTCTATACTCCCCACTCAAAGACCAGGAATAGGGACCTAGGGCAGGGGGTCTGCTAGCTGTGGATACTCCCCAATCAAAGACCAGGAATAGGGTCCTAGTGCTTTGAGTCTGCTCGTAGTGGATATTCCCCAATCAAAGACCAGGTCTAGGGTCCTAGTGCAGGGGGTCAGCTAGCAGTGGATACTCCCCATTAAAATACCAGGAATAAGGACCAAGTGCGGGGGGTCTTCTTACAGTCTATACTCCTCAATCAAAGACCAAGAATAGGCACCCACTGCAATGGGTCTGCTCGCAGTGGAGGCTCCCCAATGAGAGACCAGGAATAGGGACCTGGTGCCAGGGGTCTGCTCCCAATGGATACTCCCCAATCAAAGACAAGGAATAGGGCCCTAGTGCAGGGAGTCTGCTCACAGTGGATACTCCCCAATCAATGACCAGGAATAGGGATCTTGTGCCGGGGGTCTGCCCGTAGTGGATACTCCCCAATCAAAGACCAGGTGCATGGACCTGGTGCCGGAGGTCTGCTCGCAGTGGATACTCCCCAATCAAAGACCAGGAATATGGACCTGGTGCAAGGGGTCTGCTCACAGTGGATACTCCCCAATCAAAGACCAGGAATAGGGACCTGGTGCCGGGGGTCTGCTCCCAGTGGATACTCCCCAATGAAAGACCAGGAATAGGGACCTAGTGCAGGGAGTCTGCTCACAGTGGATACTCCCCAATCAAAGACCAGGTATAGGGACCTAGTGCAGGAGCTCTGCTTGCAGTCTATACTCCCCAATCAAAGACCAGGACTAGGGACCTAGTGCAGGGGGTCTGCTCACAGTGGATACTCCTCAATGAAAGAAGAGGAATAGGGAACTAGTGCAGGAGGTCTGCTCGCAGTCTATACTCCCCAATCAAAGACCAGGACTAGTGACCTAGTGCAGGGGGTCTGCTCGCAGTGGATACTCCCCAATCAAAGACCAGGAATATGGACCTGGTGCGGGGGGTCTGCACTCAGTGGATACTCCCCAATCAAAGACCAGGACTAGGTACCTGGTACTATGGGTCTGCTCGAAGTGGATACTCCCCAATCAAAGACCAGGAATATGGACCTAGTGCAGGAGGTCTGCTTGCAGTCTATACTCCCCAATCAAAGACCAGGAATATGGACCTGGTGCGGGGGGTCTGCTCTCAGTGGATACTCCCCAATCAAAGACCAGGTATAGGGACCTAGTGCAGGAGGTCTGCTTGCAGTCTATACTCCCCAATCAAAGACCAGGACTAGAGACCTAGTGCAGGGGGTCTGCTCGCAGTGGATACTCCTCAATGAAAGAAGAGGAATAGGAAACTAGTGCAGGAGGTCTGCTCGCAGTGGATACTCCCCAGTGAAAGACCAGGACTAGGGACCTAGTGCAGGGGGTCTTCTCGCAGTGGATACTACCCAATCAAAGACCAGGAATATAGACCTAGTGCTCAGGGAGTCTGCTCACAGTCGATACTCCTCAATAAACGACCGGGAATAGGGACCTAGTGCAGGGGCTCTGCTCGCAGTGGATGCTCCCCAATCAAAGACCAGGAATAGGGACCTAGTGCTCAGGGGGTCTGCTCACAGTCGATACTCCTCAATCAACGACAAGGAATAGGGACCTAGTGTAGGGGTCTGCTCACTGTGGATGCTCCCCAATCAAAGACCATGAATAGGGACCTAGTGCCGGGAGTCTGCTTGCAGTGGATACTCCTCAATCAAAGACTATGAATAAGGACCTAGTGCAGGGGGTGAGCTCACAGTGGATGCTCCGCAATGAGAGACCAGGAATAGGGACCTAGTGCAGGGGGTCTGCTCGCAGTCTATACTCCCCACTCAAAGACCAGGAATAGGGACCCAGTGCCAGGGGGTCTGCTCGCAGTCTATACTCCCCAATCAAAGACCAGGTATAGGGACCTAATGGAGGGCGTCTGCCCGCAGTGGATACTCCCCAATCAAAGACCAGGTATAGTGACCTAGTGCTCAAGGAGTCTGCTCACAGTCGATACTCCTCAATAAACGACCGGGAATAGGGACCTAGTGCAGGGGCTCTGCTCGTAGTGGATGCTCCCCAATCAAAGACCAGGAATAGGGACCTAGTGCTCAGGGGGTCTGCTCACAGTCGATACTCCTCAATCAACGACAAGGAATAGGGACCTAGTGTAGGGGTCTGCTCACTGTGGGTGCTCCCCAATCAAAGACCATGAATAGGGACCTAGTGCCGGGAGTCTGCTTGCAGTGGATACTCCTCAATCAAAGACCAGGAATAAGGACCTAGTGCAGGGGGTCTGCTTGCAGTGGATACTCCCCAATCAAAGACTAGGAATAAGAACCTAGTGCAGGGGGTGAGCTCACAGTGGATGCTCCCCAATGAGAGACCAGGAATAGGGACCTAGTGCAGGGGGTCTGCTCGCAGTCTATACTCCCCACTCAAAGACCAGGAATAGGGACCCAGTGCCAGGGGGTCTGCTCGCAGTCTATACTCCCCAATCAAAGACCAGGTATAGGGACATAATGGAGGGCGTCTGCCCGCAGTGGATACTCCCCAATCAAAGACCAGGTATAGGGAGCTAGTGCAGGGGGTCTGCTTGCAGTCTATACTCCCCAATCAAAGACCATGAATAAGGACCCAGTGCCAGGGGTGTCTGCTCGCAGTCTATACTCCCCAATCAAAGACCAGGCATAGGGACCTAATGGAGGGCGTCTGCCCGCAGTGGATACTCCCCAATCAAAGACCAGGTATAGGGACCTAGTGCAGGGGGTCTGCTTGCAGTCTATACTCCCCAATCAAAGACCAGGAATAAGGACCTAGTGCAGGTGGTCTGGTTGCAGTGGATACTCCCCAATCAAAGACCAGGAATAGGGACCTAGTGCAGGTGGTCTGCTTGCAGTCTATACTCCCCAATCAGAGCCAGGATAGGAACCTAGTGCAGGGGGTCTGCTCGCAGTGGATGCTCCCTAATCAAAGACCAGGAATAGGCCGGGGGTCTGCTCCCAGTGGATACTCCCCAATCAAAGACCAGGAATAGGGATCTAGTGCAGGGGGTCTGCTCACAGTGGATACTCCCCAATCAAAGACCACGAATAGGGACCTGGTGCAGGGGGTCTGCCCGCAGTGGATACTCCCCAATCAAAGACCAGGTATATGGACCTGGTGCTGGGGGTATGCTCAGACTGGATACTTCCCAATCAAAGACCATGAATATGGACCTGGTGCAGGGGATCTGCTCGCAGTGGATACTCCCCAATCAAAGACCAGGATTAGGGACCTGGTGCCGGGGGTCTGCTCGCAGTGGATACTCTCCAATCAAAGACCAGGAATATGGACCTGGTGCGGGGGGTCTGCTCGCAGGGGATACTTCCCAATCAAAGACCAGGTATAGGGAACTAGTGCAGGAGGTCTGCTTGCAGTCTATACTCCCCATTCAAAGACCAGGACTAGGGACCTAGTGCAGGGGGTCTGCTCGCAGTGGATACTCCTCAATGAAAGAAGAGGAATAGGGAACTAGTGCAGGAGGTCTGCTCGCAGTGGATACTCCCCAGTGAAAGACAAGGACTAGGGACCTAGTGCAAGGGGTCTTCTCGCAGTGGATACTCCCCAATCAAAGACCAGGAATAAGGACCTAGTGCAGGGGGTCAGCTCACAGTGGATGCTCCCCAATGAGAGACCAGGAATAGGGACCTAGTGCAGGGGGTCTGCTCGCAGTCTATACTCCCCACTCAAAGACCAGAAATAGGGACCCACTGCCAGGGGGGTCTGCCTGCAGTGGATATTCCCCAACGAGAGACCAGGACTAGGGACCTAGTAGAGGGGGTCTGCTTGCAGTCTATACTCCCCAATCAAAGACCAGGAATAGGGACCCAGTGCCAGGGAGTCTGCGCCCAGACTATACTCCCCAATCAAAGACCAGGAATAGGAACCTAGTGCAGGGGGTCTGCTCGCAGGGGATGCTCCCTAATCAAAGACCAGGAATAGGCCGGGGGTCTGCTCCCAGTGGATACTCCCCAATCAAAGACCAGGAATAGGGACCTAGTGCAGGGGGTCTGCTTGCAGTCTATACTCCCCAATCAAAGACCAGGAATAAGGACCCAGTGCCGGGGGTCTACTCGCAGTGGATACTCCCCAATCAAAGACCAGGAATAAGGACCTAGTGCAGGTGGTCTGCTTGCAGTGGATACTCCCCAATCAAAGACCAGGAATAGGGCCCTAGTGCAGGTGGTCTGCTTGCAGTCTATACTCCCCAATCAGAGCCAGGAATAGGAACCTAGTGCAGGGGGTCTGCTCGCAGTGGATGCTCCCTAATCAAAGACCAGGAATAGGCCGGGGGTCTGCTCCCAGTGGATACTCCCCAATCAAAGACCAGGAATAGGGACCTGGTGCCGGGGGTCTGCTCGCAGTGGATACTCCCCAATCAAAGACCAGGAATATGGACCTGGTGCAGGGGGTCTTCTCACAGTGGATGCTCCCCAATGATAGACCAGGAATAGGGACCTAGTGCAGGGGGTCTGCTCGCAGTCTATACTCCCCACTCAAAGACCAGGAATAGGGACCTAGGGCAGGGGGTCTGCTAGCTGTGGATACTCCCCAATCAAAGACCAGGAATAGGGTCCTAGTGCTTTGAGTCTGCTCGTAGTGGATATTCCCCAATCAAAGACCAGGTCTAGGGTCCTAGTGCAGGGGGTCAGCTAGCAGTGGATACTCCCCATTAAAATACCAGGAATAAGGACCAAGTGCGGGGGGTCGTCTTACAGTCTATACTCCTCAATCAAAGACCAAGAATAGGCACCCACTGCAATGGGTCTGCTCGCAGTGGAGGCTCCCCAATGAGAGACCAGGAATAGGGACCTGGTGCCAGGGGTCTGCTCCCAATGGATACTCCCCAATCAAAGACAAGGAATAGGGCCCTAGTGCAGGGAGTCTGCTCACAGTGGATACTCCCCAATCAATGACCAGGAATAGGGATCTTGTGCCGGGGGTCTGCCCGTAGTGGATACTCCCCAATCAAAGACCAGGTACATGGACCTGGTGCCGGAGGTCTGCTCGCAGTGGATACTCCCCAATCAAAGACCAGGAATATGGACCTGGTGCAAGGGGTCTGCTCACAGTGGATACTCCCCAATCAAAGACCAGGAATAGGGACCTGGTGCCGGGGGTCTGCTCCCAGTGGATACTCCCCAATGAAAGACCAGGAATAGGGACCTAGTGCAGGGAGTCTGCTCACAGTGGATACTCCCCAATCAAAGACCAGGTATAGGGACCTAGTGCAGGAGCTCTGCTTGCAGTCTATACTCCCCAATCAAAGACCAGGACTAGGGACCTAGTGCAGGGGGTCTGCTCACAGTGGATACTCCTCAATGAAAGAAGAGGAATAGGGAACTAGTGCAGGAGGTCTGCTCGCAGTCTATACTCCCCAATCAAAGACCAGGACTAGTGACCTAGTGCAGGGGGTCTGCTCGCAGTGGATACTCCCCAATCAAAGACCAGGAATATGGACCTGGTGCGGGGGGTCTGCACTCAGTGGATACTCCCCAATCAAAGACCAGGACTAGGTACCTGGTACTATGGGTCTGCTCGAAGTGGATACTCCCCAATCAAAGACCAGGAATATGGACCTAGTGCAGGAGGTCTGCTTGCAGTCTATACTCCCCAATCAAAGACCAGGAATATGGACCTGGTGCGGGGGGTCTGCTCTCAGTGGATACTCCCCAATCAAAGACCAGGTATAGGGACCTAGTGCAGGAGGTCTGCTTGCAGTCTATACTCCCCAATCAAAGACTAGGACTAGAGACCTAGTGCAGGGGGTCTGCTCGCAGTGGATACTCCTCAATGAAAGAAGAGGAATAGGAAACTAGTGCAGGAGGTCTGCTCGCAGTGGATACTCCCCAGTGAAAGACCAGGACTAGGGACCTAGTGCAGGGGGTCTTCTCGCAGTGGATACTACCCAATCAAAGACCAGGAATATGGACCTAGTGCTCAGGGAGTCTGCTCACAGTCGATACTCCTCAATAAACGACCGGGAATAGGGACCTAGTGCAGGGGCTCTGCTCGCAGTGGATGCTCCCCAATCAAAGACCAGGAATAGGGACCTAGTGCTCAGGGGGTCTGCTCACAGTCGATACTCCTCAATCAACGACAAGGAATAGGGACCTAGTGTAGGGGTCTGCTCACTGTGGATGCTCCCCAATCAAAGACCATGAATAGGGACCTAGTGCCGGGAGTCTGCTTGCAGTGGATACTCCTCAATCAAAGACTATGAATAAGGACCTAGTGCAGGGGGTGAGCTCACAGTGGATGCTCCCCAATGAGAGACCAGGAATAGGGACCTAGTGCAGGGGGTCTGCTCGCAGTCTATACTCCCCACTCAAAGACCAGGAATAGGGACCCAGTGCCAGGGGGTCTGCTCGCAGTCTATACTCCCCAATCAAAGACCAGGTATAGGGACCTAATGGAGGGCGTCTGCCCGCAGTGGATACTCCCCAATCAAAGACCAGGTATAGTGACCTAGTGCTCAGGGAGTCTGCTCACAGTCGATACTCCTCAATAAACGACCGGGAATAGGGACCTAGTGCAGGGGCTCTGCTCGTAGTGGATGCTCCCCAATCAAAGACCATGAATAGGGACCTAGTGCCGGGAGTCTGCTTGCAGTGGATACTCCTCAATCAAAGACCAGGAATAAGGCCCTAGTGCAGGGGGTCTGCTTGCAGTGGATACTCCCCAATCAAAGACTAGGAATAAGAACCTAGTGCAGGGGGTGAGCTCACAGTGGATGCTCCCCAATGAGAGACCAGGAATAGGGACCTAGTGCAGGGGGTCTGCTCGCAGTCTATACTCCCCACTCAAAGACCAGGAATAGGGACCCAGTGCCAGGGGGTCTGCTCGCAGTCTATACTCCCCAATCAAAGACCAGGTATAGGGACATAATGGAGGGCGTCTGCCCGCAGTGGATACTCCCCAATCAAAGACCAGGTATAGGGAGCTAGTGCAGGGGGTCTGCTTGCAGTCTATACTCCCCAATCAAAGACCATGAATAAGGACCCAGTGCCAGGGGTGTCTGCTCGCAGTCTATACTCCCCAATCAAAGACCAGGCATAGGGACCTAATGGAGGGCGTCTGCCCGCAGTGGATACTCCCCAATCAAAGACCAGGTATAGGGACCTAGTGCAGGGGGTCTGCTTGCAGTCTATACTCCCCAATCAAAGACCAGGAATAAGGACCTAGTGCAGGTGGTCTGGTTGCAGTGGATACTCCCCAATCAAAGACCAGGAATAGGGACCTAGTGCAGGTGGTCTGCTTGCAGTCTATACTCCCCAATCAGAGCCAGGATAGGAACCTAGTGCAGGGGGTCTGCTCGCAGTGGATGCTCCCTAATCAAAGACCAGGAATAGGCCGGGGGTCTGCTCCCAGTGGATACTCCCCAATCAAAGACCAGGAATAGGGATCTAGTGCAGGGGGTCTGCTCACAGTGGATACTCCCCAATCAAAGACCACGAATAGGGACCTGGTGCAGGGGGTCTGCCCGCAGTGGATACTCCCCAATCAAAGACCAGGTATATGGACCTGGTGCTGGGGGTATGCTCAGACTGGATACTTCCCAATCAAAGACCATGAATATGGACCTCGTGCAGGGGATCTGCTCGCAGTGGATACTCCCCAATCAAAGACCAGGATTAGGGACCTGGTGCCGGGGGTCTGCTCGCAGTGGATACTCTCCAATCAAAGACCAGGAATATGGACCTGGTGCGGGGGGTCTGCTCGCAGGGGATACTTCCCAATCAAAGACCAGGTATAGGGAACTAGTGCAGGAGGTCTGCTTGCAGTCTATACTCCCCACTCAAAGACCAGGACTAGGGACCTAGTGCAGGGGGTCTGCTCGCAGTGGATACTCCTCAATGAAAGAAGAGGAATAGGGAACTAGTGCAGGAGGTCTGCTCGCAGTGGATACTCCCCAGTGAAAGACAAGGACTAGGGACCTAGTGCAAGGGGTCTTCTCGCAGTGGATACTCCCGAATCAAAGACCAGGAATAAGGACCTAGTGCAGGGGGTCAGCTCACAGTGGATGCTCCCCAATGAGAGACCAGGAATAGGGACCTAGTGCAGGGGGTCTGCTCGCAGTCTATACTCCCCACTCAAAGACCAGAAATAGGGACCCACTGCCAGGGGGGTCTGCCTGCAGTGGATATTCCCCAACGAGAGACCAGGACTAGGGACCTAGTAGAGGGGGTCTGCTTGCAGTCTATACTCCCCAATCAAAGACCAGGAATAGGGACCCAATGCCAGGGAGTCTGCGCCCAGACTATACTCCCCAATCAAAGACCAGGAATAGGAACCTAGTGCAGGGGGTCTGCTCGCAGGGGATGCTCCCTAATCAAAGACCAGGAATAGGCCGGGGGTCTGCTCCCAGTGGATACTCCCCAATCAAAGACCAGGAATAGGGACCTAGTGCAGGGGGTCTGCTTGCAGTCTATACTCCCCAATCAAAGACCAGGAATAAGGACCCAGTGCCGGGGGTCTACTCGCAGTGGATACTCCCCAATCAAAGACCAGGAATAAGGACCTAGTGCAGGTGGTCTGCTTGCAGTGGATACTCCCCAATCAAAGACCAGGAATAGGGCCCTAGTGCAGGTGGTCTGCTTGCAGTCTATACTCCCCAATCAGAGCCAGGAATAGGAACCTAGTGCAGGGGGTCTGCTCGCAGTGGATGCTCCCCAATCAAAGACCAGAAGTAGGGACCTAGTGCTCAGGGGGTCTGCTCACAGTCGATACTCCTCAATCAACGACAAGGAATAGGGACCTAGTGCAGGGGTCTGCTCACTGTGGATGCTCCCCAATCAAAGACCATGAAGAGGGACCTAGTGCCGGGAGTCTGCTTGCAGTGGATACTCCTCAATCAAAGACCAGGAATAAGGACCTAGTGCAGGGGGTCTGCTTGCAGTGGATACTCCCCAATCAAAGACTAGGAATAAGGACCTAGTGCAGGGGGTGAGCTCACAGTGGATGCTCCCCAATGAGAGACCAGGAATAGGGACCTAGTGCAGGGGGTCTGCTCGCAGTCTATACTCCCCACTCAAAGAGCAGGAATAGGGACCCAGTGCCAGGGAGTCTGCTCGCAGTCTATACTCCCCAATCAAAGACCAGGTATAGGGACCTAATGGAGGGCGTCTGCCCGCAGTGGATACTCCCCAATCAAAGACCAGGTATAGGGAGCTAGTGCAGGCGGTCTGCTTGCAGTCTATACTCCCCAATCAAAGACCAGGAATAAGGACCCAGTGCCAGGGGTGTCTGCTCGCAGTCTATACTCCCCAATCAAAGACCAGGCATAGGGACCTAATGGAGGGCGTCTGCCCGCAGTGGATACTCCCCGAACAAAGACCAGGTATAGGGACCTAGTGCAGGGGGTCTGCTTGCAGTCTATACTCCCCAATCAAAGACCAGGAATAAGGACCCAGTGCTGGGGGTCTACTCTCAGTGGATACTCCCCAATCAAAGACCAGGAATAAGGACCTAGTGCAGGTGGTCTGGTTGCAGTGGATACTCCCCAATCAAAGACCAGGAATAGGGACCTAGTGCAGGTGGTCTGCTTGCAGTCTATACTCCCCAATCAGAGCCAGGAATAGGAACCTAGTGCAGGGGGTCTGCTCGCAGTGGATGCTCCCTAATCAAAGACCAGGAATAGGCCGGGGGTCTGCTCCCAGTGGATACTCCCCAATCAAAGACCAGGAATATGGATCTAGTGCAGGGGGTCTGCTTGCAGTCTATACTCCCCAATCAAAGACCAGGAATAAGGACCCAGTGCCGGGGGTCTACTCGCAGTGGATACTCCCCAATCAAAGACCAGGAATAAGGACCTAGTGCAGGTGGTCTGCTTGCAGTGGATACTCCCCAATCAAAGACCAGGAATAGGGACCTACTGCAGGTGGTCTGCTTGCAGTCTATACTCCCCAATCAGAGCCAGGAATAGGAACCTAGTGCAGAGGGTCTGCTCGCAGTGGATGCTCCCTAATCAAAGACCAGGAATAGGCCGGGGGTCTGCTCCCAGTGGATACTCCCCAATCAAAGACCAGGAATAGGGATCTAGTGCAGGGGGTCTGCTCACAGTGGATACTCCCCAATCAAAGACCACGAATAGGGACCTGGTGCAGGGGGTCTGCCCGCAGTGGATACTCCCCAATCAAAGACCAGGACTAGGGACCTGGTGCCGGGGGTCTGCTCGCAGTGGATACTCCCCAATCAAAGACCAGGAATATGGACCTGGTGCGGGGAGTCTGCTCGCAGTGGATACTTCCCAATCAAAGACCAGGTATAGGGAGCTAGTGCAGGAGGTCTGCTTGCAGTCTATACTCCCCAATCAAAGACCAGGACTAGGGACCTAGTACAGGGGGTCTGCTCGTAGTGGATACTCCTCAATGAAAGAAGAGGAATAGGGAACTAGTGCAGGAGGTCTGCTCGCAGTGGATACTCCCCAGTGAAAGACCAGGACTAGGGACCTAGTGCTCAGGGGGTCTACTCACAGTCGATACTCCTCAATCAACGACCAGGAATAGGGACCTAGTGCCTTGAGTCTGCTTGCAGTGGATACTCCCCAAATAAAAAGACCAGAAATAAGGACCTAGTGCAGGGGGTCTACTTGCAGTGGATACTCCCAAATCAAAGACCAGGAATAAGGACCTAGTGCAGGGGGTCAGCTCACAGTGGATGCTCCCCAATGAGAGACCAGGAATAGGGACCTAGTGCAGGGGGTCTGCTCGCAGTCTATACTCCCCACTCAAAGACCAGAAATAGGGACCCACTGCCAGGGGGGTCTGCCTGCAGTGGATACTCCCCAATGAGAGACCAGGAAAAGGGACCTAGTAGAGGGGGTCTGCTTGCAGTCTATACTCCCCAATCAAAGACCAGGAATAGGGACCCAGTGCCAGGGAGTCTGCTCGCAGACTATACTCCCCAATCAAAGACCAGGAATAGGAACCTAGTGCAGGGGGTCTGCTCGCAGTGGATACTCCCCAATCAAAGACCAGGAATAAGGACCTAGTGCAGGGGGTCTGCTCGCAGTCTATACTCCCCACTCAAAGACCAGAAATAGGGACCCACTGCCAGGGGGGTCTGCCTGCAGTGGATACTCCCCAATGAGAGACCAGGAAAAGGGACCTAGTAGAGGGGGTCTGCTTGCAGTCTATACTCCCCACTCAAAGACCAGAAATAGGGACCCACTGCCAGGGGGGTCTGCCTGCAGTGGATACTCCCCAATGAGAGACCAGGAAAAGGGACCTAGTAGAGGGGGTCTGCTTGCAGTCTATACTCCCCAATCAAAGACCAGGAATAGGGACCCAGTGCCAGGGAGTCTGCTCGCAGACTATACTCCCCAATCAAAGACCAGGAATAGGAACCTAGTGCAGGGGGCCTGCTCGCAGTGGATGCTCCCTAATCAAAGACCAGGAATAGGCCGGGGGTCTGCTCCCGGTGGATACTCCCCAATCAAAGACCAGGAATAGGGACCTAGTGCAGGGGGTCTGCTTGCAGTGGATGCTCCCTAATCAAAGACCAGGAATAGGCCGGGGGTCTGCTCGCAGTGGATGCTCCCCAATGAGAGACCAGGAATAGGGACCTAGTTCAGGGGGTCTGCTCGCTGTGGAAACTCCCCAAACAAAGACCATGACTAGGGACCTAGTGCAGGGGGTCTGCTCGCAGTGGATGCTCCCCAATCAAAGACCAGGAATAGGGATCTAGTGCAGGGGGTCTGCTCACAGTGGATTCTCCCCAATCAAAGACCAGAAATAGGGACCTGGTGCAGGGGGTCTGTCCGCAGTGGATACTCCCCAATCAAAGACCAGGTATATGGACCTGGTGCCGGGGGTATGCTCACACTGGATACTTCCCAATCAAAGACCAGGAATATGGACCTGGTGCGGGGGGTCTGCTCACAGTGGATACTCCCCAATCAAAGACCAGGTATAGGGACCTAATGGAGGGCGTCTGCTCACAGTGGATTCTCCCCAATCAAAGACCAGAAATAGGGACCTGGTGCAGGGGGTCTGTCCGCAGTGGATACTCCCCAATCAAAGACCAGGTATATGGACCTGGTGCCGGGGGTATGCTCACACTGGATACTTCCCAATCAAAGACCAGGAATATGGACCTGGTGCGGGGGGTCTGCTCACAGTGGATACTCCCCAATCAAAGACCAGGTATAGGGACCTAATGGAGGGCGTCTGCCCACAGTGGATACTCCCCAATCAAAGACCAGGTATAGGGACCTAGTGCAGGGGGTCTGCTTGCAGTCTATACTCCCCAATCAAAGACCAGGAAAAAGGACCGAGTGCCGGGGGTCTGCTCGCAGTGGATACTCCCCATTCAAAGACCAGGAATAAGGACCTAGTGCAGGTGGTCTGCTTGCAGTGGATACTCCCCAATCAAAGACCAGGAAAAGGGACATAGTGCAGGTGGTCTGCTTGCAGTCTATATTCCCCAATCAGAGCCAGGAATAGGAACCTAGTGCAGGGGGTCTGCTCGCAGTGGATGCTCCCTAATCAAAGACCAGGAATAGGGGCCTGGTGCCGGGGGTCTGCTCCCAGTGGATACTCCCCAATCAAAGACCAGGAATAGAGATCTAGTGCAGGGGGTCTGCTCACAGTGCATACTCCCCATCAAAGACCATGAATAGGGACCTGGTGCAGGGGGTCTGCCCGCAGTGGATACTCCCCAATCAAAGACCAGGTATATGGACCTGGTGCCGGGGGTAGGCTCACACTGGATACTTCCCAATCAAAGACCAGGAATATGGACCTGGTGCGGGGGGTCTGCTCGCAGTGGATACTCCCCAATCAAAGACCAGGACTATGGACCTGGTGCTGGGGGTCTGCTCGCAGTGGATACTTCCCAATCAAAGACCAGGTATAGGGACCTAGTGCAGGAGGTCTGCTTGAAGTCTTTACTCTCCAATCAAAGACCAGGACAAGGGACCTAGTGCAGGGGGTCTGCTCGCAGTGGATACTCCTCAATGAAAGAAGAGGAATAGGGAACTAGTGCAGGAGGTCTGCTCGCAGTGGATACTCCCCAGTGAACGACCAGGACTAGGGACCTAGTGCAGGGGGTCTTCTCACAGTGGATACTCCCCAATCAACGACCAGGAATAGGGACCTAGTGCAGGGGGTCAGCTCACAGTGGATGCTCCCAAATGAGATGCCAGGAATAGGGATCTAGTGCAGGGGGTCTGCTCGCAGTCTATACTCCCCACTCAAAGACCAGGAATAGGGACCCAGTGCCAGGGGGGTCTGCCCGCAGTGGATACTCCCCAATGAGAGACCAGGTATAGGGACCTAGTACAGGGGGTCTGCTTGCCGTCTATACTCCCCAATCAAAGACCAGGAATAGGGACCCAGTGCCAGGGGTCTGCTCTCAGTCTATACTCCCCAATCAAAGACCAGGAATAGGGACCTAGTGCAGGGGTCTGCTTGCAGTCTATACT
The DNA here is from genome assembly GCF_040938575.1 of Ambystoma mexicanum. NCBI lineage: Eukaryota > Metazoa > Chordata > Amphibia > Caudata > Ambystomatidae > Ambystoma > Ambystoma mexicanum. The sequence continues at coordinate 1,300,528,405 of NC_090926.1, read as the reverse complement.
CCCCAATCAAAGACTAGGAATAAGGACCCAGTGCCGGGGGTCTTCTCGCAGTGGATACTCCCCAATCAAAGACCATGAATAGGGACCTGGTGCAGGGGGTCTGCCCGCAGTGGATACTCCCCAATCAAAGACCAGGTATATGGACCTGGTGCCGGGGGTATGCTCACACTGGATACTTCCCAATCAAAGACCAGGAATATGGACCTGGTGCGGGGGGTCTGCTCGCAGTGGATACTCCCCAATCAAAGACCAGGACTATGGACCTGGTGCTGGGGGTCTGCTCGCAGTGGATACTTCCCAATCAAAGACCAGGTATAGGGACCTAGTGCAGGAGGTCTGCTTGAAGTCTTTACTCTCCAATCAAAGACCAGGACAAGGGACCTAGTGCAGGGGGTCTGCTCGCAGTGGATACTCCTCAATGAAAGAAGAGGAATAGGGAACTAGTGCAGGAGGTCTGCTCGCAGTGGATACTCCCCAGTGAACGACCAGGACTAGGGACCTAGTGCAGGGGGTCTTCTCACAGTGGATACTCCCCAATCAACGACCAGGAATAGGGACCTAGTGCAGGGGGCTTGCTCGCAGTGGATGCTCCCCTATCAAAGACCAGGAATAGGGACCTAGTTCCTTGAGTCTGCTTGCAGTGGATACTCCCCAATCAAAGACCAGGAATAAGGACCTAGTGCAGGGGGTCAGCTCACAGTGGATGCTCCCCAATGAGATGCCAGGAATAGGGATCTAGTGCAGGGGGTCTGCTCGCAGTCTATACTCCCCACTCAAAGACCAGGAATAGGGACCCAGTGCCAGGGGGGTCTGCCCGCAGTGGATACTCCCCAATGAGAGACCAGGTATAGGGACCTAGTACAGGGGGTCTGCTTGCCGTCTATACTCCCCAATCAAAGACCAGGAATAGGGACCCAGTGCCAGGGGTCTGCTCTCAGTCTATACTCCCCAATCAAAGACCAGGAATAGGGACCTAGTGCAGGGGTCTGCTTGCAGTCTATACTCCCCAATCAAAGACTAGGAATAAGGACCCAGTGCCGGGGGTCTTCTCGCAGTGGATACTCCCCAATCAAAGACCAGGACTAGGGACCTAGTGCAGGGGGTCTGCTCGCAGTGGATATTCCCCAATCAAAGACCAGGAATATGGACCTGGTGCCGGGGGTCTGCTCGCAGTGGATGCTCCCGAATGAGAGACCAGGAATTGGAACCTAGTGCAGGGGGTCTGCTCGCTATGGATACTCCCCAATCAAAGACCAGGAATAGGGATCTAGTGCAGGGGGTCTGCTCACAGTGGATACTCCCCAATCAAAGTCCAGAAATAGGGACCTGGTGCCGGGGGTCTGCTCGCAGTGGATGCTCCCCAATGAGAGACCAGGAATAGGGACCTAGTGCAGGGGGTCTGCTCGCTGTGGATACTCCCCAATGAGAGACCCGGAATAGGGACCTAGTACAGGGGGTCTGCTTGCAGTCTATACTCCCCAATCAAAGACCAGGAATAGGGACCCAGTGCCAGGGGGTCTGCTCGCAGTCTATACTCCCTAATCAAAGACCAGGAATAGGGACCTAGTGCAGGGGGTCTGCTTGCAGTCTATACTCCCCAATCGAAGACCAGGAATAAGGACCCAGTGCCGGGGGTCTTCTCGCAGTGGATACTCCCCAATCAAAGACCAGGAATAAGGACCTAGTGCAGGGGGTCAGCTCACAGTGGATGCTCCTCAATGATAGACCAGGAATAGGGACCTAGTGCAGGGGGTCTGCTCGCAGTCTATACTCCCCACTCAAAGACCAGGAATAGGGACCCAGTGCCAGGGGGGTCTGCCCGCAGTGGATACTCCCCAATGAGAGACCAGGAATAGGGACCTAGTACAGGGGGTCTGCTTGCAGTCTATACTCCCCAATCAAAGACCAGAAATAGGGACCCAGTGCCAGGGGGTCTGCTCGCAGTCTATACTCCCCAATCAAAGACCAGGAATAGGGACCTAGTGCAGGGGTCTGCTTGCAGTCTATACTCCCAATCAAAGACCAGGAATAAGGACCCAGTGCCGGGGGTCTTCTCGCAGTGGATACTCCCCAATCAAAGTCCAGGACTAGGGACCTAGTGCAGGGGGTCTGCTCGCAATGGATATTCCCCAATCAAAGACCAGGAATATGGACCTGGTGCCGGGGTTCTGCTCGCAGTGGATGCTCCCCAATGAGAGACCAGGAATAGGGACCTAGTGCAGGGGGACTGCTCGCTGTGGATACTCCCCAATCAAAGACCAGGACAAGGGACCTAGTGCAGGGGGTCTGCTTGCAGTGGATGCTACCCAATGAGAGACCAGTAATAGGGACCTGGTGCAGGGGGTCTGCTCCCAGTGGATACTCCCCAATCAAAGACCAGGAATAGGGATCTAGTGCAGGCGGTCTGCTCACAGTAGATACTCCCCAATCAAAGACTAGAAGTAGGGACCTGGTGCAGGGGTCTGTCCGCAGTGGATACTCCCCAATCAAAGACCAGGTATATGGACCTGGTGCCGGGGGTATGCTCACACTGGTTATTTCCCAATCAAAGACCAGGAATATGGACCTGGTGCGGGGGGTCTGCTCGCAGTGGATACTCCCCAATCAAAAACCAGGTATAGTGACCTAATGGAGGGCGTCTGCCCACAGTGGATACTCCCCAATCAAAGACCAGGTATAGGGACCTATTGCAGGGGGTCTGCTTGCAGTCTATACTCCCCAATCAAAGACCAGGAATAGGGACCCAGTGCCAGGGAGTCTGCTCGCAGACTATGCTCCCCAATCAAAGACCAGGAATAGGAACCTAGTGCAGGGGGTCTGCTCGCAGTGGATGCTCCGTAATCAAAGACCAGGAATAGGCCGGGGGTCTGCTCCCAGTGGATACTCCCCAATCAAAGACCAGGAATAGGGACCTAGTGCAGGGGGTCTGCTTGCAGTGGATACTCCCCAATCAGAGCCAGGAATAGGAACCTAGTGCAGGGGGTCTGCTCGCAGTGGATGCTCCCTAACGAAAGACCAGGAATAGGCCGGGGGTCTGCTCGCAGTGGATGCTCCCCAATGAGAGACCAGGAATAGGGACCTAGTTCAGGGGGTCTGCTCGCCGTGGATACTCCCCAAACAAAGACCATGACTAGGGACCTAGTGCAGGGGGTCTGCTCGCAGTGGATGCTCCCCAATGAGAGACCAGGAATAGGGACCTGGTGTCGGGGGTCTGCTCCCAGTGGATACTCCCCAATCAAAGACCAGGAATAGGGATCTAGTGCAGGGGGTCTGCTCACAGTGGATTCTCCCCAATCAAAGACCAGAAATAGGGACCTGGTGCAGGGGGTCTGTCCGCAGTGGATACTCCCCAATCAAAGACCAGGTATATGGACCTGGTGCCGGGGGTATGCTCACACTGGATACTTCCCAATCAAAGACCAGGAATATGGACCTGGTGCGGGGGGTCTGCTCACAGTGGATACTCCCCAATCAAAGACCAGGTATAGGGACCTGTTAGGGAGAATTCTCTGTTTAGGCTGAATTTCCCTACCTAGTGAGTCCCCCAGCAGCTTTGCTGGATTTCTGGAGTTTATTTTTTTTCTCCTGCCAAGAGTGAGACTCTTTTACCCTCACTCTTGGACATGTTGAACTGTGTTATCTTGGTTAAACCTTGTGTTGAATGGGCTATGGGGTCTTTTACTCCATAGGGCCTCATGTATTTTTGTGATGTGGGTTACACAGCACCCTCTGTGCCGTGACCCAGGAGTGTCCTAGGGACTCCCCAACATAGACTCCATACCCTGGGACTGACTACTGTCTCCCAGGGCATGTAAAGTCACCAAAGACTTTGCTAGTCTTGAATCCTGAACAGAACCAGTACAAACCATCATATTGTGGACGTACTGGCTGGGGCAATTCGATTGCCCCAGGGTCTGTTAGTCGAGGGGGCACGTCTCCGTCCCCCCTGATCGAGTTTTGGCTGGTGGCAGTGGAAACTACTTTTTATATTCGACCGCGAATATTTCCCTATGGGATTTCCCATTGTTTTAGGCTAACACATTTAATTATTTATTTACGGTAGCCTTAAACATCCCGCCGGTTTATATATTTCTTTTTATAACTCCGGTTGGGACTTTTTGCCAAAACTTGATTCTAAAATGGCGTTGGTGTTCGCCTCTGTAACTCTGACCCAAAGTGGAGCCCTTTGTTCCACTTTTGGCGGGCTTCTCCACAGAAGCCCTCCAAAGTGGTGCCACTCTGTCTGGGGTACTTAGGAGGGGTGGAGGGGGATTTAGGCACCCTGGACTGAGTTACCTTGGTAACTCAAGTCGCACTCCGTCCTGATTGGCCCAAGTGGTGAGCCGCCCGGCTCACCACTTAGCATGTTTGAGTGACAGCTAGGCTGGGTGAATGGGGGCTTGCTGCATAAAAGCAGGGCTTTGGGGACTGGGACTTCAGAAGTCGCCACAGGACCAAGAATCCGACGAGGGAAGAGCTGAGCCGACCTGCTTCGACGACACCACCCGGTGGAGCCCTGCTGAACCGTCTCACCACTTTTTCCCGACGACCGAGGAGAACTCTTAACGGAGTGGCTCCTTCCCTTAACTGGTGGGGACAACCAGTTTTCGCCTTCTTTCCGTTCTTTGAGGTATCTCGTGGCCGCCTTGCCTGTGCCAAGCACCCCGGCAACCGGAATACCACACTTTACCCCCCTACCGCGAAAGTCGGTACCAACCCTTTAACCGGAGGACTCCGCGGCTGGTTTCTTCCCGGGCAGTGCAACGACCCTCCTCTTCTGCTCTTCAGCGAGAACTTCTTCTCCCCTGACCGACGTCGAGCCCTGCTGCCACTGCCTGGAACAACTGCCACCGCTGGAGGATCCTTTCCGCTTAAGGTACTGTGTTCCGCCTGGCTTCCCTTGCCACCGACTGTACGGGGTAGATTTAGTCCCCGGCTTTCGAACCTGGGAGTGCCTGGGACACTTTGGCTAAACTTTCTGAGCCACTCTAAAACTCTTTTTGACTCTTTGCAAGACTTGAATCTCTAACTAACAGTGTGATCTTGGGCACCTTTTCGTTCCGGCTACTCTAAGAGTGGGCCCTGCCTAGTGACTTTTGCTCACCTGTGACTTTGTGCTTCTTTAAGCCTATTGCAAGTGTTCTGGACCTTAGAGTGGTGTGTTTAACCTATTTCTGCTTTTTCTCTCCCTTTCTTGGAAACTACTAGAGTGTCATCTAACGTTAAGCACTCACCTCTGTTTTAATTAAGTGGTGTTAACCTAGAGTTGTCTAGATAGGAGAAAGGATTGAATTTACTTTCATTATAACTGTGTTGAAGTGTTTTTACCATATTCGTTGCTAGAGTGTTTTTACTTATGTGTGTTTTTAAATAAATAACAATATTCTTTTGAAACCAAGCTCTGGTCAGTGTTTGCTTGTGCTATTGTGTTTTGGTACATATTGTGTATACTTTGCATACTGCCTAACTCTTCTTGAGAGAAGTCTGACTGCTCAGCCACAGCTACCAGGTAAATCTGGGTGGTACAGACTGCTACCAAAGGGGTTTACTGCTCTACCTGTAGTCTTAAATCTTTTGCAGTGTTCCCCAAGGGAACTGCACAGGTTTCTGCCTAACACTGGTGTACAGCGGTGGGATTTGTATTGAGTATACACTTTATTGTGCTTTAGATACCTTAGTGCAACTAACCACAAAGCTTAGCACTGAAAAAGTAAAACCTCTAACATGTCAGTTATAGAAAGCTATAGTCAAGAGTCCCTTGCAGCCAAAACTGCTGATTGTTTAAGAGTGCTCTGTAAACATAAGGATCTCCTGACTAAGGGCAAGAAAATGGAGCTGATTGAAAGATTGTTAGCTAACCAAAGTCTGGGTGATGGTTCAGAGGAACCTACCACTCCAGCAACTGTAGATGACAGTGTTGAAGTTAACATGGAGCAAAATGTTGATGATTCTGAGGAAGAGTCAGAAGAGGAGGGTGAGGCTGTTGTAACTGTCCCCCCTAGGCCTCTGCCTGCTCTACCTGCTGTGCCTACTGGACCTTTACCAGGTCCCACATTTAGTCCTCAGTACTTTGAACTGGAGAAAATGAAGCTAGAATTGGAGTATAAGAAACTTAATGCTCAAACTGACAAAGAACTAAGGCTAAGGGAAATGGAGCTCAAGTATGACTTAGAAATGAAGAAATTATCTGTTGAGAATGTTTCTCTCTCTGGCTCCTCTAGAAGTTCCAGTCCTAAAAGACCCCGGATGCCTAAAGAATTGGTTGGTATGTATGAGCCTAAGTTGGATGTGTTGGATTGGTTGTCTCTGTTTGAATATAATCATGGGCTCCAGAACATCACAGGAAATGACTTACTCACCTGGTTGTTCTCTAGGCTTCCCCCTGTTGCAACTGATGTGGTAATGGAGATGGGGGAGGAGGATAGGAAGGACTATGAATGTGTGAAACTAGCTTTGATAGCTAGATTTGGGAAGACCCCTTCCCAGTATCTTAAGAGGTTTAGGAGCCTCAAAAAGCATGATGGTACCCCTTGGGCTACCTGGGTGAGTGAATGTTTGAAAAACTTAGAGGGATGGATTAAGGGTTACAAGGTGAACACTTATGAAGGTATGAAGAATTTGTTTATGTTGGAGACTATTTATGATGCCTGCTCTCCTGAGCTCAGACAACACTTGGCTGATTCCAGGGAATTAGATTCCCGGAAACTAGCTAAGGCTGCTGACTTGTGGGTTGCCAACAGGGCCACTCACAAGGATTCTGGGGTCACTCAGAAGAAGGATGGGGAGAAACAGCCCAAAAAGGACTCCAAAGAGAATTCTAATAATTCCTATCCCAAAGAGGGCCCCAAACCACAAAATAACCAGGGTAAGCCACATGGGAAACCTAGTCAGGCTACTGTACCTTCTGGCCACAAGCCAGAAGGAGGTCAGAACAAGCCACCCTTCCAGAGAGCATTTGGACAATGCTATGTCTGTCAGGGTACTGACCATATCAAAGGAGATCCCAAGTGCAAGGGTAAACCTGCAGGGATCAGCACAGTCTCCTTAGCCTTCACTCCTGAGGATGAAGTACAGATGGCTAGTGCCCACTTTGAACTCTTTGCTGAAGAACCCTTGGGTCTTCAAGCAACTGTAAACTTAGAGCCTATGGGTCTGGTTAGTCCCCAGAATAGGGTTGTGTATAACTCCCTACCTGTTAACTCTAAGGTGTATTATGTGGACAGTGTTCTTGTCAATGGCCAGGATACTCCTGCCAGGAGAGACACTGGGGCCAGCAGAACAGTAGTGGATGAAAGCTTCTTTCAACCTGAGGATGTGGCCAAAGCACCCAAAGGTCCCACTAAGATGTCTGGAGGCCCTGTCCAAATGGTTCCTATTCTACCAGCCCTCATTCAGTGTAACAACATGACAGTGAGGATCCCTGTCAGTGTTCAGACTGAGGTACCTGGGAAGGTCCTGTTAGGGAATGACCTAAGAACTCTAGGAGTAGTGTCACATACCCCCAGGCCTCCCAGTATGGAGAAGCAGAACTTAACCAAATTGGCTAGACAGGCTACCTTGAAGGACCCTTCTAAGCCTGTGGGACCCTCTACTGAGAACCCCACTACAAGCCCTGGTGTTAGTAAGTTGACCTCTAACCCAGGCACATTTCAGGATAGTATGCTAGGAACATGGGCGCCCCAACCAAGCTCCATCATTGTTCCCCTAGTCTCAGAGTCTCTGACTCCCCCTGCTTCTGAGGAAGAGGTGGATAGACCAACTAGGCCCCTATCTGAACCTGAGAGAACTGGTAATTCTCAGTGCTGGTGGAAAACCAGAAAAGAAAAGTCTAAGGCCAAAAACCTTCAGACTGTTGGACCTTCTACTGAAGACCCCAACTCAAATCCTAATATTAGGGGGGAAACTCCTAAAATAGGTAAGGGTAGATCTAAGAGGAAAGGGAAGCAGGTACATTGCCTAACCCCAACCCCTCCAACCAAGAGGCCTAAGACCCAACCTGCTCCCACAAGAGAGGTGGTGAGGAACCTTGGAGGCCCCTCTAGATCTAAGGGAATCCTTTATAAGGACCCCTTGAAAAAGCCTAACATAGGTTCAGAAGTTGTACCAACTTCTGAGGGACTGGTCAACCAGATCCCCTATAACAAAAAGACTGATGTTCCTCAAAGGGTTTGTAGGTCCTTTAGCTTGCAAAAGAAGACCTTTGAGTTCTCCCTTAAGCATAGGTCAAGGTGTCACCATCCAAATGCTGATGGACTCTCTAGGATGTATATCATCGACTAGAGGTATGAGGTTCATCCAGGAGTGGATTAAATCCTCCTGTCCCTTAGTCTGGGGGGGGCGAGTGTTAGGGAGAATTCTCTGTTTAGGCTGAATTTCCCTACCTAGTGAGTCCCCCAGCAGCTTTGCTGGATTTCTGGAGTTTATTTTTTTTCTCCTGCCAAGAGTGAGACTCTTTTACCCTCACTCTTGGACATGTTGAACTGTGTTATCTTGGTTAAACCTTGTGTTGAATGGGCTATGGGGTCTTTTACTCCATAGGGCCTCATGTATTTTTGTGATGTGGGTTACACAGCACCCTCTGTGCCGTGACCCAGGAGTGTCCTAGGGACTCCCCAACATAGACTCCATACCCTGGGACTGACTACTGTCTCCCAGGGCATGTAAAGTCACCAAAGACTTTGCTAGTCTTGAATCCTGAACAGAACCAGTACAAACCATCATATTGTGGACGTACTGGCTGGGGCAATTCGATTGCCCCAGGGTCTGTTAGTCGAGGGGGCACGTCTCCGTCCCCCCTGATCGAGTTTTGGCTGGTGGCAGTGGAAACTACTTTTTATATTCGACCGCGAATATTTCCCTATGGGATTTCCCATTGTTTTAGGCTAACACATTTAATTATTTATTTACGGTAGCCTTAAACATCCCGCCGGTTTATATATTTCTTTTTATAACTCCGGTTGGGACTTTTTGCCAAAACTTGATTCTAAAATGGCGTTGGTGTTCGCCTCTGTAACTCTGACCCAAAGTGGAGCCCTTTGTTCCACTTTTGGCGGGCTTCTCCACAGAAGCCCTCCAAAGTGGTGCCACTCTGTCTGGGGTACTTAGGAGGGGTGGAGGGGGATTTAGGCACCCTGGACTGAGTTACCTTGGTAACTCAAGTCGCACTCCGTCCTGATTGGCCCAAGTGGTGAGCCGCCCGGCTCACCACTTAGCATGTTTGAGTGACAGCTAGGCTGGGTGAATGGGGGCTTGCTGCATAAAAGCAGGGCTTTGGGGACTGGGACTTCAGAAGTCGCCACAGGACCAAGAATCCGACGAGGGAAGAGCTGAGCCGACCTGCTTCGACGACACCACCCGGTGGAGCCCTGCTGAACCGTCTCACCACTTTTTCCCGACGACCGAGGAGAACTCTTAACGGAGTGGCTCCTTCCCTTAACTGGTGGGGACAACCAGTTTTCGCCTTCTTTCCGTTCTTTGAGGTATCTCGTGGCCGCCTTGCCTGTGCCAAGCACCCCGGCAACCGGAATACCACACTTTACCCCCCTACCGCGAAAGTCGGTACCAACCCTTTAACCGGAGGACTCCGCGGCTGGTTTCTTCCCGGGCAGTGCAACGACCCTCCTCTTCTGCTCTTCAGCGAGAACTTCTTCTCCCCTGACCGACGTCGAGCCCTGCTGCCACTGCCTGGAACAACTGCCACCGCTGGAGGATCCTTTCCGCTTAAGGTACTGTGTTCCGCCTGGCTTCCCTTGCCACCGACTGTACGGGGTAGATTTAGTCCCCGGCTTTCGAACCTGGGAGTGCCTGGGACACTTTGGCTAAACTTTCTGAGCCACTCTAAAACTCTTTTTGACTCTTTGCAAGACTTGAATCTCTAACTAACAGTGTGATCTTGGGCACCTTTTCGTTCCGGCTACTCTAAGAGTGGGCCCTGCCTAGTGACTTTTGCTCACCTGTGACTTTGTGCTTCTTTAAGCCTATTGCAAGTGTTCTGGACCTTAGAGTGGTGTGTTTAACCTATTTCTGCTTTTTCTCTCCCTTTCTTGGAAACTACTAGAGTGTCATCTAACGTTAAGCACTCACCTCTGTTTTAATTAAGTGGTGTTAACCTAGAGTTGTCTAGATAGGAGAAAGGATTGAATTTACTTTCATTATAACTGTGTTGAAGTGTTTTTACCATATTCGTTGCTAGAGTGTTTTTACTTATGTGTGTTTTTAAATAAATAACAATATTCTTTTGAAACCAAGCTCTGGTCAGTGTTTGCTTGTGCTATTGTGTTTTGGTACATATTGTGTATACTTTGCATACTGCCTAACTCTTCTTGAGAGAAGTCTGACTGCTCAGCCACAGCTACCAGGTAAATCTGGGTGGTACAGACTGCTACCAAAGGGGTTTACTGCTCTACCTGTAGTCTTAAATCTTTTGCAGTGTTCCCCAAGGGAACTGCACAGGTTTCTGCCTAACAGGACCTAATGGAGGGCGTCTGCCCACAGTGGATACTCCCCAATCAAAGACCAGGTATAGGGACCTAGTGCAGGGGGTCTGCTTGCAGTCTATACTCCCCAATCAAAGACCAGGAAAAAGGACCGAGTGCCGGGGGTCTGCTCGCAGTGGATACTCCCCATTCAAAGACCAGGAATAAGGACCTAGTGCAGGTGGTCTGCTTGCAGTGGATACTCCCCAATCAAAGACCAGGAAAAGGGACATAGTGCAGGTGGTCTGCTTGCAGTCTATATTCCCCAATCAGAGCCAGGAATAGGAACCTAGTGCAGGGGGTCTGCTCGCAGTGGATGCTCCCTAATCAAAGACCAGGAATAGGGGCCTGGTGCCGGGGGTCTGCTCCCAGTGGATACTCCCCAATCAAAGACCAGGAATAGAGATCTAGTGCAGGGGGTCTGCTCACAGTGCATACTCCCCATCAAAGACCATGAATAGGGACCTGGTGCAGGGGGTCTGCCCGCAGTGGATACTCCCCAATCAAAGACCAGGTATATGGACCTGGTGCCGGGGGTATGCTCACACTGGATACTTCCCAATCAAAGACCAGGAATATGGACCTGGTGCGGGGGGTCTGCTCGCAGTGGATACTCCCCAATCAAAGACCAGGACTATGGACCTGGTGCCGGGGGTCTGCTCGCAGTGGATACTTCCCAATCAAAGACCAGGTATAGGGACCTAGTGCAGGAGGTCTGCTTGAAGTCTTTACTCTCCAATCAAAGACCAGGACAAGGGACCTAGTGCAGGGGGTCTGCTCGCAGTGGATACTCCTCAATGAAAGAAGAGGAATAGGGAACTAGTGCAGGAGGTCTGCTCGCAGTGGATACTCCCCAGTGAACGACCAGGACTAGGGACCTAGTGCAGGGGGTCTTCTCACAGTGGATACTCCCCAATCAACGACCAGGAATAGGGACCTAGTGCAGGGGGCTTGCTCGCAGTGGATGCTCCCCTATCAAAGACCAGGAATAGGGACCTAGTTCCTTGAGTCTGCTTGCAGTGGATACTCCCCAATCAAAGACCAGGAATAAGGACCTAGTGCAGGGGGTCAGCTCACAGTGGATGCTCCCCAATGAGATGCCAGGAATAGGGATCTAGTGCAGGGGGTCTGCTCGCAGTCTATACTCCCCACTCAAAGACCAGGAATAGGGACCCAGTGCCAGGGGGGTCTGCCCGCAGTGGATACTCCCCAATGAGAGACCAGGTATAGGGACCTAGTACAGGGGGTCTGCTTGCCGTCTATACTCCCCAATCAAAGACCAGGAATAGGGACCCAGTGCCAGGGGTCTGCTCTCAGTCTATACTCCCCAATCAAAGACCAGGAATAGGGACCTAGTGCAGGGGTCTGCTTGCAGTCTATACTCCCCAATCAAAGACTAGGAATAAGGACCCAGTGCCGGGGGTCTTCTCGCAGTGGATACTCCCCAATCAAAGACCAGGACTAGGGACCTAGTGCAGGGGGTCTGCTCGCAGTGGATATTCCCCAATCAAAGACCAGGAATATGGACCTGGTGCCGGGGGTCTGCTCGCAGTGGATGCTCCCGAATGAGAGACCAGGAATTGGAACCTAGTGCAGGGGGTCTGCTCGCTATGGATACTCCCCAATCAAAGACCAGGAATAGGGATCTAGTGCAGGGGGTCTGCTCACAGTGGATACTCCCCAATCAAAGTCCAGAAATAGGGACCTGGTGCCGGGGGTCTGCTCGCAGTGGATGCTCCCCAATGAGAGACCAGGAATAGGGACCTAGTGCAGGGGGTCTGCTCGCTGTGGATACTCCCCAATGAGAGACCCGGAATAGGGACCTAGTACAGGGGGTCTGCTTGCAGTCTATACTCCCCAATCAAAGACCAGGAATAGGGACCCAGTGCCAGGGGGTCTGCTCGCAGTCTATACTCCCTAATCAAAGACCAGGAATAGGGACCTAGTGCAGGGGGTCTGCTTGCAGTCTATACTCCCCAATCGAAGACCTGGAATAAGGACCCAGTGCCGGGGGTCTTCTCGCAGTGGATACTCCCCAATCAAAGACCAGGAATAAGGACCTAGTGCAGGGGGTCTGCTTGCAGTCGATACTCCCCAATCAAAGACCAGGAATAAGGACCTAGTGCAGGGGGTCAGCTCACAGTGGATGCTCCTCAATGATAGACCAGGAATAGGGACCTAGTGCAGGGGGTCTGCTCGCAGTCTATACTCCCCACTCAAAGACCAGGAATATGGACCCAGTGCCAGGGGGGTCTGCCCGCAGTGGATACTCCCCAATGAGAGACCAGGAATAGGGACCTAGTACAGGGGGTCTGCTTGCAGTCTATACTCCCCAATCAAAGACCAGAAATAGGGACCCAGTGCAAGGGGGTCTGCTCGCAGTCTATACTCCCCAATCAAAGACCAGGAATAGGGACCTAGTGCAGGGGTCTGCTTGCAGTCTATACTCCCAATCAAAGACCAGGAATAAGGATCCAGTGCCGGGGGTCTTCTCGCAGTGGATACTCCCCAATCAAAGTCCAGGACTAGGGACCTAGTGCAGGGGGTCTGCTCGCAGTGGATATTCCCCAATCAAAGACCAGGAATATGGACCTGGTGCCGGGGTTCTGCTCGCAGTGGATGCTCCCCAATGAGAGACCAGGAATAGGGACCTAGTGCAGGGGGACTGCTCGCTGTGGATACTCCCCAATCAAAGACCAGGACAAGGGACCTAGTGCAGGGGGTCTGCTTGCAGTGGATGCTACCCAATGAGAGACCAGTAATAGGGACCTGGTGCCGGGGGTCTGCTCCCAGTGGATACTCCCCAATCAAAGACCAGGAATAGGGATCTAGTGCAGGCGGTCTGCTCACAGTAGATACTCCCCAATCAAAGACCAGAAGTAGGGACCTGGTGCAGGGGTCTGTCCGCAGTGGATACTCCCCAATCAAAGACCAGGTATATGGACCTGGTGCCGGGGGTATGCTCACACTGGTTATTTCCCAATCAAAGACCAGGAATATGGACCTGGTGCGGGGGGTCTGCTCGCAGTGGATACTCCCCAATCAAAGAACAGGTATAGGGACCTAATGGAGGACGTCTGCCCGCAGTGGATACTCCCCAATCAAAGACCAGGTATAGGGACCTAGTGCAGGGGGTCTGCTCGCAGTGGATGCTCCCCAATGAGAGACCAGGAATACGGACCTAATGCAGGGGGTCTACTCGCAGTCTATACTCCCCAATCAAAGACCAGGACTAGGGACCTGGTGCCAGGGGACTGCTCGCAGTGGATACTCCCGAATCAAAGACCAGGAATATGGACCCGGTGCGGGGGGTCTATTCGCAGTGGATACTTCCCAATCAAAGACCAGGAATAGGGACCCACTGCCAGGGGGGGTCTGCCCGCAGTGGATACTCCCCAATGAGATACCAGGAATAGGGACCTCGTACAGGGGGTCTGCTTGCAGTCTATACTCCCCAATCAAAGACCAGGAATAGGGACCCAGTGCCAGGAGGTCTGCTCGCAGACTATACTCCCCAATCAAAGACCAGGAATAGGGACCTAGTGCGGGGGTCTGCTTGCAGTCTATACTCCCCAATCAAAGACCAGGACTAGGGACCTAGTGCAGGGGGTCTGCTCGCAGTGGATATTCCCCAATCTAAGACCAGGAATATGGACCTGGTGCCGGTGGTCTGCTCGCAGTGGATGCTCCCCAATAAGAGACCAGGAATAGGGACCTGGTGCCGGGGGTCAGCTCCCAGTGGATACTCCCCAATCAAAGACCAGGAATAGGGATCTAGTGCAGGGGGTCTGCTCACAGTGGATTCTCCCCAATCAAAGACTAGAAATAGGGACCTGGTGCAGGGGGTCTGTCCGCAGTGGATACTCCCCAATCAAAGACCAGGTATATGGACCTGGTGCCGGGGGTATGCTCACACTGGATACTTCCCAATCAAAGACTAGGAATATGGACCTAGTGCGGGGGGTCTGCTCGCAGTGCATACTCCCCAATCAAAGACCAGGTATAGGGACCTAATGGAGGGCGTCTGCCCGCAGTGGATACTCCCCAATCAAAGACCAGGTATAGGGACCGAGTGCAGGGGGTCTGCTTGCAGTCTATACTCCCCAATCAAAGACCACGAATAAGGACCGAGTGCCGGGGGTCTGCTCGCAGTGGATACTCCCCAATCAAAGACCAGGAATAAGGACCTAGTGCAGGTGGTCTGCTTGCAGTGGATACTCCCCAATCAAAGACCGGGAATAGGGACCTAGTGCAGGTGGTCTGCTTGCAATCTATACTCCCCAATCAGAGCCAGGAATAGGAACCTAGTGCAGGGGGTCTGCTCGCAGTGGATGCTCCCTAATCAAAGACCAGGAATAGGGGCCTGGTGCCGGGGGTCTGCTCCCAGTGGATACTCCCCAATCAAAGACCAGGAATAGGGATCTAGTGCAGGCGGTCTGCTCACAGTGGATACTCCCCAATCAAAGACCACGAATAGGGACCTGGTGCAGGGGGTCTGCCCGCAGTGGATACTCCCCAACCAAAGACCAGGTATATGGACCTGGCGCCGGGGGTATGCTTGCAGTGGAAACTCCCCATTAAAATACCAGGATAGGGACCTAGTTCAGGGGGTCTGCTCGCAGTGGATACTCCCCAATCAAACACCTGGAATAGGGACCCAGTGCAAGGGGTCTGTTTGCAGTGGATACTCCCCAATCAAACACCTGGAATAGGGACCTGGTGCCGGGGGTCTGCTCGCAGTGGATACTCCCCAATCAAAGACCAGGAATATGGACCTGGTGCAGGGGGTCTTCTCACAGTGGATGCTCCCCAATGATAGCCATGGAATAGGGACCTAGTGCAGGGAGTCTGCTCGCAGTCTATACTCCCCACTCAAAGACCAGGAAAAAGGACCGAGTGCCGGGGGTCTGCTCGCAGTGGATACTCCCCATTCAAAGACCAGGAATAAGGACCTAGTGCAGGTGGTCTGCTTGCAGTGGATACTCCCCAATCAAAGACCAGGAAAAGGGACATAGTGCAGGTGGTCTGCTTGCAGTCTATATTCCCCAATCAGAGCCAGGAATAGGAACCTAGTGCAGGGGGTCTGCTCGCAGTGGATGCTCCCTAATCAAAGACCAGGAATAGGGGCCTGGTGCCGGGGGTCTGCTCCCAGTGGATACTCCCCAATCAAAGACCAGGAATAGAGATCTAGTGCAGGGGGTCTGCTCACAGTGCATACTCCCCATCAAAGACCATGAATAGGGACCTGGTGCAGGGGGTCTGCCCGCAGTGGATACTCCCCAATCAAAGACCAGGAATAAGGACCTGGTGCGGGGGGTCTGCTCGCAGTGGATACTCCCCAATCAAAGACCAGGACTATGGACCTGGTGCCGGGGGTCTGCTCGCAGTGGATACTTCCCAATCAAAGACCAGGTATAGGGACCTAGTGCAGGAGGTCTGCTTGAAGTCTTTACTCTCCAATCAAAGACCAGGACAAGGGACCTAGTGCAGGGGGTCTGCTCGCAGTGGATACTCCTCAATGAAAGAAGAGGAATAGGGAACTAGTGCAGGAGGTCTGCTCGCAGTGGATACTCCCCAGTGAACGACCAGGACTAGGGACCTAGTGCAGGGGGTCTTCTCACAGTGGATACTCCCCAATCAACGACCAGGAATAGGGACCTAGTGCAGGGGGCTTGCTCGCAGTGGATGCTCCCCTATCAAAGACCAGGAATAGGGACCTAGTTCCTTGAGTCTGCTTGCAGTGGATACTCCCCAAACAAAGACCAGGAATAAGGACCTAGTGCAGGGGGTCAGCTCACAGTGGATGCTCCCCAATGAGATGCCAGGAATAGGGATCTAGTGCAGGGGGTCTGCTCGCAGTCTATACTCCCCACTCAAAGACCAGGAATAGGGACCCAGTGCCAGGGGGGTCTGCCCGCAGTGGATACTCCCCAATGAGAGACCAGGTATAGGGACCTAGTACAGGGGGTCTGCTTGCCGTCTATACTCCCCAATCAAAGACCAGGAATAGGGACCCAGTGCCAGGGGTCTGCTCTCAGTCTATACTCCCCAATCAAAGACCAGGAATAGGGACCTAGTGCAGGGGTCTGCTTGCAGTCTATACTCCCCAATCAAAGACTAGGAATAAGGACCCAGTGCCGGGGGTCTTCTCGCAGTGGATACTCCCCAATCAAAGACCAGGACTAGGGACCTAGTGCAGGGGGTCTGCTCGCAGTGGATATTCCCCAATCAAAGACCAGGAATATGGACCTGGTGCCGGGGGTCTGCTCGCAGTGGATGCTCCCGAATGAGAGACCAGGAATTGGAACCTAGTGCAGGGGGTCTGCTCGCTATGGATACTCCCCAATCAAAGACCAGGAATAGGGATCTAGTGCAGGGGGTCTGCTCACAGTGGATACTCCCCAATCAAAGTCCAGAAATAGGGACCTGGTGCCGGGGGTCTGCTCGCAGTGGATGCTCCCCAATGAGAGACCAGGAATAGGGACCTAGTGCAGGGGGTCTGCTCGCTGTGGATACTCCCCAATGAGAGACCCGGAATAGGGACCTAGTACAGGGGGTCTGCTTGCAGTCTATACTCCCCAATCAAAGACCAGGAATAGGGACCCAGTGCCAGGGGGTCTGCTCGCAGTCTATACTCCCTAATCAAAGACCAGGACTAGGGACCTAGTGCAGGGGGTCTGCTCGCAGTGGATATTCCCCAATCTAAGACCAGGAATATGGACCTGGTGCCGGTGGTCTGCTCGCAGTGGATGCTCCCCAATAAGAGACCAGGAATAGGGACCTGGTGCCGGGGGTCAGCTCCCAGTGGATACTCCCCAATCAAAGACCAGGAATAGGGATCTAGTGCAGGGGGTCTGCTCACAGTGGATTCTCCCCAATCAAAGACTAGAAATAGGGACCTGGTGCAGGGGGTCTGTCCGCAGTGGATACTCCCCAATCAAAGACCAGGTATATGGACCTGGTGCCGGGGGTATGCTCACACTGGATACTTCCCAATCAAAGACTAGGAATATGGACCTAGTGCGGGGGGTCTGCTCGCAGTGCATACTCCCCAATCAAAGACCAGGTATAGGGACCTAATGGAGGGCGTCTGCCCGCAGTGGATACTCCCCAATCAAAGACCAGGTATAGGGACCGAGTGCAGGGGGTCTGCTTGCAGTCTATACTCCCCAATCAAAGACCACGAATAAGGACCGAGTGCCGGGGGTCTGCTCGCAGTGGATACTCCCCAATCAAAGACCAGGAATAAGGACCTAGTGCAGGTGGTCTGCTTGCAGTGGATACTCCCCAATCAAAGACCGGGAATAGGGACCTAGTGCAGGTGGTCTGCTTGCAATCTATACTCCCCAATCAGAGCCAGGAATAGGAACCTAGTGCAGGGGGTCTGCTCGCAGTGGATGCTCCCTAATCAAAGACCAGGAATAGGGGCCTGGTGCCGGGGGTCTGCTCCCAGTGGATACTCCCCAATCAAAGACCAGGAATAGGGATCTAGTGCAGGCGGTCTGCTCACAGTGGATACTCCCCAATCAAAGACCACGAATAGGGACCTGGTGCAGGGGGTCTGCCCGCAGTGGATACTCCCCAACCAAAGACCAGGTATATGGACCTGGCGCCGGGGGTATGCTTGCAGTGGAAACTCCCCATTAAAATACCAGGATAGGGACCTAGTTCAGGGGGTCTGCTCGCAGTGGATACTCCCCAATCAAACACCTGGAATAGGGACCCAGTGCAAGGGGTCTGTTTGCAGTGGATACTCCCCAATCAAACACCTGGAATAGGGACCTGGTGCCGGGGGTCTGCTCGCAGTGGATACTCCCCAATCAAAGACCAGGAATATGGACCTGGTGCAGGGGGTCTTCTCACAGTGGATGCTCCCCAATGATAGACATGGAATAGGGACCTAGTGCAGGGAGTCTGCTCGCAGTCTATACTCCCCACTCAAAGACCAGGAAAAAGGACCGAGTGCCGGGGGTCTGCTCGCAGTGGATACTCCCCATTCAAAGACCAGGAATAAGGACCTAGTGCAGGTGGTCTGCTTGCAGTGGATACTCCCCAATCAAAGACCAGGAAAAGGGACATAGTGCAGGTGGTCTGCTTGCAGTCTATATTCCCCAATCAGAGCCAGGAATAGGAACCTAGTGCAGGGGGTCTGCTCGCAGTGGATGCTCCCTAATCAAAGACCAGGAATAGGGGCCTGGTGCCGGGGGTCTGCTCCCAGTGGATACTCCCCAATCAAAGACCAGGAATAGAGATCTAGTGCAGGGGGTCTGCTCACAGTGCATACTCCCCATCAAAGACCATGAATAGGGACCTGGTGCAGGGGGTCTGCCCGCAGTGGATACTCCCCAATCAAAGACCAGGAATAAGGACCTGGTGCGGGGGGTCTGCTCGCAGTGGATACTCCCCAATCAAAGACCAGGACTATGGACCTGGTGCCGGGGGTCTGCTCGCAGTGGATACTTCCCAATCAAAGACCAGGTATAGGGACCTAGTGCAGGAGGTCTGCTTGAAGTCTTTACTCTCCAATCAAAGACCAGGACAAGGGACCTAGTGCAGGGGGTCTGCTCGCAGTGGATACTCCTCAATGAAAGAAGAGGAATAGGGAACTAATGCAGGAGGTCTGCTCGCAGTGGATACTCCCCAGTGAACGACCAGGACTAGGGACCTAGTGCAGGGGGTCTTCTCACAGTGGATACTCCCCAATCAACGACCAGGAATAGGGACCTAGTGCAGGGGGCTTGCTCGCAGTGGATGCTCCCCTATCAAAGACCAGGAATAGGGACCTAGTTCCTTGAGTCTGCTTGCAGTGGATACTCCCCAAACAAAGACCAGGAATAAGGACCTAGTGCAGGGGGTCAGCTCACAGTGGATGCTCCCCAATGAGATGCCAGGAATAGGGATCTAGTGCAGGGGGTCTGCTCGCAGTCTATACTCCCCACTCAAAGACCAGGAATAGGGACCCAGTGCCAGGGGGGTCTGCCCGCAGTGGATACTCCCCAATGAGAGACCAGGTATAGGGACCTAGTACAGGGGGTCTGCTTGCCGTCTATACTCCCCAATCAAAGACCAGGAATAGGGACCCAGTGCCAGGGGTCTGCTCTCAGTCTATACTCCCCAATCAAAGACCAGGAATAGGGACCTAGTGCAGGGGTCTGCTTGCAGTCTATACTCCCCAATCGAAGACTAGGAATAAGGACCCAGTGCCGGGGGTCTTCTCGCAGTGGATACTCCCGAATCAAAGACCAGGACTAGGGACCTAGTGCAGGGGGTCTGCTCGCAGTGGATATTCCCCAATCAAAGACCAGGAATATGGACCTGGTGCCGGGGGTCTGCTCGCAGTGGATGCTCCCGAATGAGAGACCAGGAATTGGAACCTAGTGCAGGGGGTCTGCTCGCTATGGATACTCCCCAATCAAAGACCAGGAATAGGGATCTAGTGCAGGGGGTCTGCTCACAGTGGATACTCCCCAATCAAAGTCCAGAAATAGGGACCTGGTGCCGGGGGTCTGCTCGCAGTGGATGCTCCCCAATGAGAGACCAGGAATAGGGACCTAGTGCAGGGGGTCTGCTCGCTGTGGATACTCCCCAATGAGAGACCCGGAATAGGGACCTAGTACAGGGGGTCTGCTTGCAGTCTATACTCCCCAATCAAAGACCAGGAATAGGGACCCAGTGCCAGGGGGTCTGCTCGCAGTCTATACTCCCTAATCAAAGACCAGGAATAGGGACCTAGTGCAGGGGGTCTGCTTGCAGTCTATACTCCCCAATCGAAGACCAGGAATAAGGACCCAGTGCCGGGGGTCTTCTCGCAGTGGATACTCCCCAATCAAAGACCAGGAATAAGGACCTAGTGCAGGGGGTCTGCTTGCAGTCGATACTCCCCAATCAAAGACCAGGAATAAGGACCTAGTGCAGGGGGTCAGCTCACAGTGGATGCTCCTCAATGATAGACCAGGAATAGGGACCTAGTGCAGGGGGTCTGCTCGCAGTCTATACTCCCCACTCAAAGACCAGGAATAGGGACCCAGTGCCAGGGGGGTCTGCCCGCAGTGGATACTCCCCAATGAGAGACCAGGAATAGGGACCTAGTACAGGGGGTCTGCTTGCAGTCTATACTCCCCAATCAAAGACCAGAAATAGGGACCCAGTGCCAGGGGGTCTTCTCGCAGTGGATACTCCCCAATCAAAGTCCAGGACTAGGGACCTAGTGCAGGGGGTCTGCTCGCAGTGGATATTCCCCAATCAAAGACCAGGAATATGGACCTGGTGCCGGGGTTCTGCTCGCAGTGGATGCTCCCCAATGAGAGACCAGGAATAGGGACCTAGTGCAGGGGGACTGCTCGCTGTGGATACTCCCCAATCAAAGACCAGGACAAGGGACCTAGTGCAGGGGGTCTGCTTGCAGTGGATGCTACCCAATGAGAGACCAGTAATAGGGACCTGGTGCCGGGGGTCTGCTCCCAGTGGATACTCCCCAATCAAAGACCAGGAATAGGGATCTAGTGCAGGCGGTCTGCTCACAGTAGATACTCCCCAATCAAAGACCAGAAGTAGGGACCTGGTGCAGGGGTCTGTCCGCAGTGGATACTCCCCAATCAAAGACCAGGTATATGGACCTGGTGCCGGGGGTATGCTCACACTGGTTATTTCCCAATCAAAGACCAGGAATATGGACCTGGTGCGGGGGGTCTGCTCGCAGTGGATACTCCCCAATCAAAGACCAGGTATAGGGACCTAATGGAGGGCGTGTGCCCACAGTGGATACTCCCCAATCAAAGACCAGGTATAGGGACCTAGTGCAGGGGGTCTGCTTGCAGTCTATACTCCCCAATCAAAGACCAGGAATAGGGACCCAGTGCCAGGGAGTCTGCTCGCAGACTATGCTCCCCAATCAAAGACCAGGAATAGGAACCTAGTGCAGGGGGTCTGCTCGCAGTGGATGCTCCCTAATCAAAGACCAGGAATAGGCCGGGGGTCTGCTCCCAGTGGATACTCCCCAATCAAAGACCAGGAATAGGGACCTAGTGCAGGGGGTCTGCTTGCAGTGGATACTCCCCAATCAGAGCCAGGAATAGGAACCTAGTGCAGGGGGTCTGCTCGTAGTGGATGCTCCCTAACCAAAGACCAGGAATAGGCCGGGGGTCTGCTCGCAGTGGATGCTCCCCAATGAGAGACCAGGAATAGGGACCTAGTTCAGGGGGTCTGCTCGCTGTGGATACTCCCCAAACAAAGACCATGACTAGGGACCTAGTGCAGGGGGTCTGCTCGCAGTGGATGCTCCCCAATGAGAGACCAGGAATAGGGACCTGGTGTCGGGGGTCTGCTCCCAGTGGATACTCCCCAATCAAAGACCAGGAATAGGGATCTAGTGCAGGGGGTCTGTTCACAGTGGATTCTCCCCAATCAAAGACCAGAAATAGGGACCTGGTGCAGGGGGTCTGTCCGCAGTGGATACTCCCCAATCAAAGACCAGGTATATGGACCTGGTGCCGGGGGTATGCTCACACTGGATACTTCCCAATCAAAGACCAGGAATATGGACCTGGTGCGGGGGGTCTGCTCACAGTGGATACTCCCCAATCAAAGACCAGGTATAGGGACCTAATGGAGGGCGTCTGCCTACAGTGGATACTCCCCAATCAAAGACCAGGTATAGGGACCTAGTGCAGGGGGTCTGCTTGCAGTCTATACTCCCCAATCAAAGACCAGGAAAAAGGACCGAGTGCCGGGGGGGTCTGCCCGCAGTGGATACTCCCCAATGAGAGACCAGGTATAGGGACCTAGTACAGGGGTTCTGCTTGCCGTCTATACTCCCCAATCAAAGACCAGGAATAGGGACCCAGTGCCAGGGGTCTGCTCTCAGTCTATACTCCCCAATCAAAGACCAGGAATAGGGACCTAGTGCAGGGGTCTGCTTGCAGTCTATACTCCCCAATCAAAGACTAGGAATAAGGACCCAGTGCCGGGGGTCTTCTCGCAGTGGATACTCCCCAATCAAAGACCAGGACTAGGGACCTAGTGCAGGGGGTCTGCTCGCAGTGGATATTCCCCAATCAAAGACCAGGAATATGGACCTGGTGCCGGGGGTCTGCTCGCAGTGGATGCTCCCGAATGAGAGACCAGGAATTGGAACCTAGTGCAGGGGGTCTGCTCGCTATGGATACTCCCCAATCAAAGACCAGGAATAGGGATCTAGTGCAGGGGATCTGCTCACAGTGGATACTCCCCAATCAAAGTCCAGAAATAGGGACCTGGTGCCGGGGGTCTGCTCGCAGTGGATGCTCCCCAATGAGAGACCAGGAATAGGGACCTAGTGCAGGGGGTCTGCTCGCTGTGGATACTCCCCAATGAGAGACCCGGAATAGGGACCTAGTACAGGGGGTCTGCTTGCAGTCTATACTCCCCAATCAAAGACCAGGAATAGGGACCCAGTGCCAGGGGGTCTGCTCGCAGTCTATACTCCCTAATCAAAGACCAGGAATAGGGACCTAGTGCAGGGGGTCTGCTTGCAGTCTATACTCCCCAATCGAAGACCAGGAATAAGGACCCAGTGCCGGGGGTCTTCTCTCAGTGGATACTCCCCAATCAAAGACCAGGAATAAGGACCTAGTGCAGGGGGTCTGCTTGCAGTCGATACTCCCCAATCAAAGACCAGGAATAAGGACCTAGTGCAGGGGGTCAGCTCACAGTGGATGCTCCTCAATGATAGACCAGGAATAGGGACCTAGTGCAGGGGGTCTGCTCACAGTCTATACTCCCCACTCAAAGACCAGGAATATGGACCCAGTGCCAGGGGGGTCTGCCCGCAGTGGATACTCCCCAATGAGAGACCAGAAATAGGGACCTAGTACAGGGGGTCTGCTTGCAGTCTATACTCCCCAATCAAAGACCAGAAATAGGGACCCAGTGCCAGGGGGTCTGCTCGCAGTCTATACTCCCCAATCAAAGACCAGGAATAGGGACCTAGTGCAGGGGTCTGCTTGCAGTCTATACTCCCAATCAAAGACCAGGAATAAGGACCCAGTGCCGGGGGTCTTCTCGCAGTGGATACTCCCCAATCAAAGTCCAGGACTAGGGACCTAGTGCAGGGGGTCTGCTCGCAGTGGATATTCCCCAATCAAAGACCAGGAATATGGACCTGGTGCCGGGGTTCTGCTCGCAGTGGATGCTCCCCAATGAGAGACCAGGAATAGGGACCTAGTGCAGGGGGACTGCTCGCTGTGGATACTCCCCAATCAAAGACCAGGACAAGGGACCTAGTGCAGGGGGTCTGCTTGCAGTGGATGCTACCCAATGAGAGACCAGTAATAGGGACCTGGTGCCGGGGGTCTGCTCCCAGTGGATACTCCCCAATCAAAGACCAGGAATAGGGATCTAGTGCAGGCGGTCTGCTCACAGTAGATACTCCCCAATCAAAGACCAGAAGTAGGGACCTGGTGCAGGGGTCTGTCCGCAGTGGATACTCCCCAATCAAAGACCAGGTATATGGACCTGGTGCCGGGGGTATGCTCACACTGGTTATTTCCCAATCAAAGACCAGGAATATGGACCTGGTGCGGGGGGTCTGCTCGCAGTGGATACTCCCCAATCAAAGACCAGGTATAGGGACCTAATGGAGGGCGTCTGCCCACAGTGGATACTCCCCAATCAAAGACCAGGTATAGGGACCTAGTGCAGGGGGTCTGCTTGCAGTCTATACTCCCCAATCAAAGACCAGGAATAGGGACCCAGTGCCAGGGAGTCTGCTCGCAGACTATGCTCCCCAATCAAAGACCAGGAATAGGAACCTAGTGCAGGGGGTCTGCTCGCAGTGGATGCTCCCTAATCAAAGACCAGGAATAGGCCGGGGGTCTCCTCCCAGTGGATACTCCCCAATCAAAGACCAGGAATAGGGACCTAGTGCAGGGGGTCTGCTTGCAGTGGATACTCCCCAATCAGAGCCAGGAATAGGAACCTAGTGCAGGGGGTCTGCTCGCAGTGGATGCTCCCTAACCAAAGACCAGGAATAGGCCGGGGGTCTGCTCGCAGTGGATGCTCCCCAATGAGAGACCAGGAATAGGGACCTAGTTCAGGGGGTCTGCTCGCTGTGGATACTCCCCAAACAAAGACCATGACTAGGGACCTAGTGCAGGGGGTCTGCTCGCAGTGGATGCTCCCCAATGAGAGACCAGGAATAGGGACCTGGTGTCGGGGGTCTGCTCCCAGTGGATACTCCCCAATCAAAGACCAGGAATAGGGATCTAGTGCAGGGGGTCTGCTCACAGTGGATTCTCCCCAATCAAAGACCAGAAATAGGGACCTGGTGCAGGGGGTCTGTCCGCAGTGGATACTCCCCAATCAAAGACCAGGTATATGGACCTGGTGCCGGGGGTATGCTCACACTGGATACTTCCCAATCAAAGACCAGGAATATGGACCTGGTGCGGGGGGTCTGCTCACAGTGGATACTCCCCAATCAAAGACCAGGTATAGGGACCTAATGGAGGGCGTCTGCCCACAGTGGATACTCCCCAATCAAAGACCAGGTATAGGGACCTAGTGCAGGGGGTCTGCTTGCAGTCTATACTCCCCAATCAAAGACCAGGAAAAAGGACCGAGTGCCGGGGGTCTGCTCGCAGTGGATACTCCCCATTCAAAGACCAGGAATAAGGACCTAGTGCAGGTGGTCTGCTTGCAGTGGATACTCCCCAATCAAAGACCAGGAAAAGGGACATAGTGCAGGTGGTCTGCTTGCAGTCTATATTCCCCAATCAGAGCCAGGAATATGAACCTAGTGCAGGGGGTCTGCTCGCAGTGGATGCTCCCTAATCAAAGACCAGGAATAGGGGCCTGGGGCCGGGGGTCTGCTCCCAGTGGATACTCCCCAATCAAAGACCAGGAATAGAGATATAGTGCAGGGGGTCTGCTCACAGTGCATACTCCCCATCAAAGACCATGAATAGGGACCTGGTGCAGGGGGTCTGCCCGCAGTATATACTCCCCAATCAAAGACCAGGTATATGGACCTGGTGCCGGGGGTATGCTCACACTGGATACTTCCCACTCAAAGACCAGGAATAGGGACCCAGTGCCAGGGGGGTCTGCCCGCAGTGGATACTCCCCAATGAGAGACCAGGAATAGGGACCTAGTACAGGGGGTCTGCTTGCAGTCTATACTCCCCAATCAAAGACCAGAAATAGGGACCCAGTGCCAGGGGGTCTGCTCGCAGTCTATACTCCCCAATCAAAGACCAGGAATAGGGACCTAGTGCAGGGGTCTGCTTGCAGTCTATACTCCCAATCAAAGACCAGGAATAAGGACCCAGTGCCGGGGGTCTTCTCGCAGTGGATACTCCCCAATCAAAGTCCAGGACTAGGGACCTAGTGCAGGGGGTCTGCTCGCAGTGGATATTCCCCAATCAAAGACCAGGAATATGGACCTGGTGCCGGGGTTCTGCTCGCAGTGGATGCTCCCCAATGAGAGACCAGGAATAGGGACCTAGTGCAGGGGGACTGCTCGCTGTGGATACTCCCCAATCAAAGACCAGGACAAGGGACCTAGTGCAGGGGGTCTGCTTGCAGTGGATGCTACCCAATGAGAGACCAGTAATAGGGACCTGGTCCCGGGGGTCTGCTCCCAGTGGATACTCCCCAATCAAAGACCAGGAATAGGGATCTAGTGCAGGCGGTCTGCTCACAGTAGATACTCCCCAATCAAAGACCAGAAGTAGGGACCTGGTGCAGGGGTCTGTCCGCAGTGGATACTCCCCAATCAAAGACCAGGTATATGGACCTGGTGCCGGGGGTATGCTCACACTGGTTATTTCCCAATCAAAGACCAGGAATATGGACCTGGTGCGGGGGGTCTGCTCGCAGTGGATACTCCCCAATCAAAGACCAGGTATAGGGACCTAATGGAGGGCGTCTGCCCACAGTGGATACTCCCCAATCAAAGACCAGGTATAGGGACCTAGTGCAGGGGGTCTGCTTGCAGTCTATACTCCCCAATCAAAGACCAGGAATAGGGACCCAGTGCCAGGGAGTCTGCTCGCAGACTATGCTCCCCAATCAAAGACCAGGAATAGGAACCTAGTGCAGGGGGTCTGCTCGCAGTGGATGCTCCCTAATCAAAGACCAGGAATAGGCCGGGGGTCTGCTCCCAGTGGATACTCCCCAATCAAAGACCAGGAATAGGGACCTAGTGCAGGGGGTCTGCTTGCAGTGGATACTCCCCAATCAGAGCCAGGAATAGGAACCTAGTGCAGGGAGTCTGCTCGCAGTGGATGCTCCCTAACCAAAGACCAGGAATAGGCCGGGGGTCTGCTCGCAGTGGATGCTCCCCAATGAGAGACCAGGAATAGGGACCTAGTTCAGGGGGTCTGCTCGCTGTGGATACTCCCCAAACAAAGACCATGACTAGGGACCTAGTGCAGGGGGTCTGCTCGCAGTGGATGCTCCCCAATGAGAGACCAGGAATAGGGACCTGGTGTCGGGGGTCTGCTCCCAGTGGATACTCCCCAATCAAAGACCAGGAATAGGGATCTAGTGTAGGGGGTCTGCTCACAGTGGATTCTCCCCAATCAAAGACCAGAAATAGGGACCTGGTGCAGGGGGTCTGTCCGCAGTGGATACTCCCCAATCAAAGACCAGGTATATGGACCTGGTGCCGGGGGTATGCTCACACTGGATACTTCCCAATCAAAGACCAGGAATATGGACCTGGTGCGGGGGGTCTGCTCACAGTGGATACTCCCCAATCAAAGACCAGGTATAGGGACCTAATGGAGGGCGTCTGCCCACAGTGGATACTCCCCAATCAAAGACCAGGTATAGGGACCTAGTGCAGGGGGTCTGCTTGCAGTCTATACTCCCCAATCAAAGACCAGGAAAAAGGACCGAGTGCCGGGGGTCTGCTCGCAGTGGATACTCCCCATTCAAAGACCAGGAATAAGGACCTAGTGCAGGTGGTCTGCTTGCAGTGGATACTCCCCAATCAAAGACCAGGAAAAGGGACATAGTGCAGGTGGTCTGCTTGCAGTCTATATTCCCCAATCAGAGCCAGGAATAGGAACCTAGTGCAGGGGGTCTGCTCGCAGTGGATGCTCCCTAATCAAAGACCAGGAATAGGGGCCTGGTGCCGGGGGTCTGCTCCCAGTGGATACTCCCCAATCAAAGACCACGAATAGAGATCTAGTGCAGGGGGTCTGCTCACAGTGCATACTCCCCATCAAAGACCATGAATAGGGACCTGGTGCAGGGGGTCTGCCCGCAGTGGATACTCCCCAATCAAAGACCAGGTATATGGACCTGGTGCCGGGGGTATGCTCACACTGGATACTTCCCAATCAAAGACCAGGAATATGGACCTGGTGCGGGGGGTCTGCTCGCAGTGGATACTCCCCAATCAAAGACCAGGACTATGGACCTGGTGCCGGGGGTCTGCTCGCAGTGGATACTTCCCAATCAAAGACCAGGTATAGGGACCTAGTGCAGGAGGTCTGCTTGAAGTCTTTACTCTCCAATCAAAGACCAGGACAAGGGACCTAGTGCAGGGGGTCTGCTCGCAGTGGATACTCCTCAATGAAAGAAGAGGAATAGGGAACTAGTGCAGGAGGTCTGCTCGCAGTGGATATTCCCCAATCAACGACCAGGAATAGGGACCTAGTGCAGGGGGTCTTCTCACAGTGGATACTCCCCAATCAACGACCAGGAATAGGGACCTAGTGCAAGGGGCTTGCTTGCAGTGGATGCTCCCCTATCAAAGACCAGGAATAGGGACCTAGTTCCTTGAGTCTGCTTGCAGTGGATACTCCCCAATCAAAGACCAGGAATAAGGACCTAGTGCAGGGGGTCAGCTCCCCAATGAGATGCCAGGAATAGGGATCTAGTGCAGGGGGTCTGCTCGCAGTCTATACTCCCCACTCAAAGACCAGGAATAGGGACCCAGTGCCAGGGGGGTCTGCCCGCAGTGGATACTCCCCAATGAGAGACCAGGTATAGGGACCTAGTACAGGGGGTCTGCTTGCCGTCTATACTCCCCAATCAAAGACCAGGAATAGGGACCCAGTGCCAGGGGTCTGCTCTCAGTCTATACTCCCCAATCAAAGACCAGGAATAGGGACCTAGTGCAGGGGTCTGCTTGCAGTCTATACTCCCCAATCAAAGACTAGGAATAAGGACCCAGTGCCGGGGGTCTTCTCGCAGTGGATACTCCCCAATCAAAGACCAGGACTAGGGACCTAGTGCAGGGGGTCTGCTCGCAGTGGATATTCCCCAATCAAAGACCAGGAATATGGACCTGGTGCCGGGGGTCTGCTCGCAGTGGATGCTCCCGAATGAGAGACCAGGAATTGGAACCTAGTGCAGGGGGTCTGCTCACTATGGATACTCCCCAATCAAAGACCAGGAATAGGGATCTAGTGCAGGGGGTCTGCTCACAGTGGATACTCCCCAATCAAAGTCCAGAAATAGGGACCTGGTGCCGGGGGTCTGCTCGCAGTGGATGCTCCCCAATGAGAGACCAGGAATAGGGACCTAGTGCAGGGGGTCTGCTCGCTGTGGATACTCCCCAATGAGAGACCCGGAATAGGGACCTAGTACAGGGGGTCTGCTTGCAGTCTATACTCCCCAATCAAAGACCAGGAATAGGGACCCAGTGCCAGGGGGTCTGCTCACAGTCTATACTCCCTAATCAAAGACCAGGAATAGGGACCTAGTGCAGGGGGTCTGCTTGCAGTCTATACTCCCCAATCGAAGACCAGGAATAAGGACCCAGTGCCGGGGGTCTTCTCGCAGTGGATACTCCCCAATCAAAGACCAGGAATAAGGACCTAGTGCAGGGGGTCTGCTTGCAGTCGATACTCCCCAATCAAAGACCAGGAATAAGGACCTAGTGCAGGGGGTCAGCTCACAGTGGATGCTCCTCAATGATAGACCAGGAATAGGGACCTAGTGCAGGGGGTCTGCTCGCAGTCTATACTCCCCACTCAAAGACCAGGAATAGGGACCCAGTGCCAGGGGGGTCTGCCCGCAGTGGATACTCCCCAATGAGAGACCAGGAATAGGGACCTAGTACAGGGGGTCTGCTTGCAGTCTATACTCCCCAATCAAAGACCAGAAATAGGGACCCAGTGCCAGGGGGTCTGCTCGCAGTCTATACTCCCCAATCAAAGACCAGGAATAGGGACCTAGTGCAGGGGTCTGCTTGCAGTCTATACTCCCAATCAAAGACCAGGAATAAGGACCCAGTGCCGGGGGTCTTCTCGCAGTGGATACTCCCCAATCAAAGTCCAGGACTAGGGACCTAGTGCAGGGGGTCTGCTCGCAGTGGATATTCCCCAATCAAAGACCAGGAATATGGACCTGGTGCCGGGGTTCTGCTCGCAGTGGATGCTCCCCAATGAGAGACCAGGAATAGGGACCTAGTGCAGGGGGACTGCTCGCTGTGGATACTCCCCAATCAAAGACCAGGACAAGGGACCTAGTGCAGGGGGTCTGCTTGCAGTGGATGCTACCCAATGAGAGACCAGTAATAGGGACCTGGTGCCGGGGGTCTGCTCCCAGTGGATACTCCCCAATCAAAGACCAGGAATAGGGATCTAGTGCAGGCGGTCTGCTCACAGTAGATACTCCCCAATCAAAGACCAGAAGTAGGGACCTGGTGCAGGGGTCTGTCCGCAGTGGATACTCCCCAATCAAAGACCAGGTATATGGACCTGGTGCCGGGGGTATGCTCACACTGGTTATTTCCCAATCAAAGACCAGGAATATGGACCTGGTGCGGGGGGTCTGCTCGCAGTGGATACTCCCCAATCAAAGAACAGGTATAGGGACCTAATGGAGGACGTCTGCCCGCAGTGGATACTCCCCAATCAAAGACCAGGTATAGGGACCTAGTGCAGGGGGTCTGCTCGCAGTGGATGCTCCCCAATGAGAGACCAGGAATACGGACCTAATGCAGGGGGTCTACTCGCAGTCTATACTCCCCAATCAAAGACCAGGACTAGGGACCTGGTGCCAGGGGACTGCTTGCAGTGGATACTCCCGAATCAAAGACCAGGAATATGGACCCGGTGCGGGGGGTCTGTTCGCAGTGGATACTTCCCAATCAAAGACCAGGAATAGGGACCCACTGCCAGGGGGGGTCTGCCCACAGTGGATACTCCCCAATGAGAGACCAGGAATAGGGACCTAGTACAGGGGGTCTGCTTGCAGTCTATACTCCCCAATCAAATACCAGGAATAGGGACCCAGTGTAAGGAGGTCTGCTCGCAGACTATACTCCCCAATCAAAGACCAGGAATAGGGACCTAGTGCCGGGGGCCAGCTCCCAGTGGATACTCCCCAATCAAAGACCAGGAATAGGGATCTAGTGCAGGGGGTCTGCTCACAGTGGATTCTCCCAAATCAAAGACTAGAAATAGGGACCTGGTGCAGGGGGTCTGTCCGCAGTGGATACTCCCCAATCAAAGACCAGGTATATGGACCTGGTGCCGGGGGTATGCTCACACTGGATACTTCCCAATCAAAGACTAGGAATATGGACCTAGTGCGGGGGGTCTGCTCGCAGTGCATACTCCCCAATCAAAGACCAGGTATAGGGACCTAATGGAGGGCGTCTGCCCGCAGTGGATACTCCCCAATCAAAGACCAGGTATAGGGACCGAGTGCAGGGGGTCTGCTTGCAGTCTATCCTCCCCAATCAAAGACCACGAATAAGGACCGAGTGCCGGGGGTCTGCTCGCAGTGGATACTCCCCAATCAAAGACCAGGAATAAGGACCTAGTGCAGGTGGTCTGCTTGCAGTGGATACTCCCCAATCAAAGACCGGGAATAGGGACCTAGTGCAGGTGGTCTGCTTGCAATCTATACTCCCCAATCAGAGCCAGGAATAGGAACCTAGTGCAGGGGGTCTGCTCGCAGTGGATGCTCCCTAATCAAAGACCAGGAATAGGGACCTGGTGCCGGGGGTCTGCTCCCAGTGGATACTCCCCAATCAAAGACCAGGAATAGGGATCTAGTGCAGGCGGTCTGCTCACAGTGGATACTCCCCAATCAAAGACCACGAATAGGGACCTGGTGCAGGGGGTCTGCCCGCAGTGGATACTCCCCAACCAAAGACCAGGTATATGGACCTGGCGCCGGGGGTATGCTTGCAGTGGAAACTCCCCATTAAAATACCAGGATAGGGACCTAGTTCAGGGGGTCTGCTCGCAGTGGATACTCCCCAATCAAACACCTGGAATAGGGACCCGTGCAAGGGGTCTGTTTGCAGTGGATACTCCCCAATCAAACACCTGGAATAGGGACCTGGTGCCGGGGGTCTGCTCGCAGTGGATACTCCCCAATCAAAGACCAGGAATATGGACCTGGTGCAGGGGGTCTTCTCACAGTGGATGCTCCCCAATGATAGACATGGAATAAGGACCTAGTGCAGGGAGTCTGCTCGCAGTCTATACTCCCCACTCAAAGACCAGGAATAGGGACCTAGTGCTTTGGGTCTGCGCGTAGTGGATATTCCCCAATCAAAGACCAGGTCTAGGGACCTAGTCCTGGGGGTCTGTTTGCAGTCTATACTCCCCAATCAAAGACCAGGAATAGGGACCTAGTGCAAGGGGTCTGCTAGCTGTGGATACTCCCCAATCAAAGACCAGGAATAGGGTCATAGTGCAGGGGGTCAGCTAGCAGTGGATACTCCCCATTAAAATACCAGGAATAAGGACCAAGTGCGGGGGGTCTTCTTACAGTCTATACTCCTCAATCAAAGACCAAGAATAGGCACCCACTGCAAGGGGTCTGCTCGCAGTGGAGGCTCCACAATGAGAGACCAGGAATAGGGACCTGGTGCCGGGGGTCTGCTCCCAATGGATACTCCTCAATCAAAGACAAGGAATAGGGACCTGGTGCCGGGGGTCTGCTCCCAGTGGATACTCCCCAATGAAAGACCAGGAATAGGGACCTAGTGCAGGGGGTCTGCTCACAGTGGATACTCCCCAATCAAAGACCAGGTATAGGGATCTAGTGCAGGAGCTCTGCTTGCAGTCTATACTCCCCAATCAAAGACCAGGATTAGGGACCTAGTGCAGGGGGTCTGCTCGCAGTGGATACTCCTCAATGAAAGAAGAGGAATAGGGAACTAGTGCAGGAGGTCTGCTCGCAGTCTATTCTCCCCAATCAAAGACCAGGACTAGTGACCTAGTGCAGGGGGTCTGCTCGCAGTGGATACTCCCCAATCAAAGACCAGGAATATGGACCTGGTGCGAGGGGTCTGCACTCAGTGGATACTCCCCAATCAAAGACCAGGACTAGGTACCTGGTGCTGTGGGTCTGCTCGAAGTGGATACTCCCCAATCAAAGACCAGGAACATGGACCTAGTGCAGGAGGTCTGCTTGCAGTCTATACTCCCCAATCAAAGACCAGGAATATGGACCTTGTGTGGGGGGTCTGCTCGCAGTGGATACTCCGCAATCAAAGACCAGGTATAGGGACCTAGTGCAGGAGGTCTTATTGCAGTCTATACTCCCCAATCAAAGACCAGGACTAGAGACCTAGTGCAGGGGGTCTGCTCGCAGTGGATACTCCTCAATGAAAGAAGAGGAATAGGAAACTAGTGCAGGAGGTCTGCTCGCAGTGGATACTCCCCAGTGAAAGACCAGGACTAGGGACCTAGTGCAGGGGGTCTTCTCGCAGTGGATACTCCCCAATCAAAGACTAGGAATATGGACCTAGTGCTCAGGGAGTCTGCTCACAGTCGATACTCCTCAATAAACGACCAGAAATAGGGACCTAGTGCAGGGGCTCTGCTCGCAGTGGATGCTCCCCAATCAAAGACCAGGAATAGGGACCTAGTGCTCAGGGGGTCTGCTCACAGTCGATACTCCTCAATCAACGACAAGGAATAGGGACCTAGTGCAGGGGTCTGCTCACTGTGGATGCTCCCCAATCAAAGGCCAGGAATAGGGACCTAGTGCCGGGAGTCTGCTTGCAGTGGATACTCCCCAATCAAAGACCAGGAATAAGGACCTAGTGCAGGGGGTCTGCTTGCAGTGGATACTCCCCAATCAAAGACTAGGAATAAGGACCTAGTGCAGGGGGTCAGCTCACAGTGGATGCTCCCCAATGAGAGACCAGGAATAGGGACCTAGTGCAAGGGGTCTGCTCGCAGTCTATACTCCCAACTCAAAGTCCATGAATAGGGACCCAGTGCCAGGGGGTCTGCTCGCAGTCTATACTCCCCAATCAAAGACCAGGTATAGGGACCTAATGGAGAGCGTCTGCCCGCAGTGGATACTCCCCAATCAAAGACCAGGTATAGGGAGCAAGTGCAGGGGGTCTGCTTGCAGTCTATACTCCCCAATCAAAGACCAGGAATAAGGACCCAGTTCCAGGGGTATCTGCTCGCAGTCTATACTCCCCAATCAAAGACCAGGCATAGGGACCTAATGGAGGGCATCTGCTCGCAGTGGATACTCCACAATCAAAGACCAGGTATAGGGACCTAGTGCAGGGGGTCTGCTTGCAGTCTATACTCCCCAATCAAAGACCAGGAATAAGGACCCAGTGCTGGGGGTCTACTCGCAGTGGATACTCCCCAAACAAAGACCAGGAATAAGGACCTAGTGCAGGTGGTCTGGTTGCAGTGGATACTCCCCAATCAAAGACCAGGAATAGGGACCTAGTGCAGGTGGTCTGCTTGCAGTCTATACTCCCCAATCAGAGCCAGGAATAGGAACCTAGTGCAGGGGGTCTGCTCGCAGTGGATGCTCCCTAATCAAAGACCAGGAATAGGCCGGGGGTCTGCTCCCAGTGGATACTCCCCAATCAAAGACCAGGAATAGGGACCTAGTGCAGGGGGTCTGCTTGCAGTCTATACTCCCCAATCAAAGACCAGGAATAAGGACCCAGTGCCGGGGGTCTACTCGCAGTGAATACTCCCCAATCAAAGACCAGGAATAAGGATATAGTGCAGGTGGTCTGCTTGCAGTGGATACTCCCCAATCAAAGACCAGGAATAGGGACCTAGTGCAGGTGGTCTGCTTGCAGTCTATACTCCCCAATCAGAGCCAGGAATAGGAACCTAGTGCAGGGGGTCTGCTCGCAGTGGATGCTCCCTAATCAAAGACCAGGAATAGGGGCCTGGTGCCGGGGGTCTGCTCCCAGTGGATACTCCCCAATCAAAGACCACGAATAGAGATCTAGTGCAGGGGGTCTGCTCACAGTGCATACTCCCCATCAAAGACCATGAATAGGGACCTGGTGCAGGGGGTCTGCCCGCAGTGGATACTCCCCAATCAAAGACCAGGTATATGGACCTGGTGCCGGGGGTATGCTCACACTGGATACTTCCCAATCAAAGACCAGGAATATGGACCTGGTGCGGGGGGTCTGCTCGCAGTGGATACTCCCCAATCAAAGACCAGGACTATGGACCTGGTGCCGGGGGTCTGCTCGCAGTGGATACTTCCCAATCAAAGACCAGGTATAGGGACCTAGTGCAGGAGGTCTGCTTGAAGTCTTTACTCTCCAATCAAAGACCAGGACAAGGGACCTAGTGCAGGGGGTCTGCTCGCAGTGGATACTCCTCAATGAAAGAAGAGGAATAGGGAACTAGTGCAGGAGGTCTGCTCGCACTGGATACTCCCCAGTGAACGACCAGGACTAGGGACCTAGTGCAGGGGGTCTTCTCACAGTGGATACTCCCCAATCAACGACCAGGAATAGGGACCTAGTGCAGGGGGCTTGCTTGCAGTGGATGCTCCCCTATCAAAGACCAGGAATAGGGACCTAGTTCCTTGAGTCTGCTTGCAGTGGATACTCCCCAATCAAAGACCAGGAATAAGGACCTAGTGCAGGGGGTCAGCTCACAGTGGATGCTCCCCAATGAGATGCCAGGAATAGGGATCTAGTGCAGGGGGTCTGCTCGCAGTCTATACTCCCCACTCAAAGACCAGGAATAGGGACCCAGTGCCAGGGGGGTCTGCCCGCAGTGGATACTCCCCAATGAGAGACCAGGTATAGGGACCTAGTACAGGGGGTCTGCTTGCCGTCTATACTCCCCAATCAAAGACCAGGAATAGGGACCCAGTGCCAGGGGTCTGCTCTCAGTCTATACTCCCCAATCAAAGACCAGGAATAGGGACCTAGTGCAGGGGTCTGCTTGCAGTCTATACTCCCCAATCAAAGACTAGGAATAAGGACCCAGTGCCGGGGGTCTTCTCGCAGTGGATACTCCCCAATCAAAGACCAGGACTAGGGACCTAGAGCAGGGGGTCTGCTCGCAGTGGATATTCCCCAATCAAAGACCAGGAATATGGACCTGGTGCCGGGGGTCTGCTCGCAGTGGATGCTCCCGAATGAGAGACCAGGAATTGGAACCTAGTGCAGGGGGTCTGCTCACTATGGATACTCCCCAATCAAAGACCAGGAATAGGGATCTAGTGCAGGGGGTCTGCTCACAGTGGATACTCCCCAATCAAAGTCCAGAAATAGGGACCTGGTGCCGGGGGTCTGCTCGCAGTGGATGCTCCCCAATGAGAGACCAGGAATAGGGACCTAGTGCAGGGGGTCTGCTCGCTGTGGATACTCCCCAATGAGAGACCCGGAATAGGGACCTAGTACAGGGGGTCTGCTTGCAGTCTATACTCCCCAATCAAAGACCAGGAATAGGGACCCAGTGCCAGGGGGTCTGCTCACAGTCTATACTCCCTAATCAAAGACCAGGAATAGGGACCTAGTGCAGGGGGTCTGCTTGCAGTCTATACTCCCCAATCGAAGACCAGGAATAAGGACCCAGTGCCGGGGGTCTTCTCGCAGTGGATACTCCCCAATCAAAGACCAGGAATAAGGACCTAGTGCAGGGGGTCTGCTTGCAGTCGATACTCCCCAATCAAAGACCAGGAATAAGGACCTAGTGCAGGGGGTCAGCTCACAGTGGATGCTCCTCAATGATAGACCAGGAATAGGGACCTAGTGCAGGGGGTCTGCTCGCAGTCTATACTCCCCACTCAAAGACCAGGAATAGGGACCCAGTGCCAGGGGGGTCTGCCCGCAGTGGATACTCCCCAATGAGAGACCAGGAATAGGGACCTAGTACAGGGGGTCTGCTTGCAGTCTATACTCCCCAATCAAAGACCAGAAATAGGGACCCAGTGCCAGGGGGTCTGCTCGCAGTCTATACTCCCCAATCAAAGACCAGGAATAGGGACCTAGTGCAGGGGTCTGCTTGCAGTCTATACTCCCAATCAAAGACCAGGAATAAGGACCCAGTGCCGGGGGTCTTCTCGCAGTGGATACTCCCCAATCAAAGTCCAGGACTAGGGACCTAGTGCAGGGGGTCTGCTCGCAGTGGATATTCCCCAATCAAAGACCAGGAATATGGACCTGGTGCCGGGGTTCTGCTCGCAGTGGATGCTCCCCAATGAGAAACCAGGAATAGGGACCTAGTGCAGGGGGACTGCTCGCTGTGGATACTCCCCAATCAAAGACCAGGACAAGGGACCTAGTGCAGGGGGTCTGCTTGCAGTGGATGCTACCCAATGAGAGACCAGTAATAGGGACCTGGTGCCGGGGGTCTGCTCCCAGTGGATACTCCCCAATCAAAGACCAGGAATAGGGATCTAGTGCAGGCGGTCTGCTCACAGTAGATACTCCCCAATCAAAGACCAGAAGTAGGGACCTGGTGCAGGGGTCTGTCCGCAGTGGATACTCCCCAATCAAAGACCAGGTATATGGACCTGGTGCCGGGGGTATGCTCACACTGGTTATTTCCCAATCAAAGACCAGGAATATGGACCTGGTGCGGGGGGTCTGCTCGCAGTGGATACTCCCCAATCAAAGAACAGGTATAGGGACCTAATGGAGGACGTCTGCCCGCAGTGGATACTCCCCAATCAAAGACCAGGTATAGGGACCTAGTGCAGGGGGTCTGCTCGCAGTGGATGCTCCCCAATGAGAGACCAGGAATACGGACCTAATGCAGGGGGTCTACTCGCAGTCTATACTCCCCAATCAAAGACCAGGACTAGGGACCTGGTGCCAGGGGACTGCTTGCAGTGGATACTCCCGAATCAAAGACCAGGAATATGGACCCGGTGCGGGGGGTCTGTTCGCAGTGGATACTTCCCAATCAAAGACCAGGAATAGGGACCCACTGCCAGGGGGGGTCTGCCCGCAGTGGATACTCCCCAATGAGAGACCAGGAATAGGGACCTAGTACAGGGGGTCTGCTTGCAGTCTATACTCCCCAATCAAAGACCAGGAATAGGGACCCAGTGTAAGGAGGTCTGCTCGCAGACTATACTCCCCAATCAAAGACCAGGAATAGGGACCTAGTGCCGGGGGTCAGCTCCCAGTGGATACTCCCCAATCAAAGACCAGGAATAGGGATCTAGTGCAGGGGGTCTGCTCACAGTGGATTCTCCTCAATCAAAGACTAGAAATAGGGACCTGGTGCAGGGGGTCTGTCCGCAGTGGATACTCCCCAATCAAAGACCAGGTATATGGACCTGGTGCCGGGGGTATGCTCACACTGGATACTTCCCAATCAAAGACTAGGAATATGGACCTAGTGCGGGGGGTCTGCTCGCAGTGCATACTCCCCAATCAAAGACCAGGTATAGGGACCTAATGGAGGGCGTCTGCCCGCAGTGGATACTCCCCAATCAAAGACCAGGTATAGGGACCGAGTGCAGGGGGTCTGCTTGCAGTCTATACTCCCCAATCAAAGACCACGAATAAGGACCGAGTGCCGGGGGTCTGCTCGCAGTGGATACTCCCCAATCAAAGACCAGGAATAAGGACCTAGTGCAGGTGGTCTGCTTGCAGTGGATACTCCCCAATCAAAGACCGGGAATAGGGACCTAGTGCAGGTGGTCTGCTTGCAATCTATACTCCCCAATCAGAGCCAGGAATAGGAACCTAGTGCAGGGGGTCTGCTCGCAGTGGATGCTCCCTAATCAAAGACCAGGAATAGGGGCCTGGTGCCGGGGGTCTGCTCCCAGTGGATACTCCCCAATCAAAGACCAGGAATAGGGATCTAGTGCAGGCGGTCTGCTCACAGTGGATACTCCCCAATCAAAGACCACGAATAGGGACCTGGTGCAGGGGGTCTGCCCGCAGTGGATACTCCCCAACCAAAGACCAGGTATATGGACCTGGCGCCGGGGGTATGCTTGCAGTGGAAACTCCCCATTAAAATACCAGGATAGGGACCTAGTTCAGGGGGTCTGCTCGCAGTGGATACTCCCCAATCAAACACCTGGAATAGGGACCCGTGCAAGGGGTCTGTTTGCAGTGGATACTCCCCAATCAAACACCTGGAATAGGGACCTGGTGCCGGGGGTCTGCTCGCAGTGGATACTCCCCAATCAAAGACCAGGAATATGGACCTGGTGCAGGGGGTCTTCTCACAGTGGATGCTCCCCAATGATAGACATGGAATAAGGACCTAGTGCAGGGAGTCTGCTCGCAGTCTATATTCCCCACACAAAGACCAGGAATAGGGACCTAGTGCTTTGGGTCTGCGCGTAGTGGATATTCCCCAATCAAAGACCAGGTCTAGGGACCTAGTCCTGGGGGTCTGTTTGCAGTCTATACTCCCCAATCAAAGACCAGGAATAGGGACCTAGTGCAGGGGGTCTGCTAGCTGTGGATACTCCCCAATCAAAGACCAGGAATAGGGTCATAGTGCAGGGGGTCAGCTAGCAGTGGATACTCCCCATTAAAATACCAGGAATAAGGACCAAGTGCGGGGGGTCTTCTTACAGTCTATACTCCTCAATCAAAGACCAAGAATAGGCACCCACTGCAAGGGGTCTGCTCGCAGTGGAGGCTCCACAATGAGAGACCAGGAATAGGGACCTGGTGCCGGGGGTCTGCTCCCAATGGATACTCCTCAATCAAAGACAAGGAATAGGGACCTGGTGCCGGGGGTCTGCTCCCAGTGGATACTCCCCAATGAAAGACCAGGAATAGGGACCTAGTGCAGGGGTTCTGCTCACAGTGGATACTCCCCAATCAAAGACCAGGTATAGGGATCTAGTGCAGGAGCTCTGCTTGCAGTCTATACTCCCCAATCAAAGACCAGGATTAGGGACCTAGTGCAGGGGGTCTGCTCGCAGTGGATACTCCTCAATGAAAGAAGAGGAATAGGGAACTAGTGCAGGAGGCCTGCTCGCAGTCTATTCTCCCCAATCAAAGACCAGGACTAGTGACCTAGTGCAGGGGGTCTGCTCGCAGTGGATACTCCCCAATCAAAGACCAGGAATATGGACCTGGTGCGAGGGGTCTGCACTCAGTGGATACTCCCCAATCAAAGACCAGGACTAGGTACCTGGTGCTGTGGGTCTGCTCGAAGTGGATACTCCCCAATCAAAGACCAGGAACATGGACCTAGTGCAGGAGGTCTGCTTGCAGTCTATACTCCCCAATCAAAGACCAGGAATATGGACCTTGTGTGGGGGGTCTGCTCGCAGTGGATACTCCGCAATCAAAGACCAGGTATAGGGACCTAGTGCAGGAGGTCTTATTGCAGTCTATACTCCCCAATCAAAGACCAGGACTAGAGACCTAGTGCAGGGGGTCTGCTCGCAGTGGATACTCCTCAATGAAAGAAGAGGAATAGGAAACTAGTGCAGGAGGTCTGCTCGCAGTGGATACTCCCCAGTGAAAGACCAGGACTAGGGACCTAGTGCAGGGGGTCTTCTCGCAGTGGATACTCCCCAATCAAAGACTAGGAATATGGACCTAGTGCTCAGGGAGTCTGCTCACAGTCGATACTCCTCAATAAACGACCAGAAATAGGGACCTAGTGCAGGGGCTCTGCTCGCAGTGGATGCTCCCCAATCAAAGACCAGGAATAGGGACCTAGTGCTCAGGGGGTCTGCTCACAGTCGATACTCCTCAATCAACGACAAGGAATAGGGACCTAGTGCAGGGGTCTGCTCACTGTGGATGCTCCCCAATCAAAGGCCAGGAATAGGGACCTAGTGCCGGGAGTCTGCTTGCAGTGGATACTCCCCAATCAAAGACCAGGAATAAGGACCTAGTGCAGGGGGTCTGCTTGCA
Source organism: Ambystoma mexicanum (assembly GCF_040938575.1). NCBI lineage: Eukaryota > Metazoa > Chordata > Amphibia > Caudata > Ambystomatidae > Ambystoma > Ambystoma mexicanum. Next base: position 1,300,487,887 of record NC_090926.1, on the reverse strand, counting down.
GTGGATACTCCCCAATCAAAGACTAGGAATAAGGACCTAGTGCAGGGGGTCAGCTCACAGTGGATGCTCCCCAATGAGAGACCAGGAATAGGGACCTAGTGCAAGGGGTCTGCTCGCAGTCTATACTCCCAACTCAAAGTCCATGAATAGGGACCCAGTGCCAGGGGGTCTGCTCGCAGTCTATACTCCCCAATCAAAGACCAGGTATAGGGACCTAATGGAGGGCGTCTGCCCGCAGTGGATACTCCCCAATCAAAGACCAGGTATAGGGAGCAAGTGCAGGGGGTCTGCTTGCAGTCTATACTCCCCAATCAAAGACCAGGAATAAGGACCCAGTTCCAGGGGTATCTGCTCGCAGTCTATACTCCCCAATCAAAGACCAGGCATAGGGACCTAATGGAGGGCATCTGCCCGCAGTGGATACTCCACAATCAAAGACCAGGTATAGGGACCTAGTGCAGGGGGTCTGCTTGCAGTCTATACTCCCCAATCAAAGACCAGGAATAAGGACCCAGTGCTGGGGGTCTACTCGCAGTGGATACTCCCCAAACAAAGACCAGGAATAAGGACCTAGTGCAGGTGGTCTGGTTGCAGTGGATACTCCCCAATCAAAGACCAGGAATAGGGACCTAGTGCAGGTGGTCTGCTTGCAGTCTATACTCCCCAATCAGAGCCAGGAATAGGAACCTAGTGCAGGGGGTCTGCTCGCAGTGGATGCTCTCTAATCAAAGACCAGGAATAGGCCGGGGGTCTGCTCCCAGTGGATACTCCCCAATCAAAGACCAGGAATAGGGACCTAGTGCAGGGGGTCTGCTTGCAGTCTATACTCCCCAATCAAAGACCAGGAATAAGGACCCAGTGCCGGGGGTCTACTCGCAGTGAATACTCCCCAATCAAAGACCAGGAATAAGGATATAGTGCAGGTGGTCTGCTTGCAGTGGATACTCCCCAATCAAAGACCAGGAATAGGGACCTAGTGCAGGTGGTCTGCTTGCAGTCTATACTCCCCAATCAGAGCCAGGAATAGGAACCTAGTGCAGGGGGTCTGCTCGCAGTGGATGCTCCCTAATCAAAGACCAGGAATAGGCTGGGGGTCTGCTCCCAGTGGATACTCCCCAATCAAAGACCAGGAATAGGGATCTAGTGCAGGGGGTCTGCTCACAGTGGATACTCCCCAATCAAAGACCACGAATAGGGACCTGGTGCAGGGGGTCTGCCCGCAGTGGATACTCCCCAATCAAAGACCAGGTATACGGACCTGGTGCCGAGGGTATGCTCAGACTGGATACTTCCCAATCAAAGACCATGAATATGGACTTGGTGCGGGGGATCTGCTCGCAGTGGATACTCCGCAATCAAAGACCAGGACTAGGGACCTGGTGCCGGGGGTCTTCTCGCAGTGGATACTCCCCAATGAAAGATCAGGAATATGGACCTGGTGCGGGGGCTCTGCTCGCAGTGGATACTTCCCAATCAAAGACCAGGTATAGGGAACTAGTGCAGGAGGTCTGCTTGCAGTCTATACTCCCCAATCAAAGACCAGGACTAGGGACCTAGTGCAGGGGGTCTGCTCGCAGTGGATACTCCTCAATGAAAGAAGAGGAATAGGGAACTAGTGCAGGAGGTCTGCTCGCAGTGGATACTCCCCAGTGAAAGACCAGGACTAAGGACCTAGTGCAAGGGGTCTTCTCGCAGTGGATACTCCCCAATCAAAGACCAGGATTAGGGACCTAGTGCTCAGGGGGTCTGCTCACAGTCGATACTCCTCAATCAACGACCAGGAATAGGGACCTAGTGCCTTGAGTCTGCTTGCAGTGGATACTCCCCAAATAAAAAGACCAGGAAAAAGGACCTAGTGCAGGGGGTCTGCTTGCAGTGGATACTCCCGAATCAAAGACCAGGAATAAGGACCTAGTGCAGGGGGTCAGCTCACAGTGGATGCTCCCCAATGAGAGACCAGGAATAGGGACCTAGTGCAGGGGGTCTGCTCGCAGTCTATACTCCCCACTCAAAGACCAGAAATAGGGACCCACGGCCAGGGGGATCTGCCTGCAGTGGATACTCCCCAATGAGAGACCAGGAATAGGGACCTAGTAGAGGGGGTCTGCTTGCAGTCTATACTTCCCAATCAAAGACCAGGAATAGGGACCTAGTGCAGGGGTCTGCTCGCAGACTATACTCCCCAATCAAAGACCAGGAATAAGCCCCAGTGCCGGGGGTCTTCTCGCAGTGGATACTCCCCAATCAAAGACCAGGACTAGGGACCTAGTGCAGGGGGTCTGCTCACAGTGGATATTCCCCAATCTAAGACCAGGAATATGGACCTGGTGCCGGGGGTCTGCTCCCAGTGGATACTCCCCAATCAAAGACCAGGAATAGGGATCTAGTGCAGGGGGTCTGCTCACAGCTGATTCTCCCCAATCAAAGACCAGAAATAGGGACCTGGTGCATGGGGTCTGTCCGCAGTGGATACTCCCCAATCAAAGACCAGGTATATGGACCTGGTGCCGGGGGTCTGCTCGCAGTGGATACTCCCCAATCAAAGACCAGGTATAGGGACCTAATGGAGGGCGTCTGCCCGCAGTGGATACTCCCCAATCAGAGACCAGGTATAGGGACCTAGTGCAGGGGGTCTGCTTGCAGTCTATACTCCCCAATCAAAGACCAGGAAAAAGGACCGAGTGCCGGGGGTCTGCTCTCAGTGGATACTCCCCAATCAAAGACCAGGAATAAGGACAGAGTGCAGGTGGTCTGCTTGCAGTGGATACTCCCCAATCAAAGACCAGGAAAAGGGACATAGTGCAGGTGGTCTGCTTGCAGTCTATACTCCCCAATCAGAGCCAGGAATAGGAACCTAGTGCAGGGGGTCTGCTCGCAGTGGATGCTCCCTATTCAAAGACCAGGAATAGGGGCCTGGTGCCGGGGGTCTGCTCCCAGTGGATACTCCCCAATCAAAGACCAGGAATAGGGATCTAGTGCAGGGGGTCTGCTCACAGTGCATACTCCCCATCAAAGACCACGAATAGGGACCTGGTGCAGGGGGTCTGCCCGCAGTGGATAGTCCCCAATCAAAGACCAGGTATATGGACCTGGTGCCGGGGGTATGCTCACACTGGATACTCCCCAATCAAAGACCAGGACTATGGACCTAGTGCAGGAGATCTGCTCGCAGTCTATACTCCCCACTTAAAGACCAGGAATAGGGACCCAGTGCCAGGGGGGTCTGCCCGCAGTGGATACTCCCCAATGAGAGACCAGGTATAGGGACCTAGTACAGGGGGTCTGCTTGCCGTCTATACTCTCCAATCAAAGACCAGGAATAGGGACCCAGTGCCAGGGGTCTGCTCTCAGTCTATACTCCCCAATCAAAGACCAGGAATAGGGACCTAGTGCAGCGGTCTGCTTGCAGTCTATACTCCCCAATCAAAGACCAGGAATAAGGACCCAGTGCCGGGGGCCTTCTCGCAGTGGATACTCCCCAATCAAAGACCAGGACTAGGGACCTAGTGCAGGGGGTCTGATCGCAGTGGATACTCCCCAATCAAACACCAGGAATATGGACCTGGTGCCGGGGGTCTGCTTGCAGTGGATGCTCCCCAATGAGAGACCAGGAATAGGAACCTAGTGCAGGGGGTCTGCTCGCTATGGATACTCCCCAATCAAAGACCAGGAATAGGGATCTAGTGCAGGGGGCCTTCTCACAGTGGATACTCCCCAATCAAAGTCCAGAAATAGGGACCTGGTGCCGGGGGTCTGCTCGCAGTGGATGCTCCCCAATGAGAGACCAGGAATAGGGACCTAGTGCAGGGGGTCTGCTCGCTGTGGATACTCCCCAATCAAAGACCAGGAATAGGGATCTAGTGCAGGGGGTCTGCTCACAGTGGATACTCCCCAATCAAAGACCAGAAATAGAGACCTGGTGCAGGGGGTCAGTTCACAGTGGATGCTCCCCAATGAGAGACCAGGAATAGGAACCTAGTACAGGGGGTCTGCTTGCAGTCTATACTCCCCAATCAAAGACCAGGAATAGGGACCCAGTGCCAGGGGGGTCTGCCCGCAGTGGATACTCCCCAATGAGAGACCAGGAATAGGAACCTAGTACAGGGGGTCTGCTTGCAGTCTATACTCCCCAATCAAAGACCAGGAATAGGGACCCAGTGCCAGGGGGTCTGCTCGCAGTCTATACTCCCCAATCAAAGACCAGGAATAGGGACCTAGTGCAGGGGGTCTGCTTGCAGTCTATACTCCCCAATCGAAGACCAGGAATAAGGACCCGGTGCCGGGGGTCTTCTCGCAGTGGATACTCCCCAATCAAAGACCAGGAATAAGGACCTAGTGCAGGGGGTCTGCTTGCAGTCGATACTCCCCAATCAAAGACCAGGAATAAGGACCTAGTGGAGGGGATCAGCTCACAGTGGATGCTCCTCAATGATAGACCAGGAATAGGGACCTAGTGCAGGGGGGTCTGCCCGCAGTGGATACTCCCCAATGAGAGACCAGAAACAGGGACCCAGTGCCAGGGGGTCTGCTCGCAGTCTATACTCTCCAATCAAAGACCAGGAATAGGGACCTAGTGCAGGGGTCTGCTTGCAGTCTATACTCCCAATCAAAGACCAGGAATAAGGACCCCGTGCCGGGGGTCTTCTCGCAGTGGATACTCCCCAATCAAAGACCAGGACTAGGGACCTAGTGCGGGGGGTCTGCTCGCAGTGGATATTCCCCAATCAAAGACCAGGAATATGGACCTGGTGCCGGGGTTCTGCTCGCAGTGGATACTCCCCAATCAAAGACCAGAAATAGGGATCTAGTGCAGGGGGTCTGCTCACAGTCGATACTCCCCAATCAAAGACCAGAAATAGGGACCTGGTGCAGGGGTCTGTCCGCAGTGGATACTCCCCAATCAAAGACCAGGTATATGGACCTGGTGCCGGGGGTATGCTCACACTGGTTACTTCCTAATCAAAGACCAGGAATATGGACCTGGTGCGGGGGGTCTGCTCGCAGTGGATACTCCCCAATCAAAGAACAGGTATAGGGACCTAATGGAGGACGTCTGCCCGCAGTGGATACTCCCCAATCAAAGACCAGGTATAGGGACCTAGTGCAGGGGGTCTGCTCGCAGTGGATGCTCCCCAATGAGAGACCAGGAATAGGGACCTAATGCAGGGGGTCTGCTCGCAGTGGATACTCCCCAATCAAAGACCAGGACTAGGGACCTGGTGCCAGGGGACTGCTCGCAGTGGATATTCCCGAATCAAAGACCAGGAATATGGACCTGGTGCGGGGGGTCTGCTCGCCGTCTATACTCCCCAATCAAAGACCAGGAAAAAGGACCGAGTGCCGGGGGTCTGCTCTCAGTGGATACTCCCCAATCAAAGACCAGGAATAAGGACAGAGTGCAGGTGGTCTGCTTGCAGTGGATACTCCCCAATCAAAGACCAAGAAAAAGGAACATAGTGCAGGTGGTCTGTTTGCAGTCTATACTCCTCAATCAGAGCCAGGAATAGGAACCTAGTGCAGGGGGTCTGCTCGCAGTGGATGCTCCCTAATCAAAGACCAGGAATAGGGGCCTGGTGCCGGGGGTCTGCTCCCAGTGGATACTCCCCAATCAAAGACCAGGAATAGGGATCTAGTGCAGGGGGTCTGCTCACAGTGCATACTCCCCATCAAAGACCACGAATAGGGACCTGGTGCAGGGGGTCTGCCCGCAGTGGATAGTCCCCAATCAAAGACCAGGTATATGGACCTGGTGCCGGGGGTATGCTCACACTGGATACTCCCCAATCAAAGACCAGGACTATGGACCTAGTGCAGGAGGTCTGCTCGCAGTCTATACTCCCCACTCAAAGACCAGGAATAGGGACCCAGTGCCAGGGGGGTCTGCCCGCAGTGGATACTCCCCAATGAGAGACCAGGTATAGGGACCTAGTACAGGGGGTCTGCTTGCCGTCTATACTCTCCAATCAAAGACCAGGAATAGGGACCCAGTGCCAGGGGTCTGCTCTCAGTCTATACTCCCCAATCAAAGACCAGGAATAGGGACCTAGTGCAGCGGTCTGCTTGCAGTCTATACTCCCCAATCAAAGACCAGGAATAAGGACCCAGTGCCGGGGGCCTTCTCGCAGTGGATACTCCCCAATCAAAGACCAGGACTAGGGACCTAGTGCAGGGGGTCTGATCGCAGTTGATACTCCCCAATCAAACACCAGGAATATGGACCTGGTGCCGGGGGTCTGCTTGCAGTGGATGCTCCCCAATGAGAGACCAGGAATAGGAACCTAGTGCAGGGGGTCTGCTCGCTATGGATACTCCCCAATCAAAGACCAGGAATAGGGATCTAGTGCAGGGGGCCTGCTCACAGTGGATACTCCCCAATCAAAGTCCAGAAATAGGGACCTGGTGCCGGGGGTCTGCTCGCAGTGGATGCTCCCCAATGAGAGACCAGGAATAGGGACCTAGTGCAGGGGGTCTGCTCGCTGTGGATACTCCCCAATCAAAGACCAGGAATAGGGATCTAGTGCAGGGGGTCTGCTCACAGTGGATACTCCCCAATCAAAGACCAGAAATAGAGACCTGGTGCAGGGGGTCAGTTCACAGTGGATGCTCCCCAATGAGAGACCAGGAATAGGAACCTAGTACAGGGGGTCTGCTTGCAGTCTATACTCCCCAATCAAAGACCAGGAATAGGGACCCAGTGCCAGGGGGGTCTGCCCGCAGTGGATACTCCCCAATGAGAGACCAGGAATAGGAACCTAGTACAGGGGGTCTGCTTGCAGTCTATACTCCCCAATCAAAGACCAGGAATAGGGACCCAGTGCCAGGGGGTCTGCTCGCAGTCTATACTCCCCAATCAAAGACCAGGAATAGGGACCTAGTGCAGGGGGTCTGCTTGCAGTCTATACTCCCCAATCGAAGACCAGGAATAAGGACCCAGTGCCGGGGGTCTTCTCGCAGTGGATACTCCCCAATCAAAGACCAGGAATAAGGACCTAGTGCAGGGGGTCTGCTTGCAGTCGATACTCCCCAATCAAAGACCAGGAATAAGGACCTAGTGGAGGGGATCAGCTCACAGTGGATGCTCCTCAATGATAGACCAGGAATAGGGACCTAGTGCAGGGGGGTCTGCCCGCAGTGGATACTCCCCAATGAGAGACCAGAAACAGGGACCCAGTGCCAGGGGGTCTGCTCGCAGTCTATACTCTCCAATCAAAGACCAGGAATAGGGACCTAGTGCAGGGGTCTGCTTGCAGTCTATACTCCCAATCAAAGACCAGGAATAAGGACCCAGTGCCGGGGGTCTTCTCGCAGTGGATACTCCCCAATCAAAGACCAGGACTAGGGACCTAGTGCAGGGGGTCTGCTCGCAGTGGATATTCCCCAATCAAAGACCAGGAATATGGACCTGGTGCCGGGGTTCTGCTCGCAGTGGATACTCCCCAATCAAAGACCAGAAATAGGGATCTAGTGCAGGGGGTCTGCTCACAGTCGATACTCCCCAATCAAAGACCAGAAATAGGGACCTGGTGCAGGGGTCTTTCCGCAGTGGATACTCCCCAATCAAAGACTAGGTATATGGACCTGGTGCCGGGGGTATGCTCACACTGGTTACTTCCTAATCAAAGACCAGGAATATGGACCTGGTGCGGGGGGTCTGCTCGCTGTGGATACTCCCCAATCAAAGAACAGGTATAGGGACCTAATGGAGGACGTCTGCCCGCAGTGGATACTCCCCAATCAAAGACCAGGTATAGGGACCTAGTGCAGGGGGTCTGCTCGCAGTGGATGCTCCCCAATGAGAGACCAGGAATAGGGACCTAATGCAGGGGGTCTGCTCGCAGTGGATACTCCCCAATCAAAGACCAGGACTAGGGACCTGGTGCCAGGGGACTGCTCGCAGTGGATATTCCCGAATCAAAGACCAGGAATATGGACCTGGTGCGGGGGGTCTGCTCGCAGTGGATACTTCCCAATCAAAGACCAGGAATAGGGACCCACTGCCAGGGGGGTCTGCCCGCAGTGGATACTCCCCAATGAGAGACCAGGAATAGGGACCTAGTACAGGGGGTCTGCTCGCTTTCTATACTCCCCAATCAAAGACCAGGAATAGGGACCCAGTGCCAGGGGGTCTGCTCGCAGACTATACTCCCCAATCAAAGACCAGGAATAGGGACCTAGTGCAGGGGTCTGCTTGCAGTCTATACTCCCCAATCAAAGACCAGGAATAAGGACCCAGTGCCGGGGGTCTTCTCGCAGTGGATACTCCCCAATCAAAGACCAGGACTAGGGACCTAGTGCAGGGGGTCTGCTCGCAGTGGATATTCCCAAATCTAAGACCAGGAATATGGACCTGGTGCCGGTGGTCTGCTCGCAGTGGATGCTCCCCAATGAGAGACCAGGAATAGGGACCTAGTGCAGGGGGTCTGCCCGCTGTGGATACTCCCCAATCAAAGACCAGGACTACGGACCTAGTGCAGGGGGTCTGCTCGCAGTGGATGCTCCCCAATGAGAGACCAGGAATAGGGACCTGGTCCCGGGGGTCTGCTCCCAGTGGATACTCCCCAATCAAAGGCCAGGAATAGGGATCTAGTGCAGGGGGTCTGCTCACAGTGGATTCTCCCCAATCAAAGACTACAAATAGGGACCTGGTGCAGGGGGTCTGTCCGCAGTGGATACTCCCCAATCAAAGACCAGGTATATGGACCTGGTGCCGGTTGTATGCTCACACTGGATACTTCCCAATCAAAGACTAGGAATATGGACCTGGTGCGGGGGGTCTGCTCGCAGTGCATACTCCCCAATCAAAGACCAGGTATAGGGACCTAATGGAGGGCGTCTGCCCGCAGTGGATACTCCCCAATCAAAGACCAGGTATAGGGACCGAGTGCAGGGGGTCTGCTTGCAGTCTATACTCCCCAATCAAAGACCAGGAATAAGGACCTAGTTCAGGTGGTCTGCTTGCAGTGGATACTCCCCAATCAAAGACCAGGAATAGGGACCTAGTGCAGGTGGTATGCTTGCAATCTATACTCCCCAATCAGAGCCAGGAATAGGAACCTAGTGCAGGGGGTCTCCTCGCAGTGGATGCTCCCTAATCAAAGACCAGGAATAGGGGCCTGGTGCTGGGGGTCTGCTCCCAGTGGATACTCCCCAATCAGAGACCAGGAATAGGGATCTAGTGCAGGCGGTCTGCTCACAGTGGATACTCCCCAATCAAAGACCACAAATAGGGACCTGGTGCAGGGGGTCTGCCCGCAGTGGATACTCCCCAACCAAAGACCAGGTATATGGACCTGGTGCCGGGGGTATGCTCACACTGGATACTTCCCAATCAAAGACCAGGAATATGGACCTGGTGTGGGGGGTCTGCTCGCAGTCTATACTCTCCAATCAAAGACCAGGAATAGGGACCTAGTGCAGGGGTCTGCTTGCAGTCTATACTCCCAATCAAAGACCAGGAATAAGGACCCAGTGCCGGGGGTCTTCTCGCAGTGGATACTCCCCAATCAAAGACCAGGACTAGGGACCTAGTGCAGGGGGTCTGCTCGCAGTGGATATTCCCCAATCAAAGACCAGGAATATGGACCTGGTGCCGGGGTTCTGCTCGCAGTGGATACTCCCCAATCAAAGACCAGAAATAGGGATCTAGTGCAGGGGGTCTGCTCACAGTCGATAATCCCCAATCAAAGACCAGAAATAGGGACCTGGTGCAGGGGTCTTTCCGCAGTGGATACTCCCCAATCAAAGACTAGGTATATGGACCTGGTGCCGGGGGTATGCTCACACTGGTTACTTCCTAATCAAAGACCAGGAATATGGACCTGGTGCGGGGGGTCTGCTCGCAGTGGATACTCCCCAATCAAAGACCATGTATAGGGACCTAATGGAGGGCGTCTGCCCGCAGTGGATACTCCCCAATCAAAGACCAGGTATAGGGACCTAGTGCAGGGGGTCTGCTCGCAGTGGATGCTCCCCAATGAGAGACCAGGAATAGGGACCTAATGCAGGGGGTCTGCTCGCAGTGGATACTCCCCAATCAAAGACCAGGACTAGGGACCTGGTGCCAGGGGACTGCTCGCAGTGGATATTCCCGAATCAAAGACCAGGAATATGGACCTGGTGCGGGGGGTCTGCTCGCAGTGGATACTTCCCAATCAAAGACCAGGAATAGGGACCCACTGCCAGGGGGGTCTGCCCGCAGTGGATACTCCCCAATGAGAGACCAGGAATAGGGACCTAGTACAGGGGGTCTGCTTGCAGTCTATACTCCCCAATCAAAGACCAGGAATAGGGACCCAGTGCCAGGGGGTCTGCTCGCAGACTATACTCCCCAATCAAAGACCAGGAATAGGGACCTAGTGCAGGGGTCTGCTTGCAGTCTATACTCCCCAATCAAAGACCAGGAATAAGGACCCAGTGCCGGGGGTCTTCTCGCAGTGGATACTCCCCAATCAAAGACCAGGACTAGGGACCTAGTGCAGGGGGTCTGCTCGCAGTGGATATTCCCAAATCTAAGACCAGGAATATGGACCTGGTGCCGGTGGTCTGCTCGCAGTGGATGCTCCCCAATGAGAGACCAGGAATAGGGACCTAGTGCAGGGGGTCTGCCCGCTGTGGATACTCCCCAATCAAAGACCAGGACTACGGACCTAGTGCAGGGGGTCTGCTCGCAGTGGATGCTCCCCAATGAGAGACCAGGAATAGGGACCTGGTCCCGGGGGTCTGCTCCCAGTGGATACTCCCCAATCAAAGGCCAGGAATAGGGATCTAGTGCAGGGGGTCTGCTCACAGTGGATTCTCCCCAATCAAAGACCAGAAATAGGGACCTGGTGCAGGGGGTCTGTCCGCAGTGGATACTCCCCAATCAAAGACCAGGTATATGGACCTGGTGCCGGGGGTATGCTCACACTGGATACTTCCCAATCAAAGACTAGGAATATGGACCTGGTGCGGGGGGTCTGCTCGCAGTGCATACTCCCCAATCAAAGACCAGGTATAGGGACCTAATGGAGGGCGTCTGCCCGCAGTGGATACTCCCCAATCAAAGACCAGGTATAGGGACCGAGTGCAGGGGGTCTGCTTGCAGTCTATACTCCCCAATCAAAGACCAGGAATAAGGACCTAGTTCAGGTGGTCTGCTTGCAGTGGATACTCCCCAATCAAAGACCAGGAATAGGGACCTAGTGCAGGTGGTATGCTTGCAATCTATACTCCCCAATCAGAGCCAGGAATAGGAACCTAGTGCAGGGGGTCTCCTCGCAGTGGATGCTCCCTAATCAAAGACCAGGAATAGGGGCCTGGTGCTGGGGGTCTGCTGCCAGTGGATACTCCCCAATCAGAGACCAGGAATAGGGATCTAGTGCAGGCGGTCTGCTCACAGTGGATACTCCCCAATCAAAGACCACAAATAGGGACCTGGTGCAGGGGGTCTGCCCGCAGTGGATACTCCCCAACCAAAGACCAGGTATATGGACCTGGTGCCGGGGGTATGCTCACACTGGATACTTCCCAATCAAAGACCAGGAATATGGACCTGGTGTGGGGGGTCTGCTCGCAGTGGATGTTCCCCAATGAGAGACCAGGAATAGGGACCTGGTGCCGGGGGTCTGCTCCCAGTGGATACTCCCCAATCAAAGACCACGAATAGGGATCTAGTGCAATGGGTCTGCTCACAGTGGATACTCCCCAATCAAAGACCAGAAATAGGGACCTGGTGCAGGGGGTCTGTCCGCAGTCGATACTCCCCAATCAAAGACCAGGTATATGGACCTGGTGCCGGGGGTATGCTCACACTGGATACTTCCCAATCAAAGACCAGGAATATGGACCAGGTGTGGGGGGTCTGCTCGCAGTGGATACTCCCCAATCAAAGACCATGTATAGGGACCTAATGGAGGGCGTCTGCCCGCAGTGGATACTCCCCAATCAAAGACCAGGTATAGGGACCTAGTGCAGGGGGTCTGCCCGCAGTGGATATTCCCCAATCAAAGACCAGGAATAAGGACCCAGTGCTGGGGGTCTGCTCGCAGTGGATACTCCCCAATCAAAGACCAGGAATAAGGACCTAGTGCAGGTGGTCTGCTTGCAGTGGATACTCCCCAATCAAAGACCAGGAATAGGGACCTAGTGCAGGTGGTCTGCTTGCAGTCTATACTCCCCAATCAGAGCCAGGAATAAGAACCTAGTGCAGGGGGTCTGCTCACAGTGGATACTCCCCAAAGACCAGGAAGAGGGACCTAGTGCAGGGGGTCTGCACGCAGTGGATGCTCCCCAATCAAAGACCAGGACTAGGTACCTGGTGCCGGGGGTCTGCTCGCAGTGGATACGCCCCAATAAAAAGACCAGGAATATGGACCTGGTGTGGGGGGTCTGCTCGCAGTGGATACTCCCCAATCAAAGACCAGGAATAGGGACCTAGTGCAGGGGGTCTGCACGCAGTGGATGCTCCCCAATCAAAGACCAGGATTAGGTACCTGGTGCCGGGGGTCTGCTCGCAGTGGATGCTCCCCAATAAAAAGACCAGGAATATGGACCTGGTGTGGGGGGTCTGCTCGCAGTGGATACTACCCAATCAAAGACCAGGTATAGGGACCCAGTGCAGGGGGTCTGCTCGCAGTGGATATTCCCCAATCAAAGACCAGGACTAGGGACCTAGTGCAGGGGGTCTGCTCGCAGTGGATGCTCCCCAAAGAGAGACCAGGAATAGGGACCTGGTGCCGGGGGTCTGCTCCCAGTGGATACTCCCCAATGAGCGACCAGGAATAGGGACCTAGTGCAGGGGGTCTGCTCGCTGTGGATACTCCCCAATCAAAGACCAGGACTAGGGACCTAGTGCAGGGGGTCTGCTCGCAGTGGATGCTCCCCAATGAGAGACCAGGAATAGGAACCTGGTGCCAGGGGTCTGCTCCCAGTGGATACTCCCCAATCAAAGACCAGGAATAGGGATCTAGTGCAGGGGGTCTGCTCACAGTGGATACTCCCCAATCAAAGACCAGAAATAGGGACCTGGTGCAGGGGTTCGGTCCGCAGTGGATACTCCCCAATAAAAGATCAGGAATAGGGAACTAGTGCAGGAGGTCTGCTTGCAGTCTATACTCCCCAATCAAAGACCAGGACTAGTGACCTAGTGCAGGGGGTCTGCTCGAAGTGGATATTCCCCAATCAAAGACCAGGAATATGGACCTGGTGCGGGGGGTCTGCACTCAGTGGATGCTCCCCAATCAAAGACCAGGACTAGGTACCTGGTGCTGGGGGTCTGCTCGCAGTGGATACTCCCCAATCAAAGACCAGGAATATGGACCTAGTGCAGGAGGTCTGCTTGCAGTCTATACTCCCCAATCAAAGACCAGGAATATGGACCTGGTGCGGGGGGTCTGCTCGCAGTGGATACTCTCCAATCAAAGACCAGGTATAGGGACCTAGTGCAGGAGGTCTGCTTGCAGTCTATACTCCCCAATCAAAGACCAGGACTAGGGACCTAGTGCAGGGGGTCTGCTCGCAGTGGATACTCCTCAATGAAAGAAGAGGAATAGGTCACTAGTTAAGGAGGTCTGCTCGCAGTGGATACTCCCCAGTGAAAGACCAGAACTAGGGACCTAGTGCAGGGGGACTTCTCGCAGTGGATACTCCCCAATCAAAGACCAGGAATAGGGACCTAGTGCTCAGGGAGTCTGCTCACAGTCGATACTCCTCAACCAACGACCAGGAATAGGGACCTAGTGCAGGGGGTCTGCTCGCAGTGGATGCTCCCCAATCAAAGACCAGGAATAGGAACCTAGTGCAGGGGGTCTGCTCACAGTGGATGCTCCCCAATCAAAGACCAGGAATAGGGACCTAGTGCCGGGAGTCTGCTTGCAGTGGATACTCCCCAATCAAAGACCAGGAATAAGGACCTAGTGCAGGGGGTATGCTCAGACTGGATACTTCCAAATCAAAGACCAGGAATATGGACCTGGTGCGGGGGGTCTGCTCGCAGTGGATACTCCCCAATCAAAGACCAGGAATAGGGACCTAGTGCTCAGGGGGTCTGCTCACAGTCGATACTCCTCAATCAACGACCAGGAATAGGGACCTAGTGCAGAGGGTCTGCTCACAGTGGATGCTCCCCAATCAAAGACCAGGAATAGGGACCTGGTGCCGGGAGTATGCTTGCAGTGGATACTCCCCAATCAAAGACCAGGCATAAGGATCTAGTGCAGGGGGTCAGCTCACAGTGGATGCTCCCCAATCAAAGAAAAGGTATAGGGACCTAGTGCAGGGGGTCTGCTTGCAGTCTATACTCCCCAATCAAAGACCAGGAATAAGGACCCAGTGCCGGGGGTCTGCTCGCAGTGGATGCTCCCTAATTAAAGACCAGGAATAAGGACCTAGTGCAGGTGGTCTGCTTGCAGTGGATACTCCCCAATCAAAGACCAGGAATAGGGACCTAGTGCAGGTTGTCTGCTTGCAGTCTATACTCCCCAATCAGAGCCAGAAATAGGAACCTAGTGCAGGGGGTCAGCTCGCAGTGGATGCTCCCTAATCAAAGACCAGGAATAGGGGCCTGGTGCCGGGGGTCTGCTCCCAGTGGATACTCCCCAATCAAAGACCAGGAATAGGGATCTAGTGCAGGGGGTCTGCTCACAGTGGATACACCCCAATCAAAGACCACGAATAGGGACCTGGTGCAGGGGTTCTGCCCGCAGTGGATACTCCACAATCAAAAAACCGGGACTAGGGACCTGGTGCCGGGGGTCTGCTCGCAGTGGATGCTCCCCAAAGAGAGACCAGGAATAGGGACCTGGTGCCGGGGGTCTGCTCCCAGTGGATACTCCCCAATGAGAGACCAGGAATAGGGACCTAGTGCAGGGGGTCTGCTCGCTGTGGATACTCCCCAATCAAAGACCAGGACTAGGGACCTAGTGCAGGGGGTCTGCTCGCAGTGGATGCTCCCCAATGAGAGACCAGGAATAGGAACCTGGTGCCAGGGGTCTGCTCCCAGTGGATACTCCCCAATCAAAGACCAGGAATAGGGATCTAGTGCAGGGGGTCTGCTCACAGTGGATACTCCCCAATCAAAGACCAGAAATAGGGACCTGGTGCAGGGGTTCGGTCCGCAGTGGATACTCCCCAATAAAAGATCAGGAATAGGGAACTAGTGCAGGAGGTCTGCTTGCAGTCTATACTCCCCAATCAAAGACCAGGACTAGTGACCTAGTGCAGGGGGTCTGCTCGAAGTGGATATTCCCCAATCAAAGACCAGGAATATGGACCTGGTGCGGGGGGTCTGCACTCAGTGGATGCTCCCCAATCAAAGACCAGGACTAGGTACCTCGTGCTGGGGGTCTGCTCGCAGTGGATACTCCCCAATCAAAGACCAGGAATATGGACCTAGTGCAGGAGGTCTGCTTGCAGTCTATACTCCCCAATCAAAGACCAGGAATATGGACCTGGTGCGGGGGGTCTGCTCGCAGTGGATACTCTCCAATCAAAGACCAGGTATAGGGACCTAGTGCAGGAGGTCTGCTTGCAGTCTATACTCCCCAATCAAAGACCAGGACTAGGGACCTAGTGCAGGGGGTCTGCTCGCAGTGGATACTCCTCAATGAAAGAAGAGGAATAGGTCACTAGTTAAGGAGGTCTGCTCGCAGTGGATACTCCCCAGTGAAAGACCAGAACTAGGGACCTAGTGCAGGGGGACTTCTCGCAGTGGATACTCCCCAATCAAAGACCAGGAATAGGGACCTAGTGCTCAGGGAGTCTGCTCACAGTCGATACTCCTCAACCAACGACCAGGAATAGGGACCTAGTGCAGGGGGTCTGCTCGCAGTGGATGCTCCCCAATCAAAGACCAGGAATAGGAACCTAGTGCAGGGGGTCTGCTCACAGTGGATGCTCCCCAATCAAAGACCAGGAATAGGGACCTAGTGCCGGGAGTCTGCTTGCAGTGGATACTCCCCAATCAAAGACCAGGAATAAGGACCTAGTGCAGGGGGTATGCTCAGACTGGATACTTCCAAATCAAAGACCAGGAATATGGACCTGGTGCGGGGGGTCTGCTCGCAGTGGATACTCCCCAATCAAAGACCAGGAATAGGGACCTAGTGCTCAGGGGGTCTGCTCACAGTCGATACTCCTCAATCAACGACCAGGAATAGGGACCTAGTGCAGAGGGTCTGCTCACAGTGGATGCTCCCCAATCAAAGACCAGGAATAGGGACCTGGTGCCGGGAGTATGCTTGCAGTGGATACTCCCCAATCAAAGACCAGGCATAAGGATCTAGTGCAGGGGGTCAGCTCACAGTGGATGCTCCCCAATCAAAGAAAAGGTATAGGGATCTAGTGCAGGGGGTCTGCTTGCAGTCTATACTCCCCAATCAAAGACCAGGAATAAGGACCCAGTGCCGGGGGTCTGCTCGCAGTGGATGCTCCCTAATCAAAGACCAGGAATAAGGACCTAGTGCAGGTGGTCTGCTTGCAGTGGATACTCCCCAATCAAAGACCAGGAATAGGGACCTAGTGCAGGTTGTCTGCTTGCATTCTATACTCCCCAATCAGAGCCAGAAATAGGAACCTAGTGCAGGGGGTCAGCTCGCAGTGGATGCTCCCTAATCAAAGACCAGGAATAGGGGCCTGGTGCCGGGGGTCTGCTCCCAGTGGATACTCCCCAATCAAAGACCAGGAATAGGGATCTAGTGCAGGGGGTCTGCTCACAGTGGATACACCCCAATCAAAGACCACGAATAGGGACCTGGTGCAGGGGGTCTGCCCGCAGTGGATACTCCACAATCAAAAAACCGGGACTAGGGACCTGGTGCCGGGGGTCTGCTCGCAGTGGATGCTCCCCAAAGAGAGACCAGGAATAGGGACCTGGTGCCGGGGGTCTGCTCCCAGTGGATACTCCCCAATGAGAGACCAGGAATAGGGACCTAGTGCAGGGGGTCTGCTCGCTGTAGATACTCCCCAATCAAAGACCAGGACTAGGGACCTAGTGCAGGGGGTCTGCTCGCAGTGGATGCTCCCCAATGAGAGACCAGGAATAGGAACCTGGTGCCAGGGGTCTGCTCCCAGTGGATACTCCCCAATCAAAGACCAGGAATAGGGATCTAGTGCAGGGGGTCTGCTCACAGTGGATACTCCCCAATCAAAGACCAGAAATAGGGACCTGGTGCAGGGGTTCGGTCCGCAGTGGATACTCCCCAATAAAAGATCAGGAATAGGGAACTAGTGCAGGAGGTCTGCTTGCAGTCTATACTCCCCAATCAAAGACCAGGACTAGTGACCTAGTGCAGGGGGTCTGCTCGAAGTGGATATTCCCCAATCAAAGACCAGGAATATGGACCTGGTGCGGGGGGTCTGCACTCAGTGGATGCTCCCCAATCAAAGACCAGGACTAGGTACCTGGTGCTGGGGGTCTGCTCGCAGTGGATACTCCCCAATCAAAGACCAGGAATATGGACCTAGTGCAGGAGGTCTGCTTGCAGTCTATACTCTCCAATCAAAGACCAGGAATATGGACCTGGTGCGGGGGGTCTGCTCGCAGTGGATACTCTCCAATCAAAGACCAGGTATAGGGACCTAGTGCAGGAGGTCTGCTTGCAGTCTATACTCCCCAATCAAAGACCAGGACTAGGGACCTAGTGCAGGGGGTCTGCTCGCAGTGGATACTCCTCAATGAAAGAAGAGGAATAGGTCACTAGTTAAGGAGGTCTGCTCGCAGTGGATACTCCCCAGTGAAAGACCAGAACTAGGGACCTAGTGCAGGGGGACTTCTCGCAGTGGATACTCCCCAATCAAAGACCAGGAATAGGGACCTAGTGCTCAGGGAGTCTGCTCACAGTCGATACTCCTCAACCAACGACCAGGAATAGGGACCTAGTGCAGGGGGTCTGCTCGCAGTGGATGCTCCCCAATCAAAGACCAGGAATAGGAACCTAGTGCAGGGGGTCTGCTCACAGTGGATGCTCCCCAATCAAAGACCAGGAATAGGGACCTAGTGCCGGGAGTCTGCTTGCAGTGGATACTCCCCAATCAAAGACCAGGAATAAGGACCTAGTGCAGGGGGTATGCTCAGACTGGATACTTCCAAATCAAAGACCAGGAATATGGACCTGGTGCGGGGGGTCTGCTCGCAGTGGATACTCCCCAATCAAAGACCAGGAATAGGGACCTAGTGCTCAGGGGGTCTGCTCACAGTCGATACTCCTCAATCAACGACCAGGAATAGGGACCTAGTGCAGAGGGTCTGCTCACAGTGGATGCTCCCCAATCAAAGACCAGGAATAGGGACCTGGTGCCGGGAGTATGCTTGCAGTGGATACTCCCCAATCAAAGACCAGGCATAAGGATCTAGTGCAGGGGGTCAGCTCACAGTGGATGCTCCCCAATCAAAGAAAAGGTATAGGGACCTAGTGCAGGGGGTCTGCTTGCAGTCTATACTCCCCAATCAAAGACCAGGAATAAGGACCCAGTGCCGGGGGTCTGCTCGCAGTGGATGCTCCCTAATCAAAGACCAGGAATAAGGACCTAGTGCAGGTGGTCTGCTTGCAGTGGATACTCCCCAATCAAAGACCAGGAATAGGGACCTAGTGCAGGTTGTCTGCTTGCAGTCTATACTCCCCAATCAGAGCCAGGAATAGGAACCTAGTGCAGGGGGTCAGCTCGCAGTGGATGCTCCCTAATCAAAGACCAGGAATAGGGGCCTGGTGCCGGGGGTCTGCTCCCAGTGGATACTCCCCAATCAAAGACCAGGAATAGGGATCTAGTGCAGGGGGTCTGCTCACAGTGGATACACCCCAATCAAAGACCACGAATAGGGACCTGGTGCAGGGGGTCTGCCCGCAGTGGGTACTCCCCAATCAAAGACCAGGTATATGGACCTGATGCCGGGGGTATGCTCAGACTGGATGCTTCCAAATCAAAGACCAGGAATATGGACCTGGTGCAGGGGGTCTGCTCGCAGTGGATACTCCACAATCAAAAACCAGGACTAGGGACCTGGTGCCGGGGGTCTGCTCGCAGTGGATACTCCCCAATCAAAGACCAGGAATATGGACCAGGTGCGGGGGGTCTGCTCGCAGTGGATACTCCCCAATCAAAGACCATGTATAGGGACCTAATGGAGGGCGTCTGCCCGCAGTGGATACTCCCCAATCAAAGACCAGGTATAGGGACCTAGTGCAGGGGGTCTGCCCGCAGTGGATATTCCCCAATCAAAGACCAGGAATAAGGACCCAGTGCTGGGGGTCTGCTCGCAGTGGATACTCCCCAATCAAAGACCAGGAATAAGGACCTAGTGCAGGTGGTCTGCTTGCAGTGGATACTCCCCAATCAAAGACCAGGAATAGGGACCTAGTGCAGGTGGTCTGCTTGCAGTCTATACTCCCCAATCAGAGCCAGGAATAAGAACCTAGTGCAGGGGGTCTGCTCACAGTGGATACTCCCCAAAGACCAGGAAGAGGGACCTAGTGCAGGGGGTCTGCACGCAGTGGATGCTCCCCAATCAAAGACCAGGACTAGGTACCTGGTGCCGGGGGTCTGCTCGCAGTGGATACGCCCCAATAAAAAGACCAGGAATATGGACCTGGTGTGGGGGGTCTGCTCGCAGTGGATACTCCCCAATCAAAGACCAGGAATAGGGACCTAGTGCAGGGGGTCTGCACGCAGTGGATGCTCCCCAATCAAAGACCAGGATTAGGTACCTGGTGCCGGGGGTCTGCTCGCAGTGGATGCTCCCCAATAAAAAGACCAGGAATATGGACCTGGTGTGGGGGGTCTGCTCGCAGTGGATACTACCCAATCAAAGACCAGGTATAGGGACCCAGTGCAGGGGGTCTGCTCGCAGTGGATATTCCCCAATCAAAGACCAGGACTAGGGACCTAGTGCAGGGGGTCTGCTCGCAGTGGATGCTCCCCAAAGAGAGACCAGGAATAGGGACCTGGTGCCGGGGGTCTGCTCCCAGTGGATACTCCCCAATGAGCGACCAGGAATAGGGACCTAGTGCAGGGGGTCTGCTCGCTGTGGATACTCCCCAATCAAAGACCAGGACTAGGGACCTAGTGCAGGGGCTCTGCTCGCAGTGGATGCTCCCCAATGAGAGACCAGGAATAGGAACCTGGTGCCAGGGGTCTGCTCCCAGTGGATACTCCCCAATCAAAGACCAGGAATAGGGATCTAGTGCAGGGGGTCTGCTCACAGTGGATACTCCCCAATCAAAGACCAGAAATAGGGACCTGGTGCAGGGGTTCGGTCCGCAGTGGATACTCCCCAATAAAAGATCAGGAATAGGGAACTAGTGCAGGAGGTCTGCTTGCAGTCTATACTCCCCAATCAAAGACCAGGACTAGTGACCTAGTGCAGGGGGTCTGCTCGAAGTGGATATTCCCCAATCAAAGACCAGGAATATGGACCTGGTGCGGGGGGTCTGCACTCAGTGGATGCTCCCCAATCAAAGACCAGGACTAGGTACCTGGTGCTGGGGGTCTGCTCGCAGTGGATACTCCCCAATCAAAGACCAGGAATATGGACCTAGTGCAGGAGGTCTGCTTGCAGTCTATACTCCCCAATCAAAGACCAGGAATATGGACCTGGTGCGGGGGGTCTGCTCGCAGTGGATACTCTCCAATCAAAGACCAGGTATAGGGACCTAGTGCAGGAGGTCTGCTTGCAGTCTATACTCCCCAATCAAAGACCAGGACTAGGGACCTAGTGCAGGGGGTCTGCTCGCAGTGGATACTCCTCAATGAAAGAAGAGGAATAGGTCACTAGTTAAGGAGGTCTGCTCGCAGTGGATACTCCCCAGTGAAAGACCAGAACTAGGGACCTAGTGCAGGGGGGCTTCTCGCAGTGGATACTCCCCAATCAAAGACCAGGAATAGGGACCTAGTGCTCAGGGAGTCTGCTCACAGTCGATACTCCTCAACCAACGACCAGGAATAGGGACCTAGTGCAGGGGGTCTGCTCGCAGTGGATGCTCCCCAATCAAAGACCAGGAATAGGAACCTAGTGCAGGGGGTCTGCTCACAGTGGATGCTCCCCAATCAAAGACCAGGAATAGGGACCTAGTGCCGGGAGTCTGCTTGCAGTGGATACTCCCCAATCAAAGACCAGGAATAAGGACCTAGTGCAGGGGGTATGCTCAGACTGGATACTTCCAAATCAAAGACCAGGAATATGGACCTGGTGCGGGGGGTCTGCTCGCAGTGGATACTCCCCAATCAAAGACCAGGAATAGGGACCTAGTGCTCAGGGGGTCTGCTCACAGTCGATACTCCTCAATCAACGACCAGGAATAGGGACCTAGTGCAGAGGGTCTGCTCACAGTGGATGCTCCCCAATCAAAGACCAGGAATAGGGACCTGGTGCCGGGAGTATGCTTGCAGTGGATACTCCCCAATCAAAGACCAGGCATAAGGATCTAGTGCAGGGGGTCAGCTCACAGTGGATGCTCCCCAATCAAAGAAAAGGTATAGGGACCTAGTGCAGGGGGTCTGCTTGCAGTCTATACTCCCCAATCAAAGACCAGGAATAAGGACCCAGTGCCGGGGGTCTGCTCGCAGTGGATGCTCCCTAATCAAAGACCAGGAATAAGGACCTAGTGCAGGTGGTCTGCTTGCAGTGGATACTCCCCAATCAAAGACCAGGAATAGGGACCTAGTGCAGGTTGTCTGCTTGCAGTCTATACTCCCCAATCAGAGCCAGAAATAGGAACCTAGTGCAGGGGGTCAGCTCGCAGTGGATGCTCCCTAATCAAAGACCAGGAATAGGGGCCTGGTGCCGGGGGTCTGCTCCCAGTGGATACTCCCCAATCAAAGACCAGGAATAGGGATCTAGTGCAGGGGGTCTGCTCACAGTGGATACACCCCAATCAAAGACCACGAATAGGGACCTGGTGCAGGGGTTCTGCCCGCAGTGGATACTCCACAATCAAAAAACCGGGACTAGGGACCTGGTGCCGGGGGTCTGCTCGCAGTGGATGCTCCCCAAAGAGAGACCAGGAATAGGGACCTGGTGCCGGGGGTCTGCTCCCAGTGGATACTCCCCAATGAGAGACCAGGAATAGGGACCTAGTGCAGGGGGTCTGCTCGCTGTGGATACTCCCCAATCAAAGACCAGGACTAGGGACCTAGTGCAGGGGGTCTGCTCGCAGTGGATGCTCCCCAATGAGAGACCAGGAATAGGAACCTGGTGCCAGGGGTCTGCTCCCAGTGGATACTCCCCAATCAAAGACCAGGAATAGGGATCTAGTGCAGGGGGTCTGCTCACAGTGGATACTCCCCAATCAAAGACCAGAAATAGGGACCTGGTGCAGGGGTTCGGTCCGCAGTGGATACTCCCCAATAAAAGATCAGGAATAGGGAACTAGTGCAGGAGGTCTGCTTGCAGTCTATACTCCCCAATCAAAGACCAGGACTAGTGACCTAGTGCAGGGGGTCTGCTCGAAGTGGATATTCCCCAATCAAAGACCAGGAATATGGACCTGGTGCGGGGGGTCTGCACTCAGTGGATGCTCCCCAATCAAAGACCAGGACTAGGTACCTCGTGCTGGGGGTCTGCTCGCAGTGGATACTCCCCAATCAAAGACCAGGAATATGGACCTAGTGCAGGAGGTCTGCTTGCAGTCTATACTCCCCAATCAAAGACCAGGAATATGGACCTGGTGCGGGGGGTCTGCTCGCAGTGGATACTCTCCAATCAAAGACCAGGTATAGGGACCTAGTGCAGGAGGTCTGCTTGCAGTCTATACTCCCCAATCAAAGACCAGGACTAGGGACCTAGTGCAGGGGGTCTGCTCGCAGTGGATACTCCTCAATGAAAGAAGAGGAATAGGTCACTAGTTAAGGAGGTCTGCTCGCAGTGGATACTCCCCAGTGAAAGACCAGAACTAGGGACCTAGTGCAGGGGGACTTCTCGCAGTGGATACTCCCCAATCAAAGACCAGGAATAGGGACCTAGTGCTCAGGGAGTCTGCTCACAGTCGATACTCCTCAACCAACGACCAGGAATAGGGACCTAGTGCAGGGGGTCTGCTCGCAGTGGATGCTCCCCAATCAAAGACCAGGAATAGGAACCTAGTGCAGGGGGTCTGCTCACAGTGGATGCTCCCCAATCAAAGACCAGGAATAGGGACCTAGTGCCGGGAGTCTGCTTGCAGTGGATACTCCCCAATCAAAGACCAGGAATAAGGACCTAGTGCAGGGGGTATGCTCAGACTGGATACTTCCAAATCAAAGACCAGGAATATGGACCTGGTGCGGGGGGTCTGCTCGCAGTGGATACTCCCCAATCAAAGACCAGGAATAGGGACCTAGTGCTCAGGGGGTCTGCTCACAGTCGATACTCCTCAATCAACGACCAGGAATAGGGACCTAGTGCAGAGGGTCTGCTCACAGTGGATGCTCCCCAATCAAAGACCAGGAATAGGGACCTGGTGCCGGGAGTATGCTTGCAGTGGATACTCCCCAATCAAAGACCAGGCATAAGGATCTAGTGCAGGGGGTCAGCTCACAGTGGATGCTCCCCAATCAAAGAAAAGGTATAGGGATCTAGTGCAGGGGGTCTGCTTGCAGTCTATACTCCCCAATCAAAGACCAGGAATAAGGACCCAGTGCCGGGGGTCTGCTCGCAGTGGATGCTCCCTAATCAAAGACCAGGAATAAGGACCTAGTGCAGGTGGTCTGCTTGCAGTGGATACTCCCCAATCAAAGACCAGGAATAGGGACCTAGTGCAGGTTGTCTGCTTGCATTCTATACTCCCCAATCAGAGCCAGAAATAGGAACCTAGTGCAGGGGGTCAGCTCGCAGTGGATGCTCCCTAATCAAAGACCAGGAATAGGGGCCTGGTGCCGGGGGTCTGCTCCCAGTGGATACTCCCCAATCAAAGACCAGGAATAGGGATCTAGTGCAGGGGGTCTGCTCACAGTGGATACACCCCAATCAAAGACCACGAATAGGGACCTGGTGCAGGGGGTCTGCCCGCAGTGGATACTCCACAATCAAAAAACCGGGACTAGGGACCTGGTGCCGGGGGTCTGCTCGCAGTGGATGCTCCCCAAAGAGAGACCAGGAATAGGGACCTGGTGCCGGGGGTCTGCTCCCAGTGGATACTCCCCAATGAGAGACCAGGAATAGGGACCTAGTGCAGGGGGTCTGCTCGCTGTGGATACTCCCCAATCAAAGACCAGGACTAGGGACCTAGTGCAGGGGGTCTGCTCGCAGTGGATGCTCCCCAATGAGAGACCAGGAATAGGAACCTGGTGCCAGGGGTCTGCTCCCAGTGGATACTCCCCAATCAAAGACCAGGAATAGGGATCTAGTGCAGGGGGTC
Source organism: Ambystoma mexicanum (assembly GCF_040938575.1). Lineage (NCBI taxonomy): Eukaryota > Metazoa > Chordata > Amphibia > Caudata > Ambystomatidae > Ambystoma > Ambystoma mexicanum. The sequence goes on along the minus strand of NC_090926.1, from coordinate 1,300,463,585 downwards.
TGCTCACAGTGGATACTCCCCAATCAAAGACCAGAAATAGGGACCTGGTGCAGGGGTTCGGTCCGCAGTGGATACTCCCCAATAAAAGATCAGGAATAGGGAACTAGTGCAGGAGGTCTGCTTGCAGTCTATACTCCCCAATCAAAGACCAGGACTAGTGACCTAGTGCAGGGGGTCTGCTCGAAGTGGATATTCCCCAATCAAAGACCAGGAATATGGACCTGGTGCGGGGGGTCTGCACTCAGTGGATGCTCCCCAATCAAAGACCAGGACTAGGTACCTGGTGCTGGGGGTCTGCTCGCAGTGGATACTCCCCAATCAAAGACCAGGAATATGGACCTAGTGCAGGAGGTCTGCTTGCAGTCTATACTCTCCAATCAAAGACCAGGAATATGGACCTGGTGCGGGGGGTCTGCTCGCAGTGGATACTCTCCAATCAAAGACCAGGTATAGGGACCTAGTGCAGGAGGTCTGCTTGCAGTCTATACTCCCCAATCAAAGACCAGGACTAGGGACCTAGTGCAGGGGGTCTGCTCGCAGTGGATACTCCTCAATGAAAGAAGAGGAATAGGTCACTAGTTAAGGAGGTCTGCTCGCAGTGGATACTCCCCAGTGAAAGACCAGAACTAGGGACCTAGTGCAGGGGGACTTCTCGCAGTGGATACTCCCCAATCAAAGACCAGGAATAGGGACCTAGTGCTCAGGGAGTCTGCTCACAGTCGATACTCCTCAACCAACGACCAGGAATGGGGACCTAGTGCAGGGGGTCTGCTCGCAGAGGATGCTCCCCAATCAAAGACCAGGAATAGGAACCTAGTGCAGGGGGTCTGCTCACAGTGGATGCTCCCCAATCAAAGACCAGGAATAGGGACCTAGTGCCGGGAGTCTGCTTGCAGTGGATACTCCCCAATCAAAGACCAGGAATAAGGACCTAGTGCAGGGGGTATGCTCAGACTGGATACTTCCAAATCAAAGACCAGGAATATGGACCTGGTGCGGGGGGTCTGCTCGCAGTGGATACTCCCCAATCAAAGACCAGGAATAGGGACCTAGTGCTCAGGGGGTCTGCTCACAGTCGATACTCCTCAATCAACGACCAGGAATAGGGACCTAGTGCAGAGGGTCTGCTCACAGTGGATGCTCCCCAATCAAAGACCAGGAATAGGGACCTGGTGCCGGGAGTATGCTTGCAGTGGATACTCCCCAATCAAAGACCAGGCATAAGGATCTAGTGCAGGGGGTCAGCTCACAGTGGATGCTCCCCAATCAAAGAAAAGGTATAGGGACCTAGTGCAGGGGGTCTGCTTGCAGTCTATACTCCCCAATCAAAGACCAGGAATAAGGACCCAGTGCCGGGGGTCTGCTCGCAGTGGATGCTCCCTAATCAAAGACCAGGAATAAGGACCTAGTGCAGGTGGTCTGCTTGCAGTGGATACTCCCCAATCAAAGACCAGGAATAGGGACCTAGTGCAGGTTGTCTGCTTGCAGTCTATACTCCCCAATCAGAGCCAGGAATAGGAACCTAGTGCAGGGGGTCAGCTCGCAGTGGATGCTCCCTAATCAAAGACCAGGAATAGGGGCCTGGTGCCGGGGGTCTGCTCCCAGTGGATACTCTCCAATCAAAGACCAGGAATAGGGATCTAGTGCAGGGGGTCTGCTCACAGTGGATACACCCCAATCAAAGACCACGAATAGGGACCTGGTGCAGGGGGTCTGCCCGCAGTGGGTACTCCCCAATCAAAGACCAGGTATATGGACCTGATGCCGGGGGTATGCTCAGACTGGATACTTCCAAATCAAAGACCAGGAATATGGACCTGGTGCAGGGGGTCTGCTCGCAGTGGATACTCCACAATCAAAAACCAGGACTAGGGACCTGGTGCCGGGGGTCTGCTCGCAGTGGATACTCCCCAATCAAAGACCAGGAATATGGACCTGGTGCGGGGGGTCTGCTCGCAGTGGATACTTCCCAATCAAAGACCAGGTATAGGGACCTAGTGCAGGAGGTCTGCTTGCAGACTATACTCCCCAATCAAAGACCAGGACTAGGGAGCTAGTGCAGGGGGTCTGCTCGCATTGGATACTCCTCAATGAAAGAAGAGGAATAGGGATATAGTGCAGGAGGTCTGCTCGCAGTGGATACTCCCCAATCAAAGACCAGGATTAGGGACCTAGTGCTCAGGGGGTCTGCTCACAGTCGATACTCCTCAATCAACGACCAGGAATAGGGACCTAGTGCCTTGAGTCTGCTTGCAGTGGATACTCCCCAATCAAAGACCAGGAATAAGGACCTAGTGCAGGGGGTCTGCTTGCAGTGGATACTCCCCAATCAAAGACCAGGAATAAGGACCTAGTGCAGGGGGTCAGATCACAGTGGATGCTCCCCAATGAGAGACCAGGAATAGGGACCTAGTACAGGGGGTCTGCTTGCAGTCTATACTCCCCAATCAAAGACCAGGAATAGGGACCCAGTGCCAGGGGGTCTGCTCGCAGTCTATACTCCCCAATCAAAGACCAGGAATAGGGACCTAGTGCAGGGGTCTGCTTGCAGTCTATACTCCCCAATCAAAGACCAGGAATAAGGACCCAGTGCCGGGGGTCTTCTCACAGTGGATACTCCCCAATCAAAGACGAGGACTAGGGACCTAGTGCAGGGGGTCTGCTCGCAGTGGATATTCCCCAATCAAAGACCAGGAATATGGACCTGGTGCAGGGGGTTTGCTCGCTGTGAATTCTCCCCAATCAAAGACCAGGACTAGGGACCTAGTGCAGGGGGTCTGCTCGCAGTGGATGTTCCCCAATGAGAGACCAGGACTAGGGACCTGGTGCCGGGGGTCTGCTCCCAGTGGATACTCCCCAATCAAAGACCAGGAATAGGGATCTAGTGCAGGGGGTCTGCTCACAGTGGATACTCCCCAATCAAAGACCAGAAATAGGGACCTGGTGCAGGGGGTCTGTCCGCAGTCGATACTCCCCAATCAAAGACCAGGTATAGGGACCTAGTGCTGGGGGTCTGCTTGCAGTCAATACTCCCCAATCAAAGACCAGGAATAAGGACCCAGTGCTGGGGGTCTGCCCGCAGTGGATACTCCCCAATCAAACACCAGGAATAAGGACCTAGTGCAGGTGGTCTGCTTGCAGTGGATACTCCTCAAAGACCAGGAAGAGGAACCTAGAGCAGGGGGTCTGCTCACAGTGGATACTCCCCAATCAAAGACCAGGAATAGGGACCTAGTGCAGGGGGTCTGCTCGCAGTGGATGCTCCCTAATCAAAGAACAGGAATAGGGACTTAGTGCAGGGGGTCTGCTCGCAGTAGATACTCCCCAATCAAGGACCAGGAATAGGGACCTAGTGCAGGGGTCTGCTCGCTGTAGATACTCCCCAATCAATGACCAGGAAGGAATAGGGACCTAGTGCAGGGGTCCTGCTCGCAGAGGATACTCCCCAATCAACGACCAGGAAGGAATAGGGACCTAGTGCAGGGGTCCTGCTCGCAGAGGATACTCCCCAATCAAAGCCCAGGAATAAGGACCTAGTGCAGGGGGTCTGCTCGCAGTGGAAACTCCTCATTAAAATACCAGGATAGGGACCTAGTGCAGGGGGTCTGCTCGGAGTGGATACTCCCCAATCAAAGACCTGGAATAGGGACCCAGTGCAAGGGGTCTGTTTGCAGTGGATACTCCCCAATCAAAGACCAGGAATAGGGACCTGGTGCCGGGGGTCTGCTCGAAGTGGATACTCCCCAATCAAAGACCAGGAATATGGACCTGGTGCAGGGGTTCTTCTCACAGTGGATGCTCCCCAATGATAGACCAGGAATAGGGACCTAGTGCAGGGGGCCTGCTCGCAGTCTATACTCCCCACTCAAAGACCAGGTATAGGGACCTAGTGCAGGGGGTCTGCTAGCTGTGGATACTCCCCAATCAAAGACCAGGAATAGGGACCTAGTCCTGGGGGTCTGTTTGCAGTCTATACTCCCCACTCAAAGACCAGGAATAGGGACCTAGTGCTTTTAGTCTGCTCGTAGTGGATATTTCCCAATCAAAGACCAGGTCTAGGGACCTAGTCCTGGGGGTCTGTTTGCAGTCTATACTCCCCAATCAAAGACCAGGAATAGGTACCTAGTGCAGGGGGTCTGCTAGCAGTGGATACTCCCCATTAAAATACCAGGAATAAGGACCAAGTGTGGGGGGTCTACTTACAGTCTATACTCCTCAATCAAAGACCAAGAATAGGCACCCACTGCAAGGGGTCTGCTCGCAGTGGAGGCTCCCCAATGAGAGACCAGGAATAGGGACCTGGTGCCGGGGGTCTGCTCCCAATGGATACTCCCCAATCAAAGACAAGGAATAGGGCCCTAATGCAGGGAGTCTGCTCACAGTGGATACTCCCCAATCAATGACCAGGAATAGGGATCTTGTGCCGGGGGTCTGCCCGTAGTGGATACTCCCCAATCAAAGACCAGGTACATGGACCTGGTGCCGGAGGTCTGCTCGCAGTGGATACTGCCCAATAAAAGACCAGGAATATGGACCTGGTGCCGGGGGTCTGCTCCCAGTGGATACTCCCAAATGAAAGACCAGGAATAGGGACCTAGTGCAGGGGGTCTGCTCACAGTGGATACTCCCCAATCAAAGACCAGGTATAGGGACCTAGTGCAGGGGGTCTGCTCGCAGTGGATACTCCTCAATGAAAGAAGAGGAATAGGGAACTAGTGCAGGAGGTCTGCTCGCAGTCTATACTCCCCAATCAAAGACCAGGAATATGGACCTGGTGCGGGGGGTCTGCACTCAGTGGATGCTCCCCAATCAAAGACCAGGACTAGGTACCTGGTGCTGTGGGTCTGCTCGAAGTGGATACTCCCCAATCAAAGACCAGGAATATGGACCTAGTGCAGGAGGTCTGCTTGCAGTCTATACTCCCCAATCAAAGACCAGGAATATGGACCTGGTGCGGGGGGTCTGCTCGCAGTGGATACTCCCCAATCAAAGACCAGGTATAGGGACCTAGTGAAGGAGGTCTGCTTGCAGTCTATACTCCCCAATCAAAGACCAGGACTAGAGACCTAGTGCAGGAGGTCTGCTCGCAGTGGATACTCCCCAGTGAAAGACCAGGACTAGGGACCTAGTGCAGGGGGTCTTCTCGCAGTGGATACTCCCCAATCAGAGACCAGGAATATGGACCTAGTGCTCAGGGAGTCTGCTCACAGTCGACACTCCTCAATCAATGACAAGGAATAGGGACCTAGTGCAGGGGTCTGCTCACTGTGGATGCTCCCCAATCAAAGACCAGGAATAGGGACCTAGTGCCGGGAGTCTGCTTGCAGTGGATACTCCCCAATCAAAGACCAGGAATAAGGACCTAGTGCAGGGGGTCTGCTTGCAGTGGATACTCCCCAATCAAAGAATGGGAATAAGGACCTAGTGCAGGGGGTCATCTCACAGTGGATGCTCCCCAATGAGAGACCAGGAATAGGGACCTAGTGCAGGGGGTCTGCTCGCAGTCTATACTCCCCACTCAAAGACCAGGAATAGGGACCCAGTGCCAGGGGGTCTGCTCGCAGTCTATACTCCCCAATGAAAGACCAGGTATAGGGACCTAATGGAGGGCGTCTGCCCGCAGTGGATACTCCCCAATCAAAGACCAGGTATAGGGAGCTAGTGCAGGGGGTCTGCTTGCAGTCTATACTCCCCAATCAAAGACCAGGAATAAGGACCCAGTGCCAGGGGTGTCTGCTCGCCGTGGATACTCCCCAATGAGAGACCAGGAATAGGGACCTAATACAGGGGTTCTGCTTGCAGTCTATACTCCCCAAACAAAGACCAGGAATAGGGACCCAGTGCCAGAGGGTCTGCTCGCAGTCTATACTCCCGAATCAAAGACCAGGCATAGGGACCTAATGGAGGGCGTCTGCCCGCAGTGGATACTCCCCAATCAAAGACTAGGTATAGGGACCTAGTGCAGGGGGTCTGCTTGCAGTCTATACTCCCCAATCAAAGACCAGGAATAAGGACCCAGTGCTGGGGGTCTACTCGCAGTGGATACTCCCCAATCAAAGACCAGGAATAAGGACCTAGTGCAGGTGGTCTGCTTGCAGTGGATACTCCCCAATCAAAGACCAGGAATAGGAACCTAGTGCAGGCGGTCTGCTTGCAGTCTATACTCCCCAATCAGAGCCAGGAATAGGAACCTAGTGCAGGGGGTCTGCTCGCAGTGGATGCTCCCTAATCAAAGACCAGGAATAGGCCGGGGGTCTGCTCCCAGTGGATAGTCCCCAATCAAAGACCAGGAATAGGGACCCAGTGCAGGGGTTTGCTTGCAGTCTATACTCCCCAATCAAAGACCAGGAATAAGGACCCAGTGCCGGGGTCTACTCGCAGTGGATACTCCCCAATCAAAGACCAGGAATAAGGACCTAGTGCAGGTGCTCTGCTTGCAGTGGATACTCCCCAATCAAAGACCAGGAATAGGGACCTAGTGCAGGTGGTCTGCTTGCAGTCTATACTCCCCAATCAAAGCCAGGAATAGGAACCTAGTGCAGGGGGTCTGCTCGCAGTGGATGCTCCCTAATCAAAGACCAGGAATAGGCCGGGGGTCTGCTCCCAGTGGATACTCCACAATCAAAGAGTAGGAATAGGGATCTAGTGCAGGGGTTCTGCTCACAGTGGATACTCCCCAATCAAAGACCACGAATAGGGACCTGGTGCAGGGGGTCTGCCCGCAGTGGATACTCCCCAATCAAAGACCAGGTATATGGACCTGGTGCCGGGGGTATGCTCGCAGTGGATGCTCCCCAATGAGAGACCAGGAATAGGGACCTAATGCAGGGGGTCTGCTCGCAGTGGATACTCCCCAATCAAAGACCAGGACTAGGGACCTGGTGCCAGGGGACTGCTCGCAGTGGATATTCCAGAATCAAAGACCAGGAATATGGACCTGGTGCGGGGGGTCTGCTCGCAGTGGATACTTCCCAATCAAAGACCAGGAATAGGGACCCACTGCCAGGGGGGGTCTGCCCGCAGTGGATACTCCCCAATGAGAGACCAGGAATAGGGACCTAGTACAGGGGGTCTGCTTGCAGTCTATACTCCCCAATCAAAGACCAGGAATAGGGACCCAGTGCCAGGGGGTCTGCTCGCAGACTATACTCCCCAATCAAAGACCAGGAATAGGGACCTAGTGCAGGGGTCTGCTTGCAGTCTATACTCCCCAATCAAAGACCAGGAATAAGGACCCAGTGCCGGGGGTCTTCTCGCAGTGGATACTCCCCAATCAAAGACCAGGACTAGGGACCTAGTGCAGGGGGTCTGCTCGCAGTGGATATTCCCCAATCTAAGACCAGGAATATGGACCTGGTGCCGGTGGTCTGCTCGCAGTGGATGCTCCCCAATGAGAGACCAGGAATAGGGACCTAGTGCAGGGGGTCTGCTCGCTGTGGATACTCCCCAATCAAAGACCAGGACTACGGACCTAGTGCAGGGGGTCTGCTCGCGGTGGATGCTCCCCAATGAGAGACCAGGAATAGGGACCTGGTGCCGGGGGTCTGCTCCCAGTGGATACTCCCCAATCAAAGACCAGGAATAGGGATCTAGTGCAGGGGGTCTGCTCACAGTGGATTCTCCCCAATCAAAGACCAGAAATAGGGACCTGGTGCAGGGGGTCTGTCCGCAGTGGATACTCCCCAATCAAAGACCAGGTATATGGACCTGGTGCCGGGGGTATGCTCACACTGGATACTTCCCAATCAAAGATTAGGAATATGGACCTGGTGCGGGGGGTCTGCTCGCAGTGCATACTCCCCAATCAAAGACCAGGTATAGGGACCTAATGGAGGGTGTCTGCCCGCAGTGGATACTCCCCAATCAAAGACCAGGTATAGGGACCGAGTGCAGGGGGTCTGCTTGCAGTCTATACTCCCCAATCAAAGACCAGGAATAAGGACCGAGTGCAGGTGGTCTGCTCGCAGTGGATACTCCCCAATCAAAGACCAGGAATAAGGACCTAGTGCAGGTGGTCTGCTTGCAGTGGATACTCCCCAATCAAAGACCAGGAATAGGGACCTAGTGCAGGTGGTCTGCTTGCAATCTATACTCCCCAATCAGAGCCAGGAATAGGAACCTAGTGCAGGGGGTCTCCTCGCAGTGGATGCTCCCTAATCAAAGTCCAGGAATAGGGGCCTGGTGCAGGGGGTCTGCTCCCAGTGGATACTCCCCAATCAGAGACCAGGAATAGGGATCTAGTGCAGGCGGTCTGCTCACAGTGGATACTCCCCAATCAAAGACCACGAATAGGGACCTGGTGCAGGGGGTCTGCCCGCAGTGGATACTCCCTAACCAAAGACCAGGTATATGGACCTGGTGCCGGGGGTATGCTCACACTGGATACTTCCCAATCAAAGACCAGGAATATGGACCTGGTGCGGGGGGTCTGCTCGCAGTGGATGTTCCCCAATGAGAGACCAGGAATAGGGACCTGGTGCCGGGGGTCTGCTCCCAGTGGATACTCCCCAATCAAAGACCAGGAATAGGGATCTAGTGCAATGGGTCTGCTCACAGTGGATACTCCCCAATCAAAGACCAGAAATAGGGACCTGGTGCAGGGGGTCTGTCCGCAGTCGATACTCCCCAATCAAAGACCAGGTATATGGACCTGGTGCCGGGGGTATGCTCACACTGGATACTTCCCAATCAAAGACCAGGAATATGGACCTGGTGCGGGGGGTCTGCTCGCAGTGGATACTTCCCAATCAAAGACCATGTATAGGGACCTAATGGAGGGCGTCTGCCCGCAGTGGATACTCCCCAATCAAAGACCAGGTATAGGGACCTAGTGCAGGGGGTCTGCCCGCAGTGGATATTCCCCAATCAAAGACCAGGAATAAGGACCCAGTGCTGGGGGTCTGCTCGCAGTGGATACTCCCCAATCAAAGACCAGGAATAAGGACCTAGTGCAGGTGGTCTGCTTGCAGTGGATACTCCCCAATCAAAGACCAAGAATAGGGACCTAGTGCAGGTGGTCTGCTTGCAGTCTATACTCCCCAATCAGAGCCAGGAATAGGAACCTAGTGCAGGGGGTCTGCTCACAGTGGATACTCCCCAAAGACCAGGAAGAGGGACCTAGTGCAGGGGGTCTGCTCACAGTGGATACTCCCCAATCAAAGACCAGGAATAGGGACCTAGTGCAGGGGGTCTGCACGCAGTGGATGCTCCCCAATCAAAGACCAGGACTAGGTACCTGGTGCCGGGGGTCTGCTCGCAGTGGATACTCCCCAATAAAAAGACCAGGAATATGGACCTGGTGTGGGGGGTCTGCTCGCAGTGGATACTACCCAATCAAAGACCAGGTATAGGGACCCAGTGCAGGGGGTCTGCTCGCAGTGGATATTCCCCAATCAAAGACCAGGACTAGGGACCTAGTGCAGGGGGTCTGCTCGCAGTGGATGCTCCCCAATGAGAGACCAGGAATAGGGACCTGGTGCCGGGGGTCTGCTCCCAGTGGATACTCCCCAATGAGAGACCAGGAATAGGGACCTAGTGCAGGGGGTCTGCTCGCTGTGGATACTCCCCAATCAAAGACCAGGACTAGGGACCTAATGCAGGGGGTCTGCTCGCAGTGGATGCTCCCCAATGAGAGACCAGGAATATGGACCTGGTTCCAGGGGTCTGCTCCCAGTCGATACTCCCCAATCAAAGACCAGGAATAGGGATCTAGTGCAGGGGGTCTGCTCACAGTGGATACTCCCCAATCAAAGACCAGAAATAGGGACCTGGTGCAGGGGTTCGGTCCGCAGTGGATACTCCCCATTAAAAGACCAGGAATAGGGAACTAGTGCAGGAGGTCTGCTTGCAGTCTATACTCCCCAATCAAAGACCAGGACTAGTGACCTAGTGCAGGGGGTCTGCTCGAAGTGGATACTCCCCAATCAAAGACCAGGAATATGGACCTTGTGCGGGGGTTCTGCACTCAGTGGATGCTCCCCAATCAAAGACCAGGACAAGGTACCTGGTGCTGGGGGTCTGCTCGCAGTGGATACTCCCCAATCAAAGACCAGGAATATGGACCTAGTGCAGGAGGTCTGCTTGCAGTCTATACTCCCCAATCAAAGACCAGGAATATGGACCTAGTGCAGGAGGTCTGCTTGCAGTCTATACTCCCCAATCAGAGCCAGGAATAGGAACCTAGTGCAGGGGGTCTGCTCACAGTGGATACTCCCCAAAGACCAGGAAGAGGGACCTAGTGCAGGGGGTCTGCTCACAGTGGATACTCCCCAATCAAAGACCAGGAATAGGGACCTAGTGCAGGGGGTCTGCACGCAGTGGATGCTCCCCAATCAAAGACCAGGACTAGGTACCTGGTGCCGGGGGTCTGCTCGCAGTGGATACTCCCCAATAAAAAGACCAGGAATATGGACCTGGTGTGGGGGGTCTGCTCGCAGTGGATATTCCCCAATCAAAGACCAGGACTAGGGACCTAGTGCAGGGGGTCTGCTCGCAGTGGATGCTCCCCAATGAGAGACCAGGAATAGGGACCTGGTGCCGGGGGTCTGCTCCCAGTGGATACTCCCCAATCAAAGACCAGGAATAGGGATCTAGTGCAATGGGTCTGCTCACAGTGGATACTCCCCAATCAAAGACCAGAAATAGGGACCTGGTGCAGGGGGTCTGTCCGCAGTCGATACTCCCCAATCAAAGACCAGGTATATGGACCTGGTGCCGGGGGTATGCTCACACTGGATACTTCCCAATCAAAGACCAGGAATATGGACCTGGTGCGGGGGGTCTGCTCGCAGTGGATACTTCCCAATCAAAGACCATGTATAGGGACCTAATGGAGGGCGTCTGCCCGCAGTGGATACTCCCCAATCAAAGACCAGGTATAGGGACCTAGTGCAGGGGGTCTGCCCGCAGTGGATATTCCCCAATCAAAGACCAGGAATAAGGACCCAGTGCTGGGGGTCTGCTCGCAGTGGATACTCCCCAATCAAAGACCAGGAATAAGGACCTAGTGCAGGTGGTCTGCTTGCAGTGGATACTCCCCAATCAAAGACCAAGAATAGGGACCTAGTGCAGGTGGTCTGCTTGCAGTCTATACTCCCCAATCAGAGCCAGGAATAGGAACCTAGTGCAGGGGGTCTGCTCACAGTGGATACTCCCCAAAGACCAGGAAGAGGGACCTAGTGCAGGGGGTCTGCTCACAGTGGATACTCCCCAATCAAAGACCAGGAATAGGGACCTAGTGCAGGGGGTCTGCACGCAGTGGATGCTCCCCAATCAAAGACCAGGACTAGGTACCTGGTGCCGGGGGTCTGCTCGCAGTGGATACTCCCCAATAAAAAGACCAGGAATATGGACCTGGTGTGGGGGGTCTGCTCGCAGTGGATACTACCCAATCAAAGACCAGGTATAGGGACCCAGTGCAGGGGGTCTGCTCGCAGTGGATATTCCCCAATCAAAGACCAGGACTAGGGACCTAGTGCAGGGGGTCTGCTCGCAGTGGATATTCCCCAATCAAAGACCAGGACTAGGGACCTAGTGCAGGGGGTCTGCTCGCAGTGGATGCTCCCCAATGAGAGACCAGGAATAGGGACCTGGTGCCGGGGGTCTGCTCCCAGTGGATACTCCCCAATGAGAGACCAGGAATAGGGACCTAGTGCAGGGGGTCTGCTCGCTGTGGATACTCCCCAATCAAAGACCAGGACTAGGGACCTAATGCAGGGGGTCTGCTCGCAGTGGATGCTCCCCAATGAGAGACCAGGAATATGGACCTGGTTCCAGGGGTCTGCTCCCAGTCGATACTCCCCAATCAAAGACCAGGAATAGGGATCTAGTGCAGGGGGTCTGCTCACAGTGGATACTCCCCAATCAAAGACCAGAAATAGGGACCTGGTGCAGGGGTTCGGTCCGCAGTGGATACTCCCCATTAAAAGACCAGGAATAGGGAACTAGTGCAGGAGGTCTGCTTGCAGTCTATACTCCCCAATCAAAGACCAGGACTAGTGACCTAGTGCAGGGGGTCTGCTCGAAGTGGATACTCCCCAATCAAAGACCAGGAATATGGACCTTGTGCGGGGGTTCTGCACTCAGTGGATGCTCCCCAATCAAAGACCAGGACAAGGTACCTGGTGCTGGGGGTCTGCTCGCAGTGGATACTCCCCAATCAAAGACCAGGAATATGGACCTAGTGCAGGAGGTCTGCTTGCAGTCTATACTCCCCAATCAAAGACCAGGAATATGGACCTAGTGCAGGAGGTCTGCTTGCAGTCTATACTCCCCAATCAGAGCCAGGAATAGGAACCTAGTGCAGGGGGTCTGCTCACAGTGGATACTCCCCAAAGACCAGGAAGAGGGACCTAGTGCAGGGGGTCTGCTCACAGTGGATACTCCCCAATCAAAGACCAGGAATAGGGACCTAGTGCAGGGGGTCTGCACGCAGTGGATGCTCCCCAATCAAAGACCAGGACTAGGTACCTGGTGCCGGGGGTCTGCTCGCAGTGGATACTCCCCAATAAAAAGACCAGGAATATGGACCTGGTGTGGGGGGTCTGCTCGCAGTGGATATTCCCCAATCAAAGACCAGGACTAGGGACCTAGTGCAGGGGGTCTGCTCGCAGTGGATGCTCCCCAATGAGAGACCAGGAATAGGGACCTGGTGCCGGGGGTCTGCTCCCAGTGGATACTCCCCAATCAAAGACCAGGAATAGGGATCTAGTGCAATGGGTCTGCTCACAGTGGATACTCCCCAATCAAAGACCAGAAATAGGGACCTGGTGCAGGGGGTCTGTCCGCAGTCGATACTCCCCAATCAAAGACCAGGTATATGGACCTGGTGCCGGGGGTATGCTCACACTGGATACTTCCCAATCAAAGACCAGGAATATGGACCTGGTGCGGGGGGTCTGCTCGCAGTGGATACTTCCCAATCAAAGACCATGTATAGGGACCTAATGGAGGGCGTCTGCCCGCAGTGGATACTCCCCAATCAAAGACCAGGTATAGGGACCTAGTGCAGGGGGTCTGCCCGCAGTGGATATTCCCCAATCAAAGACCAGGAATAAGGACCCAGTGCTGGGGGTCTGCTCGCAGTGGATACTCCCCAATCAAAGACCAGGAATAAGGACCTAGTGCAGGTGGTCTGCTTGCAGTGGATACTCCCCAATCAAAGACCAAGAATAGGGACCTAGTGCAGGTGGTCTGCTTGCAGTCTATACTCCCCAATCAGAGCCAGGAATAGGAACCTAGTGCAGGGGGTCTGCTCACAGTGGATACTCCCCAAAGACCAGGAAGAGGGACCTAGTGCAGGGGGTCTGCTCACAGTGGATACTCCCCAATCAAAGACCAGGAATAGGGACCTAGTGCAGGGGGTCTGCACGCAGTGGATGCTCCCCAATCAAAGACCAGGACTAGGTACCTGGTGCCGGGGGTCTGCTCGCAGTGGATACTCCCCAATAAAAAGACCAGGAATATGGACCTGGTGTGGGGGGTCTGCTCGCAGTGGATACTACCCAATCAAAGACCAGGTATAGGGACCCAGTGCAGGGGGTCTGCTCGCAGTGGATATTCCCCAATCAAAGACCAGGACTAGGGACCTAGTGCAGGGGGTCTGCTCGCAGTGGATGCTCCCCAATGAGAGACCAGGAATAGGGACCTGGTGCCGGGGGTCTGCTCCCAGTGGATACTCCCCAATGAGAGACCAGGAATAGGGACCTAGTGCAGGGGGTCTGCTCGCTGTGGATACTCCCCAATCAAAGACCAGGACTAGGGACCTAATGCAGGGGGTCTGCTCGCAGTGGATGCTCCCCAATGAGAGACCAGGAATATGGACCTGGTTCCAGGGGTCTGCTCCCAGTCGATACTCCCCAATCAAAGACCAGGAATAGGGATCTAGTGCAGGGGGTCTGCTCACAGTGGATACTCCCCAATCAAAGACCAGAAATAGGGACCTGGTGCAGGGGTTCGGTCCGCAGTGGATACTCCCCATTAAAAGACCAGGAATAGGGAACTAGTGCAGGAGGTCTGCTTGCAGTCTATACTCCCCAATCAAAGACCAGGACTAGTGACCTAGTGCAGGGGGTCTGCTCGAAGTGGATACTCCCCAATCAAAGACCAGGAATATGGACCTTGTGCGGGGGTTCTGCACTCAGTGGATGCTCCCCAATCAAAGACCAGGACAAGGTACCTGGTGCTGGGGGTCTGCTCGCAGTGGATACTCCCCAATCAAAGACCAGGAATATGGACCTAGTGCAGGAGGTCTGCTTGCAGTCTATACTCCCCAATCAAAGACCAGGAATATGGACCTAGTGCAGGAGGTCTGCTTGCAGTCTATACTCCCCAATCAGAGCCAGGAATAGGAACCTAGTGCAGGGGGTCTGCTCACAGTGGATACTCCCCAAAAGACCAGGAAGAGGGACCTAGTGCAGGGGGTCTGCTCACAGTGGATACTCCCCAATCAAAGACCAGGAATAGGGACCTAGTGCAGGGGGTCTGCACGCAGTGGATGCTCCCCAATCAAAGACCAGGACTAGGTACCTGGTGCCGGGGGTCTGCTCGCAGTGGATACTCCCCAATAAAAAGACCAGGAATATGGACCTGGTGTGGGGGGTCTGCTCGCAGTGGATATTCCCCAATCAAAGACCAGGACTAGGGACCTAGTGCAGGGGGTCTGCTCGCAGTGGATGCTCCCCAATGAGAGACCAGGAATAGGGACCTGGTGCCGGGGGTCTGCTCCCAGTGGATACTCCCCAATGAGAGACCAGGAATAGGGACCTAGTGCAGGGGGTCTGCTCGCTGTGGATACTCCCCAATCAAAGACCAGGACTAGGGACCTAGTGCAGGGGGTCTGCTCGCAGTGGATGCTCCCCAATGAGAGACCAGGAATAGGGACCTGGTGCCAGGGGTCTGCTCCCAGTGGATACTCCCCAATCAAAGACCAGAAATAGGGATCTAGTGCAGGGGGTCTGCTCACAGTGGATACTCCCCAATCAAAGACCAGAAATAGGGACCTGGTGCAGGGGTTCGGTCCGCAGTGGATACTCCCCAATAAAAGACCAGGAATAGGGAACTAGTGCAGGAGGTCTGCTTGCAGTCTATACTCCCCAATCAAAGACCAGGACTAGGGACCTAGTGCAGGGGGTCTGCTCGCAGTGGATGCTCCCCAATGAGAGACCAGGAATAGGGACCTGGTGCCAGGGGTCTGCTCGCAGTGGATACTCCCCAGTGAAAGACCAGAACTAGGGACCTAGTGCAGGGGGTCTTCTCGCAGTGGATACTCCCCAATCAAAGACTAGGAATAGGGACCTAGTGCTCAGGGAGTCTGCTCACAGTCGATACTCCTCAACCAACGACCAGGAATAGGGACCTAGTGCAGGGGGTCTGCTCGCAGTGGATGCTCCCCAATCAAAGACCAGGAATAGGGACCTAGTGCAGGGGGTCTGCTCACAGTGGTTGCTCCCCAATCAAAGACCAGGAATAGGGACCTAGTGCCGGGAGTCTGCTTGCAGTGGATACTCCCCAATCAAAGACCAGGAATAAGGACCTAGTGCCGGGGGTATGCTCAGACTGGATACTTCCAAATCAAAGGCCAGGAATATGGACCTGGTGTGGGGGGTCTGCACGCAGTGGATACTCCCCAATCAAAGACCAGAAATAGGGACCTAGTGCTCAGGGGGTCTGCTCACAGTCGATATTCCTCAATCAACGACCAGGAATAGGGACCTAGTGCAGAGGGTCTGCTCACAGTTGATGCTCCCCAATCAAAGACCAGGAATAGGGACCTGGTGCCGGGAGTATGCTTGCAGTGGATACTCCCCAATCAAAGACCAGGAATAAGGATCTAGTGCAGGGGGTCAGCTCACAGTGGATGCTCCCCAATCAAAGACCAGGTATAGGGACCTAGTGCAGGGGGTCTGCTTGCAGTCTATACTCCCCAATCAAAGACCAGGAATAAGGACCCAGTGCCGGGGGTCTGCTCGCAGTGGATGCTCCCCAATCAAAGACCAGGAATAAGGACCTAGTGCAGGTGGTCTGCTTGCAGTGGATACTCCCCAATCAAAGACCAGGAATAGGGACCTAGTGCAGGTTGTCTGCTTGCAGTCAATACTCCCCAATCAGAGCCAGGAATAGGAACCTAGTGCAGGGGGTCAGCTCGCAGTGGATGCTCCCTAATCAAAGACCAGGAATAGGGGCCCGGTGCCGGGGGTCTGCTCCCAGTGGATACTCCCCAATCAAAGACCAGGAATAGGGATCTAGTGCAGGGGGTCTGCTCACAGTGGATACACCCCAATCAAAGACCACGAATAGGGACCTGGTGCAGGGGGTCTGCCCGCAGTGGGTACTCCCCAATCAAAGACCAGGTATATGGACCTGATGCCGGGGGTATGCTCAGACTGGATACTTCCAAATCAAAGACCAGGAATATGGACCTGGTGCGGGGGGTCTGCTCGCAGTGGATACTCCACAATCAAAAACCAGGACTAGGGACCTGGTGCCGGGGGTCTGCTCGCAGTGGATACTCCCCAATCAAAGACCAGGAATATGGACCTGGTGCGGGGGGTCTGCTCGCAGTGGATACTTCCCAATCAAAGACCAGGTATAGGGACCTAGTGCAGGAGGTCTTCTTGCAGACTATACTCCCCAATCAAAGACCAGGACTAGGGACCTAGTGCAGGGGGTCTGCTCGCATTGGATACTCCTCAATGAAAGAAGAGGAATAGGGATATAGTGCAGGAGGTCTGCTCGCAGTGGATACTCCCCAATCAAAGACCAGGATTAGGGACCTAGTGCAGGGGGTCTGCTCGCAGTGGATGTTCCCCAATGAGAGACCAGGAATAGGGACCTGGTGCCGGGGGTCTGCTCCCAGTGGATACTCCCCAATCAAAGACCAGGAATAGGGATCTAGTGCAGGGGGTCTGCTCACAGTGGATACTCCCCAATCAAAGACCAGAAATAGGGACCTGGTGCAGGGGGTCTGTCCGCAGTCGATACTCCCCAATCAAAGACCAGGTATATGGACCTGGTGCAGGGGGTTTGCTCGCTGTGAATTCTCCCCAATCAAAGACCAGGACTAGGGACCTAGTGCAGGGGGTCTGCTCGCAGTGGATGTTCCCCAATGAGAGACCAGGAATAGGGACCTGGTGCCGGGGGTCTGCTCCCAGTGGATACTCCCCAATCAAAGACCAGGAATAGGGATCTAGTGCAGGGGGTCTGCTCACAGTGGATACTCCCCAATCAAAGACCAGAAATAGGGACCTGGTGCAGGGGGTCTGTCCGCAGTCGATACTCCCCAATCAAAGACCAGGTATAGGGACCTAGTGCAGGGGGTCTGCTTGCAGTCTATACTCCCCAATCAAAGACCAGGAATAAGGACCCAGTGCTAGGGGTCTGCCCGCAGTGGATACTCCCCAATCAAAGACCAGGAATAAGGACCTAGTGCAGGTGGTGTGCTTGCAGTGGATACTCCCCAAAGACCAGGAAGAGGAACCTAGAGCAGGGGGTCTGCTCACAGTGGATACTCCCCAATCAAAGACCAGGAATAGGGACCTAGTGCAGGGGGTCTGCTCGCAGTGGATGCTCCCTAATCAAAGAACAGGAATAGGGACTTAGTGCAGGGGGTCTGCTCGCAGTAGATACTCCCCAATCAAGGACCAGGAATAGGGACCTAGTGCAGGGGTCTGCTCGCTGTGGATACTCCCCAATCAACAACCAGGAAGGAATAGGGACCTAGTGCAGGGGTCCTGCTCGCAGAGGATACTCCCCAATCAACGACCAGGAAGGAATAGGGACCTAGTGCAGGGGTCCTGCTCGCAGAGGATACTCCCCAATCAAAGCCCAGGAATAAGGACCTAGTGCAGGGGGTCTGCTCGCAGTGGAAACTCCCCATTAAAATACCAGGATAGGGACCTAGTGCAGGGGGTCTGCTCGGAGTGGATACTCCCCAATCAAAGACCTGGAATAGGGACCCAGTGCAAGGGGTCTGTTTGCAGTGGATACTCCCCAATCAAAGACCAGGAATAGGGACCTGGTGCCGGGGGTCTGCTCGCAGTGGATACTCCCCAATCAAAGACCAGGAATATGGACCTGGTGCAGGGGGTCTTCTCACAGTGGATGCTCCCCAATGATAGACCAGGAATAGGGACCTAGTGCAGGGGGCCTGCTCGCAGTCTATACTCCCCACTCAAAGACCAGGTATAGGGACCTAGTGCAGGGGGTCTGCTAGCTGTGGATACTCCCCAATCAAAGACCAGGAATAGGGACCTAGTCCTGGGGGTCTGTTTGCAGTCTATACTCTCCACTCAAAGACCAGGAATAGGGACCTAGTGCTTTTAGTTTGCTCGTAGTGGATATTCCCCAATCAAAGACCAGGTCTAGGGACCTAGTCCTGGGGGTCTGTTTGCAGTCTATACTCCCCAATCAAAGACCAGGAATAGGTACCTAGTGCAGGGGGTCTGCTAGCAGTGGATACTCCCCATTAAAATACCAGGAATAAGGACCAAGTGCGGGGGGTCTACTTACAGTCTATACTCCTCAATCAAAGACCAAGAATAGGCACCCACTGCAAGGGGTCTGCTCGCAGTGGAGGCTCCCCAATGAGAGACCAGGAATAGGGACCTGGTGCCGGGGGTCTGCTCCCAATGGATACTCCCCAATCAAAGACAAGGAATAGGGCCCTAATGCAGGGAGTCTGCTCACAGTGGATACTCCCCAATCAATGACCAGGAATAGGGATCTTGTGCCGGGGGTCTGCCCGTAGTGGATACTCCCCAATCAAAGACCAGGTACATGGACCTGGTGCCGGAGGTCTGCTCGCAGTGGATACTGCCCAATAAAAGACCAGGAATATGGACCTGGTGCCGGGGGTCTGCTCCCAGTGGATACTCCCAAATGAAAGACCAGGAATAGGGACCTAGTGCAGGGGGTCTGCTCACAGTGGATACTCCCCAATCAAAGACCAGGTATAGGGACCTAGTGCAGGGGGTCTGCTCGCAGTGGATACTCCTCAATGAAAGAAGAGGAATAGGGAACTAGTGCAGGAGGTCTGCTCGCAGTCTATACTCCCCAATCAAAGACCAGGACTAGTGACCTAGTGCAGGGGGTCTGCTCGCAGTGGATACTCCCCAATCAAAGACCAGGAATATGGACCTGGTGCGGGGGGTCTGCACTCAGTGGATGCTCCCCAATCAAAGACCAGGACTAGGTACCTGGTGCTGTGGGTCTGCTCGAAGTGGATACTCCCCAATCAAAGACCAGGAATATGGACATAGTGCAGGAGGTCTGCTTGCAGTCTATACTCCCCAATCAAAGACCAGGAATATGGACCTGGTGCGGGGGGTCTGCTCGCAGTGGATACTCCCCAATCAAAGACCAGGTATAGGGACCTAGTGAAGGAGGTCTGCTTGCAGTCTATACTCCCCAATCAAAGACCAGGACTAGAGACCTAGTGCAGGGGGTCTGCTCGCAGTGGATACTCCTCAATGAAAGAAGAGGAACAGGAAACTAGTGCAGGAGGTCTGCTCGCAGTGGATACTCCCCAGTGAAAGACCAGGACTAGGGACCTAGTGCAGGGGGTCTTCTCGCAGTGGATACTCCCCAATCAAAGACCAGGAATATGGACCTAGTGCTCAGGGAGTCTGCTCACAGTCGACACTCCTCAATCAATGACAAGGAATAGGGACCTAGTGCAGGGGTCTGCTCACTGTGGATGCTCCCCAATCAAAGACCAGGAATAGGGACCTAGTGCCGGGAGTCTGCTTGCAGTGGATACTCCCCAATCAAAGACCAGGAATAAGGACCTAGTGCAGGGGGTCTGCTTGCAGTGGATACTCCCCAATCAAAGAATGGGAATAAGGACCTAGTGCAGGGGGTCATCTCACAGTGGATGCTCCCCAATGAGAGACCAGGAATAGGGACCTAGTGCAGGGGGTCTGCTCGCAGTCTATACTCCCCACTCAAAGACCAGGAATAGGGACCCAGTGCCAGGGGGTCTGCTCGCAGTCTATACTCCCCAATGAAAGACCAGGTATAGGGACCTAATGGAGGGCGTCTGCCCGCAGTGGATACTCCCCAATCAAAGACCAGGTATAGGGAGCTAGTGCAGGGGGTCTGCTTGCAGTCTATACTCCCCAATCAAAGACCAGGAATAAGGACCCAGTGCCAGGGGTGTCTGCTCGCCGTGGATACTCCCCAACGAGAGACCAGGAATAGGGACCTAATACAGGGGTTCTGCTTGCAGTCTATACTCCCCAAACAAAGACCAGGAATAGGGAGCCAGTGCCAGGGGGTCTGCTCGCAGTCTATACTCCCGAATCAAAGACCAGGCATAGGGACCTAATGGAGGGCGTCTGCCCGCAGTGGATACTCCCCAATCAAAGACTAGGTATAGGGACCTAGTGCAGGGGGTCTGCTTGCAGTCTATACTCCCCAATCAAAGACCAGGAATAAGGACCCAGTGCTGGGGGTCTACTCTCAGTGGATACTCCCCGATCAAAGACCAGGAATAAGGACCTAGTGCAGGTGGTCTGCTTGCAGTGGATACTC
Organism: Ambystoma mexicanum; assembly: GCF_040938575.1. Taxonomy (NCBI): domain Eukaryota; kingdom Metazoa; phylum Chordata; class Amphibia; order Caudata; family Ambystomatidae; genus Ambystoma; species Ambystoma mexicanum. The sequence continues at coordinate 1,300,443,056 of NC_090926.1, read as the reverse complement.
CTCAATCAAAGACCAGGAATAGGAACCTAGTGCAGGCGGTCTGCTTGCAGTCTATACTCCCCAATCAGAGCCAGGAACAGGAACCTAGTGCAGGGGGTCTGCTCGCAGTGGATGCTCCCTAATCAAAGACCAGGAATAGGCCGGGGGTCTGCTCCCAGTGGATAGTCCCCAATCAAAGACCAGGAATAGGGACCCAGTGCAGGGGTTTGCTTGCAGTCTATACTCCCCAATCAAAGACCAGGAATAAGGACCCAGTGCCGGGGGTCTACTCGCAGTGGATACTCCCCAATCAAAGACCAGGAATAAGGACCTAGTGCAGGTGCTCTGCTTGCAGTGGATACTCCCCAATCAAAGACCAGGAATAGGGACCTAGTGCAGGTGGTCTGCTTGCAGTCTATACTCCCCAATCAGAGCCAGGAATAGAAACCTAGTGCAGGGGGTCTGCTCGCAGTGGATGCTCCCTAATCAAAGACCAGGAATAGGCCGGGGGTCTGCTCCCAGTGGATACTCCACAATCAAAGAGTAGGAATAGGGATCTAGTGCAGGGGTTCTGCTCACAGTGGATACTCCCCAATCAAAGACCACGAATAGGGACCTGGTGCAGGGGGTCTGCCCGCAGTGGATACTCCCCAATCAAAGACCAGGTATATGGACCTGGTGCCGGGGGTATGCTCGCAGTGGATGCTCCCCAATGAGAGACCAGGAATAGGGACCTAATGCAGGGAGTCTGCTCGCAGTGGATACTCCCCAATCAAAGACCAGGACTAGGGACCTGGTGCCAGGGGACTGCTCGCAGTGGATATTCCCGAATCAAAGACCAGGAATATGGACCTGGTGCGGGGGGTCTGCTCGCAGTGGATACTTCCCAATCAAAGACCAGGAATAGGGACCCACTGCCAGGTGGGGTCTGCCCGCAGTGGATACTCCCCAATGAGAGACCAGGAATAGGGACCTAGTACAGGGGGTCTGCTTGCAGTCTATACTCCCCAATCAAAGACCAGGAATAGGGACCCAGTGCCAGGGGGTCTGCTCGCAGACTATACTCCCCAATCAAAGACCAGGAATAGGGACCTAGTGCAGGGGTCTGCTTGCAGTCTATACTCCCCAATCAAAGACCAGGAATAAGGCCCCAGTGCCGGGGGTCTTCTCGCAGTGGATACTCCCCAATCAAAGACCAGGACTAGGGACCTAGTGCAGGGGGTCTGCTCGCAGTGGATATTCCCCAATCTAAGACCAGGAATATGGACCTGGTGCCGGTGGTCTGCTCGCAGTGGATGCTCCCCAATGAGAGACCAGGAATAGGGACCTAGTGCAGGGGGTCTGCTCGCTGTGGATACTCCCCAATCAAAGACCAAGACTACGGACCTAGTGCAGGGGGTCTGCTCGCAGTGGATGCTCCCGAATGAGAGACCAGGAATAGGGACCTGGTGCCGGGGGTCTGCTCCCAGTGGATACTCCCCAATCAAAGACCAGGAATAGGGATCTAGTGCAGGGGGTCTGCTCACAGTGGATTCTCCCCAATCAAAGACCAGAAATAGGGACCTGGTGCAGGGGGTCTGTCCGCAGTGGATACTCCCCAATCAAAGACCAGGTATAAGGACCTGGTGCCGGGGGTATGCTCACACTGGATACTTCCCAATCAAAGACTATGAATATGGACCTGGTGCGGGGGGTCTGCTCGCAGTGCATACTCCCCAATCAAAGACCAGGTATAGGGACCTAATGGAGGGCGTCTGCCCGCAGTGGATACTCCCCAATCAAAGACCAGGTATAGGGACCGAGTGCAGGGGGTCTGCTTGCAGTCTATACTCCCCAATCAAAGACCAGGAATAAGGACCGAGTGCCGGGGGTCTGCTCGCAGTGGATACTCCCCAATCAAAGACCAGGACTAAGGACCTAGTGCAGGTGGTCTGCTTGCAGTGGATACTCCCCAATCAAAGACCAGGAATAGGGACCTAGTGCAGGTGGTCTGCTTGCAATCTATACTCCCCAATCAGAGCCAGGAATAGGAACCTAGTGCAGGGGGTCTCCTCGCAGTGGATGCTCCCTAATCAAAGACCAGGAATAGGGGCCTGGTGCCGGGGGTCTGCTCCCAGTGGATACTCCCCAATCAGAGACCAGGAATAGGGATCTAGTGCAGGCGGTCTGCTCACAGTGGATACTCCCCAATCAAAGACCACGAATAGGGACCTGGTGCAGGGGGTCTGCCGCAGTGGATACTCCCTAACCAAAGACCAGGTATATGGACCTGGTGCCGGGGGTATGCTCACACTGGATACTTCCCAATCAAAGACCAGGAATATGGACCTGGTGCGGGGGGTCTGCTCGCAGTGGATACTCCCCAATCAAAGACCAGGAATAGGGATCTAGTGCAATGGGTCTGCTCACAGTGGATACTCCCCAATCAAAGACCAGAAATAGGGACCTGGTGCAGGGGGTCTGTCCGCAGTCGATACTCCCCAATCAAAGACCAGGTATATGGACCTGGTGCCGGGGGTATGCTCACACTGGATACTTCCCAATCAAAGACCAGGAATAGGGATCTAGTGCAATGGGTCTGCTCACAGTGGATACTCCCCAATCAAAGACCAGAAATAGGGACCTGGTGCAGGGGGTCTGTCCGCAGTCGATACTCCCCAATCAAAGACCAGGAATATGGACCTGGTGCGGGGGGTCTGCTCGCAGTGGATACTTCCCAATCAAAGACCATGTATAGGGACCTAATGGAGGGCGTCTGCCCGCAGTGGATACTCCCCAATCAAAGACCAGGTATAGGGACCTAGTGCAGGGGGTCTGCCCGCAGTGGATATTCCCCAATCAAAGACCAGGACTAAGGACCCAGTGCTGGGGGTCTGCTCGCAGTGGATACTCCCCAATCAAAGACCAGGAATAAGGACCTAGTGCAGGTGGTCTGCTTGCAGTGGATACTCCCCAATCAAAGACCAGGAATAGGGACCTAGTGCAGGTGGTCTGCTTGCAGTCTATACTCCCCAATCAGAGCCAGGAATAGGAACCTAGTGCAGGGGGTCTGCTCACAGTGGATACTCCCCAAAGACCAGGAAGAGGGACCTAGTGCAGGGGGTCTGCTCACAGTGGATACTCCCCAATCAAAGACCAGGAATAGGGACCTAGTGCAGGGGGTCTGCACGCAGTGGATGCTCCCCAATCAAAGACCAGGACTAGGGACCTAGTGCAGGGGGTCTGCTCGCAGTGGATGCTCCCCAATGAGAGACCAGGAATAGGGACCTGGTGCCGGGGGTCTGCTCCCAGTGGATACTCCCCAATGAGAGACCAGGAATAGGGACCTAGTGCAGGGGGTCTGCTTGCAGTCTATACTCCCCAATCAAAGACCAGGAATATGGACCTGGTGCGGGGGGTCTGCTCGCAGTGGATACTCCCCAATCAAAGACCAGGTATAGGGACCTAGTGAAGGAGGTCTGCTTGCAGTCTATACTCCCCAATCAAAGACCAGGACTAGAGACCTAGTGCAGGGGGTCTGCTCGCAGTGGATACTCCTCAATGAAAGAAGAGGAACAGGAAACTAGTGCAGGAGGTCTGCTCGCAGTGGATACTCCCCAGTGAAAGACCAGGACTAGGGACCTAGTGCAGGGGGTCTTCTCGCAGTGGATACTCCCCAATCAAAGACCAGGAATATGGACCTAGTGCTCAGGGAGTCTGCTCACAGTCGACACTCCTCAATCAATGACAAGGAATAGGGACCTAGTGCAGGGGTCTGCTCACTGTGGATGCTCCCCAATCAAAGACCAGGAATAGGGACCTAGTGCCGGGAGTCTGCTTGCAGTGGATACTCCCCAATCAAAGACCAGGAATAAGGACCTAGTGCAGGGGGTCTGCTTGCAGTGGATACTCCCCAATCAAAGAATGGGAATAAGGACCTAGTGCAGGGGGTCATCTCACAGTGGATGCTCCCCAATGAGAGACCAGGAATAGGGACCTAGTGCAGGGGGTCTGCTCGCAGTCTATACTCCCCACTCAAAGACCAGGAATAGGGACCCAGTGCCAGGGGGTCTGCTCGCAGTCTATACTCCCCAATGAAAGACCAGGTATAGGGACCTAATGGAGGGCGTCTGCCCGCAGTGGATACTCCCCAATCAAAGACCAGGTATAGGGAGCTAGTGCAGGGGGTCTGCTTGCAGTCTATACTCCCCAATCAAAGACCAGGAATAAGGACCCAGTGCCAGGGGTGTCTGCTCGCCGTGGATACTCCCCAACGAGAGACCAGGAATAGGGACCTAATACAGGGGTTCTGCTTGCAGTCTATACTCCCCAAACAAAGACCAGGAATAGGGAGCCAGTGCCAGGGGGTCTGCTCGCAGTCTATACTCCCGAATCAAAGACCAGGCATAGGGACCTAATGGAGGGCGTCTGCCCGCAGTGGATACTCCCCAATCAAAGACTAGGTATAGGGACCTAGTGCAGGGGGTCTGCTTGCAGTCTATACTCCCCAATCAAAGACCAGGAATAAGGACCCAGTGCTGGGGGTCTACTCTCAGTGGATACTCCCCGATCAAAGACCAGGAATAAGGACCTAGTGCAGGTGGTCTGCTTGCAGTGGATACTCCTCAATCAAAGACCAGGAATAGGAACCTAGTGCAGGCGGTCTGCTTGCAGTCTATACTCCCCAATCAGAGCCAGGAACAGGAACCTAGTGCAGGGGGTCTGCTCGCAGTGGATGCTCCCTAATCAAAGACCAGGAATAGGCCGGGGGTCTGCTCCCAGTGGATAGTCCCCAATCAAAGACCAGGAATAGGGACCCAGTGCAGGGGTTTGCTTGCAGTCTATACTCCCCAATCAAAGACCAGGAATAAGGACCCAGTGCCGGGGGTCTACTCGCAGTGGATACTCCCCAATCAAAGACCAGGAATAAGGACCTAGTGCAGGTGCTCTGCTTGCAGTGGATACTCCCCAATCAAAGACCAGGAATAGGGACCTAGTGCAGGTGGTCTGCTTGCAGTCTATACTCCCCAATCAGAGCCAGGAATAGAAACCTAGTGCAGGGGGTCTGCTCGCAGTGGATGCTCCCTAATCAAAGACCAGGAATAGGCCGGGGGTCTGCTCCCAGTGGATACTCCACAATCAAAGAGTAGGAATAGGGATCTAGTGCAGGGGTTCTGCTCACAGTGGATACTCCCCAATCAAAGACCACGAATAGGGACCTGGTGCAGGGGGTCTGCCCGCAGTGGATACTCCCCAATCAAAGACCAGGTATATGGACCTGGTGCCGGGGGTATGCTCGCAGTGGATGCTCCCCAATGAGAGACCAGGAATAGGGACCTAATGCAGGGAGTCTGCTCGCAGTGGATACTCCCCAATCAAAGACCAGGACTAGGGACCTGGTGCCAGGGGACTGCTCGCAGTGGATATTCCCGAATCAAAGACCAGGAATATGGACCTGGTGCGGGGGGTCTGCTCGCAGTGGATACTTCCCAATCAAAGACCAGGAATAGGGACCCACTGCCAGGTGGGGTCTGCCCGCAGTGGATACTCCCCAATGAGAGACCAGGAATAGGGACCTAGTACAGGGGGTCTGCTTGCAGTCTATACTCCCCAATCAAAGACCAGGAATAGGGACCCAGTGCCAGGGGGTCTGCTCGCAGACTATACTCCCCAATCAAAGACCAGGAATAGGGACCTAGTGCAGGGGTCTGCTTGCAGTCTATACTCCCCAATCAAAGACCAGGAATAAGGCCCCAGTGCCGGGGGTCTTCTCGCAGTGGATACTCCCCAATCAAAGACCAGGACTAGGGACCTAGTGCAGGGGGTCTGCTCGCAGTGGATATTCCCCAATCTAAGACCAGGAATATGGACCTGGTGCCGGTGGTCTGCTCGCAGTGGATGCTCCCCAATGAGAGACCAGGAATAGGGACCTAGTGCAGGGGGTCTGCTCGCTGTGGATACTCCCCAATCAAAGACCAAGACTACGGACCTAGTGCAGGGGGTCTGCTCGCAGTGGATGCTCCCGAATGAGAGACCAGGAATAGGGACCTGGTGCCGGGGGTCTGCTCCCAGTGGATACTCCCCAATCAAAGACCAGGAATAGGGATCTAGTGCAGGGGGTCTGCTCACAGTGGATTCTCCCCAATCAAAGACCAGAAATAGGGACCTGGTGCAGGGGGTCTGTCCGCAGTGGATACTCCCCAATCAAAGACCAGGTATAAGGACCTGGTGCCGGGGGTATGCTCACACTGGATACTTCCCAATCAAAGACTATGAATATGGACCTGGTGCGGGGGGTCTGCTCGCAGTGCATACTCCCCAATCAAAGACCAGGTATAGGGACCTAATGGAGGGCGTCTGCCCGCAGTGGATACTCCCCAATCAAAGACCAGGTATAGGGACCGAGTGCAGGGGGTCTGCTTGCAGTCTATACTCCCCAATCAAAGACCAGGAATAAGGACCGAGTGCCGGGGGTCTGCTCGCAGTGGATACTCCCCAATCAAAGACCAGGACTAAGGACCTAGTGCAGGTGGTCTGCTTGCAGTGGATACTCCCCAATCAAAGACCAGGAATAGGGACCTAGTGCAGGTGGTCTGCTTGCAATCTATACTCCCCAATCAGAGCCAGGAATAGGAACCTAGTGCAGGGGGTCTCCTCGCAGTGGATGCTCCCTAATCAAAGACCAGGAATAGGGGCCTGGTGCCGGGGGTCTGCTCCCAGTGGATACTCCCCAATCAGAGACCAGGAATAGGGATCTAGTGCAGGCGGTCTGCTCACAGTGGATACTCCCCAATCAAAGACCACGAATAGGGACCTGGTGCAGGGGGTCTGCCGCAGTGGATACTCCCTAACCAAAGACCAGGTATATGGACCTGGTGCCGGGGGTATGCTCACACTGGATACTTCCCAATCAAAGACCAGGAATATGGACCTGGTGCGGGGGGTCTGCTCGCAGTGGATACTCCCCAATCAAAGACCAGGAATAGGGATCTAGTGCAATGGGTCTGCTCACAGTGGATACTCCCCAATCAAAGACCAGAAATAGGGACCTGGTGCAGGGGGTCTGTCCGCAGTCGATACTCCCCAATCAAAGACCAGGTATATGGACCTGGTGCCGGGGGTATGCTCACACTGGATACTTCCCAATCAAAGACCAGGAATAGGGATCTAGTGCAATGGGTCTGCTCACAGTGGATACTCCCCAATCAAAGACCAGAAATAGGGACCTGGTGCAGGGGGTCTGTCCGCAGTCGATACTCCCCAATCAAAGACCAGGAATATGGACCTGGTGCGGGGGGTCTGCTCGCAGTGGATACTTCCCAATCAAAGACCATGTATAGGGACCTAATGGAGGGCGTCTGCCCGCAGTGGATACTCCCCAATCAAAGACCAGGTATAGGGACCTAGTGCAGGGGGTCTGCCCGCAGTGGATATTCCCCAATCAAAGACCAGGACTAAGGACCCAGTGCTGGGGGTCTGCTCGCAGTGGATACTCCCCAATCAAAGACCAGGAATAAGGACCTAGTGCAGGTGGTCTGCTTGCAGTGGATACTCCCCAATCAAAGACCAGGAATAGGGACCTAGTGCAGGTGGTCTGCTTGCAGTCTATACTCCCCAATCAGAGCCAGGAATAGGAACCTAGTGCAGGGGGTCTGCTCACAGTGGATACTCCCCAAAGACCAGGAAGAGGGACCTAGTGCAGGGGGTCTGCTCACAGTGGATACTCCCCAATCAAAGACCAGGAATAGGGACCTAGTGCAGGGGGTCTGCACGCAGTGGATGCTCCCCAATCAAAGACCAGGACTAGGGACCTAGTGCAGGGGGTCTGCTCGCAGTGGATGCTCCCCAATGAGAGACCAGGAATAGGGACCTGGTGCCGGGGGTCTGCTCCCAGTGGATACTCCCCAATGAGAGACCAGGAATAGGGACCTAGTGCAGGGGGTCTGCTCGCTGTGGATACTCCCCAATCAAAGACCAGGACTAGGGACCTAGTGCAGGGGGTCTGCTCGCAGTGGATGCTCCCCAATGAGAGACCAGGAATAGGGACCTGGTGCCAGGGGTCTGCTCCCAGTGGATACTCCCCAATCAAAGACCAGGAATAGGGATCTAGTGCAGGGGGTCTGCTCACAGTGGATACTCCCCAATCAAAGACCAGAAATAGGGACCTGGTGCAGAGGTTCGGTCCGCAGTGGATACTCCCCAATAAAAGACCAGGAATAGGGAACTAGTGCAGGAGGTCTGCTTGCAATCTATACTCCCCAATCAAAGACCAGGACTAGTGACCTAGTGCAGGGGGTCTGCTCGAAGTGGATACTCCCCAATCAAAGACCAGGAATATGGACCTGGTGCGGGGGGTCTGCACTCAGTGGATGCTCCCCAATCAAAGACCAGGACTAGGTACCTGGTGCTGGGGGTCTGCTCGCAGTGGATACTCCCCAATCAAAGACCAGGAATATGGACCTAGTGCAGGAGGTCTGCTTGCAGTCTATACTCCCCAATCAAAGACCAGGAATATGGACCTGGTGTGGGGGGTCTGCTGGCAGTGGATACTCTCCAATCAAAGACCAGGTATAGGGACCTAGTGCAGGAGGTCTGCTTGCAGTCTATACTCCCCAATCAAAGACCAGGACTAGGGACCTAGTGCAGGGGGTCTGCTCGCAGTGGATACTCCTCAATGAAAGAAGAGGAATAGGGAACTAGTTAAGGAGGTCTGCTCGCAGTGGATACTCCCCAGTGAAAGACCAGAACTAGGGACCTAGTGCAGGGGGTCTTCTCGCAGTGGATACTCCCCAATCAAAGACCAGGAATAGAGACCTAGTGCTCAGGGAGTCTGCTCGCAGTCGATACTCCTCAACCAACGACCAGGAATAGGGACCTAGTGCAGGGGGTCTGCTCGCAGTGGATGCTCCCCAATCAAAGACCAGGAAGAGGGACCTAGTGCAGGGGGTATGCTCACAGTGGATGCTCCCCAATCAAAGACCAGGAATAGGGACCTAGTGCCGGGAGTCTGCTTGCAGTGGATACTCCCCAATCAAAGACCAGGAATAAGGACCTAGTGCCGGGGGTATGCTCAGACTGGATACTTCCAAATCAAAGGCCAGGAATATGGACCTGGTGTGGGGGGTCTGCTCGCAGTGGATACTCCCCAATCAAAGACCAGGAATAGGGACCTAGTGCTCAGGGGGTCTGCTCACAGTCGATACTCCTCAATCAACGACCAGGAATAGGGACCTAGTGCAGAGGGTCTGCTCACAGTTGATGCTCCCCAATCAAAGACCAGGAATAGGGACCTGGTGCCGGGAGTATGCTTGCAGTGGATACTCCCCAATCAAAGACCAGGAATAAGGATCTAGTGCAGGGGGTCAGCTCACAGTGGATGCTCCCCAATCAAAGACCAGGTATAGGGACCTAGTGCAGGGGGTCTGCTTGCAGTCTATACTCCCCAATCAAAGACCAGGAATAAGGACCCAGTGCCGGGGGTCTGCTCGCAGTATATGCTCCCCAATCAAAGACCAGGAATAAGGACCTAGTGCAGGTGGTCTGCTTGCAGTGGATACTCCCCAATCAAAGACCAGGAATAGGGACCTAGTGCAGGTTGTCTGCTTGCAGTCTATACTCCCCAATCAGAGCCAGGAATAGGAACCTAGTGCAGGGGGTCAGCTCGCAGTGGATGCTCCCTAATCAAAGACCAGGAATAGGGGCCTGGTGCCGGGGGTCTGCTCCCAGTGGATACTCCCCAATCAAAGACCAGGAATAGGGATCTAGTGCAGGGGGTCTGCTCACAGTGGATACACCCCAATCAAAGACCACGAATAGGGACCTGGTGCAGGGGGTCTGCCCGCAGTGGGTACTCCCCAATCAAAGACCAGGTATATGGACCTGATGCCGGGGGTATGCTCAGACTGGATACTTCCAAATCAAAGACCAGGAATATGGACCTGGTGCGGGGGGTCTGCTCGCAGTGGATACTCCACAATCAAAAACCAGGACTAGGGACCTGGTGCCGGGGGTCTGCTCGCAGTGGATACTCCCCAATCAAAGACCAGGAATATGGACCTGGTGCGGGGGGTCTGCTCGCAGTGGATACTTCCCAATCAAAGACCAGGTATAGGGACCTAGTGCAGGAGGTCTTCTTGCAGACTATACTCCCCAATCAAAGACCAGGACTAGGGACCTAGTGCAGGGGGTCTGCTCGCATTGGATACTCCTCAATGAAAGAAGAGGAATAGGGATATAGTGCAGGAGGTCTGCTCGCAGTGGATACTCCCCAATCAAAGACCAGGATTAGGGACCTAGTGCAGGGGGTCTGCTCGCAGTGGATGTTCCCCAATGAGAGACCAGGAATAGGGACCTGGTGCCGGGGGTCTGCTCCCAGTGGATACTCCCCAATCAAAGACCAGGAATAGGGATCTAGTGCAGGGGGTCTGCTCACAGTGGATACTCCCCAATCAAAGACCAGAAATAGGGACCTGGTGCAGGGGGTCTGTCCGCAGTCGATACTCCCCAATCAAAGACCAGGTATATGGACCTGGTGCAGGGGGTTTGCTCGCTGTGAATTCTCCCCAATCAAAGACCAGGACTAGGGACCTAGTGCAGGGGGTCTGCTCGCAGTGGATGTTCCCCAATGAGAGACCAGGAATAGGGACCTGGTGCCGGGGGTCTGCTCCCAGTGGATACTCCCCAATCAAAGACCAGGAATAGGGATCTAGTGCAGGGGGTCTGCTCACAGTGGATACTCCCCAATCAAAGACCAGAAATAGGGACCTGGTGCAGGGGGTCTGTCCGCAGTCGATACTCCCCAATCAAAGACCAGGTATAGGGACCTAGTGCAGGGGGTCTGCTTGCAGTCTATACTCCCCAATCAAAGACCAGGAATAAGGACCCAGTGCTGGGGGTCTGCCCGCAGTGGATACTCCCCAATCAAAGACCAGGAATAAGGACCTAGTGCAGGTGGTGTGCTTGCAGTGGATACTCCCCAAAGACCAGGAAGAGGAACCTAGAGCAGGGGGTCTGCTCACAGTGGATACTCCCCAATCAAAGACCAGGAATAGGGACCTAGTGCAGGGGGTCAGCTCACAGTGGATGCTCCCCAATCAAAGACCAGGTATAGGGACCTAGTGCAGGGGGTCTGCTTGCAGTCTATACTCCCCAATCAAAGACCAGGAATAAGGACCCAGTGCCGGGGGTCTGCTCGCAGTGGATGCTCCCCAATCAAAGACCAGGAATAAGGACCTAGTGCAGGTGGTCTGCTTGCAGTGGATACTCCCCAATCAAAGACCAGGAATAGGGACCTAGTGCAGGTTGTCTGCTTGCAGTCAATACTCCCCAATCAGAGCCAGGAATAGGAACCTAGTGCAGGGGGTCAGCTCGCAGTGGATGCTCCCTAATCAAAGACCAGGAATAGGGGCCCGGTGCCGGGGGTCTGCTCCCAGTGGATACTCCCCAATCAAAGACCAGGAATAGGGATCTAGTGCAGGGGGTCTGCTCACAGTGGATACACCCCAATCAAAGACCACGAATAGGGACCTGGTGCAGGGGGTCTGCCCGCAGTGGGTACTCCCCAATCAAAGACCAGGTATATGGACCTGATGCCGGGGGTATGCTCAGACTGGATACTTCCAAATCAAAGACCAGGAATATGGACCTGGTGCGGGGGGTCTGCTCGCAGTGGATACTCCACAATCAAAAACCAGGACTAGGGACCTGGTGCCGGGGGTCTGCTCGCAGTGGATACTCCCCAATCAAAGACCAGGAATATGGACCTGGTGCGGGGGGTCTGCTCGCAGTGGATACTTCCCAATCAAAGACCAGGTATAGGGACCTAGTGCAGGAGGTCTTCTTGCAGACTATACTCCCCAATCAAAGACCAGGACTAGGGACCTAGTGCAGGGGGTCTGCTCGCATTGGATACTCCTCAATGAAAGAAGAGGAATAGGGATATAGTGCAGGAGGTCTGCTCGCAGTGGATACTCCCCAATCAAAGACCAGGATTAGGGACCTAGTGCAGGGGGTCTGCTCGCAGTGGATGTTCCCCAATGAGAGACCAGGAATAGGGACCTGGTGCCGGGGGTCTGCTCCCAGTGGATACTCCCCAATCAAAGACCAGGAATAGGGATCTAGTGCAGGGGGTCTGCTCACAGTGGATACTCCCCAATCAAAGACCAGAAATAGGGACCTGGTGCAGGGGGTCTGTCCGCAGTCGATACTCCCCAATCAAAGACCAGGTATATGGACCTGGTGCAGGGGGTTTGCTCGCTGTGAATTCTCCCCAATCAAAGACCAGGACTAGGGACCTAGTGCAGGGGGTCTGCTCGCAGTGGATGTTCCCCAATGAGAGACCAGGAATAGGGACCTGGTGCCGGGGGTCTGCTCCCAGTGGATACTCCCCAATCAAAGACCAGGAATAGGGATCTAGTGCAGGGGGTCTGCTCACAGTGGATACTCCCCAATCAAAGACCAGAAATAGGGACCTGGTGCAGGGGGTCTGTCCGCAGTCGATACTCCCCAATCAAAGACCAGGTATAGGGACCTAGTGCAGGGGGTCTGCTTGCAGTCTATACTCCCCAATCAAAGACCAGGAATAAGGACCCAGTGCTGGGGGTCTGCCCGCAGTGGATACTCCCCAATCAAAGACCAGGAATAAGGACCTAGTGCAGGTGGTGTGCTTGCAGTGGATACTCCCCAAAGACCAGGAAGAGGAACCTAGAGCAGGGGGTCTGCTCACAGTGGATACTCCCCAATCAAAGACCAGGAATAGGGACCTAGTGCAGGGGGTCTGCTCGCAGTGGATGCTCCCTAATCAAAGAACAGGAATAGGGACTTAGTGCAGGGGGTCTGCTCGCAGTAGATACTCCCCAATCAAGGACCAGGAATAGGGACCTAGTGCAGGGGTCTGCTCGCTGTGGATACTCCCCAATCAACAACCAGGAAGGAATAGGGACCTAGTGCAGGGGTCCTGCTCGCAGAGGATACTCCCCAATCAACGACCAGGAAGGAATAGGGACCTAGTGCAGGGGTCCTGCTCGCGGAGGATACTCCCCAATCAAAGCCCAGGAATAAGGACCTAGTGCAGGGGGTCTGCTTGCAGTGGAAACTCCCCATTAAAATACCAGGATAGGGACCTAGTGCAGGGGGTCTGCTCGGAGTGGATACTCCCCAATCAAAGACCTGGAATAGGGACCCAGTGCAAGGGGTCTGTTTGCAGTGGATACTCCCCAATCAAAGACCAGGAATAGGGACCTGGTGCCGGGGGTCTGCTCGCAGTGGATACTCCCCAATCAAAGACCAGGAATATGGACCTGGTGCAGGGGGTCTTCTCACAGTGGATGCTCCCCAATGATAGACCAGGAATAGGGACCTAGTGCAGGGGGCCTGCTCGCAGTCTATACTCCCCACTCAAAGACCAGGTATAGGGACCTAGTGCAGGGGGTCTGCTAGCTGTGGATACTCCCCAATCAAAGACCAGGAATAGGGACCTAGTCCTGGGGGTCTGTTTGCAGTCTATACTCTCCACTCAAAGACCAGGAATAGGGACCTAGTGCTTTTAGTTTGCTCGTAGTGGATATTCCCCAATCAAAGACCAGGTCTAGGGACCTAGTCCTGGGGGTCTGTTTGCAGTCTATACTCCCCAATCAAAGACCAGGAATAGGTACCTAGTGCAGGGGGTCTGCTAGCAGTGGATACTCCCCATTAAAATACCAGGAATAAGGACCAAGTGCGGGGGGTCTACTTACAGTCTATACTCCTCAATCAAAGACCAAGAATAGGCACCCACTGCAAGGGGTCTGCTCGCAGTGGAGGCTCCCCAATGAGAGACCAGGAATAGGGACCTGGTGCCGGGGGTCTGCTCCCAATGGATACTCCCCAATCAAAGACAAGGAATAGGGCCCTAATGCAGGGAGTCTGCTCACAGTGGATACTCCCCAATCAATGACCAGGAATAGGGATCTTGTGCCGGGGGTCTGCCCGTAGTGGATACTCCCCAATCAAAGACCAGGTACATGGACCTGGTGCCGGAGGTCTGCTCGCAGTGGATACTGCCCAATAAAAGACCAGGAATATGGACCTGGTGCCGGGGGTCTGCTCCCAGTGGATACTCCCAAATGAAAGACCAGGAATAGGGACCTAGTGCAGGGGGTCTGCTCACAGTGGATACTCCCCAATCAAAGACCAGGTATAGGGACCTAGTGCAGGGGGTCTGCTCGCAGTGGATACTCCTCAATGAAAGAAGAGGAATAGGGAACTAGTGCAGGAGGTCTGCTCGCAGTCTATACTCCCCAATCAAAGACCAGGACTAGTGACCTAGTGCAGGGGGTCTGCTCGCAGTGGATACTCCCCAATCAAAGACCAGGAATATGGACCTGGTGCGGGGGGTCTGCACTCAGTGGATGCTCCCCAATCAAAGACCAGGACTAGGTACCTGGTGCTGTGGGTCTGCTCGAAGTGGATACTCCCCAATCAAAGACCAGGAATATGGACATAGTGCAGGAGGTCTGCTTGCAGTCTATACTCCCCAATCAAAGACCAGGAATATGGACCTGGTGCGGGGGGTCTGCTCGCAGTGGATACTCCCCAATCAAAGACCAGGTATAGGGACCTAGTGAAGGAGGTCTGCTTGCAGTCTATACTCCCCAATCAAAGACCAGGACTAGAGACCTAGTGCAGGGGGTCTGCTCGCAGTGGATACTCCTCAATGAAAGAAGAGGAACAGGAAACTAGTGCAGGAGGTCTGCTCGCAGTGGATACTCCCCAGTGAAAGACCAGGACTAGGGACCTAGTGCAGGGGGTCTTCTCGCAGTGGATACTCCCCAATCAAAGACCAGGAATATGGACCTAGTGCTCAGGGAGTCTGCTCACAGTCGACACTCCTCAATCAATGACAAGGAATAGGGACCTAGTGCAGGGGTCTGCTCACTGTGGATGCTCCCCAATCAAAGACCAGGAATAGGGACCTAGTGCCGGGAGTCTGCTTGCAGTGGATACTCCCCAATCAAAGACCAGGAATAAGGACCTAGTGCAGGGGGTCTGCTTGCAGTGGATACTCCCCAATCAAAGAATGGGAATAAGGACCTAGTGCAGGGGGTCATCTCACAGTGGATGCTCCCCAATGAGAGACCAGGAATAGGGACCTAGTGCAGGGGGTCTGCTCGCAGTCTATACTCCCCACTCAAAGACCAGGAATAGGGACCCAGTGCCAGGGGGTCTGCTCGCAGTCTATACTCCCCAATGAAAGACCAGGTATAGGGACCTAATGGAGGGCGTCTGCCCGCAGTGGATACTCCCCAATCAAAGACCAGGTATAGGGAGCTAGTGCAGGGGGTCTGCTTGCAGTCTATACTCCCCAATCAAAGACCAGGAATAAGGACCCAGTGCCAGGGGTGTCTGCTCGCCGTGGATACTCCCCAACGAGAGACCAGGAATAGGGACCTAATACAGGGGTTCTGCTTGCAGTCTATACTCCCCAAACAAAGACCAGGAATAGGGAGCCAGTGCCAGGGGGTCTGCTCGCAGTCTATACTCCCGAATCAAAGACCAGGCATAGGGACCTAATGGAGGGCGTCTGCCCGCAGTGGATACTCCCCAATCAAAGACTAGGTATAGGGACCTAGTGCAGGGGGTCTGCTTGCAGTCTATACTCCCCAATCAAAGACCAGGAATAAGGACCCAGTGCTGGGGGTCTACTCTCAGTGGATACTCCCCGATCAAAGACCAGGAATAAGGACCTAGTGCAGGTGGTCTGCTTGCAGTGGATACTCCCCAATCAAAGACCAGGAATAGGAACCTAGTGCAGGCGGTCTGCTTGCAGTCTATACTCCCCAATCAGAGCCAGGAACAGGAACCTAGTGCAGGGGGTCTGCTCGCAGTGGATGCTCCCTAATCAAAGACCAGGAATAGGCCGGGGGTCTGCTCCCAGTGGATAGTCCCCAATCAAAGACCAGGAATAGGGACCCAGTGCAGGGGTTTGCTTGCAGTCTATACTCCCCAATCAAAGACCAGGAATAAGGACCCAGTGCCGGGGGTCTACTCGCAGTGGATACTCCCCAATCAAAGACCAGGAATAAGGACCTAGTGCAGGTGCTCTGCTTGCAGTGGATACTCCCCAATCAAAGACCAGGAATAGGGACCTAGTGCAGGTGGTCTGCTTGCAGTCTATACTCCCCAATCAGAGCCAGGAATAGAAACCTAGTGCAGGGGGTCTGCTCGCAGTGGATGCTCCCTAATCAAAGACCAGGAATAGGCCGGGGGTCTGCTCCCAGTGGATACTCCACAATCAAAGAGTAGGAATAGGGATCTAGTGCAGGGGTTCTGCTCACAGTGGATACTCCCCAATCAAAGACCACGAATAGGGACCTGGTGCAGGGGGTCTGCCCGCAGTGGATACTCCCCAATCAAAGACCAGGTATATGGACCTGGTGCGGGGGTATGCTCGCAGTGGATGCTCCCCAATGAGAGACCAGGAATAGGGACCTAATGCAGGGAGTCTGCTCGCAGTGGATACTCCCCAATCAAAGACCAGGACTAGGGACCTGGTGCCAGGGGACTGCTCGCAGTGGATATTCCCGAATCAAAGACCAGGAATATGGACCTGGTGCGGGGGGTCTGCTCGCAGTGGATACTTCCCAATCAAAGACCAGGAATAGGGACCCACTGCCAGGTGGGGTCTGCCCGCAGTGGATACTCCCCAATGAGAGACCAGGAATAGGGACCTAGTACAGGGGGTCTGCTTGCAGTCTATACTCCCCAATCAAAGACCAGGAATAGGGACCCAGTGCCAGGGGGTCTGCTCGCAGACTATACTCCCCAATCAAAGACCAGGAATAGGGACCTAGTGCAGGGGTCTGCTTGCAGTCTATACTCCCCAATCAAAGACCAGGAATAAGCCCCCAGTGCCGGGGGTCTTCTCGCAGTGGATACTCCCCAATCAAAGACCAGGACTAGGGACCTAGTGCAGGGGGTCTGCTCGCAGTGGATATTCCCCAATCTAAGACCAGGAATATGGACCTGGTGCCGGTGGTCTGCTCGCAGTGGATGCTCCCCAATGAGAGACCAGGAATAGGGACCTAGTGCAGGGGGTCTGCTCGCTGTGGATACTCCCCAATCAAAGACCAAGACTACGGACCTAGTGCAGGGGGTCTGCTCGCAGTGGATGCTCCCGAATGAGAGACCAGGAATAGGGACCTGGTGCCGGGGGTCTGCTCCCAGTGGATACTCCCCAATCAAAGACCAGGAATAGGGATCTAGTGCAGGGGGTCTGCTCACAGTGGATTCTCCCCAATCAAAGACCAGAAATAGGGACCTGGTGCAGGGGGTCTGTCCGCAGTGGATACTCCCCAATCAAAGACCAGGTATAAGGACCTGGTGCCGGGGGTATGCTCACACTGGATACTTCCCAATCAAAGACTATGAATATGGACCTGGTGCGGGGGGTCTGCTCGCAGTGCATACTCCCCAATCAAAGACCAGGTATAGGGACCTAATGGAGGGCGTCTGCCCGCAGTGGATACTCCCCAATCAAAGACCAGGTATAGGGACCGAGTGCAGGGGGTCTGCTTGCAGTCTATACTCCCCAATCAAAGACCAGGAATAAGGACCGAGTGCCGGGGGTCTGCTCGCAGTGGATACTCCCCAATCAAAGACCAGGACTAAGGACCTAGTGCAGGTGGTCTGCTTGCAGTGGATACTCCCCAATCAAAGACCAGGAATAGGGACCTAGTGCAGGTGGTCTGCTTGCAATCTATACTCCCCAATCAGAGCCAGGAATAGGAACCTAGTGCAGGGGGTCTCCTCGCAGTGGATGCTCCCTAATCAAAGACCAGGAATAGGGGCCTGGTGCCGGGGGTCTGCTCCCAGTGGATACTCCCCAATCAGAGACCAGGAATAGGGATCTAGTGCAGGCGGTCTGCTCACAGTGGATACTCCCCAATCAAAGACCACGAATAGGGACCTGGTGCAGGGGGTCTGCCGCAGTGGATACTCCCTAACCAAAGACCAGGTATATGGACCTGGTGCCGGGGGTATGCTCACACTGGATACTTCCCAATCAAAGACCAGGAATATGGACCTGGTGCGGGGGGTCTGCTCGCAGTGGATACTCCCCAATCAAAGACCAGGAATAGGGATCTAGTGCAATGGGTCTGCTCACAGTGGATACTCCCCAATCAAAGACCAGAAATAGGGACCTGGTGCAGGGGGTCTGTCCGCAGTCGATACTCCCCAATCAAAGACCAGGTATATGGACCTGGTGCCGGGGGTATGCTCACACTGGATACTTCCCAATCAAAGACCAGGAATAGGGATCTAGTGCAATGGGTCTGCTCACAGTGGATACTCCCCAATCAAAGACCAGAAATAGGGACCTGGTGCAGGGGGTCTGTCCGCAGTCGATACTCCCCAATCAAAGACCAGGAATATGGACCTGGTGCGGGGGGTCTGCTCGCAGTGGATACTTCCCAATCAAAGACCATGTATAGGGACCTAATGGAGGGCGTCTGCCCGCAGTGGATACTCCCCAATCAAAGACCAGGTATAGGGACCTAGTGCAGGGGGTCTGCCCGCAGTGGATATTCCCCAATCAAAGACCAGGACTAAGGACCCAGTGCTGGGGGTCTGCTCGCAGTGGATACTCCCCAATCAAAGACCAGGAATAAGGACCTAGTGCAGGTGGTCTGCTTGCAGTGGATACTCCCCAATCAAAGACCAGGAATAGGGACCTAGTGCAGGTGGTCTGCTTGCAGTCTATACTCCCCAATCAGAGCCAGGAAGAGGGACCTAGTGCAGGGGGTCTGCTCACAGTGGATACTCCCCAATCAAAGACCAGGAATAGGGACCTAGTGCAGGGGGTCTGCACGCAGTGGATGCTCCCCAATCAAAGACCAGGACTAGGGACCTAGTGCAGGGGGTCTGCTCGCAGTGGATGCTCCCCAATGAGAGACCAGGAATAGGGACCTGGTGCCGGGGGTCTGCTCCCAGTGGATACTCCCCAATGAGAGACCAGGAATAGGGACCTAGTGCAGGGGGTCTGCTCGCTGTGGATACTCCCCAATCAAAGACCAGGACTAGGGACCTAGTGCAGGGGGTCTGCTCGCAGTGGATGCTCCCCAATGAGAGACCAGGAATAGGGACCTGGTGCCAGGGGTCTGCTCCCAGTGGATACTCCCCAATCAAAGACCAGGAATAGGGATCTAGTGCAGGGGGTCTGCTCACAGTGGATACTCCCCAATCAAAGACCAGAAATAGGGACCTGGTGCAGAGGTTCGGTCCGCAGTGGATACTCCCCAATAAAAGACCAGGAATAGGGAACTAGTGCAGGAGGTCTGCTTGCAATCTATACTCCCCAATCAAAGACCAGGACTAGTGACCTAGTGCAGGGGGTCTGCTCGAAGTGGATACTCCCCAATCAAAGACCAGGAATATGGACCTGGTGCGGGGGGTCTGCACTCAGTGGATGCTCCCCAATCAAAGACCAGGACTAGGTACCTGGTGCTGGGGGTCTGCTCGCAGTGGATACTCCCCAATCAAAGACCAGGAATATGGACCTAGTGCAGGAGGTCTGCTTGCAGTCTATACTCCCCAATCAAAGACCAGGAATATGGACCTGGTGTGGGGGGTCTGCTGGCAGTGGATACTCTCCAATCAAAGACCAGGTATAGGGACCTAGTGCAGGAGGTCTGCTTGCAGTCTATACTCCCCAATCAAAGACCAGGACTAGGGACCTAGTGCAGGGGGTCTGCTCGCAGTGGATACTCCTCAATGAAAGAAGAGGAATAGGGAACTAGTTAAGGAGGTCTGCTCGCAGTGGATACTCCCCAGTGAAAGACCAGAACTAGGGACCTAGTGCAGGGGGTCTTCTCGCAGTGGATACTCCCCAATCAAAGACCAGGAATAGAGACCTAGTGCTCAGGGAGTCTGCTCACAGTCGATACTCCTCAACCAACGACCAGGAATAGGGACCTAGTGCAGGGGGTCTGCTCGCAGTGGATGCTCCCCAATCAAAGACCAGGAAGAGGGACCTAGTGCAGGGGGTATGCTCACAGTGGATGCTCCCCAATCAAAGACCAGGAATAGGGACCTAGTGCCGGGAGTCTGCTTGCAGTGGATACTCCCCAATCAAAGACCAGGAATAAGGACCTAGTGCCGGGGGTATGCTCAGACTGGATACTTCCAAATCAAAGGCCAGGAATATGGACCTGGTGTGGGGGGTCTGCTCGCAGTGGATACTCCCCAATCAAAGACCAGGAATAGGGACCTAGTGCTCAGGGGGTCTGCTCACAGTCGATACTCCTCAATCAACGACCAGGAATAGGGACCTAGTGCAGAGGGTCTGCTCACAGTTGATGCTCCCCAATCAAAGACCAGGAATAGGGACCTGGTGCCGGGAGTATGCTTGCAGTGGATACTCCCCAATCAAAGACCAGGAATAAGGATCTAGTGCAGGGGGTCAGCTCACAGTGGATGCTCCCCAATCAAAGACCAGGTATAGGGACCTAGTGCAGGGGGTCTGCTTGCAGTCTATACTCCCCAATCAAAGACCAGGAATAAGGACCCAGTGCCGGGGGTCTGCTCGCAGTATATGCTCCCCAATCAAAGACCAGGAATAAGGACCTAGTGCAGGTGGTCTGCTTGCAGTGGATACTCCCCAATCAAAGACCAGGAATAGGGACCTAGTGCAGGTTGTCTGCTTGCAGTCTATACTCCCCAATCAGAGCCAGGAATAGGAACCTAGTGCAGGGGGTCAGCTCGCAGTGGATGCTCCCTAATCAAAGACCAGGAATAGGGGCCTGGTGCCGGGGGTCTGCTCCCAGTGGATACTCCCCAATCAAAGAATAGGAATAGGGATCTAGTGCAGGGGGTCTGCTCACAGTTGATACACCCCAATCAAAGACCACGAATAGGGACCTGGTGCAGGGGGTCTGCCCGCAGTGGGTACTCCCCAATCAAAGACCAGGACTAGGGACCTGGTGCCGGGGGTCTGCTCGCAGTGGATACTCCCCAATCAAAGACCAGGAATATGGACCTGGTGCGGGGGGTCTGCTCGCAGTGGATACTTCCCAATCAAAGACCAGGTATAGGGACCTAGTGCAGGAGGTCTGCTTGCAGACTATACTCCCCAATCAAAGACCAGGACTAGGGACCTAGTGCAGGGGGTCTGCTCGCATTGGATACTCCTCAATGAAAGAAGAGGAATAGGGATATAGTGCAGGAGGTCTGCTCGCAGTGGATACTCCCCAATCAAAGACCAGGATTAGGGACCTAGTGCTCAGGGGGTCTGCTCACAGTCGATACTCCTCAATCAACGACCAGGAATAGGGACCTAGTGCCTTGAGTCTGCTTGCAGTGGATACTCCCCAATCAAAGACCAGGAATAAGGACCTAGTGCAGGGGGTCTGCTTGCAGTGGATACTCCCCAATCAAAGACCAGGAATAAGGACCTAGTGCAGGGGGTCAGATCACAGTGGATGCTCCCCAATGAGAGACCAGGAATAGGGACCTAGTACAGGGGGTCTGCTTGCAGTCTATACTCCCCAATCAAAGACCAGGAATAGGGACTCAGTGCCAGGGGGTCTGCTCGCAGTCTATACTCCCCAATCAAAGACCAGGAATAGGGACCTAGTGCAGGGGTCTGCTTGCAGTCTATACTCCCCAATCAAAGACCAGGAATAAGGACCCAGTGCCGGGGGTCTTCTCACAGTGGATACTCCCCAAGCAAAGACGAGGACTAGGGACCTAGTGCAGGGGGTCTGCTCGCAGTGGATATTCCCCAATCAAAGACCAGGAATATGGACCTGGTGCAGGGGGTCTGCTCGCTGTGAATTCTCCCCAATCGAAGACCAGGACTAGGGACCTAGTGCAGGGGGTCTGCTCGCAGTGGATGTTCCCCAATGAGAGACCAGGAATAGGGACCTGGTGCCGGGGGTCTGCTCCCAGTGGATACTCCCCAATCAAAGACCAGGAATAGGGATCTACTGCAGGGGGTCTGCTCACAGTGGATACTCCCCAATCAAAGACCAGAAATAGGGACCTGGTGCAGGGGGTCTGTCCGCAGTCGATACTCCCCAATCAAAGACCAGGTATAGGGACCTAGTGCAGGGGGTCTGCTTGCAGTCTATACTCCCCAATCAAAGACCAGGAATAAGGACCCAGTGCTGGGGGTCTGCCCGCAGTGGATACTCCCCAATCAAAGACCAGGAATAAGGACCTAGTGCAGGTGGTCTGCTTGCAGTGGATACTCCCCAAAGACCAGGAAGAGGAACCTCGTGCAGGGGGTCTGCTCGCAGTGGATACTCCCCAATCAAAGACCAGGAATAGGGACCTAGTGCAGGGGGTCTGCTCGCAGTGGATGCTCCCTAATCAAAGAACAGGAATATGGACTTAGTGCAGGGGGTCTGCTCGCAGTAGATACTCCCCAATCAAGGACCAGGAATAGGGACCTAGTGCAGGGGGTCTGCTCGCTGTGGATACTCCCCAATCAACGACCAGGAAGGAATAGGGACCTAGTGCAGGGGTCCTGCTCGCAGAGGATACTCCCCAATCAAAGCCCAGGAATAAGGACCTAGTGCAGGGGGTCTGCTCGCAGTGGAAACTCCCCATTACAATACCAGGATAGGGACCTAGTGCAGGGGGTCTGCTCGGAGTGGATACTCCCCAATCAAAGACCTGGAATAGGGACCCAGTGCAAGGAGTCTGTTTGCAGTGGATACTCCCCAATCAAAGACCAGGAATAGGGACCTGGTGCCAGGGGTCTGCTCGCAGTGGATACTCCCCAATCAAAGACCAGGAATATGGACCTGGTGCAGGGGTCTTCTCACAGTGGATGCTCCCCAATGATAGACCAGGAATAGGGACCTAGTGCAGGGGGTCTGCTCGCAGTCTATACTCCCCACTCAAAGACCAGGTATAGGGACCTAGTGCAGGGGGTCTGCTAGCTGTGGATACTCCCCAATCAAAGACCAGGAATAGGGACCTAGTCCTGGGGGTCTGTTTGCAGTCTATACTCCCCACTCAAAGACCAGGAATAGGGACCTAGTGCTTTTAGTCTGCTCGTAGTGGATATTCCCCAATCAAAAACCAGGTCTAGGGACCTAGTCCTGGGGGTCTGTTTGCAGTCTATACTCCCCAATCAAAGACCAGGAATAGGGACCTAGTGCAGGGGGTCTGCTAGCAGTGGATACTCCCCATTAAAATACCAGGAATAAGGACCAAGTGCGGGGGGTCTACTTACAGTCTATACTCCTCAATCAAAGACCAAGAATAGGCATCCACTGCAAGGGGTCTGCTCGCAGTGGAGGCTCCCCAATGAGAGAACAGGAATAGGGACCTGGTGCCGGGGGTCTGCTCCCAATGGATACTCCCCAATCAAAGACAAGGAATAGGGCCCTAGTGCCGGGAGTCTGCTTGCAGTGGATACTCCCCAATCAAAGACCAGGAATAAGGACCTAGTGCCGGGGGTATGCTCAGACTGGATACTTCCAAATCAAAGGCCAGGAATATGGACCTGGTGTGGGGGGTCTGCTCGCAGTGGATACTCCCCAATCAAAGACCAGGAATAGGGACCTAGTGCTCAGGGGGTCTGCTCACAGTCGATATTCCTCAATCAACGACCAGGAATAGGGACCTAGTGCAGAGGGTCTGCTCACAGTTGATGCTCCCCAATCAAAGACCAGGAATAGGGACCTGGTGCCGGGAGTATGCTTGCAGTGGATACTCCCCAATCAAAGACCAGGAATAAGGATCTAGTGCAGGGGGTCAGCTCACAGTGGATGCTCCCCAATCAAAGACCAGGTATAGGGACCTAGTGCAGGGGGTCTGCTTGCAGTCTATACTCCCCAATCAAAGACCAGGAATAAGGACCCAGTGCCGTGGGTCTGCTCGCAGTGGATGCTCCCCAATCAAAGACCAGGAATAAGGACCTAGTGCAGGTGGTCTGCTTGCAGTGGATACTCCCCAATCAAAGACCAGGAATAGGGACCTAGTGCAGGTTGTCTGCTTGCAGTCAATACTCCCCAATCAGAGCCAGGAATAGGAACCTAGTGCAGGGGGTCAGCTCGCAGTGGATGCTCCCTAATCAAAGACCAGGAATAGGGGCCCGGTGCCGGGGGTCTGCTCCCAGTGGATACTCCCCAATCAAAGACCAGGAATAGGGATCTAGTGCAGGGGGTCTGCTCACAGTGGATACACCCCAATCAAAGACCACGAATAGGGACCTGGTGCAGGGGGTCTGCCCGCAGTGGGTACTCCCCAATCAAAGACCAGGTATATGGACCTGATGCCGGGGGTATGCTCAGACTGGATACTTCCAAATCAAAGACCAGGAATATGGACCTGGTGCGGGGGGTCTGCTCGCAGTGGATACTCCACAATCAAAAACCAGGACTAGGGACCTGGTGCCGGGGGTCTGCTCGCAGTGGATACTCCCCAATCAAAGACCAGGAATATGGACCTGGTGCGGGGGGTCTGCTCGCAGTGGATACTTCCCAATCAAAGACCAGGTATAGGGACCTAGTGCAGGAGGTCTGCTTGCAGACTATACTCCCCAATCAAAGACCAGGACTAGGGACCTAGTGCAGGGGGTCTGCTCGCATTGGATACTCCTCAATGAAAGAAGAGGAATAGGGATATAGTGCAGGAGGTCTGCTCGCAGTGGATACTCCCCAATCAAAGACCAGGATTAGGGACCTAGTGCAGGGGGTCTGCTCGCAGTGGATGTTCCCCAATGAGAGACCAGGAATAGGGACCTGGTGCCGGGGGTCTGCTCCCAGTGGATACTCCCCAATCAAAGACCAGGAATAGGGATCTAGTGCAGGGGGTCTGCTCACAGTGGATACTCCCCAATCAAAGACCAGAAATAGGGACCTGGTGCAGGGGGTCTGTCCGCAGTCGATACTCCCCAATCAAAGACCAGGTATATGGACCTGGTGCAGGGGGTTTGCTCGCTGTGAATTCTCCCCAATCAAAGACCAGGACTAGGGACCTAGTGCAGGGGGTCTGCTCGCAGTGGATGTTCCCCAATGAGAGACCAGGAATAGGGACCTGGTGCCGGGGGTCTGCTCCCAGTGGATACTCCCCAATCAAAGACCAGGAATAGGGATCTAGTGCAGGGGGTCTGCTCACAGTGGATACTCCCCAATCAAAGACCAGAAATAGGGACCTGGTGCAGGGGGTCTGTCCGCAGTCGATACTCCCCAATCAAAGACCAGGTATAGGGACCTAGTGCAGGGGGTCTGCTTGCAGTCTATACTCCCCAATCAAAGACCAGGAATAAGGACCCAGTGCTGGGGGTCTGCCCGCAGTTGATACTCCCCAATCAAAGACCAGGAATAAGGACCTAGTGCAGGTGGTCTGCTTGCAGTGGATACTCCCCAAAGACCAGGAAGAGGAAGCTAGAGCAGGGGGTCTGCTCACAGTGGATACTCCCCAATCAAAGACCAGGAATAGGGACCTAGTGCAGGGGGTCTGCTCGCAGTGGATGCTCCCTAATCAAAGAACAGGAATAGGGACTTAGTGCAGGGGGTCTGCTCGCAGTAGATACTCCCCAATCAAGGACCAGGAATAGGGACCTAGTGCAGGGGTCTGCTCGCTGTGGATACTCCCCAATCAACGACCAGGAAGGAATAGGGACCTAGTGCAGGGGTCCTGCTCGCAGAGGATACTCCCCAATCAACGACCAGGAAGGAATAGGGACCTAGTGCAGGGGTCCTGCTCGCAGAGGATACTCCCCAATCAAAGCCCAGGAATAAGGACCTAGTGCAGGGGGTCTGCTCGCAGTGGAAACTCCCCATTAAAATACCAGGATAGGGACCTAATGCAGGGGGTCTGCTCGGAGTGGATACTCCCCAATCAAAGACCTGGAATAGGGACCCAGTGCAAGGGGTCTGTTTGCAGTGGATAGTCCCCAATCAAAGACCAGGAATAGGGACCTGGTGCCGGGGGTCTGCTCGCAGTGGATACTCCCCAATCAAAGACCAGGAATATAAACCTGGTGCAGGAGGTCTTCTCACAGTGGATGCTCCCCAATGATAGACCAGGAATAGGGACCTAGTGCAGGGGGCCTGCTCACAGTCTATACTCCCCACTCAAAGACCAGGTATAGGGACCTAGTGCAGGGGGTCTGCTAGCTGTGGATACTCCCCAATCAAAGACCAGGAATAGGGACCTAGTCCTGGGGGTCTGTTTGCAGTCTATACTCTCCACTCAAAGACCAGGAATAGGGACCTAGTGCTTTTAGTCTGCTCGTAGTGGATATTCCCCAATCAAAGACCAGGTCTAGGGACCTAGTCCTGGGGGTCTGTTTGCAGTCTATACTCCCCAATCAAAGACCAGGAATAGGTACCTAGTGCAGGGGGTCTGCTAGCAGTGGATACTCCCCATTAAAATACCAGGAATAAGGACCAAGTGCGGGGGGTCTACTTACAGTCTATACTCCTCAATCAAAGACCAAGAATAGGCACCCACTGCAAGGGGTCTGCTCGCAGTGGAGGCTCCCCAATGAGAGACCAGGAATAGGGACCTGGTGCCGGGGGTCTGCTCCCAATGGATACTCCCCAATCAAAGACAAGGAATAGGGCCCTAATGCAGGGAGTCTGCTCACAGTGGATACTCCCCAATCAATGACCAGGAATAGGGATCTTGTGCCGGGGGTCTGCCCGTAGTGGATACTCCCCAATCAAAGACCAGGTACATGGACCTGGTGCCGGAGGTCTGCTCGCAGTGGATACTGCCCAATAAAAGACCAGGAATATGGACCTGGTGCCGGGGGTCTGCTCCCAGTGGATACTCCCAAATGAAAGACCAGGAATAGGGACCTAGTGCAGGGGGTCTGCTCACAGTGGATACTCCCCAATCAAAGACCAGGTATAGGGACCTAGTGCAGGGGGTCTGCTCGCAGTGGATACTCCTCAATGAAAGAAGAGGAATAGGGAACTAGTGCAGGAGGTCTGCTCGCAGTCTATACTCCCCAATCAAAGACCAGGACTAGTGACCTAGTGCAGGGGGTCTGCTCGCAGTGGATACTCCCCAATCAAAGACCAGGAATATGGACCTGGTGCGGGGGGTCTGCACTCAGTGGATGCTCCCCAATCAAAGACCAGGACTAGGTACCTGGTGCTGTGGGTCTGCTCGAAGTGGATACTCCCCAATCAAAGACCAGGAATATGGACATAGTGCAGGAGGTCTGCTTGCAGTCTATACTCCCCAATCAAAGACCAGGAATATGGACCTGGTGCGGGGGGTCTGCTCGCAGTGGATACTCCCCAATCAAAGACCAGGTATAGGGACCTAGTGAAGGAGGTCTGCTTGCAGTCTATACTCCCCAATCAAAGACCAGGACTAGAGACCTAGTGCAGGGGGTCTGCTCGCAGTGGATACTCCTCAATGAAAGAAGAGGAACAGGAAACTAGTGCAGGAGGTCTGCTCGCAGTGGATACTCCCCAGTGAAAGACCAGGACTAGGGACCTAGTGCAGGGGGTCTTCTCGCAGTGGATACTCCCCAATCAAAGACCAGGAATATGGACCTAGTGCTCAGGGAGTCTGCTCACAGTCGACACTCCTCAATCAATGACAAGGAATAGGGACCTAGTGCAGGGGTCTGCTCACTGTGGATGCTCCCCAATCAAAGACCAGGAATAGGGACCTAGTGCCGGGAGTCTGCTTGCAGTGGATACTCCCCAATCAAAGACCAGGAATAAGGACCTAGTGCAGGGGGTCTGCTTGCAGTGGATACTCCCCAATCAAAGAATGGGAATAAGGACCTAGTGCAGGGGGTCATCTCACAGTGGATGCTCCCCAATGAGAGACCAGGAATAGGGACCTAGTGCAGGGGGTCTGCTCGCAGTCTATACTCCCCACTCAAAGACCAGGAATAGGGACCCAGTGCCAGGGGGTCTGCTCGCAGTCTATACTCCCCAATGAAAGACCAGGTATAGGGACCTAATGGAGGGCGTCTGCCCGCAGTGGATACTCCCCAATCAAAGACCAGGTATAGGGAGCTAGTGCAGGGGGTCTGCTTGCAGTCTATACTCCCCAATCAAAGACCAGGAATAAGGACCCAGTGCCAGGGGTGTCTGCTCGCCGTGCATACTCCCCAACGAGAGACCAGGAATAGGGACCTAATACAGGGGTTCTGCTTGCAGTCTATACTCCCCAAACAAAGACCAGGAATAGGGACCCAGTGCCAGGGGGTCTGCTCGCAGTCTATACTCCCGAATCAAAGACCAGGCATAGGGACCTAATGGAGGGCGTCTGCCCGCAGTGGATACTCCCCAATCAAAGACTAGGTATAGGGACCTAGTGCAGGGGGTCTGCTTGCAGTCTATACTCCCCAATCAAAGACCAGGAATAAGGACCCAGTGCTGGGGGTCTACTCGCAGTGGATACTCCCCAATCAAAGACCAGGAATAAGGACCTAGTGCAGGTGGTCTGCTTGCAGTGGATACTCCCCAATCAAAGACCAGGAATAGGAACCTAGTGCAGGCGGTCTGCTTGCAGTCTATACTCCCCAATCAGAGCCAGGAA
Organism: Ambystoma mexicanum; assembly: GCF_040938575.1. Taxonomy (NCBI): domain Eukaryota; kingdom Metazoa; phylum Chordata; class Amphibia; order Caudata; family Ambystomatidae; genus Ambystoma; species Ambystoma mexicanum. The sequence goes on along the minus strand of NC_090926.1, from coordinate 1,300,414,592 downwards.
TAGGAACCTAGTGCAGGGGGTCTGCTCGCAGTGGATGCTCCCTAATCAAAGACCAGGAATAGGCCGGGGGTCTGCTCCCAGTGGATAGTCCCCAATCAAAGACCAGGAATAGGGACCCAGTGCAGGGGTTTGCTTGCAGTCTATACTCCCCAATCAAAGACCAGGAATAAGGACCCAGTGCCGGGGGTCTACTCGCAGTGGATACTCCCCAATCAAAGACCAGGAATAAGGACCTAGTGCAGGTGCTCTGCTTGCAGTGGATACTCCCCAATCAAAGACCAGGAATAGGGACCTAGTGCAGGTGGTCTGCTTGCAGTCTATACTCCCCAATCAGAGCCAGGAATAGGAACCTAGTGCAGGGGGTCTGCTCGCAGTGGATGCTCCCTAATCAAAGACCAGGAATAGGCCGGGGGTCTGCTCCCAGTGGATACTCCACAATCAAAGAGTAGGAATAGGGATCTAGTGCAGGGGTTCTGCTCACAGTGGATACTCCCCAATCAAAGACCACGAATAGGGACCTGGTGCAGGGGGTCTGCCCGCAGTGGATACTCCCCAATCAAAGACCAGGTATATGGACCTGGTGCCGGGGGTATGCTTGCAGTGGATGCTCCCCAATGAGAGACCAGGAATAGGGACCAAATGCAGGGAGTCTGCTCGCAGTGGATACTCCCCAATCAAAGACCAGGACTAGGGACCTGGTGCCAGGGGACTGCTCGCAGTGGATATTCCCGAATCAAAGACCAGGAATATGGACCTGGTGCGGGGGGTCTGCTCGCAGTGGATACTTCCCAATCAAAGACCAGGAATAGGGACCCACTGCCAGGGGGGGTCTGCCCGCAGTGGATACTCCCCAATGAGAGACCAGGAATAGGGACCTAGTACAGGGGGTCTGCTTGCAGTCTATACTCCCCAATCAAAGACCAGGAATAGGGACCCAGTGCCAGGGGGTCTGCTCGCAGACTATACTCCCCAATCAAAGACCAGGAATAGGGACCTAGTGCAGGGGTCTGCTTGCAGTCTATACTCCCCAATCAAAGACCAGGAATAAGGACCCAGTGCCGGGGGTCTTCTCGCAGTGGATACTCCCCAATCAAAGACCAGGACTAGGGACCTAGTGCAGGGGGTCTGCTCGCAGTGGATATTCCCCAATCTAAGACCAGGAATATGGACCTGGTGCCGGTGGTCTGCTCGCAGTGGATGCTCCCCAATGAGAGACCAGGAATAGGGACCTAGTGCAGGGGGTCTGCTCGCTGTGGATACTCCCCAATCAAAGACCAGGACTACGGACCTAGTGCAGGGGGTCTGCTCGCAGTGGATGCTCCCCAATGAGAGACCAGGAATAGGGACCTGGTGCCGGGGGTCTGCTCCCAGTAGATACTCCCCAATCAAAGACCAGGAATAGGGATCTAGTGCAGGGGGTCTGCTCACAGTGGATTCTCCCCAATCAAAGACCAGAAATAGGGACCTGGTGCAGGGGGTCTGTCCGCAGTGGATACTCCCCAATCAAAGACCAGGTATAAGGACCTGGTGCCGGGGGTATGCTCACACTGGATACTTCCCAATCAAAGACTATGAATATGGACCTGGTGCGGGGGGTCTGCTCGCAGTGCATACTCCCCAATCAAAGACCAGGTATAGGGACCTAATGGAGGGCGTCTGCCCGCAGTGGATACTCCCCAATCAAAGACCAGGTATAGGGACCGAGTGCAGGGGGTCTGCTTGCAGTCTATACTCCCCAATCAAAGACCAGGAATAAGGACCGAGTGCCGGGGGTCTGCTCGCAGTGGATACTCCCCAATCAAAGACCAGGACTAAGGACCTAGTGCAGGTGGTCTGCTTGCAGTGGATACTCCCCAATCAAAGACCAGGAATAGGGACCTAGTGCAGGTGGTCTGCTTGCAATCTATACTCCCCAATCAGAGCCAGGAATAGGAACCTAGTGCAGGGGGTCTCCTCGCAGTGGATGCTCCCTAATCAAAGACCAGGAATAGGGGCCTGGTGCCGGGGGTCTGCTCCCAGTGGATACTCCCCAATCAAAGACCAGGAATAGGGATCTAGTGCAGGCGGTCTGCTCACAGTGGATACTCCCCAATCAAAGACCACGAATAGGGACCTGGTGCAGGGGGTCTGCCGCAGTGGATACTCCCTAACCAAAGACCAGGTATATGGACCTGGTGCCGGGGGTATGCTCACACTGGATACTTCCCAATCAAAGACCAGGAATATGGACCTGGTGCGGGGGGTCTGCTCGCAGTGGATGCTCCCCAATGAGAGACCAGGAATAGGGACCTGGTGCCGGGGGTCTGCTCCCAGTGGATACTCCCCAATCAAAGACCAGGAATAGGGATCTAGTGCAATGGGTCTGCTCACAGTGGATACTCCCCAATCAAAGACCAGAAATAGGGACCTGGTGCAGGGGGTCTGTCCGCAGTCGATACTCCCCAATCAAAGACCAGGTATATGGACCTGGTGCCGGGGGTATGCTCACACTGGATACTTCCCAATCAAAGACCAGGAATATGGACCTGGTGCGGGGGGTCTGCTCGCAGTGGATACTTCCCAATCAAAGACCATGTATAGGGACCTAATGGAGGGCGTCTGCCCGCAGTGGATACTCCCCAATCAAAGACCAGGTATAGGGACCTAGTGCAGGGGGTCTGCCCGCAGTGGATATTCCCCAATCAAAGACCAGGACTAAGGACCCAGTGCTGGGGGTCTGCTCGCAGTGGATACTCCCCAATCAAAGACCAGGAATAAGGACCTAGTGCAGGTGGTCTGCTTGCAGTGGATACTCCCCAATCAAAGACCAGGAATAGGGACCTAGTGCAGGTGGTCTGCTTGCAGTCTATACTCCCCAATCAGAGCCAGGAATAGGAACCTAGTGCAGGGGGTCTGCTCACAGTGGATACTCCCCAAAGACCAGGAAGAGGGACCTAGTGCAGGGGGTCTGCTCACAGTGGATACTCCCCAATCAAAGACCAGGAATAGGGACCTAGTGCAGGGGGTCTGCACGCAGTGGATGCTCCCCAATCAAAGACCAGGACTAGGTACCTGGTGCCGGGGGTCTGCTCGCAGTGGATACTCCCCAATAAAAAGACCAGGAATATGGACCTGGTGTGGGGGGTCTGCTCGCAGTGGATACTACCCAATCAAAGACCAGGTATAGGGACCCAGTGCAGGGGGTCTGCTCGCAGTGGATATTCCCCAATCAAAGACCAGGACTAGGGACCTAGTGCAGGGGGTCTGCTCGCAGTGGATGCTCCCCAATGAGAGACCAGGAATAGGGACCTGGTGCCGGGGGTCTGCTCCCAGTGGATACTCCCCAATGAGAGACCAGGAATAGGGACCTAGTGCAGGGGGTCTGCTCGCTGTGGATACTCCCCAATCAAAGACCAGGACTAGGGACCTAGTGCAGGGGGTCTGCTCGCAGTGGATGCTCCCCAATGAGAGACCAGGAATAGGGACCTGGTGCCAGGGGTCTGCTCCCAGTGGATACTCCCCAATCAAAGACCAGGAATAGGGATCTAGTGCAGGGGGTCTGCTCACAGTGGATACTCCCCAATCAAAGACCAGAAATAGGGACCTGGTGCAGAGGTTCGGTCCGCAGTGGATACTCCCCAATAAAAGACCAGGAATAGGGAACTAGTGCAGGAGGTCTGCTTGCAATCTATACTCCCCAATCAAAGACCAGGACTAGTGACCTAGTGCAGGGGGTCTGCTCGAAGTGGATACTCCCCAATCAAAGACCAGGAATATGGACCTGGTGCGGGGGGTCTGCACTCAGTGGATGCTCCCCAATCAAAGACCAGGACTAGGTACCTGGTGCTGGGTGTCTGCTCGCAGTGGATACTCCCCAATCAAAGACCAGGAATATGGACCTAGTGCAGGAGGTCTGCTTGCAGTCTATACTCCCCAATCAAAGACCAGGAATATGGACCTGGTGCGGGGGGTCTGCTCGCAGTGGATACTCTCCAATCAAAGACCAGGTATAGGGACCTAGTGTAGGAGGTCTGCTTGCAGTCTATACTCCCCAATCAAAGACCAGGACTAGGGACCTAGTGCAGGGGGTCTGCTCGCAGTGGATACTCCTCAATGAAAGAAGAGGAATAGGGAACTAGTTAAGGAGGTCTGCTCGCAGTGGATACTACCCAGTGAAAGACCAGAACTAGGGACCTAGTGCAGGGGGTCTTCTCGCAGTGGATACTCCCCAATCAAAGACCAGGAATAGAGACCTAGTGCTCAGGGAGTCTGCTCACAGTCGATACTCCTCAACCAACGACCAGGAATAGGGACCTAGTGCAGTGGGTCTGCTCGCAGTGGATGCTCCCCAATCAAAGACCAGGAAGAGGGACCTAGTGCAGGGGGTATGCTCACAGTGGATGCTCCCCAATCAAAGACCAGGAATAGGGACCTAGTGCCGGGAGTCTGCTTGCAGTGGATACTCCCCAATCAAAGACCAGGAATAAGGACCTAGTGCCGGGGGTATGCTCAGACTGGATACTTCCAAATCAAAGGCCAGGAATATGGACCTGGTGTGGGGGGTCTGCTCGCAGTGGATACTCCCCAATCAAAGACCAGGAATAGGGACCTAGTGCTCAGGGGGTCTGCTCACAGTCGATACTCCTCAATCAACGACCAGGAATAGGGACCTAGTGCAGAGGGTCTGCTCACAGTTGATGCTCCCCAATCAAAGACCAGGAATAGGGACCTGGTGCCGGGAGTATGCTTGCAGTGGATACTCCCCAATCAAAGACCAGGAATAAGGATCTATTGCAGGGGGTCAGCTCACAGTGGATGCTCCCCAATCAAAGACCAGGTATAGGGACCTAGTGCAGGGGGTCTGCTTGCAGTCTATACTCCCCAATCAAAGACCAGGAATAAGGACCCAGTGCCGATGGTCTGCTCGCAGTGGATGCTCCCCAATCAAAGACCAGGAATAAGGACCTAGTGCAGGTGGTCTGCTTGCAGTGGATACTCCCCAATCAAAGACCAGGAATAGGGACCTAGTGCAGGTTGTCTGCTTGCAGTCTATACTCCCCAATCAGAGCCAGGAATAGGAACCTAGTGCAGGGGGTCAGCTCGCAGTGGATGCTCCCTAATCAAAGACCAGGAATAGGGGCCTGGTGCCGGGGGTCTGCTCCCAGTGGATACTCCCCAATCAAAGAATAGGAATAGGGATCTAGTGCAGGGGGTCTGCTCACAGTTGATACACCCCAATCAAAGACCACGAATAGGGACCTGGTGCAGGGGGTCTGCCCGCAGTGGGTACTCCCCAATCAAAGACCAGGACTAGGGACCTGGTGCCGGGGGTCTGCTCGCAGTGGATACTCCCCAATCAAAGACCAGGAATATGGACCTGGTGCGGGGGGTCTGCTCGCAGTGGATACTTCCCAATCAAAGACCAGGTAAAGGGACCTAGTGTCATGCATGCTGGACGCTACGCTCGTAGAACAGCTAGACCGTTCTACTCCAAATGGAGGCTATTCGATACGTTACCGGGAAAACGACGTTTACACTTTTCACGTCGCTAACTTCACGTGACTTTTGCTTCGTCACGTGAAATACGGTATCACGTATTTAAGCAGCGTAGAAACTTCACTCGCTGCTTCTGATCGTCTCTATTGGCGTCGTGTAGCTGAACCTCTGATCTACATCCTGGTATATTCCTACAGCTACTTTTGGGCCTTCGATAGCGTGTGTTCCGCCACACGCTGATTCCTGGAGCTATCCCTTCGCGTGATAATCCACACGCGCTCCTTGTCTTCACACGCGGCTGGCCAAGGCTGCGTGAATCCTGCCCGCGTGTAAAATCCACACGCGCTCTTTGTCTTCATACGCGGCTGGCCAAGGCTGCGTGAATCCTGCCCGCGTGTAAAATCCACACGCGCTCTTTGTCTTCATACGCGGCTGGCCAAGGCTGCGTGAATCCTGCCCGCGTGTAAAATCCACACGCGCTCTTTGTCTTCATACGCGGCTGGCCAAGGCTGCGTGAATCCTGCCCGCGTGTAAAATCCACACGCGCTCTTCGTCTTCAAGTGCGGCCGGCCCAGGCTGCGTGAATCCTGCCCGCGTGTAAAATCCACACGCGCTCTTTGTCTTCATACGCGGCTGGCCAAGGCTGCGTGAATCCTGCCCGCGTGTAACATCCACACGCGCTCTTCGTCTTCAAGTGCGGCCGGCCCAGGCTGCGTGAATCCTGCCCGCGTGTAAAATCCACACGCGCTCTTCGTCTTCAAGTGCGGCTGGCCAAGGCTGCGCGATTCCTGCCCGCGTGTAAATCCACACGCTCACGTTGTCTTCAAACGCTATTTTCTTCTAACTCCTGCATCTGTGGAATTAACAGAAGGATTGATCCCTAAGTGGGAAGGAAGCCTTTCAAGGATTATTGGAAGTGACTTTGAACTGAACTTTGGACGCTATCCTGTGGTGAATTCAACCCGTATCTAGCGTGAGCCTCGTTCCGTCCGGGATTAGTCTCCCTTACTAATTTTCCCTTCCCTGTCGTTTTGTTCTTCAATTCAAATCCATCAAGAGGCTTCTGGATTGTTCTACCCAGAGATACAGGTCAGTGTGATCATTCCTGTCATTATCTAACTCATCATACTCAGGTTGGAGCAGTTATTCATGATACTTTAATTTGTCCTAGGCTGGATTACTATACCTTACCCACGCCCTTTCCAGTGATCCATCGCTCTGCCTGTTTTATCAGCCAGAGGGTTGTATCATTTGGAAGGTCTTTGTTGACTTCACGACTATCAAGTCGGGTGAACAGGGATCCGGAAGACCCTACCTCCTGTATCCTTTTGAATATCGTATCCTTTTCAGTTGATACTTTGGTGCATTCTGACACCTAGTGCAGGAGGTCTGCTTGCAGACTATACTCCCCAATCAAAGACCAGGACTAGGGACCTAGTGCAGGGGGTCTGCTCGCATTGGATACTCCTCAATGAAAGAAGAGGAATAGGGATATAGTGCAGGAGGTCTGCTCGCAGTGGATACTCCCCAATCAAAGACCAGGATTAGGGACCTAGTGCTCAGGGGTTCTGCTCACAGTCGATACTCCTCAATCAACGACCAGGAATAGGGACCTAGTGCCTTGAGTCTGCTTGCAGTGGATACTCCCCAATCAAAGACCAGGAATAAGGACCTAGTGCAGGGGGTCTGCTTGCAGTGGATACTCCCCAATCAAAGACCAGGAATAAGGACCTAGTGCAGGGGGTCAGATCACAGTGGATGCTCCCCAATGAGAGACCAGGAATAGGGACCTAGTACAGGGGGTCTGCTTGCAGTCTATACTCCCCAATCAAAGACCAGGAATAGGGACTCAGTGCCAGGGGGTCTGCTTGCAGTCTATACTCCCCAATCAAAGACCAGGAATAGGGACCTAGTGCAGGGGTCTGCTTGCAGTCTATACTCCCCAATCAAAGACCAGGAATAAGGACCCAGTGCCGGGGGTCTTCTCACAGTGGATACTCCCCAAGCAAAGACGAGGACTAGGGACCTAGTGCACGGGGTCTGCTCGCAGTGGATATTCCCCAATCAAAGACCAGGAATATGGACCTGGTGCAGGGGGTCTGCTCGCTGTGAATTCTCCCCAATCGAAGACCAGGACTAGGGACCTAGTGCAGGGGGTCTGCTCGCAGTGGATGTTCCCCAATGAGAGACCAGGAATAGGGACCTGGTGCCGGGGGTCTGCTCCCAGTGGATACTCCCCAATCAAAGACCAGGAATAGGGATCTACTGCAGGGGGTCTGCTCACAGTGGATACTCCCCAATCAAAGACCAGAAATAGGGACCTGGTGCAGGGGGTCTGTCCGCAGTCGATACTCCCCAATCAAAGACCAGGTATAGGGACCTAGTGCAGGGGGTCTGCTTGCAGTCTATACTCCCCAATCAAAGACCAGGAATAAGGACCCAGTGCTGGGGGTCTGCCCGCAGTGGATACTCCCCAATTAAAGACCAGGAATAAGGACCTAGTGCAGGTGGTCTGCTTGCAGTGGATACTCCCCAAAGACCAGGAAGAGGAACCTAGTGCAGGGGGTCTGCTCGCAGTGGATACTCCCCAATCAAAGACCAGGAATAGGGACCTAGTGCAGGGGGTCTGCTCGCAGTGGATGCTCCCTAATCAAAGAACAGGAATATGGACTTAGTGCAGGGGGTCTGCTCGCAGTAGATACTCGCCAATCAAGGACCAGGAATAGGGACCTAGTGCAGGGGGTCTGCTCGCTGTGGATACTCCCCAATCAACGACCAGGAAGGAATAGGGACCTAGTGCAGGGGTCCTGCTCGCAGAGGATACTCCCCAATCAAAGCCCAGGAATAAGGACCTAGTGCAGGGGGTCTGCTCGCAGTGGAAACTCCCCATTAAAATACCAGGATAGGGACCTAGTGCAGGGGGTCTGCTCGGAGTGGATACTCCCCAATCAAAGACCTGGAATAGGGACCCAGTGCAAGGGGTCTGTTTGCAGTGGATACTCCCCAATCAAAGACCAGGAATAGGGACCTGGTGCCAGGGGTCTGCTCGCAGTGGATACTCCCCAATCAAAGACCAGGAATATGGACCTGGTGCAGGGGGTCTTCTCACAGTGGATGCTCCCCAATGATAGACCAGGAATAGGGACCTAGTGCAGGGGGTCTGCTCGCAGTCTATACTCCCCACTCAAAGACCAGGTATAGGGACCTAGTGCAGGGGGTCTGCTAGCTGTGGATACTCCCCAATCAAAGACCAGGAATAGGGACCTAGTCCTGGGGGTCTGTTTGCAGTCTATACTCCCCACTCAAAGACCAGGAATAGGGACCTAGTGCTTTTAGTCTGCTCGTAGTGGATATTCCCCAATCAAAAACCAGGTCTAGGGACCTAGTCCTGGGGGTCTGTTTGCAGTCTATACTCCCCAATCAAAGACCAGGAATAGGGACCTAGTGCAGGGGGTCTGCTAGCAGTGGATACTCCCCATTAAAATACCAGGAATAAGGACCAAGTGCGGGGGGTCTACTTACAGTCTATACTCCTCAATCAAAGACCAAGAATAGGCACCCACTGCAAGGGGTCTGCTCGCAGTGGAGGCTCCCCAATGAGAGAACAGGAATAGGGACCTGGTGCCGGGGGTCTGCTCCCAATGGATACTCCCCAATCAAAGACAAGGAATAGGGCCCTAATGCAGGGAGTCTGCTCACAGTGGATACTCCCCAATCAATGACCAGGAATAGGGATCTTGTGCCGGGGGTCTGCCCGTAGTGGATACTCCCCAATCAAAGACCAGGTACATGGACCTGGTGCCGGAGGTCTGCTTGCAGTGGATACTGCCCAATAAAAGACCAGGAATATGGACCTAGTGCAGGGGGTCTGCTCGCAGTCTATACTCCCCAATCAAAGACCAGGACTAGTGACCTAGTGCAGGGGGTCTGCTCGCAGTGGATACTCCCCAATCAAAGACCAGGAATATGGACCTGGTGCGGGGGGTCTGCACTCAGTGGATGCTCCCCAATCAAAGACCAGGACTAGGTACCTGGTGCTGTGGGTCTGCTCGAAGTGGATACTCCCCAATCAAAGACCAGGAATATGGACCTAGTGCAAGAGGTCTGCTTGCAGACTATACTCCCCAATCAAAGACCAGGAATATGGACCTGGTGCGGGGGGGTCTGCTCGCAGTGGATACTCCCCAATCAAAGACCAGGTATAGGGACCTAGTGAAGGAGGTCTGCTTGCAGTCTATACTCCCCAATCAAAGACCAGGACTAGAGACCTAGTGCAGGGGGTCTGCTCGCAGTGGATACTCCTCAATGAAAGAAGAGGAACTGGAAACTAGTGCAGGAGGTCTGCTCGCAGTGGATACTCCCCAGTGAAAGACCAGGACTAGGGACCTAGTGCAGGGGGTCTTCTCGCAGTGGATACTCCCCAATCAAAGACCAGGAATATGGACCTAGTGCTCAGGGAGTCTGCTCACAGTCGACACTCCTCAATCAACGACAAGGAATAGGGACCTAGTGCAGGGGTCTGCTCACTGTGGATGCTCCCCAATCAAAGACCAGGAATAGGGACCTAGTGCCGGGAGTCTGCTTGCAGTGGATACTCCCCAATCAAAGACCAGGAATAAGGACCTAGTGCAGGGGGTCTGCTTGCAGTGGATACTCCCCAATCAAAGAATGGGAATAAGGACCTAGTGCAGGGGGTCATCTCACAGTGGATGCTCCCCAATGAGAGACCAGGAATAGGGACCTAGTGCAGGGGGTCTGCTCGCAGTCTATACTCCCCACTCAAAGACCAGGAATAGGGACCCAGTGCCAGGGGTTCTGCTCGCAGTCTATACTCCCCAATGAAAGACCAGGTATAGGGACCTAATGGAGGGCGTCTGCCCGCAGTGGATACTCCCCAATCAAAGACCAGGTATAGGGAGCTAGTGCAGGGGGTCTGCTTGCAGTCGATACTCCCCAATCAAAGACCAGGAATAGGGACCTGGTGCCAGGGGTCTGCTCGCAGTGGATACTCCCCAATCAAAGACCAGGAATATGGACCTGGTGCAGGGGGTCTTCTCACAGTGGATGCTCCCCAATGATAGACCAGGAATAGGGACCTAGTGCAGGGGGTCTGCTCGCAGTCTATACTCCCCACTCAAAGACCAGGTATAGGGACCTAGTGCAGGGGGTCTGCTAGCTGTGGATACTCCCCAATCAAAGACCAGGAATAGGGACCTAGTCCTGGGGGTCTGTTTGCAGTCTATACTCCCCACTCAAAGACCAGGAATAGGGACCTAGTGCTTTTAGTCTGCTCGTAGTGGATATTCCCCAATCAAAAACCAGGTCTAGGGACCTAGTCCTGGGGGTCTGTTTGCAGTCTATACTCCCCAATCAAAGACCAGGAATAGGGACCTAGTGCAGGGGGTCTGCTAGCAGTGGATACTCCCCATTAAAATACCAGGAATAAGGACCAAGTGCGGGGGGTCTACTTACAGTCTATACTCCTCAATCAAAGACCAAGAATAGGCACCCACTGCAAGGGGTCTGCTCGCAGTGGAGGCTCCCCAATGAGAGAACAGGAATAGGGACCTGGTGCCGGGGGTCTGCTCCCAATGGATACTCCCCAATCAAAGACAAGGAATAGGGCCCTAATGCAGGGAGTCTGCTCACAGTGGATACTCCCCAATCAATGACCAGGAATAGGGATCTTGTGCCGGGGGTCTGCCCGTAGTGGATACTCCCCAATCAAAGACCAGGTACATGGACCTGGTGCCGGAGGTCTGCTTGCAGTGGATACTGCCCAATAAAAGACCAGGAATATGGACCTAGTGCAGGGGGTCTGCTCGCAGTCTATACTCCCCAATCAAAGACCAGGACTAGTGACCTAGTGCAGGGGGTCTGCTCGCAGTGGATACTCCCCAATCAAAGACCAGGAATATGGACCTGGTGCGGGGGGTCTGCACTCAGTGGATGCTCCCCAATCAAAGACCAGGACTAGGTACCTGGTGCTGTGGGTCTGCTCGAAGTGGATACTCCCCAATCAAAGACCAGGAATATGGACCTAGTGCAAGAGGTCTGCTTGCAGACTATACTCCCCAATCAAAGACCAGGAATATGGACCTGGTGCGGGGGGGTCTGCTCGCAGTGGATACTCCCCAATCAAAGACCAGGTATAGGGACCTAGTGAAGGAGGTCTGCTTGCAGTCTATACTCCCCAATCAAAGACCAGGACTAGAGACCTAGTGCAGGGGGTCTGCTCGCAGTGGATACTCCTCAATGAAAGAAGAGGAACTGGAAACTAGTGCAGGAGGTCTGCTCGCAGTGGATACTCCCCAGTGAAAGACCAGGACTAGGGACCTAGTGCAGGGGGTCTTCTCGCAGTGGATACTCCCCAATCAAAGACCAGGAATATGGACCTAGTGCTCAGGGAGTCTGCTCACAGTCGACACTCCTCAATCAACGACAAGGAATAGGGACCTAGTGCAGGGGTCTGCTCACTGTGGATGCTCCCCAATCAAAGACCAGGAATAGGGACCTAGTGCCGGGAGTCTGCTTGCAGTGGATACTCCCCAATCAAAGACCAGGAATAAGGACCTAGTGCAGGGGGTCTGCTTGCAGTGGATACTCCCCAATCAAAGAATGGGAATAAGGACCTAGTGCAGGGGGTCATCTCACAGTGGATGCTCCCCAATGAGAGACCAGGAATAGGGACCTAGTGCAGGGGGTCTGCTCGCAGTCTATACTCCCCACTCAAAGACCAGGAATAGGGACCCAGTGCCAGGGGTTCTGCTCGCAGTCTATACTCCCCAATGAAAGACCAGGTATAGGGACCTAATGGAGGGCGTCTGCCCGCAGTGGATACTCCCCAATCAAAGACCAGGTATAGGGAGCTAGTGCAGGGGGTCTGCTTGCAGTCGATACTCCCCAATCAAAGACCAGGAATAAGGACCCAGTGCCAGGGGTGTCTGCTCGCCGTGGATACTCCCCAATGAGAGACCAGGAATAGGGACCTAATACAGGGGTTCTGCTTGCAGTCTATACTCCCCAAACAAAGACCAGGAATAGGGACCCAGTGCCAGGGGGTCTGCTCGCAGTCTATACTCCCGAATCAAAGACCAGGCATAGGGACCTAATGGAGGGCGTCTGCCCGCAGTGGATACTCCCCAATCAAAGACCAGGTATAGGGACCTAGTGCAGGGGGTCTGCTTGCAGTCTATACTCCCCAATCAAAGACCAGGAATAAGGACCCAGTGCTGGGGGTCTACTCGCAGTGGATACTCCCCAACCAAAGACCAGGAATAAGGACCTAGTGCAGGTGGTCTGCTTGCAGTGGATACTCCCCAATCAAAGACCAGGAATAGGGACCTAGTGCAGGCGGTCTGCTTGCAGTCTATACTCCCCAATCAGAGCCAGGAATAGGAACCTAGTGCAGGGGGTCTGCTCGCAGTGGATGCTCCCTAATCAAAGACCAGGAATAGGCCGGGGGTCTGCTCCCAGTGGATAGTCCCCAATCAAAGACCAGGAATAGGGACCCAGTGCAGGGGTTTGCTTGCAGTCTATACTCCCCAATCAAAGACCAGGAATAAGGACCCAGTGCCGGGGGTCTACTCGCAGTGGATACTCCCCAATCAAAGACCAGGAATAGGGACCTAGTGCAGGTGATCTGCTTGCAGTCTATACTCCCCAATCAAAGACCAGGAATAAGGACCCAGTGCCAGGGGGTCTGCTCGCAGACTGTACTCCCCAATCAGAGCCAGGAATAGGAACCTAGTGCAGGGGGTCTGCTCGCAGTGGATGCTCCCTAATCAAAGACCAGGAATAGGCCGGGGGTCTGCTCCCAGTGGATACTCCACAATCAAAGAGTAGGAATAGGGATCTAGTGCAGGGGTTCTGCTCACAGTGGATACTCCCCAATCAAAGACCACGAATAGGGACCTGGTGCAGGGGGTCTGCCCGCAGTGGATACTCCCCAATCAAAGACCATGAATATGGACCTGGTGCGGGGGATCTGCTCGCAGTGGATACTCCCCAATCAAAGACCAGGACTAGGGACCTGGTGCCGGGGGTCTGCTCGCAGTGGATACTCCCCAATCAAAGACCAGGAATATGGACCTGGTGCGGGGGGTCTGCTCGCAGTGGATACTTCCCAATCAAAGACCAGGTATAGGGAACTAGTGCAGGAGGTCTGCTTGCAGGCTATACTCCCCAATCAAAGACCAGGACTAGGGACCTAGTGCAGGGGGTCTGCTCGCAGTGGATACTCCTCAATGAAAGAAGAGGAATAGGGAACTAGTGCAGGAGGTCTGCTCGCAGTGGATACTCCCCAGTGAAAGACCAGGACTAGGGACCTAGTGCAGGGGGTCTTCTCGCAGTGTATACTCCCCAATAAAAGACCAGGATTAGGGACCTAGTGCTCAGGGGGTCTGCTCACAGTCGATACTCCTCAATCAACGACCAGGAATAGGGACCTAGTGCCTTGAGTCTGCTTGCAGTGGATACTCCCCAAATAAAAAGACCAGGAATAAGGACCTAGTGCAGGGGGTCTGCTTGCAGTGGATACTCCCGAATCAAAGACCAGGAATAAGGACCTAGTGCAGGGGGCCAGCTCAGAGTGGATGCTCCCCAATGAGATACCAGGAATAGGGATCTAGTGCAGGGGGTCTGCTCGCAGTCTATACTCCCCACTCAAAGACCAGGAATAGGGACCCAGTGCCAGGGGGGTCTGCCCGCAGTGGATACTCCCCAATGAGAGACCAGGAATAAGGACCTAGTGCAGGTGGTCTGCTTGCAGTGGATACTCCCCAATCAAAGACCAGGAATAGGGACCTAGTGCAGGCGGTCTGCTTGCAGTCTATACTCCCCAATCAGAGCCAGGAATAGGAACCTAGTGCAGGGGGTCTGCTCGCAGTGGATGCTCCCTAATCAAAGACCAGGAATAGGCCGGGGGTCTGCTCCCAGTGGATAGTCCCCAATCAAAGACCAGGAATAGGGACCCAGTGCAGGGGTTTGCTTGCAGTCTATACTCCCCAATCAAAGACCAGGAATAAGGACCCAGTGCCGGGGGTCTACTCGCAGTGGATACTCCCCAATCAAAGACCAGGAATAAGGACCTAGTGCAGGTGCTCTGCTTGCAGTGGATACTCCCCAATCAAAGACCAGGAATAGGGACCTAGTGCAGGTGATCTGCTTGCAGTCTATACTCCCCAATCAGAGCCAGGAATAGGAACCTAGTGCAGGGGGTCTGCTCGCAGTGGATGCTCCCTAATCAAAGACCAGGAATGGGCCGCGGGTCTGCTCCCAGTGGATTCTCCACAATCAAAGAGTAGGAATAGGGATCTAGTGCAGGGGTTCTGCTCACAGTGGATACTCCCCAATCAAAGACCACGAATAGGGACCTGGTGCAGGGGGTCTGCCCGCAGTGGATACTCCCCAATCAAAGACCAGGTATATGGACCTGGTGCCGGGGGTATCCTTAGACTGGATACTTCCCAATCAAAGACCATGAATATGGACCTGGTGCGGGGGATCTGCTCGCAGTGGATACTCCCCAATCAAAGACCAGGAATATGGACCTGGTGCGGGGGGTCTGCTCGCAGTGGATACTCCCCAATCAAAGACCAGGAATATGGACCTGGTGCGGGGGGTCTGCTCGCAGTGGATACTTCCCAATCAAAGACCAGGTATAGGGAACTAGTGCAGGAGGTCTGCTTGCAGTCTATACTCCCCAATCAAAGACCAGGACTAGGGACCTAGTGCAGGGGGTCTGCTCGCAGTGGATACTCCTCAATGAAAGAAGAGGAATAGGGAACTAGTGCAGGAGGTCTGCTCGCAGTGGATACTCCCCAGTGAAAGACCAGGACTAGGGACCTAGTGCAGGGGGTCATCTCGCAGTGTATACTCCCCAATAAAAGACCAGGATTAGGGACCTAGTGCTCAGGGGGTCTGCTCACAGTCGATACTCCTCAATCAACGACCAGGAATAGGGACCTAGTGCCTTGAGTCTGCTTGCAGTGGATACTCCCCAAATAAAAAGACCAGGAATAAGGACCTAGTGCAGGGGGTCTGCTTGCAGTGGATACTCCCGAATCAAAGACCAGGAATAAGGACCTAGTGCAGGGGGTCAGCTCACAGTGGATGCTCCCCAATGAGATACCAGGAATAGGGATCTAGTGCAGGGGGTCTGCTCGCAGTCTATACTCCCCACTCAAAGACCAGGAATAGGGACCCAGTGCCAGGGGGGTCTGCCCGCAGTGGATACTCCCCAATGAGAGACCAGGTATAGGGACCTAGTACAGGGGGTCTGCTTGCCGTCTATACTCCCCAATCAAAGACCAGGAATAGGGACCCAGTGCCAGGGGTCTGCTTGCAGTCTGTACTCCCCAATCAAAGACCAGGAATAAGGACCCAGTGCCGGGGGTCTTCTCGCAGTGGATACTCCCCAATCAAAGACCAGGACTAGGGACCTAGTGCAGGGGGTCTGCTCGCAGTGGATATTCCCCAATCAAAGACCAGGAATATGGCCCTGGTGCCGGGGGTCTGCTCGCAGTGGATGCTCCCCAATGAGAGACCAGGAATAGGAACCTAGTGCAGGGGGTCTGCCCGCTATGGATACTCCCTAATCAAAGACCAGGAATAGGGATCTAGTGCAGGGGGTCTGCTCACAGTGGATACTCCCCAATCAAAGACCAGAAATAGAGACCTGGTGCAGGGGGCCAGCTCACAGTGGATGCTCCCCAATGATAGACCAGGAATAGGGATCTAGTGCAGGGGGTCTGCTCACAGTGGATACTCCCCAATCAAAGACCAGAAATAGAGACCTGGTGCAGGGGGCCAGCTCACAGTGGATGCTCCCCAATGATAGACCAGGAATAGGGACCCAGTGCCAGGGGGTCTGCTCGCAGTCTATACTCCCCAATCAAAGACCAGGAATAGGGACCTAGTGCAGGGGTCTGCTTGCAGTCTATACTCCCCAATCAAAGACCAGGAATAAGGACCCAGTGCAGGGGGTCTTCTCGCAGTGGATACTCCCCAATCAAAGACCAGGACTAGGGACCCAGTAGTGCAGGGGGTCTGCTTGCAGTAGATATTCCCCAATCAAAGACCAGGAATATGGACCTGGTGCCAGGGTTCTGCTCGCAGTGTATGCTCCCCAATGAGAGACCAGGAATAGGGACCTAGTGCAGGGGGTCTGCTCGCTGTGGATACTCCCCAATCAAAGACCAGGACAAGGGACCTAGTGCAGCGGGTCTGCTCGCAGTGGATGCTCCCCAATGAGAGACCAGGAATAGGGACCTGGTGCCGGGGGTCTGCTCCCAGTGGATACTCCCCAATCAAAGACCAGAAATAGGGACCTGGTGCAGGGGTCTGTCCGCAGTGGATACTCCCCAATCAAAGACCAGGTATATGACCTGGTGCCGGGGGTATGCTCACACTGGATACTTCCCAATCAAAGACCAGGAATATGGACCTGGTGCGGGGGGTCTGCTCGCAGTGGATACTCCCCAATCAAAGAACAGGTATAGGGACCTAGTGCAGGGGGTCTGCTCGCAGTGGATGCTCCCCAATGAGAGACCAGGAATAAGGACCTAGTGCAGGGGGTCTGCTCGCAGTGGATACTCCCCAATCAAAGACCAGGAATAGGGACCTAGTGCAGGTGGTCTGCTTGCAGTCTATACTCCCCAATCAAAGACCAGGACTAGGGACCTGGTGCCAGGGGACTGCTCGCAGTGGATACTCCCCAATCAAAGACCAGGAATATGGACCTGGTGCAGGGGGTCTGCTCGCAGTGGATACTTCCCAATCAAAGACCAGGAATAGGGACCCACTGCCAGGGGGGTCTGCCCGCAGTGGATACTCCCCAATGAGAGACCAGGAATAGGGACCCAGTGCCAGGGGGTCTGCTCGCAGACTATACTCCCCAATCAAAGACCAGGAATAGGGACCTAGTGCAGGGGTCTGCTTGCAGTCTATACTCCCCAATCAAAGACCAGGAATAAGGACCCATTGCCGGGGGTATGCTCAGACTGGATACTTCCAAATCAAAGGCCAGGAATATGGACCTGGTGTGGGGGGTCTGCTCGCAGTGGATACTCCCCAATCAAAGACCAGGAATAGGGACCTAGTGCTCAGGGGGTCTGCTCACAGTCGATACTCCTCAATCAACGACCAGGAATAGGGACCTAGTGCAGAGGGTCTGCTCACAGTTGATGCTCCCCAATCAAAGACCAGGAATAGGAACCTAGTGCAGGGGGTCTGCCCGCTATGGATACTCCCTAATCAAAGACCAGGAATAGGGATCTAGTGCAGGGGGTCTGCTCACAGTGGATACTCCCCAATCAAAGACCAGAAATAGGGACCTGGTGCCGGGGGTCTGCTCGCAGTGGATGCTCCCCAATGAGAGACCAGGAATAGGGACCTAGTGCAGGGGGTCTGCTCGCAGTGGATACTCCCCAATCAAAGACCAGGAATAGGGATCTAGTGCAGGGGGTCTGCTCACAGTGGATACTCCCCAATCAAAGACCAGAAATAGAGACCTGGTGCAGGGGGCCAGCTCACAGTGGATGCTCCCCAATGAGAGACCAGGAATAGGGACCTACTGCAGGGGGTCTGCTCGCAGCCTATACTCCCCACTCAAAGACCAGGAATAGGGACCCAGTGCCAGGGGGTCTGCCCGCAGTGGATACTCCCCAATGAGAGACCAGGAATAGGGACCTAGTACAGGGGGTCTGCTTGCAGTCTATACTGCCCAATCAAAGACCAGGAATAGGGACCCAGTGCCAGGGGGTCTGCCCGCAGTGGATACTCCCCAATGAGAGACCAGGAATAGGGACCTAGTACAGGGGGTCTGCTCACAGTCTATACTCCCCAAACAAAGACCAGGAATAGGGACCTAGTGCAGGGGTCTGCTTGCAGTCTATACTCCCCAATCAAAGACCAGGAATAAGGACCCAGTGCCGGGGGTCTTCTCGCAGTGGATACTCCCCAATCAAAGACCAAGAATAAGGACCTAGTGCAGGGGGTCTGCTTGCAGTGGATGCTCCTCAATGATAGACCAGGAATAGGGACCTAGTGCAGGGGGTCTGCTCGCAGTCTATACTCCCCACTCAAAGACCAGGAATAGGGACCCAGTGCCAGGGGGGTCTGCCCGCAGTGGATACTCCCCAATGAGAGACCAGGAATAGGGACCTAGTACAGGGGGTCTGCTTGCAGTCTATACTCCCCAATCAAAGACCAGAAATAGGGACCCAGTGCCAGGGGGTCTGCTCGCAGTCTATACTCCCCAATCAAAGACCAGGAATAGGGACCTAGTGCAGGGGTCTGCTTGCAGTCTATACTCCCCAATCAAAGACCAGGAATAAGGACCCAGTGCAGGGGGTCTTCTCGCAGTGGATACTCCCAAATCAAAGACCAGGACTAGGGACCCAGTAGTGCAGGGGGTCTGCTTGCAGTAGATATTCCCCAATCAAAGACCAGGAATATGGACCTGGTGCCAGGGTTCTGCTCGCAGTGTATGCTCCCCAATGAGAGACCAGGAATAGGGACCTAGTGCAGGGGGTCTGCTCGCTGTGGATACTCCCCAATCAAAGACCAGGACAAGGGACCTAGTGCAGCGGGTCTGCTCGCAGTGGATGCTCCCCAATGAGAGACCAGGAATAGGGACCTGGTGCCGGGGGTCTGCTCCCAGTGGATACTCCCCAATCAAAGACCAGAAATAGGGACCTGGTGCAGGGGTCTGTCCGCAGTGGATACTCCCCAATCAAAGACCAGGTATATGACCTGGTGCCGGGGGTATGCTCACACTGGATACTTCCCAATCAAAGACCAGGAATATGGACCTGGTGCGGGGGGTCTGCTCGCAGTGGATACTCCCCAATCAAAGAACAGGTATAGGGACCTAGTGCAGGGGGTCTGCTCGCAGTGGATGCTCCCCAATGAGAGACCAGGAATAAGGACCTAGTGCAGGGGGTCTGCTCGCAGTGGATACTCCCCAATCAAAGACCAGGAATAGGGACCTAGTGCAGGTGGTCTGCTTGCAGTCTATACTCCCCAATCAAAGACCAGGAATAGGGACCCACTGCCAGGGGGGTCTGCCCGCAGTGGATACTCCCCAATGAGAGACCAGGAATAGGGACCCAGTGCCAGGGGGTCTGCTCGCAGACTATACTCCCCAATCAAAGACCAGGAATAGGGACCTAGTGCAGGGGTCTGCTTGCAGTCTATACTCCCCAATCAAAGACCAGGAATAAGGACCCAGTGCCGGGGGTATGCTCAGACTGGATACTTCCAAATCAAAGGCCAGGAATATGGACCTGGTGTGGGGGGTCTGCTCGCAGTGGATACTCCCCAATCAAAGACCAGGAATAGGGACCTAGTGCTCAGGGGGTCTGCTCACAGTCGATACTCCTCAATCAACGACCAGGAATAGGGACCTAGTGCAGAGGGTCTGCTCACAGTTGATGCTCCCCAATCAAAGACCAGGAATAGGGATCTGGTGCCGGGAGTATGCTTGCAGTGGATACTCCCCAATCAAAGACCAGGAATAAGGATCTATTGCAGGGGGTCAGCTCACAGTGGATGCTCCCCAATCAAAGACCAGGTATAGGGACCTAGTGCAGGGGGTCTGCTTGCAGTCTATACTCCCCAATCAAAGACCAGGAATAAGGACCCAGTGCCGATGGTCTGCTCGCAGTGGATGCTCCCCAATCAAAGACCAGGAATAAGGACCTAGTGCAGGTGGTCTGCTTGCAGTGGATACTCCCCAATAAAAGACCAGGAATAGGGACCTAGTGCAGGTTGTCTGCTTGCAGTCTATACTCCCCAATCAGAGCCAGGAATAGGAACCTAGTGCAGGGGGTCAGCTCGCAGTGGATGCTCCCTAATCAAAGACCAGGAATAGGGGCCTGGTGCCGGGGGTCTGCTCGCAGTGGATACTCCCCAATCAAAGAATAGGAATAGGGATCTAGTGCAGGGGGTCTGCTCACAGTTGATACACCCCAATCAAAGACCACGAATAGGGACCTGGTGCAGGGGGTCTGCCCGCAGTGGGTACTCCCCAATCAAAGACCAGGACTAGGGATCTGGTGCCGGGGGTCTGCTCGCAGTGGATACTCCCCAATCAAAGACCAGGAATATGGACCTGGTGCGGGGGGTCTGCTCGCAGTGGATACTTCCCAATCAAAGACCAGGTATAGGGACCTAGTGCAGGAGGTCTGCTTGCAGACTATACTCCCCAATCAAAGACCAGGACTAGGGACCTAGTGCAGGGGGTCTGCTCGCATTGGATACTCCTCAATGAAAGAAGAGGAATAGGGATATAGTGCAGGAGGTCTGCTCGCAGTGGATACTCCCCAATCAAAGACCAGGATTAGGGACCTAGTGCTCAGGGGGTCTGCTCACAGTCGATACTCCTCAATCAACGACCAGGAATAGGGACCTAGTGCCTTGAGTCTGCTTGCAGTGGATACTCCCCAATCAAAGACCAGGAATAAGGACCTAGTGCAGGGGGTCTGCTTGCAGTGGATACTCCCCAATCAAAGACCAGGAATAAGGACCTAGTGCAGGGGGTCAGATCACAGTGGATGCTCCCCAATGAGAGACCAGGAATAGGGACCTAGTACAGGGGGTCTGCTTGCAGTCTATACTCCCCAATCAAAGACCAGGAATAGGGACTCAGTGCCAGGGGGTCTGCTTGCAGTCTATACTCCCCAATCAAAGACCAGGAATAGGGACCTAGTGCAGGGGTCTGCTTGCAGTCTATACTCCCCAATCAAAGACCAGGAATAAGGACCCAGTGCCGGGGGTCTTCTCACAGTGGATACTCCCCAAGCAAAGACGAGGACTAGGGACCTAGTGCACGGGGTCTGCTCGCAGTGGATATTCCCCAATCAAAGACCAGGAATATGGACCTGGTGCAGGGGGTCTGCTCGCTGTGAATTCTCCCCAATCGAAGACCAGGACTAGGGACCTAGTGCAGGGGGTCTGCTCGCAGTGGATGTTCCCCAATGAGAGACCAGGAATAGGGACCTGGTGCCGGGGGTCTGCTCCCAGTGGATACTCCCCAATCAAAGACCAGGAATAGGGATCTACTGCAGGGGGTCTGCTCACAGTGGATACTCCCCAATCAAAGACCAGAAATAGGGACCTGGTGCAGGGGGTCTGTCCGCAGTCGATACTCCCCAATCAAAGACCAGGTATAGGGACCTAGTGCAGGGGGTCTGCTTGCAGTCTATACTCCCCAATCAAAGACCAGGAATAAGGACCCAGTGCTGGGGGTCTGCCCGCAGTGGATACTCCCCAATCAAAGACCAAGAATAAGGACCTAGTGCAGGTGGTCTGCTTGCAGTGGATACTCCCCAAAGACCAGGAAGAGGAACCTAGTGCAGGGGGTCTGCTCGCAGTGGATACTCCCCAATCAAAGACCAGGAATAGGGACCTAGTGCAGGGGGTCTGCTCGCAGTGGATGCTCCCTAATCAAAGAACAGGAATATGGACTTAGTGCAGGGGGTCTGCTCGCAGTAGATACTCGCCAATCAAGGACCAGGAATAGGGACCTAGTGCAGGGGGTCTGCTCGCTGTGGATACTCCCCAATCAACGACCAGGAAGGAATAGGGACCTAGTGCAGGGGTCCTGCTCGCAGAGGATACTCCCCAATCAAAGCCCAGGAATAAGGACCTAGTGCAGGGGGTCTGCTCGCAGTGGAAACTCCCCATTAAAATACCAGGATAGGGACCTAGTGCAGGGGGTCTGCTCGGAGTGGATACTCCCCAATCAAAGACCTGGAATAGGGACCCAGTGCAAGGGGTCTGTTTGCAGTGGATACTCCCCAATCAAAGACCAGGAATAGGGACCTGGTGCCAGGGGTCTGCTCGCAGTGGATACTCCCCAATCAAAGACCAGGAATATGGACCTGGTGCAGGGGGTCTTCTCACAGTGGATGCTCCCCAATGATAGACCAGGAATAGGGACCTAGTGCAGGGGGTCTGCTCGCAGTCTATACTCCCCACTCAAAGACCAGGTATAGGGACCTAGTGCAGGGGGTCTGCTAGCTGTGGATACTCCCCAATCAAAGACCAGGAATAGGGACCTAGTCCTGGGGGTCTGTTTGCAGTCTATACTCCCCACTCAAAGACCAGGAATAGGGACCTAGTGCTTTTAGTCTGCTCGTAGTGGATATTCCCCAATCAAAAACCAGGTCTAGGGACCTAGTCCTGGGGGTCTGTTTGCAGTCTATACTCCCCAATCAAAGACCAGGAATAGGGACCTAGTGCAGGGGGTCTGCTAGCAGTGGATACTCCCCATTAAAATACCAGGAATAAGGACCAAGTGCGGGGGGTCTACTTACAGTCTATACTCCTCAATCAAAGACCAAGAATAGGCACCCACTGCAAGGGGTCTGCTCGCAGTGGAGGCTCCCCAATGAGAGAACAGGAATAGGGACCTGGTGCCGGGGGTCTGCTCCCAATGGATACTCCCCAATCAAAGACAAGGAATAGGGCCCTAATGCAGGGAGTCTGCTCACAGTGGATACTCCCCAATCAATGACCAGGAATAGGGATCTTGTGCCGGGGGTCTGCCCGTAGTGGATACTCCCCAATCAAAGACCAGGTACATGGACCTGGTGCCGGAGGTCTGCTCGCAGTGGATACTGCCCAATAAAAGACCAGGAATATGGACCTAGTGCAGGGGGTCTGCTCGCAGTCTATACTCCCCAATCAAAGACCAGGACTAGTGACCTAGTGCAGGGGGTCTGCTCGCAGTGGATACTCCCCAATCAAAGACCAGGAATATGGACCTGGTGCGGGGGGTCTGCACTCAGTGGATGCTCCCCAATCAAAGACCAGGACTAGGTACCTGGTGCTGTGGGTCTGCTCGAAGTGGATACTCCCCAATCAAAGACCAGGAATATGGACCTAGTGCAAGAGGTCTGCTTGCAGACTATACTCCCCAATCAAAGACCAGGAATATGGACCTGGTGCGGGGGGGTCTGCTCGCAGTGGATACTCCCCAATCAAAGACCAGGTATAGGGACCTAGTGAAGGAGGTCTGCTTGCAGTCTATACTCCCCAATCAAAGACCAGGACTAGAGACCTAGTGCAGGGGGTCTGCTCGCAGTGGATACTCCTCAATGAAAGAAGAGGAACTGGAAACTAGTGCAGGAGGTCTGCTCGCAGTGGATACTCCCCAGTGAAAGACCAGGACTAGGGACCTAGTGCAGGGGGTCTTCTCGCAGTGGATACTCCCCAATCAAAGACCAGGAATATGGACCTAGTGGTCAGGGAGTCTGCTCACAGTCGACACTCCTCAATCAACGACAAGGAATAGGGACCTAGTGCAGGGGTCTGCTCACTGTGGATGCTCCCCAATCAAAGACCAGGAATAGGGACCTAGTGCCGGGAGTCTGCTTGCAGTGGATACTCCCCAATCAAAGACCAGGAATAAGGACCTAGTGCAGGGGGTCTGCTTGCAGTGGATACTCCCCAATCAAAGAATGGGAATAAGGACCTAGTGCAGGGGGTCATCTCACAGTGGATGCTCCCCAATGAGAGACCAGGAATAGGGACCTAGTGCAGGGGGTCTGCGCGCAGTCTATACTCCCCACTCAAAGACCAGGAATAGGGACCCAGTGCCAGGGGTTCTGCTCGCAGTCTATACTCCCCAATGAAAGACCAGGTATAGGGACCTAATGGAGGGCGTCTGCCCGCAGTGGATACTCCCCAATCAAAGACCAGGTATAGGGAGCTAGTGCAGGGGGTCTGCTTGCAGTCTATACTCCCCAATCAAAGACCAGGAATAAGGACCCAGTGCCAGGGGTGTCTGCTCGCCGTGGATACTCCCCAATGAGAGACCAGGAATAGGGACCTAATACAGGGGTTCTGCTTGCAGTCTATACTCCCCAAACAAAGACCAGGAATAGGGACCCAGTGCCAGGGGGTCTGCTCGCAGTCTATACTCCCGAATCAAAGACCAGGCATAGGGACCTAATGGTGGGCGTCTGCCCGCAGTGGATACTCCCCAATCAAAGACCAGGTATAGGGACCTAGTGCAGGGGGTCTGCTTGCAGTCTATACTCCCCAATCAAAGACCAGGAATAAGGACCCAGTGCTGGGGGTCTACTCGCAGTGGATACTCCCCAATCAAAGACCAGGAATAAGGACCTAGTGCAGGTGGTCTGCTTGCAGTGGATACTCCCCAATCAAAGACCAGGAATAGGGACCTAGTGCAGGCGGTCTGCTTGCAGTCTATACTCCCCAATCAGAGCCAGGAATAGGAACCTAGTGCAGGGGGTCTGCTCGCAGTGGATGCTCCCTAATCAAAGACCAGGAATAGGCCGGGGGTCTGCTCCCAGTGGATAGTCCCCAATCAAAGACCAGGAATAGGGACCCAGTGCAGGGGTTTGCTTGCAGTCTATACTCCCCAATCAAAGACCAGGAATAAGGACCCAGTGCCGGGGGTCTACTCGCAGTGGATACTCCCCAATCAAAGACCAGGAATAGGGACCTAGTGCAGGTGATCTGCTTGCAGTCTATACTCCCCAATCAAAGACCAGGAATAAGGACCCAGTGCCAGGGGGTCTGCTCGCAGACTGTACTCCCCAATCAGAGCCAGGAATAGGAACCTAGTGCAGGGGGTCTGCTCGCAGTGGATGCTCCCTAATCAAAGACCAGGAATAGGCCGGGGGTCTGCTCCCAGTGGATACTCCACAATCAAAGAGTAGGAATAGGGATCTAGTGCAGGGGTTCTGCTCACAGTGGATACTCCCCAATCAAAGACCACGAATAGGGACCTGGTGCAGGGGGTCTGCCCGCAGTGGATACTCCCCAATCAAAGACCAGGTATATGGACCTGGTGCCGGGGGTATGCTCAGACTGGATACTTCCCAATCAAAGACCATGAATATGGACCTGGTGCGGGGGATCTGCTCGCAGTGGATACTCCCCAATCAAAGACCAGGACTAGGGACCTGGTGCCGGGGGTCTGCTCGCAGTGGATACTCCCCAATCAAAGACCAGGAATATGGACCTGGTGCGGGGGGTCTGCTCGCAGTGGATACTTCCCAATCAAAGACCAGGTATAGGGAACTAGTGCAGGAGGTCTGCTTGCAGTCTATACTCCCCAATCAAAGACCAGGACTAGGGACCTAGTGCAGGGGGTCTGCTCGCAGTGGATACTCCTCAATGAAAGAAGAGGAATAGGGAACTAGTGCAGGAGGTCTGCTCGCAGTGGATACTCCCCAGTGAAAGACCAGGACTAGGGACCTAGTGCAGGGGGTCTTCTCGCAGTGTATACTCCCCAATAAAAGACCAGGATTAGGGACCTAGTGCTCAGGGGGTCTGCTCACAGTCGATACTCCTCAATCAACGACCAGGAATAGGGACCTAGTGCCTTGAGTCTGCTTGCAGTGGATACTCCCCAAATAAAAAGACCAGGAATAAGGACCTAGTGCAGGGGGTCTGCTTGCAGTGGATACTCCCGAATCAAAGACCAGGAATAAGGACCTAGTGCAGGGGGCCAGCTCAGAGTGGATGCTCCCCAATGAGATACCAGGAATAGGGATCTAGTGCAGGGGGTCTGTTCGCAGTCTATACTCCCCACTCAAAGACCAGGAATAGGGACCCAGTGCCAGGGGGGTCTGCCCGCAGTGGATACTCCCCAATGAGAGACCAGGAATAAGGACCTAGTGCAGGTGGTCTGCTTGCAGTGGATACTCCCCAATCAAAGACCAGGAATAGGGACCTAGTGCAGGCGGTCTGCTTGCAGTCTATACTCCCCAATCAGAGCCAGGAATAGGAACCTAGTGCAGGGGGTCTGCTCGCAGTGGATGCTCCCTAATCAAAGACCAGGAATAGGCCGGGGGTCTGCTCCCAGTGGATAGTCCCCAATCAAAGACCAGGAATAGGGACCCAGTGCAGGGGTTTGCTTGCAGTCTATACTCCCCAATCAAAGACCAGGAATAAGGACCCAGTGCCGGGGGTCTACTCGCAGTGGATACTCCCCAATCAAAGACCAGGAATAAGGACCTAGTGCAGGTGCTCTGCTTGCAGTGGATACTCCCCAATCAAAGACCAGGAATAGGGACCTAGTGCAGGTGATCTGCTTGCAGTCTATACTCCCCAATCAGAGCCAGGAATAGGAACCTAGTGCAGGGGGTCTGCTCGCAGTGGATGCTCCCTAATCAAAGACCAGGAATGGGCCGCGGGTCTGCTCCCAGTGGATACTCCACAATCAAAGAGTAGGAATAGGGATCTAGTGCAGGGGTTCTGCTCACAGTGGATACTCCCCAATCAAAGACCACGAATAGGGACCTGGTGCAGGGGGTCTGCCCGCAGTGGATACTCCCCAATCAAAGACCAGGTATATGGACCTGGTGCCGGGGGTATCCTTAGACTGGATACTTCCCAATCAAAGACCATGAATATGGACCTGGTGCGGGGGATCTGCTCGCAGTGGATACTCCCCAATCAAAGACCAGGAATATGGACCTGGTGCGGGGGGTCTGCTCGCAGTGGATACTCCCCAATCAAAGACCAGGAATATGGACCTGGTGCGGGGGGTCTGCTCGCAGTGGATACTTCCCAATCAAAGACCAGGTATAGGGAACTAGTGCAGGAGGTCTGCTTGCAGTCTATACTCCCCAATCAAAGACCAGGACTAGGGACCTAGTGCAGGGGGTCTGCTCGCAGTGGATACTCCTCAATGAAAGAAGAGGAATAGGGAACTAGTGCAGGAGGTCTGCTCGCAGTGGATACTCCCCAGTGAAAGACCAGGACTAGGGACCTAGTGCAGGGGGTCATCTCGCAGTGTATACTCCCCAATAAAAGACCAGGATTAGGGACCTAGTGCTCAGGGGGTCTGCTCACAGTCGATACTCCTCAATCAACGACCAGGAATAGGGACCTAGTGCCTTGAGTCTGCTTGCAGTGGATACTCCCCAAATAAAAAGACCAGGAATAAGGACCTAGTGCAGGGGGTCTGCTTGCAGTGGATACTCCCGAATCAAAGACCAGGAATAAGGACCTAGTGCAGGGGGTCAGCTCACAGTGGATGCTCCCCAATGAGATACCAGGAATAGGGATCTAGTGCAGGGGGTCTGCTCGCAGTCTATACTCCCCACTCAAAGACCAGGAATAGGGACCCAGTGCCAGGGGGGTCTGCCCGCAGTGGATACTCCCCAATGAGAGACCAGGTATAGGGACCTAGTACAGGGGGTCTGCTTGCCGTCTATACTCCCCAATCAAAGACCAGGAATAGGGACCCAGTGCCAGGGGTCTGCTCTCAGTCTATACTCCCCAATCAAAGACCAGGAATAGGGACCTAGTGCAGGGGTCTGCTTGCAGTCTGTACTCCCCAATCAAAGACCAGGAATAAGGACCCAGTGCCGGGGGTCTTCTCGCAGTGGATACTCCCCAATCAAAGACCAGGACTAGGGACCTAGTGCAGGGGGTCTGCTCGCAGTGGATATTCCCCAATCAAAGACCAGGAATATGGCCCTGGTGCCGGGGGTCTGCTCGCAGTGGATGCTCCCCAATGAGAGACCAGGAATAGGAACCTAGTGCAGGGGGTCTGCCCGCTATGGATACTCCCTAATCAAAGACCAGGAATAGGGATCTAGTGCAGGGGGTCTGCTCACAGTGGATACTCCCCAATCAAAGACCAGAAATAGGGACCTGGTGCCGGGTGTCTGCTCGCAGTGGATGCTCCCCAATGAGAGACCAGGAATAGGGACCTAGTGCAGGGGGTCTGCTCGCAGTGGATACTCCCCAATCAAAGACCAGGAATAGGGATCTAGTGCAGGGGGTCTGCTCACAGTGGATACTCCCCAATCAAAGACCAGAAATAGAGACCTGGTGCAGGGGGCCAGCTCACAGTGGATGCTCCCCAATGAGAGACCAGGAATAGGGACCTACTGCAGGGGGTCTGCTCGCAGCCTATACTCCCCACTCAAAGACCAGGAATAGGGACCCAGTGCCAGGGGGTCTGCCCGCAGTGGATACTCCCCAATGAGAGACCAGGAATAGGGACCTAGTACAGGGGGTCTGCTTGCAGTCTATACTGCCCAATCAAAGACCAGGAATAGGGACCCAGTGCCAGGGGGTCTGCCCGCAGTGGATACTCCCCAATGAGAGACCAGGAATAGGGACCTAGTACAGGGGGTCTGCTCACAGTCTATACTCCCCAAACAAAGACCAGGAATAGGGACCTAGTGCAGGGGTCTGCTTGCAGTCTATACTCCCCAATCAAAGACCAGGAATAAGGACCCAGTGCCGGGGGTCTTCTCGCAGTGGATACTCCCCAATCAAAGACCAAGAATAAGGACCTAGTGCAGGGGGTCTGCTTGCAGTGGATGCTCCTCAATGATAGACCAGGAATAGGGACCTAGTGCAGGGGGTCTGCTCGCAGTCTATACTCCCCACTCAAAGACCAGGAATAGGGACCCAGTGCCAGGGGGGTCTGCCCGCAGTGGATACTCCCCAATGAGAGACCAGGAATAGGGACCTAGTACAGGGGGTCTGCTTGCAGTCTATACTCCCCAATCAAAGACCAGAAATAGGGACCCAGTGCCAGGGGGTCTGCTCGCAGTCTATACTCCCCAATCAAAGACCAGGAATAGGGACCTAGTGCAGGGGTCTGCTTGCAGTCTATACTCCCCAATCAAAGACCAGGAATAAGGACCCAGTGCAGGGGGTCTTCTCGCAGTGGATACTCCCCAATCAAAGACCAGGACTAGGGACCCAGTAGTGCAGGGGGTCTGCTTGCAGTAGATATTCCCCAATCAAAGACCAGGAATATGGACCTGGTGCCGGGGTTCTGCTCGCAGTGTATGCTCCCCAATGAGAGACCAGGAATAGGGACCTAGTGCAGGGGGTCTGCTCGCTGTGGATACTCCCCAATCAAAGACCAGGACAAGGGACCTAGTGCAGCGGGTCTGCTCGCAGTGGATGCTCCCCAATGAGAGACCAGGAATAGGGACCTGGTGCCGGGGGTCTGCTCCCAGTGGATACTCGCCAATCAAAGACCAGAAATAGGGACCTGGTGCAGGGGTCTGTCCGCAGTGGATACTCCCCAATCAAAGACCAGGTATATGACCTGGTGCCGGGGGTATGCTCACACTGGATACTTCCCAATCAAAGACCAGGAATATGGACCTGGTGCGGGGGGTCTGCTCGCAGTGGATACTCCCCAATCAAAGAACAGGTATAGGGACCTAGTGCAGGGGGTCTGCTCGCAGTGGATGCTCCCCAATGAGAGACCAGGAATAAGGACCTAGTGCAGGGGGTCTGCTCGCAGTGGATACTCCCCAATCAAAGACCAGGAATAGGGACCTAGTGCAGGTGGTCTGCTTGCAGTCTATACTCCCCAATCAAAGACCAGGACTAGGGACCTGGTGCCAGGGGACTGCTCGCAGTGGATACTCCCCAATCAAAGACCAGGAATATGGACCTGGTGCGGGGGGTCTGCTCGCAGTGGATACTTCCCAATCAAAGACCAGGAATAGGGACCCACTGCCAGGGGGGTCTGCCCGCAGTGGATACTCCCCAATGAGAGACCAGGAATAGGGACCCAGTGCCAGGGGGTCTGCTCGCAGACTATACTCCCCAATCAAAGACCAGGAATAGGGACCTAGTGCAGGGGTCTGCTTGCAGTCTATACTCCCCAATCAAAGACCAGGAATAAGGACCCAGTGCCGGGGGTATGCTCAGACTGGATACTTCCAAATCAAAGGCCAGGAATATGGACCTGGTGTGGGGGGTCTGCTCGCAGTGGATACTCCCCAATCAAAGACCAGGAATAGGGACCTAGTGCTCAGGGGGTCTGCTCACAGTCGATACTCCTCAATCAACGACCAGGAATAGGGACCTAGTGCAGAGGGTCTGCTCACAGTTGATGCTCCCCAATCAAAGACCAGGAATAGGGACCTGGTGCCGGGAGTATGCTTGCAGTGGATACTCCCCAATCAAAGACCAGGAATAAGGATCTATTGCAGGGGGTCAGCTCACAGTGGATGCTCCCCAATCAAAGACCAGGTATAGGGACCTAGTGCAGGGGGTCTGCTTGCAGTCTATACTCCCCAATCAAAGACCAGGAATAAGGACCCAGTGCCGATGGTCTGCTCGCAGTGGATGCTCCCCAATCAAAGACCAGGAATAAGGACCTAGTGCAGGTGGTCTGCTTGCAGTGGATACTCCCCAATCAAAGACCAGGAATAGGGACCTAGTGCAGGTTGTCTGCTTGCAGTCTATACTCCCCAATCAGAGCCAGGAATAGGAACCTAGTGCAGGGGGTCAGCTCGCAGTGGATGCTCCCTAATCAAAGACCAGGAATAGGGGCCTGGTGCCGGGGGTCTGCTCCCAGTGGATACTCCCCAATCAAAGAATAGGAATAGGGATCTAGTGCAGGGGGTCTGCTCACAGTTGATACACCCCAATCAAAGACCACGAATAGGGACCTGGTGCAGGGGGTCTGCCCGCAGTGGGTACTCCCCAATCAAAGACCAGGACTAGGGATCTGGTGCCGGGGGTCTGCTCGCAGTGGATACTCCCCAATCAAAGACCAGGAATATGGACCTGGTGCGGGGGGTCTGCTCGCAGTGGATACTTCCCAATCAAAGACCAGGTATAGGGACCTAGTGCAGGAGGTCTGCTTGCAGACTATACTCCCCAATCAAAGACCAGGACTAGGGACCTAGTGCAGGGGGTCTGCTCGCATTGGATACTCCTCAATGAAAGAAGAGGAATAGGGATATAGTGCAGGAGGTCTGCTCGCAGTGGATACTCCCCAATCAAAGACCAGGATTAGGGACCTAGTGCTCAGGGGGTCTGCTCACAGTCGATACTCCTCAATCAACGACCAGGAATAGGGACCTAGTGCCTTGAGTCTGCTTGCAGTGGATACTCCCCAATCAAAGACCAGGAATAAGGACCTAGTGCAGGGGGTCTGCTTGCAGTGGATACTCCCCAATCAAAGACCAGGAATAAGGACCTAGTGCAGGGGGTCAGATCACAGTGGATGCTCCCCAATGAGAGACCAGGAATAGGGACCTAGTACAGGGGGTCTGCTTGCAGTCTATACTCCCCAATCAAAGACCAGGAATAGGGACTCAGTGCCAGGGGGTCTGCTTGCAGTCTATACTCCCCAATCAAAGACCAGGAATAGGGACCTAGTGCAGGGGTCTGCTTGCAGTCTATACTCCCCAATCAAAGACCAGGAATAAGGACCCAGTGCCGGGGGTCTTCTCACAGTGGATACTCCCCAAGCAAAGACGAGGACTAGGGACCTAGTGCAGGGGGTCTGCTCGCAGTGGATATTCCCCAATCAAAGACCAGGAATATGGACCTGGTGCAGGGGGTCTGCTCGCTGTGAATTCTCCCCAATCGAAGACCAGGACTAGGGACCTAGTGCAGGGGGTCTGCTCGCAGTGGATGTTCCCCAATGAGAGACCAGGAATAGGGACCTGGTGCCGGGGGTCTGCTCCCAGTGGATACTCCCCAATCAAAGACCAGGAATAGGGATCTACTGCAGGGGGTCTGCTCACAGTGGATACTCCCCAATCAAAGACCAGAAATAGGGACCTGGTGCAGGGGGTCTGTCCGCAGTCGATACTCCCCAATCAAAGACCAGGTATAGGGACCTAGTGCAGGGGGTCTGCTTGCAGTCTATACTCCCCAATCAAAGACCAGGAATAAGGACCCAGTGCTGGGGGTCTGCCCGCAGTGGATACTCCCCAATCAAAGACCAGGAATAAGGACCTAGTGCAGGTGGTCTGCTTGCAGTGGATACTCCCCAAAGACCAGGAAGAGGAACCTAGTGCAGGGGGTCTGCTCGCAGTGGATACTCCCCAATCAAAGACCAGGAATAGGGACCTAGTGCAGGGGGTCTGCTCGCAGTGGATGCTCCCTAATCAAAGAACAGGAATATGGACTTAGTGCAGGGGGTCTGCTCGCAGTAGATACTCGCCAATCAAGGACCAGGAATAGGGACCTAGTGCAGGGGGTCTGCTCGCTGTGGATACTCCCCAATCAACGACCAGGAAGGAATAGGGACCTAGTGCAGGGGTCCTGCTCGCAGAGGATACTCCCCAATCAAAGCCCAGGAATAAGGACCTAGTGCAGGGGGTCTGCTCGCAGTGGAAACTCCCCATTAAAATACCAGGATAGGGACCTAGTGCAGGGGGTCTGCTCGGAGTGGATACTCCCCAATCAAAGACCTGGAACAGGGACCCAGTGCAAGGGGTCTGTTTGCAGTGGATACTCCCCAATCAAAGACCAGGAATAGGGACCTGGTGCCAGGGGTCTGCTCGCAGTGGATACTCCCCAATCAAAGACCAGGAATATGGACCTGGTGCAGGGGGTCTTCTCACAGTGGATGCTCCCCAATGATAGACCAGGAATAGGGACCTAGTGCAGGGGGTCTGCTCGCAGTCTATACTCCCCACTCAAAGACCAGGTATAGGGACCTAGTGCAGGGGGTCTGCTAGCTGTGGATACTCCCCAATCAAAGACCAGGAATAGGGACCTAGTCCTGGGGGTCTGTTTGCAGTCTATACTCCCCACTCAAAGACCAGGAATAGGGACCTAGTGCTTTTAGTCTGCTCGTAGTGGATATTCCCCAATCAAAAACCAGGTCTAGGGACCTAGTCCTGGGGGTCTGTTTGCAGTCTATACTCCCCAATCAAAGACCAGGAATAGGGACCTAGTGCAGGGGGTCTGCTAGCAGTGGATACTCCCCATTAAAATACCAGGAATAAGGACCAAGTGCGGGGGGTCTACTTACAGTCTATACTCCTCAATCAAAGACCAAGAATAGGCACCCACTGCAAGGGGTCTGCTCGCAGTGGAGGCTCCCCAATGAGAGAACAGGAATAGGGACCTGGTGCCGGGGGTCTGCTCCCAATGGATACTCCCCAATCAAAGACAAGGAATAGGGCCCTAATGCAGGGAGTCTGCTCACAGTGGATACTCCCCAATCAATGACCAGGAATAGGGATCTTGTGCCGGGGGTCTGCCCGTAGTGGATACTCCCCAATCAAAGACCAGGTACATGGACCTGGTGCCGGAGGTCTGCTCGCAGTGGATACTGCCCAATAAAAGACCAGGAATATGGACCTAGTGCAGGGGGTCTGCTCGCAGTCTATACTCCCCAATCAAAGACCAGGACTAGTGACCTAGTGCAGGGGGTCTGCTCGCAGTGGATACTCCCCAATCAAAGACCAGGAATATGGACCTGGTGCGGGGGGTCTGCACTCAGTGGATGCTCCCCAATCAAAGACCAGGACTAGGTACCTGGTGCTGTGGGTCTGCTCGAAGTGGATACTCCCCAATCAAAGACCAGGAATATGGACCTAGTGCAAGAGGTCTGCTTGCAGACTATACTCCCCAATCAAAGACCAGGAATATGGACCTGGTGCGGGGGGGTCTGCTCGCAGTGGATACTCCCCAATCAAAGACCAGGTATAGGGACCTAGTGAAGGAGGTCTGCTTGCAGTCTATACTCCCCAATCAAAGACCAGGACTAGAGACCTAGTGCAGGGGGTCTGCTCGCAGTGGATACTCCTCAATGAAAGAAGAGGAACTGGAAACTAGTGCAGGAGGTCTGCTCGCAGTGGATACTCCCCAGTGAAAGACCAGGACTAGGGACCTAGTGCAGGGGGTCTTCTCGCAGTGGATACTCCCCAATCAAAGACCAGGAATATGGACCTAGTGCTCAGGGAGTCTGCTCACAGTCGACACTCCTCAATCAACGACAAGGAATAGGGACCTAGTGCAGGGGTCTGCTCACTGTGGATGCTCCCCAATCAAAGACCAGGAATAGGGACCTAGTGCCGGGAGTCTGCTTGCAGTGGATACTCCCCAATCAAAGACCAGGAATAAGGACCTAGTGCAGGGGGTCTGCTTGCAGTGGATACTCCCCAATCAAAGAATGGGAATAAGGACCTAGTGCAGGGGGTCATCTCACAGTGGATGCTCCCCAATGAGAGACCAGGAATAGGGACCTAGTGCAGGGGGTCTGCTCGCAGTCTATACTCCCCACTCAAAGACCAGGAATAGGGACCCAGTGCCAGGGGTTCTGCTCGCAGTCTATACTCCCCAATGAAAGACCAGGTATAGGGACCTAATGGAGGGCGTCTGCCCGCAGTGGATACTCCCCAATCAAAGACCAGGTATAGGGAGCTAGTGCAGGGGGTCTGCTTGCAGTCTATACTCCCCAATCAAAGACCAGGAATAAGGACCCAGTGCCAGGGGTGTCTGCTCGCCGTGGATACTCCCCAATGAGAGACCAGGAATAGGGACC
This sequence comes from Ambystoma mexicanum, assembly GCF_040938575.1. Lineage (NCBI taxonomy): Eukaryota > Metazoa > Chordata > Amphibia > Caudata > Ambystomatidae > Ambystoma > Ambystoma mexicanum. The sequence goes on along the minus strand of NC_090926.1, from coordinate 1,300,379,851 downwards.
TAATACAGGGGTTCTGCTTGCAGTCTATACTCCCCAAACAAAGACCAGGAATAGGGACCCAGTGCCAGGGGGTCTGCTCGCAGTCTATACTCCCGAATCAAAGACCAGGCATAGGGACCTAATGGAGGGCGTCTGCCCGCAGTGGATACTCCCCAATCAAAGACCAGGTATAGGGGCCTAGTGCAGGGGGTCTGCTTGCAGTCTATACTCCCCAATCAAAGACCAGGAATAAGGACCCAGTGCTGGGGGTCTACTCGCAGTGGATACTCCCCAATCAAAGACCAGGAATAAGGACCTAGTGCAGGTGGTCTGCTTGCAGTGGATACTCCCCAATCAAAGACCAGGAATAGGGACCTAGTGCAGGCGGTCTGCTTGCAGTCTATACTCCCCAATCAGAGCCAGGAATAGGAACCTAGTGCAGGGGGTCTGCTCGCAGTGGATGCTCCCTAATCAAAGACCAGGAATAGGCCGGGGGTCTGCTCCCAGTGGATAGTCCCCAATCAAAGACCAGGAATAGGGACCCAGTGCAGGGGTTTGCTTGCAGTCTATACTCCCCAATCAAAGACCAGGAATAGGGACCTAGTGCAGGTGATCTGCTTGCAGTCTATACTCCCCAATCAAAGACCAGGAATAAGGACCCAGTGCCAGGGGGTCTGCTCGCAGACTGTACTCCCCAATCAGAGCCAGGAATAGGAACCTAGTGCAGGGGGTCTGCTCGCAGTGGATGCTCCCTAATCAAAGACCAGGAATAGGCCGGGGGTCTGCTCCCAGTGGATACTCCACAATCAAAGAGTAGGAATAGGGATCTAGTGCAGGGGTTCTGCTCACAGTGGATACTCCCCAATCAAAGACCACGAATAGGGACCTGGTGCAGGGGGTCTGCCCGCAGTGGATACTCCCCAATCAAAGACCAGGTATATGGACCTGGTGCCGGGGGTATGCTCAGACTGGATACTCCCCAATCAAAGACCACGAATAGGGACCTGGTGCAGGGGGTCTGCCCGCAGTGGATACTCCCCAATCAAAGACCAGGAATATGGACCTGGTGCGGGGGGTCTGCTCGCAGTGGATACTTCCCAATCAAAGACCAGGTATAGGGAACTAGTGCAGGAGGTCTGCTTGCAGTCTATACTCCCCAATCAAAGACCAGGACTAGGGACCTAGTGCAGGGGGTCTGCTCGCAGTGGATACTCCTCAATGAAAGAAGAGGAATAGGGAACTAGTGCAGGAGGTCTGCTCGCAGTGGATACTCCCCAGTGAAAGACCAGGACTAGGGACCTAGTGCAGGGGGTCTTCTCGCAGTGTATACTCCCCAATAAAAGACCAGGATTAGGGACCTAGTGCTCAGGGGGTCTGCTCACAGTCGATACTCCTCAATCAACGACCAGGAATAGGGACCTAGTGCCTTGAGTCTGCTTGCAGTGGATACTCCCCAAATAAAAAGACCAGGAATAAGGACCTAGTGCAGGGGGTCTGCTTGCAGTGGATACTCCCGAATCAAAGACCAGGAATAAGGACCTAGTGCAGGGGGCCAGCTCAGAGTGGATGCTCCCCAATGAGATACCAGGAATAGGGATCTAGTGCAGGGGGTCTGCTCGCAGTCTATACTCCCCACTCAAAGACCAGGAATAGGGACCCAGTGCCAGGGGGGTCTGCCCGCAGTGGATACTCCCCAATGAGAGACCAGGAATAAGGACCTAGTGCAGGTGGTCTGCTTGCAGTGGATACTCCCCAATCAAAGACCAGGAATAGGGACCTAGTGCAGGCGGTCTGCTTGCAGTCTATACTCCCCAATCAGAGCCAGGAATAGGAACCTAGTGCAGGGGGTCTGCTCGCAGTGGATGCTCCCTAATCAAAGACCAGGAATAGGCCGGGGGTCTGCTCCCAGTGGATAGTCCCCAATCAAAGACCAGGAATAGGGACCCAGTGCAGGGGTTTGCTTGCAGTCTATACTCCCCAATCAAAGACCAGGAATAAGGACCCAGTGCCGGGGGTCTACTCGCAGTGGATACTCCCCAATCAAAGACCAGGAATAAGGACCTAGTGCAGGTGCTCTGCTTGCAGTGGATACTCCCCAATCAAAGACCAGGAATAGGGACCTAGTGCAGGCGGTCTGCTTGCAGTCTATACTCCCCAATCAGAGCCAGGAATAGGAACCTAGTGCAGGGGGTCTGCTCGCAGTGGATGCTCCCTAATCAAAGACCAGGAATAGGCCGGGGGTCTGCTCCCAGTGGATAGTCCCCAATCAAAGACCAGGAATAGGGACCCAGTGCAGGGGTTTGCTTGCAGTCTATACTCCCCAATCAAAGACCAGGAATAAGGACCCAGTGCCGGGGGTCTACTCGCAGTGGATACTCCCCAATCAAAGACCAGGAATAAGGACCTAGTGCAGGTGCTCTGCTTGCAGTGGATACTCCCCAATCAAAGACCAGGAATAGGGACCTAGTGCAGGTGATCTGCTTGCAGTCTATACTCCCCAATCAGAGCCAGGAATAGGAACCTAGTGCAGGGGGTCTGCTCGCAGTGGATGCTCCCTAATCAAAGACCAGGAATGGGCCGCGGGTCTGCTCCCAGTGGATACTCCACAATCAAAGAGTAGGAATAGGGATCTAGTGCAGGGGTTCTGCTCACAGTGGATACTCCCCAATCAAAGACCACGAATAGGGACCTGGTGCAGGGGGTCTGCCCGCAGTGGATACTCCCCAATCAAAGACCAGGTATATGGACCTGGTGCCGGGGGTATGCTCAGACTGGATACTTCCCAATCAAAGACCATGAATATGGACCTGGTGCGGGGGATCTGCTCGCAGTGGATACTCCCCAATCAAAGACCAGGAATATGGACCTGGTGCGGGGGGTCTGCTTGCAGTGGATACTCCCCAATCAAAGACCAGGAATATGGACCTGGTGCGGGGGGTCTGCTCGCAGTGGATACTTCCCAATCAAAGACCAGGTATAGGGAACTAGTGCAGGAGGTCTGCTTGCAGTCTATACTCCCCAATCAAAGACCAGGACTAGGGACCTAGTGCAGGGGGTCTGCTCGCAGTGGATACTCCTCAATGAAAGAAGAGGAATAGGGAACTAGTGCAGGAGGTCTGCTCGCAGTGGATACTCCCCAGTGAAAGACCAGGACTAGGGACCTAGTGCAGGGGGTCATCTCGCAGTGTATACTCCCCAATAAAAGACCAGGATTAGGGACCTAGTGCTCAGGGGGTCTGCTCACAGTCGATACTCCTCAATCAACGACCAGGAATAGGGACCTAGTGCCTTGAGTCTGCTTGCAGTGGATACTCCCCAAATAAAAAGACCAGGAATAAGGACCTAGTGCAGGGGGTCTGCTTGCAGTGGATACTCCCGAATCAAAGACCAGGAATAAGGACCTAGTGCAGGGGGTCAGCTCACAGTGGATGCTCCCCAATGAGATACCAGGAATAGGGATCTAGTGCAGGGGGTCTGCTCGCAGTCTATACTCCCCACTCAAAGACCAGGAATAGGGACCCAGTGCCAGGGGGGTCTGCCCGCAGTGGATACTCCCCAATGAGAGACCAGGTATAGGGACCTAGTACAGGGGGTCTGCTTGCCGTCTATACTCCCCAATCAAAGACCAGGAATAGGGACCCAGTGCCAGGGGTCTGCTCTCAGTCTATACTCCCCAATCAAAGACCAGGAATAGGGACCTAGTGCAGGGGTCTGCTTGCAGTCTGTACTCCCCAATCAAAGACCAGGAATAAGGACCCAGTGCCGGGGGTCTTCTCGCAGTGGATACTCCCCAATCAAAGACCAGGACTAGGGACCTAGTGCAGGGGGTCTGCTCGCAGTGGATATTCCCCAATCAAAGACCAGGAATATGGCCCTGGTGCCGGGGGTCTGCTCGCAGTGGATGCTCCCCAATGAGAGACCAGGAATAGGAACCTAGTGCAGGGGGTCTGCCCGCTATGGATACTCCCTAATCAAAGACCAGGAATAGGGATCTAGTGCAGGGGGTCTGCTCACAGTGGATACTCCCCAATCAAAGACCAGAAATAGGGACCTGGTGCCGGGTGTCTGCTCGCAGTGGATGCTCCCCAATGAGAGACCAGGAATAGGGACCTAGTGCAGGGGGTCTGCTCGCAGTGGATACTCCCCAATCAAAGACCAGGAATAGGGATCTAGTGCAGGGGGTCTGCTCACAGTGGATACTCCCCAATCAAAGACCAGAAATAGAGACCTGGTGCAGGGGCCAGCTCACAGTGGATGCTCCCCAATGAGAGACCAGGAATAGGGACCTACTGCAGGGGGTCTGCTCGCAGCCTATACTCCCCACTCAAAGACCAGGAATAGGGACCCAGTGCCAGAGGGTCTGCCCGCAGTGGATACTCCCCAATGAGAGACCAGGAATAGGGACCTAGTACAGGGGGTCTGCTTGCAGTCTATACTGCCCAATCAAAGACCAGGAATAGGGACCCAGTGCCAGGGGGTCTGCCCGCAGTGGATACTCCCCAATGAGAGACCAGGAATAGGGACCTAGTACAGGGGGTCTGCTCACAGTCTATACTCCCCAAACAAAGACCAGGAATAGGGACCTAGTGCAGGGGTCTGCTTGCAGTCTATACTCCCCAATCAAAGACCAGGAATAAGGACCCAGTGCCGGGGGTCTTCTCGCAGTGGATACTCCCCAATCAAAGACCAAGAATAAGGACCTAGTGCAGGGGGTCTGCTTGCAGTGGATGCTCCTCAATGATAGACCAGGAATAGGGACCTAGTGCAGGGGGTCTGCTCGCAGTCTATACTCCCCACTCAAAGACCAGGAATAGGGACCCAGTGCCAGGGGGGTCTGCCCGCAGTGGATACTCCCCAATGAGAGACCAGGAATAGGGACCTAGTACAGGGGGTCTGCTTGCAGTCTATACTCCCCAATCAAAGACCAGAAATAGGGACCCAGTGCCAGGGGGTCTGCTCGCAGTCTATACTCCCCAATCAAAGACCAGGAATAGGGACCTAGTGCAGGGGTCTGCTTGCAGTCTATACTCCCCAATCAAAGACCAGGAATAAGGACCCAGTGCAGGGGGTCTTCTCGCAGTGGATACTCCCCAATCAAAGACCAGGACTAGGGACCCAGTAGTGCAGGGGGTCTGCTTGCAGTAGATATTCCCCAATCAAAGACCAGGAATATGGACCTGGTGCCGGGGTTCTGCTCGCAGTGTATGCTCCCCAATGAGAGACCAGGAATAGGGACCTAGTGCAGGGGGTCTGCTCGCTGTGGATACTCCCCAATCAAAGACCAGGACAAGGGACCTAGTGCAGCGGGTCTGCTCGCAGTGGATGCTCCCCAATGAGAGACCAGGAATAGGGACCTGGTGCCGGGGGTCTGCTCCCAGTGGATACTCGCCAATCAAAGACCAGAAATAGGGACCTGGTGCAGGGGTCTGTCCGCAGTGGATACTCCCCAATCAAAGACCAGGTATATGACCTGGTGCCGGGGTATGCTCACACTGGATACTTCCCAATCAAAGACCAGGAATATGGACCTGGTGCGGGGGGTCTGCTCGCAGTGGATACTCCCCAATCAAAGAACAGGTATAGGGACCTAGTGCAGGGGGTCTGCTCGCAGTGGATGCTCCCCAATGAGAGACCAGGAATAAGGACCTAGTGCAGGGGGTCTGCTCGCAGTGGATACTCCCCAATCAAAGACCAGGAATAGGGACCTAGTGCAGGTGGTCTGCTTGCAGTCTATACTCCCCAATCAAAGACCAGGACTAGGGACCTGGTGCCAGGGGACTGCTCGCAGTGGATACTCCCCAATCAAAGACCAGGAATATGGACCTGGTGCGGGGGGTCTGCTCGCAGTGGATACTTCCCAATCAAAGACCAGGAATAGGGACCCACTGCCAGGGGGGTCTGCCCGCAGTGGATACTCCCCAATGAGAAACCAGGAATAGGGACCCAGTGCCAGGGGGTCTGCTCGCAGACTATACTCCCCAATCAAAGACCAGGAATAGGGACCTAGTGCAGGGGTCTGCTTGCAGTCTATACTCCCCAATCAAAGACCAGGAATAAGGACCCAGTGCCGGGGGTATGCTCAGACTGGATTCTTCCAAATCAAAGGCCAGGAATATGGACCTGGTGTGGGGGGTCTGCTCGCAGTGGATACTCCCCAATCAAAGACCAGGAATAGGGACCTAGTGCTCAGGGGGTCTGCTCACAGTCGATACTCCTCAATCAACGACCAGGAATAGGGACCTAGTGCAGAGGGTCTGCTCACAGTTGATGCTCCCCAATCAAAGACCAGGAATAGGGACCTGGTGCCGGGAGTATGCTTGCAGTGGATACTCCCCAATCAAAGACCAGGAATAAGGATCTATTGCAGGGGGTCAGCTCACAGTGGATGCTCCCCAATCAAAGACCAGGTATAGGGACCTAGTGCAGGGGGTCTGCTTGCAGTCTATACTCCCCAATCAAAGACCAGGAATAAGGACCCAGTGCCGATGGTCTGCTCGCAGTGGATGCTCCCCAATCAAAGACCAGGAATAAGGACCTAGTGCAGGTGGTCTGCTTGCAGTGGATACTCCCCAATCAAAGACCAGGAATAGGGACCTAGTGCAGGTTGTCTGCTTGCAGTCTATACTCCCCAATCAGAGCCAGGAATAGGAACCTAGTGCAGGGGGTCAGCTCGCAGTGGATGCTCCCTAATCAAAGACCAGGAATAGGGGCCTGGTGCCGGGGGTCTGCTCCCAGTGGATACTCCCCAATCAAAGAATAGGAATAGGGATCTAGTGCAGGGGGTCTGCTCACAGTTGATACACCCCAATCAAAGACCACGAATAGGGACCTGGTGCAGGGGGTCTGCCCGCAGTGGGTACTCCCCAATCAAAGACCAGGACTAGGGATCTGGTGCCGGGGGTCTGCTCGCAGTGGATACTCCCCAATCAAAGACCAGGAATATGGACCTGGTGCGGGGGGTCTGCTCGCAGTGGATACTTCCCAATCAAAGACCAGGTATAGGGACCTAGTGCAGGAGGTCTGCTTGCAGACTATACTCCCCAATCAAAGACCAGGACTAGGGACCTAGTGCAGGGGGTCTGCTCGCATTGGATACTCCTCAATGAAAGAAGAGGAATAGGGATATAGTGCAGGAGGTCTGCTCGCAGTGGATACTCCCCAATCAAAGACCAGGATTAGGGACCTAGTGCTCAGGGGGTCTGCTCACAGTCGATACTCCTCAATCAACGACCAGGAATAGGGACCTAGTGCCTTGAGTCTGCTTGCAGTGGATACTCCCCAATCAAAGACCAGGAATAAGGACCTAGTGCAGGGGGTCTGCTTGCAGTGGATACTCCCCAATCAAAGACCAGGAATAAGGACCTAGTGCAGGGGGTCAGATCACAGTGGATGCTCCCCAATGAGAGACCAGGAATAGGGACCTAGTACAGGGGGTCTGCTTGCAGTCTATACTCCCCAATCAAAGACCAGGAATAGGGACTCAGTGCCAGGGGGTCTGCTTGCAGTCTATACTCCCCAATCAAAGACCAGGAATAGGGACCTAGTGCAGGGGTCTGCTTGCAGTCTATACTCCCCAATCAAAGACCAGGAATAAGGACCCAGTGCCGGGGGTCTTCTCACAGTGGATACTCCCCAAGCAAAGACGAGGACTAGGGACCTAGTGCAGGGGGTCTGCTCGCAGTGGATATTCCCCAATCAAAGAACAGGAATATGGACCTGGTGCAGGGGGTCTGCTCGCTGTGAATTCTCCCCAATCGAAGACCAGGACTAGGGACCTAGTGCAGGGGGTCTGCTCGCAGTGGATGTTCCCCAATGAGAGACCAGGAATAGGAACCTGGTGCCGGGGGTCTGCTCCCAGTGGATACTCCCCAATCAAAGACCAGGAATAGGGATCTACTGCAGGGGGTCTGCTCACAGTGGATACTCCCCAATCAAAGACCAGAAATAGGGACCTGGTGCAGGGGGTCTGTCCGCAGTCGATACTCCCCAATCAAAGACCAGGTATAGGGACCTAGTGCAGGGGGTCTGCTTGCAGTCTATACTCCCCAATCAAAGACCAGGAATAAGGACCCAGTGCTGGGGGTCTGCCCGCAGTGGATACTCCCCAATCAAAGACCAGGAATAAGGACCTAGTGCAGGTGGTCTGCTTGCAGTGGATACTCCCCAAAGACCAGGAAGAGGAACCTAGTGCAGGGGGTCTGCTCGCAGTGGATACTCCCCAATCAAAGACCAGGAATAGGGACCTAGTGCAGGGGGTCTGCTCGCAGTGGATGCTCCCTAATCAAAGAACAGGAATATGGACTTAGTGCAGGGGGTCTGCTCGCAGTAGATACTCGCCAATCAAGGACCAGGAATAGGGACCTAGTGCAGGGGGTCTGCTCGCTGTGGATACTCCCCAATCAACGACCAGGAAGGAATAGGGACCTAGTGCAGGGGTCCTGCTCGCAGAGGATACTCCCCAATCAAAGCCCAGGAATAAGGACCTAGTGCAGGGGGTCTGCTCGCAGTGGAAACTCCCCATTAAAATACCAGGATAGGGACCTAGTGCAGGGGGTCTGCTCGGAGTGGATACTCCCCAATCAAAGACCTGGAATAGGGACCCAGTGCAAGGGGTCTGTTTGCAGTGGATACTCCCCAATCAAAGACCAGGAATAGGGACCTGGTGCCAGGGGTCTGCTCGCAGTGGATACTCCCCAATCAAAGACCAGGAATATGGACCTGGTGCAGGGGGTCTTCTCACAGTGGATGCTCCCCAATGATAGACCAGGAATAGGGACCTAGTGCAGGGGGTCTGCTCGCAGTCTATACTCCCCACTCAAAGACCAGGTATAGGGACCTAGTGCAGGGGGTCTGCTAGCTGTGGATACTCCCCAATCAAAGACCAGGAATAGGGACCTAGTCCTGGGGGTCTGTTTGCAGTCTATACTCCCCACTCAAAGACCAGGAATAGGGACCTAGTGCTTTTAGTCTGCTCGTAGTGGATATTCCCCAATCAAAAACCAGGTCTAGGGACCTAGTCCTGGGGGTCTGTTTGCAGTCTATACTCCCCAATCAAAGACCAGGAATAGGGACCTAGTGCAGGGGGTCTGCTAGCAGTGGATACTCCCCATTAAAATACCAGGAATAAGGACCAAGTGCGGGGGGTCTACTTACAGTCTATACTCCTCAATCAAAGACCAAGAATAGGCACCCACTGCAAGGGGTCTGCTCGCAGTGGAGGCTCCCCAATGAGAGAACAGGAATAGGGACCTGGTGCCGGGGGTCTGCTCCCAATGGATACTCCCCAATCAAAGACAAGGAATAGGGCCCTAATGCAGGGAGTCTGCTCACAGTGGATACTCCCCAATCAATGACCAGGAATAGGGATCTTGTGCCGGGGGTCTGCCCGTAGTGGATACTCCCCAATCAAAGACCAGGTACAAATGCCCTGGTGCCGGAGGTCTGCTCGCAGTGGATACTGCCCAATAAAAGACCAGGAATATGGACCTAGTGCAGGGGGTCTGCTCGCAGTCTATACTCCCCAATCAAAGACCAGGACTAGTGACCTAGTGCAGGGGGTCTGCTCGCAGTGGATACTCCCCAATCAAAGACCAGGAATATGGACCTGGTGCGGGGGGTCTGCACTCAGTGGATGCTCCCCAATCAAAGACCAGGACTAGGTACCTGGTGCTGTGGGTCTGCTCGAAGTGGATACTCCCCAATCAAAGACCAGGAATATGGACCTAGTGCAAGAGGTCTGCTTGCAGACTATACTCCCCAATCAAAGACCAGGAATATGGACCTGGTGCGGGGGGGTCTGCTCGCAGTGGATACTCCCCAATCAAAGACCAGGTATAGGGACCTAGTGAAGGAGGTCTGCTTGCAGTCTATACTCCCCAATCAAAGACCAGGACTAGAGACCTAGTGCAGGGGGTCTGCTCGCAGTGGATACTCCTCAATGAAAGAAGAGGAACTGGAAACTAGTGCAGGAGGTCTGCTCGCAGTGGATACTCCCCAGTGAAAGACCAGGACTAGGGACCTAGTGCAGGGGGTCTTCTCGCAGTGGATACTCCCCAATCAAAGACCAGGAATATGGACCTAGTGCTCAGGGAGTCTGCTCACAGTCGACACTCCTCAATCAACGACAAGGAATAGGGACCTAGTGCAGGGGTCTGCTCACTGTGGATGCTCCCCAATCAAAGACCAGGAATAGGGACCTAGTGCCGGGAGTCTGCTTGCAGTGGATACTCCCCAATCAAAGACCAGGAATAAGGACCTAGTGCAGGGGGTCTGCTTGCAGTGGATACTCCCCAATCAAAGAATGGGAATAAGGACCTAGTGCAGGGGGTCATCTCACAGTGGATGCTCCCCAATGAGAGACCAGGAATAGGGACCTAGTGCAGGGGGTCTGCTCGCAGTCTATACTCCCCACTCAAAGACCAGGAATAGGGACCCAGTGCCAGGGGTTCTGCTCGCAGTCTATACTCCCCAATGAAAGACCAGGTATAGGGACCTAATGGAGGGCGTCTGCCCGCAGTGGATACTCCCCAATCAAAGACCAGGTATAGGGAGCTAGTGCAGGGGGTCTGCTTGCAGTCTATACTCCCCAATCAAAGACCAGGAATAAGGACCCAGTGCCAGGGGTGTCTGCTCGCCGTGGATACTCCCCAATGAGAGACCAGGAATAGGGACCTAATACAGGGGTTCTGCTTGCAGTCTATACTCCCCAAACAAAGACCAGGAATAGGGACCCAGTGCCAGGGGGTCTGCTCGCAGTCTATACTCCCGAATCAAAGACCAGGCATAGGGACCTAATGGAGGGCGTCTGCCCGCAGTGGATACTCCCCAATCAAAGACCAGGTATAGGGGCCTAGTGCAGGGGGTCTGCTTGCAGTCTATACTCCCCAATCAAAGACCAGGAATAAGGACCCAGTGCTGGGGGTCTACTCGCAGTGGATACTCCCCAATCAAAGACCAGGAATAAGGACCTAGTGCAGGTGGTCTGCTTGCAGTGGATACTCCCCAATCAAAGACCAGGAATAGGGACCTAGTGCAGGCGGTCTGCTTGCAGTCTATACTCCCCAATCAGAGCCAGGAATAGGAACCTAGTGCAGGGGGTCTGCTCGCAGTGGATGCTCCCTAATCAAAGACCAGGAATAGGCCGGGGGTCTGCTCCCAGTGGATAGTCCCCAATCAAAGACCAGGAATAGGGACCCAGTGCAGGGGTTTGCTTGCAGTCTATACTCCCCAATCAAAGACCAGGAATAGGGACCTAGTGCAGGTGATCTGCTTGCAGTCTATACTCCCCAATCAAAGACCAGGAATAAGGACCCAGTGCCAGGGGGTCTGCTCGCAGACTGTACTCCCCAATCAGAGCCAGGAATAGGAACCTAGTGCAGGGGGTCTGCTCGCAGTGGATGCTCCCTAATCAAAGACCAGGAATAGGCCGGGGGTCTGCTCCCAGTGGATACTCCACAATCAAAGAGTAGGAATAGGGATCTAGTGCAGGGGTTCTGCTCACAGTGGATACTCCCCAATCAAAGACCACGAATAGGGACCTGGTGCAGGGGGTCTGCCCGCAGTGGATACTCCCCAATCAAAGACCAGGTATATGGACCTGGTGCCGGGGGTATGCTCAGACTGGATACTCCCCAATCAAAGACCACGAATAGGGACCTGGTGCAGGGGGTCTGCCCGCAGTGGATACTCCCCAATCAAAGACCAGGAATATGGACCTGGTGCGGGGGGTCTGCTCGCAGTGGATACTTCCCAATCAAAGACCAGGTATAGGGAACTAGTGCAGGAGGTCTGCTTGCAGTCTATACTCCCCAATCAAAGACCAGGACTAGGGACCTAGTGCAGGGGGTCTGCTCGCAGTGGATACTCCTCAATGAAAGAAGAGGAATAGGGAACTAGTGCAGGAGGTCTGCTCGCAGTGGATACTCCCCAGTGAAAGACCAGGACTAGGGACCTAGTGCAGGGGGTCTTCTCGCAGTGTATACTCCCCAATAAAAGACCAGGATTAGGGACCTAGTGCTCAGGGGGTCTGCTCACAGTCGATACTCCTCAATCAACGACCAGGAATAGGGACCTAGTGCCTTGAGTCTGCTTGCAGTGGATACTCCCCAAATAAAAAGACCAGGAATAAGGACCTAGTGCAGGGGGTCTGCTTGCAGTGGATACTCCCGAATCAAAGACCAGGAATAAGGACCTAGTGCAGGGGGCCAGCTCAGAGTGGATGCTCCCCAATGAGATACCAGGAATAGGGATCTAGTGCAGGGGGTCTGCTCGCAGTCTATACTCCCCACTCAAAGACCAGGAATAGGGACCCAGTGCCAGGGGGGTCTGCCCGCAGTGGATACTCCCCAATGAGAGACCAGGAATAAGGACCTAGTGCAGGTGGTCTGCTTGCAGTGGATACTCCCCAATCAAAGACCAGGAATAGGGACCTAGTGCAGGCGGTCTGCTTGCAGTCTATACTCCCCAATCAGAGCCAGGAATAGGAACCTAGTGCAGGGGGTCTGCTCGCAGTGGATGCTCCCTAATCAAAGACCAGGAATAGGCCGGGGGTCTGCTCCCAGTGGATAGTCCCCAATCAAAGACCAGGAATAGGGACCCAGTGCAGGGGTTTGCTTGCAGTCTATACTCCCCAATCAAAGACCAGGAATAAGGACCCAGTGCCGGGGGTCTACTCGCAGTGGATACTCCCCAATCAAAGACCAGGAATAAGGACCTAGTGCAGGTGCTCTGCTTGCAGTGGATACTCCCCAATCAAAGACCAGGAATAGGGACCTAGTGCAGGCGGTCTGCTTGCAGTCTATACTCCCCAATCAGAGCCAGGAATAGGAACCTAGTGCAGGGGGTCTGCTCGCAGTGGATGCTCCCTAATCAAAGACCAGGAATAGGCCGGGGGTCTGCTCCCAGTGGATAGTCCCCAATCAAAGACCAGGAATAGGGACCCAGTGCAGGGGTTTGCTTGCAGTCTATACTCCCCAATCAAAGACCAGGAATAAGGACCCAGTGCCGGGGGTCTACTCGCAGTGGATACTCCCCAATCAAAGACCAGGAATAAGGACCTAGTGCAGGCGCTCTGCTTGCAGTGGATACTCCCCAATCAAAGACCAGGAATAGGGACCTAGTGCAGGTGATCTGCTTGCAGTCTATACTCCCCAATCAGAGCCAGGAATAGGAACCTAGTGCAGGGGGTCTGCTCGCAGTGGATGCTCCCTAATGAAAGACCAGGAATGGGCCGCGGGTCTGCTCCCAGTGGATACTCCACAATCAAAGAGTAGGAATAGGGATCTAGTGCAGGGGTTCTGCTCACAGTGGATACTCCCCAATCAAAGACCACGAATAGGGACCTGGTGCAGGGGGTCTGCCCGCAGTGGATACTCCCCAATCAAAGACCAGGTATATGGACCTGGTGCCGGGGGTATGCTCAGACTGGATACTTCCCAATCAAAGACCATGAATATGGACCTGGTGCGGGGGATCTGCTCGCAGTGGATACTCCCCAATCAAAGACCAGGAATATGGACCTGGTGCGGGGGGTCTGCTTGCAGTGGATACTCCCCAATCAAAGACCAGGAATATGGACCTGGTGCGGGGGGTCTGCTCGCAGTGGATACTTCCCAATCAAAGACCAGGTATAGGGAACTAGTGCAGGAGGTCTGCTTGCAGTCTATACTCCCCAATCAAAGACCAGGACTAGGGACCTAGTGCAGGGGGTCTGCTCGCAGTGGATACTCCTCAATGAAAGAAGAGGAATAGGGAACTAGTGCAGGAGGTCTGCTCGCAGTGGATACTCCCCAGTGAAAGACCAGGACTAGGGACCTAGTGCAGGGGGTCATCTCGCAGTGTATACTCCCCAATAAAAGACCAGGAATAGGGACCTAGTGCCTTGAGTCTGCTTGCAGTGGATACTCCCCAAATAAAAAGACCAGGAATAAGGACCTAGTGCAGGGGGTCTGCTTGCAGTGGATACTCCCCAATCAAAGACCAGGAATAAGGACCTAGTGCAGGGGGTCAGCTCACAGTGGATGCTCCCCAATGAGATACCAGGAATAGGGATCTAGTGCAGGGGGTCTGCTCGCAGTCTATACTCCCCACTCAAAGACCAGGAATAGGGACCCAGTGCCAGGGGGGTCTGCCCGCAGTGGATACTCCCCAATGAGAGACCAGGTATAGGGACCTAGTACAGGGGGTCTGCTTGCCGTCTATACTCCCCAATCAAAGACCAGGAATAGGGACCCAGTGCCAGGGGTCTGCTCTCAGTCTATACTCCCCAATCAAAGACCAGGAATAGGGACCTAGTGCAGGGGTCTGCTTGCAGTCTGTACTCCCCAATCAAAGACCAGGAATAAGGACCCAGTGCCGGGGGTCTTCTCGCAGTGGATACTCCCCAATCAAAGACCAGGACTAGGGACCTAGTGCAGGGGGTCTGCTCGCAGTGGATATTCCCCAATCAAAGACCAGGAATATGGCCCTGGTGCCGGGGGTCTGCTCGCAGTGGATGCTCCCCAATGAGAGACCAGGAATAGGAACCTAGTGCAGGGGGTCTGCCCGCTATGGATACTCCCTAATCAAAGACCAGGAATAGGGATCTAGTGCAGGGGGTCTGCTCACAGTGGATACTCCCCAATCAAAGACCAGAAATAGGGACCTGGTGCCGGGGGTCTGCTCGCAGTGGATGCTCCCCAATGAGAGACCAGGAATAGGGACCTAGTGCAGGGGGTCTGCTCGCAGTGGATACTCCCCAATCAAAGACCAGGAATAGGGATCTAGTGCAGGGGGTCTGCTCACAGTGGATACTCCCCAATCAAAGACCAGAAATAGAGACCTGGTGCAGGGGGCCAGCACACAGTGGATGCTCCCCAATGAGAGACCAGGAATAGGGACCTACTGCAGGGGGTCTGCTCGCAGCCTATACTCCCCACTCAAAGACCAGGAATAGGGACCCAGTGCCAGGGGGTCTGCCCGCAGTGGATACTCCCCAATGAGAGACCAGGAATAGGGACCTAGTACAGGGGGTCTGCTTGCAGTCTATACTGCCCAATCAAAGACCAGGAATAGGGACCCAGTGCCAGGGGGTCTGCCCGCAGTGGATACTCCCCAATGAGAGACCAGGAATAGGGACCTACTACAGGGGGTCTGCTCACAGACTATACTCCCCAAACAAAGACCAGGAATAGGGACCTAGTGCAGGGGTCTGCTTGCAGTCTATACTCCCCAATCAAAGACCAGGAATAAAGACCCAGTGCCGGGGGTCTTCTCGCAGTGGATACTCCCCAATCAAAGACCAAGAATAAGGACCTAGTGCAGGGGGTCTGCTTGCAGTGGATGCTCCTCAATGATAGACCAGGAATAGGGACCTAGTGCAGGGGGTCTGCTCGCAGTCTATACTCCCCACTCAAAGACCAGGAATAGGGACCCAGTGCCAGGGGGGTCTGCCCGCAGTGGATACTCCCCAATGAGAGACCAGGAATAGGGACCTAGTACAGGGGGTCTGCTTGCAGTCTATACTCCCCAATCAAAGACCAGAAATAGGGACCCAGTGCCAGGGGGTCTGCTCGCAGTCTATACTCCCCAATCAAAGACCAGGAATAGGGACCTAGTGCAGGGGTCTGCTTGCAGTCTATACTCCCCAATCAAAGACCAGGAATAAGGACCCAGTGCAGGGGGTCTTCTCGCAGTGGATACTCCCCAATCAAAGACCAGGACTAGGGACCCAGTAGTGCAGGGGGTCTGCTTGCAGTAGATATTCCCCAATCAAAGACCAGGAATATGGACCTGGTGCCGGGGTTCTGCTCGCAGTGTATGCTCCCCAATGAGAGACCAGGAATAGGGACCTAGTGCAGGGGGTCTGCTCGCTGTGGATACTCCCCAATCAAAGACCAGGACAAGGGACCTAGTGCAGCGGGTCTGCTCGCAGTGGATGCTCCCCAATGAGAGACCAGGAATAGGGACCTGGTGCCGGGGGTCTGCTCCCAGTGGATACTCCCCAATCAAAGACCAGAAATAGGGACCTGGTGCAGGGGTCTGTCCGCAGTGGATACTCCCCAATCAAAGACCAGGTATATGACCTGGTGCCGGGGGTATGCTCACACTGGATACTTCCCAATCAAAGACCAGGAATATGGACCTGGTGCGGGGGGTCTGCTCGCAGTGGATACTCCCCAATCAAAGAACAGGTATAGGGACCTAGTGCAGGGGGTCTGCTCGCAGTGGATGCTCCCCAATGAGAGACCAGGAATAAGGACCTAGTGCAGGGGGTCTGCTCGCAGTGGATACTCCCCACTCAAAGACCAGGAATAGGGACCCAGTGCCAGGGGGGTCTGCCCGCAGTGGATACTCCCCAATGAGAGACCAGGACTAGGGACCTGGTGCCAGGGGACTGCTCGCAGTGGATACTCCCCAATCAAAGACCAGGAATATGGACCTGGTGCGGGGGGTCTGCTCGCAGTGGATACTTCCCAATCAAAGACCAGGAATAGGGACCCACTGCCAGGGGGGTCTGCCCGCAGTGGATACTCCCCAATGAGAGACCAGGAATAGGGACCCAGTGCCAGGGGGTCTGCTCGCAGACTATACTCCCCAATCAAAGACCAGGAATAGGGACCTAGTGCAGGGGTCTGCTTGCAGTCTATACTCCCCAATCAAAGACCAGGAATAAGGACCCAGTGCCGGGGGTCTTCTCGCAGTGGATACTCCCCAATCAAAGACCAGGTCTAGGGACCTAGTGCAGGGGGTCTGCTCGCAGTAGATATTCCCCAATCTAAGACCAGGACTACGGACCTAGTGCAGGGGGTCTGCTCGCAGTGGATGCTCCCCAATGAGAGACCAGGAATAGGGACCTGATGCCGGGGGTCTACCCCCAGTGGATACTCCCCAATCAAAGACCAGGAATAGGGATCTAGTGCAGGGGGTCTGCTCACAGTGGATTCTCCCCAATCAAAGACCAGAAATAGGGACCTGGTGCAGGGGGTCTGTCCGCAGTGGATACTCCCCAATCAAAGACCAGGTATATGGACCTGGTGCCGGGGGTATGCTCACACTGGATACTTCCCAATCAAAGACCAGGAATATGGACCTGGTGCGGGGGCTCTGCTCGCAGTGGATACTCCCCAATCAAAGACCAGGTATAGGGACCTAATGGAGGGCGTCTGCCCGCAGTGGATACTCCCCAATCAAAGACCAGGTATAGGGACCGAGTGCAGGGGGTCTGCTTGCAGTCTATACTCCCCAATCAAAGACCAGGAATAAGGACCGAGTGCCGGGGGACTGCTTGCAGTGGATACTCCCCAATCAAAGACCAGGAATAGGGACCTAGTGCAGGTGGTCTGCTTGCAATCTATACTCCCCAATCAGAGCCAGGAATAGGAACCTAGTGCAGGAGGTCTGCTCGCAGTGGATGCTCCCTAATCAAAGACCAGGAATAGGGGCCTGGTGCCGGGGGTCTGCTCCCAGTGGATACTCCCCAATCAAAGACCAGGAATAGGGATCTAGTGCAGGCGGTCTGCTCACAGTGGATACTCCCCAATCAAAGACCACGAATAGGGACCTGGTGCAGGGGGTCTGCCCGCAGTGGATACTCCCCAACCAAAGACCATGTATATGGACCTTGTGCCGGGGGTGTGCTCACACTGGATACTTCCCAATCAAAGACCAGGAATATGGACCTGGTGCGGGGGGTCTGCTCGCAGTGGATACTCCCCAATCAAAGACCAGGAAAATGGACCTGGTGCGGGGGGGTCTGCTCGCAGTGGATACTTCCAAATCAAAGACCAGGTATAGGGACCTAGTGCAGGAGGTCTGCTTGCAGTCTATACTCCCCAATCAAAGACCAGGACTAGGGACCTAGTGCAGGGGGTCTGCTTGCAGTGGATACTCCCCAGTGAAAGACCAGGACTAGGGAGCTAGTGCAGGGCGTCTTCTCACAGTGGATACTCCCCAATCAACGACCAGGAATAGGGACCTAGTGCAGGGGGTTTCCTCGCAGTGGTGCTCCCCAATCAAAGACCAGGAATAGGGACCTAGTGCTCAGGGGGGCTGCTCACAGTCGATACTCCTCAATCAAAGACCAGGACTAGGGACCTAGTGCAGGGCGTCTTCTCACAGTGGATACTCCCCAATCAAAGACCAGGTATAGGGACCGAGTGCAGGGGGTCTGCTTGCAGTCTATACTCCCCAATCAAAGACCAGGAATAAGGACCGAGTGCCGGGGGTCTGCTTGCAGTGGATACTCCCCAATCAAAGACCAGGAATAGGGACCTAGTGCAGGTGGTCTGCTTGCAATCTATACTCCCCAATCAGAGCCAGGAATAGGAACCTAGTGCAGGAGGTCTGCTCGCAGTGGATGCTCCCTAATCAAAGACCAGGAATAGGGGCCTGGTGCCGGGGGTCTGCTCCCAGTGGATACTCCCCAATCAAAGACCAGGAATAGGGATCTAGTGCAGGCGGTCTGCTCACAGTGGATACTCCCCAATCAAAGACCACGAATAGGGACCTGGTGCAGGGGGTCTGCCCGCAGTGGATACTCCCCAACCAAAGACCAGGTATATGGACCTTGTGCCGGGGGTATGCTCACACTGGATACTTCCCAATCAAAGACCAGGAATATGGACCTGGTGCGGGGGGTCTGCTCGCAGTGGATACTCCCCAATCAAAGACCAGGACTAGGGACCTGGTGCCGGGCGTCTGCTCGCAGTGGATACTCCCCAATCAAAGACCAGGAATATGGACCTGGTGCGGGGGGGTCTGCTCGCAGTGGATACGTCCCAATCAAAGACCAGGTATAGGGACCTAGTGCAGGAGGTCTGCTTGCAGTCTATACTCCCCAATCAAAGACCAGGACTAGGGACCTAGTGCAGGGGGTCTGCTCGCAGTGGATACTCCCCAGTGAAAGACCAGGACTAGGGACCTAGTGCAGGGCGTCTTCTCACAGTGGATACTCCCCAATCAACGACCAGGAATAGGGACCTAGTGCAGGGGGTTTCCTCGCAGTGGTGCTCCCCAATCAAAGACCAGGAATAGGGACCTAGTGCTCAGGGGGGCTGCTCACAGTCGATACTCCTCAATCAACGACCAGGAATAGGGACCTAGTGCAGGGGGTCTGCTCGCAGTGGATGCTCCTCAATGAAAAAGAGGAATAGGGAACTAGTGCAGGAGGTCTGCTCGCAGTGGATACTCCCCAGTGAAAGACCAGGACTAGGGACCTAGTGCAGGACGTCTTCTCACAGTGGATACTCCCCAATCAACGACCAGGAATAGGGACTTAGTGCAGGGGGTTTGCTCGCAGTGGTGCTCCCCAATCAAAGACCAGGAATAGGGACCTAGTGCTCAGGGGGTCTGCTCACAGTCGATACTCCTCAATCAACGACCAGGAATAGGGACCTAGTGCAGGGGTCTGCTCGCAGTGGATGCTCGCCAATGAAAGACTAGGAATAGGGACCTAGTGCCTTGAGTCTGCTTGCAGTGGATACTCCCCAATCAAAGACCAGGAATAAGGACCTAGCTCACAATGGATGCTCCCCAATGAGAGACCAGGAATAGGGACCTAGTACAGGGGGTCTGCTTGCAGTCTATACTCCCCAATCAAAGAC
Organism: Ambystoma mexicanum; assembly: GCF_040938575.1. Taxonomy (NCBI): domain Eukaryota; kingdom Metazoa; phylum Chordata; class Amphibia; order Caudata; family Ambystomatidae; genus Ambystoma; species Ambystoma mexicanum. Next base: position 1,300,360,292 of record NC_090926.1, on the reverse strand, counting down.
CAGGAATAGGGACCCAGTGCCAGGGGGTCTGCTCGCAGTCTATACTCCCCAATCAAAGACCAGGAATAGGGACCTAGTGCAGGGGTCTGCTTGCAGTCTATACTCCCCAATCAAAGACCAGGAATAAGGACCCAGTGCCGGGGGTCTTCTCGCAGTGGATACTCCCCAATCAAAGAACAGGACTAGGGACCTAGTGCAGGGGGTCTGCTCGCAGTGGATATTCCCCAATCAAAGACCAGGAATATGGACCTGGTGCCGGGGGTCTGCTCGCAGTGGATGCTCCCCAATGAGAGACCAGGAATACGGACCTAGTGCAGGGGGTCTGCTCGCTCTGGATACTCCCCAATCAAAGAACAGGTATATGGATCTAGTGCAGGGGGTCTGCTCACAGTGGATACTCCCCAATCAAAGACCAGAAATAGGGACCTGGTGCAGGGGGTCAGCTCACAGTGGATGCTCCCCAATGAGAGACCAGGAATAGGGACTTAGTGCAGGGGGCCTGCTCGCAGTCTATACTCCCCACTCAAAGACCAGGAATAGGGACCCAGTGCCAGGGGGGTCTGCCCGCAGTGGATACTCCCCAATGAGAGACCAGGAATAGGGACCTAGTACAGGGGGTCTGCTTGCAGTCTATACTCCCCAATCAAAGACCAGGAATAGGGACCCAGTGCCAGGGGGTCTGCTCGCAGTCTATACTCCCCAATCAAAGACCAGGAATTGGGACCTAGTGCAGGGGTCTGCTTGCAGTCTATACTCTCCAATCAAAGACCAGGAATAAGGACCCAGTGTCGGGGGTCTTCTCACAGTGGATACTCCCCAATCAAAGACCAGGAATAAGGACCTAGTGCAGGGGGTCTGCTTGCAGTGGATACTCCCCAATCAAAGACCAGGAATAAGGACCCAGTGCAGGGGGTCAGCTCACAGTGGATGCTCCCCAATGATAGACCAGGAATAGGGACATAGTGCAGGGGGTCTGCTCGCAGTCTATACTCCCCACTCAAAGACCAGGAATAGGGACCCAATGCCAGGGGGGTCTGCCCACAGTGGATACTCCCCAATGAGAGACCAGGAATAGGGACCTGGTACAGGGGGTCTGCTTGCAGTCTATACTCCCCAATCAAAGACCAGGAATAGGGACCCAGTGCCAGGGGGTCTGCTCGCAGTCCATACTCCCCAATCAAAGACCAGGAATAGGGACCTAGTGAAGGGGTCTGCTTGCAGTCTATACTGCCCAATCAAAGACCAGGAATAAGGACCCAGTGCCGGGGGTCTTCTCGCAGTGGATACTCCCCAATCAAAGACCAGGACTAGGGACCTAGTGCAGGGGGTCTGCTCGCAGTGGATATTCCCCAATCAAAGACCAGGAATATGGACCTGGTGCCGGGGGTCTGCTCGCAGTGGATACTCCCCAGTGAAAGACCAGGACTAGGGACCTAGTGCAGGGCGTCTTCTCACAGTGGATACTCCCCAATCAACGACCAGGAATAGGGACCTAGTGCAGGGGGTTTCCTCGCAGTGGTGCTCCCCAATCAAAGACCAGGAATCGGGACCTAGTGCTCAGGGGGCTGCTCACAGTCGATACTCCTCAATCAAAGACCAGGACTAGGGTCCTAGTGCAGGGGGTCTGCTCGCAGTGGATACTCCCCAGTGAAAAACCAGGACTAGGGACCTAGTGCAGGGCGTCTTCTCACAGTGGATACTCCCCAATCAAAGACCAGGTATAGGGACCGAGTGCAGGGGGTCTGCTTGCAGTCTATACTCCCCAATCAAAGACCAGGAATAAGGACCGAGTGCCGGGGGTCTGCTTGCAGTGGATACTACCCAATCAAAGACCAGGAATAGGGACCTAGTGCAGGTGGTCTGCTTGCAATCTATACTCCCCAATCAGAGCCAGGAATAGGAACCTAGTGCAGGAGGTCTGCTCGCAGTGGATGCTCCCTAATCAAAGACCAGGAATAGGGGCCTGGTGCCGGGGGTCTGCTCCCAGTGGATACTCCCCAATCAAAGACCAGGAATAGGGATCTAGTGCAGGCGGTCTGCTCACAGTGGATACTCCCCAATCAAAGACCACGAATAGGGACCTGGTGCAGGGGGTCTGCCCGCAGTGGATACTCCCCAACCAAATACCAGGTATATGGACCTTGTGCCGGGGGTATGCTCACACTGGATACTTCCCAATCAAAGACCAGGAATATGGACCTGGTGCGGGGGGTCTGCTCGCAGTGGATACTCCCCAATCAAAGACCAGGACTAGGGACCTGGTGCCGGGCGTCTGCTCGCAGTGGATACTCCCCAATCAAAGACCAGGAATATGGACCTGGTGCGGAGGGGTCTGCTCGCAGTGGATACGTCCCAATCAAAGACCAGGTATAGGGACCTAGTGCAGGAGGTCTGCTTGCAGTCTATACTCCCCAATCAAAGACCAGGACTAGGGACCTAGTGCAGGGGGTCTGCTCGCAGTGGATACTCCCCAGTGAAAGACCAGGACTAGGGACCTAGTGCAGGGCGTCTTCTCACAGTGGATACTCCCCAATCAACGACCAGAAATAGGGACCTAGTGCAGGGGGTTTCCTCGCAGTGGTGCTCCCCAATCAAAGACCAGGAATAGGGACCTAGTGCTCAGGGGGGCTGCTCACAGTCGATACTCCTCAATCAACGACCAGGAATAGGGACCTAGTGCAGGGGTCTGCTCGCAGTGGATGCTCCCCAATGAAAGACCAGGAATAGGGACCTAGTGCCTTGAGTCTACTTGCAGTGGATACTCCCCAATCAAAGACCAGGAATAAGGACCTAGCTCACAATGGATGCTCCCCAATGAGAGACCAGGAATAGGGACCTAGTACAGGGGGTCTGCTTGCAGTCTACACTCCCCAATCAAAGACCAGGAATAGGGACCCAGTGCCAGTGGGTCTGCTCGCAGTCTATACTCCCCAATCAAAGACCAGGAATAGGGACCTGGTGCAGGGGTCTGCTTGCAGTCTATACTCCCCAATCAAAGACCAGGAATAAGGACCCAGTGCCGGGGGTCTTCTCGCAGTGGATACTCCCCAATCAAAGAACAGGACTAGGGACCTAGTGCAGGGGGTCTGCTCGCAGTGGATATTCCCCAATCAAAGACCAGGAATATGGACCTGGTGCCGGGGGTCTGCTCGCAGTGGATGCTCCCCAATGAGAGACCAGGAATACGGACCTAGTGCAGGGGGTCTGCTCGCTGTGGATACTCCCCAATCAAAGACCAGGTATAGGGATCTAGTGCAGGGGGTCTGCTCACAGTGGATACTCCCCAATCAAAGACCAGAAATAGGGACCTGGTGCAGGGGGTCAGCTCACAGTGGATGCTCCCCAATGAGAGACCAGGAATAGGGACTTAGTGCAGGGGGCCTGCTCGCAGTCTATACTCCCCACTCAAAGACCAGGAATAGGGACCCAGTGCCAGGGGGGTCTGCCCGCAGTGGATACTCCCCAATGAGAGACCAGGAATAGGGACCTAGTACAGGGGGTCTGCTTGCAGTCTATACTCCCCAATCAAAGACCAGGAATAGGGACCCAGTGCCAGGGGGTCTGCTCTCAGTCTATACTCCCCAATCAAAGACCAGGAAATGGGACCTAGTGCAGGGGGTCTTCTCACAGTGGATACTCCCCAATCAAAGACCAGGAATAAGGACCTAGTGCAGGGGGTCTGCTTGCAGTGGATACTCCCCAATCAAAGACCAGGAATAAGGACCCAGTGCAGGGGGTCAGCTCACAGTGGATGCTCCCCAATGATAGACCAGGAATAGGGACATAGTGCAGGGGGTCTGCTCGCAGTCTATACTCCCCACTCAAAGACCAGGAATAGGGACCCAATGCCAGGGGGGTCTGCCCGCAGTGGATACTCCCCAATGAGAGACCAGGAATAGGGACCTAGTACAGGGGGTCTGCTCGCAGTCTATACTCCCCACTCAAAGACCAGGTATAGGGACCTAGTGCAGGGGGTCTGCTAGCTGTGGATACTCCCCAATCAAAGACCAGGAATAGGGACCTAGTCCTGGGGGTCTGTTTGCAGTCTATACTCCCCACTCAAAGACCAGGAATAGGGACCTAGTGCTTTTAGTCTGCTCGTAGTGGATATTCCCCAATCAAAGACCAGGTCTAGGGACCTAGTCCTGGGGGTCTGTTTGCAGTCTATACTCCCCAATCAAAGACCAGGAATAGGGACCTAGTGCAGGGGGTCTGCTAGCAGTGGATACTCCCCATTAAAATACCAGGAATAAGGACCAAGTGCGGGGGTTCTACTTACAGTCTATACTCCTCAATCAAAGACCAAGAATAGGCACCCACTGCAAGGGGTCTGCTCGCAGTGGAGGCTCCCCAATGAGAGACCAGGAATAGGGACCTGGTGCCGGGGGTCTGCTCCCAATGGATACTCCCCAATCAAAGACAAGGAATAGGGCCCTAATGCAGGGAGTCTGCTCACAGTGGATACTCCCCAATCAATGACCAGGAATAGGGATCTTGTGCCAGGGGTCTGCCCGTAGTGGATACTCCCCAATCAAAGACCAGGTACATGGACCTGGTGCCGGAGGTCTGCTCGCAGTGGATACTGCCCAATAAAAGACCAGGAATATGGACCTAGTGCCGGGGGTCTGCTCGCAGTCTATACTCCCCAATCAAAGACCAGGACTAGTGACCTAGTGCAGGGGGTCTGCTCGCAGTGGATACTCCCCAATCAAAGACCAGGACTAGTGACCTAGTGCAGGGGGTCTCCTCGCAGTGGATACTCCCCAATCAAAGACCAGGAATATGGACCTGGTGCGGGGGGTCTGCACTCAGTGGATGCTCCCCAATCAAAGACCAGGACTAGGTACCTGGTGCTGTGGGTCTGCTCGAAGTGGATACTCCCCAATCAAAGACCAGGAATATGGACCTAGTGCAAGAGGTCTGCTTGCAGACTATACTCCCCAATCAAAGACCAGGAATATGGACCTGGTGCGGGGGGTCTGCTCGCAGTGGATACTCCCCAATCAAAGACCAGGTATAGGGACCTAGTGAAGGAGGTCTGCTTGCAGTCTATACTCCCCAATCAAAGACCAGGACTAGAGACCTAGTGCAGGGGGTCTGCTCGCAGTGGATACTCCTCAATGAAAGAAGAGGAACAGGAAACTAGTGCAGGAGGTCTGCTCGCAGTGGATACTCCCCAGTGAAAGACCAGGACTAGGGACCTAGTGCAGGGGGTCTTCTCGCAGTGGATACTCCCCAATCAAAGACCAGGAATATGGACCTAGTGCTCAGGGAGTCTGCTCACAGTCGACACTCCTCAATCAACGACAAGGAATAGGGACCTAGTGCAGGGGTCTGCTCACTGTGGATGCTCCCCAATCAAAGACCAGGAATAGGGACCTAGTGCCGGGAGTCTGCTTGCAGTGGATACTCCCCAATCAAAGACCAGGAATAAGGACCTAGTGCAGGGGGTCTGCTTGCAGTGGATACTCCCCAATCAAAGAATGGGAATAAGGACCTAGTGCAGGGGGTCATCTCACAGTGGATGCTCCCCAATGAGAGACCAGGAATAGGGACCTAGTGCAGGGGGTCTGCTCGCAGTCTATACGCCCCACTCAAAGACCAGGAATAGGGACCCAGTGCCAGGGGTTCTGCTCGCAGTCTATACTCCCCAATGAAAGACCAGGTATAGGGACCTAATGGAGGGCGTCTGCCCACAGTGGATACTCCCTAATCAAAGACCAGGTATAGGGAGCTAGTGCAGGGGGTCTGCTTGCAGTCTATACTCCCCAATCAAAGACCAGGAATAAGGACCCAGTGCCAGGGGTGTCTGCTCGCCGTGGATACTCCCCAATGAGAGACCAGGAATAGGAACCTAATACAGGGGTTCTGCTTGCAGTCTATACTCCCCAAACAAAGACCAGGAATAGGGACCCAGTGCCAGGGGGTCTGCTCGCAGTCTATACTCCCGAATCAAAGACCAGGCATAGGGACCTAATGGAGGGCGTCTGCCCGCAGTGGATACTCCCCAATCAAAGACCAGGTATAGGGACCTAGTGCAGGGAGTCTGCTTGCAGTCTATACTCCCCAATCAAAGACCAGGAATAAGGACCCAGTGCTGGGGGTCTACTCGCAGTGGATACTCCCCAATCAAAGACCAGGAATAAGGACCTAGTGCAGGTGGTCTGCTTGCAGTGGATACTCCCCAATCAAAGACCAGGAATAGGGACCTAGTGCAGGCGGTCTGCTTGCAGTCTATACTCCCCAATCAGAGCCAGGAATAGGAACCTAGTGCAGGGGGTCTGCTCGCAGTGGATGCTCCCTAATCAAAGACCAGGAATAGGCCGGGGGTCTGCTCCCAGTGGATAGTCCCCAATCAAAGACCAGGAATAGGGACCCAGTGCAGGGGTTTGCTTGCAGGCTATACTCCCCAATCAAAGACCAGGAATAAGGACCCAGTGCCGGGGGTCTACTCGCAGTGGATACTCCCCAATCAAAGACCAGGAATAAGGACCTAGTGCAGGTGCTCTGCTTGCAGTGGATACTCCCCAATCAAAGACCAGGAATAGGGACCTAGTGCAGGTGATCTGCTTGCAGTCTATACTCCCCAATCAGAGCCAGGAATAGGAACCTAGTGCAGGGGGTCTGCTCGCAGTGGATGCTCCCTAATCAAAGACCAGGAATGGGCCGGGGGTCTGCTCACAGTGGATACTCCCCAATCAAAGACCACGAATAGGGACCTGGTGCAGGGGGTCTGCCCGCAGTGGATACTCCCCAATCAAAGACCAGGTATATGGACCTGGTGCCGGGGGTATGCTCAGACTGGATACTTCCCAATCAAAGACCATGAATATGGACCTGGTGCGGGGGATCTGCTCGCAGTGGATACTCCCCAATCAAAGACCAGGACTAGGGACCTGGTGCCGGGGGTCTGCTCGCAGTGGATACTCCCCAATCAAAGACCAGGAATATGGACCTGGTGCGGGGGGTCTGCTCGCAGTGGATACTTCCCAATCAAAGACCAGGTATAGGGAACTAGTGCAGGAGGTCTGCTTGCAGTCTATACTCCCCAATCAAAGACCAGGACTAGGGACCTAGTGCAGGGGGTCTGCTCGCAGTGGATACTCCTCAATGAAAGAAGAGGAATAGGGTACTAGTGCAGGAGGTCTGCTCGCAGTGGATACTCCCCAGTGAAAGACCAGGACTAGGGACCTAGTGCAGGGGGTCTTCTCGCAGTGTATACTCCCCAATAAAAGACCAGGATTAGGGACCTAGTGCTCAGGGGGTCTGCTCACAGTCGATACTCCTCAATCAACGACCAGGAATAGGGACCTAGTGCCTTGAGTCTGCTTGCAGTGGATACTCCCCAAATAAAAAGACCAGGAATAAGGACCTAGTGCAGGGGGTCTGCTTGCAGTGGATACTCCCGAATCAAAGACCAGGAATAAGGACCTAGTGCAGGGGGTCAGCTCACAGTGGATGCTCCCCAATGAGATACCAGGAATAGGGATCTAGTGCAGGGGGTCTGCTCGCATTCTATACTCACCACTCAAAGACCAGGAATAGGGACCCAGTGCCAGGGGGGTCTGCCCGCAGTGGATACTCCCCAATGAGAGACCAGGTATAGGGACCTAGTACAGGGGGTCTGCTTGCCGTCTATACTCCCCAATCAAAGACCAGGAATAGGGACCCAGTGCCAGGGGTCTGCTCTCAGTCTATACTCCCCAATCAAAGACCAGGAATAGGGACCTAGTGCAGGGGTCTGCTTGCAGTCTGTACTCCCCAATCAAAGACCAGGAATAAGGACCCAGTGCTGGGGGTCTTCTCGCAGTGGATACTCCCCAATCAAAGACCAGGACTAGGGACCTAGCGCAGGGGGTCTGCTCACAGTGGATATTCCCCAATCAAAGACCAGGAATATGGCCCTGGTGCCGGGGGTCTGCTCGCAGTGGATGCTCCCCAATGAGAGACCAGGAATAGGAACCTAGTGCAGGGGGTCTGCCCGCTATGGATACTCCCTAATCAAAGACCAGGAATAGGGATCTAGTGCAGGGGGTCTGCTCACAGTGGATACTCCCCAATCAAAGACCAGAAATAGAGACCTGGTGCAGGGGGCCAGCTCACAGTGGATGCTCCCCAATGAGAGACCAGGAATAGGGACCTACTGCAGGGGGTCTGCTCGCAGCCTATACTCCCCACTCAAAGACCAGGAATAGGGACCCAGTGCCAGGGGGTCTGCCCGCAGTGGATACTCCCCAATGAGAGACCAGGAATAGGGACCTAGTACAGGGGGTCTGCTTGCAGTCTATACTGCCCAATCAAAGACCAGGAATAGGGACCCAGTGCCAGGGGGTCTGCTCACAGTCTATACTCCCCAAACAAAGACCAGGAATAGGGACCTAGTGCAGGGGTCTGCTTGCAGTCTATACTCCCCAATCAAAGACCAGGAATAAGGACCCAGTGCCGGGGGTCTTCTCGCAGTGGATACTCCCCAATCAAAGACCAAGAATAAGGACCTAGTGCAGGGGGTCTGCTTGCAGTGGATGCTCCTCAATGATAGACCAGGAATAGGGACCTAGTGCAGGGGGTCTGCTCGCAGTCTATACTCCCCACTCAAAGACCAGGAATAGGGACCCAGTGCCAGGGGGGTCTGCCCGCAGTGGATACTCCCCAATGAGAGACCAGGAATAGGGACCTAGTACAGGGGGTCTGCTTGCAGTCTATACTCCCCAATCAAAGACCAGAAATAGGGACCCAGTGCCAGGGGGTCTGCTCGCAGTCTATACTCCCCAATCAAAGACCAGGAATAGGGACCTAGTGCAGGGGTCTGCTTGCAGTCTATACTCCCCAATCAAAGACCAGGAATAAGGACCCAGTGCAGGGGGTCTTCTCGCAGTGGATACTCCCCAATCAAAGACCAGGACTAGGGACCCAGTAGTGCAGGGGGTCTGCTCGCAGTAGATATTCCCCAATCAAAGACCAGGAATATGGACCTGGTGCCGGGGTTCTGCTCGCAGTGTATGCTCCCCAATGAGAGACCAGGAATAGGGACCTAGTGCAGGGGGTCTGCTCGCTGTGGATACTCCCCAATGAGAGACCAGGACAAGGGACCTAGTGCAGGGGGTCTGCTCGCAGTGGATGCTCCCCAATCAAAGACCAGGAATAGGGATCTAGTGCAGGGGGTCTGCTCACAGTGGATACTCCCCAATCAAAGACCAGAAATAGAGACCTGGTGCAGGGGGCCAGCTCACAGTGGATGCTCCCCAATGAGAGACCAGGAATAGGGACCTACTGCAGGGGGTCTGCTCGCAGCCTATACTCCCCACTCAAAGACCAGGAATAGGGACCCAGTGCCAGGGGGTCTGCCCGCAGTGGATACTCCCCAATGAGAGACCAGGAATAGGGACCTAGTACAGGGGGTCTGCTTGCAGTCTATACTGCCCAATCAAAGACCAGGAATAGGGACCCAGTGCCAGGGGGTCTGCTCACAGTCTATACTCCCCAAACAAAGACCAGGAATAGGGACCTAGTGCAGGGGTCTGCTTGCAGTCTATACTCCCCAATCAAAGACCAGGAATAAGGACCCAGTGCCGGGGGTCTTCTCACAGTGGATACTCCCCAATCAAAGACCAAGAATAAGGACCTAGTGCAGGGGGTCTGCTTGCAGTGGATGCTCCTCAATGATAGACCAGGAATAGGGACCTAGTGCAGGGGGTCTGCTCGCAGTCTATACTCCCCACTCAAAGACCAGGAATAGGGACCCAGTGCCAGGGGGGTCTGCCCGCAGTGGATACTCCCCAATGAGAGACCAGGAATAGGGACCTAGTACAGGGGGTCTGCTTGCAGTCTATACTCCCCAATCAAAGACCAGAAATAGGGACCCAGTGCCAGGGGGTCTGCTCGCAGTCTATACTCCCCAATCAAAGACCAGGAATAGGGACCTAGTGCAGGGGTCTGCTTGCAGTCTATACTCCCCAATCAAAGACCAGGAATAAGGACCCAGTGCAGGGGGTCTTCTCGCAGTGGATACTCCCCAATCAAAGACCAGGACTAGGGACCCAGTAGTGCAGGGGGTCTGCTCGCAGTAGATATTCCCCAATCAAAGACCAGGAATATGGACCTGGTGCCGGGGTTCTGCTCGCAGTGTATGCTCCCCAATGAGAGACCAGGAATAGGGACCTAGTGCAGGGGGTCTGCTCGCTGTGGATACTCCCCAATGAGAGACCAGGACAAGGGACCTAGTGCAGGGGGTCTGCTCGCAGTGGATGCTCCCCAATGAGAGACCAGGAATAGGGACCTGGTGCCGGGGGTCTGCTCCCAGTGGATACTCCCCAATCAAAGACCAGAAATAGGGACCTGGTGCAGGGGTCTGTCCGCAGTGGATACTCCCCAATCAAAGACCAGGTATATGACCTGGTGCCGGGGGTATGCTCACACTGGATACTTCCCAATCAAAGACCAGGTATAGGGACCTAGTGCAGGGGGTCTGCTCGCAGTGGATGCTCCCCAATCAAAGAACAGGTATAGGGACCTAGTGCAGGGGGTCTGCTCGCAGTGGATGCTCCCCAATGAGAGACCAGGAATAAGGACCTAGTGCAGGGGGTCTGCTCGCAGTGGATACTCCCCAATCAAAGACCAGGAATAGGGACCTAGTGCAGGTGGTCTGCTTGCAGTCTATACTCCCCAATCAAAGACCAGGACTAGGGACCTGGTGCCAGGGGACTGCTCGCAGTGGATACTCCCCAATCAAAGACCAGGAATATGGACCTGGTGCGGGGGGTCTGCTCGCAGTGGATACTTCCCAATCAAAGACCAGGAATAGGGACCCACTGCCAGGGGGGTCTGCCCGCAGTGGATACTCCCCAATGAGAGAACAGGAATAGGGACCCAGTGCCAGGGGGTCTGCTCGCAGACTATACTCCCCAATCAAAGACCAGGAATAGGGACCTAGTGCAGGGGTCTGCTTGCAGTCTATACTCCCCAATCAAATACCAGGAATAAGGACCCAGTGCCGGGGGTCTTCTCGCAGTGTATACTACCCAATCAAAGACCAGGTCTAGGGACCTAGTGCAGGGGGTCTGCTCGCAGTGGATATTCCCCAATCTAAGACCAGGACTACGGACCTAGTGCAGGGGGTCTGCTCGCAGTGGATGCTCCCCAATGAGAGACCAGGAATAGGGACCTGATGCCGGGGGTCTACTCCCAGTGGATACTCCCCAATCAAAGACCAGGAATAGGGATCTAGTGCAGGGGGTCTGCTCATAGTGGATTCTCCCCAATCAAAGACCAGAAATAGGGACCTGGTGCAGGGGGTCTGTCCGCAGTGGATACTCCCCAATCAAAGACCAGGTATATGGACCTGGTGCCAGGGGTATGCTCACACTGGATACTTCCCAATCAAAGACCAGGAATATGGACCTGGTGCGGGGGCTCTGCTCGCAGTGGATACTCCCCAATCAAAGACCAGGTATAGGGACCTAATGGAGGGCGTCTGCCCGCAGTGGATACTCCCCAATCAAAGACCAGGTATAGGGACCGAGTGCAGGGGGTCTGCTTGCAGTCTATACTCCCCAATCAAAGACCAGGAATAAGGACCGAGTGCCGGGGGTCTGCTTGCAGTGGATACTCCCCAATCAAAGACCAGGAATAGGGACCTAGTGCAGGTGGTCTGCTTGCAATCTATACTCCCCAATCAGAGCCAGGAATAGGAACCTAGTGCAGGAGGTCTGCTCGCAGTGGATGCTCCCCAATCAAAGACCACGAATAGGGACCTGGTGCAGGGGGTCTGCCCGCAGTGGATACTCCCCAACCAAAGACCAGGTATATGGACCTTGTGCCGGGGGTGTGCTCACACTGGATACTTCCCAATCAAAGACCAGGAATATGGACCTGGTGCGGGGGGTCTGCTCGCAGTGGATACTCCCCAATCAAAGACCAGGAATATGGACCTGGTGCGGGGGGGTCTGCTCGCAGTGGATACTTCCCAATCAAAGACCAGGTATAGGGACCTAGTGCAGGAGGTCTGCTTGCAGTCTATACTCCCCAATCAAAGACCAGGACTAGGGACCTAGTGCAGGGGGTCTGCTCGCAGTGGATACTCCCCAGTGAAAGACCAGGACTAGGGACCTAGTGCAAGGCGTCTTCTCACAGTGGATACTCCCCAATCAACGACCAGGAATAGGGACCTAGTGCAGGGGGTTTCCTCGCAGTGGTGCTCCCCAATCAAAGACCAGGAATAGGGACCTAGTGCTCAGGGGGGCTGCTCACAGTCGATACTCCTCAATCAAAGACCAGGACTAGGGACCTAGTGCAGGGGGTCTGCTCGCAGTGGATACTCCCCAGTGAAAGACCAGGACTAGGGACCTAGTGCAGGGCATCTTCTCACAGTGGATACTCCCCAATCAAAGACCAGGTATAGGGACTGAGTGCAGGGGGTCTGCTTGCAGTCTATACTCCCCAATCAAAGACCAGGAATAAGGACCGAGTGCCGGGGGTCTGCTTGCAGTGGATACTCCCCAATCAAAGACCAGGAATAGGGACCTAGTGCAGGTGGTCTGCTTGCCATCTATACTCCCCAATCAGAGCCAGGAATAGGAAGCTAGTGCAGGAGGTCTGCTCGCAGTGGATGCTCCCTAATCAAAGACCAGGAATAGGGGCCTGGTGCCGGGGGTCTGCTCCCAGTGGATACTCCCCAATCAAAGACCAGGAATAGGGATCTAGTGCAGGCGGTCTGCTCACAGTGGATACTCCCCAATCAAAGACCACGAATAGGGACCTGGTGCAGGGGGTCTGCCCGCAGTGGATACTCCCCAACCAAAGACCAGGTATATGGACTTTGTGCCGGGGGTATGCTCACACTGGATACTTCCCAATCAAAGACCAGGAATATGGACCTGGTGCGGGGGGTCTGCTCGCAGTGGATACTCCCCAATCAAAGACCAGGACTAGGGACCTGGTGCCGGGCGTCTGCTCGCAGTGGATACTCCCCAATCAAAGACCAGGAATATGGACCTGGTGCAGGGGGGTCTGCTCGCAGTGGATACGTCCCAATCAAAGACCAGTTATAGGGACCTAGTGCAGGAGGTCTGCTTGCAGTCTATACTCCCCAATCAAAGACCAGGACTAGGGACCTAGTGCAGGGGGTCTGCTCGCAGTGGATACTCCCCAGTGAAAGACCAGGACTAGGGACCTAGTGCAGGGCGTCTTCTCACAGTGGATACTCCCCAATCAACGACCAGGAATAGGGACCTAGTGCAGGGGGTTTCCTCGCAGTGGTGCTCCCAAATCAAAGACCAGGAATAGGGACCTAGTGCTCAGGGGGGCTGCTCACAGTCGATACTCCTCAATCAACGACCAGGAATAGGGACCTAGTGCAGGGGGTCTGCTCGCAGTGGATGCTCCTCAATGAAAAAGAGGAATAGGGAACTAGTGCAGGAGGTCTGCTCGCAGTGGATACTCCCCAGTGAAAGACCAGGACTAACGACCTAGTGCAGGACGTCTTCTCACAGTGGATACTCCCCAATCAATGACCAGGAATAGGGACCTAGTGCAGGGGGTTTGCTCGCAGTGGTGCTCCCCAATCAAAGACCAGGAATAGGGACCTAGTGCTCAGGGGGTCTGCTCACAGTCGATACTCCTCAATCAACGACCAGGAATAGGGACCTAGTGCAGGGGTCTGCTCGCAGTGGATGCTCCCCAATGAAAGACCAGGAATAGGGACCTAGTGCCTTGAGTCTGCTTGCAGTGGATACTCCCCAATCAAAGACCAGGAATAAGGACCTAGCTCACAATGGATGCTCCCCAATGAGAGACCAGGAATAGGGACCTAGTACAGGGGGTCTGCTTGCAGTCTACACTCCCCAATCCAAGACCAGGAATAGGGACCCAGTGCCAGGGGGTCTGCTCGCAGTCTATACTCTCCAATCAAAGACCAGGAATAGGGACCTAGTGCAGGGGTCTGCTTGCAGTCTATACTCCCCAATCAAAGACCAGGAATAAGGACCCAGTGCCGGGGGTCTTCTCGCAGTGGATACTCCCCAATCAAAGAACTGGACTAGGGACCTAGTGCAGGGGGTCTGCTCGCAGTGGATATTCCCCAATCAAAGACCAGGAATATGGACCTGGCGCCGGGGGTCTGCTCGCAGTGGATGCTCCCCAATGAGAGACCAGGAATACGGACCTAGTGCAGGGGGTCTGCTCGCTGTGGATACTCCCCAATCAAAGACCAGGTATAGGGATCTAGTGCAGGGGGTCTGCTCACAGTGGATACTCCCCAATCAAAGACCAGAAATAGGGACCTGGTGCAGGGGGTCAGCTCACAGTGGATGCTCCCCAATGAGAGACCAGGAATAGGGACTTAGTGTAGGGGGCCTGCTCGCAGTCTATACTCCCCACTCAAAGATCAGGAATAGGGACCCAGTGTCAGGGGGGTCTGCCCGCAGTGGATACTCCCCAATGAGAGACCAGGAATAGTGACCTAGTAGAGGGGGTCTCCTTGCAGTCTATACTCCCCAATCAAAGACCAGGAATAGGGACCCAGTGCCGGGGGTCTTCTCACAGTGGATACTCCCCAATCAAAGACCAGGAATAAGGACCTAGTGCAGGGGGTCTGCTTGCAGTGGATACTCCCCAATCAAAGACCAGGACTAGGGACCCAGTAGTGCATGGGGTCTGCTCGCAGTAGATATTCCCCAATCAAAGACCAGGAATATGGACCTGGTGCCGGGGTTCTGCTCGCAGTGTATGCTCCCCAATGAGAGACCAGGAATAGGGACCTAGTGCAGGGGGTCTGCTCGCTGTGGATACTCCCCAATGAGAGACCAGGACAAGGGACCTAGTGCAGGGGGTCTGCTCGCAGTGGATGCTCCCCAATGAGAGACCAGGAATAGGGACCTGGTGCCAGGGGTCTGCTCCCAGTGGATACTCCCCAATCAAAGACCAGAAATAGGGACCTGGTGCAGGGGTCTGTCCGCAGTGGACACTCCCCAATCAAAGACCAGGTATATGACCTGGTGCCGGGGGTATGCTCACACTGGATACTTCCCAATCAAAGACCAGGTATAGGGACCTAGTGCAGGGGGTCTGCTCGCAGTGGATGCTCCCCAATCAAAGAACAGGTATAGGGACCTAGTGCAGGGGGTCTGCTCGCAGTGGATGCTCCCCAATGAGAGACCAGGAATAAGGACCTAGTGCAGGGGGTCTGCTCGCAGTGGATACTCCCCAATCAAAGACCAGGAATATGGACCTAGTGCAGGTGGTCTGCTTGCAGTCTATACTCCCCAATCAAAGACCAGGACTAGGGACCTGGTGCCAGGGGACTGCTCGCAGTGGATACTCCCCAATCAAAGACCAGGAATATGGACCTGGTGCGGGGGGTCTGCTCGCAGTGGATACTTCCCAATCAAAGACCAGGAATAGGGACCCACTGCCAGGGGGGTCTGCCCGCAGTGGATACTCCCCAATGAGAGAACAGGAATAGGGACCCAGTGCCAGGGGGTCTGCTCGCAGACTATACTCCCCAATCAAAGACCAGGAATAGGGACCTAGTGCAGGGGTCTGCTTGCAGTCTATACTCCCCAATCAAAGACCAGGAATAAGGACCCAGTGCCGGGGGTCTTCTCGCAGTGGATACTCCCCAATCAAAGACCAGGTCTAGGGACCTAGTGCAGGGGGTCTGCTCGCAGTGGATATTCCCCAATCTAAGACCAGGACTACGGACCTAGTGCAGGGGGTCTGCTCGCAGTGGATGCTCCCCAATGAGAGACCAGGAATAGGGACCTGATGCCGGGGGTCTACTCCCAGTGGATACTCCCCAATCAAAGACCAGGAATAGGGATCTAGTGCAGGGGGTCTGCTCACAGTGGATTCTCCCCAATCAAAGACCAGAAATAGGGACCTGGTGCAGGGGGTCTCTCCGCAGTGGATACTCCCCAATCAAAGACCAGGTATATGGACCTGGTGCCAGGGGTATGCTCACACTGGATACTTCCCAATCAAAGACCAGGAATATGGACCTGGTGCGGGGGCTCTGCTCGCAGTGGATACTCCCCAATCAAAGACCAGGTATAGGGACCTAATGGAGGGCGTCTGCCCGCAGTGGATACTCCCCAATCAAAGACCAGGTATAGGGACCGAGTGCAGGGGGTCTGCTTGCAGTCTATATTCCCCAATCAAAGACCAGGAATAAGGACCGAGTGCCGGGGGTCTGCTTGCAGTGGATACTCCCCAATCAAAGACCAGGAATAGGGACCTAGTGCAGGTGGTCTGCTTGCAATCTATACTCCCCAATCAGAGCCAGGAATAGGAACCTAGTGCAGGAGGTCTGCTCGCAGTGGATGCTCCCTAATCAAAGACCAGGAATAGGGGCCTGGTGCCGGGGGTCTGCTCCCAGTGGATACTCCCCAATCAAAGACCAGGAATAGGGATCTAGTGCAGGCGGTCTGCTCACAGTGGATACTCCCCAATCAAAGACCACGAATAGGGACCTGGTGCAGGGGGTCTGCCCGCAGTGGATACTCCCCAACCAAAGACCAGGTATATGGACCTTGTGCCGGGGGTGTGCTCACACTGGATACTTCCCAATCAAAGACCAGGAATATGGACCTGATGCGGGGGGTCTGCTCGCAGTGGATACTCCCCAATCAAAGACCAGGAATATGGACCTGGTGCGGGGGGGTCTGCTCGCAGTGGATACTTCCCAATCAAAGACCAGGTATAGGGACCTAGTGCAGGAGGTCTGCTTGCAGTCTATACTCCCCAATCAAAGACCAGGACTAGGGACCTAGTGCAGGGGGTCTGCTCGCAGTGGATACTCCCCAGTGAAAGACCAGGACTAGGGACCTAGTGCAAGGCGTCTTCTCACAGTGGATACTCCCCAATCAACGACCAGGAATAGGGACCTAGTGCAGGGGGTTTCCTCGCAGTGGTGCTCCCCAATCAAAGACCAGGAATAGGGACCTAGTGCTCAGGGGGGCTGCTCACAGTCGATACTCCTCAATCAAAGACCAGGACTAGGGACCTAGTGCAGGGGGTCTGCTCGCAGTGGATACTCCCCAGTGAAAGACCAGGACTAGGGACCTAGTGCAGGGCGTCTTCTCACAGTGGATACTCCCCAATCAAAGACCAGGTATAGGGACCGAGTGCAGGGGGTCTGCTTGCAGTCTATACTCCCCAATCAAAGACCAGGAATAAGGACCGAGTGCCGGGGGTCTGCTTGCAGTGGATACTCCCCAATCAAAGACCAGGAATAGGGACCTAGTGCAGGTGGTCTGCTTGCCATCTATACTCCCCAATCAGAGCCAGGAATAGGAAGCTAGTGCAGGAGGTCTGCTCGCAGTGGATGCTCCCTAATCAAAGACCAGGAATAGGGGCCTGGTGCCGGGGGTCTGCTCCCAGTGGATACTCCCCAATCAAAGACCAGGAATAGGGATCTAGTGCAGGCGGTCTGCTCACAGTGGATACTCCCCAATCAAAGACCACGAATAGGGACCTGGTGCAGGGGGTCTGCCCGCAGTGGATACTCCCCAACCAAAGACCAGGTATATGGACTTTGTGCCGGGGGTATGCTCACACTGGATACTTCCCAATCAAAGACCAGGAATATGGACCTGGTGCGGGGGGTCTGCTCGCAGTGGATACTCCCCAATCAAAGACCAGGACTAGGGACCTGGTGCCGGGCGTCTGCTCGCAGTGGATACTCCCCAATCAAAGACCAGGAATATGGACCTGGTCCAGGGGGGTCTGCTCGCAGTGGATACGTCCCAATCAAAGACCAGGTATAGGGACCTAGTGCAGGAGGTCTGCTTGCAGTCTATACTCCCCAATCAAAGACCAGGACTAGGGACCTAGTGCAGGGGATCTTCTCACAGTGGATACTCCCCAATCAACGACCAGGAATAGGGACCTAGTGCAGGGGGTTTCCTCGCAGTGGTGCTCCCCAATCAAAGACCAGGAATAGGGACCTAGTGCTCAGGGGGGCTGCTCACAGTCGATACTCCTCAATCAACGACCAGGAATAGGGACCTAGTGCAGGGGGTCTGCTCGCAGTGGATGCTCCTCAATGAAAAAGAGGAATAGGGAACTAGTGCAGGAGGTCTGCTCGCAGTGGATACTCCCCAGTGAAAGACCAGGACTAACGACCTAGTGCAGGACGTCTTCTCACAGTGGATACTCCCCAATCAACGACCAGGAATAGGGACCTAGTGCAGGGGGTTTGCTCGCAGTGGTGCTCCCCAATCAAAGACCAGGAATAGGGACCTAGTGCTCAGGGGGTCTGCTCACAGTCGATACTCCTCAATCAACGACCAGGAATAGGGACCTAGTGCAGGGGTCTGCTCGCAGTGGATGCTCCCCAATGAAAGACCAGGAATAGGGACCTAGTGCCTTGAGTCTGCTTGCAGTGGATACTCCCCAATCAAAGACCAGGAATAAGGACCTAGCTCACAATGGATGCTCCCCAATGAGAGACCAGGAATAGGGACCTAGTACAGGGGGTCTGCTTGCAGTCTACACTCCCCAATCAAAGACCAGGAATAGGGACCCAGTGCCAGGGGGTCTGCTCGCAGTCTATACTCCCCAATCAAAGACCAGGAATAGGGACCTAGTGCAGGGGTCTGCTTGCAGTCTATACTCCCCAATCAAAGACCAGGAATAAGGACCCAGTGCCGGGGGTCTTCTCGCAGTGGATACTCCCCAATCAAAGAACAGGACTAGGGACCTAGTGCAGGGGGTCTGCTCGCAGTGGATATTCCCCAATCAAAGACCAGGAATATGGACCTGGTGCCGGGGGTCTGCTCGCAGTGGATGCTCCCCAATGAGAGACCAGGAATACGGACCTAGTGCAGGGGGTCTGCTCGCTGTGGATACTCCCCAATCAAAGACCAGGTATAGGGATCTAGTGCAGGGGGTCTGCTCACAGTGGATACTCCCCAATCAAAGACCAGAAATAGGGACCTGGTGCAGGGGGTCAGCTCACAGTGGATGCTCCCCAATGAGAGACCAGGAATAGGGACTTAGTGTAGGGGGCCTGCTCGCAGTCTATACTCCCCACTCAAAGATCAGGAATAGGGACCCAGTGTCAGGGGGGTCTGCCCGCAGTGGATACTCCCCAATGAGAGACCAGGAATAGGGACCTAGTACAGGGGGTCTGCTTGCAGTCTATACTCCCCAATCAAAGACCAGGAATAGGGACCCAGTGCCGGGGGTCTTCTCACAGTGGATACTCCCCAATCAAAGACCAGGAATAAGGACCTAGTGCAGGGGGTCTGCTTGCAGTGGATACTCCCCAATCAAAGACCAGGAATAAGGACCCAGTGCAGGGGGTCAGCTCACAGTGGATGCTCCCCAATGATAGACCAGGAATAGGGACATAGTGCAGGGGGTCTGCTCGCAGTCTATACTCCCCACTCAAAGACCAGGAATAGGGACCCAATGCCAGGGGGGTCTGCCCGCAGTGGATACTCCCCAATGAGAGACCAGGAATAGGGACCTAGTACAGGGGGTCTGCTTGCAGTCTATACTCCCCAATCAAAGACCAGGAATAGGGACCCAGTGCCAGGGGGTCTGCTCGCAGTCTATACTCCCCAATCAAAGACCAGGAATAAGGACCCAGTGCCGGGGGTCTTCTCGCAGTGGATACTCCCCAATCAAAGACCAGGACTAGGGACCTAGTGCAGGGGGTCTGCTCGCAGTGGATATTCCCCAATCAAAGACCAGGAATATGGACCTGGTGCCGGGGGTCTGCTCGCAGTGGATACTCCCCAGTGAAAGACCAGGACTAGGGACCTAGTGCAGGGCGTCTTCTCACAGTGGATACTCCCCAATCAACGACCAGGAATAGGGACCTAGTGCAGGGGGTTTCCTCGCAGTGGTGCTCCCCAATCAAAGACCAGGAATAGGGACCTAGTGCTCAGGGGGGCTGCTCACAGTCGATACTCCTCAATCAAAGACCAGGACTAGGGACCTAGTGCAGGGGGTCTGCTCGCAGTGGATACTCCCCAGTGAAAGACCAGGACTAGGGACCTAGTGCAGGGCGTCTTCTCACAGTGGATACTCCCCAATCAAAGACCAGGTATAGGGACCGAGTGCAGGGGGTATGGTTGCAGTCTATACTCCCCAATCAAAGACCAGGAATAAGGACCGAGTGCGGGGGGTCTGCTTGCAGTGGATACTCCCCAATCAAAGACCAGGAATAGGGACCTAGTGCAGGTGGTCTGCTTGCAATCTATACTCCCCAATCAGAGCCAGGAATAGGAACCTAGTGCAGGAGGTCTGCTCGCAGTGGATGCTCCCTAATCAAAGACCAGGAATAGGGGCCTGGTGCCGGGGGTCTGCTCCCAGTGGATACTCCCCAATCAAAGACCAGGAATAGGGATCTAGTGCAGGCGGTCTGCTCACAGTGGATACTCCCCAATCAAAGACCACGAATAGGGACCTGGTGCAGGGGGTCTGCCCGCAGTGGATACTCCCCAACCAAAGACCAGGTATATGGACCTTGTGCCGGGGGTATGCTCACACTGGATACTTCCCAATCAAAGACCAGGAATATGGACCTGGTGCGGGGGGTCTGCTCGCAGTGGATACTCCCCAATCAAAGACCAGGACTAGGGACCTGGTGCCGGGCGTCTGCTCGCAGTGGATACTCCCCAATCAAAGACCAGGAATATGGACCTGATGCGGGGGTGTCTGCTCGCAGTGGATACGTCCCAATCAAAGACCAGGTATAGGGACCTAGTGCAGGAGGTCTGCTTGCAGTCTATACTCCCCAATCAAAGACCAGGACTAGGGACCTAGTGCAGGGGGTCTGCTCGCAGTTGATACTCCCCAGTGAAAGACCAGGACTAGGGACCTAGTGCAGGGCGTCTTCTCACAGTGGATACTCCCCAATCAACGACCAGGAATAGGGACCTAGTGCAGGGGGTTTCCTCGCAGTGGTGCTCCCCAATCAAAGACCAGGAATAGGGACCTAGTGCTCAGGGGGGCTGCTCACAGTCGATACTCCTCAATCAACGACAAGGAATAGGGACCTAGTGCAGGGGGTCTGCTCGCAGTGGATGCTCCTCAATGAAAAAGAGGAATAGGGAACTAGTGCAGGAGGTCTGCTCGCAGTGGATACTCCCCAGTGAAAGACCAGGACTAGGGACCTAGTGCAGGACGTCTTCTCACAGTGGATACTCCCCAATCAACGACCAGGAATAGGGACCTAGTGCAGGGGGTTTGCTCGCAGTGGTGCTCCCCAATCAAAGACCAGGAATAGGGACCTAGTGCTCAGGGGGTCTGCTCACAGTCGATACTCCTCAATCAACGACCAGGAATAGGGACCTAGTGCAGGGGTCTGCTCGCAGTGGATGCTCCCCAATGAAAGACCAGGAATAGGGACCTAGTGCCTTGAGTCTGCTTGCAGTGGATACTCCCCAATCAAAGACCAGGAATAAGGACCTAGCTCACAATGGATGCTCCCCAATGATAGACCAGGAATAGGGACCTAGTACAGGGGGTCTGCTTGCAGTCTACACTCCCCAATCAAAGACCAGGAATAGGGACCCAGTGCCAGGGGGTCTGCTCGCAGTCTATACTCCCCAATCAAAGACCAGGAATAGGGACCTAGTGCAGGGGTCTGCTTGCAGTCTATACTCCCCAATCAAAGACCAGGAATAAGGACCCAGTACCGGGGGTCTTCTCGCAGTGGATACTCCTCAATCAAAGAACAGGACTAGGGACCTAGTGCAGGGGGTCTGCTCACAGTGGATACTCCCCAATCAAAGACCAGAAATAGGGACCTGGTGCAGGGGGTCAGCTCACAGTGGATGCTCCCCAATGAGAGACCAGGAATAGGGACTTAGTGCAGGGGGCCTGCTCGCAGTCTATACTCCCCACTCAAAGATCAGGAATAGGGACCCAGTGCCAGGGGGGTCTGCCCGCAGTGGATACTCCCCAATGAGAGACCAGGAATAGGGACCTAGTACAGGGGGTCTGCTTGCAGTCTATACTCCCCAATCAAAGACCAGGAATAGGGACCCAGTGCCAGGGGGTCTGCTCGCAGTCTATACTCCCCAATCAAAGACCAGGAATAGGGACCTAGTGCAGGGGGTTTCCTCGCAGTGGTGCTCCCCAATCAAAGACCAGGAATAGGGACCTAGTGCTCAGGGGGGCTGCTCACAGTCGATACTCCTCAATCAACGACAAGGAATAGGGACCTAGTGCAGGGGGTCTGCTCGCAGTGGATGCTCCTCAATGAAAAAGAGGAATAGGGAACTAGTGCAGGAGGTCTGCTCGCAGTGGATACTCCCCAGTGAAAGACCAGGACTAATGACCTAGTGCAGGACGTCTTCTCACAGTGGATACTCCCCAATCAACGACCAGGAATAGGGACCTAGTGCAGGGGGTCTGCTCGCAGTCTATACTCCCCAATCAAAGACCAGGAATAGGGACCTAGTGCAGGGGGTTTCCTCGCAGTGGTGCTCCCCAATCAAAGACCAGGAATAGGGACCTAGTGCTCAGGGGGGCTGCTCACAGTCGATACTCCTCAATCAACGACAAGGAATAGGGACCTAGTGCAGGGGGTCTGCTCGCAGTGGATGCTCCTCAATGAAAAAGAGGAATAGGGAACTAGTGCAGGAGGTCTGCTCGCAGTGGATACTCCCCAGTGAAAGACCAGGACTAGGGACCTAGTGCAGGACGTCTTCTCACAGTGGATACTCCCCAATCAACGACCAGGAATAGGGACCTAGTGCAGGGGGTTTGCTCGCAGTGGTGCTCCCCAATCAAAGACCAGGAATAGGGACCTAGTGCTCAGGGGGTCTGCTCACAGTCGATACTCCTCAATCAACGACCAGGAGTAGGGACCTAGTGCAGGGGTCTGCTCGCAGTGGATGCTCCCCAATGAAAGACCAGGAATAGGGACCTAGTGCCTTGAGTCTGCTTGCAGTGGATACTCCCCAATCAAAGACCAGGAATAAGGACCTAGCTCACAATGGATGCTCCCCAATGATAGACCAGGAATAGGGACCTAGTACAGGGGGTCTGCTTGCAGTCTACACTCCCCAATCAAAGACCAGGAATAGGGACCCAGTGCCAGGGGGTCTGCTCGCAGTCTATACTCCCCAATCAAAGACCAGGAATAGGGACCTAGTGCAGGGGTCTGCTTGCAGTCTATACTCCCCAATCAAAGACCAGGAATAAGGACGCAGTGCCGGGGGTCTTCTCGCAGTGGATACTCCCCAATCAAAGAACAGGACTAGGGACCTAGTGCAGGGGGTCTGCTCACAGTGGATACTCCCCAATCAAAGACCAGAAATATGGACCTGGTGCAGGGGGTCAGCTCACAGTGGATGCTCCCCAATGAGAGACCAGTAATAGGGACTTAGTGCAGGGGGCCTGCTCGCAGTCTATACTCCCCACTCAAAGACCAGGAATAGGGACCCAGTGCCAGGGGGGTCTGCCCGCAGTGGATACTCCCCAATGAGAGACCAGGAATAAGGACCTAGTGCAGGGGGTCTGCTTGCAGTGGATACTCCCCAATCAAAGACCAGGAATAAGGACCCAGTGCAGGGGGTCAGCTCACAGTGGATGCTCCCCAATGATAGACCAGGAATAGGGACATAGTGCAGGGGGTCTGCTCGCAGTCTATACTCCCCACTCAAAGACCAGGAATAGGGACCCAATGCCAGGGGGGTCTGCCCGCAGTGGATACTCCCCAATGAGAGACCAGGAATAGGGACCTATTACAGGGGGTCTGCTTGCAGTCTATACTCCCCAATCAAAGACCAGGAATAGGGACCCAGTGCCAGGGGGTCTGCTCGCAGTCTATACTCCCCAATCAAAGACCAGGAATAAGGACCCAGTGCCGGGGGTCTTCTCGCAGTGGATACTCCCCAATCAAAGACCAGGAATAGGGACCTAGTGCAGGGGGTCTGCTCGCAGTGGATATTCCCCAATCAAAGACCAGGAATATGGACCTGGTGCCGGGGGTCTGCTCGCAGTGGATACTCCCCAGTGAAAGACCAGGACTAGGGACCTAGTGCAGGGCGTCTTCTCACAGTGGATACTCCCCAATCAACGACCAGGAATAGGGACCTAGTGCAGGGGGTTTCCTCGCAGTGGTGCTCCCCAATCAAAGACCAGGAATAGGGACCTAGTGCTCAGGGGGGCTGCTCACAGTCGATACTCCTCAATCAAAGACCAGGACTAGGGACCTAGTGCAGGGGGTCTGCTCGCAGTGGATACTCCCCAGTGAAAGACCAGGACTAGGGACCTAGTGCAGGGCGTCTTCTCACAGTGGATACTCCCCAATCAAAGACCAGGTATAGGGACCGAGTGCAGGGGGTCTGCTTGCAGTCTATACTCCACAATCAAAGACCAGGAATAAGGACCGAGTGCCGGGGGTCTGCTTGCAGTGGATACTCCCCAATCAAAGACCAGGAATAGGGACCTAGTGCAGGTGGTCTGCTTGCAATCTATACTCCCCAATCAGAGCCAGGAATAGGAACCTAGTGCAGGAGGTCTGCTCGCAGTGGATGCTCCCTAATCAAAGACCAGGAATAGGGGCCTGGTGCCGGGGGTCTGCTCCCAGTGGATACTCCCCAATCAAAGACCAGGAATAGGGATCTAGTGCAGGCGGTCTGCTCACAGTGGATACTCCCCAATCAAAGACCACGAATAGGGACCTGGTGCAGGGGGTCTGCCCGCAGTGGATACTCCCCAACCAAAGACCAGGTATATGGACCTTGTGCCAGGGGTATGCTCACACTGGATACTTCCCAATCAAAGACCTGGAATATGGACCTGGTGCGGGGGGTCTGCTCGCAGTGGATACTCCCCAATCAAAGACCAGGACTAGGGACCTGGTGCCGGGCGTCTGCTCGCAGTGGATACTCCCCAATCAAAGACCAGGAATATGGACCTGGTGCGGGGGGGTCTGCTCGCAGTGGATACGTCCCAATCAAAGACCAGGTATAGGGACCTAGTGCAGGAGGTCTGCTTGCAGTCTATACTCCCCAATCAAAGACCAGGACTAGGGACCTAGTGCAGGGGGTCTGCTCGCAGTGGATACTCCCCAGTGAAAGACCAGGACTAGGGACCTAGTGCAGGGCGTCTTCTCACAGTGGATACTCCCCAATCAACGACCAGGAATAGGGACCTAGTGCAGGGGGTTTCCTCGCAGTGGTGCTCCCCAATCAAAGACCAGGAATAGGGACCTAGTGCTCAGGGGGGCTGCTCACAGTCGATACTCCTCAATCAACGACAAGGAATAGGGACCTAGTGCAGGGGGTCTGCTCGCAGTGGATGCTCCTCAATGAAAAAGAGGAATAGGGAACTAGTGCAGGAGGTCTGCTCGCAGTGGATACTCCCCAGTGAAAGACCAGGACTAGGGACCTAGTGCAGGACGTCTTCTCACAGTGGATACTCCCCAATCAACGACCAGGAATAGGGACCTAGTGCAGGGGGTTTGCTCGCAGTGGTGCTCCCCAATCAAAGACCAGGAATAGGGACCTAGTGCTCAGGGGGTCTGCTCACAGTCGATACTCCTCAATCAACGACCAGGAATAGGGACCTAGTGCAGGGGTCTGCTCGCAGTGGATGCTCCCCAATGAAAGACCAGGAATAGGGACCTAGTGCCTTGAGTCTGCTTGCAGTGGATACTCCCCAATCAAAGACCAGGAATAAGGACCTAGCTCACAATGGATGCTCCCCAATGATAGACCAGGAATAGGGACCTAGTACAGGGGGTCTGCTTGCAGTCTACACTCCCCAATCAAAGACCAGGAATAGGGACCCAGTGCCAGGGGGTCTGCTCGCAGTCTATACTCCCCAATCAAAGACCAGGAATAGGGACCTAGTGCAGGGGTCTGCTTGCAGTCTATACTCCCCAATCAAAGACCAGGAATAAGGACCCAGTGCCGGGGGTCTTCTCGCAGTGGATACTCCCCAATCAAAGAACAGGACTAGGGACCTAGTGCAGGGGGTCTGCTCACAGTGGATACTCCCCAATCAAAGACCAGAAATAGGGACCTGGTGCAGGGGGTCAGCTCACAGTGGATGCTCCCCAATGAGAGACCAGGAATAGGGACTTAGTGCAGGGGGCCTGCTCGCAGTCTATACTCCCCACTCAAAGACCTGGAATAGGGACCCAGTGCCAGGGGGGTCTGCCCGCAGTGGATACTCCCCAATGAGAGACCAGGAATAGGGACCTAGTACAGGGGGTCTGCTTGCAGTCTATACTCCCCAATCAAAGACCAGGAATAGGGACCCAGTGCCAGGGGGTCTGCTCGCAGTCTATACTCCCCAATCAAAGACCAGGAATTGGGACCTAGTGCAGGGGTCTGCTTGCAGTCTATACTCTCCAATCAAAGACCAGGAATAAGGACCCAGTGCCGGGGGTCTTCTCACAGTGGATACTCCCCAATCAAAGACCAGGAATAAGGACCTAGTGCAGGGGGTCTGCTTGCAGTGGATACTCCCCAATCAAAGACCAGGAATAAGGACCCAGTGCAGGGGGTCAGCTCACAGTGGATGCTCCCCAATGATAGACCAGGAATAGGGACATAGTGCAGGGGGTCTGCTCGCAGTCTATACTCCCCACTCAAAGACCAGGAATAGGGACCCAATGCCAGGGGGGTCTGCCCGCAGTGGATACTCCCCAATGAGAGACCAGGAATTGGGACCTAGTACAGGGGGTCTGCTTGCAGTCTATACTCCCCAATCAAAGACCAGGAATAGGGACCCAGTGCCAGGGGGTCTGCTCGCAGTCTATACTCCCCAATCAAAGACCAGGAATAGGGACCTAGTGAAGGGGTCTGCTTGCAGTCTATACTCCCCAATCAAAGACCAGGAATAAGGACCCAGTGCCGGGGGTCTTCTCGCAGTGGATACTCCCCAATCAAAGACCAGGACTAGGGACCTAGTGCAGGGGGTCTGCTCGCAGTGGATATTCCCCAATCAAAGACCAGGAATATGGACCTGGTGCCGGGGGTCTGCTCGCAGTGGATGCTCCCCAATGAGAGACCAGGAATAGGGACCTAGTGCAGGGGGTCTGCTCGCTGTGGATACTCCCCAATCAAAGACCAGGACTAGGGACCTAGTGCAGGGGGTCTGCTCGCAGTGGATGCTCCCCAATGAGAGACCAGGAATAAGGACCTGGTGCCGGGGGTCTTCTCCCAGTGGATACTCCCCAATCAAAGACCAGGAACAGGGATCTAGTGCAGGGGGGTCTGCTCACAGTGGATACTCCCCAATCAAAGACCAGAAATAGGGACCTGGTGCAGGGGGTCTGTCTGCAGTGGATACTCCCCAATCAAAGACCAGGTATATGGACCTGGTGCCGGGGGTATGCTCACACTGGATACTTCCCAATGAAAGACCAGGAATATGGACCTGGTGCGGGGGGTCTGCTCGCAGTGGATACTCCCCAATCAAAGTCCAGGTATAGGGACCTAATGGAGGGCGTCTGCCCGCAGTGGATACTCCCCAATAAAAGACCAGGTATATGGACCTAGTGCAGGGGGTCTGCTCGCATTGGATGCACCCCAATGAGAGACCAGGAATAACGACCTAGTGCAGGGGGTCTGCTCGCAGTGGATACTCCCCAATCAAAGACCAGGAATGGGGACCTAGTGCAGGTGGTCTGCTTGCAGTCTATACTCCCCAATCAAAGACCAGGACTAGGGACCTGGTGCCAGGGGACTGCTCGCAGTGGATACTCCCCAATCAAAGACCAGGAATATGGACCAGGTGCGGGGGATCTGCTCGCAGTGGATACTTCCCAGTCAAAGACCAGGTATAGGGACCTAGTGCAGGAGGTCTGCTTTCAGTGGATGCTCCCCAATCAAAGACCAGGAATAGGGACCTAGTGCTCAGGGGGTCTGCTCACAGTCGATACTCCTCAATCAACGACCAGGAATAGGGACCTAGTGCAGGTGGTCTGCTCGCAGTGGATGCTCCCCAATCAAAGGACAGGAATAGGGACCCAGTGCCTTGAGTCTGCTTGCAGTGGATACTCCCCAATCAAAGACCAGGAATAGGGACCTAGTACAGATGGTCTGCTTGCAGTTTATACTCCCCAATCAAAGACCAGGAATAGGAACCAAGTGCAGGGGGTCTGCTCACAGTGGATGCTCACTAATCAAGCACCAGGAATAGGGACCTGGTGCTGGGGGTCTGCTTGCAGTGGATACTCCCCAATCAAAGACCAGGAATAGGGACCTAGTGCTCAGGGGGTCTGCTCACAGTCGATACTCCTCAATCAACGACCAGGAATAGGGACCTAGTGCAGGGGGTCTGCTCGCAGTGGATGCTCCCCAATCAAAGACCAGGAATAGGGACCTAGTGCTCAGGGGGTCTGCTCACAGTCGATACTCCTCAATCAACGACCAGGAATAGGGACCTAGTGCAGGGGGTCTGCTCGCAGTGGATGCTCCCCAATCAAAGACCAGGAATAGGGACCCAGTGCCTTGAGTCTGCTTGCAGTGGATACTCCCCAATCAAAGACCAGGAATAGGGAATTAGTACAGGGGGTCTGCTTGCAGTTTATACTCCCCAATCAAAGACCAGGAATAGGAACCAAGTGCAGGGGGTCTGCTCACAGTGGATGCTCACTAATCAAGCACCAGGAATAGGGACCTGGTGCTGGGGGTCTGCTTGCAGTGGATACTCCCCAATCAAAGACAAGGAATAAGGACCTAGTGCAGGGGTCTGCTCGCAGTGGATACTCCCAATCAAAGACCAGGACTAGGGACCTAGTGCAGGGGGTCTGCTTGCAGTCTATACTCCCCAATCAAAGACCAGGAATAAGGACCTAGTGCAGGGGGTCTGCTCTCAGTCCATACTCCCCAGAGTCAGGAATAGGAACCTAGTGCAGGGGCTCTGCTCGCAGTGGATGCTCCCTAATCAAAGAGCAGGAATAGGGGCCTGGTGCTGGGGGTCTGCTTGCAGTGGATACTCCCCAATCAAAGACCAGGAATAGCGACCTAGTGCAGGTGGTCTGCTCGCAGTGGATGCTCCCTAATCAAAGACCAGGAATAGGGACCTGGGCCGGGGGTTTGCTCGTAGTGGATACTCCCCAATCAAAGACCAGGAATAAGGACCCAGTTGTGATGCTGGAAATGCATTGGAGGGACAGGGCCTCCCTGTCCTTGTCCTGTAGTCCTTTTTCATTTGTGTTCTGTATTATTTTATGCCCAGGAGTCCATGTGGGACTCCTGGCAGTGCAGCTCTTCCTGTTCTTGGTTTGTTGTACATACCCATGGGATACCCTTATGGCACCCATTGGTGGGGGTGTAACCCTGTGCCCCTAGTGTATGTTTTTGGGCCCCTGTGGGTGGCCCACAGAGCAGGGTATAGGCTGGTGGTAGCTCCATGCTGAATTTGACAGGTGCTCTGGGTGTCCTCCATTTTGGGATACCCTGGCCCTGCCATTGGAATCCATTGATTCCTGATAGGAAACAAGATGGCCCATGTGACCTCTTGCTTTCTATTGCCTGTTACCTTGTTTTCCCAAAGTCCTGGGAAGCCCTGACTCTGTCCCTTCCCCCTGACTGGCCGTTGGGTGGAAGTTCCATATATGGTGTTGTTGTGAAGTCCAGGCCAGACTGGCTGGAGCCTTCCCAGTGACTGTATGTTGTGGGTACACCCTGTGGGTGGGACCTGGGTGAATGGAGTGTGTGACCAATATGCACTTTTTGTTGTGGCTTTCTGGTTTCTGGTATGAGAGACAAAGTCTGAGACAGCCCTGCCCGAAACTGGCCTGAATGCAGTGTGTAGTGTTGAATGGCTGGGTACTTGTCCCAATGCACATTCCTTGTTGTGATTTTCTGAGAGGGAGGAGGATGGCACTGCGTGCCTGATTGTCTGGCTGACTGCATGAATGCCCTTCTGTATGATTGGCTGATGATTGTGAGCCAGCAGTGTGGATGAGAGGCAGAGTAGTATATCTGTGGACCTCTCACCACTGGAAATTGTTCAGAAGCTGTGTCTACACTTGAAGAGTAACTGGAACTGCTGATCCTCGACGCCCAGCTGGAAGAAGAAGACTTGCTGTTGCATTTGCTTCGACCTGATCTGAAAGCTGCCAAATTTGTCGAAGACTGATCCGATAGAGGACCTGGTAAAGTGCCCTCTTTCCGTGCTTGGAGGGACCATTGAGCACCACTAACCTTTGCCGAAGCTCCCTGGAAGTCAGACCCTCGAAAGGCTGCCAACCGGAGACGGCACTGCCGAGGAGATCGAAGTGAAGCACCCGGACTTCCCCGCCGTCGAAGTCCATTGCCGTCGACCAGGGTTCGCAGGTTTGTGTAACCGCTGGAGGCCCGTCAAAGCCGTGTTGCCCCAGAAGAGGGGACCGCTTGACGCCGTGCCGCCGACGACCGGAGCCGCCCGCTCCTTTGCCTAAGAACATTTGAATCGAAGGACTCCCTTGTCCGCACCAATGACTGCTTTATCCTGTCGGAGAGAGTCAAGGCCGCAAACGCGCCGCGGAGAATCCGCCGGTGGGTTTCCCGCCACCTGAAGACCACAAAGACTTCGACGACGCGACGCCCTCGCTGGGCCACAGTTCTTCTGAAACTCTTTGCGTTCCTGAACAATCAATCGCCGAGGTGCCCCGCACACCTCATCCTCGCAGGACGTCGCCGACGAGCACCGCCTGGATCGACGCCGTGGTCTTGGCACCCTCGAACTACTCATCAATGCCATCAACGGCAAGTTCACCCTCTTCGACGCCTCTCGACGATCCGTGGCTCCTGCTTTAAAGGGAGTCACTCAAGAAGGATCCATCGATGCTTCTTCGAAGAACTCTGCTCCATCAGGTACATTGGGGGGGGAACATTATAGGAGAGAATAAGACTATTGAGCACATTTTTGGACTGGGCTTGTGCTATATCTTTATTTTACAGGTTGCCCAGGTGGGGGGGATCTCCACACAGAACTGTGTCTATTGGTAGGGGCCAGAATTCTTCTTATTGTTTCAACCATCTTGATTTCCTTCCGATCTCTATTGCTGGTTTCCTTGTTATTGATCTGTATGACATTCTGACAGTATAGTTGATGCACTTTAATGAGATCTGATAATATTGGTGGTACCACTTTATAGTTGTATATATTTACCATTGTTGATTTCTGAGTACAAAGTGAGTTATTGTGATAGTGTACATACCTTTGAATATTAATTATATAAAGACTGTGTTTTCAGTAATACAGTGTGTGGACATTCCTTTGTGGGGGCTTGGTGACTACACTGTACTTAAGAACCAGCCTGCATCACCTCCTGAGAAGCTAGGCCTTGATTGCTCGACCACGTACCAATAATAGAGAATCTTGTCTAGGGTCCTCTGTGCGTCTCCTCTACCATATAGAGAGCGGAAGTACAGAGCCCCCTCCAATCTTTACACCAGTGCACAGGGTCTGCTTGCAGTAGATGCTCCCCAATCAAGGACCAGGAATAGGGACCTAGTGCAGGGGGTCTGCTTGCACTGGATACTTCCCAATCAAAGACCAGGACTAGGGAACTAGTGCAGGGGGTCTGCTTGAAGTGGATGCTCCCCAATCAAAGACCAGGAATAGGGACCTAGAGCAGGGGGGTGTTCGGGCACCTACCTGGGTGGCTGCTGGAGGACGTTCCCGGGCCTGGCAACTTTATCCACGATATCGGCTTGCCAGGAGGGTTGTTTCCCGATGGGCGATTATGCTTTCGATTTCTAATCGAGGGCACACGCACGTGCCGTGGAGAGCTGCGATCGGCAGCGCAGGCTTGTTGCCAAGCCTCGTTCCTGTCCCAGCACGCCCATGGCGCGTGGGTGGGTCGGCATGCGCTTCAAGCCTCGGTTTCTGCTGTGTGCTTCAAATAGCGTCCGAGTGCGGAAACAGGTTGCGTCTTAACGCGGTTTGTTCCTGACTCGCAGCTGCTCTCTTGCCTCGTGTTTGTTCCAGTTCCTGCCTTGTTTCCCTTTCCTTTTGCTGCCTTGTTCCTGGACCTGCCTTCCCTCCCTGGCCATGCCTTCCTTCTGGGTCTGGGTTCCCTGATTGTTCTGGAGTCTTTCCCCTTGGGTCCCAGCGCCTCCCTTGGGTTCCAACTTTCCCCCTTGGGTCCCAGTTTTCCCCTTGGGTCTGGCTCTCCACAGGTTCCCCGCCTTTTCCTTGGGTTCCTGTTTCTCCCTTGGGGTCCTTGTCCTCTGGCTGGCCTGCAGTTCCCTTGTCCTGGCTTGCCTAGCCTGGGTACCAGCTCTTGACCTGACTTCAGTACCAGCTTCATACCTGCTCCATCTGGATACCGGCTCCTGCCCTTTCTCCCAGTACCTGCTTCTACTTGCTCCATTTGGATACCAGCTCCTGGGTGCCACCCTTGATATTCTTGCCTGAACTGTGTCTCCAATATGCAAGTTCCTTATTGAGTTCCTACCACTGCCTTCCAAGTATACAGTAAGGAGCCGTCGTCTTCTTCAAGTCAGATTCCTTGGACTTCCTTGGACTTGTCTACGTTTCCACCTACCTTCCCTGTCAGTGCTTGCACTGTCTTGACGTCACGTAAATCCGCAGGGAAGTGTCTCCGTGGCATCAGGAGTTGGTCCTCATCCAGACCTGTACCATCAGGGATGGGTAGGGATTGCTTCCTTGCTTCACCTACTCTTCATCCGGCTCCCTGATCAACCAGTCTGGCTTCTCCAGTACGAACATCTCCTGGAAATACAGGTACGCAGCGTTCACGTGACGCACACCTTAACAGATTAAGACGCCTAACTACCAGTTCTGATTCGGAGATGGAAGACACCCAAGATTTAAGGAATGAGATCAGGGCCTTACGCACGAAGGTGACGGCATTACATCAAGAAACCCTTACCTTACTTCAGATGGTGGCTCAAGGAGCCAGTTCAAGTACTTCGGCTGAATCTGTGATGGCTCAAACCAGTCCGGTAAAATTTGATAGTGATCCTCGGCGGGTGGCTGAGTTTTGTAACCATTGTAGGATCCATTTCCTGTGTCACCCGACGCATTTCAACCAGGATAAGGCTAAGATAGGATATATTTTGGGAAACTTGACTGGAAATGCGTTGGCCTGGGCTACACCCTTGGTGGTGGCCAAGAGTCCGATTTTGGAGGATTTTGTTGCTTTTGAGAAACCCTTTTTGGAAGTATTCCAATCACCTAATCTCGCTGCGGCAGCCCAGAATCAGCTCATGGATTTAAGACAGGGATCGAGTGATATCATTACCTATATCAGTTGTTTTCGTCAACTGGCCACCGATTCCAAATGGCCTGATGTCACTCAGAAGACTCTTTTCCGACGGGGACTGAGGGAGGAATACAAGGATGAGTTGCTACACATCCCCGAACCAGACACTCTGCAGTCTCTTCAGGAACAAGTTCTGCGAATTGACCATAGGTTGGCCGCGAGACGGAGCGAGAGGCTTCGTTGGGAGAGAACAATTCAAAGATTTTTGCCTGCATCAGTCAAGGCTTCTGGTTCCTCTGAGTCAACTTCTGAACCAATGCAATTGGGAGCAGTCAGAGACCCTTTATCTGACTCTGAGAAGAAATGAAGAAGAGATCTCCGATTGTGCCTATATGGTGGGGCCTCCAGGCATTATCTCAGTACCTGTCCTCTACGGCCACTCCAGAAGTCGGAAACTAAATGGCCTGTCATATATAGGGAAGGCAACGACGGGCCCTTCTTCTTCTTCAGTCCTTCCGGATTCTAAACAGGTCCGACAACCCATGCAGCTGGTGGTACTCATGGCCTTGTGCATCAAGGTCCCCTGGCCAGGTAAAGAGCCCATCGAGGTCTTGGGGTTGTTGGATTGCGGTGCTTCTGGCAATTACATCGATGTTGACTTTGCTATCAGGAATGGTGTAACCTTGTTAGAGAAGAAGTGTGCTTCAATGGTGGAGGTTATAGATGGGACTCCTTTGTCTTCTGGTCCGGTCCATCAACACACCGGGACTCTGAGATTACAGATTGAGGGACATTTAGAACAGATATCTTTGGATGTTATCAAGACACCCTCGTACCCCATAATCTTGGGTTTACCCTGGTTGTTATATCACAATCCTAACATCAATTGGGTGACTCGGCCATTAGTGTTTGGTTCGGACCGTTGTGTACAGGAGTGCTGTGCTGCTGAGTCCTCTTCTATGACAGTGTCTATCTCTACTCAGACTGATGGAAATGGCATGTCTCGCCTATACTCTGTTGCCTTAATACCATCTGAGTATTCAGAATTTCAAGAGGTCTTTGCTGAACCTAAGGACATCCCATTACCTCATCATAGAACCTTTGATTGCTCCATTGATCTATTACCAGACTGTGTGATACCACATGGCAAGGTATATTCTCTAACCACACATGAGAAGGAGGTGTTACAGGAGTATCTTGAAGAATGTTTCCAAAAAGGATATATTACACCTTCCAATTCTCCTGCGGGATTTCCCTTATTTTTTGTCAAGAAGAAAGAGGGTACCCTACGGCCATGTGTCGATTACAGGCAACTGAATGACATAACCAGGAAGGACAGATATCCACTACCTTTGATACGAACTATAATGGAATCCTTACATAATGCCCGAGTGTTTACCAAGTTCAATCTTCGTGGGGCCTATCATCTGGTGCGCATAAAACCCGGCGATGAATGGAAGGCGGCATTCAAGACACCATCAGGGCACTATGAATATAGAGTTATGCCCTTTGGGTTATGCAACGCCCCCTCAGTCTTCCAGCGACTCATGGACCATATTTTCGCTGATTTAATTGGGCTATCTGTCTGGGTGTATTTAGATGATATTTTGGTATTTTCCAAAGATTTCAAGGAACACATAACACATGTGAAGGAGGTTCTCAGACGGTTACTTCTGAACAACTTATACGCCAAGGCTGAGAAGTGTCTTTTTCATCAAGACCATATTGAATTTCTTGGATACGTAATCAGTACTTCAGGCATACATTTGGATCCCGCTAAAGTACGTGCCATCCTGGAATGGAAACTTCCTAGTGATCTGCGATCTCTTCAACGTTTCCTTGGTTTCATCAATTTTTACCGTCGCTTCATTCCATCCTTTTCCAAGCTGACCGCCCCTCTATCTAGTTTGACCAGTACCAAGAAACCCTTTGTTTGGGGGTCGGAGGCCGTTGCCTCTTTTGAACAACTGAAGGAAGCTTTCAGCACTTCAGCAATACTTCATCATCCTCAGGATGATAGGCCATTCATTGTGGAATCCGACGCTTCAGATTTCGCAGTCGGGGCTGTTTTGTTACAGCATGACCCAAGATTGGAGATGGAATTCCCTGTGGCATATTACTCCAGGAAACTTACAGCTAGTGAACAGAACTATCCAGTTATAGAGAAAGAACTCCTGGCCATTAAGACCGCCTTTGAGGAATGACAACATCATCTCCTGGGGGACCGGTTCCCTGTGGATGTGCACACAGACCATCGTAACCTACAATTCCAGCGTTCTCTTCAGTACAGAACCTCTCGACAGGCTCGGTAGGCCTTCTTCTTTTCACACTATGACTTCAACATCACCTACGTTCCTAACACTAGAAATGTGAAAGCAGATGCATTATCCCGCTCCTTGGAAGATGACATTAAACAAGGTCGGAATCAGCCTGTATTAGCCCCAAAGCATTTCCTCCTGGCTCTCGTACTCTATCTACAGAAAGTTGCTCAAGAAACCCCAGCTGATCCTAGACGATCTACATTAATGAAACACCCTCAAGTAAGAGAAAAGGATGGTCTGCTCTTTTTCCGGAGTAAGTTATATCTGCCCACAGAGGACCTCCGTAAGACCATATTGCAGGGTTTTCATGATTCCAAGATAGGAGGACACTGTGGCATTCGATCAACGCAAGAACTCATTGCTTGACAATTTTGGTGGCCAGGATGGGCTACTCAAGTCAAGCATTACATGGAGTGCTGCCCTGTCTGTGTCCAAGTCAAGACCCCGCGCAAGAGACCCTTCAGCTTGTTGCAACCTACGGAGATACTGCCATACCCTTGGCACACAATTGCCACAGACTTTATTGTGGACCTTCCGCTCTCCGAAGGCCACACTTGGATAATGGTAGTGGTGGACTGCTTTACCAAGATGACTCACTTCATTCCCTTTGAGAAGATTCCTAGGGTTTTTCAAATGGCTCAATCCTTTTTGTATAACATCTATCGCTTACATGGCTTACCAGAAAAGATAATATCTGATCGGGGTTCTCAGTTTGTTTCATCTTTTTGGAGTCAGCTTCGTCAACATTTAGGTATCCATTGGGCGCTCAGTTCTGGTCACCACGCACAAACCAATGGACAGACCGAAAGAACAAATCAAACCCTGGAACAGTATTTGCGCTGTTTCACCAACGCCTCTCAATCTGACTGGATGTCGCATCTTGCATTGGCCGAAGTGGCATACAAAAATTCTGTTCACTCTGCAACCAGATTGAGTCCCTTTTTCTGTTCTTCTGGTCTTCACCCCAAGTTGCTACCTCTTCCTCCTGTGCAACACAGCATTGTTCCTTCTGCTGATCATTTGGTCTCCGAGATTCAAGGTCTTCACCATCGAGCTGCTGGTACCCTGGCTCAGGCACGGGAGAGTATGCAGAAGACTGCTGATAAACATCGGAGCCTTGAGCCTTCATTTCGGGTGGGGAGTTTGGTGTGGTTATCATCCAAGAATTTGCCAGCCCGGAACCTTCCACTAAAACTGGCTCCCAGATTCCTTGGCCCTTTTCGCATTACTAAACAGGCATCCCCGGTGGCCTTTCGGCTAGCTCTACCTGCATCTTGGCGGGTTCACCCGGTGTTTCATCTTTCCCTGCTGAAAGCCTATCTACCTGATCCCTATGGTCGTTCCTGTTCTCGACCCGCAGCCATTGATATCGAGGGTACACCTGAATTTGAGGTCCAGGAGATTTTTGATTCCCGTCATCCCTGGAAACCAGGTGCTCCTGGCCTTTCTAAGGGGAGTCATTGTGTTAGGGCACCTACCTGGGTGGCTGCTGGAGGACATCCCCGGGCCTGGCAACTTTATCCACGATATCGGCTTGCCAGGAGGGTTGTTTCCCGACGGGCGATTATGCTTTCAATTTCTAATCGAGGGCATACGCATGCACCGCAGAGAGCTGCGATCGGCGGCGCAGGCTTGTGTGCCAAGCCTCGTTCCTGTCCCAGTACGGCCACGGTGCCTGCGTGGGTCGGCAAGCGCTTCAAGCCACAGTTTCTGACGTGTGCTTCAAATAGCGTCCGAGTGCGGAAACAGGTCGGGTCTTAACGCGGTTTGTTCCTGACTCGCCGCGGCGCTCTTGCCTCGTGTTTGTTCCAGTTCCTGCCTTGTTTCCCTTTCCTTTTGCTGCCTTGTTCCTGGACCTGCTTTCCCTCCCTGGGTCTGCCTTCCTTCTGGGTCTGGGTTCCCTGATTGTTCTAGGGTCTTTCCCTTTGGGTCCCAGTGCCTCCCTTGGGTCCCAGCTTTTCCCCATTGGGTCCCAGTTTTCCCCTTGGGTCTGGCTCTCCCCAGGTTTCCCGCCTTTTCTTTGGGTTCCTGTTTCTCCCTTGGGGTCCTTGTCCTCTGGCTGGCTTGCGGTTCCCTTGTCCTGGCTTGCCTAGCTTGGGTACCAGCTCTTGACCTGACTTCAGTACCAGCTTCATACCTGCTCCATCTGGATACCGGCTCCTGCCCTGTCTCCCAGTACCTGCTTCTACTTGCCCCATCTGGATACCAGCTCCTGGGTGCCACCCGTGATATTCTTGCCTGAACTGTGTCTCCAATCTGCAAGTTCCTTATTGAGTTCCTACCACTGCCTTTCAAGTATACAGTAAGGAGCCGTTGTCATCTTCAAGTCAGATTCCTTATACTTCCTTGGACTTGTCTATGTTTCCACCTACCTTCCCTGTCAGTGCTTGCACTGTCTTGACGTCACGTAAATCCGCAGGGAAGTGTCTCCGTGGCATCAGGAGTTGGTCCCCATCCAGACCTGTATCATCAGGGCTGGGTAGGGATTGCTTCCTTGCGTCACCTTCTCTTCATCCGGCTCCCTGATCAACCAGTCTGGCTTCTCCAGTACGAACATCTCCTGGAAATACAGGTACGCAGTGTTCACGTGACGCACACCTTAACAGGGGTCTGCTCACAGTGGGTACTCCCCAATCAAAGACCAGGACTAGGGAACTAGTGCAGGGAGTCTGCTTGCAGTCTATACTCCCCAATCAAAGACCAGGAATAGGGACCTAGTGCAGGGGGTCTGTGTTAGGCGGAAACCTGTGCAGTTCCCTCTGGGACCACTGCAAAAGATTTAGGACTACAGGTGTTTGGCAGTAAACCCACTTGGTAGCAGTCTGTACCACACAGATTCACTAGGTAGCTGTGGCTGAGCAGTCAGACTTCCCTCAAGAAGAGTTAAGCAGTATGTGGAGTATACAATATAGGGCAATTCTTCACAGTAAGACAAGCAAACACGTAACAAGACTCAGTGTGAAGATATTAAGGTTTTTATTTATAACTAAACATCTATCAAAAACACTATGGCACTATCACGGCAAACACTTCAATCACAATTACTCTACGAAGAAGAAACGATCAATCCCTCTAACAATATTTCGACAAGTCTAGGTTCTACCGGCACCACTTATTTACAGACAGAGGTGTACGCCTCAACCTAGATGGCACTCTAATATTAGTTAGGATGGGAGAGAAAAATAAGCAGGTTACGAAATCAACACAGTTCAATACTTCACAGGCATAAATGCAAGGCAAGAAGGCAAGAACCACAATAGATCATAAAGTTCAGAGGCCAGGCCCACTCGGAGAGGGGCAAGGCGATATGTCCCAAAAAGTCTCTAGGGAAAATGCGTTCGAGTCTTTGTAGCAAATTGTTATCGGCAGATTGAACCAGTTCAGAACAATACGTGAGAAAGCTTGGAGGCGACCCAATGGAAAGGAGAGGATTAAGACACCTCACTCGAACCGATTGAAAGGGAAGCCAGGCGGACACAGTACCTTGTTTGTGGAGAGACAGCTCCGGCAGGGGCAGTTGTTCCTGGTGGTGGATGCACGTCGGGTCTTTGCCAAGAGTAGAGATGATCTCGTCGTCAAAGAAAAGTGAAGTCCGGTGCACCACCAGGGAAGAGACCAGCCGCGGAGTGCTCCGTCACAAGGCACCACCTTTTGGTCGCGGTACAGGGGTAGTGGCTATCCGGTTGCCGAGGTGCTCTGCACGGGCAATTCGACCACTGCGTCCTGAGGCGAAGAAAAAGCAAAGGGGACTGGTTGTTCCCACCAGTCAGGGGAAGAAACTCTCCGGCAGGGAGATCTCCTCTGTCGTCGGGAAGTGGTGAGTCGGTTCCGCAGGGCTCCACCGGAGGTGTCGTCGTGCAGGTCGGCTCAGCGTTACCCTCGTCGGATTCTTAGGTCCTGTGGCGACTTCTGAAGATCCAGTCCCAAAAGCCCTGCTTTTATGCAGAAAACCCCCATTCATTCAGCCTAGCTGTCAATCAACACATGCTAAGTGGTTAGCGGGGAGGCTCACCACTTGGGCCAATCACACCAGAGTGCGACCGGGGTTGGCAAGGCAACTCGGTCCAGGGTGCCTAAATCCCCTCCCACTCCCCTGTGGTAACCCAGACAGAATGGCACCACTTTGGAGGGTCTCTGTACAGAGGCCCGCCAAAAGTGGAACAAAGGGCTCAACCTTTGGTTTAGGAGTCACAGAGACGAACACACACGCCATTTTAAAAACCGAGTCTGCCAGAAAATACCATCCGATAAACTTATTTAAGATAAGTAGACCGGTGGTACGTTAGAAATTAACGAGGAAAAGTATCAATCTCTAACAATGGGACAAATCCCATAGGGTTATGTTCGGGGTCGAACATAACAAGTAGTTTCCACTGCCACCAGCCAAAACTCGACGAGGGGGGACGGGACAGTGCCCCCTCGAGTAACAGATCCAGGAGTAATCGAATTACCCCTACTAGTACGTCCACAATAAGATGGTTTGTACTAGCTCTGTTAGTAAATTTAGTTCTAGTAAAGCCAATGGTGACTTTACATGCCCGGGGAGACAGTAGTCAGTCCCCGAGTATGGAGTCTATGGTGGAGGTCCGCTAGGACGCCCCAGTGTTACGGCACGTAGGGTGTGGTGTAACACACATAGAAAAACATATGAGACCCTATGGAGTAAAAGACCCCATAGCCCATAGAACACATTGATATTCAAAGGAATTACACACATTCATGCCCAAGAGTGGGAGGAAAAGGAGTCTCACTCTTGGCAGGATGGAAAAAACAACTCCCGAAATCCAGCAAAGCTGCTGGGGGACTCACTAGGTTAGGAAATTCAGCCTAAACAGAGAATTCTCCCTAACACTCGCCCCCCCAGACTAAGGGACAGGAGGATTTAATCCACTCCTGGATGAATCTCATACCTCTAGTCGATGACATACATCCTAGAGAGACCATCAGCATTTTGGTGGTGACATCCTGACCTGTGCTCAATGGTGAAATCAAACCCTTGCAGGCAGATCGACCATCTCAATAGTTTTGGGTTTTCCCCTTTCATTTGCATTAACCATCTCAAGGGTTGGTGGTCAGTCTGAATGACAAAAGTAGAACCATACAAGTACGGCCTAAACTTCTTCAGAGCCCACACGATAGCAAAGCACTCTCTTTCGATTGTTGCCCACCTTGTTTCAGGATCCTTCAGCTTGCGGCTGATGAAGCAAACGGGGTGCTCCCTACCTTTCCCATTCAGTTGACTGAGTACGGCACCTATCCCTACATTTGAAGCATCTGTCTGCACAATGAAGTGTTGGCGGTAATCAGGAGCTCTGAGTACTGGGGTTTGGCAAAGAGCCTTTTTCAGATTTTCAAAAGCCTGATTGCACTCCTCGTTCCATTTAACCTTTTTAGGAAATTTGGGCGAGGAGATGACATTCAGTGGAGAAGCTATGGTCCCATAGTTCTCTATGAAATTCCTGTAATACCCAGTGAGGCCTAGGAAGGCTCTCACTTGGGTTTGAGTAGTAGGTGTTGTCCAATTTTGCACAGCTTCAATCTTACTGAGCAAAGGCCTTATTTCTCCACCTCCTACCTCATGTCCAAGATAGACTACCTTACTCTGTCCAATTTGGCATTTACTCGCCTTTATGGTCAGATTGGCTCGTCCAAGAGCCTGCAAAACATCTCTCAGGTGGGTTACATGTTCTTCCCAGGAATTGCTGAACACTGCGATGTCATCCAAGTATGCCATGCAGAAGTCCTCAATCCCATTCAGAACCTGGTTTACCATCCGTCGAAACATAGCAGGTGCATTCTTCAATCCAAAAGGCATTACCTTAAACTGGTATAAGCCAACGGGGGTAGAAAATGCAGTTTTCACCTTGGCATGGTCTGTCAGGGCTATTTGCCAATAGCCTGACGTCAAGTCAAATGTGCTGAGGAACTTGGCGGCGCCAAGTTTATCCACCAACTCATCTGTTCTTGGCAAAGGGTGGGCATCAATCTTGGTGACTGCATTAAGAGCTCTATAATCCACGCAGAATCTAAGTTCTTTAGATCCGGCCTTTGGTACTAACACAACTGGGCTAGACCATGGACTAGTAGAGGGCTCTATTACCCCGAGATCAAGCATCTTGCTGACCTCACCCTTGATGTGGGTTCGTACGTTTTCTGACATTCTGTATCCTCTGCTTTTGACTGGCAGACAGTCACCAGTGAGTATGTCATGCTGGCTCCAAGGGGTCAAGCCTGGTAAAAGCGAGAACAGAGAGGCAAACTGATTCAACATGGATTTGCACTCTTCTTGTTGCTCAGGTGTCAGATTGGAGGAGGGATTTACTCCTTCAATTTGTTTGTCTAAAGGTAAGCCTCTGAGGAGATCCGGAAGAGCTTCACTCTCTTCTTCTTCCTCGGATGATGCTAGAAGCAACGCTCCTACATCAGGTCGTG
Organism: Ambystoma mexicanum; assembly: GCF_040938575.1. Classification (NCBI taxonomy): domain Eukaryota; kingdom Metazoa; phylum Chordata; class Amphibia; order Caudata; family Ambystomatidae; genus Ambystoma; species Ambystoma mexicanum. Next base: position 1,300,318,403 of record NC_090926.1, on the reverse strand, counting down.
AGACATACGCTTTGAGGCGGTTGGTGTGGAAGACTGTCGGAGCCTCCTTGGGATTGCCCAAGTCCACCAGATAGTTAACCTCTCCGAGTTTACCCACAACTCGGAAGGGTCCCATCCACTTATCTTGCAAGGCCCTCTGCCTTGTTGGGATCATAACGAGAACAAGCTGGTCTTGAGCGAACTCAACCATGTTAGCCTTTTGATCGTGCCAGTGCTTGATCAATGCTTGCCCAGCTTTCAAGTTATCGCTTGCTTCCGTCATCATGTGCGACATTCTCCTCCGGAGACCTATCACGTAGTCAGTCACTCTGACTGGCTTGGGGGAAGGAGCACTCTCCAACCCCTCCTTAATCAGGGCCAATGGACACCTGATGGCATGACCATAGAGAAGTCCGAAGGGAGAGTAACCTACTCCCTCCTGAGGGACTTCTCTATAAGCAAAGAGAAGGCATGGCAGTAGAAGGTCCCACTTACGCTTAAGGGGTTCTTCTAAGGCACCTATCATGCTCTTCATGGTTTGGTTGAACCGGTCTACCAACCCATTGGTTTGTGGGTGGTAAGCTGTTGAGAACTTGTAAGTAACTCCACAGGTTTTCCACATGACTTTCATGTAGTGGGACATAAAGTTTGACCCCCTGTCAGAGATTACTTCCTTAGGAAACCCGACCCTAGTAAAGATACCAAGGAGGGCCTTAGCCACAGCCGGAGCTGTAACAGTCCTCATAGGAATTGCCTCAGGATACCTAGTAGCATGTTCTACTACAAGAAGTATAAACCTGTTGCCAGAGGAGGTTGGAGGATCAAGGGGACCAACGATGTCAATCCCTACTCTCTCAAACGGGACTCCCACAACTGGGAGAGGCACTAAAGGTACCATATTCTTGGAGCCAACCTTACCAGAGGTCTGGCAGGTGTGGCAGCTCCTGCAGTGTTTTTCTACTTCGGCCCCCATCTTTGGCCAATAGAAGTAGAGAGAGAGCCTTTCCTTAGTCTTCTTGAAACTCAAGTGACCAGCCAAAGGAATCTCGTGGGCTAACTGCAAGAACTGTGGTCTGTTCTCTCGGGGTACTACAAGTCGTTTGTAGTCTCCAGGTGCAGACTCGGTTGGTTCGCTGTAGAAGAGGCCATCTTCCCAGTGCAACCTGTATTTCCCAGGCTCTTGCCCTTCAGCCTGAGCTTCTGCCTGGTGGCGAAGACCTTCCAGAGTTGGACATTCTCTCTGTCACTTACTGAAGTCTACCCTGCTGGGTCCACCTTCTGCCAGTAAAGACTGCAGCTCAGGATGGTCAACAGGATCCAGATCTCCAATGAGTTCCTGGCCTTCCATTAGCTCTTCCTCAGAGTCTAATTCTACCACACAGGGTTGTACCTCCCTCTCAGTCTCAGCTGGAGGTGGAGTTACGGGTGTAACTTTGGACAACCGCGGGGATGTCCGTGTTGGCTGCACTGAAATGCTGGCTGCTGGTTTCGGGAGAGAAGTCTTAGGTTTCCCTTTCGCTTCTGTTTTCTTGGAGACAGCTGCCGACAATTCCAGTGGAGCAGGAGTGATTTCCTTCTTCATCATCTCCTGGAGAGTACCGCGCATGGTCCTATCTCTTGCGGGTCTGGTTAGCTCCTGTAACCGTTTACTAGGAGGTCTGGGAGTATGCGATACAACTCTGAGAGTTTTCAAATCGTTACCCAACAGTACGCGTCCTGGTACCTCACTCTGTATGCTGACAGGTATCTTTACAGTCATGTCGTTACACTGGATGAGAACTGGTAATTGGGGAAACATCTGCACAGGCCCTCCAGCTAACTTGGTGAGGCGTTTGGGTGCCTTTGCAACATCCTCAGCCTGAAAAAACGATTTATCCACCACAGTTATGCTGGCCCCAGTGTCCCTAATGGCAGGAGTCTCCTGACCATTCACCTGGACACTGTCCTTATAATCCTTATAATACTCTTTAGTATTATCGGGGCTAGAATTATAGACATCTAAATTCTGTTGTTCCCACAACCCCAGAGATACTAAAGAAATGCTGGCTGAGACTCCAATGGGTTCGTCAGCGAGCAGTAGAAAGTTTCCACTTGCCATTTGGACTTCCTCCTCTGGAGAGAAGGCTAAGGAGACAAGCTGGACCCCTGAAGGTTTACCCTTACATCTGGGATCTCCTTTCACGTGGTCAGTCGAGCCACAAACAAAGCATTTACCGAACGCTTTTTGGAATGGTGGCTTGTTCTGACCTCCTTCCGGTTTGGCACCAGAAGACACACTATTCTGCTGTGGTTTTCCCGGTGGCTTACTCTTCTGGTTTTGTTTGGGGCCCTCTTTGGAATTTGAGGTATTTGAATTCTCTTTTGAGTCTTTTTTAGGCTGTCTTCCCTCATCCTTTTTCTGAGTTGCCCCAGAATCCTTATGAGTAGCCCTGTTGGCAACCCATAAGTCAGCAGCCTTAGCTAGCGTCCGGGAATCCAATTCCTTCGAATCAGCCAAGTGCTGTCTGAGCTCAGGAGAACAGGCATCATAAATCGACTCCAACATAAAAAGATTCTTCATACCCTCATAAGTGTTCACTTTGTAACCCTTAATCCATCTCTCTAAGTTTTTCAACCCTTCACTCACCCAGGTAGCCCAAGGGGTACCATCATGCTTTTTGAGGGTTCTAAACCTCTTAAGATACTGGGAAGGGGTCTTCCCGAATCTAGCTATTAAAGCTAGTTTCACACTTTCGTAATCCGTCTTATCCGCCTCCCCCAACTCTAATACCACATCAGTCGTAACAGGAGGGAACCTAGAGAACAACCAGGGAAGTAAATCATTCCCGGTGATGTCCTGGAGCCCATGATTGTACTCAAACAGTTTTAACCGATCCAACACATCCAATCTCGGTTCATACATACCCACTAATTCCTTCGGCATCCGGGGTCTTTTGGGACTGGAGCTCCTAGAGGAACCAGAGGAGAGAGAAGCATTTTCGATAGACAACTTTTTCATTTCTAACTAGTGATTAAGTTCCATTTCCCTGAGTCTTAACTCAGCTTGCTTCTGCTCAGCCTGGGCATTCATCCGTCTGAACTTGTGCTCTTGGTTTCGTTCAGATTGAGCCAAGAAACGATTGTATTCTAATTCGAGCTTCATTTTTTCAAGTTCAAAATAAGCAGGGTAACATGTGGGACCTGGTATAGGCCCCGTAGGCACAGCGGGTAAGGCAGGTAGAGGAGCAGGGGAGACAGTTTCGTTAGCCTCTCCGTCCTCATCAGCCTCTTCATCGCTATCATCAGAATTACGATTCAGATCAACACCATCATTGTTTTCTACATTTGCTGGAGAAATTGGTTCCTCTGAACCAGTACCCAGACTTTGGTTCGCCAGCAATCTCTCTATTAATTCTAACTTCTTGCCTCTTACAGAAAGATTCTCTTGCCTACAGAGAGCTCGCAAACTCTCAGTATTTTCACCTGACAAGGATTCTTGACTGTAAGTTTCCATCGTAGACATGTTTTTGAAAGTTTCTTTTTAGTGCTAAGTTTTGTGCTTATTTATCCTAAAGTGTCGAAAAGCACTCTAAACTGTATACTCGATACAAATCCCACCGCTGTACACCAGTGTTAGGCGGAAACCTGTGCAGTTCCCTCTGGGACCACTGCAAAAGATTTAGGACTACAGGTGTTTGGCAGTAAACCCACTTGGTAGCAGTCTGTACCACACAGATTCACTTGGTAGCTGTGGCTGAGCAGTCAGACTTCCCTCAAGAAGAGCTAAGCAGTATGTGGAGTATACAATATAGGGCAATTCTTCACAGTAAGACAAGCAAACACGTAACGAGACTCAGTGTGAAGATATTAAGGTATTTATTTATAACTAAACATCTATCAAAAACACTATGGCACTATCACGGCAAACACTTCAATCACAATTACTCTACGAAGAAGAAACGATCAATCCCTCTAACAATATTTCGACAAGTCTAGGTTCTACCGGCACCACTTATTTACAGACAGAGGTGTATGCCTCAACCTAGATGGCACTCTAATATTAGTTAGGACGGGAGAGAAAAATAAGCAGGTTACGAAATCAACACAGTTCAATACTTCACAGGCATAAATGCAAGGCAAGAAGGCAAGAACCACAATAGATCATAAAGTTCAGAGGCCAGGCCCACTCGGAGAGGGGCAAGGCGATATGTCCCAAAAAGTCTCTTAGTGGAAATGCGTTCGAGTCTTTGTAGCAAATTGTTATCGGCAGATTGAACTAGTTCAGAACAATACGTGAGAAAGCTTGGAGGTGACCCAACGGAAAGGAGAGGATTAAGACACCTCAATCGAACCGATCGAAAGGGAAGCCAGGCGGACACGGTACCTTGTTGTGGAGGGCAGCTCCGGCGGGGGCAGTTGTTCCTGGTGGTGGATGCACGTTGGTTCTTTGCCAAGAGTAGAGATGATCTCGTCGTCGAAGAAAATGAAGTCCGGTGCACCACCAGGGAAGAGACCAGCCGCGGAGTGCTCCGTCACAAGGCACCACCTTTTGGTCGCGGTACAGGGGTAGTGGCTATCCGGTTGCCGAGGTGCTCTGCACGGGCAATTCGACCACTGCGTCCTGAGGCGAAGAAAAAGCAAAGGGGACTGGTTGTTCCCACCAGTCAGGGGAAGAAACTCTCCGGCAGGGAGATCTCCTCTGTCGTCGGGAAGTGGTGAGTCGGTTCCGCAGGGCTCCACCGGAGGTGTCGTCGTGCAGGTCGGCTCAGCGTTACCCTCGTCGGATTCTTAGGTCCTGTGGCGACTTCTGAAGATCCAGTCCCAAAAGCGCTACTTTTTTGCAGAAAACCCCAATTCATTCAGCCTAGCTGTCAATCAACACATGCTAAGTGGTGAGCGGGGAGGCTCACCACTTGGGCCAATCACACCAGAGTGCGACCGGAGTTGGCAAGGCAACTCGGTCCAGGGTGCCTAAACCCTCTCCCACACCCCTGTGGTAACCCAGACAGAATAGCACCACTTTGGAGGGTCTCTGTACAGAGGCCCGCCAAAAGTGGAACAAAGGGCTCAACCTTTGGTTTAGGAGTCACAGAGACGAACACAGACGCCATTTTAAAAACTGAGTTCTGGCAGAAAATACCATCCGATAAACTTATTTAAGATAAGTAGACCGGTGGTAAGTTAGAAATTAACAAGGAAAAGTATCAATCTCTAACAATGGGACGAATCCCATAGGGTTATGTTCGGGGTCGAACATAACAAGTAGTTTCCACTGCCACCAGCCAAAACTCGACGAGGGGGGACGGGACAGTGCCCCCTTGGAGTAACAGATCCAGGAGTAATCGAATTACCCCTACTAGTACGTCCACAATAAGATGGTTTGTACTAGCTCTGTTAGTCAATTTAGGTCTAGTGAAGCCAATTGTGACTTTACATGCCCGGGGAGACAGTAGTCAGTCCCCGGGTATGGAGTCTATGGTGGAGGTCCGCTAGGACGCCCCAGTGTTACGGCACGTAGGGTGCGGTGTAACACACATAGAAAAACATATGAGACCCTATGGAGTAAAAGACCCCATAGCCCATAAAACACATTGATATTCAAAGGAATTACACACATTCATGTCCAAGAGTGGGAGGAAAAGGAGTCTCACTCTTGGCAGGATGGAAAAAACAACTCCCGAAATCCAGCAAAGCTGCTGGGCGACTCACTAGGTTAGGAAATTCAGCCTAAAAAGAGAATTCTCCCTAACAGTCTGCTTGTAGTCTCTACTCCCCAATCAAAGACCAGGAATAAGGACCCAGTGCAGGGGGTCTGCTCGCAGTAGATACTCATCAATCAAAGACCAGGAATAGGGATCTGGTGCCGGGGTCTGCTCGCAGTGGAAGCTCCCCAATGAGAGACCAGGAATATGGACCTGGTGTGGGGTCTGCTCGCAGTGCATGCTCCCCAATCAAAGACCAGGACTAGGGACCTAGTGCAGGGGGTCTGCTCGCAGTGGATACTCCCCAATCAAAGACCAGGTATAGGGACCTAATGCAGGGGATCTGCTCGCAGTGGATATTCCCCAATCAAAGACCAGGAATATGGACCTGGTGCGGGGGGTCTGCTCGCAGTGGATATTCCTAAATCAAAGACCAAGAATAGGGACCTAGTGCAGGGGGTCTGCTTACAGTGGATATTCCCCAATCAAAGACCAGGAATAGGGACCTAGTGAGGGGGGTCTGCTTGCAGTGGATACTCCCCAATCAAAGACCAGGAATATGGACCTGGTGCAGGGAGTCTGCTCGCAGTGGATGCTCCCCAATCAAAGACCAGGAATATGGACCTGGTGCGGGGGGTCTGCTCGCAGTAGATACTCCTCAATCAAAGACCAGTACTAGGGACCTGGTGCTGGGGGTCTGCTCACAGAGGATACTCCCCAATCAAAGACCAGGAAGAGGACCTAGTGCAGGGGGTCAGTTTACAGTGGATATTCCCCAATCAAAGACCAGGAATAGGGACCTAGTGAGGGGGTCTGCTCACAGAGGATACTCCCCAATCAAAGACCAGGAAGAGGACCTAGTGCAGGGGGTCAGCTTGCAGTGGATGCTCCCCAATCAAAGACCAGGAATAGGGACCTAGTGCAGGTGGTCTGCTTGCAGTCTATACTTCCCAATCAAAGACCAGGAATATGGACCCAGTGCCAGGGGGGTCTGCTCGCAGTGGATACTCCCCAATCAAAGACCAGGACTAGGGACATAGTGCGGAGGGTCTGCTCGCAGCGGGTGCTCCCCAATCAAAGACCAGGAAAAGGGACCTAGTGCAGGGGGTCTGCTCACAGTGGATACTCCCCAATCAAAGACCAGGACTAGGGACCTAGTGCAGGGGGTCTGCTCGCAGTGGATACTCCCCAATCAAAGACCAGGACTAGGGACCTAGTGCAGGGGGTCTGCTTGTAGTGGATACTCCCCAATCAAAGACCAGGAATAGGGGACTAGAGCAGGGGGTCTGCTCACAGTGGATACTCCCCAATCAAAGACCTGGTATAGGGACCTAATGCAGGGGGTCTGCTCGCAGTGGATACACCCCAAAAACCAAGACTAGGGACCTAGTGCAGGGGGTCTGCTCGTAGTGGATATTCCCCAATCAAAGACCAGGAATAGGCACCTAGTGGGGGGGTCTGCTCACAGTGGATGCTCCCCAATCAAAGACCAGGAATAGGGACCTAGTGCCGGGAGTCTGCTCACAGTGGAAATTCCCCAATCAAAGACCAGGAATAGGGACCTGGTGCAGGGGATCTGCTCATAGTGGATACTCCCCAATCAAAGACCAGGAATAGGGACCTAGTGCGGGGGTTCTGCTTGCTTTGGATACTCCCCAATCAAAGACCAGGAATAGGGACCTAGTGCCGGGGGTCTGCTCGCAGTGGATATTCCCCAATCAAAGGCCAGGAATATGGACCTGGTGCAGGGGGTCTGCTCACAGTGGATGCTCCCCAATCAAAAACCAGGAATAGGGACCTAGTGCGGGGGGTCTGCTCGCTTTGGATACTCCCCAATCAAAGACCAGGAATAGGGACCTAGTGCCGGGGGTTTGCTCGCAGTGGATATTCCCCAATCAAAGACCAGGAATAGGGACCTAGTGCCGGCGGTCTGCTCGCAGTGGATATTCCCCAATCAAAGACCAGGAATATGGACCTAGTGCAGGGGGTCTGCTCACAGTGGATGCTCCCCAATCGAAGACGAGAATTAAGGACCCAGTGCCAGGGAGTCTGCTCGCAGTGGATATTTCCCAATCAAAGACCAGGAATATGGACCTGGTGCCGGGGGTCTGCTCACAGTGGATGCTCCCCAATCAAAGACCAGGACTAGGGACCTAGTGCAGGGGGTCTGCTCGCTGTGGATACTCCCCAATCAAAGACCAGGAATAGGGACCTAATGCGGGGGGTCTGCTTGCAGTGGATACTACCCAATCAAACACCAGGAATAGGGGACTAGAGCAGGGGGTCTGCTTGTAGTCTATACTCCCCGATCAAAGGCAAGGAATAAGGACCCAGTGCACAGGCTCTGCTTGCAGTGGATACTCCCCAATCAAAGACCAGGAATAGGGGACTAGAGCAGGGGGTCTGCTCATAGTGGATACTCCCCAATCAAAGACCTGGTATAGGGACCTAATGCAGGGGGTCTGCTCGCAGTGGATACACCCCAAAAACCAAGACTAGGGGCCTAGTGCAGGGGGTCTGCTCGCAGTGGATATTCCCCAATCAAAGACCAGGAATAGGCACCTAGTGGGGGGGTCTGCTCACAGTGGATGCTCCCCAATCAAAGACCAGGAATAGGGACCTAGTGCCGGGAGTCTGCTCGCAGTGGAAATTCCCCAATCAAAGACTAGGAATAGGGACCTGGTGCAGGTGGTCTTCTCACAGTGGATTCTCCCCAATCAAAAACAAGGAATAGGGACCTAGTGCGGGGGGTCTGCTCGCTTTGGATACTCCCCAATCAAAGACCAGGAATAGGGACCTAGTGCCGGGGTTTGCTCGCAGTGGATATTCCCCAATCAAAGACCAGGAATAGGGACCTAGTGCCGGCGGTCTGCTCGCAGTGGATATTCCCCAATCGAAGACCAGGAATATGGACCTAGTGCAGGGGGTCTGCTCACAGTGGATGCTCCCCAATCGAAGACGAGAATTAAGGACCCAGTGCCAGGGAGTCTGCTCGCAGTGGATATTCCCCAATCAAAGTCCAGGAATATGGACCTGGTGCCGGGGGTCTGCTCACAGTGGATGCTCCCCAATCAAAGACCAGGAATAAGGACCCAGTGCCGGGAGTCTGCTCGCAGTGGATATTCCCCTATCAAAGACCAGGAATAAGGACCCAGTGCCCGGGGTCTGCTCGCAGTGGATGCTCCCCAATCAAAGACCAGGAATATGGACCTGGTGCCGAAGGTCTGCTCCCAGTGGATACTCCCCAATCAAAGACCAGGAATAAGGACCCAGTGCCGGGGGTCTGCTCGCAGTGGATATTCCCCAATCAAAGACCAGATATAAGGACCCAGTGCCCGGGGTCTGCTCGCAGTGGATGCTCCCCAATCAAAGACCAGGAATATGGACCTGGTGCCGGGGGTCTGCTCACAGTGGATACTCCCCAATCAAAGACCAGGAATAAGGATCCAGTGCCGGGGGTCTGCTCGCAGTGGATATTCCCTAAGGAAAGACCAGGAATAGTGACCCAGTGCCGGGGTGGGGTCTGCTCGCAGTGGATATTCCCTGAGGAAAGACCAGGAATAGGGACCCAGTGTAGGGGGTCCTAGTGCAGGGGATCTGCTTGCAGCGAATGCTGCTACCTGATTGGTTGTGGAGCGGTCAGGAGAGAGCCTGAGGAGTACGTCTATTTGTTCCCATTGGTTAAGGTTTGTGATGTGATAGTGCACACTTAGGTCTTTGTGTGCTTGTTTGATTGTGCTGCCTCTCTTGGGTGGTTGTGTGATTTATTGCTATTACATCACAAACCCTGTGTAGCTGGAGTCTAACATTTGTGAAACCGGCCCGCTGTTGTGTTCACCAACACATAACACTGCCCAGAAGCACCAATGGTGGAAATGGAAAAGAGGGCCAGGGTGGGGTGGTGTTTGGAGGGGGGGTGGAGTGAGCAGAAGGCGGAGCTGGCAGTTGCACTTGTTCAAAGTAAATGTTGCAATTTCTTTCATGCTGCTTGTTGCCAAATTACACCCTGTGCATCAATACCACTGTAAATGACTTCCCTTGCAGTGGTGCACCCAGGCTACTGTTGGTAGTGCAGGGATGTTTGGTACATTAAGGTATCCGTAGACGCCCTACAGGAGAGGCTAGCAGGGTAGCTCAGTAGGTTGAGAGACCGTTGCTGAGATGTTATATATTCAAAACTGGTTCTTAATCGGATGCCTTTTTGCAATTCCTTATTAAAACATAACAAGTGCAATAAAATGTGTTTGGCCAGTGGATGGGTTGTGCTGGTCATGGCGAAGGTGGGGGTAGTTCTGCCCTGTAGTGAACATCTAAACTTGGCACCCATTAACCATCAGTTTAATTTCCTAGAAACTGCTGTCAGCACAAACGCATGTAGTTGTGATTAAGCAGTTGGACAAGCATTTAACATCTTTATAAATATAACCTGGGATAAAACATAAAAGGAAGGGGCACAAACATTACAGAGTCTGTGTGTGGTAGTGAATGCAAGTTTAAGCAGCATTTCTGAGTTTGGAAATTACTTTTCTTTTCTATGGAAATGTAAGATGCACAGTTGGAAAGCAATCTTGTGCCCAGCATGTAGGAACCCTGCTTTTAGCAGTGAGGGCCCCACCCCAGTGATATCCATGGCCCATTGATTCCTGTGGTGCCCCTTTAAGGCCAGAAGGAAGAACACAGGCTGGCAGAGAGAAGCTGCAGGCGTGCCAGTGAGGGTGGAGAGCGCATGTCACCGAGCCCCCAGCTTCCCTCAATAGAGCCCGCTCAGGGCGGAGGCTGGCTGGCTTCCCGAGTCTGGGTGTCCCTGAGGCTGGGTGTGACAGATTCCTTCTGTCTCAAAGTGGGAGGGTTTACCAAGCCAGGGGCTGGGGCCGCCCATACCTGGGGCACTTCCTGCTTCACCTTTCTGCTGGAAATGTAACGCCATTTTCTGTTCATCTCTCATTCTGAGCCATGGCTGCTGCTAACCCAGTCCAGAGTCTGCAGGGAGAGGCGACCTGCCCCATCTGTCTGGAATATTACAAAGATCCAGTGATCACAAAGTGTGGGCACAACTTCTGCCGCTCCTGCATCAGTGGGTGCTCCCAAGGGTCGGGCTCAGGCCTCCCCTGTCCCCAGTGCAGGGAAGTCTGTCCCCAGGGGGATCTCAGGCCTAACCGGCAGCTGCAGAGCATGGTGGAGCTGGTGAAGCAACTTTCCCTGCAGCCAGAGAGGGCCCCAGGGGAGAGCCTGTGTGAGGAGCACGAGGAGAAGCTGAAACTCTTCTGTGAGGAGGATGGGAAACTCATCTGTGTGACCTGCAGAGAGTCCAGCGGTCACAGATCACACACTGTGTGCCCCACAGAGGAGGCAGCGCAGAAGTACAAGGTAAGGACACATCTTTTCTCTGCATTGTGTAGCCAGATTCATACATGCCAACATTCTGTGACCAAAAATCTGTAGGAATCTTAAAGTTTAGAAAATAGTCAGCCGAGGAGGTAATGATAGGAATAGGGCACGTCAGCAGCCCATTGTCATTGAATGAGCCCGCCGCCGCGGGTGCATTCAATGACAATGAGGCGCCTGCCACGCCTTCTGCCACCACGCCAGCACGGGGGAGGCCTTGAAAGACTCCCCCGAGCTGGCGTGGTGGGGGGCTAATGGCACCTTTTGTCAAAGGCACCCGCAGCAGAGGGGCGCATATAGCCCGCCACCGTGGGCGCCTTTTACATGAAAAGCCTGCATGCCGTGCCTTCTCCCGCCACGCCAGCTCGGGCGAGTCCTTGAACGACTCCACCGAGCTGATGTAGTGGGGGGCTAATGGCACCTTTTGTCAAAGGCACCCGCGGTGGAGGGGCGCATTTAGCCCGCCGCCGAGGGCGCCTTTTACATCAAAAGCCTGCATGCCGCGCCTTCTCCCGCTACGCCAGCTCGGGGGAACCCTTGAAAGACTCCCCCGAGCTGGCGTGACCAAAAAAAAAATTACATACATTTAAAAAAAAAATAATAATAAATTGGTATTTGTTGCCAATAAATCGGTAGGCGGTAGGACTGCTTAAAAAGCGGTATCCTACTGCCTAAATCGGTAGGGATGGCAAGTATGCAGATGGCTGCTGAAGAGCAGGGCTTATAGGCAGTGCTTTAAGTGGAGTAAGAAATTGAGGGGGGGTCTCATTTGGGGGCATGGCTTCCATAATGGGCGTGGCCTGAAAAGTACAGAAACCAGAGTAAAGTACGTAAACAAATATATAAATGTATGTAAGCATTTATATATTTGTATGGGCCCCTTGCTATAAGTACAATTTCCGCAGATGGTTACAAAGATGTGGCATGGCATATAAGTACAATTACCGCTTATGGTTACAATGATGTAGCATAATGTATCAGTACAGTTACTGCTTATAGTTACAATGATGTGGCATTGCATATAAGTACAGTTTCTTCAGATGGTTACAATGATGTGGCATGGTGTTTCAGTACAATTACCGCTTATGGTTACAATGATGTGGCATGGCATATAAGTACAGTTTCTGCAGATGGTTACAATGATGTGGCATGATGTATCAGTACGGTTACTGCTTATAGTTACAATGATGTGGCGTGGTGTATCAGTACAATTGCTGCTTATGGTTACAATGATGTGGCATGGCATATAAGTACAGTTTCTGCAGATGGCTACAATGATGTGGCATGGCATATAAGTACAGTTTCTGCAGATGGTTACAATGATGTGGCATAGTGTTTCAGTACAATTACCGCTTATGGTTACAATGATGTGGCATGGCATATAAGTACAGTTACTGCTTGTACTTATAATGATGTGGCATGGTGTATCAGTACAATTACCGCTTATGGTTACAATGATGTGGCATGGCATATAAGTACAGTTTCCGCAGATGGTTACAATGATGTGGCATGGCATATGAGTACAGTTTCTGCAGATGGTTACAATGATGTGGCATGGTGTTTCAGTACAATTACTGCTTATGGTTACAATGATGTGGCATGGCATATAAGTACAGTTTCTGCAGATGGTTACAATGATGTGGCATGGTGTTTCAGTACAATTACTGCTTATGGTTACAATGATGTGGCATGGCATATAAGTACAGTTTCTGCAGATGGCTACAATGATGTGGCATGGTGTTTCAGTACAATTGCTGCTTATGGTTACAATGATGTGGCATGGCCTATAAGTACAGTTACTGCTTGTACTTATGATGATGTGGCATGGTGTATCAGTACAATTACCGCTTATGGTTACAATGATGTGGCATGGCATATAAGTACAGTTTCCGCAGATGGTTACAATGATGCGGCATGATGTATCAGTACAGTTACTGCTTATGGTTACAATGATGTGGCATGGTGATTCAGTACGGTTTCCACAGATGATTACTATGATTTGGCATGGTGTATCAGTACGGTTAGTGCTTATGGTTACAATGTGGCATGGTGTATCTGTACGGTTACTGAAGATGTTTAGAATGATGTGGCATGGTGTATCATTCCAGTTTACGCAGATGGTTACAATGATGTGGCATGATGTATCAGTACAATTACTGCTTATGATTACAATGATGTGGCATGGCATATAAGTACAGTTTCCGCAGATGGTTACAATGATGTGGTATGATGTATCAGTACGGTTACTGCTTATAGTTACAATGATGTGGCATGGTTTATCAGTACAATTGCTGCTTATGGTTACAATGATGTGGCATGGCATACAAGTCCAATTACCGCTTATGGTTACAATGTTGTGGCATGGCATATAAGTACAGTTACTGCTTATGGTTACAATGATGTGGCATGGTGTATCAGTACAATTACTGCTTATGGTTACAATGATGTTACATGGCATATAAGTACAGTTACTGCTTATAGTTACAAAGATGTGGCGTGGTCTATCAGTACAATTACTGCTTATGGTTACAATGATGTGGCATGGCATACAAGTACAATTACCGCTTTTGGTTACAATGATGTGGCATGGCATATAAGTACAGTTACTGCTTATGGTTACAAAGATGTGGCGTGGTCTATCAGTACAATTACTGCTTATGGTTACAATGATGTGGCATGGCATACAAGTACAATTACCGCTTTTGGTTACAATGATTTGGCATGGCATATTAGTACAGTTTCCACAGATGGTTACAATGATGTGGCATGATGTTTCAGTACAGTTAGTGATTATACTTACAATGATGTGGCATGGCATATAAGTACAGTTACTGCTTATAGTTACAATGATGTGGCATGGTGTATCAGTACAATTGCCGCTTATGGTTACAATGATGTAGCATGGCATATAAATACAGTTTCCGCAGAAGGTTACCATGATGTGGCATGATGTATCGGTACAGTTACTGCTTATGGTTTTTTATGTATTTATTTCTGAAGCTTATATAGCGCGCCAAGCCCACAGGCATCTTACAGAATGTAGAAGTTACAGTTGTTACACAAGCAGGTATAAGACAGACATAGCACAAGATAATGACATTACAGATATATAATGTGAGCATAATAACATTCAGAGAATGCATATTCAGGGAGAAGCAGTGGGGGTGATGATGAATGGGCTAATAGGAGTACTTAGTTACTTAGGCTTTGAGTGAAGAGGTGCATTTTGAGTTGTTTCCGGAAAATCAAAATGAATCCTGAGTCCTGAGTGGGAGCGGTAGTAATTTCCAGAGTTTGCTGACAATAGTAGGGAAGCTGCTACCCCCTGCATTTTGGAGCTTGAACCTGGGAGTGGTGAGGCAATGCTGATAGGCTGCTCTAGTTGGTCTAGAGCGTTGTGTCATGGTGATACTCTCGGACAGGTAAGCAGGTGCCATCTGGTGAAGACATTTGAGGGTTAAGGTGATTGAAATGAACATGATACATTCATGTACTGAGAGCCAGTGTTGTTGGTGTCTAATGGCTGATATGTGTGCTGATCTGGGCAGGTTGAGCGCGGCTCTGAGGGCATTGTTTTGGAGGACCTTTAACTTCTGGATATTCTGGATCTTAGTGCCGGCACACAGGGTGTTGCAATAGTCAAGGCACATAAGGACTAAGGCTCTGGCTAGAGTAAGACAGTTGTCCGGTGAGAGAATTTTCTGCAAGCGCTGCTGAGTTTCCACGTGTAGGAGGTGGCTGAAGTGGTAGCATTTACTTTTTTATTAAGAATGAGTGAGGAGTCTAAGTAGAAGCCAACCATGTTTATCTCTTTAGTGACTTTAATGGTGTATCCATCTATGATGAAGGACTTGAAAAGGTTATTTAGTTTTGGCGATTTTATGTTGAGAGCCAATGATGAGCAACTTGGTCTTATCGTCATTTAAACATTGTCCTTGCTGAGCCATCCATTCTTGGATAGATAGGTAAATGGCGCTGAGGGTGGCTGTGTCAGAATCGTGGTCTGCTGAGATTGGAATGAGGACCTGGGTATCTGCGTAATTAGTGTAGGTGACACCCAAGTAAAAAGGCGGTCAAAGAGTGGCTTTGTGAAAATATTGTACAAAGTGGGGGCCACACAGAAGTCTTGTGGCACTCCACAGGCGACTGAGGTGGGGGTGCTTCGGCTTTAGGGGAGAAATCCTTCATAGTTCTGTCGCTGAGGAAGGATTTTATCCATAGTGTGGCTTTTGAGGAGAAATGTGCTGCTGAGGTTAGGGGTTTACAAAGAATATTGTGGTCCACCAGATCGAATGCAGCGGAGAGGTCTAGGAGAAGAAGCATGGCTAGTTTGCCTTTGTCCCTCAGGGTGTCCATTTGGATTTTTAAATCAAGAAGTGCTGTTTCATCCTGTGTCTCGGACGGAAACCAGACTCGCGTAGCCCCGGGATGTTATTGGCTGGTGGTCAGCCCAGGGACAGGGAGAGTTAGATATGATGGTGGAAGTCAAGTATGCAACCTTTCACATGAGTGGGATTCTGGATCTTGTGCGCAAAGCCAAGTGCTGACATAGTGTTGGCCAAGGATATAGCTTTGTTATCGAGTGGGTCGTTCAGGCCTAGGTTGAAATCACCCAATATGATGGTCTGTGATTTGTGTTTGGTATTAGAAGAGATGATTTGTGTGACCTCAGTCTCAAAGGTGTGTGTGGGCCCTGGTGACCTGTAGATGAGGTGGATGTTTAAAGTGGCTGTAGCTGAAAGAGACAATTTCACAGAGAGAAGTTTGCAAGAGGCGTGGGGACATGAGGGCACCTCTCTCATGTTCAAGGATGATTTGGCTATGATGGCCACTCCTCCCCCTTTGGCATTGGGTCTGTGCCTCCTGAATATGGAGTAACTGTCAGGGACAGCAACAGACACAGCTGGTCCCGAGGCTTCGTTGAGCCAGGATTCCGTTATAGCTAGGAAGTCTAGGTTGTGTAAAGTGATTATGTCTGCAATGTCGAGACAGTGGGCAGGAAGTGATCTGCCGTTAATGAGGGCTTCCAGATTGGTATGGTTGGGTTTGGTGGGGGGTTGGAGGGATGGGTCGTGCGTTGGTGCACACCATGCAGAGTGTGGGGAATGAGTTTCTTAGTCGGATGGTGTGGGCATAGGTGCCCAGAGTGTCTCTAGAAGAGTAAGTTCTGAGTGCAAGGTTGGAGTTTCTGAATGCAAGCGGGCGTGGGAGGCTGTGTGTTGATGTGGGCCTGTGAGCGGGGCCTTGGGTTCTAGGATGTGCTTGTCTTCGGTCACAGGTTGGTTGTGGGTCAACTGGTGCGTTATGTAGTAGAGGTTGGTTATGGCCAGAGGGGGTGGGAAGGCCTGGATGGGGTTGGGGAAGGCTATAGTCTGGGGGGCCTGAAGTAGCATAATATCAGGCAGTGGCATGCTTAAATCAGAATATTCATCAAGGCAGCGCACATGGTGGTTGGTGGATGCATGGTAGTGTCTACCACAGAACTGGGATTCTGTATGATAGAGAGGCTTATAACTAACCAGCATTGAGGCAAGTTCATAACAGGTCAGGAGGCTAACAGTGTATATTTTAACCAGTGATAAGTCTATGGGACGGCGTGCCGTGATATGGGTAGGCACTGTGTAGTTATCGCTGCAGTGTTCACTAAACCCGGATAAGGGTGGCTTAACAGAATCACAGTAAGGGTTGCCTTATTTCAATTATGGGCCAGCTAAATGTGGTACAATGCAGCTGTGGCATGATGTGTGGCATGGCATATAAGTACAGTTTCCGCAGATGGTTACAATGATGTGGAATGATGTATCAGTACAATTGCCGCTTATGGTTACAATGATGTGGCATGGCATATAAGTACAGTTTCCATAGATGGTTACAATAATGTGGCATGGCATATAAGTACAGTTTCCGCAGATGGTTACAATAATGTGGCATGGCATATAAGTACAGTTTCCGCAGATGGTTACAATGATGTGGAATGATGTATCAGTACAATTGCCGCTTATGGTTACAATGATGTGGCATGGCATATAAGTACAGTTTCCATAGATGGTTACAATAATGTGGCATGGCATATAAGTACAGTTTCCGCAGATGGTTACAATAATGTGGCATGGCATATAAGTACAGTTTCCGCAGATGGTTACAATAATGTGGCATGGTGTATCAGTACAAATAGCACTTATGGTTACAATGATGTGGCATGGCATATAATTACAGTTTCCGCAGATGGTTACAATAATGTGGCATGGCATATAAGTACAGTTTCCGCAGATGGTTACAATAATGTTGCATGGTGTATCAGTACAAATAGCACTTATGGTTACAATGATGTGGCATGGCATATAATTACAGTTTTCACAGATGGTTACAATGATGTGGCATGGCATATAAGTACAGTTTCCGCAGATGGTTACAAAAATGTGGCATGGTGTATCAGTACAATTACAGCATATGTTTACAATGATGTAGCATGGCATATAAGTACTGTTTCTGCAGATGGTTACAATGATGTGGCATAGTGTATCAGTACAATTACTGCATATGTTTACAATGATGTGGCATGGCATATAAGTACAGTTTCCGCAGATGGTTAAAATAATGTGGCATGGTGTGTCAGTACGATTACCGCTTATGGTTACGATGATGTGGCATGGTGTTTCCGTACGGTTTACGCAGATGGTTACAATGATGTGGCATGGCATATAAGTACTGTTTCTGCAGATTGTTACAATGATGTGGCATGGCATATAATTACAGTTTCCGCAGATGGTTACAATAATGTGGCATGGCATATAAGTACAGTTTCCGCAGATGGTTACAATAATGTGGCATGGTGTATCAGTACAAATAGCACTTATGGTTACAATGATGTGGCATGGCATATAATTACAGTTTTCACAGATGGTTACAATGATGTGGCATGGCATATAAGTACAGTTTCCGCAGATGGTTACAAAAATGTGGCATGGTGTATCAGTACAATTACAGCATATGTTTACAATGATGTAGCATGGCATATAAGTACTGTTTCTGCAGATGGTTACAATGATGTGGCATAGTGTATCAGTACAATTACTGCATATGTTTACAATGATGTGGCATGGCATATAAGTACAGTTTCCGCAGATGGTTAAAATAATGTGGCATGGTGTGTCAGTACGATTACCGCTTATGGTTACGATGATGTGGCATGGTGTTTCCGTACGGTTTACGCAGATGGTTACAATGATGTGGCATGGCATATAAGTACTGTTTCTGCAGATTGTTACAATGATGTGGCATGGCATATAAGTACAGTTTCTGCAGATGGTTACAATGATGTGGGATGGTGATTCAGTACGCCTACAGCAGAGGGTTACACCGCCATCAGTATAGTTATAATAGAGTAGGGCTACAATGCCCTTGCATGGTGTGCAAGTACAGTTACAGCAAGTGCATAATGCCCTGGCTTGGCGTTTCAGGATGTTTGCAGCAGAGCAAAATTACACTCCCTGGCATGATGGGCAGCTATGGATACAGCAAGTGCATAATAACTTGGCATGGTGTATCAGTAAATCTACAGCAGAGGGTTACTCCACCATCAGTATGTTGTAGCTGAGCAGGGCTACAATGCCCTTGCATGGAGTACAAGTACAGTTACAGAAAGTGCATAATGCCCTGGCATGGTGCATCAGTACGGTTACAGCAGAGCAGACTTACAAGCCCTGGCATGATGGGCAAGTACGGTTACAGCAAGTGCATAATGGCCTGGCATGGTGCATCAGTACGGTTACAGCAGAGCAGAGTGACATGCCCTGGCATGGTGCATCAGTACAGTTACAACAGAACAGATTTACAAGCCCTGGCATGATGGGCAAGTATGGTTACAGCAAGTGCATAATGCCCTGGCATGGTGCATCAGTACGGTTATAGCAGAGCAGACTTACAAGCCCTGGCATGGCATGCAAGTACAGTTACGGCAAGTGCATAATGCCCTGGCATGGTGCATCGGTAGGGTTACAGCAGAGTAGACTTACAAGCCCTGGCATGATGGGCAAGTACAGTTACAGCAAGTGCATAATTCCCTGGCATGGTGTATCAGGACGATTAGAGCAGAGCAGACTTACAAACCCTGGCATGATGGGCAAGTACAGTTACAGCAATTGCATAATGCCCTGGCATGGTGCATCAGTACGGTTACAGCAGTGCAGACTTAGAAATCCCTGACATGATGGGCATGTATGTTTACAGCAAGTGCATAATGCCCTGGCATGGTGAATCAGTACAATTAGAGCAGAATTACCGCTTATGTTTAAAATGATGTGGTATGGTGTATCAGAATGGTTACCGCTTTTGGTTGCAATGATGTGACACAGTGTATCAGTCCGGTTACCGCATATGGCTTCAATAATGTGGCATGGTGTATCTGTACGATTACCGCTTATGGCTACAATGATCTGGCATGGTATATCAGAACAGTTACTGCTTTTGGTTGCAATGATCTGGCATGATGAATAATTATGGTTACCACTTTTGGTTGCTATGATGTTACACAGTGTATCAAAACGGTTTCTGCAGGTGGCTTCAATAATATGGCATGATGTATTTGCACGATTACCATTTATGGTTACAATGATGTGGCATTGTGTATCAGTCCGGTTTCAGTTTATAGTTACAGTGATGTGGCATGGTGTATCAGTACGGTTTCAGTTTATAGTTACAGTGATGTGGCATGATATATCAGTACTGTTACTGCTTTTGGTTGCAATGATGTGGCATGGTGTATCAGTACGGTTACTGTTTTTGTTGCAATAATATGACATGGTGTATCAGTACGGTTACTGCAGTTGGTTACAATGATGTGGCATGGTGTATAAGTACACTTACTGAAGTTGGTTGCAATGATGTGGCATGGTGTATAAGTACGGTTACTGCAGTTGGTTACAATGATGTTGCATGGTGTATAAGTACGGTTACTGCAGTTGGTTACAATGATTTGGCATGGTGTATAAGTACGATTACTGCAGATGGTTACAATGATGTGGCATGGTGTATAAGTAAGGTTACTTCATATGGTTACAATGATGTGGCATGGTGTATAAGTACAGTTACTGCAGATGGTTACAATGATGTGACTTGGTGTATAAGTACGGTTACTGCAGTCGGTTACAATGATGTGGCATGGTGTATAAGTACGGTTCCTGTAGTTGGTTACAATGATGTGGCATGGTGTATAAGTACGGTTACTGCAGATGGTTGCAATGATGTGGCATGGTGTATCAGTACGGTTACTGTTTTTGGTTGCAATAATATGACATGGTGTATCAGTACGGTTACTTCGGTTGGTTACAATGATGTGGCATGGTGTATAACTACGGTTACTGCAGTTGGTTACAATGATGTTGCATGGTGTATAAGTACGGTTACTGCAGTTGGTTACAATGATTTGGCATGGTGTATAAGTACGATTACTGCAGTTGGTTACAATGATGTTGCATGGTGTATAAGTACGATTACTGCAGATGGTTACAATGATTTGGCATTGTGTATAAGTACGATTACTGCAGATGGTTACAATGATGTGGCATGGTGTGTAAGTATGGTTTCTGCAGTTGGTTTCAATGATGTGGCATGGTGTATAAGTACGGTTACTGCAGTTGGTTAAAATGATGTGGCATGGTGTATACGTACGGTTACTGCAGATGGTTGCAATGATGTGACATGGTTTATAAGTACGGTTACTGCATATGGTTACAATGATGTGGCATGGTGTACAAGTACAGTTACTGCAGATGGTTACAATGATGTGACTTGGTGTATAAGTACGGTTACTGCAGTCGGTTACAATGATGTGGCATGGTGTATAAGTACGGTTCCTGCAGTTGGTTACAATGATGTGGCATGGTGTATAAGTACGGTTACTGCAGTTGATTTCAATGATGTGGCATGGTGTATAAGTACGGTTACTGCAGTTGGTTACAATGATGTGGCATGGTGTATAAGTGCGGTTACTGTTTTTGGTTGCAATAATGTGGCATGGTGTATAAGTATGGTTACTGCAGTTGGTTTCAATGATGTGGCATGGTGTATAAGTACAGTTACTGCAGTTGGTTACAATGATGTGGCATGGTGTATCAGTACAGTTGCAGCAGAACAAGGTTAATTAACCCAGGCGTGGTGTATCAGTTCTGGTAAAATAGAGCAGAGTCACAACTCCCGGACAAAGTGTACCAGTAAAGTTATAGTAGAGAGTTGCAATGCCCTGGCATGTTGTAGCAATGCCATCATAGGTTACTGGCATTTTGTGCCTGTAGGTGTATTGCAGCGTTGTTGCAGTTGTCTTGGCATATCAGTCCAGTTATTGAAGAAGAGGGTTGCAGTACTCTGACATGGCGTATATATATATAGTTACAGCAGAGTAGGGCAACAATTCCCTGGCCTGATGTTATCAGTACATTTACAGCAGATGGTTGCAATATACTTACATGGTGTATCAGAATGGTTACAATTGCAGACTAAAAGTGTAGATATATGTAAATGATTACCTAAAAACATTGGTGTGAAATGTTAATATACATGAATTTAAATGAAAGCAAGACGATTATGCTGATTGAAAACGGTCTAGCCCTCTATTGTCAGCACAAGGCCTAGAGTAGCTCTGAGGGAATTCTCCACTTTGAATTATAGGCTCGCAGTCACGATAGAGAAAAGAAACGTGGCACACTAATGCAGTATTTTCTCACATTGTATTTATCTGCTGCTGCAAAAAAGAAAGGACAAGAAATCAAGCCTTCTCTGCCTGCGCCCCAAGACTATGGCTCCTCCTCCCCATTGGCATCAGACTCGCGGTCACCCTCCTACAATTCAGAAAAGAAATCACGACCCACCTCTTCAAAGAGTCTCTCCTCAACACTGAGGCCATAACGACGCCCCTTGCACACCTGACTCGCTAGACGCTACCCATCCCTCTCCTCCTCTGTGCCCGTCTGTAGCCCACCCCTGTTGTATATCTGTTCTGTTGTTACCTCTGTAAAGCTCTCTGTTGTGTATATATCATTGTATGTCTCTGTAAAGCACTCCGTTGTGCATCTGTACTGTTGTATGCCTCTGCAAAGCGCTCCGTTATGTATCTGTATTGGTGTATACCTCTGTAAAGCGTTCTGTTATGCATCTGTATTGGTGTATACCTCTGTTAAGCGCTCTGTTATGCATCTGTATTGGTGTATACCTCTCTTAAGCGCTCTGTTGTGTATCTGTATTGGTGTATACCTCGATAAAGTGCTCTGTTATGCATCTGTATTGGTGTACACCTCTGTAAAGTGCTCTCTTATGCATATGTATTGGTGTATACTTCTGTAGAGTGCTCTGTTATGCATCTGTATTGGTGTATATCTCTGTAATGCACTCCATTATGCATCTGTACTGTTGTATGCACTCCATTATGCATCTGTACTGTTGTATACCTCTGTAAAGGGCTCCATTATGCATCTGTACTACTGTATACCTCTGTAAAGTGCTCTGTTATGCATCTGTACTGCTGTATACCTCTGTAATGTGCTCTGTTATGCATCTGTACTGTTATATACATCTAAAGTGCTCTGTTATGCATCTGTTTTTGTGTATACCTCTGTAAAGTGCTCTGTTATGCATCTGTACTGCGGTATACCTCTGTAAAGTGCTCTGTTATGCATCTGTATTGGTGTATACCTCCGTAAAGTGCTCTGTTATGCATCTGTATTGCTGTGTACCTCTGTAAAGCACTGCGTTATGCATCTGTACTGCTGTATACCTCTGTAAAGCACTGTGTTATGCATCTGTACTGTTGTATACCTCTGTACAGTGCTCTGTTATGCATCTGTATTGGTGTGTACCTCTGCAAAGTGCTCTGTTATGCATCTGTATTGCTGTGTACCTCTGTAAAGTGCCCTGTTATGCATCTGTACTGCTGTATACCTCTGTAAAGTGCTGTTATGCATCTATTCTGGTGTATACCTCTGTAAAGTGCTCTGTTATGCATCTGTACTGTGGTATACCTCTGTAAAGTGCTCTGTTATGCATATGTATTGGTGTATACCTCTGTAAAGTGCTCTGTTATGCTCTGTACTGCTGCATACCTCTGGAAAGCACTTTGTTATACATCTGTACAGTTGTATACCTCTGTAAACTGCTCTGTTGTGCATCTGTATTGCTGTGTTACTCTGTAAAGTGCTCTGTTATGCATCTGTACTGCTGTATACCTCTGTAAAGTGCTCTGTTATGCATCTGTACTGTTGTTTACCTCTGTAAACTGCTCTGTTATGCATCTGTTCTGTTGTATATCTCTGTAAAGGGCTACGTTATTCATCTGTATTGCTGTGTACCTCTGTAAAGTGCTTTGTTATGCATCTGTACAGTTGTATACCTCTGTAAACTGCTCTGTTATGCATCTGTTCTGTTGAATATCTCTGTAAAGGGCTCTGTTATGCATCTGTATTGCTGTGTACCTCTGTAAAGTGATCTGTTATGCATCTGTACTGCTGCATACCTCTGTAAAGTGCTCTGTTATGCATCTGTACTGTTGTATACCTCTGTAAAGTGCTCTGTTATGCCTCTGTATTGCTGTGTACCTCTGTAAAGTGCTCTGTTATGCATCTGTATTGCTGTGTTACTCTGTAAAGTGCTCTGTTATGCATCTGTATGGGTGTATACCTCTGAAAAGCGCTCCATTGTGTATCTGTACTGTTGTATGCCTCTGTAAAGCGGTCTGTTATGCATCTGTATTGGTGTATACCTCTGTAAAGCGTTCTGTTATGCATCTGTATTGGTGTATACCTCTGTTAAGCGCTCTGTTATGCATCTGTATTGGTGTATACCTCTCTTAAGCGCTCTGTTGTGTATCTGTATTGGTGTATACCTCGATAAAGTGCTCTGTTATGCATCTGTATTGGTGTATACCTCTGTAAAGTGCTCTCTTATGCATATGTATTGGTGTATACTTCTGTAGAGTGCTCTGTTATGCATCTGTATTGGTGTATATCTCTGTAATGCACTCCGTTATGCATCTATACTGTTGTATGCACTCCATTATGCATCTGTACTGTTGTATACCTCTGTAAAGGGCTCCATTATGCATCTGTACTACTGAATACCTCTGTAAAGTGCTCTGTTATGCATCTGTACTGCTGTATACCTCTGTAATGTGCTCTGTTATGCATCTGTACTGTTATATACATCTAAAGTGCTCTGTTATGCATCTATTTTTGTGTATACCTCTGTAAAGTGCTCTGTTATGCATCTGTACTGCGGTATACCTCTGTAAAGTGCTCTGTTATGCATCTGTATTGGTGTATACCTCCGTAAAGTGCTCTGTTATGCTCTGTACTGCTGCATACCTCTGCAAAGCGCTCTGTTATTGTACTGCTATATACCTCTGTAAAGCGCTGCGTTATGCATCTGTACTGCTGTATACCTCTGTAAAGCACTGTGTTATGCATCTGTACTGCTGTATACCTCTGTAAACTGCTCTGTTTTGCATCAGTATTGCTGTGTTACTCTGTAAAGTGCTCTGTTATGCATCTGTACTGCTGTATACCTCTGTAAAGTGCTCTGTTATGCATCTGTACTGTTGTTTACCTCTGTAAACTGCTCTGTTATGCATCTGTTCTGTTGTATATCTCTGTAAAGGGCTCTGTTATTCATCTGTATTGCTGTGTACCTCTGTAAAGTGCTCTGTTATGCATCTGTACAGTTGTATACCTCTGTAAACTGCTCTGTTATGCATCTGTTCTCTTGAATATCTCTGTAAAGGGCTCTGTTATGCATCTGTATTGCTGTGTACCTCTGTAAAGTGATCTGTTATGCATCTGTACTGCTGCATACCTCTGTAAAGTGCTCTGTTATGCATCTGTACTGTTGTACACCTCTGTAAAGTGCTCTGTTATGCCTCTGTATTGCTGTGTACCTCTGTAAAGTGCTCTGTTATGCATCTGTATTGCTTTGTTACTCTGTAAAGTGCTCTGTTATGCATCTGTACTGCTGTATACCTCTGTAAACTGCTCTTTTATGCATCTGTTTTGTTGTATATCTCTGTAGAGGGCTTTGTTATGCATCTGTATTGCTGTGTACCTCTGTAAAGTGCTCTTGTATGCATCTGTACTGCTGTGTACCTCTGTAAAGTGCTCTGTTATGCATCTGGTCTGTTGTATACCTCTGTAAAGTGCTCTGTTATGCATCTGTATTGCTGTGTACCTCTGTAAAGTGCCCTGTTATGCATCTGTACTGCTGTATACCTCTGTAAAGTGCTGTT
Organism: Ambystoma mexicanum; assembly: GCF_040938575.1. Lineage (NCBI taxonomy): Eukaryota > Metazoa > Chordata > Amphibia > Caudata > Ambystomatidae > Ambystoma > Ambystoma mexicanum. The sequence continues at coordinate 1,300,293,095 of NC_090926.1, read as the reverse complement.
ACGCATCTATTCTGATGTATACCTCTGTAAAGTGCTCTGTTATGCATCTGTACTGTGGTATACCTCTGTAAAATGCTCTGTTATGCATATGTATTGGTGTATACCTCTGTAAAGTGCTCTGTTATGCTCTGTACTGCTGCATACCTCTGGAAAGCACTCTGTTATGCATCTGTACTGCTATATACCTCTGTAAAGCGCTGTGTTATGCATCTGTACTGCTGTATTCCTCTGTAAAGCACTGTGTTATGCATCTGTACTGCTGTATACCTCTGTAAAGTGCTCTGTTATGCATCTGTATTGGTGTATACCTCTGGAAAGTGCTCTGTAATGCATCTGTACTGTTGTATACCTCTGTAAAGTGCTCCGTTATGCATCTGTATTGGTGTATACCTCTGTAAAGTGCTCTGTTATGCATCTGTACTTCTGAATACCTCTGTAAAATGCTCTGTTATGCTCTGTACTGCTGCATACCTCTGCAAAGCGCTCTGTTATGCATCTGTACTGCTATATACCTCTGTAAAGCGCTACATAATGCATCTGTACTGCTGTATACCTCTGTAAAGCACTGTGTTATGCATCTGTACTGTTGTATACCTCTGTAAAGTGCTCTGTTATGCATCTGTACTCCTGTATACCTCTGTGAAGCGCTACGTTATGCATCTGTATTGGTGTATACCTCTGGAAAGTGCTCTGTTATGCATCTGTACTGCTGTATACCTCTGTAAAGCACTACGTTATGCATCTGTGATGCTGTATACCTCTGTAAAGCACGGCGTTATGCATCTGTACAGTTGCATACCTCTGTAAAGTGCTCTGTTATGCTTCTGTACTGTTGTATACCTCTGTAAAGTGCTCTGTTATGCATCTGTACTGTTGTATATGTCTGTAAAGTGCTCTGATATGCATCTGTACTGCGTATACCTCTGTAAAGTGCTCTGTTAGGCATCTGTATTGGTGTATACATCTGTAAAGTTCTCTGTTATGCATCTGTACAGTTGTATACCTCTGTAAACTGCTCTGTTATGCATCTGTTCTGTTGTATATCTCTGTAAAGGGCTCTGTTAGGCATCTGTATTGCTGTGTACCTCTGTAAAGTGCTCTGTTATGCATCTGTATTGCTATGTTACTCTGTAAAGTGCTCTGTTATGCATCTGTACTGCTGTATACCTCTGTAAAGTGCTCTGTTATGCATCTGTACTGTTGTTTACCTCTGTAAAGTGCTCTGTTATTCATCTGTATTGCTTTATACTTCTGTAAAGTGCTCTGTTATGCATCTGTACTGCTGCATATGTATGTAAAGTGCTCTGTTATGTATCTGTACTGCTGTATACCTCTGTAAAGTGCTCTGTTATGTATCTGTACTGCTGTATACCTCTGTAAAGTGCTCTGTTATGTATCAGTACTGCTGTATACCTCTGTAAAGTGTTGCTTCTTGAAGCCAGGTCTGCGCCAATAAATACCATGATAAAATAATAATAGTAATTGCTTCCTTATCACCATTATACATAACCTTTCTTACACCCCACCATCAAAGGTATATTCATGAATTACTAACAGAACAGTTTCAAACACATTATAAGGACTTATGAATCGTAATTGTATTCAAGGTACATGTCCTATTCATCATTTTCATCTGGCGTGGCGCGATGACGTTCCTTGTGTTCTAATTGGAGTGCCATCCTTCCAACCCTTGACAGTTGGAAACCTTCCGTCAGCACAGCTGAGTGGTCTTGGGAGGACATGCTTGCCTGTCTCCTCATAGGATCACATTGAGCTAATTGGAAGGAGTGAAGTCATAGAATCTTCCATTCATTGCATTGATGTCAATGTACTGAAAACCTATAAAAGCTGCTGGTAAAGGCACGGGGTAACACCGTCTTGGAATTGCTAAAAGCTGCTGGTAAAGGCATGGGGCAAGACAGTCTTGGAATTGCTGGAACCTATAAAAGCTGCTGGTAAAGGCATGGGGCAAGACAGTCTTGGAATTGCTGGAACCTATGAAAGCTGTTGGTAAAGGCACAGGGTTACACAGTCTTGGAATTGGTGGCACCTATAAAAGCTGCTGGTAAAGGCATGGGGCAACACAGTTTTGGAATTGCTGGAACCTATAAAAGCTGTTGGTAAAGGCACAGGGTAACACAGTCTTGGAATAGCTGGAACCTGTAAAAGCTGCTGGTAAAGGCACGGGATAACACAGTCTTGGAATAGCTGGAACCTGTAAAAGCTGCTGGTAAAGGCACAGTATAACACAGTTTTGGAATAGCTGGAACCTGTAAAAGCTGCTGGTAAAGGCATGGGGTAACCCCGTCTTGGAATTGCTGGAACCTGTATAAGCTGCTGGTAAAGGCACAGGGTGACACAGTCTTGGAACTGCTGGAACCTGGCAAAACCACTGGTAAAGGCACAGGGCTACACAGTCTTGGAATTGCTGGAACCTATAAAAGCTGCTGGTCAAAGCACGGGGTAACACAGCCTTGGAATTGCTGGCACCTGTAAAAGCTGCTGGTAAAGGCATGGGGTAACACAGTCTTGGAATTGCTGGAACCTATAAAAGCTGCTGGTAAAGGCACAGGGTAACACAGTCTTGGAATTGCTGCAACCCATAAAAGCTGCTGGTAAAGGCACGGGGTAACACCGTCTTGGAATTGCTGCAACCTATAAAAGCTGCTGGTAAAGGCACGGGGTAACACAGTCTTGGAATTGCTGGAACCTGTAAAAGCTGCTGGTAAAGGCACAGGGTAACACAGTCTTGGAATTGCTGGAACCTATAAAAGCTGCTGGTAAAGGCACGGGATAACACAGTTTTGGAATAGCTGGAACCTGTAAAAGCTGCTGGTAAAGGCATGGGTTAACACCGTCTTGGAATTGCTGGAACCTGTAGAAGCTGTTGGTAAAGGCACAGGGTGACACAGTCTTGGAACTGCTGGAACCTGGCAAAACTGCTCGTAAAGGCACAGGGCAACACAGTCTTGGAATTGCGGGAACCTATAAAAGCTACTGGTCAAAGCACGGGGTAACACAGCCTTGGAATTGCTGGAACCTGTAAAAGCTGCTGGTAAAGGCACGGGGTAACACAGTTAGAATTGCTGGAACCTATAAAAGCTGCTGGTAAAGACACGGGGTAAAACAGCCTTGGAATTGCTGGAACCTGTAAAAGCTGCTGGTAAACGCACGGGGTAACCCAGTCTTGGAATTGCTGCAACCTATAAAAATTGCTGATAAAGGCACAGGGTAACACAGTCTTGGAATTGCTGGAACCTGTAAAAGCTGTTGGTAAAGGCACGGGGTAACACAGTCTTGGAATTGCTGGAACCTATAAAAGCTGCTGGTAAAGGCACAGGGTAACACAGTCTTGGAATTGCTGGAACCTGTAAAAGCTGCTGGTAAAGGCACGGGGTAACACAGTCTTGGAATAGCTGGAACCTGTAAAAGCTGCTGGTAAAGGCACCAGGTATCACAGTCTTGGAATTGCTGGAACCTGTAAAAGCTGCTGGTAAAGGCACAGGGCAACACAGTCTTGGAATTGCTGGAACCTGGCAAAGCTGCAGGTAAAGGCATGGGGTAACACAGTCTTGGAATTGCTGGAACCTATAAAAGCTACTGATAAAGGCACAGGGCAACATCGTCTTGGAATTGCTGGAACCTATAAAAGCTGCTGGTAAAAGCACGGGGTAACACAGCCTCGGAATTTCTGGCACCTGTAAAAGCTGCTGGTAAAGGCACGGGTAACACAGTCTTGGAATTGCTGGAACCTATAAAAGCTGCTGGTAAAGGCACAGGGTAACACAGTCTTGGAATTGCTGCAACCTATAAAAGCTGCTGGTAAAGGCACAGGGTGACACAGTCTTGGAACTGCTGGAACCTGGCAAAACCGCTGGTAAAGGCACAGGGCTACACAGTCTTGGAATTGCTGGAACCTATAAAAGCTGCTGGTCAAAGCACGGGGTAACACAGCCTTGGAATTGCTGGCACCTGTAAAAGCTGCTGGTAAAGGCATGGGGTAACACAGTCTTGGAATTGCTGGAACCTATAAAAGCTGCCGGTAAAGGCACAGGGTAACACAGTCTTGGAATTGCTGCAACCCATAAAAGCTGCTGGTAAAGGCACGGGGTAACACCGTCTTGGAATTGCTGCAACCTATAAAAGCTGCTGGTAAAGGCACGGGGTAACACAGTCTTGGAATTTCTGGAACCTGTAAAAGCTGCTGGTAAAGGCACAGGGTAACACAGTCTTGGAATTGCTGGAACCTGTAAAAGCTGCTGGTAAAGGCATGAGGTAACACAGTATTGGAATTGCTGGAACCTGTAAAAGCTGCTGGTAAAGGCACGGGGTAACACAGTTAGAATTGCTGGAACCTATAAAAGCTGCTGGTAAAGACACGGGGTAAAACAGCCTTGGAATTGCTGCAACCCATAAAAGCTGCTGGTAAAGGCACGGGGTAACACCGTCTTGGAATTGCTGCAACCTATAAAAGCTGCTGGTCAAAGCACGGGGTAACACAGCCTTGGAATTGCTGGCACCTGTAAAAGATGTTGGTAAAGGCACGGGGTAACACAGTCTTGGAATTGCTGGAACCTGTAAAAGCTGCTGGTAAAGGCATGGGGTAACACAGTATTGGAATTTCTGGAACCTGTAAAAGCTGCTGGTAAAGGCACGGGGTAACACAGTTAGAATTGCTGGAACCTATAAAAGCTGCTGGTAAAGACACGGGTAAAACAGCCTTGGAATTGCTGGAACCTGTAAAAGCTGCTGGTAAAGGCACGGGGTAACCCAGTCTTGGAATTGCTGCAACCTATAAAAATTGCTGATAAAGGCACAGGGTAACACAGTCTTGGAATTGCTGGAACCTGTAAAAGCTGTTGGTAAAGGCACGGGGTAACACAGTCTTGGAATTGCTGGAACCTATAAAAGCTGCTGGTAAAGGCACAGGCTAACACAGTCTTGGAATTGCTGGAACCTGTAAAAGCTGCTGGTAAAGGCACAGGGTAACACAGTCTTGGAATAGCTGGAACCTGTAAAAGCTGCTGGTAAAGGCACCAGGTATCACAGTCTTGGAATTGCTGGAACCTGTAAAAGCTGCTGGTAAAGGCACAGGGTAACACAGTCTTCGAATTGCTGGAACCTGGCAAAGCTGCTGGTAAAGGAACGGGGTAACACAGTCTTGGAATTGCTGCAACCTATAAAAGCTGCTGGTAAAGGCACGGGGTAACACAGTCTTGGACTTGCTGGAACCTGTAAAAGCTGCTGGTAAAGGCAGAGGGTAAAACAGTCTTGGAATTGCTTAACCTGGCAAAGCTGCTGGTAAAGGCACGGGATAACACAGTCTTGGAATAGCTGGAACATGTAAAAGCTGCTGGTAAAGGCATGGGGTAACCCTGTCTTGGAATTGCTGGCACCTGTAAAAGCTGCTGGTAAAGGCATGGGGTAACACAGTCTTGGAATTGCTGGAACCTATAAAAGCTGCTGGTAAAGGCACAGGGTAACACAGTCTTGGAATTGCTGCAACCCATAAAAGCTGCTGGTAAAGGCACGGGGTAACACCGTCTTGGAATTGCTGCAACCTATAAAAGCTGCTGGTAAAGGCACGGGGTAACACAGTCTTGGAATTGCTGGAACCTGTAAAAGCTGCTGGTAAAGGCACAGGGTAACACAGTCTTGGAATTGCTGGAACCTATAAAAGCTGCTGGTAAAGGCACGGGATAACACAGTTTTGGAATAGCTGGAACCTGTAAAAGCTGCTGGTAAAGGCATGGGTTAACACCGTCTTGGAATTGCTGGAACCTGTAGAAGCTGTTGGTAAAGGCACAGGGTGACACAGTCTTGGAACTGCTGGAACCTGGCAAAACTGCTCGTAAAGGCACAGGGCAACACAGTCTTGGAATTGCGGGAACCTATAAAAGCTACTGGTCAAAGCACGGGGTAACACAGCCTTGGAATTGCTGGAACCTGTAAAAGCTGCTGGTAAAGGCACGGGGTAACACAGTTAGAATTGCTGGAACCTATAAAAGCTGCTGGTAAAGACACGGGGTAAAACAGCCTTGGAATTGCTGGAACCTGTAAAAGCTGCTGGTAAACGCACGGGGTAACCCAGTCTTGGAATTGCTGCAACCTATAAAAATTGCTGATAAAGGCACAGGGTAACACAGTCTTGGAATTGCTGGAACCTGTAAAAGCTGTTGGTAAAGGCACGGGGTAACACAGTCTTGGAATTGCTGGAACCTATAAAAGCTGCTGGTAAAGGCACAGGGTAACACAGTCTTGGAATTGCTGGAACCTGTAAAAGCTGCTGGTAAAGGCACGGGGTAACACAGTCTTGGAATAGCTGGAACCTGTAAAAGCTGCTGGTAAAGGCACCAGGTATCACAGTCTTGGAATTGCTGGAACCTGTAAAAGCTGCTGGTAAAGGCACAGGGCAACACAGTCTTGGAATTGCTGGAACCTGGCAAAGCTGCAGGTAAAGGCATGGGGTAACACAGTCTTGGAATTGCTGGAACCTATAAAAGCTACTGATAAAGGCACAGGGCAACATCGTCTTGGAATTGCTGGAACCTATAAAAGCTGCTGGTAAAAGCACGGGGTAACACAGCCTCGGAATTTCTGGCACCTGTAAAAGCTGCTGGTAAAGGCACGGGTAACACAGTCTTGGAATTGCTGGAACCTATAAAAGCTGCTGGTAAAGGCACAGGGTAACACAGTCTTGGAATTGCTGCAACCTATAAAAGCTGCTGGTAAAGGCACAGGGTGACACAGTCTTGGAACTGCTGGAACCTGGCAAAACCGCTGGTAAAGGCACAGGGCTACACAGTCTTGGAATTGCTGGAACCTATAAAAGCTGCTGGTCAAAGCACGGGGTAACACAGCCTTGGAATTGCTGGCACCTGTAAAAGCTGCTGGTAAAGGCATGGGGTAACACAGACTTGGAATTGCTGGAACCTATAAAAGCTGCCGGTAAAGGCACAGGGTAACACAGTCTTGGAATTGCTGCAACCCATAAAAGCTGCTGGTAAAGGCACGGGGTAACACCGTCTTGGAATTGCTGCAACCTATAAAAGCTGCTGGTAAAGGCACGGGGTAACACAGTCTTGGAATTTCTGGAACCTGTAAAAGCTGCTGGTAAAGGCACAGGGTAACACAGTCTTGGAATTGCTGGAACCTGTAAAAGCTGCTGGTAAAGGCATGAGGTAACACAGTATTGGAATTGCTGGAACCTGTAAAAGCTGCTGGTAAAGGCACGGGGTAACACAGTTAGAATTGCTGGAACCTATAAAAGCTGCTGGTAAAGACACGGGGTAAAACAGCCTTGGAATTGCTGCAACCCATAAAAGCTGCTGGTAAAGGCACGGGGTAACACCGTCTTGGAATTGCTGCAACCTATAAAAGCTGCTAGTCAAAGCACGGGGTAACACAGCCTTGGAATTGCTGGCACCTGTAAAAGATGTTGGTAAAGGCACGGGGTAACACAGTCTTGGAATTGCTGGAACCTGTAAAAGCTGCTGGTAAAGGCATGGGGTAACACAGTATTGGAATTTCTGGAACCTGTAAAAGCTGCTGGTAAAGGCACGGGGTAACACAGTTAGAATTGCTGGAACCTATAAAAGCTGCTGGTAAAGACACGGGGTAAAACAGCCTTGGAATTGCTGGAACCTGTAAAAGCTGCTGGTAAAGGCACGGGGTAACCCAGTCTTGGAATTGCTGCAACCTATAAAAATTGCTGATAAAGGCACAGGGTAACACAGTCTTGGAATTGCTGGAACCTGTAAAAGCTGTTGGTAAAGGCACGGGGTAACACAGTCTTGGAATTGCTGGAACCTATAAAAGCTGCTGGTAAAGGCACAGGCTAACACAGTCTTGGAATTGCTGGAACCTGTAAAAGCTGCTGGTAAAGGCACAGGGTAACACAGTCTTGGAATAGCTGGAACCTGTAAAAGCTGCTGGTAAAGGCACCAGGTATCACAGTCTTGGAATTGCTGGAACCTGTAAAAGCTGCTGGTAAAGGCACAGGGTAACACAGTCTTCGAATTGCTGGAACCTGGCAAAGCTGCTGGTAAAGGCACGGGGTAACACAGTCTTGGAATTGCTGCAACCTATAAAAGCTGCTGGTAAAGGCACGGGGTAACACAGTCTTGGACTTGCTGGAACCTGTAAAAGCTGCTGGTAAAGGCAGAGGGTAAAACAGTCTTGGAATTGCTTAACCTGGCAAAGCTGCTGGTAAAGGCACGGGATAACACAGTCTTGGAATAGCTGGAACATGTAAAAGCTGCTGGTAAAGGCATGGGGTAACCCTGTCTTGGAATTGCTGGAACCTGTAAAAGCTGCTGGTAAAGGCACAGGGCTACACAGTCTTGGAATTGCTGGAACCTATAAAAGCTGCTGGTCAAAGCACGGGGTAACACAGCCTTGGAATTGCTGGCACCTGTAAAAGCTGCTGGTAAAGGCATGGGGTAACACAGTCTTGGAATTGCTGAAACCTATAAAAGCTGCCGGTAAAGGCACAGGGTAACACACTCTTGGAATTGCTGCAACCCATAAAAGCTGCTGGTAAAGGCACGGGGTAACACCGTCTTGGAATTGCTGCAACCTATAAAAGCTGCTGGTAAAGGCACGGGGTAACACAGTCTTGGAATTGCTGGAACCTGTAAAAGCTGCTGGTAAAGGCACAGGGTAACACAGTCTTGGAATTGCTGGAACCTATAAAAGCTGCTGGTAAAGGCACAGGGTAACACTGTTTTGGAATTGCTGGCACATATAAAAGCTGCTGGTAAAGGCACAGGGTAACCCAGTCTTGGAATTGCTGCAACCCATAAAAGCTGCTGGTAAAGGCACAGGGTGAGACCATCTTGGAATTGCTGCAACCTATAAAAGCTGCTGGTAAAGGCACGGGGTAACACAGTCTTGGAATTGGTGGAACCTATAAAAGCTGTTGGTGAAGGCACGGGGTAACACAATCTCGGAATTGCTGGAACCTATAAAAATTGCTGATAAAGGCACAGGGTGACACAGTCTTGGAACTGCTGGAACCTGGCAAAACCGCTGGTAAAGGCACAGGGCTACACAGTCTTGGAATTGCTGGAACCTATAAAAGCTGCTGGTCAAAGCACGGGGCAACACAGCCTTGGAATTGCTGGCACCTGTAAAAGATGTTGGTAACGGCACGGGGTAACACAGTCTTGGAATTGCTGGAACCTGTAAAAGCTGCTGGTAAAGGCATGGGGTAACACAGTATTGGAATTGCTGGAACCTGTAAAAGCTGCTGGTAAAGGCACGGGGTAACACAGTTAGAATTGCTGGAACCTTTAAAAGCTGCTGGTAAAGACACGGGGTAAAACAGCCTTGGAATTGCTGGAACCTGTAAAAGCTGCTGGTAAAGGCACGGGGTAACCCAGTCTTGGAATTGCTGCAACCTATAAAAATTGCTGATAAAGGCACAGGGTAACACAGTCTTGGAATTGCTGGAACCTGTAAAAGCTGTTGGTAAAGGCACGGGGTAACACAGTCTTGGAATTGCTGGAACCTATAAAAGCTGCTGGTAAAGGCACAGGCTAACACAGTCTTGGAATTGCTGGAACCTGTAAAAGCTGCTGGTAAAGGTACGGGGTAACACAGTCTTGGAATAGCTGGAACCTGTAAAAGCTGCTGGTAAAGGCACCAGGTATCACAGTCTTGGAATTGCTGGAACCTGTAAAAGCTGCTGGTAAAGGCACAGGGTAACACAGTCTTCGAATTGCTGGAACCTGGCAAAGCTGCTGGTAAAGGCACGGGGTAACACAGTCTTGGAATTGCTGCAACCTATAAAAGCTGCTGGTAAAGGCACGGGGTAACACAGTCTTGGACTTGCTGGAACCTGTAAAAGCTGCTGGTAAAGGCAGAGGGTAAAACAGTCTTGGAATTGCTTAACCTGGCAAAGCTGCTGGTAAAGGCACGGGATAACACAGTCTTGGAATAGCTGGAACCTGTAAAAGCTGCTGGTAAAGGCATGGGGTAACCCTGTCTTGGAATTGCTGGAACCTGTAAAAGCTGCTGGTAAAGGCACCGGGCTACACAGTCTTGGAATTGCTGGAACCTATAAAAGCTGCTGGTCAAAGCACGGGGTAACACAGCCTTGGAATTGCTGGCACCTGTAAAAGCTGCTGGTAAAGGCATGGGGTAACACAGTCTTGGAATTGCTGGAACCTATAAAAGCCGCCGGTAAAGGCACAGGGTAACACAGTCTTGGAATTGCTGCAACCCATAAAAGCTGCTGGTAAAGGCACGGGGTAACACCGTCTTGGAATTGCTGCAACCTATAAAAGCTGCTGGTAAAGGCACGGGGTAACACAGTCTTGGAATTGCTGGAACCTGTAAAAGCTGCTGGTAAAGGCACAGGGTAACACAGTCTTGGAATTGCTGGAACCTATAAAAGCTGCTGGTAAAGGCACAGGGTAACACTGTTTTGGAATTGCTGGCACATATAAAAGCTGCTGGTAAAGGCACAGGGTAACCCAGTCTTGGAATTGCTGCAACCCATAAAAGCTGCTGGTAAAGGCACAGGGTGAGACCATCTTGGAATTGCTGCAACCTATAAAAGCTGCTGGTAAAGGCACGGGGTAACACAGTCTTGGAATTGGTGGAACCTATAAAAGCTGTTGGTGAAGGCACGGGGTAACACAATCTCGGAATTGCTGGAACCTATAAAAATTGCTGATAAAGGCACAGGGTGACACAGTCTTGGAACTGCTGGAACTTGGCAAAACCGCTGGTAAAGGCACAGGGCTACACAGTCTTGGAATTGCTGGAACCTATAAAAGCTGCTGGTCAAAGCACGGGGCAACACAGCCTTGGAATTGGTGGCACCTGTAAAAGATGTTGGTAAAGGCACGGGGTAACACAGTCTTGGAATTGCTGGAACCTGTAAAAGCTGCTGGTAAAGGCATGGGGTAACACAGTATTGGAATTGCTGGAACCTGTAAAAGCTGCTGGTAAAGGCACGGGGCAACACAGTTAGAATTGCTGGAACCTTTAAAAGCTGCTGGTAAAGACACGGGGTAAAACAGCCTTGGAATTGCTGGAACCTGTAAAAGCTGCTGGTAAAGGCATGGGGTACCCCAGTCTTGGAATTGCTGCAACCTATAAAAATTGCTGATAAAGGCACAGGGTAACACAGTTTTGGAATTGCTGGAACCTGTAAAAGCTGTTGGTAAAGGCACGGGGTAACACAGTCTTGGAATTGCTGGAACCTATAAAAGCTGCTGGTAAAGGCACAGGCTAACACAGTCTTGGAATTGCTGGAACCTGTAAAAGCTGCTGGTAAAGGCACGGGGTAACACAGTCTTGGAATGGCTGGAACCTGTAAAAGCTGCTGGTAAAGGCACCAGGTATCACAGTCTTGGAATTGCTGGAACCTGTAAAAGCTGCTGGTAAAGGCACAGGGTAACACAGTCTTCGAATTGCTGGAACCTGGCAAAGCTGCTGGTAAAGGCACGGGGTAACACAGTCTTGGAATTGCTGCAACCTATAAAAGCTGCTGGTAAAGGCACGGGGTAACACAGTCTTGGACTTGCTGGAACCTGTAAAAGCTGCTGGTAAAGGCAGAGGGTAAAACAGTTTTGGAATTGCTTAACCTGGCAAAGCTGCTGGTAAAGGCACGGGATAACACAGTCTTGGAATAGCTGGAACCTATAAAAGCTGCTGGTAAAGGCACGGGGTAACACAGTCTTGGAATTGGTGGAACCTATAAAAGCTGTTGGTGAAGGCACGGGGTAACACAATCTCGGAATTGCTGGAACCTATAAAAATTGCTGATAAAGGCACAGGGTGACACAGTCTTGGAACTGCTGGAACCTGGCAAAACCGCTGGTAAAGGCACAGGGCTACACAGTCTTGGAATTGCTGGAACCTATAAAAGCTGCTGGTCAAAGCACGGGGCAACACAGCCTTGGAATTGCTGGCACCTGTAAAAGATGTTGGTAAAGACACGGGGTAACACAGTCTTGGAATTGCTGGAACCTGTAAAAGCTGCTGGTAAAGGCATGGGGTAACACAGTATTGGAATTGCTGGAACCTGTAAAAGCTGCTGGTAAAGGCACGGGGTAACACAGTTAGAATTGCTGGAACCTTTAAAAGCTGCTGGTAAAGACACGGGGTAAAACAGCCTTGGAATTGCTGGAACCTGTAAAAGCTGCTGGTAAAGGCACGGGGTAACCCAGTCTTGGAATTGCTGCAACCTATAAAAATTGCTGATAAAGGCACAGGGTAACACAGTCTTGGAATTGCTGGAACCTGTAAAAGCTGTTGGTAAAGGCACGGGGTAACACAGTCTTGGAATTGCTGGAACCTATAAAAGCTGCTGGTAAAGGCACAGGCTAACACAGTCTTGGAATTGCTGGAACCTGTAAAAGCTGCTGGTAAAGGCACGGGGTAACACAGTCTTGGAATAGCTGGAACCTGTAAAAGCTGCTGGTAAAGGCACCAGGTATCACAGTCTTGGAATTGCTGGAACCTGTAAAAGCTGCTGGTAAAGGCACAGGGTAACACAGTCTTCGAATTGCTGGAACCTGGCAAAGCTGCTGGTAAAGGCACGGGGTAACACAGTCTTGGAATTGCTGCAACCTATAAAAGCTGCTGGTAAAGGCACGGGGTAACACAGTCTTGGACTTGCTGGAACCTGTAAAAGCTGCTGGTAAAGGCAGAGGGTAAAACAGTCTTGGAATTGCTTAACCTGGCAAAGCTGCTGGTAAAGGCACGGGATAACACAGTCTTGGAATAGCTGGAACCTGTAAAAGTTGCTGGTAAAGGCATGGGGTAACCCTGTCTTGGAATTGCTGGAACCTGTAAAAGCTGCTGGTAAAGGCACCGGGCTACACAGTCTTGGAATTGCTGGAACCTATAAAAGCTGCTGGTCAAAGCACGGGGTAACACAGCCTTGGAATTGCTGGCACCTGTAAAAGCTGCTGGTAAAGGCATGGGGTAACACAGTCTTGGAATTGCTGGAACCTATAAAAGCTGCCGGTAAAGGCACAGGGTAACACAGTCTTGGAATTGCTGCAACCCATAAAAGCTGCTGGTAAAGGCACGGGGTAACACCGTCTTGGAATTGCTGCAACCTATAAAAGCTGCTGGTAAAGGCACGGGGTAACACAGTCTTGGAATTGCTGGAACCTGTAAAAGCTGCTGGTCAAAGCACGGGGCAACACAGCCTTGGAATTGCTGGCACCTGTAAAAGATGTTGGTAAAGACACGGGGTAACACAGTCTTGGAATTGCTGGAACCTGTAAAAGCTGCTGGTAAAGGCATGGGGTAACACAGTATTGGAATTGCTGGAACCTGTAAAAGCTGCTGGTAAAGGCACGGGGTAACACAGTTAGAATTGCTGGAACCTTTAAAAGCTGCTGGTAAAGACACGGGGTAAAACAGCCTTGGAATTGCTGGAACCTGTAAAAGCTGCTGGTAAAGACATGGGGTAACCCAGTCTTGGAATTGCTGCAACCTATAAAAATTGCTGATAAAGGCACAGGGTAACACAGTTTTGGAATTGCTGGAACCTGTAAAAGCTGTTGGTAAAGGCACGGGGTAACACAGTCTTGGAATTGCTGGAACCTATAAAAGCTGCTGGTAAAGGCACAGGCTAACACAGTCTTGGAATTGCTGGAACCTGTAAAAGCTGCTGGTAAAGGCACGGGGTAACACAGTCTTGGAATGGCTGGAACCTGTAAAAGCTGCTGGTAAAGGCACCAGGTATCACAGTCTTGGAATTGCTGGAACCTGTAAAAGCTGCTGGTAAAGGCACAGGGTAACACAGTCTTCCAATTGCTGGAACCTGGCAAAGCTGCTGGTAAAGGCACAGGGTAACACAGTCTTGGAATTGCTGCAACCTATAAAAGCTGCTGGTAAAGGCACGGGGTAACACAGTCTTGGACTTGCTGGAACCTGTAAAAGCTGCTGGTAAAGGCAGAGGGTAAAACAGTTTTGGAATTGCTTAACCTGGCAAAGCTGCTGGTAAAGGCACGGGATAACACAGTCTTGGAATAGCTGGAACCTATAAAAGCTGCTGGTAAAGGCACGGGGTAACACAGTCTTGGAATTGGTGGAACCTATAAAAGCTGTTGGTGAAGGCACGGGGTAACACAATCTCGGAATTGCTGGAACCTATAAAAATTGCTGATAAAGGCACAGGGTGACACAGTCTTGGAACTGCTGGAACCTGGCAAAACCACTGGTAAAGGCACAGGGCTACACAGTCTTGGAATTGCTGGAACCTATAAAAGCTGCTGGTCAAAGCACGGGGCAACACAGCCTTGGAATTGCTGGCACCTGTAAAAGATGTTGGTAAAGACACGGGGTAACACAGTCTTGGAATTGCTGGAACCTGTAAAAGCTGCTGGTAAAGGCATGGGGTAACACAGTATTGGAATTGCTGGAACCTATAAAAGCTGCTGGTAAAGGCACGGGGTAACACAGTTAGAATTGCTGGAACCTTTAAAAGCTGCTGGTAAAGACACGGGGTAAAACAGCCTTGGAATTGCTGGAACCTGTAAAAGCTGCTGGTAAAGGCACGGGGTAACCCAGTCTTGGAATTGCTGCAACCTATAAAAATTGCTGATAAAGGCACAGGGTAACACAGTCTTGGAATTGCTGGAACCTGTAAAAGCTGTTGGTAAAGGCACGGGGTAACACAGTCTTGGAATTGCTGGAACCTATAAAAGCTGCTGGTAAAGGCACAGGCTAACACAGTCTTGGAATTGCTGGAACCTGTAAAAGCTGCTGGTAAAGGCACGGGGTAACACAGTCTTGGAATAGCTGGAACCTGTAAAAGCTGCTGGTAAAGGCACCAGGTATCACAGTCTTGGAATTGCTGGAACCTGTAAAAGCTGCTGGTAAAGGCACAGGGTAACACAGTCTTTGAATTGCTGGAACCTGGCAAAGCTGCTGGTAAAGGCACGGGGTAACACAGTCTTGGAATTGCTGCAACCTATAAAAGCTGCTGGTAAAGGCACGGGGTAACACAGTCTTGGACTTGCTGGAACCTGTAAAAGCTGCTGGTAAAGGCAGAGGGTAAAACAGTCTTGGAATTGCTTAACCTGGCAAAGCTGCTGGTAAAGGCACGGGATAACACAGTCTTGGAATAGCTGGAACCTGTAAAAGTTGCTGGTAAAGGCATGGGGTAACCCTGTCTTGGAATTGCTGGAACCTGTAAAAGCTGCTGGTAAAGGCACCGGGCTACACAGTCTTGGAATTGCTGGAACCTATAAAAGCTGCTGGTCAAAGCACGGGGTAACACAGCCTTGGAATTGCTGGCACCTGTAAAAGCTGCTGGTAAAGGCATGGGGTAACACAGTCTTGGAATTGCTGGAACCTATAAAAGCTGCCGGTAAAGGCACAGGGTAACACAGTCTTGGAATTGCTGCAACCCATAAAAGCTGCTGGTAAAGGCACGGGGTAACACCGTCTTGGAATTGCTGCAACCTATAAAAGCTGCTGGTAAAGGCACGGGGTAACACAGTCTTGGAATTGCTGGAACCTGTAAAAGCTGCTGGTAAAGGCACAGGGTAACCCAGTCTTGGAATTGCTGCAACCCAAAAAAGCTGCTGGTAAAGGCACAGGGTGAGACCATCTTGGAATTGCTGCAACCTATAAAAGCTGCTGGTAAAGGCACGGGGTAACACAGTCTTGGAATTGGTGGAACCTATAAAAGCTGTTGGTGAAGGCACGGGGTAACACAATCTCGGAATTGCTGGAACCTATAAAAATTGCTGATAAAGGCACAGGCTAACACAGTCTCAGAATTGGTGCAACCTATAAAAGCTGTTGGTAAAGGCACGGGGTAACACAATCTCGGAATTGCTGGAACTTGTAAAAGCTGCTGGTAAAGGCACGAGGTAACACAGTATTGGAATTGCTGGTACCTGTAAAAGCTGCTGGTAAAGGCTCGGGGTAACACAGTTGGAATTGCTGGAACCTATAAAAGTTGCTGGTAAAGGCACGGGGTAACACCGTCTTGGAATTGCTGCAACCTATAAAGCTGCTGGTAAAGGCACGGGGTAACACAGTCTTGGAATTGGTGGAACCTATAAAAGCTGTTGGTAAAGGCACGGGGTAACACAATCTGGGAATTGCTGTAACCTATAAAAATTGCTGATAAAGGCACAGGGTAACACAGTCTTGGAATTGGTGGAACCTATAAAAGCTGTTGGTAAAGGCACGGGGTAACACAATCTCGGAATTGCTGGAACCTGTAAAAGCTGCTGGTAAAGGCACGGGGTAACACAGTTGGAATTGCTGGAACCTATAAAAGCTGCTGGTAAAGGCACGGAGTAACACAGTCTTGGAATTGGTGGAACCTATAAAAGCTGTTGGTAAAGGCACGGGGTAACAATCTGGGAATTGCTGTAACCTATAAAAATTGCGGATAAAGGCACAGGGTAACACAGTCTTGGAATTGGTGGAACCTATAAAAGCTGTTGGTAAAGGCACGAGGTAACACAGTATTGGAATTGCTGGAACCTGTAAAAGCTGCTGGTAAAGGCACGGGGTAACACAGCCTTGGAATTGCTGGAACCTGTAAAAGCTGCTGGTAAAGGCACGGGGTAACACAGTCTTGGAATTGCTGGAACCTATAAAAATTGCTGATAAAGGCACAGGGTAACACAGTCTTGGAATTGCTGGAACCTGTAAAAGCTGCTGGTAAAGGCACGGGGTATCACAGTCTTGGAATTGCTGGAACCTGTAAAAGCTGCTGGTAAAGGCACAGGGTAACACAGTCTTGGAATTTCTGGAACCTGGCAAAGCTGCTGGTAAAGGAACGGGGTAACACAGTCTTGGAATTGCTGGAACCTATAAAAGCTGCTGATAAAGACATAGGGTAACACCGTCTTAGAATAGCTGGAACCTCTAAAAACTGCTGGTAAAGGCACGGAGTAACACCGTTTTGGAATTGCTGGAACCTGTAAAAGCTGCTGGTAAAGGCACAATCTCGGAATTGCTGGAACCTATAAAAATTGCTGATAAAGGCACAGGGTAACACAGTCTCGGAATTGCTGGAACCTGTAAAAGCTGTTGGTGAAGGCACGGGGTAACACACTCTTGGAATTGCTGAAACCTGTAAAAGCTGCTGGTAAAGGCACGGGGTAACAGAGTCTTGGAATTGCTGGAACCTGTAAAAGCTGCTGGTAAAGGCACGGGGTAACACAGCCTTTGAATTGCTGGAACCTGTAAAAGCTGCTGGTAAAGGCGAGGGGTAACACAGTCTTGGAATTGCTGGCACCTATAAAAGCTGCTGGTAAAGGCACAGGGTAACACAGTCTTGGAATTGCTGGCACCTATGAAAGCTGCTGGTAAAGGCACAGGGTAACACAGTCTTGGAATTGCTGGAACCTATAAAAGCTGCTGGTAAAGGCACAGGGTAACACAGTCTTGGAATAGCTGGAACCTATAAAAGCTGCAGGTAAAGGCATGGGGTAACATCGTCTTGGAATAGCTGGAACCTATAAAAGCTGCTGGTAAAGGCAAGGGGTAACACAGTCTTGGAATTGCTGGAACCTGTAAAAGCTGCTGGTAAAGGCACAGGACAACACAGTCTTGGAATTGCTGGAACCTATAAAAGCTGTTGGTAAAGGCATGTGGTAACACAGCTTCGGAATTGCTGGAACCTGTAAAAGCTGTTGGTAAAGGCACGGGGTAACACAGTCGTGGAATTGCTGGAACTTATTTATTTATTTATTTGTATTTTTAAAGTGCACAGTAGCCCGAGGGCATCGTGGCGCTGTTACATGAAAATAAAAAGCATGTCTGGTTACATAGGAAAAAAAGCCTGGTGATTACATTTGAAATTTACATATTACGGTTCAGATTACATAAAGAGCAGCGGTGCATATTACATTAGGGGGATATGTCACATTGAAAGTACATATAGCAACTGGATGAGTTACTAGAGCGAAGGGCATGCGCGACAGGGAGAGGTGGATGCTATACCAATAGTGTGGTTCTGAGGGATTTGCGAAAGGCAAGTAGGGAGGGCTCTGCTCTGAGTGTGTTGGGGAGGTTATTCCAGAGGCCATGTGAGGGAAACCAATGTCGCCGGCCTTGGCTCACTTTATGGAAGGTACACAGAGTTTGTTTGTATGGTGGCTTCTTGTGGGGCGAGCAGAGATGTTTTTGGATATAGTTTCTGAGAGGTATGAAGGGGCGGTGAGATTGACACATTTGTGTGTAATGGTGAGGATTTTGAATTTGATCCTTTCCTTAACTGGGAGCCAGTGGGCTTCGTGTCTGGCCTGGGATATGTGGTCATATTTGGGGATGTGTATGGCTGCGTGGAGCGCATTGTTTTGTGTTATTTGGAGCCTGTTGATGTTTTTTGTGGAGGTGCCTGCCAGAAGGGCGTTGCAGTAGTCTAGTCTAGCTCCTATTGTGGCTCTGGCTATGGACAGGCAGTTTTGAGTGGTAAGAAAGGGTTTTATGGCATTTATAAGTTTAGTGGTGTGTGCAGAGGCCGAGGTGATGGCACTGACCTGTCTTGTCATAGACAGTGTAGAGTCTAAGTAGACTCAGAGAGTCTTTACAGATGTGGAGACTGATACCTGTGTGTGGTCTATGGTGAAATAAGTGTATTTGGTGTGAAGTTTGGCAAGGGTTTCCTTGGGGCCCAGGATGATGATCTCAGTTTTGTCCCTGTTTAGGCAAAGGTTGTTGATTGCCATCCAGGTTTGAATAGCGGTATGAATCTGGAAGAGAGCTTTTGCATCATGGTCATAATCTCCAGTAAGTGGGACGCGCACTTGAGTGTCATCGGCATAGTTGGTATAGGCTATGCCGAGCGCATCCAACAGGTCAAACAGAGGTTTGGTGAACAGGTTATATAGGGTGGGGGCAGTGCATGATCCCTGGGGAACTCCACAGTTGATGGTGGTTGGATCTGCGTTGCCTGGTCAGAGTAGACCTTCATGGCCCTTCCTTCAAAGAAGGAGGATATCCATGATGTGGCATTGTCAGAAAGACGGGCAGCGTTGGAGGGGTGAGAGGTGAGGCTATCATGGTCAACGAAATCAAACGCGGCAGAGAGATCCAAGAGTAGCAGGAGTGCAGGTTTGCCTGTGTCCATTATTTTGGTAATTTGGTTCTTAAGATCTAAGAGGGCAGTTTCTGTGCCATGGCCTTTGCGGAAGCCTGATTGTCGTCTGCCTAGGATGCCATTAGTTTCCAAATATTGTTGGATGTGTATGGGGCGGATTTATCCAAGATTTTTAGGAGAAAGAGAACGGTAGTGATGGGGCGGTAGTTGTTGGGGCAGGTGGGGCCTAGGGACGTTTTGTTTTATGAGTGGGCGAACCCAAGCTTCTTTTAGGCTTTGTGGTACGACTCCAGAGGAGAAGGAAACATTTATGAATGCTGTGATGATAGGGGTGAGAGAGTCAGCGCATTCTTTAATGATGGTAGGGGGACATATGTCCCCTTTGCACGTGGAGGGTTTGATATGTTTGAGAATATTTATACCTATAAAAGCTGCTGGTAAAGGCACACAGTAACACAGTCTTGGAATTGCTGGAACCTATAAAAGCTGCTGGTAAAGGCACAGGGTAACTCTTGGAATTGCTGGAACCTATAGAAGCTTCTGATAAAGGCACAGGGTAACACAGTCTTTAAATTGCTGGAACCTATCAAAGCTGCTGGTAAAGGCACAGGGTAACTCTTGGAATTGCTGGAACCTATAGAAGCTTCTGATAAAGGCACAGGGTAACACAGTCTTTAAATTGCTGGAACCTATCAAAGCTGCTGGTAAAGGCACAGGGTAACTCTTGGAATTGCTGGAACCTATAGAAGCTTCTGATAAAGCACATGGTAACACAGTCTTGGAATTGCTGGAACCTATCAAAGCTGCTGGTAAAGGCACAGGGTAACTCTTGGAATTGCTGGAACCTATAAAAGCTGCTGGTAAAGGCACGGGGTAACACCATCTTGGAATTGCTGGAACCTATAAAAGCTGCTAGTAAAGGCATGGGGTAACACAGCCTTGGAATTGCTGGAAACTGTAAAAGCTGCTGGTAAAGGCACAGGGTAACAGTCTTGGAATTGCTGGAACCTATACAAGCTGCTGATAAAGGCACGGGGTAAGACAGCCTTGGAATTGCTGCGCGATTGTGTGGTGTCCATTCCTGTGTTCACCTTGCAGTACTGCAATTAAATATTTCCCAAACTAACCTCACCTGGGATTCAAATCCTTTGTCTGATTTCCGCGACACAGTGCCCTAGTATGGTATACCAGTACATTTAAGGCAGCACAGGGTTATAATGCTCTTGTATGGTGTAACTGTGCTGTCACATGAGAGTAGGGCTATATACCCCGGGACAGTGTATTAGTACGGTTACACCAGAGCAGGATTACAGTGCCCTGGAATAGTGTAACATGGTGTTTACAGAGGAGTGGGGTTACAATACCCTAGCATGGTGTAACCGTGCTGTCACATGAGAGTAGGGCTATATAGTCCCGGCACAGTGTATTAGTATGGTTACACCAGAGCAGGATTACGGTTCTCTGGAATGGTGTAACATGGTGTTTACAGAAGAGTGGGGTTATAATGCCCTAGCTTTATGTAACCTGTGCTGTCACATGAGAGTGGTGCTATATACCCCCTGCACAGTGTATTAATATGGTTACACCGGAGCAGGATTACAGTGCCCTGGAATGGTATATCAGTACATTTAAGGCAGAGCAGGGTTATAATGCCCTAGCATGGTGTAACCATGCTGTCACATGAGAGTAGGGCTCTATACCCCCAGCACAGTGTATTAGTACGGTTACACCAGAGCAGGATTACAGTGCCCTGGAATAGTGTAACATGGTGTTTACAGAGGAGTGGGGTTACAATACACTAGCATGGTGTAACCGTGCTGTCACATGAGAGTAGGGCTATATAGTCCCGCCACAGTGTATTAGTATGGTTACACCAGAGCAGGATTACAGTTCTCTGGAATGGTGTAACATGGTGTTTACTGAAGAGTGGGGTTATAATGCCCTAGCTTTGTGTAACCTGTGCTGTCACATGAGAGTGGTGCTATATACCCCCGGCACAGTGTATTAGTACGGTTACACCAGAGCAGGATTATAGTGCCCTGGAATGGTATATCAGTACATTTAAGGCAGAGCAGGGTTATAATGCCCTAGCATGGTGTAACCGCACTGTCACATGAGAGTAGGGCTATATACCCCCAGCACAGTGTACGGTTACACCAGAGCACCAGAGTAGGATTACAGTGCCCTGGAATAGTATGGGGGTCATTCCGAGGTTGGTGCTAAGGGAACAACGATGCCAGTAAAGGAATACCGGCATCGATTACCGCTACGGGTTATTCTGACCAGCCCGACCGCTATTAGCGGCATCGTAAAGTACGGTTCCGTTAATAGTGGTCTGGGCGCGGGCACGCGACCCACCATGGCGGCAATAGCGGCCGTAAATACCGGCATCGCCGACCTACCGTAAAATGCCCTGAGCATTGTTCCCAACTGCCACGGGTGCACACAATCAGCACAGGTGGAGGCAATGGAGTCTGTGGAGACAATGGAGTCTGGCCCAGTACAAAAAGGAGCACACCCACACACCACACCCCCTTCCCACACCAAGATGGTTCCAATAGTAGTAGCATTACTGGAACTGGAGGACATGCTTGCATTGCCACAACATCAACAACAACAACAGCAGGCACCACAGAGGAGACGCAGGAGGAGGAGGGTGAGACAAGCCCAGCAGGCCCCACCAGTTCAGCCACCATTACCACGCCGGCAGCCCCCAGTCCCTCACATCAGAGCCAGTACTTTCAACCTAACCCTTGAGCAGATCCACACCCTGTACCGTCTGGACCGGGACACCATCACCACCATAGTGGACTTGATACACAATGACATAGTAAGCCTCATTGAAATACGCACCGCCATCGCCCCTCTACTGAAGGTAGTGTCTGTGCTCCACTTTCTTGCCACAGGCACCTACCAGCACACAGTGAGGCACATGCATGGCATATCACAACCCTTATTTTCCTGGATACTGAACCAAGTGCTGGATGCCCTCCTCAAGCACACAAGGGACTACATATCCCTACCACGGACACGGACTCCCCAGGAGCTATTTGATACAAAAGTTGCCTTCCATGCACTGGCAGGCATGCCAAATTGTGTAGGTGCCCTCGACTGCACCCACGTGGAGTTGGTGGTCCTGCATGCCATGGAGGTGGTGTACCGCAAACGCAAGCAATACCACTCCATCAATGTGCAGATGGTATGCGACGCCAGCAATATCACACATTGTTGTGCCGATATCCCGCATCAACTCATGACTCTATGGTCCTGCGTAACTGCACGCTACCACGCTTCATGGAGCGACATGCAGGACGACGTGCCTGGCTGCTTGGTAAGTTGCATAATTGGCACATGGCATTAAAATGGGGGGAGAGTTGCACACACCACCATGCTGCCAATGTTGATGTGACTGCACATCACCGAACACAGTGCCCCAAAGCAACATGTGTCAACCTTACTTCATTCCTATGGGATTTGGGTGTCATGTAACGTTTGTGATGCTTTACACTACATGACTAACAAGAAACCATCCCACATCCCACAACACGTGCACCACTCATCAGCGCCCCTCACCCTCCGTAACGCCATCCAGCACCATGCAGTGCATATGCACTATGCTGCTGTCTCCAGCATTTCACCACACAGGACAAGCATCCCTGTGAGTGCATCAAACTGAACCTACTAGGGAATCCACTGTCCGGCACAGGGCCGGCACACCCACAGGAGTGCTGCATGTCACCATGGGAATGATCAGCGCTGATTGCACAATATTGCACAGACTACTGCCAATGCTCCCTCTAAGTAAATCCCACAGAACACAACACCTCACTAATTTGATACAAACACAGCTGTTTGCGTGTACGATGCATGTGCAACAGGATGGCAGTGCACACCATGTATCATCTTGAAGATGCAACCCACACCATTAGTCCATGGCACAGGACACATTGAGGGACTGAAAATGGCGTAAATGCATCCAGGGACATGTGCATGTGGGCAACAAAAACCTGCCGGCATGTGTAACTAGTACAGCTGTTCTTCATGATTCCCCTGACATTTAACTTCATTTCCCTCTCATGCAGGTGATAGTGGTTATCCCTTGAAGCCGTGGCTACTCACCCCTGTCCGAAACCCACAGAACAGGCACGAGGAGGACTACAAGGGTTCCCATACCCGTACGGTCATCGAGCAGACCTTTGGCCTGTTGAAGGCACGATTTTGCTGCCTCAGACGGTCGGGTGGGGCAGTCCTCTACAGGCATGAGAAGGTGGCCAGGGTCATCATGGCATGTGTCATGCTGCACAATTTGTGCATCCGCCGGAACGTGCCCCTGCCTCCTGACATTGAACTGCTACCACCTGGTGATGATGAAGAGGCAGAAGAAGATGTGGAAGGACATCATTGCGGTGCCGATGCACAGGAGGGACGTGCTGTGTGCCAGTCAGTGATTGCACAATATTACAGACACACATGGCAGCAGAGGGTGATATGATGGTTGGACAGAGGGCACTGGGTATGGAGGTACATGTACACTATGCACTGTAAATGAATAAATGACACATGCGCAATGATGAATGTCCACTCAGGTCTTGTTTTTCACACAACAGGTGTATTAAATATAACAATGTAAACGTAAGTGCAAAATCCCTCCACCACCCTCACCCCATTCCCCCTCCCACCACACCTCCCCCACACACCCTCCTACCCACCCCGCACAACTCCCCCACACATCCTCACCCCCCTCCCCATCCCCCCACACCTCCCCCGCACATGTCCCATCGAGTCTCTAAAGCCTACATGAGGATGCCCTGAGGATCAATTGGCTCTCCCTGGTCCAGGGGGCGGCATGTCTTGCCGGCGCAGGGTACGTGCCGACCTGCGGAGCGGGCTTGTCTGTGTAGAACTGGAGGAAGACAGTATGGCCGCCTGCTGTGATTGTGTAGCGGGATGCCCTGCCTCCATGGCATCCGCTATGTGGCCTAAGACCTGCCAGAGGGCCGAGACCTCCTCGCAGAGGCGGCTGGTGTTGTCAGCGAATGATTTGGCCATGGAGGCAGTGTTGTCCGTGATGGACCTGCCTAGTGAGGCTAAGTCCTGACGCCACTCCTGTCTGGCCAGTCTGTTGTCCTCGACAAACTCCCGCACAAGGGCAGTGAGCAGGTCAGACCGCTGCGGCCTGCGGGTGCACCTGTTGGGGTTGTCGGTCCCTGCCTGTCCTGCCCAGCCTGCTCAGCCTCCGTAGTCATCAGAATGGGACTGAAATGTCCTTCCGTCTGCTCCTGACCAGACTGCTCCGGGGTGGTGGCATGCTCTGTATCGAGTGACGATATTTGGGGGGATACCAGTGGACTTGGTGTACGGACCACTTCCGATATATCGTCCTCAATGGGCACCCATATCTCGTCCTGTGGGTCCTCCACAGCCAGGGGTGCTGTGGCTGCCACCTCCCCAGCCAAACTGGACTCCTCTGAATGTGGTGCCTCGCCTGATTCCTCAGGGGGGCCAATGGGTGGTGGTGGTGCTTCGCCCTCTACGGGCCTTGGTGGCAACGGTGTAATGGATACCTGGCGTGGCTTGCCTGTTGGTGCACGGCGGCCCCTGGGTTGTCCCCTCAAGGTTGAAGGGTGGTTGGCGTCATCCCAGGACCTCTTCCGGGGTGTGGTCTGTCCAGGGGTTGCGTCCAGCCCATCGCTGTCATGGTCAGAGCCTGTGGGGGTCGAAGAGAGGGACGGCATGAGTGATGTTTTTATAGGCATCATACATACATTAGGGCAATTGCTCATCCACACAATTGGGGGTAATAGGCATTTGTGTTTGGATGAGCACGTTCTTTGATACATGTGTGGTTTATGCAGGCATACATCAGCGTCACTCATGTTGCCCAGGAGCAATGCTATCTGACATGCATAGTATTTTGGGCCTGCACGCTGTGTGACTCATGGCATTTACATCTTTGTGTGGTGTGTGTCAGGTACGGCATTGCCTTGCAGCAGGCATCTGCATGTGTCTGTGATGCACCGCCTACTTTGCTGGGAGTGTGTGTGTGTATTGGACCATGGCTTGACTCTTTGAACTGACATATTGGTTGACTTTCATCAGATTTGGCATTACAATGTTTACTTTGGACACTCACCTCCATCGCCCGATGTTGTGGTGCCACACTCCATCTCGCCAAAACACCTTCGATCCCCTTAATCCCTATCATGCTGGTGCAGATGTCTTCCCATGGGTGAGCTTGATCGGGGAACTGGGACCTCCTCCTGTTCCCATGGCCTGGCTGTGGTTCACTGAGAGGATGTTTCGTACCCTTAGTAGCAGGTCGTCCCAGCGCTTGCGACAGTCTTTAATTGTGCGTGGGGTGTTCCTCACAGCACTGACCTTCTGGGCAACAAGTGCCCAGATCTCTTTCTTCTTCAGTGCTGCCTCTCTCTTCATGTTATTTGAGAAGACTATGGCAGCATGCTCCTGCAGTGTGTCTACCAGCATCTGCAGCTCATCCTCATTGAACCTTTCTTTCCGCGGCCAGGTAGCTCCCTTCTTCAGGGCCTTGGGCATAGTGGTGTTATAGGTGGATCATTTCCAAAAAACAGCAGAGTCCGAGGGGTCCTGTGTGGTGAGGATGGCAATGGATTGTGATGGCCGCCGTGCTCCTTCCCGTTCCTGTGCGATGACGCTACTTCCGGTTCCGCTTATTAGTGGTGACCGTTAATAGCGGTGACCGTTATTAGCGGTCACCGCTAATAACGGTCACCGCTAATGCCGCATTAGACCTTTTCGGGAGTGTTATTTGCGCTATGCTTGATGCCGCTAAGGGCATTTTAGATGCCTTTAACGGCATGGCGCTAATGATCTTACCCGCATGGCGTAAAGCTCATGCCTGCAAAGTCGTAATAGTCCTCTATTAGCGGACTGATGACTGCCCGGACACGCTATTTACGCCATGCCGGTAAGGAGCGTTACTTACCTCCAAACTCGGAATGAGGGCCTATATCAGTACATTTAAGGCAGAGTAGGGTTATAATGCCCTAGCATGGTGTAACCGCACTGTCACATGAGAGTAGGGATATATACCCCCGGCACAGTGTATTAGTACGGTTACACCAGAGCAGGATTACATTGCCCTGGAATAGTACAACAGTACACTTAAGGCAGAGCAGGGTTATAATGCCCTAGCATGGTGTAACTGTGCTTCACATGAGAGTGGTGCTATATACCCCCTGCACAGTGTATTAGTACGGTTACACCAGAGCATGATAACAGTGCCCTGGAATGGTATATCAATACATTTAAGGCAGCACAGGGTTATAATGCCCTAGCATGGTGTAACTGTGCTGTCGCACGAGAGTAGGGCTATATACCCCCGGGACAGTGTATTAGTACGGTTACACCAGAGCAGGATTACATTGCCCTGGAATAGTATAACAGTACATGTAAGCAGAGCAGGGTTGTAATGCCCTAGCATGGTGTAACATCGCTGTCAAATGAGAGTAGGGCTGTATAGCTCCGGCACAGTGTATGAGTATGGTTAAACCAGAGCAGGATTACAGTGCCCTGGAATGGTGTAACATGGTGTTTACAGAAGAGTGGGGTTACAATACCCTAGCATGGTGTAACCGTGCTGTACATGAGAGTAGGGCTATATACCCCCAGCACAGTGTATTAGTACGGTTACACCAGAGCAGGATTACAGTGCCCTGGAATAGTATAACAGTACATTTAAGGCAGAGCAGGGTTATAATGCCCTAGCATGGTGTAACATCGCTGTCAAATGAGAGTAGGGCTATATACCCCCGGCACAGTGTATTAGTACGGTTACACCAGAGCAGGATTACAGTGCCCTGGAATAGTATAACAGTACATTTAAGGCAGAGCAGGGTTATAATGCCCTAGCATGGTGTAACATCGCTGTCAAATGAGAGTAGGGCTATATACCCCCGGCACAGTGTATTAGTACGGTTACACCAGAGCAGGATTACAGTGCCCTGGAATAGTATAACAGTACATTTAAGGCAGAGCAGGGTTATAATGCCCTAGCATGGTGTAACATCGCTGTCAAATGAGAGTAGGGCTATATACCCCCGGCACAGTGTATTAGTACGGTTACACCAGAGCAGGATTACAGTGCCCTGGAACGGTATATCAGTACATTTAAGGCGGAGCAGGATCACAGTGCCCTGGAATGGTGTAACATGGTTTTTACAGAGGAGTAGGGTTATATTGCCCTAGCTTTGTGTAACCCGTTCTGTCACATGAGAGTAGGGATATATACCCCGGGCACAGGGTATTAGTACGGTTGCACCAGAGCAGGATTACAGTGCCCTGGAATGGTATATCAGTATATTTAAGGCAGAGCAGGGTTATAATACCCTAGCATGGTGTAACCGTGCTGTCACGTGAGAGTAGGGCTATATACCCCCGAGCACAGTGTATTAGTACGGTTACACCAGAGCAGGATAACAGTGCCCTGGAATAGTATAACAGTACATTTAAGGCAGAGCAGGGTTATAACGCCCTAGCATGGTGTAACCGTGCTGTCACGTGAGAGTAGGGCTATATACTCCCGAGCACAGTGTATTAGTACGGTTACACCAGAGCAGGATAACAGTGCCCTGGAATAGTACAACAGTACACTTAAGGCAGAGCAGGGTTATAATGCCCTAGCATGGTGTAACCGTGCTGTCACTTGAGAGTAGGGCTATATATCCCCGAGCACAGTGTATTAGTACAGTTGCACTAGAGCAGGATAAGAGTGCCCTGGAATGGTGTAACATGGGTGTTTACAGAAGAGTGGGCTTGCAATACCCTGGAGTGACAGTAGGCTCCAGCAGAACAGAGGTACCGTGCTTTGACAGGGTTGCAATGCACGTGTAAGGGGTACCAGTATAGCTACAATGCGTGTACCCAAGCATATGATAGCATGTGTGAATGCACATACATCCGCCAAACCTCTATGCTTTGCCAATGCTTGATTTCAGTGCATGCACTCTTGCAAAGCTACAGTTTCTTCTCAATATACTTTCTTCACTTCCTTTCAGTGTGTGAGCTGTGAAAGAATATTTTATGTGTACACGTGTCTATTTACAAGCGTTTTGAAATGTTTGTGTATGTGCTTTCCTGTGCTTGTAGGTCTGTAGTCCATCTGTAAGTTTCCTGCATCCTTGTGTGGGAGTTTAACTATACACATGAACGTTGTAACCTCTGACCTCTGTAATTTTCAGAATAAACTCAAGGAGTGGCTGCTGCATCTGAGGAAAGAGAAGGATGGGCTATTGGCATCAAAACTGAAAGAAAATGAGGCCTCCAAAACATTGAAGGTGAGAGAGATCAAGTATGTGTGCGTATATTTTTTATCAATTTCATGTGTGCATGTGTATATATATGTATGACGGTCTTGTGTATGCATCATTATAATTGTTCTTTTACAGCACCCTTAATACCTACGCGCTGAATCGGGATCCGAACCTGTGTCTCCCCCTAAGCCATCCTGTCTCCCTGTGTATGTATGTACGTGTGCGAGTGTCTGCGTGCCCCCTAAGCCATCCTGACTCCCCCTAAGCCATCCTGTCTCCCTGTGTATGTATGTACGTATGAGAGTGTCTGCGTGTCTTTGCTCCTTTCTATCTGCATCGGATATGTGGCCTCGGCATACATGTGAGGATTCTATTGATTGATGCTGGAACTGGGCCATGAGAGGCTAAGCCCAGTGCCTGATTATAAATAATATATAATATTCTACTGGGTGTGCAGTTATAAAATCGAATAAATGTCGAATTACAAAAAATTCGAAACAATAATGTTGAAAAAAAAAGTCAAATGTTTTATTTTTTTATTTATATTTTTTTGGGTTCCGCATGTAAAAAAAAGGGCAACAAAAAAAAGGTAAAAAAAAGGGGGTTTGGGGGAACCCCCCCATTTCGAATGAAAAACGTAATAAAAAAGAAATTCAACTTTTTTTTCAACATTATTTTTTTGATTTTTTGACTTTCAACATTATTGTATTCGATTTTATGACTATAAACCATTCTACTGCTCTTAACATATGCTCATCTGGAGGCGTGGAGCTCAGTAATACTGTAAGAAACCAGAAGGTGTCTCACCCACTAGTCCTGGGATCTGTCATCCAGGTGGCAAGGACAGGGCCATCGCTTTTGGATTTAGTTTCTGGGGTTGGACCAGTGCGGGAGGATCACCTGGGTGATGGGTCTTCGGGGAGTGGGACACTTGATAGTGAGACACAGTATCCCCTTCCCTGTAACACCTTTTCCCCATCCTACCAGGATATTTAGGAACTCTAGCACCCCCCCCCCTTTTACAACATGAACACTTTCACATGGATAGCCCACTATGGGTGAAAACAGACTAACACCCGAGCCATATACCAGACATGTCCCAATACAATGGTCAGGCGGGGTCAGGCAATTACTGACCATCACACAAACCTGACTTCCATTAAGGTTCCCCACATGGATAAAAGGCAGAGCACAAGAGACCACTCTGAGTGAGGCAAAGCACATGAGGAAACAGCAGTTTTGAGACAGCAGCAAAACGAGAGAAGAAAGACGGCAGAACAGAAAGGGATCGCAAGGAGGGAAATTCCCTTGACCTTTTCAACAAGGACCGTTGCATTCCAGAACCCTCGAGAATAGAAAGCGTAAGACCAGGAAACCAGGCTGAGGAATCCTGCATTCTGTGTAGGAGATACCCGGACCATCTCGCGTCAATAATCAAGGCGGGGAGGAGCAGCAACTGCCGTGGTACCGTCCTTGGCTCGAACAACAAAGCAGCATCAGTGAAATCAACACAGCCGGTTAGTTGGGGAGACCGATACAAAACCGGTCTCTGTTGAAGCCAAGGTTGCAAGCAGCAACATTATATGGTGAGTGCTGGAACAAACGTGTGTGATAAGAGACGCAAGTAAAGTTGAACTGTTGATGAGTGATTGAACTTTAAAAGCAAGATACAATACCTTTGACTGAGTGGTCCGGCACCATGTGGATGCTCGATCGAAGGTCTCTGTAAGGTATCCAGCTGAGAAGAGGCAAAAGTGAAAGTGAGAAAAAGGTTAGATCATGAAGAGAACGAGTAATTGTGAATCAAAGTGATCCTGCAACGGGTAAAGCTAAATCCTGCGCAGTCGGAAATCTTCAATTTTGTTGAAGTAAAGAAAGTTTGGAAAAGTAGACGAATTTGGTCTGAGCTGGTGGAGGGAGAGCAATTAGAGGTTTTGTGTTAAAGTGGGTCTGAACTCGGCGCAGAGGGACCCGGGGTGAACAGTAAATCACCCGAGAAGTTGTACATGTGAAATCTTAAGAAGAAAGGAACTTTAATGTTTGCAGTGTTGCCCAACTCTGTTAACAGGCTAGCGCTACGATTGTTGTCTAACTGCCGGCTGTGTTGATACCCTTTACCCCAACCCACTCAGCTCATAAGAATCAGTTCATAATCTGAAGTAACGTACCCATACTCGCTGCACGATCCATCTGCCAGGTCCGGGAACTCCCTGATATCCTTATCAGCCGCGAAAATCCAGTCACCAATGCACTGCTGACTGGAGGCTAACCGATTATCTTAAGCTTACTCTTGTGTATGTTCACTATACCATAGCCTAATGCCAACTTTTGCATGTTATGTGGGAGCCTACTGCTGTTTAACTATTATCGGCTTGAGCAGATACACTTTTGCTCCCACTGCGTGTGCTGATATCTGTATCCAGGCATACCTGTAACCTAACCAACGGCATGTTCTTGCACTCTTCCTACACCTTTGCTTACAGCCCATTGTAATTTCGATCCTAGGTGTGCCACTGACTGCACATTTTGAACTGCGGTTTGTCTGCCTATACTGCAAACATTTCGAATCTAGGTATGCCTTAGCTGTGCATTTTGAACTACTGCCTATCTGCTAATTTAGTCTGTTTCTGCACTGCTTTAGCAATATCGAATCTGCCTATCTTTGCATTCTATCAGCAAAATCGAACTAGCCATTGTTGCACCATACTAGCAAAGACGAATTTAGCCTGTTTTTGCACTGCTTTAGCAAAATTGAATCTGACTATCTGTGCGTGCCACCGGTACAACAGTAGTAGCCTACCTGTTAGACCACTAGCATAATTGAATATGCCCACTCTGTTAAAATACAGACTAAGTCGTACCTGCATACGCCTAATCTCCTGTAATTGCCCATGGTGCTTACCTGCAAGTGTCCAGCTCACAGCACTTAGCACCCCCACAGCACTACAGCCCAACCTACATTGCTTTCTCAATTATGCCCGCCTGGCTCATCCTCATCATGTTCCCTTTTTGCGTCATGCCCAACATTACACCATGCAGCAGAAACAGCTACATATCACTTAGCAATGGACTAGCGAAACTCGGCTGCCCAAGATACCACCCCATCCCCTGTCCCACACCCTTCCTGCCCTCCCTGCCACCATTCCTCCATAGTGCCCACTCATACCACACCGCTAAAACAAGCGCCACGTCAGACAACCCTCTACCCAACATTCCAGATCCCACTAAAGATGACTACACCGAGACCAACCAGAACTCCCCAAGTTACCAGAATACCGCCCCACAGCCAACCCTAACCTTACTACTCGCAACAACAGACTAGGCTGCAGACTCCACACCTTATCTAGCAAAGTGCCTGCAACATCTATGACTAAGGCCACCAACAAGAACACCACTAACGCTAACACCGCTTCACTAGAAGGTGCCCTACTTATTGTCAGATCCCTTGTTGCTCACCCCACCGAAATTGCCGACATCATCCGCTCAGCAGATCTCGACTTCCTTGCCACTACAGAAACATGGATACATGATGCAGCAGGTCCTTATCTAACCCTTGCGGTCCCAACAACTACTCCATCCTCAGGGCCGACAGACCTAATGCTCGCGGAGGAGGTGTAGCTATCATATTTAAATCCTAGCTTGACATTAGATCTGTTACCTCCCTTCCACTGAAATCATGCGAGCACCTCACCATTAAAATACAAACCACCCCTAAGAACACTATCACTCTGGAACTAATATATAGACCCACAGGTACCTTCGAGGAAGACATTACCTCTCTTATAGCTGAGAACTCTAAGCCTCTCTCACAAAATATCATTTTAGGCGACTTTAACCCGGGGTAAAACGACCCTCCGACATTCCTGCGTCCTCCCTTGCTAATGCCCTTTCTGAACACAACTACACTCAATTCAACATTCTGCCTACCCATCAGAAAGGCAGAACCATTGATTGGCTCGTTGCCCACAATTGCAATATCATTTGCAAAGCCCCCCAACCTCTCGTATGGACTGACCATCTCCTCATATCATTTGACATTAGCATTAACAACCAGAACCACAAACAGTGCTCCCCTGAACCAGCATGTCTGACCAGAAACAAGCGCAACATTACCGCGGAAACCCTTACACCACTGGTTCTCCCTACCCTAAATACGCTACCCGACACTGCGGACCTCAATTTACTAGTAAATACTTACAATGACGCCATGACCAAAGCCATTGACGCCGTTGCCCCACTAAAGCTACGCAAAGGTAAACCCAGAGCTCATCTGAACTCTTGGTACACACCTGAACTCAAAATACTTAGAAAAAAGAAAGACAAGATGGAAACCCTATGGAAAATGATACCATCAGTGGAAAACAAAACCAATCTCACGAAAATCTCCTCCCTTTATAAAAAAGAGATAATCCGCACTAAGAAGGAAGCCTACAATGTCAGAGTAAACAATGCAGGATCCAGTGCTAAAGAACTCTTCACCATCCTGAAGGAGTTAGAAAACCCTAACCCACCGACGGACACGTCCGTGAAAGACCAACCATGGTGCACAAGCATCCAAGATGCCCTTGCTAACAAAATCACTGGCCTGCAAACGAAAATTGAGGTCAAAAGACTACAACTTTCTAACAGTAACTCCTCCACCCTTAGCATACCTACTACCACTAATACCACCTCTGGCTTCACATTCAAAAAGGTAACTATACCAGAAATCCAAAAAATCATAATATCCCTCAATCCGTCAAATTGCAAAGGGGACAGCTGCCCCGTACAGATCATCAAAGATGCAGGAAGAGACCTATCCCCAGTGCTTTAAGTGGGCCGGGGCCTGCCGGGGCCGGGCCCCGGCAGTCTCCAAAAAGTGGGGCTGAGCCGGGGCCCTGCCGGGGCCCCCCGACCTCATCACGCCATGGCAGGACGCATTATCCCGCCGCGGCCGCAGCCGCGACGGGAGATGCGCCCACCACTTTAACGTCAGGCAAGCTGACAGAAGTGCCAGCCAGGCACACCGTTGCTGTGCCTGGCTGGCACTTCCGTCAGTCACTGTAACTTTCTCTGATGACCCCTCATCTGAGGGGCCATCAGAGGAAGCTAGAGTCCTTTAGTTTTCCCTCGCCAGGTCACTGACCCTCAGCGAACCCGCGGGCTCCATGATCAAATATGCAGATTAGATCACGGAACCCGCGGGTTCGCAGAGGGTGAAAGACGCCTCAGGGTCTGTGATCTCTGCTCAGAGCAGAGATCACTGAGCTCGAGGCGCCTTTCTCCTTTGGCAAGGCTTTATAAAAGATGCCTTCAACTGTGTACGTTTAAGCCATCTTTTATAAACGTAGAAATATGTCTATGTTTATAACAGACTGCTTGAATCGTACACAATTCAAGGCATCTTTTATAAAGCTTTGTCGACGGACAAAGCCACCTTGGGTTTTGTCCGTCCTCAACGCTTTATAAAAGATGCCTACTTTTCAAGCCGTCTTTTATAAACATAGGCATATGTTACAAATGTCTATGTTTATAAAAGGCAGCTTGAAAAGTACACAGACCATAGTAAGGTAAGCACACAAGTGTGCGTAATTTACTATGCTTTGTGCACTTACAAGCCACCTTTTATAAACATAGAAATATGTAACATTGCTATGTATATAAAAGAAGGCTTGAAAAGTCACAAACCATAGTAGTACGCAAACAAATATATAAATGCTCAAATACATTTATATATTTGTTTGCGCACCTTACTATGATTTGTGCACTTTTAGGCCACTCCCACAATGGAAGCCACGCCCCCAAACGAGGGCCCCCCCTCAATTTCTTACCCCACTTAAAGCACTGCCTATCCCCCTTCATCTCCAAG
The DNA here is from genome assembly GCF_040938575.1 of Ambystoma mexicanum. Lineage (NCBI taxonomy): Eukaryota > Metazoa > Chordata > Amphibia > Caudata > Ambystomatidae > Ambystoma > Ambystoma mexicanum. The sequence continues at coordinate 1,300,258,915 of NC_090926.1, read as the reverse complement.
CTAATAAACCTATCATTCTCCACCAACTCAGTACCCAACAACCTGAAACAATCATGGGTTCTTCCTCTTCTAAAAAAACAATCTCTAGACCCAGCCATTCCCACTAATTACAGGCCTATCACCACGGTTCCTTTCCTGCTAAAAATCCTTGATAGAGTTGCCTACCTGCAAATTCAGGATTACTTAGAGATCAAACAACTGTTAGGATTGCATCAATCTGGCTTTCGACCTCAACATGGAACAGAAACTGCCCTTGTTGACCTCAAAAGTCAGATTGATGATATTAAAGACAAAGGCAAGGTCGCCATCCTACTCCTTCTAGACCTCTCAGCAGCTTTCGACCTGGTCGATCATAAAATACTCTGTAACCACCTCTCTTCCGCTGCCCATTTCTCCTCCTCTGCTGTCACGTGGATACAATCCTTCTTGGCCAACAGAACCATGAGGGTTTTTTCTTCCGCAGCAGCAGACCCTATCCCCATCACCTGGATCCCACAAGGATCCAGGTGATGGGGATCCCACAAGGATCCTGTGTTTCCCCCACTTTATGCACCATCTTTACAAAGCCTCTCTTTGACAAACTGGACCTTCTGGGTGTCACCTACACCAACTACGCGGATGACACCCAGATACTCCTCACCATCTCTGGCAACTACAGTGTTGATGTCACCAGGATTAACGAAATCTTCTCCATCATTCAGGCATGGATGGCCACACATGGCCTCTGCCTGAATGATGAGAAGACTGAACTTCTCCTTGTCGGATCACCTAATAACTTACAAAAACTGAGCCCTGACTATTCGAACATCATCATCGACGGTAACACTATCCCCATCGCTAAAAATGTGAAAACCCTCGGCTTTTTTCTCGACGCCATTACTAACCTCACCAAACAAGTTAACTCGACCGCCTCAGCTACCGCCTACACAGGGAAACTAATTAGAGCCTGCAGACCTTTTTTATCCACCAACATCTGTCTCACGCTGGCTAGGGCTCTCATACAATCTAAGCTAGACTATTGCAACAGCCTCTACCTAGGTGCAAACCAATCTATAATCAATAAACTGCAGGTTCTCCAAAATAATGCACTACGAGTAGCACTAAACATTCCTAGGCAGGAGCATATATCCGCCACCAGAATAACATGTAAATGGCTTTCCAGTCAACAAAAAATTGACTTAAAAACTCTTTGCCTCACATCCAAAGCCCTTAACCACCTAGCCCCTCCCTACCTTACCAACAAATTCACCATGAAACCGGCCATCAGAATCACGAGATCTTCCAACACTCTATGCCTCACTGTGCCCAGATTCACTTCTAAAAGAGCCAGCGGTTCTAGTTTCACGGTCCTTGCCTCTCAACGCTGGAACGCCCTGCCTTTGAACATTAAATCGACTAAATCCTTCCAGTTATTCAGGAAACGTGTCATTGGGTGGTTACTGATTAAAAACCAACCTTAAGCTAGACCCAGCCTACTGCAAACTGTATATATTGTACATGCCTCACCTATGCCTCAACTGCACGATTTAACTACCTCTGTCTGTATATACTGTGCATAACCTTACTAATGTACTACTGCAAATGCTATAAATATTGTACCTTGTAACTTGTCCTAAGCGCCCTTTTACTCCTGGGTCTGGAGCGCTATACAAATAAAATAAACAAACCAACAAAACAAACAAGCATCAGGCCCTCTGAAATAAGAGACTTTGAATGGCAAAGAGACTTTGGCACAGAAGGCCCTGATGTTGAGGTTCTGAACTGCATCCTCGTGCTAGAAAAGCCGAGAGTGTGCACGAGTGTGCCGCCTTGTCCCGTGCTGAAAACGTGGGGAAGGGAAGCCAATGGCTTGACTATCCTGACATATCATTTAGTGAACACTTTTCTTTTGCATAACATTGTATCCCACACTATTTGTATTTAGAGGAAGGATTGGCAATAGGTTTATTAGTATAGGCACTTTTATTTTGACAAGACTCGACTAGGACTGCGTTATTATTATTTGATGGTTGTAGCTTGCTCCCATCTTTAGATTTTGGATTAGATAAGCATTTTCCAAACCCAATTGAAGTTCAGTAAACACCCTTGAACTGTGATCACTTGTGTCTGTCTTACTGTTTGATACCATGCCTTCCTTACATACCCGCCATTGATATACTCTCGACTACAGGCGGGGAGCCAAGCAATAGCTGCCATTGACAAATGCTCATCTACAGGCAGGGCGACCAGCAATAACCACCATTGACATATGCTCATCTACAGGTGGGGAGCCCAGCAATACCCGCCGATGACATACTCTCATCTACAGGTGGGGAGCCCAGCAATACCCGCCATTGACATATGCTCATCTACAGGCTGGGAGCCCAGCAATACCTGCCATTGATATGATAGGTTATTTATAATGCGCTTAATACCTAGAGGTTTCGAAGCGGGCCGGGGATCGAACCTGTGTTGCTCCATGTTGTCTTGCTTCCAAAGCGAGCACGTTGCCCCTGAGCTATCCTCCCGAGACAATTTGCTCATCTACAGACAGGGTACTCAGCAATACCCACCCATTGACATATGCTCATCTACTGGCAGCGTGCCCAGCAATACCCACCCATTGACATATGCTCATCTACAGGCATGGAGCTCAGTAATACCCGCCATTGACATTTTCTTATCTACAGGTGGGCAACCCAGCAATACCTGCCATTGATAAACGCTCATCTACAGGCGGGGAGCCCAGTAATACCCGCCATTGACATATGCTCATCAAAATGCCTGGTAATACCCACCATTGAAATTCTCTCATCTACAGGCGGGGAGCCCAGCAATAGCTGCCATTGACAAATGCTCAGCTACAGGCGGGAGCCCAGCGATACCCACCATTGACATACGCTCATCTACAGGCAGGGACACCAGCAATACTCACCCTTGCCATATGCTCATCTACATGCAGGGAGACCAGCTATACCCACCATTGACATACACTCATCTACAGGCAGGGAGACCAGCAATACTCACCCTTGCCATATGCTCATCTACAGGCAGGGAGACCAGCAATACTCACCCTTGCCATATGCTCATCTACAGGCAGGGAGACCAGGAATACCCGCCCTTGACACATGCTTATCTACAGGCACAGTGCCCAGCAATACTCACCCTTGCCATATGCTTATCTACAGGCACGACGCCCAGCAATACCCACCCTTGACACATGCTTATCTACAGGCACAGCACCCAGCAATACCCACCCTTGACACATGCTTATCTACAGGCACGACGCCCAGCAATAGCCGCTCCTTAACATATGCCATCTGCAGGCGGGGAGCCCAGCAATACCCACCATTGACATATGCTCATCTACAGTTACGGAGCTCAGTAATACCCTCCATTGACATATTGTCATCTACAGGTGGGGTGCCCAGCAAAAAGGGCCCGTTGACATATTCTTATCCACAGGCAGGGAGCCCAGCAAAACATGCCTTTGACATACGCTCATCTACTGGCAGGGAGCCCAGCAATTACCAGTCCTTAACGTATTCTCCTCATTGCCACACCCGCTCCCTCCTTTCCTGTCACTCTCTTGCTGGCCTCTCTAGGCCCTCTTCCTGCTCCCAACCGCAAGGCCAAAAACCTCAGTGTCATCTTTGACTCCACACTTTCCTTCTCTCCTCACATCTCTGATGTTTCTAAGAAGTAACACTACCAGCTGCACCTCCTCAGGTATTCTTCCTTTCCTCTCCTTCCCCCAGAAGCTCACTGACTCCAGAGCTCTGGTTCTCTCTAGGCTTGACTATTGCAACAGCCTCTTTCTAAATCTGCCTGCTTCTACCCTCCGCCCTCTGCAACTCATCCAGAACAGGACTGCGAGACTTGTCCTTGACCTCAAACCCAGGGATCATATCTCTCCAGGACTGAAATCTCTGCATTGGCTCCCAGTGGCTGCGAGGATTAAGTTCAAAACCCTCTGCATTGTCCACAATGCCTTCTGGGGCCTGGGGACTCTATACTTCAACTCTCTCTTCATAAATATCATCCTTCTCCAGCTCTTTGCTCATCTGCCTCCAATTCCTTCAGGGTCAGTGGCTTCTCCAAGCAACGAGTTGGTGGTAGATCTCTTTCTTCGGCTGGGACCTCCCTCTGGAACAGCCTCCCTGCCTCCCTGAAACTTGAGGAGAATCATCTCCGGTTCTGGAAGCACCTCAAAACCTTCCTCTTTGCTTCTGCTTTCTTTCCTCCTCTCCCCTGCTGAACTCCTGGCTGATACTGAAACTGCACTGGTTACCTGGCCACCGTCTGATCTTGGGCCCAGGTCCCCTCCCCCGCCAGTCGCTTATCTGCACTGCCTTCTTGGCAACCCTTGCACTTGTGGACTGTTTCTGTACCCCCACAGTCCCACTACCAGCACTTGACACCTGATGCCTGCTCTTACCCTTGCACTTGCCACCTGCTGGCCATACTTTACTTACTGTTATTTATTCTATTATCCCATGTACCGCACTGTACCCACCCCCGGCACTTTCCCCATTCTCCTTTCCCATGCACGTGTGCGATCTGAATGAAAACTGGCCTAGTATGATCGTTGTCTGTCTTCCCTCTGTTCCCTCTCCCTTGCCGCGTTGCGCCTTGAAACACTTGTGTATAGGCGCGTTATGAATGCCATATCATATCATATGCCATCTGCATGCCTGGCGCCCTGGAAACACCCATCATTGACACATGCTCATCTACAGGTTGGGAGCCCAGCAATACTCGCCCATTGACATTTGCTCATCTACAGGCAGGGTACCCAGCAATACTCGCCCATTGACATATGCTCATCTACATGCAGGGTACCCAGCAGCAATACTCGCCATTGACATATGCTCATCTACAGGCAGGGGGCCCAGCAATACTCACCATTGATATCTGCTCATATACAGGCGTGGAGCTCAGTAATACCCGCCATACATACTCTCATCTACTCATGAGGAACCCAGCAATACCCGTTCTTTAACAAATGCCATCTGCAGGCAGGGAGACCAGCAATACCCGACTATTGACATATGCTCATCTACAGGCATGGAGCTCAGTAATACCCACCATTGGTATATGCTTATCTACAGGCGGGGAGCCCAGCGATACCCGCAATTTACATACGCTCATCTACAGGTGGGGAGCCCAGCAATACCCGCAATTGACATATGCTCCTCTACAGGCAGGGAGACTAGCAATACTCACATTGATATATACCCGTCTACAGGCGGTGAACCCAGCAATACCCACCATTGACATTTGCTCATCTACAGGCAGGGTACCCAGCAATACCCACCCGCTGACATATGCTCATCCACAGGCAGGGAGCCCATTAATACCCGCCAATTCACATATGCTCATCCTCAGGCAGCGTACCCAGCAATACCCACCATTGACATTTTCTCATCTACAAGCAGGGTACCCCAGCAATACCCACCATTGACATTTGCTCATCTACAAGCAGGGTACCCAGCAATACGCGCCATTGACACATGCTCATCTACAGGCAGGGTGCCTAGCAATACCCGCCCATTGACATATTCTCATCTAGAGGCAGGGTGCCCAGCAATACCCACCATTGACATTTGCTCAGCTACAAGCAGGGTACCCAGCAATACTCGCCATTGACATATGCTCATCTACAGGCAGGGAGACCAGCAATACTCACCATTGACATATGCTCATCTACAGGCAGGGGGCCTAGCAATACTCGCCATTGACATATGCTCATTTACAAGCAGGGTGCCCAGCAATACTCACCATTGACATATGGTCGTATACTGGCATTGTGCCCAGCAATTCCTGCCATTGATATTTGGTCATCTACAGGCAGGGTACCCAGCAATACCCGCCCATTGACATATTCTCATCTACAGCCCGGGAGCCCAGCATTACCCACCCATTGACATATGCTTATCTACAGGTTGGGAGCCCAGCAATACCGACCATTGACATTTGCTCATCTACAGGCAGGGTACCCAGCAATACTCGCCCATTGACATATGCTCATCTACAGGTAGGGTACCCAGCAATACCCGCCCATTGACATTTGCTCATCTACATGCAGGGTACCCAGCAGCAATACTCGCCATTGACATATGCTCATCTACAGGCAGGGAGACCAGCAATACTCACCATTGACATATGCTCATCTACAGGCAGAGAGACCAGCAAATCCCGCCCATTGACATATGCTCATCTACAGGCAGGGAGCCCAGCAATACTCGCATTGACAAATGCTCATCAACAGGCAGGGTTCCCAGCATTACCCGCCATTGACATATCCTCATTTACAGGCAGGGTACCCAACAATACCTACTCCTTAACATATGCCATTGGCATGCATGGAGACCAGCATTGACATTGACACATACTCATCAACAGGCCCAACAATACCCTCCGTTGACATATGCTCATCTGCAGGCAGGTCCCGCGAGCAGGCCAGCATGCTAACAATGGGCCCGTTATTACTAAAAACGGGCCCATAGTTAGCATGCTCCCCATTCCCATTGAGTTTATGGGGGCTTGAATGGGAATGGCGATGTACCGGGTCCGGGTTCCTTGAATGAGGAATTACCGGGCCCTCCAAGGTCGGAATGGCCCGGTAATTCTTCATTCAAGGAACCCAGACCCGGTACCCGTTAAGGGGGTAGCCATGCCGCTAATAGCATGGCTACCTCCAAGGTCAAAATGACCCCCATTGACATATGCTCCTGTACCGGCATGGAGCTCAACAATACCATATTCCCATCTCCAGGTGCAAAGCCCAGCATTACCCGCCTATTGACATATTCTCATCTACAGGCAGGCAGCCCAGAGATACCCGCCTATCAACGTATGCTCAACTACAGGCAGGGTGCCCAGCAATACTCGCCATTGACATATGCTCATCTACAGATGAGGAGCCCAGCAATACCCGCAGGCGAGGATCCCGGCAATATCTGCCATTGACATCCGCTCATGCAGAGGCGGGTGAAGCCTGCTGCAAAGTCAAGGGCGTCTGCATACTGCTGTTTTTGGCTGCCGAGTTATCCGAGATAGACTTGTGACAGAATTGCTATATTTCATCATTTCACCATTTCACCATTGGAATACCCACTGTTGCCTTAAGGATGTAGGCACCGCCCACTCCAGAAGCCAGGAGCCAAAAGAACGTCACCCCGCCCTTGCAGCTTTAAGCCCGCTGTGAAGTCAAGGGCGTCTGCATACTGTTGTTTTGGCTGGACGCTGGCTGTGTGCCGTGTGAAGAAAACCTGGCACCAAAGCTCTCTGCTTATACAAGATAGTACAAAGGTATTTGGAAACACCTCTTGCCACACAAAAAGGTAACCCCCCTACTTTGCAACTCAAAACTTTGATTTTATCTTGTGAGGTTGCCTGCGAGTCTGGCTTAGATCTAACAGCGTTAAAAGTCTTACACCACTTAATAGAGCTGCATAGAGTCTATATTAAATTCTCTGCGTTATTATCACGCTGCTACCACCCTTCACACCATGAAATTGGATGCTACCTACTTAGCCGATTGATGCTTTTAGACGGGCTCCTTTTGCAAATTGCCGCCTTTGACTTCTTTAGATCTATCGGTGTAAGCAGCTATCTCCGATTCCCTGCGTAATTTCCCAGCAAATCGAAAGAGCTTTTCCAAGCTTAAGTGTATCCTATAAAAGTTTCCCTTCTCTGAAAGTGTACTCTAATATACTACACCTGTGTGCGACCACTGAAAGCAAAGCATTTGGATCCTCTGAATTCGGTTCACCTAACCTGACAGCAATTTTTAAAATCGGGGACTACCGGCAAATTGCCTTTGACCCAAACGCTGTCAATCTTGGGGATTACGACTAAATATAAGAATCAGTGTGCTTCCACAAAGGAGGAGGAACTAGAATCATCTGAGACCTTACTCCTATAACATCCAATTATGGTTGCTTCAACTGGCCCACTCACAAGGCACTGGGAAAGACTTCATCCACCTATTGAAACAGAAAAACTTCCATCTGATGATACTGACGTTAATATACATGCCTCTTCACATTTATCAAAACATCCACTTTCAAACAAGGCTATGAATGCTAGTGATAATAACTCAACTTCATCTCTTCATAAATCAATCAAAACTGAAAATTCAGCTCAAAGCCCGCTCATAGGGCAACAAGTCAAAATTGACCAACAAACGCTGAACACTAACTGTTCCACCTTCGCAGTGAAAGATGGAAGTGCCGAAACTATTGCTTACACGAAAGAAAATCAAAGAAATCCACGCAAAAAAAAAACGTTGTTAAAGAATTATGCTCTCGCTCGTCCTGAATCTTTTGGACCTTAAGAACGCGATGAATACCACGGATAAGCAAAGACTGGCGATACTCTCTCTTGACATTACGGAGATTGAATCTATTATGTCAAATCAAGAGAAATGCAATACCATCTTCGGGAACCTGGCCCCCTCCAGGTTGGACCTGAGAGACCTAGATGGAATGTCCACACCAACACAAGAACAATGCTTTCCTGCACTTGCTACAGCAACTGCCTTCCCAATATTCGACTACATGGAAAAACCATATTAGCTGAAAAATCACAATTCCAGTCCCCTGAACACAAATACATCAAAATTAAACTTTTTAAATCCAAAATGAGACTTCGAAATGTAAATGTGAACCAACAAGAGAAGGAATCGATATACCTATATCCATGACTATGGCCGAACTTCAGAGTTCCTTGATTGAAGCCTCCAGCCAAGCGTTGATTCCATTCATAAAATTGTATGAATCGATAAAAGAAACCATGCGCGACCAGGCAACCCTGATCGCCCTAATTCATATGAAGCAAATACATATTGAAACATTTACGACTAAAATTCAACCCCGCCATTGAGCAAGAAGCTAAAATCTCTGCCGAATGGCATTCCAGGCTGTTTGATGTTGCGAGATCGGATCGTGCACAGAAAGAGCAAATTACTTCAACTCTGCTTAAATCACTTAAAGCGAAGCAACATGAAAAACGGAACAAACAAGAGACGTGGCAATAGGTAAACAATCAGCCACAATAATACAGGAAATAATCTCCAAAATAAAGAACATACAGATTACTTACAGGTTCGAAACGACGAAAAACTGAAAAAGTACCCTTTTAACGAACAACCAGTAAGGAATACAAGGTAAGGAGAAAACAAAAAAGTAACAAAAAAATCAACCCATATATTAAAAACACCACCAATATTGAAAAATGATCCTATTAGGAAAATACCAAAGACTAATGATCTAATTCATCAACCATTGACATTGATCCTTACCAATGAAGTCAAATCTTTCTCCCTATTCAATACTTCTAAGAAAAAGATTGACAGCCAAAAAAAGTTTGCTGAAGCGGCAATAAAAAAAAAGAATCCCCATAAAAATTCTAGAGGATCCCGGGCATTCTTGAGGAACCTGACCTTTCCACCCAGCATGGTTCCTAGTCTGAAACAGAAAGAAGACTCTCAGGCTGCAAAAACAATTAATCCAGTACCTAATCGCACCAATAAGATTGCAAAAACTAAAACAATTGAGGAACAAGTAGCAGACGAAAAGGCTATAATGGACGCCATGATGGATTTATCCAACTATGAGGATGAAACCTCTGACATTTCCGATGAAAGAAATACCATCTCACCAAAAGAAAGTTTGTCCCTCTATATTTTTTTTTCTACATTTTTATTGTAATTTTTAGTTTAGTTTACAAAAAAAACAAACTTTTTATTACACAGTTCCATATGTCCTTAAATTGACAGTCCATCATGTTGCTGCTTGTTAGGTCTGGCCAAAACCTCTTCAGATTTCTGGCAGAATGGAGTCCATATAATTTATCACTGCACACGTCAGCCGTGTATTTGTTCCAGAGATCAAATAGCTCCACCACTGTTCTAAGTTGTTGTCTATTGGAGCATAGCTTGCAAGATGTAGTGTCCTTTGGACTTTAGTAGCTGGGCATTCAATTATCAGATGTTTGGCTGACTCCGCTGCTCCGCTGTATCTGTATTGATTGTCAGAGGTGTCAGGGTCACGCCTTATCATTAGAACTACTTTGGTCTTATAGAGGTTGAAGCGCAGTCTCATGAATTGATTACGATGATGTCGTGAAGGGAATTTACATAAGTACTTAGGGGTTTCGTCAAGGCCATGCAACGACGTTCCCAGATCTTGAATAGACGTCAACTTTTTTCGCCTTTCATCATTCTGTATCCAATTCCATCGTCTCAATTTTATTTTGGCTCTTTGTGGCATTTTTATGACAAGCTCTTCCATCAGATCTGCGGATCGCATAATCGCAAGCAGTTTTTTTCCCACACGCTTGTTAGATCCGACGTGGTAGTGTTAGAGCTTTTTTGTAGGATTTCGTAAGGGCCAGCTACTGGAACCATTCTCATTTTCCGCCATGCAAGAGAGACTTCCACAGCACTGTGCCGTATAATGACTCTATGCCGAGTTCATAGCAGATCCCTGTTGTTGAGAAGTTCTGTGGTAGTCGTAGCACTTTCCGCCAAAATTTGCCCTCTAACTTACACCAGATGTCTGCAGGTATGTTCCAACCACCTTCACTGCCAAACGTTATGGCCGGTACGACTTTTTGTAAGTAGAAGGAGAGTAATGGTTTTAACGTGAATTTGCCATAAGCAGCATGAGGTTTCAATCCTTGTAGGGCGAACATTGTTATTCGCATTAGCAACTCTTGGGTCCAGTTCCATTCACGTATTGAGGTGTTGAATTGCACTCCTAAATTTTGGATGGAATTTGTAGCATCTATTTTTTCATTGTTTTAGAACCAGCTGAAGTTTCTTTTGCTTCATGTGCATCCACTGATGATTATCTTTGATTTCTTTGTGTTTATTAGTAGATCGTTATTCTTGCAGTACTTTTGAAGTGTGTTTAATGATCGTTGCAGCCCAATTTGTGTGGTATCTAGCAGGACTATGTCGTCAGCATATGTGACCCAGGAAACATGATGGTTGTTTATCTTTGGGGGGAAAGTACTTGGCTCCATTAAAGCGATGGGTAAATCCGATATGAAAAGTTTAAACAATAGAGCTGCCAGTGGGCAGCCTTGTTTTACTCCCCTCTTTGTGAAGATTACATCAGATAGGTCCCCTTTTGCGTTCACTCTTACACGGAAGGAAGTGTTAGAATGTAGTGCCATGATAGGTTGCAGTATCTGCAGAGGGCATGCCCATGATATTAATTTTCTCCATAGTTTATGGCGGTTGATGGTATTGAAAGCTCGTTTCAAGTCTATAAAGGCAAGAAAGACATTTTTTCCACTCTTCATGGATTCTAGTTTTATGGTGTTTAAGATGATTAAATTCACTTCTACACCGATCCCCTTAGTGAAGCCTGTTTGGCGTTTGTCGATTACCTTTGCCTGCTCGGCCCAGAGCGCTAGTTTCTTTTGAAGAAACGCAGCAAACACTTTTCCTATTGTGTAGAGGAGCGTAATGGGCCGATAGTTCGTCGGATCGTTGCGGTCACCCTTTTTGAAAATGGGCACGTCTATTGCCGTACTCCAGGATTCAGGTAAGGTCTTACTCAATGCAATCCTCTCGAACAATGTGGATATGAACTTTGCCCATAGAGAACTGTTTGTTTTCAACATTAGGTTAGAGATGCCATCTGGCCCTGCAGCTCTAGAGTTGTTTAGTTTTTGAATGGCACATTTTATGTCCTCCGATGTTTCAGCAATAAGCCAGTCACAGGTATTTTCAATCTCTGGTACTGTGCATGCAATGCTCTGTGAGTCGAAGACGGCTGTATAGTAGGAGACCCATCTTGCATCGTTTACCCCATTTGCCATGTCGTAGGCTGCTTTTACAGAGCCGGTGTTGATTATTTCCCATAGCAGTCTCGTGTCTTTTCGCATGATGAGCTGCAACATGGTTTCCGCTTGCTCCTGGTCACGCTTGATATTAAATGCTTTTAGCCAATTTCTATTTTCAAGCCGTTGTTTTTTCATTTCGGTGGCATTTTCTTTGCCTTTTCCTTTTTTATCTTTGTTAAGTCACTGTGAAATAGTTTCTTTGCTAGGCAGAGGATTGCATTAAAGGAGTGTCTATTGAATATTTGATGTGTCCTTTGATTTGAGGTTACCACTCTAAACTGCATCAGGAGCGGGCTATAGTTTATGTTTGATGCCAGTGTAGGGATTGTCGCATATTTTTCAGCAAACGTGTTCAGTTGTTTAGTATTAATTCTCAACCTTGATCCTGAGTGGTTTGTTGTTATGGGTTCCGTATATTTGGCTTCAGGACTCGGCATCACCATATCATACCACGTCATCTCTAATGCATCATGATCGCTTTTTGTAGTTTTTGCTGTTGTCAAGTGAGTGATTTTGCTTTTTAGATTTCTGGACACCCAAATATAATCAAGTGTTTTGGAACTGGATCCACGGTGCCATGTGGGTGAAGCTGGAATGTCTCAGTTTGTGCATCCATTTAACATAGAGCAGTTTCTTATTGTCATCTCCTTCGTCCAGCGAGCACCTCTGTCTAATAATTGATTGTTTATCAGAGTATTTGTTTTGTAGAGTGGACTTTGCTCCTTGAACCAAGAGTAGTTTAAGCCACCACATATAATTATTATTGGATCGTTGTAATTGATTAGACATTCATCAATTAATGCAGTGACAGTCGCTATTAGTTTATTTTGGGGAATAATAGCTGGATTCCAATACATGTTAATTATTAGCAAGTAATACCCAGGAGCCCCGTTGGTCGTGGGGAGTTTTACCGTGGTCGCTTGAGTAAACAAGTTCGGATTTACAGCCTTTACAATGGTCCAGTTTAGGTTGTTTTTAATCATCATAATGAGCCCAGCAAACGGTCGACCAAGCTCGTTCTTTCCAGCTGCGTTAAACAGTACTGTGTATCCATTGCTTGTTGGTTTGTGCCTGAGCCAAGTTTCTTGTAGACATATGAGCGTACATTTGTCTAATTGTGGCCATTTCTCTTTGAATAGGTGGACGAAGCCTCTTGTGTTCCAGGATGCCAAACGGTGGATAACAATCTTTCCAGGGGTCTTATCCTAGTGATCACCTCTCTTCTGCCCTTGAGTGTTCCATCATGAGTTTGAGGAGTCTATTTGGGCAGACGCCGTTGAAACTCTTAACTGATCTCGTAGATCTGCACGTTTTTGGTCGTTACTCTGTCGAGCGAGCAAGCTTGAGTTTGGGCATCTTTGATGGAATGAACCTTCGTCTAAGAACTGAACATCGAAGCCAAAGAACAGCAAGTCTTCTTTAGCGTCAAGAAGTTGCCTAACAATTAGTCTTGACTTGAGATGAAGGGTGACCCAGTCTAGTCTTGCCTCCGACATATATTCGACGATTGTAATGTCGTCGGATTCGATTGTTCGTAATATAGGTATGCTATGTAGGAGCTTGATAATATTGCGACGATTTAGGTTCACATCATTCTGTTCGTGTAGAATGTTCTCAAGTTGTAATTTCCAACTGTGTGTCTTTACAGATTTGACAAATTCCTTAGAACTTGTTGTAACGCTTACCTTGGGCTCTGCGGGAACACCACTCCTGATGAAACTATGACTCTTGAGAATGTTGCTCTCTCACCACAACACTGTTCTACAATGGAAAACTGGAAACTAAGGAATATACAAAGGGTTGTCAGTGATCACTTTTATGCTAATTGCCTTAGAGTTGAACTTTTCCCTTAACTAGGGATGCCCTCCTCACCTCAGTTAGAGTTATGATGGACTCTCCATCCTGCTTCAGCGCAGGGGCGCATGTCCTGAAGAAAGGAACAGTTTGACTGGGAAGGGTAAAGAATTTCCTACTGTGAATGGAGCACAATGTGTAACTACTAGACCCTCCCCTTAACCACGGACTAATGCACTGTAAATAGAATTAAAGGAAATTGAGATGGAAGAACCTGCAGTGTATAATGTTTCAATGGGCTCTCTCCAAAAATGAAGCTGATACCACAACTGCAGATAACTAATATGCAACTGAAAAGACACTGTAAACAAGTACCAATGCGCTCTCTTTATCAAAACTTAAACTCTGCAATACCATGGCTTAATTCGAAGGCTAACCATGGTCAATGAAGATGGGGGTACCTCCCTTTACTGCTAATGGAAACTCCCTCACACACACGAACTTCAGAACATGCGTGCAAGCAGTTTATTCAAAATTGCAAGCGCATGTGAGGAGAACCAATACTGTGATTCCCTCACAAGCGCAAACTTCAAAAACACTCTTGCGAAGCAATTAATTCAAAAACACGAGCGCATGTGAGGAGAATCAAAACTGTAATTCCCTCACACGCGCGAACATCAAAAACACTCTAACAAAGGCGTGTTTGCTGGAAACAGAGCGGAAACAGAGCGGAGCACATGAGGAAGCTCAAAGCGCTCATTCACAAAGGGTTATTCAAAACATTCACAACACCAATGAATACTGGTACTTGCGGTATGTTGCGTGCGGAGGAGATGGTTTCTCTCAGCTGCTCGCTAACTGAAACACCAGAGTTCCTAAATGGCGAAAGGTAACAGGAATGACAGGAATAGTACTACAAAACAAAGGCTACGAGGATACAGTGAATGGACCCAAGCAACAGAGCGGGGAAGCACTAAGGGGAATATTTCTGTGAAATTAGTGTCTGTGGAATTTTAGTCAGAAACGGACCGCAGTAAGCGTTCACTGCTATCTGCAGAGACAACGCGAAGCGCAGCATAGCAAGGGGGAGGGGCTTAAGTACTCCCAGAGCTATCAACTACTAAACCATACTGCAGCATTCAGGGAAGGTAACCTGGCGGCCATATTGAATGATGAGGAAGTGCTTAACATAAACAGCCCACAAAGCCTTTCCTACTCTTTGACCAGGAATGGTAAGCCGCCAACCAAGACTTCTTGAGGGCACATCTAAGGGGAAACCCTGTGGTCATGACACTTGTTTTGTTTTGTCCATCACATTTTGCTTTTTGAGCCATTGTCTGTTTTGGATTTGGATTTACAAGTGAGGATTGTTTATTGTTCCCCTTGTTTCCTTTTTGGCAATTTTCTGTTCTTACTGCCTTTGCAGTCTCCGCCGGAGCTAGGCTTTTGATGATTTTGTTCCTCATCTCTGCATTTATTAGAGGCAAATTTTCGCTCTCTGCGTCTTCCTCCTCATTTTGTTCTTCCCTCATTCTCTTGGTATACGGAGCTGTCCCCATATTCGAGTTGTTAGCTTTATTTATTTCATTCGAGGTGTTTCGCTTCTTTGTTGCTCAATTGAACATGCTGAGGGGCGGCGGGGTTGTGATGTTCCTGACAAATCTTTTTGCCTCGTTGGTTCGCGGTCTCTTTGCTTTCAGTTCGAGTCTCGCTGTTAAAGATTTTTCTTTTGCTTTTGTTCCTGGTTGAATTTTTTTCCTGTCTGGCACCTTTATCGTTTTTGCTTGACTTGAGAATATTCCAAAGGATAGTTTGGTGGTCAGGTCTTGCAGGCCTGAATCAGTAGATACTTGAGAATTCGTTGTGTTTTATTTTGTACTTTCATTTGATTTGACTTTCTCAGCATCATCAATCAATTGGGCATTCTCTACAGAGCTCGTTGGAACTAGCTCTGGGGTTGTCTTCTCTGGGCATGATGGATCGGTTCCCTCTTTTGAGGCCAGAGCGGACGTTGATGTCACTTGCTTCGTGGCCATTATGTTTGGAACAGAAGAGTTTGTTGCAGCTTCCGAGTCAATGATCTCAATAATTGGAAGCTCTTTAGAAGTGTAATTTGGCCCATGTGGTTTTTGCGTTGACTTCCTTGTGGGCCTTTTTTCAGTTGATCTGTGTTCCATGACGGCCGTGAAATCATGCTTAGGAGCCATATTGTGTCACATCCATTTTGTACATTCTATGACAGCCGTCATCAGATCAGCTTTATCGTTAGATTCTTGTCTAGCGATATCACTTAATCGCGATTGCCAGCAACGTGAGGCGTTGGCTTCGTAGTCGAGCCTCTGGGTGATGTTTTGCGATAACGTTTCCATCTTGCACAATTTGCTGTTTATTGTGGCCATCAATGAAATCTGGTCATTTAGAGACTCGTGCATGGCCTCATACAGCTTCATGAATGGAAGCATGGCAATCGATGTTGCTGCTAGAACATTATTATGAATTTGCAGTCCGGCAACTGTAGATAGATGGGCCTTATTCTTAGCGTCGAGTTCTGAGTCGCTGTCATGTACCGCCGAGGCATTAGAAGAATGCGAGCTCACTTTGGGATTCTCGTTTGTTTTAGAATGTGAGGTTGTTTTCCTTATGTCATCATTGGTGGTTTTGCATCCAACTGATATTTTCCTATAGGGCGTACTTGTCTTTGAGAGCGGGGAGTTAAGGCCAGGTCTATTTTCAGAGTTAGTGGTGTCACAAGCCTTGCCATATTTATGAATGAAACTCTCTTCTAGACTCTCTCGCATCGTTAGGAAATCTGTCTTTAATCTTTCAGTTATACGCGCTTCTCTCGCGGCCAACTCAGATGCAGGCAGCTCCTTGTGTATTGGGGTTGTATTCACTGGGGCAGCAAAGCTTCCAGAGCCGCCTCCCACTTTATTTAACATTTCATTATTTATGTTGAGCCTCGCAAGCTTTTCTGCAGGTGAGTCCTTGGGCCTTAGTCCATCGACATGCGGCCGTTTTGCAGGTCTTGGGTCAACTATCAATTCTGCATTAGTTCTTAAGCGGGATGGAGTCTGTGGACAGTTGTCATTATTTTCTATGTTTCTTTGTGGCATTGAGGCCAACTTGTTTGAGCTGAAAGATTGTGGAAATGTGAAGACATTAGGCTCGATGGATTGACCTGCATTGTGAACCACACGCCCACTCGCAGCCTGGTAAAGTCGGGGGTCATCAGCTCGAGCGTTAGTTGGACAACAGAAGTCGGAAGAGACTCTGACTGAGTGTACAACTTTGGTGCACGTCACGGGGAGTTCTTCAGCGCTAATCTCGCTCACCAATCGCAACGCCAGCAGTTCAGAATCAGTTACATCAAAAGGAGACTCGCTTGCATCGATGTAAACTGACGGGGAAGGTAAGACTGAAGCCAAGGGCATTTTGCTCGTTTCTGGGAGCCCGCGTGGTAGAGTAGTCTCAGCTGCTCTCACGGTTTCTGGTGGTCGAGGATCATAAATTGCTTGTGCTTCCAAAACATGAGCATCCTGTGGCTCATGAGATGCACCGGGAGCTTCCTTGTTTACTATCACCGTTGCTAAGCATTTTAAAGTTGGTATTACAGAAGTGTCGATTGCGGAGGAGGCAACATATAATTCAGTAATGGAATTGTTGCTTGACTCTGACTCCGCTCCATTGATCAAGTTCCGACGCAGCTTCAGCACTTTGTGACGTGTTTGAGGGCCAGATGACGATAGCAATGGCAAAAGCTGTTTTTGGGGTGGTAGCAGTAATGGTCGGAGCACCACGTGTCATTTAGCCGGTGCGGAAGCCGGGGCGGACTGGGGCAGGCTGGACTCACTGCCGAGCTCTGCGCCGAGCTTCGCGCCCCATGGTAGTTTTCTGTAGGTTTGCTTGTGGAATTACAGGAACAGTGACCAAATAGGGATTGGTCCGACAGGAATCCAACAGAAATGCAAACAGTCGCTGCAGCTCCTCACACCAACAGGATCTGGGGCAGACGTGATCTAAAGATGACGTATCAGCTGTGTTTTACTGTGTTTAGGGACGACTGTATTGAGGGTGATCACAGTTAACTAGTGAGAGGCCAACCCGGAACCCCAGAGCCCACCAATACACACCAATACACACAGATGGCACCAGAGAATCCTGAGAGACTCTCCAGTGCACAGACAGGCAGCAAGAAAGCAAAGCAAGCAAACAAGCAGCAAGCCCTTAGAAAGCCCTTAGAAAGCAGCCCGACCAGCTGCGTCAGGAATGCATCAGGAATGCAGGAATGGAGTTTGCGCAGAGTCCCACTCACCTCACCTCAGGGACTTGCCCAGCCCGGACTGGAGAGGATCCGACCCCCGGAGAGCATAATTGCAGCACATGGCAGCACACGGCGGGCAGCGGGTAGCAGGCAGCAGGCTCACAGCAAACCCAGAAGGGCCCCACCGCCACCGTACAGAGCCTTGCAGGTCCCGGCTCCACAACTCTTAATGCCCGCACTGCCGACACCGACGCCTCCAGGCGCCTCCAGAAGCTCACACGAACGAACGAACGCTGCACACACGAACCGTTCAAGGTTCGAGGAAAGGACCTGCGGCGTCAAGACGATCACGTGTCAATCCGTCACTTCGAAGATTACAACGCAGGGAGAGCAACGTTGAATCAGAGGCCGCCTCCGACACTTTCCGCATGAGCAATCTGCGCACATGAGTTATGGCTATATAGTAGATGAATACAAAGAAGGTCAGACTTTCTCAAGCAGAAGCGATATCCTCTCTTGCGACAAATATCAGAAAACGAAGACAACTGGCTAGACAATTCCCCTATCCCTAACAACATTGTGCCTGTGCAATCTTGGACGAGCAACTCACAAAATCCAGAGTCACCTACAAGAAAATTGATTGAGCTCTTAAAACTCTCGATATTCCTTCTTTCTAGACATCATAAGCAAAACTTTGCAATCAACCTACAAAGACTAAAAGAATTAGATGACGGACTAATAATGAACAGAACAAACATACTCTGTCTTCTCGATGTAATTACTACACTTCAGTCCATCAGTTCCAAAGACATAAATGTCATTAAATTCCCAAATAAAGAAATATTTGACTGTATTGAGATAAGCTTCTACCAACAACTAAATGTAGATAGAACACTGAACGGCAAAGCTTCCTTTAGAGGAATAGGATTTTCTTGTTCAGCTTCAATTACTTCGAACACTAAATCCTTGGTCAGAAACGAAGACATGAAACACAATAAAAGAGAATCATCAGATCTTTCCTTAAAGAACACATGGACGTGCAGAAGCAACAAAAGCCCCCAAAAACGAGATTGAGCAATCTTCCATTCATTTACACCAATACCTCACTTAACACGGAAAGCAAACGACCAAGCACCAAAACAAATACGATTATAGCCGACGCAAGAAGAAACCAAACTCCAGATTAACCTGTGTTCCTGGAACACTAGAGGATTCTCTCACCTCTCCATAACAGGAAACCAAGATCTACAGAATTATGAAATTATCTTCTTACAGGAAACCCGGCTGGTCAACAAACCAACTTGCGATGGCTATCTGAATTGCATTAACCCTGCACTTTTGGGGCAAAAAGGGTGACCATATGCTGGGCTTCTGACCCTTTAGAAAATAGAAGCCAACTTACACCTGATTGAAACTCACAATCCTAACCACTGGACTCAAATCATTATACTTGAATATGTCCCCGTCAATCAGCTGAGAAACCCGAGTTCCACAGACACGAACCAAATTGCCTTGGTGAATTGCTATTGGAATTACAGAACAATGAAGGACTCTACATTTATTGACAAGCTTACAACAAGTATCGATGATTTCCAAACTAAATACACCAATTTACATATGATTCTATGTGGCGATATGAACATTCATCTGTTCCATACATGTGGTACAAAAATACATTTCCCCAAGCTAGAACCAAAAGCCAAAACATGGTCCAAAGAGATAAGCTTCAGAAATGTAACGCTGTTAAATGGGAAAATTAATGGAGATAACCCTTCACAGCACACTTGGTCTAGAGGAGAATCAATAGTCTACCTCGATTATGTATATACCTTAAGCAAGATCTTGGAAGCCACTAAACAACTGGTAATTACCCCGACGAACCAGAGTGATCACTCTAAAATCTCCTTGACATGGCTCGCTAGCCACCGACATCTTCTCAAAGAAAACATCAGTAATATCGAAATAAATCCAGCACTAAACCGTCTGCGAATTTCCGGACCTCAGGTAAAAACATTGAAAGAAACGTTTTTTTATTCGACAAAACCAGGGAAATCTAAAATCAACTATGAGTGGCTGCTGTTTCCCTATCAAATGGTTCAAAGAAACAGCCGGAACACCAAACTAGAACATCTCCACTCATATTGTGAACTGATCGCCACTCAGAAAAAACTTCAGTGTAAACGTCTTCCTGCGGCCCACAAATTAAACCCGAAAAGAGCTTTTGAGATTATTCATGTTCTCAAATCACGATACCGTAACTGGATGAAATCCATGAAATCTATTCTAGCTCAGAATGATGCAGAACACATGCTAAAGACACTAGGAAATAAGAATACCAGAGATCTCTGGAAACTTCTTAACCGGAACACCTCAATTATTAGCTGAAGTCCCTGAAAGAGCTTGGGTGGAACATTTTACCAAACTCTATAGCGATCCGATAAATTCTAAAGACAATACCGAGGAGATACCAGAGCATCACAAGAAATGGTTCAGAAGAACCAGGAGGAAATTTTACATCATATTAGACATTTAAACTCCTTGCGAGGACCCGATGGGATAAGTAATCATATCATCAAACAGCAACCGGAAGACTGGACAGAGTTGTGTCTCGAACTATTTGGACTAATCTAGACTATCAAGCAAGGAGAAAGAAATCTGCCTACCAATTATAGACCTTTGGCCATGCTCGATCCTCTTGGGAAGATTTTTGCTTCAATTTTACTAAAAAGATTGAACAAATGGGCAAAGAAAAATTACAACTACGATCCACGGCAGACTTTATTTGTCAAGAATACTGGAACAAACATAAACTTGTTAATCCTCAATATACTCAAACATGAAGCACACAGAATGGGAACTCAAATTTTTGCTGATTTCATCGATCTGCAAATGGCCTTTGACAGTGTTAATAGAAATAAACTTTGGAATAAGCTACGTTTTGGGGAATGTCCTCTAGACATCTTAGAGCCAATTAAGGCTGTCTATAGTAACACCTCTGTCAAAGTCTGCTTAACACCAACTGGTAGTGTCTCGATACCCATTAAGGCAGCCAGTGGACTTAAACAAGGATGTCCTCTGGCATCTACCTTGTTTAACTTCTACCACTTTGATTTCAGGGAAAGCCAAATGGGAATTACAGCGTGCCCTCCCCAAATGTACGGAACACATATACCTTACATCCTCTACACTGACGATCTTGTGATCCTTGACAAGACCAAAATTGGACTACAAAGGAGTTTTTGAGCACTCAAAATATACATTGAGGATAACAACATGCCGATTAACATCTCTAAAATGCAAATTATGTCACTTACCTCTGAGAAAAACAATAAAGTAAAAACAATCTGCATATTCCTAGATGGGAAACGACTAGACAAAGTTAAAACCACAAAATATCTCGGTATCTGGCTGAATCAATCCAACATCGAAGTCCAGTGGATGGACCATTTGAAAAACAAAAGCCGCTTGCTTGCTCGTCAAGGACTAATTATCCATAAAAAATATGGACAATATTCTTTAAGACCGATCCTTAGCTTCTACAGACAGAAAGTGGTGGCCATACTTACCTCTGGAAAGTATACTCAGCACGCCACAACAGATATGGAAGATTGTGGAAGGAATATATTGGCACAAAATACTCTCTCTTCTGAAATCATATCCAACTAACAGAATTTGCTTCAAATTGGCTATTCAGTCGCTGGAATCAATCAGTGCCTGGAAACATATAGATCTCTATAGAAAGATCATTATAGATGAAGATATTCCAACCATCAGGATCCTAAAAACTACCAATTCAGAGCTGAAAAATTCCACTGCGGCTAGCTGGAAAGAATTTTGTTTTCAAATTCTTAACAACTACGACATAACCAGCAAAACACTTACCAATAGACCAATGGAAGCATAAAAACGGATATGTGAATAAGATTGGATACACACCCTCGAAAAGAAAAACAAACATAACTTCTCACTACCCACGATATATGAGACAAGAGCTCTAAATGAACCACCTAAATATCTACAAAAATGTCCATGTAGATGAATAAGAGACACCTTCCTTAGATTTGGTTTCAATATTCTCCCAACCAGAGAATATTTAACACTCACTAGACAAATTCCCAAGAAATATATATATTTTGCAGGTTCTGTAAACAAATAGATACAGTTGAATCATTGCAACATCTCTTCATGGTGTGTCCTACTCTATCAGAGCTAAGGAACATATTTACTCACATGCTTCCTTCAGAGCAAATTCAACACGAACTAGATCAAAAATGGGCTCCGATCATGAGTGGAAACAATGATCCACTTATATTCAAGAAAATGCAATACTGGGAAAAACTAATTGAATTGCAAAAATGAAAGCCTTGCCTGAGTAACTCATTTGAACTCATTATTTAAATTGAAGAGCAAAAAAAAACGTTCTTCTCTTTTCTCTCTTTCTTCTGGTCTTTTTCTTTCTTTCTCTGCTTTTTTATTGTTGTTTTAAGTAATGTAATTAATCAGAACTGTGAAATGTTAAATGTTTGTGTACAAACTATAAAACATTAAAATTAAAATAAAACAACATGCGGGCAGGCCAGCAATACCCACCATGAACACATCCTCATATACAGGCAGGGAGCCTAGCAATACCTGCCCATGAACATATGCTCATCTACAGGCATGGAGCTCAGAGATACTCGCCCATTGACATATGCTCATGTACAGACACGGAGCTCAGAAATACCCACCATTTGACATATTCTCATTGACAGGCGGGGAGCCCAGCAGTACTTGCCATTGACATATGCTCATCTACAGGCCTGGAGCTCAGTAATACTTGCCATTGATATTCACTTATCTACAGGCGGGGAGCCCAACAATAGCCGCCATTGACATCTGCTCATATACAGGCAGGGTGCCCAGCAATACCCACCATTGAGATACGCTCATCTACTGGCAGGGTGCCCAGCAATAGCCGCCATTGAGTTACGCACATCTACTGGCAGAGTGCACAGCAATAGCCGCCATTGAGTTACGCTCATCTACTGGCCGGGTGCCCAGAAATACCTGCCATTGAGATACGCTCATCTACTGGCATGGTGCCCAGCAATAGCCACCATTGAGTTACGCACATCTACTGGCAGAGTGCACAGCAATAGCCGCCATTGAGTTACGCTCATCTACTGCCAGGGTGCCCAGCAATAGCCGCCATTGGGATACGCTCATCTACAGGCAGGGAGCCCAGAAATACCTGCTATTGAGATACGCTCATCTACTGGCAGGGTGCCCAGCAATACCCGCCATTGAGATATGCTCATCTACTGGCAGAGTGCCCAGCAATAGCTGCCATTGAGTTACGCTCATCTACTGGCAGAGTGCCCAGCAATAGCCACCATTGAGTTACGCTCATCTACTGGCAGGGTGCCCAGCAATAGCTGCCATTGAGATACGCTCATCTGCAGACCCAGAAGGACCTGCATAAATAAATGGCATACTAGAATGATGTTTGCTGCAGAAGACCAGCGTTCTACCTCCACCATGGCAGACCACGTTGCCTGAGAGGGTTCTCCGCTGGGAGCTCAGCAGCGGTGTGTCGCTGTGCCATCCTTTTCAACCAGCATCCCCTCACCCTACAGGGCATCAGTAACCCGGTCTACAGTATTGAGTGCACCCAAGCTCTGCAGGGATGCTCCTACCAAGGACCACTTTACGTTGCCCCTCCATGCCTCGAAGAATATCAGCTTCACTGTTCAGTCCCTGCCAGAAGCAGGAACATGTTAACTGAGGAATGCCCAGCGAGTGCAGAATGTGGCAGCGCGGTTGCTGCTATGCCTGAACCACCTAGAGCACATTACCCCTGCCATGCCACTGACTGCCAATCAAGTGCTGAATGAAGTTTAAAATACTCTGCCTTGCATAGTCACCGCCATCAGCCTTTCACACAGGCCCACCTTGTGCTTACAGCCAGATTCAGAAAAGGCTGGGCTGCTAAATTGAACATCATTGTGTTAATAATACATGGAGACAGTGTAGCCCTGGATGTTAGCAACAAGGGTGTGAACCATGCAGTCTTTGGGACTGTTTGCACAAACATGACTGTCAGGAATGGGTGGTCCACACCATGCAGAGTGTGGTAGGGCTACACCTAAATGTCACAAATGATTGACCGACACCTCACATAGCCTTCGGGCAGTATCGCTACACCTAGAGTGTGTGCCAGGAAAGAAAGAACCACACCAAGCTGAGTCCTGGAGACTATGCGGGCACCCATTGATGTCAGGGGGCAGTGGGGACACAACTTGAAATCAGAAATGAGCGGCCTGCTTTAAGTAGACTCTCTGGGCCGTAGGGACAGCTATAAGTACAAGGAATATTAAACCCTCATCTCAGAAGAGAACTGTGCTTCGTTCGGCAGAGCCATCATTTTATCACGTATTGACTACTACAATTCCCTGCTGATTCCGACTAAGAAGAAATTCACCCAGCAGTTTCAAACTCTCCAAAACGATGCAGTTAGAATCATTAAGGGCATCCCGAGAAGGGAACACATCTCCACATGGAAAGAAGTACTACACTGGCTGCCTATCGTGGCCCGGATCCACTTCAAGGCAGCCAACATCGTCCATAAGATCTCCACAGGGGGAGAATCACTACACTGGCTGCCTATTGTGGCACGGGTCCACTTCAAAGCAGCCAACATAGTCCATAAGATTTCCACAGGGGGAGAATCACTACACTGGCTGCCTATCGTGGCCCGTATCCACTTCAAAGCAGCCAGCATCGTCCATAAGATCTCCACACGGGGAGAATCACTACACGGGCTGCCTATCGCGGCCCGGATCCACTTCAAAGCAGCCAACATCGTCCATAAATTCTCCACAGGGGAGAATCACTACAATGGCTGCCTGTCGCGACCCGGATCCACTTCAGAGCTGCCAACATCGTCCATAAGATCTCCACAGGGTAGAATCACTACAATGGCTGCCTATCGTGGCCCGGATCCACTTCAAAGCAGCCAACATCCTCCATATGTGTCTTTATGGTCAGACCTCAAAGTTTCCAAAGACCCGCACGTTCCCTTATGTCCACAACTTGGGGCTAAAATCAGCCAATTTGGGAATAATTAAACCACTCTGACTCAGAAAGGCCAGAGAATTTGATCGAGCCTTCCTGACTAGAGCCGCACAGATTTGCAATAGGCTTCCAAGCAAACTCTGACTGGAAAAAAATATCAACAGCTTCCGCGCCCAATTGAAAACGTTACTGTTTAAAGGTGTTAACTAGCCCCACCTAGCCTTTCCCTGAGATCACCACATAGTCCTGTCTAACAAATGTCCTTCGTGTCTAGGTACGCCCTGATGCCCGAGGGTTCCCGGCGCTATACAAGTAAATAAATAAAAAAGTGATGGGTCCGCACATTGTAGTGCCTTCAGGAGAGTAGCACCCCCATTGGGTGTTTGGAAAGAGGGTCCACACCTGAGAGGGCAATGCATAGAGCTCAAATCTTGCTTCTTTTTCAGACTGGTAATCAGGGAGAAAGGAGAAGAGATTGTGAGGTGTGTGTGTGGTGACGTCCGTACTGCAGAGTTTGAAGTAGGTCCTGATGGATTCCTTGACCCTAGCCACTGCCACAGGCCATCGAATAGAAGAGTGTAGCCTTACTTCCTGCCCCCTGTAGTGACTGTGAGTCTTTCAGTGAAAGACACATGATGTAGACACCACGTTCACCTGCTTATCCTCTCAACCCCACATGTCATGGCCTTGGGTTAATGCTATGGCCCTGTCCACAGGCACTGGGCCCTGCCTACAACCTTGAGCTGAGAAAGTTATTGACTTGGACCCTATAGCACCACTGAGGATGAAGCAGGTGGCGGGGAGACCGGCTGACGCCTGCCAGCAAACCACGCAAGAGGCCATTAAGAGCCTATAGCACCACTGAGGATGAAGCAGGTGGTGGGGAGACCGGCTGACGCCTACCAGCAAACCATGCAGGAGGCCATTAAGACCCTATAGCACCACTGAGGATTAAGCAGGTGGTGGGGAGACTGGCTGTTGTAACAGGGCTGCCTGCGGCATCGCAAACGCAGTTTCATTTTAAACCCATTCTGGAATCTGTACTGGCACTGATCATTAAAAATCCCCAAACTTGCAACCGGGGTGTTTGGCTGCAATGGTGATACAAACATGCTCTCCCCCATTGATAGGTACTGTGTGTAAATGTGTAAATGTGTCCTTTAGGGCAAACCATCTCCCTAGGTGCATCAAGAATGCTTGGATTACTCCCTTGCTTAAAAAGCCTAGCCCATGCTCAATGACACCCTTGAACTATCGACCTATCAAAACACGCCTTTTTTACTGAAGATCCTGGATCGTGTAGCATTTATGCAGGTGGTGACACACCTGAAGATTAACGGGATTCTGAATAAGTGGCCGGCGGGCTGCTACAGACCATGGATAAAGGGCAGATGGCTCGGCTGAGGCTGTTGGCCCTTTCTGCCACCTTTGACGTTGTTGGTCACCAGGTTGAGGGCGCTGGCTGGTTTCTCAGGTGATGCGTCTCTCTGGATTACGTCTTTTCTGAGTAACCGCTGGTGCAGAGTTAGTAGTAAGGGTCCAGAAGCTGAAGCGGTTCTTTTGACTCATGGCGTGCCTCAGGGGGCGTGCTTATTGCTCTCTCTGTATAACATGTTTACTGTGCCCTTCCTCAACCTACTGGAAGAAAGTAATGTTGATTTTACTAACTACGCGGATGACAAGCAATGTGTCATCCCACTATCTGGCAAGTATCCAGAGGATGAAAAGACTATTAATAAGATATATGGACTGGTCCAATCCAGGATGCCCAATGACCGTCTGGCACTTAACACAGAAAAAAACAAGCTAATGGTGATTGGCACAATGGTACAAATACATAAAATGGGCACAGATCTTACATTTCTAAGTTGCAGCATGTAATATTAAAACTAAATAAAGTGTTAAAACACTGGAGGTGTATTTTGAACAAAATTTAAATATGAGGGCCCATGTGACCATCTTGGTTTCATCCACTGCATACTATATCAAGCTGCTGGGACAGCTGTGTATCCACTGCATACTATATCAAGCTGCTGGGACAGCTGTGTATCCACTGCATACTATATAAAGCTGTTGGGACAGCTGTGTATCCAATGCATACTATATCAAGCTGCTGGGACAGCTGTGTATCCACCGTATACTACATGAAGCTGCTGGGACAGCTGTGTATCCACTGCATACTATATCAAGCTGCTGGGACAGCTGTGTATCCACGGTATACTATATCAAGCTGCTGGCACAGCTGAGTATCCACCACATACTATATCAAGCTGCTGGCACAGCTGTGTATCCACTGCATACTATATCAAGCTGCTGGGACAGCTGTGTATCCACTGCATACTATATCAAGCTGCTGGGACAGCTGTGTATCCACTGCATACTATATCAAGCTGCTGGGACAGCTGTGTATCCACGGTATACTATATCAAGCTGCTGGCACAGCTGTGTATCCACTGCATACTATATCAAGCTGCTGGCACAGCTGAGTATCCACCACATACTATATCAAGCTGCTGGCACAGCTGTGTATCCACTGCATACTATATCAAGCTGCTGACACAGTTGTATCCACCGCATACTATATCAAGCTGCCGGGACAGCTGTGTATCCACGGTATACTATATCAAGCTTCTGGCACAGCTGTGTATCCACTGCATACTATATCAAGCTGCTGGCACAGCTGGGTATCCACCGCATACTATATCAAGCTGCTGGCACAGCTGTGTATCCACTGCATACTATATCAAGCTGCTGGGGCAGCTGTGTATCCACCGCATACTATATCAAGCTGCTGGCACAGCTGTGTATCCACTGCATACTATATCAAGCTGCTGGGACAGCTGTGTATCCACTGCATACTATATCAAGCTGCTGGCACAGCTGGGTATCCACCGCATACTATATCAAGCTGCTGGCACAGCTGTGTATCCACCGCATACTATATCAAGCTGCTGGCACAGCTGTGTATCCACTGCATACTCTATCAAGCTGCTGGCACAGCTGTGTATCCACTGCATACTCTATCAAGCTGCTGGCACAGCTGTGTATCCACGACATACTATATCAAGCTACTGGCACAGCTGAGTATCCACCGCATACTATATTAAGCTGCTGGCACAGCTGTGCATCCACTGCATACTATATCATGCTGCTGGCAAAGCTGTGTATCCACGGTATACTATATCAAGCTGCTGGCACAGCTGGGTATCCACCGCATACTATATCAAGCTGCTGGCACAGCTGTGTATCCACTGCATACTATATCAAGCTGCTGGCACAGCTGTGTATCCACTGCATACTCTATCAAGCTGCTGGGACAGTTGTGTATCCACCGCATACTACAGTGGTCCTCAAACATTTTTGGCCGGGCCCCCCTGAGCAAGATTTGGGCAGGTCGGCACACCCTGGGCTCTCCCCACTCTGCTCCCACCACTATCCCATGGTTCCCGGCCATTGTGCTCCCACCATAGCCCCTGGGTTCCCCCATCCCGTCCCCAACACAGTCTGAGGGCCAGTGGCGGCCGGTGATTTTTTTAAGTGGAGGGGCATAACTATTTCCCCCAAAAATGCCATAGCGACGGAGCTAGTGAGGGAACCCAAACCAATATAATGGGTTAAAATGTTGCATTGTAGAGCATACTTTTAACAAAAAAATTGGTAAATAGCCAAACAGTTTGCAGTTGGTGCTGAGGGGCCCAGGGGGCAGTCATGACATTTTTTACTGGACATCTATTATAGATGTCCAGTAAAAAGATACCATCCCTGTCCCCTGGGCCCCACTGAGCCTAACACAATCAACATGATTATGTGTGTATGCAAGACGCTGCACATTCATTCAGCAACCACTCTATCATTCCCACGAGCATCCATCACCATACTCTCACTCATAACACAAGCATGCACGCATCCATACACATGTTTAATTTTTTTTTTTAAAAATGGACAGAAACGCACCTTCTGCATTGGCCTGCGTGTGGGTGCTGAAACGCCCTGCTCCAGGCTGCTCTGCCCGTATGTGGGAGGAGGCGCAGGTGCTCCCCCTCACACATACAGACATGCAGGACCCCAGCAAGCATTTCCAATGAGCTATGCAAGGCTAGTAAAGCAAAACGCCCCAGCACTTGCATGGCTCAGTGAGCGTGTGCGGCTGGGGACTAAACTGTACTGTTCAGCCATCCCAGGAGCACTCCATTAGCTGGAAAAAGCAGCTGAGGGAGTGCTCACTGTTTCACTGGGCTGGCTCCTTAGCTCCTCCATAATGGGTGAGGGGCCACTGGGTGGGCGCCCCCTCGCCATTATGGATGAGCCGCCAGGCTCGGACTGGGCTATAGGGCAATGCCTGTACCAAAAATGTAAAATGCTAGTGTGGGCCAGTAAAAATGGGCCACCATTTTGGCCAATGTGGACCAGTTTGATGAGTTACTGAACTATGCATTTAGTAATTTCGACCATTGTTGCTGAATATATCACAATTTACTTACATTTTAACACAAAGCACCCCCTTGGCTACTATTGAAACAGTGGGCCTCATTACAACCCTGGAGTTGCGTCCGGGTCTGGCACCCGCGAATGGGCAATTACCGCGTCATGGCGAGTTAGGCGGACCTGATAATTGCCCTTTCGCGGGTGCCGGTACTGGTAGATCCCCATAGGGCTTAATGGGAATGGGGAGCTCGGATGCACCAGCAGCATCCGACGAGCTGTGCTTGAGGGTGCCGCACGGCCTGCCAGGTGAGACCAGGCGGTCTGTTAGGCGCCCGCGAGCACAAGTCTTACTAAGGCGGTACGGTAGGAACGGTACCGGTAGCTTACCGGCACCATTCTTACCGTACCGCCATAGTTGTAATGAGGCCCTGTCTGTGACTAAAGGAATGAATATCCATTTAGAACTGCGGGCCACTTTTTCATTGTTGCCTGAGACAGTTTCTTGCTTCAGCCCGCCCATGTGGGCCACCCCTGCCCATTTCTTCCAATCTAAAAAAAAAAAAAAAACGCGCCCCATAGTTTGAATACCGCTGGCATACTATATAAAGCTGCTGTCACAGCAGTGTATCCACCACATACTATATCATGCTGCTGGCACAGCTGTGTATCCACCGCATACTATATCAAGCTGCTGGGACAGCTGTGTATCCACCGTATACTACATCAAGCTGCTGGGACAGCTGTGTATCCACTGCATACTATATCAAGCTGCTGGGACAGCTGTGTATCCACTGCATACTATATAAAGCTGCTGGGACAGCTGAGTATCCACCGCATACTATATCAAGCTGCTGGCACAGCTGTGTATCCACGACATACTATATCAAGCTGCTGGCACAGCTGGGTATCCACCGCATACTATATCAAGCTGCTGGGACAGCTGTGTATCCACCGTATACTACATCAAGCTGCTGGGACAGCTGTGTATCCACTGCATACTTTATAAAGCTGCTGGCACAGCAGTGTATCCACCACATACTATATCAAGCTGCTGGGACAGCTGTGTATCCACCATATACTACATCAAGCTGCTAGGACAGCTGTGTATCCACTGCATACTATATCAAGCTGCTGGGACAGCTGTGTATCCACTGCATACTATATAAAGCTGCTGGGACAGCTGAGTATCCACCGCATACTATATCAAGCTGCTGGCACAGCTGTGTATCCACGACATACTATATCAAGCTGCTGGCACAGCTGGGTATCCACCGCATACTATATCAAGCTGCTGGGACAGCTGTGTATCCATCGTATACTACATCAAGCTGCTGGGACAGCTGTGTATCCACTGCATACTATATCAAGCTGCTGGGACAGCTGTGTATCCACTGCATACTATATAAAGCTGTTGGGACAGCTGTGTATCCAATGCATACTATATCAAGCTGCTGGGACAGCTGTGTATCCACCGTATACTACATGAAGCTGCTGGGACAGCTGTGTATCCACTGCATACTATATCAAGCTGCTGGGACAGCTGTGTATCCACTGCATACTATATAAAGCTGCTGGGACAGCTGTGTATCCAGGGCATACTATATCAAGCTGCTGGGACAGCTGTGTATCCACTGCATACTTTATCAAGCTATATCAAGCTGCTGGCACAGCTGTGTATCCACCACATACTATATCAAGCTGCTGGCACAGCTGTGTATCCACTGCATACTACATCAAGCTGCTGGCACAGCTGTGTATCCACTGCATACTATATCAAGCTGCTGGGACAGCTGTGTATCCACTGCATACTATATAAAGCTGCTGGGACAGCTGAGTATCCACCGCATACTATATCAAGCTGCTGGCACAGCTGTGTATCCACGACATACTATATCAAGCTGCTGGCACAGCTGGGTATCCACCGCATACTATATCAAGCTGCTGGGACAGCTGTGTATCCACCGTATAGTACATCAAGCTGCTGGGACAGCTGTGTATCCACTGCATACTTTATAAAGCTGCTGGCACAGCAGTGTATCCACCACATACTATATCAAGCTTCTGGGACAGCTGTGTATCCACCGTATACTACATCAAGCTGCTAGGACAGCTGTGTATCCACTGCATACTATATCAAGCTGCTGGGACAGCTGTGTATCCACTGCATACTATATAAAGCTGCTGGGACAGCTGAGTATCCACTGCATACTATATCAAGCTGCTGGCACAGCTGTGTATCCACGACATACTATATCAAGCTGCTGGCACAGCTGGGTATCCACCGCATACTATATCAAGCTGCTGGGACAGCTGTGTATCCACCGTATACTACATCAAGCTGCTGGGACAGCTGTGTATCCACTGCATACTATATCAAGCTGCTGGGACAGCTGTGTATCCACTGCATACTATATAAAGCTGCTGGGACAGCTGAGTATCCACCGCATACTATATCAAGCTGCTGGCACAGCTGTGTATCCACGACATACTATATCAAGCTGCTGGCACAGCTGGGTATCCACCGCATACTATATCAAGCTGCTGGGACAGCTGTGTATCCACCGTATACTACATCAAGCTGCTGGGACAGCTGTGTATCCACTGCATACTTTATAAAGCTGCTGGCACAGCAGTGTATCCACCACATACTATATCAAGCTGCTGGGACATCTGTGTATCCACCATATACTACATCAAGCTGCTAGGACAGCTGTGTATCCACTGCATACTATATCAAGCTGCTGGGACAGCTGTGTATCCACTGCATACTATATAAAGCTGCTGGGACAGCTGAGTATCCACCGCATACTATATCAAGCTGCTGGCACAGCTGTGTATCCACGACATACTATATCAAGCTGCTGGCACAGCTGGGTATCCACCGCATACTATATCAAGCTGCTGGGACAGCTGTGTATCCATCGTATACTACATCAAGCTGCTGGGACAGCTGTGTATCCACTGCATACTATATCAAGCTGCTGGGACAGCTGTGTATCCACTGCATACTATATAAAGCTGTTGGGACAGCTGTGTATCCAATGCATACTATATCAAGCTGCTGGGACAGCTGTGTATCCACCGTATACTACATGAAGCTGCTGGGACAGCTGTGTATCCACTGCATACTATATCAAGCTGCTGGGACAGCTGTGTATCCACTGCATACTATATAAAGCTGCTGGGACAGCTGTGTATCCAGGGCATACTATATCAAGCTGCTGGGACAGCTGTGTATCCACTGCATACTATATCAAGCTGCTGGGACAGCTGTGTATCCACTGCATACTTTATCAAGCTATATCAAGCTGCTGGCACAGCTGTGTATCCACCACATACTATATCAAGCTGCTGGCACAGCTGTGTATCCACTGCATACTACATCAAGCTGCTGGCACAGCTGTGTATCTACTGCATACTATATCAAGCTGCTGGGACAGCTGTGTATCCACTGCATACTATATAAAGCTGCTGGGACAGCTGAGTATCCACCGCATACTATATCAAGCTGCTGGCACAGCTGTGTATCCACGACATACTATATCAAGCTTCTGGCACAGCTGGGTATCCACCGCATACTATATCAAGCTGCTGGGACAGCTGTGTATCCACCGTATACTACATCAAACTGCTGGGACAGCTGTGTATCCACTGCATACTTTATAAAGCTGCTGGCACAGCAGTGTATCCACCACATACTATATCAAGCTGCTGGGACAGCTGTGTATCCACCGTATACTACATCAAGCTGCTAGGACAGCTGTGTATCCACTGCATACTATATCAAGCTGCTGGGACAGCTGTGTATCCACTGCATACTATATAAAGCTGCTGGGACAGCTGAGTATCCACCACATACTATATCAAGCTGCTGGCACAGCTGTGTATCCACGACATACTATATCAAGCTGCTGGCACAGCTGGGTATCCACCGCATACTATATCAAGCTGCTGGGACAGCTGTGTATCCATCGTATACTACATCAAGCTGCTGGGACAGCTGTGTATCCACTGCATACTATATCAAGCTGCTGGGACAGCTGTGTATCCACTGCATACTATATAAAGCTGTTGGGACAGCTGTGTATCCAATGCATACTATATCAAGCTGCTGGGACAGCTGTGTATCCACCGTATACTACATGAAGCTGCTGGGACAGCTGTGTATCCACTGCATACTATATCAAGCTGCTGGGACAGCTGTGTATCCACTGCATACTATATAAAGCTGCTGGGACAGCTGTGTATCCAGGGCATACTATATCAAGCTGCTGGGACAGCTGTGTATCCACTGCATACTATATCAAGCTGCTGGGACAGCTGTGTATCCACTCCATACTTTATCAAGCTATATCAAGCTGCTGGCACAGCTGTGTATCCACCACATACTATATCAAGCTGCTGGCACAGCTGTGTATCCACTGCATACTATATCAAGCTGCTGGCACAGCTGTGTATCCACCGCATACTATATCAAGCTGCAGCTGTGTCCCTATATTTCCAGAACTAATTGTGAGACTCTAGCAAGAGCTATGATTGGGTCCAACATCGACTATTGTAGCAGTCTGCTTGTGGGCAAAGCCAAATCAGAGTGTAACCGGCTTCAAAATATACAAAACAGTGCTGTGAGGCTGATCACTGGCCTCGACAGGAGAGATCATGTGTCTGAGGCCAGGCGTAGTTTGCATTGGCTCCCTATAGATGTGAGAACTGATTTCTGTATTTTGCTAATTACACAAGATGGGGTCTAGTCCACTATATCTGAGTGAAGCATTGGTGTTCAAATCAAGTACTCGTACTCTTAGATCAAATAGATCCAACCAACTTAAAAGACCAGCCTGAAAATTGACCCAGGTGAAGAAATGTGCTTTCTCTGCGGCTGCCCATAGGGCCTGGAATGCCACCCGGATCTTAGCGAATGTTTAGGAAGAGACTGAAGACCTTGTTGTTTAGATGACCTATTCCTATTTGCCATTTAGAAATATGGGCTCTTTGTTTTTCTTGGGTTGGTTGTTCAGACCTTGTGCTCAGTTTGTTGGTCTTTCGCTTCAATGTTTATTGTTTATTTCTGTCTGCTCCCTTAAGACTCAGGGTCAGCGGTGTGCGGTATAAATAAATTAAAGCAAAGTAAAAGTACATTTTCCCTTCAGCCTAAGTGACTTACCTTTCTTTACTCCTGACAGGACATGCTGGGAACCGAAAAGCAGAAAACGGTGGTTGAGTTTGCGAGGATGGTGCACCTCCTGAAGGAACAAGAGCGCACAATACTGGGGAGACTGGAGGAGCTGGAGAGGAGAATTACCACAACTGAAAAGCCGAATATCGCCAAATTATCCCAGCAAATCTCATCCCTCAGTGCCCTGAAAAACGAGATAGAGGAGAAGTGTGAGCAGCCAGAGGAGGAACTGCTGAAGGTGAGTCACTGCGTTACAAAGTGATATAGGGATAGAGAGGGAGTGTGAGCAGCCAGCGGGGGAACTACCGAAGGTGAGCCACTGCGTTACAGAGTACACTAACACAGTGATATAGGGATAGAGAGGGAGTGTGAGCAGCCAGCGGGGCAACTGCTAAAGGTGAGCCACTGCGTTACAGAGTACACTGACACAGTGATATAGGGATAGAGAGGGAGTGTGAGCAGCCAGAGGAGGAACTGCTGAAGGTGAGTCACTGCGTTACAAACAGAGTGATATAGGGATAGATTGGGAGTGTGAGCAGCCAGCGGGGGAACTGCTGAAGGTGAGCCACTGTGTTACAGAGTACACTGACACAGTGATATAGGGATAGAGAGGGAGTGTGAGCAGCCAGAGGAGGAACTGCTGAAGGTGAGTCACTGCGTTACAAACAGAGTGAAATAGGGATAGAGACGGAGTGTGAGCAGCCAGCGGGGGAACTGCTGAAGGTGAGTCACTGTGTTACAGAGTACACTGACACAGTGATGTAGGGATAGAGCGGGAGTGTGAGCAGCCAGAGAGGAACTCCTGAAGATGAGTCACTGCATTACAAACAGAGTACACTGACACAGTGATATAGGGATAGAGAGGGAGTGTGAGCAGCCAGCGGAGGAACTGCTGAAGGTGAGTCACTGCATTACAAACAGAGTACACTGACACAGTGATATAGCGATAGAGAGGGAGTGTGAGAAGCCAGAGGAGAAACTGCTGAAGGTGAGTCACTGTGTTACAGAGCACACTGACACAGTGATATGGGGATAGAGAGGGAATGTGAGCAGCCAGAGGAGGAACTGCTGAAGTGAGTCACTGTGTTACAGAGTACACTGACACAGTGATATAGGGATAGAGAGGGAGTGTGAGCAGCCAGCAGGGGAACTGCTGAAGGTGAGTCACTGCATTACAGAGTACACTGACACAGTGATATAGGGATAGAGAGGGAGTGTGAGCAGCCAGCGGGGGAACTCCTGAAAGTGAGTCCCTGCATTACAAAGAGAGTACACTGACACAGTGATATAGGGATAGAGAGGGAGTGTGAGCAGCCTGCCGGGGAATGGCTGAAGGTGAGTCACTGCGTCACAAACAGAGTGATATAGGGAAAGAGAGGGAGTGTGACCAGCCAGCGGGGGAACTGCTGAAGGTGAGCCACTGTGTTACAGAGTACACTGACACAGTGATATAGGGATAGAGAGGGAGTGTGAGCAGCCAGAGGAGGAACTTCTGAAGGTGAGTCACTGCATTACAGAGTACACTGACACAGTGATATAGGGACAGAGAGGGAGTGTGGGCAGCCCCAACCCACTGTCAGACACATGCATTAAGGACAAAGCCTGGTGCACAAGCATCCAAAATGCCCTCTCCAATAAAATCAAAGGACTGCAGACCAAAATAGCTGACAATAGATCCCAACTAACAGCTATTACACCAGTACCTACCCCCACCCCTCATACCAACTCAGGTTTCACTTTCAAAAAAGTCACCATTCCTGAAGTCCACAAAATCATTGCGTCTCTTAAACCATAGCTGCCCAGCTCAGATTATAAAAGATGCAGCTAGAGACCTTGCCCCATTCATTACTAAACTTGTAAACTCCTCCTTCTCGAACAATTCTGTCCCAAGTAACCTCAAACAGTCCTGGGTTCTACTACTACTGAAAGAACAGACCCTTGACCCGGCTATACTCACCAACTACAGACCAATTACGACAGTGCCCTTTCTTCTGAAAATTCTGGACAGAATAGCCTACTTGCAAATACAAGATTATCTTGAAGCTCACAAATTACTCCGTACCCGTCAATCTGGCTTCAGACCCCGGCATGGAACAGAAACTGCACTTGTCGACCTCAAAAGCCAGATTGATGAATTGAAAGACAAAGGAAAGATGGCCATCATACTTCTACTCGACCTCTCTGCGACTTTTGATTTGGTGGATCACTCCATACTTTGCAACCACTTATCTTCTGCGTCCCACTTCTCCAGTTCTGCAATTGCCTGGATCCAATCTTTCCTCGATAACAGAACTATGCGTGTGTTCTCACCGTCAGCAGCTGCTGACCCCATCCCCATCACCTGCGGAGTCCCTCAAGGATCCTGCGTCTCGCCCACTTTGTACAACATTTTTACAAAGCCACTATTCGACAAACTGGACCGTCTGGGTGTCACCTACACAAACTATGCAGATGACACCCAGATACTCCTACCCCTCTCAGGAACCTATGATACAGACGTTGCGCGGATTAATGAAGTCTACATCATCATTCAGGCATGGATGGCCACACGTGGCCTCTGCCTGAATGATGATAAGATAGAACTACTCCTAGTCGGCTTATCCAATAACCTTCTTAAACTAAGTCCTCAATACACAAATATCGTCATCAATGGGAACACTATACCCATAGCCAAACATGTAAAAACTTTAGGTTTCTACTTCGATGCCCAGTCTAACCTAACTAAGCAGATCAACATGACCTCCTCAGCCACAGCTTACACGGGCAAGCTGATCAGAGCCTGTAGACCTGTACTATCCCCCACCAGTTGCCTTACACTGGCGAGAGCGCTTATAAAATCCAAATTGGATTATTGCAACAGCCTTTATCTAGGAGCAAACAAGTCCATTGTAAATAAACTACAGATTATGCAAAACAGCGCGCTTAGAGCAGCGTTGAATATTCCTAAAAGAGAGCACATTTCAGAAATTAGAAAGCAACACAGGTGGCTCTCTATACATGACAAAATTGCCCTAAAAACTATCTGCCTCACACACAAAGCAATAAACCTCCAAGCCCCCCACCCCCTATCTCACTGACAAGTTCACATGGAGGGTGTCCAACAGATTCACTAGATCATCTAACACACTGTCCCTGGTGGTGCCTAGATACAATCTAAAAAGAGCCGGAGGTTCTAGCTTCCCGGTATTAGCCGCCCAGCTATGGAACACTCTCCCTCAGAACATCCAAACCATTCAAACCTTCAACAAATTCAGAAGCCATGTTATTACATGGATTCCTAACAAAATAGCAGCTCTTGATACCACTGATAGCTAGGTGGTCTGCTCAACTAGTATATGTGTCACCCAACTTATACGACTGCTATGACCTAATGTATAATATGTATAATGTGTAATGTATATATGTACCATTGTAATTTTACAAACTGTATTAATGCTTACAACTGTCTATACTATGCCATGTAACCACTTCAGCCTCAAGCGCCCAATTACCTCCGGGTCAGGTGCGCGATATAAATAAAATAAACAAACAAACAAACAAACAAGCCAGCGGGGGAACTGCTGAAGGTGTGTCACTGCATTACAGAGTACACTGACACAGTGATATAGGGATAGAGAGGGAGTGTGAGCAGCCAGAGGGGGAACTGCTGAAGGTGTGTCACTGCATTACAGAGTACACTGACACAGTGATATAGGGATAGAGAGGGAGTGTGAGCAGCCAGAGGGGGAACTGCTGAAGGTGAGTCACTGCGTTACAAACAGAGTACACTGTCACAGTGATATAGGGATAGAGAGGGAGTGTGAGCAACCAGCGGGGGAACTGCTGAAGGTGAGTCACTGCGTTACAGAGTACACTGACACAGTGATATAGGGATAGAGAGGGAGTGTGAGCAGCCAGCGGGGGAACTGCTGAAGTTGTGTCACTGCGTTACAGAGTACACTGACATACTGATGTAGGGATAGAGCTGGAGTGTGAGCAGCCAGAGAGGAACTCCTGAAGATGAGTCACTGCATTACAAACAGAGTACACTGACACAGTGATATAGGGATAAAGAGGGAGTGTGAGCAGCCAGCAGAGGAACTGATGAAGGTGAGTCACTGTGTTACAAACAGAGTACACTGACACAGTGGTATAGGGATAGAGAGGGAGTGTGAGCAACTAGCGGGGGAACTGCTAAAGGTGAGTCACTGCATTACAAACAGAGTACACTGACACAGTGATATAGCGATAGAGAGGGAATGTGAGCAGCCAGAGGAGGAACTGCTGAAGTGAGTCACTGTGTTACAAACAGAGTACACTGACACAGTAATATAGGGATAGAGAGGGAGTGTGAGCAGCCAGCAGGGGAACGGCTAAAGGTGAGTCACTGCAGTACAAACAGAGTGATATAGGGATAGAGAGGGAGTGTGAGCAGCCAACGGGGGAACTGCTGAAGGTGAGCCACTGCA
The DNA here is from genome assembly GCF_040938575.1 of Ambystoma mexicanum. NCBI lineage: Eukaryota > Metazoa > Chordata > Amphibia > Caudata > Ambystomatidae > Ambystoma > Ambystoma mexicanum. Next base: position 1,300,219,914 of record NC_090926.1, on the reverse strand, counting down.
TTACAGAGTACACTGACACAGTGATGTAGGGATAGAGAGGGAGTGTGAGCAGCCAGAGGAGGAACTGCTGAAGGTGAGTCACTCTGTTACAAACAGAGTACACTGAAACAGTGACATAGGGATAGAGAGGGAGTGTGAGCAGCCAGTGGGGGAACTCCTGAAGGTGAGTCACTGCATTACAGAATACATTGATACAATGATATATGGATACAGAGGGAGTGTGAGCAGCCAGCGGGGGAACTGCTGAAGATGAGTTACTGTGTTATAAACAGAGTACACTGACACAGTGATATAGGGATAGAGAGGGAGTGTGAGCAGCCAGCGGAGGAACTGCTGAAAGTGAGTCACTGTGTTATAAACAGAGTACACTGACACAGTGATATAGGGATATAGAGGGAGTGTGAGCAACCAGCGGGGGAACTTCTAAAGGTGAGTCACTGTATTACAAACAGAGTACACTGACACAGTGATATAGCGATAGAGAGGGAGTGTGAGAAGCCAGAGGAGAAACTGCTGAAGGTGAGTCACTGTGTTACAGAGCACACTGACACAGTGATATAGGGATAGAGAGGGAGTGTGAGCAGCCAGAGGAGGAACTGCTGAAGTGAGTCACTGTGTTACAAACAGTGTACACTGACACAGTGATATAGGGATAGAGAGGGAGTGTGAGCAGCCAGCGGGGGAACTGCTGAAGGTGAGTCACTGCATTACAGAATACACTTGCACAGTGATATAGGGATAGAGAGGGAGTGTGAGCAGCCAGCGGAGAACTCCTGAAGGTGAGTCCCTGCATTACAAACAGTACACTGACACAGTGACATAGGGATAGAGAGGGAGTGTGAGCAACCAGCGGGGGAACGGCTGAAGGTGAGTCACTGCGTTACAAACAGAGTGATATAGGGATAGAGAGGGAGTGTGAGCAGCCAGAGGAGGAACTGCAGAAGGTGAGTCACCCTGTTACAAACAGAGTACACTGACACAGTGATATAGGGATAGAGAGGGAGTGTGAGCAGCCAGTGGGGGAACTGCTGAAGGTGGGTCACTCTGTTACAAACAGAGTACACTGACACAGTGATATAGGGATAGAGAGGGAGTGTGAGCAGCCAGAGGAGGAACTTCTGAAGGTGAGTCACTGCATTACAAACAGAGTACACTGATACAATGATATATGGAGGGAGAGGGAGTGTGAGCAGCCAGAGGAGGAACTTCTGAAGGTGAGTCACTATGTTACAAATGGAGTACACTGATACAATGATATAGGGATACAGAGGGAGCGTGAGCAGCCAGCGGGGGAACTGGTGAAGGTGAGTCACTGTGTTACACCCAGAGTGATATAAGGATAGAGAGGGAGTGTGAGCAGCCAGCGGGGGGACTGCTGAAGGTGTGTCACTGCGTTACAGAGTACACTGACAGAGTGATATAGGGATAGAGAGGGAGTGTGAGCCACCAGCGGGGGAACTCCTGAAGGTGAGTCACTGCATTACTGACACAGTGATACAGGGATAGAGCAGCATCTGAGTGGAGGGCAGAAGAATGTTCAAGTTTCTTTATTTAAATAATAAGGACAATGCCTGGCTATTCCTGCTCTAAGGAGTTCCCTACCTGGTGCTCGTCGTTTGTAGTGAAGCCCAAAAGTAAATAGTCTGTCCTCAGTCCATTACTAAGCTGTCCTGCTCCTACCACTATTAAATAAAAAAAGCCAGGAGAATTACTCCCTTCTCCTGGAAAGGCTTCATCAGCTTCTGAATAATAAGCTGGTCAGATAGCACAGCGAGCTAAGCGCCCGCCCCTGAAGTCTGTGTGCAGCCTGCTGTGGCAGGTTCAAATCCCAGCAGGGCCAACTCAGCCTTTCATCCTTCTGAGATTGATAAATTGAGTACCAGTCTGTGGCATAAAAATTTCTTCTGTTATTTCAGCGCTCTGAGACGTATGGATGTGTAGCGCTATATAAGAAATACATTATTATTTTTATTGAAAAAGTCTAGGAGAATGACTCCCTTCTCCTGGAAAGGCGTCTTCAGCTTCTGAATAATAAAAGTGTAGGAGAATGACTCCCCTAGATGTCTTTCTTTGATTTCAATATACAATACTCAAATATCGTTGAGCTATATCTTATATAACTGATGAAACTAGCCTGCCGCCTGCTCCAAAGGTAGTACAGGTCCTTTCTTTCCACCTCTCTTTCACTTTACCGCAGGTCAAGCCGACTCCAGCACTGCAACCTACCTTCTTGTCATCCGTTCCATGAAGCGTGTGTCAGTTGAGGCTTTTGTCGCTACTTTCTCTCCTCCTGCTGCACCTTTGACTGACTCACACCGTGACAAAGCCCTCTCAAACCTTCATCTCTCTATCTCTAACCCCGTCATGAGGTTCCGCTTGAAATCCAAATCCAAGTGCAACTCCTGGTACGATTCCAACCTCGTCACTCTTAAACACAAGTGTAGGGCGGCAGAGAAGAAGTGGAGGCCCTTGGGCGCACCCCTTGACAAACTGGCCTGCCGACTGCTCCAAAGGCAGTACAGATTTTCTGTCCTCACCAAGAAGAGAGCACAGATCCAAGTGTCTCTGTGGTATCTAACAACTCGGCCGAATTTTTCAAATCTGCAAGGAGCTGGCCATCCTTCTGCAGTCTCTACGTCTCCTGTTCCCTCCCCGGCCCTCTGCACAGCCCAGGCCTCTCATTTCACTACTAAAACTTCTCTCCCTCCTCCTCTACCGCTCCTGGCCCGTCTGAGGCTGAGGCTGTCTCTCCTCCTCCTTTCTCCTCTGTTCCCCTTTCCACCCCTCACAATGTTTCTAGACAAGTCTGATCTGCGAAAGTCTCATCAAAGCATGTTCTCCCCTGCTCATCCTGAACCATCAAGGACTACATTGACACCCTTGCTCCAGCCTTGGCCAATTTCTGCAATCACTCCTTTGCCACTGGAACTTTCCCCTCCCCCTTAAGCACTCTCATGTGCACAACCCTTCTAAAGAAGCCCTTGGCCGATCCTTCCTCTCCGGCTAACTATCACCCTATCTCCATGTTAGGCAGAATCCCGTGCAGTGCCCTTTGGGGACCATTACACACGATTAAGACTACAGGTGGCAATACAAGTTTTACCTTTGGTGCAAGCCTGTACTACTATGTCAGAGTGGTAGCAGTGGCGGAGCAGCCAGGCTTATCTCAAGAGTATACGAGCAGTAGCAGAGATTACACAAAGGGACCACCATTACTGTGACTCAAGCAAACACTGACTCAAGGTTTCAGGTAGAAAAATATAAGTACATTTATTTTTAAACCATCTGTTATAAACAGAACACTTCTATTAAACTTCAATAAAAACCACATGTTAAATATACTACAACTAACCAATTCACTTTGTACAGTAAGTCTCAAGGTAAGTACCCTGTGTTTGAATGAACCGGTGTTATGACCAAAACACATTACCGCGAATACGATTGCGATCACTTTTTGACAGTTCGGTCTACTAAACAAACGTGTATCCGTGACATGAATTGCTACCGGGGCAAAAAAACACTTAGCACCTGAGATACCCAGAGGGAGTTGGAGGCAAAAATCACAGGCAATATATTGGTTAGGCAGGCAGAATCAAGAAACACTCAGAGACAGGAGGTCAAAAGTCAAAGGGCCAGAGCCAGGGTCGAAAGACACCGGGGCCAGTTGCCGAAGATCACACGGTCAGACAGTTCACGATTCAAGCCAAAAGTAATTTGATATTGTCAATGTTCGGAAGCAAAAGTTATAAGAAGGAGGGAAGACAAGGGCAAGCCTTGGAAATGAAGAAAAAGGGATTCACCCAGTTTCCTCGAGTAGAGCACAGTACCTTGTACCAATGGTGCAGCTGGTGCCCTGGCAGTTGTTCCTGTTGGTTTCCCGCAGACCCACGATTCCTGGAGCTTCATTGTGAAGGAGGATGTCTGAAGGGGGTCTGCACCACGCAGGGATGAAGCCGGCAGCAGCGACAAGGAATAAAAGGTGGGCTCCTTAAAAACAGGAGAGGCTCTTCAGGTGGCTATCCGGACCACTACAGCAGTGTGCAGCGATTTCGACCACGGAAGAGGATCCTCTGGCTGTAGAAGATGAGCTGGTTATCCCCACCAAGCTCAAGGGAAGAAGACTCCGGACTGGATCTTCTCTGAGTCGTTGAAGGGCAGATAACTTAGGACTGCAGCAGGGCTTCACTGGGACGGGGTAGTTGCAGCAACCGTCGTTCTCTCCGCTTCTCTTCGGTTCCTTGTAGTTCCAGTGGTGACTCTCTGACTTCTAGCCCAAGAGACCTGCCTTTTATTCGGAAAACCCCCATTCACACAGCCTGGCTGTCAATCACACAGCAGGGGGGTTGTCCAGCCCGGACAACTACCCTGGCCAATCATGACAAAGTGCGACCTGGGTTTCTTAGGATACCCTGTGCAGGGGGTGACTACACCCCTCCCTCACATTCAGCCCACCTAGACACCCAGGCGCATTGAGGAGGGCTTCTGAGCAGAAGCCCGCCAAAAGACAGTGAACAAAGAAGGCGAACCTAGTTTGCCGCGCAAAGTAAAACACAAGAAGGACTTTAACAAAAAGAAATGGCGAATAAACCCAACCGGAGCCAAACGAAAGACGATTTGGTCAAGCGGGTTTATGTTCCCGGCTAATATAATAGCCAAGAACAGTACCACGTTTATCTAATATAATCGCAGTAGAAAAGTTAGGGTAGATACCACTGCCACCAGCCAAGTCTAAATGTTAAAAGAGCGAAACAATGCTCTAGGATAAAAAAGGATACAAGTTAACCCTTTCCAGTACTCCATGGAAGATGGGGTGTACTGGATCTGTGGTAGATTGACTATTGTTAATGGTAACTTTACCCTTTCCCGGGGGATGGTAGTCGCCTCAGAAATGGAGTCGAGGGAAGTCTCAAAGAAGGGGGCTACTGAAGTGGTATACTTCAGAGTCCACAATCACAAAAACAGAGAGAAACACATAGCAAAACACAGGTAAGAGTGGGGGAAAAGCACTCACTCTTACCAAGTGGAAAAAAATAAACTCCAGAAGTCCAGCAAAGATGCTGGGGGACTCACTAGGTGAGGGAAATCAGCCATAGATGAGAATTCTCCCCAACACTCCATCACTCCTTTCTTGGGCAAACTCTTGGAAAAGCTGGCCATCTCCCAGCTTAATGTACATACTGAATCCGTTGGTTGCCTCCCTGACCACCAGTCTGGCTTGAGAGCTGCCAGACGCACGGACACTGCTCTCCTGAACACCCACTCTGGGCCCTTTTCATGCTCCTTCATGTGAGGCTAAGAACTTTGGTGTCATCTTGACTCCACCCTCTCCTTCTCTCCTCACATCTCTGATGTCTCTTAGCAGTCAAACTACCAGCTGCACCTCCTCAGAGGTATTCTTCCTTTTCTCACTTTCCCCCAGAAGCTCCCTGTCTCCAGAGCTGTGGTCCTCTTAAGGTTGGACTACTACAACAGACTCTTTCTAAATCTTCCTGCCTCTACTCTTGTTATGTTATGTTATAGTTAGTTTTTTGTACCGGAGTACAGCGCAACCAACACCTAAAGGAAACCTGGTGCTATGACTGACAACATAGGAATCACAAAGAAAATAATTTTAAACAGTAGAGTTTTTAGAGCTTTCCTAAATTATAAATGACCAGACACTGCACGAAAGGCGGCAGGGAGAGCATTCCACAGAATGGCAGCTTTGACTGAAAAAGAACAGCCTCCAGTCCTTGCACGACGGACTCTAGGGATAGGCAAAAGAGAGCAGACCCCAGACCGAAGCGCAAGGGCAGGAACATAGGGTCGAATATTTTGCTGTAAGTACTCTGTACCAGCATCATAAAAGGCCCTATGCACTAAGCATAAAAATTTAAAATGAACACGCCGAGCCGCTGGCAGTCAGTGAGGGAACTTAAGAACTGGTGAGATATTTTCCCAATAGGGAATACCAGTGGCAAGACGGGAAGCAGAATTTTGGAGAACCTGCAGGCGCTGTGTCAGATAGTCTGGCTGAGCCAAATATAAAGAATTACAGTAGTCTATCCTGCTGAGGACCAATGCAGAGACCACTGGGGCTCGCAAGTAGGAAGGAATAAATTGGAGGATCTTCCTAAGTATTTTCAATTGAAAATGACCAGCCTGGCAGACCGAGCCAACCTGAGGAGCCATAGACAGAGACGCAGACATTTTGACACCTAAGTTCTTAACCACCGGGCCTACAGCAGGAAAAGAGCCGAAAAAGGGGGGCCAGAAAGATGGCGTCCAAAGACAGGAAGCAGTAGGAGAACCCACAACCATGACCCCTGTCTTGTTTCCATTCAGTGTGAGCCAATCTTAGCTTCCCATGGCCGATAGGCGATCCTGCAACTCAGTGGACGGTCTGGATAAAGAAGATCCAGCCGAACCAAGATCTGAGTATCATCAGCATACGAGTAGCATCTAAAGCCGTGGGCACGGATAAGAGCGATCAGAGGCTGAATGTTGATGTGAAAAAGAGTGGGAGACAGGGCCGAGCCATGAAGGATCCCACACACCAGAGCAGAGCCCACAGAAAGGAAGGGTTGAAGCAGAAGGTGCTGAGAGCAGTCAGAAAGAAAAGAGTGAAACCAGGCAAGAACTGGTCCTGACATGCCAGCTGCTGAAAGACGATTGATCATGATGGAGTGATCGATGGTATCAAAAGCGGCCAAGAAATCCAAGAGGACCAATGCCGCCACTCCACCCTGATCAACAATGCACGTAAGGTCATCAAGACGAGACCAGAACGGTCTCAGTGCCCTGGCCAGGTATGAAACCCAACTGGAAAGCATCGCGCAGAGATGTAGATTCACAGAACCGCACCAATTGTGGGGACACCATGGATTTGAGCAACTTCATACTAAAAGGTAGAAGAGAGTTGGGGTGAAAGTTAGCAAGAACTAAAGGATCCAGAGTTGGTTTAAGAAGGGGGATCACTGTAGCGCATTTAAGTACATAAGGAATAGTCCCTGTTGAACAGGAATGATTGACTGCAGATATAAAATGAGACAGAATCAGAGGGAGAATATCCCTCACCACAAACAGTGGAAGAGCATCAATAGGAGAGGCTGATGTCATTCTAGTGACTGCTATCGTAAGATCAGCAGCCATATAAAAAAAAAGGGAAAGAGTCCCATGAGGCAGCAGTAAAGGCATGATCCCCAAAGATAGATCAGCAGGGAGACCCGGCCTACCGGTCGAAGAATTCCAATCAGCCGAGATAAGATCCTGGAGATTGTCAATTTTACAAATGAAAATTTCTGCCACGGAATCACAACGTTCTTGAGATGTAGGTATAGAGTCATCAGAAGATTCTCTAGCCGACAAAGAATGGACCACCCTGAAGAGCTCTTAAGGCTATGCGATAGAATTTATAATTTGAGAGGTTAAATACTTTTGTTTGGCTTGCTTGATAGCCAAATGATATAGGGAGGTGATAGCACAAAAGATGGTCCGGTCACCAATGGAATAAGAGGAACGCTATTAGCGTTCTGCTTACCTACGTTTAAGGCAAAGAATCTTTAGGCCCTCCTTGAGCCATGGTTGAGAAGGCCGTCTACAGGTATGAATCTCTATCAGGGGAGCAAGCAGATCAGCCGTGGTGGTGAAAATGTTGGATAAGGCACCAAAATCTATAGGAGATACAACACTGCAGCTGGTATTTATATGCACAGCAATCAAAGAAGTGTCGACTGTACGCCAGTTCCGCTTCTTAATCCTCGGTTTATCCAAGACTAGAGGGTGGTTAAAATAGTCCAATACAAAAGGAATGACAAAATGATCAGACCAAGTAATGCATAAGGGGATAGAGGCCGTCAGAAAGTCATGTTTTGCAAAAACCAAATCGAGGCTATTACCCAAGACGTGGGTCGGCTCAGTAACAAACTGCAGCAATAGAAGATCCTCCATCGCAGTAATGAATTTAGTGGCTATCCGACGGATTATTGCACTTAAAATTAAAGTCACCAGCAACAATCATATCCGAGTATTGTAGCTGAAGAGATGCCACAAGATCCGTGAAAGAACCAACAACGTTTGCGTCATATCCAGGGGGGCGATAGACTGTAAGAAAATAAATAGTCTTAGAGGCATAAAGAGTCATACAAATGAAAAGTGCCTCAGCTCTGCAAAGGGAAGGCAGAGGTATCATAGTGGATGCAAATATAGACTTATAGATAAAGGCAAGGCCACCACCAGGGTGGCTAGCTGCACGATCAGCCCTCAGAACATCATAACCAGCGGGGAGCATAGCAACCACAGCTGGTCCAGAAGACACAGAAAGTCAAGTTTCGCTACCAAGCAAACAATCGGGCTTGAGGTCAGATAATAGGTCAAAGCAGTCAGCAGTGTGAGCAACAAGGGATCTGGCATTACATAACAAGCTGTTCAAGCAATACGGTTTAAACACTAATCCAGAAGCAATAACAGCAGGTTTGCATACAAAGCCAGGAGGCCAGCAAGTGTCAGGAGGATCTAAAGCAATAAATAGTTCCCGCCTTTTGAGAGCGGCAGCAAATCCATTAATAGAAGAAGAGGAGTCCAGTCCCTGCGACCCTGCCGGGGCCCGGATAGCCACTGACGGGCTTGCATTAAGCATGCATTTGGCTTGCAATAGGCGTGCCCGCTGCGCTCGTACGTTGTGCTGCCGGAAGGGCCAGAACATAAATGCCGATTCAGAACAGACCATGTGACCTCAAGATGCGCGGCAATGGAAGAGAGATCAAAGTCTCCCCGCATATAAAGCAAACTATACTAGGCACTTTTGGAAAGCCATAATCAGGCAGTAAAATAGCAAATGAAGTCAAACAAGCATTTAAGAAATAAAATTCTCAGAGATACATATGTAGCCGTCTTTGACCTTTTACAACTTATCCAGAACAGGACTGCAAGACTTGTCCTTGGCCTCAAGCCCAGGCATTGTATCTCTCCACCTCTGAAATCTCTGCACTGGCTCCCCGTGGCTGCAAGAATCAACTTTAAGACCCTCTGCATCATCCACAAGGCTTTCTGGGGCCTGAGACCACTCTACCTCCAACTTCCTCTTCCAAAACATCTTCCTTCTCAAGCTCTCTGCTCATTCACCTCCAACTCTGAGGGTCAGACGCTTCTCCAAGCAGAGAGTTGCGGGCAGATCTATCTCCTCGGCTGGAGCCTCCCTCTGGAACAGCCAGAGGGAGGCTGGCTGTTCTAACAACCTCTAATTCTAACAACCTCTTCTCTCAAACTTGAGCAGAATCAACTCAGGTTCCGGAAGCAACTCGAAAACCTTCCTCTTCGCTTCCGCCTTCTCTCTTCCTCTCCCATGCTGATGACCCATCTGTTCCACGCACTAGTCACCTGGCCACCCTCTGAACTTGGGCCCAGGTCCCCGCTTGTCCAGTTGCACCTCGTACTGCCTCTCACTTGTGGTCTGTAACTGTAACCCTACAGTCCCCCCTCTCTGCGCTTAAGAGCCACCCATTGGCTGCACTTTCTTTCACCTGCAATGAGCCACCAGCTGGCTGCACTTTTGATTATCTGCACTTCTGCACCCCCTCCCCCTTGACACTTCTCCCCATCCATTTCCCCGCGTGATCTGAATGACACAAGGCCTAGTAAGAGCATTGTTTTGTCCTCCCTGTTAACCCCCTTGTCTTGTCGCGCCTAGAAACACTTATGTACAGGCGTGTTATAAATGCCATATCATATCATATCCCAAATGAGCTCTAAGAAGTCCATTGATACAGAGAGGGAAGAGGTGTGTGGAAGAGTTCCAAACGTATTGCAGCCTCTGCAGTAGGAATTGAGGGATGATTAGACCTACGGCACTGCCATATCCCAGTGGGCAGAAGAGAGCAGCTTCCATTCCTCAAACCTGCAGGGATATCATTTTCTTAAGTGTTCTCCAGTGACAGAGACACTTTTTAGACACTGCATTCACCTGCAAAACCAGTTTTAGCAGTTTATCGTGCCGACCCCTACATGCATCAAACCATTTCAGTATTCATTAATGTCCAGAGAACTAGCATGTGTGCAGATACCCACACTTGGAGAGATTAATTTCCATCGGGAAAGATCTGTAGTGATGGCCTGAGAAGGTTTTAATTTTATGACACTGCCATGTTCCCATAGAGAATACTATCTGGCCAGCGTTCTGTGCTTTGCGGTCACTACAGTAAAAGTGACTTACTTTTCTTTACCTATGACAGGACATGTTGGGAACTGAAAAGCAGAAAACTGTGGCTGAGTTTGAAGGAATGCGGCAACTCCTGAAGGAACAAGAGCGGGCGATACTGGGGAGACTGGAGGAGATGGAGAGGAGGATTACTATCGCTGAGAAGGTGCAAGTAGCCAAATTATCCCAGCAAATCTCTACCCTCAGCGCCCCGATAACCGAGATAGAGAAGAGGTATCTGCAGCCAGCGGAGGGACTCCTGAAGGTGAGACACTGCATGACAGAGTACACTGAAACAGTGATAATGGGGTAGAGAGGAGTGTGAGCAGGGAGCGGAGGAACTCCTGAAGGCGAGACACTGCATGACCGAGTACACTGAAACAGTGATAATGGGGTAGAGAGGAGTGTGAGCAGGGAGCGGAGGAACTCCTGAAGGCGAGACACTGCATGACCGAGTACACTGAAACAGTGATAATGGGGTAGAGAGGAGTGTGAGCAGGGAGCGGAGGAACTCCTGAAGGTGAGACACTGCATGACAGAGTACACTGAAACAGTGATAATGGGGTAGAGAGGAGTGTGAGCAGGAAGCGGAGGGACTCCTGAAGGTGAGACACTGCATGACAGAGTACACTGAAACGGTGATAATGGGGTAGAGAGGAGTGTGAGCAGGGAGCGGAGGAACTCCTGAAGGCGAGACACTGCATGACAGAGTACACTGAAACAGTGATAATGGGGTAGAGAGGAGTGTGAGCAGGAAGCAGAGGGACTCCTGAAGGTGAAACACTGCATGACAGAGTACACTGAAACAGCGATAATGGGGCAGAGAGGAGTGATCAGGAAGCAGAGGGACTCCTGAAGGAGAGAGATACTGCATGACAGAGTACACTGAAACAGTGACAATGGGGTAGAGAGGAGTGTGAGCAGGAAGCAGAGGGACTCCTGAAGGTGAGACACTGCATGACAGACTACACGGAAACAGTGATAATGGGGTAGAGAGGAGTGTGAGCAGGAAGCAGAGGGACTCCTGAAGGTGAGACACTGCATGACAGAGTACACTGAAACAGTGATAATGGGGTAGAGAGGAGTGTGAGCAGGAAGCAGAGGGACACCTGAAGGTGAGACACTGCATGACAGAGTACACTGAAACAGCGATAATGGGGCAGAGAGGAGTGTGAGCAGGAAGCAGAGGGACTCCTGAAGGAGAGAGACACTGCATGACAGAGTACACTGAAACAGTGACAATGGGGTAGAGAGGAGTGTGAGCAGGAAGCAGAGGGACTCCTGAAGGTGAAACACTGCATGACAGAGTACACTGAAACAGTGATAATGGGGCAGAGAGGAGTGTGAGCAGGAAGCAGAGGGACTCCTGAAGGTGAGACACTGCATGACAGAGTACACTGAAACAGTGATAATGGGGTAGAGAGGAGTGTGAGCAGGAAGCAGAGGGACTCCTGAAGGTGAGACACTGCATGACAGAGTACACTGAAACAGTGATAATGGGGTAGAGAGGAGTGTGAGCAGGAAGCAGAGGGACTCCTGAAGGTGAGACACTGCATGACAGAGTACACTGAAACAGTGATAATGGGGTAGAGAGGAGTGTGAGCAGGAAGCAGAGGGACTTCTGAAGGTGAGAGACTGCGTGACACACAGAGCACACTAACACAGTGATAGAGAGAAAGAGAGAGAGGAGTGTGAGCAGGGAACAGATGAACTCCTGAAGGTGCGACACAAGTTTTCTTACACAGTGATAAAGAGAGAGAGAGGAGTGTGAACAGGGAGCAGAGGAACTTCTGAAGGTGAGAGACTGCGTGACACCCAAAGTTCTCTTACACAGTGATAGAGAGAGAGTGAAAGAGAGAGAGAGTGAAAGTGAGAGAGAGAGCGAGAGATAGAGAGAGAGAGAGAGAGAGAGAGAGAGAGGAGTGTGAGCAGGGAGCGGAGGAACTCCTGAAGGCGAGACACTGCATGACACTGAGTACACTGACACATAAAGAAACTTCTCTTACACAGTGATAAAGAGAGAGAGAGGAGTGTGAGCAGGGAACGGAGGAACTCCTGAAGGTGAGACACTGCATGACACACAAAGTTATCTCTATATATTATGCTTAAAAACCACACAAGTAACAATACCATAAGTGAGTAAAGTTTGCAGATGTTTTTTAAGGATCGTCCAATGTGTGTACAACTCACACTCTGATTCCTATGTCACATTACTAATGGCCTATTTCCTATTGGTATAATACAAACAACCCGACTTGTACAAGTTTCTGTCCTTTAGATACAGCGATGTAGGACATTCTTCAGGGGAAATTGACTTGTGCCGAAATTTAAAATTCTTCTTTCCTAGGGGAGAACTCTCTCTTCCCAATAATGAATCTTGGGCTTTTTCAGTTATATGTTGCAGATTCCCGATTTCTTCTTTGCTCGAGCAGGGACACAGGATTCGAGTCACTACGGTTCTGGATGCTGAGAGAAAGGATCTACAAGCATTTGACCCTATAAGGGGAGTGGAGGCTGGTACTAACTAGCACAAAGGAGGAATCATTATAGAACACTCAAGATGTTGAGCCATATCTTAGTGTAACCCTGAATGGATATAGAGAAGGGAGAGATAAGGAAACGCTAGAATACCTGAAGAAATCGGGAATCTGCAACATATAACTGAAAAAGCCCAAGATTCATTATTGGGAAGAGAGAGTTCTCCCCTAGGAAAGAAGAATTTTAAATTTCGGCACAAGTCAATTTCCCCTGAAGAATGTCCTACATCGCTGTATCTAAAGGACAGAAACTTGTACAAGTCGGGTTGTTTGTATTATACCAATAGGAAATAGGCCATTAGTAATGTGACATAGGAATCAGAGTGTGAGTTGTACACACATTGGAAGATCCTTAAAAAACATCTGCAAACTTTACTCACTTATGGTATTGTTACTTGTGTGGTTTTTAAGCATAATGTATATGTTTTATGTACGATGATCATTTTTATGATTGTTTTATGAAATTTAGAATCTTAATAAACATTTTTGTGATAATTGATACCATGTCTTGTGGGAAGAATGTTTAGTGACACCTAAGAAAATATCGGACTGTCTTTTTGTTTATAGAAGTGTATACTCACAGAGCAAGAGGTCTGTTTTATCCCTACCTGTGACTCAGTACCGTTTTGAGAATAGAGACACAAAGTTATCTTACAGAGTGATAAAGAGAGAGAGAGGAGTGTGATCAGGGAGCGGAGGAACTCCTGAAGGTGGGACACTGCGTGACACACAAAGTTCTCTTACAGAGTGATAAAGAGAGAGAGAGGAGTGTGATCAGGGAGCGGAGGAACTCCTGAAGGTGGGACACTGCGTGACACACAAAGTTCTCTTACAGAGTGATAAAGAGAGAGAGAGGAGTGTGATCAGGGAGCGGAGGAACTCCTGAAGGTGGGACACTGCGTGACACACAAAGTTCTCTTACAGAGTGATAAGGAGAGAGAGAGAGGAGTGTGATCAGGGAGTGGAGGAACTCCTGAAGGTGGGACACAGCGTGACACACAAAGTTCTCTTACAGAGTGATAAGGAGAGAGAGAGGAGTGTGATCAGGGAGTGGAGGAACTCCTGAAGGTGGGACACTGCATGACACATAGCAGGGGCAGCTTGTCCATAATGGGCGAGGGGGCATCGACACACGGGTCTTGGCCCCCTCAGACCATTATGGAGGAACCAACAGAGTAAAAATATGAGCACTGCCTGAGCTGTTTTTTTCAGCTGGGGGTGTGCTCTTTTTTCTGTCATTTAAAGTTTATTAAATCACATACAACAATGTATCCAATACAATAACTTTGAAGTCATTACATGTCTGAGTCCGAGCTCTGCAGCTTTTTCTTATTAATAAGATCGCAACTGACTCTAGCATCTCGCTGGTACAGTGCGAGTCCATAACCATCACATCTTCAAACAGTTTAAGCAAATCATATCTAAAAGCAAACGATAATACAAATTAAAACAAATACATAAAGTATACCCACAGTTATTTTTCATGATTAGAAAGTGGTGTGTGGCTTGTAGTCTATAGAGCATGCATGGACTCAGGTAAAGCAGCTTATTCTGCTTATTACAGCGCTGAGGCTTATGGGGAATGTCGGGGCTTCAGAATCACTCATGAACGTAATCAATGGGGCCCAATCCATCTGAAATTGCAACATTTCTCCCCTAATTGCCCCATCAATTTTGGATATAGCATCCACATACCACACCCAAGCCCACCCTTGCTTGATACCCGGCAGACTTTGTGATTTCCAGAGTTGCGCAGTTGCTAGACGTGCCGCTACCAGGAACAAGGTAATCCGTCTAGAGCTTCTGGCGTTCAACTTTGTAATGGTTTCCTCCATTACATTCCGAGATGTGTGTGATGATCGTGCCTTTAGCTTTTCTGAGACGGCATCAGCTGCAAGAAGTGTTGACGGTCTAGTTGTGATTACGATCACGACGTTACCACAGGAAGCAGTAGGACGTCAGGGGGACGTAGCCACGCCCACGGAAGAAGATCCGATAAAAGAATGGAGAGCGGATTTCACGTCGCGTCACTACTCGATTAGAGGTTGTCAGACGCTCCGTGAGTACGCTACAGGATCTTTTTGTATCTTTCTTTGTGCTTCTATTTTCCCTTTGGATCCTTGCAAACTTGTATCACTGTTTACCTTTTCTCCCGTATTTCGCTAGGAACTCAGCTTTGGAACGGTGACCTCTTTCGATCCTCCTTCTGTTTAAACTCATTGCCTTCCTTCATAATCCCAGTTACACAGTGTTCGGCTAGGCATAACTTGACATTAGTAGTTTATTCTTGTTTTGACAGTTGGGGGAGGGTTTGATAGGTCTATGTTGTTGGTTCATTTTCATTTAGGAAGCCGCATTTGTTTTGGGAGCCACTCTCTCTTTCCCGAGAACTACGACTCCCAGAATCCTTTTTGTCATCTTGTGCTAACTCCCCGTTCTACGGACGAGGTCGCGCAGCCTTCATCACTTGCAGGTGGAGAAACCCTTTCTTCCCTTACTTATTTCTATCTGATATTTCCTGGGGCAAACCCCGTTACTATCTACGCTTCTTCTTTCATTTCCTCATAGTATTTGAAGGCTCCAGGAACACAGACTCTTTGCTCTGCCTTCATCATTAAATGACCATTCGGTTTTAGCACTTTGGTAAGGGCAGGGGAGCTTTTTCTGTAATCTTTATTTTCCTTTTTCTGTTCTATTCTTTAGCTAATATTGTTCTTAAATTCATCTACAGCTGGGCTAATTAGAACAAGCTTTCAACATTGGTAACCAGAAAGCAGGAATTATTCCAAACATTCCAGAGGGAAGGAGAACGTTCATCCACGCTCCCCAGCAGCTCAGCTCAGGGTTTTTTCCCCCTCGAGGGTTTCCCTGGAATTCCCTTCGGGGGGTAGCCTTTGTAGTGCTGACCGCGTAGGGGGTTCCAGGAGGATCCTTTATTTCATCAGGATCAGCGCAGCCCCCATCGTGCACCTGTCTTCATTAAGACAAGGTAGGAACTATTCCCAGACTGCCTCATTTGTTTGTTTGTTGTTGATTATTAAGAAAGACCTTTTCAGGCTTTCTATAAGTTGGGTTGGTTTAGTAATTTACAGAGGTTGAAGTTACAAACTTGTAATATCGCTGAGTATCCTCATTTCCCAAGAGTAAAACCAAGGGCTCCATTTCCAACTCAAACCCACATATTTCTTTAATTTGAGCGACCACTGCCTGCCAAAATGCTTCCATTTGAGGGCATTCCCACCACATACGAAAAAAAGGATCCCATAGGTGCACTGCACCTCCAGCAGCAAGGGGAAAGAGCAGGAGTGATGTTATGCCACTGCTTAGGGCTGAGGTACCCTTGGCACAGCAGCATAAAGCTATTTTCTGTAAGGTGAACAGCTTGAGAAGTCTTGTTGGCTCTCGTCCAGATGTTGAACCACGTGAGATCATCTTTAGGTTCCCCTACATCTACCTCCCACCTGGACATATAGGTATGCAGGGATTTAAACCTGGATCCATTTAACAACTTCTAGAGAGCTGTATGTTTGGCCCTAGGGGGTCACCCATAAACAAATCTTCAAAAAGAGTAGACTTGCGTCTGCCCAAGGGTGCCACTTGTGGTTGAGTCGTCCAAAGGTGGAGTTGTAAATACTCAAACCTATCCCTTTCCCCTACCATATAGGGCTGCTTGCAATCTTCAAATGTGAGGGGATGAGTGTCCCTGTACATCTGGCCCAATGTGTATAAACCTCCCTCTTTCCAACAAATAAACCAACCCCTGTCCATCCCTTGGGGGAACTCTATTATCCCAGAGACCTGTCCTAGGCGAGGGAAACATAGTCACAGCATATCTGCGCGCAGCTTTGTCCCAGTATTCTAATGTGGCTCTGGAGGTTCAGAGACCCTGTTCACCTACGGACCTTGGGAGAAATCCAGCACGTTCTGTGCAAGGGAGTTCCTAAGATGCTGCGTTCGACGTTCACCCAATGCTTAATTTCCTGCGTCTGTGCTGCCTTTTGACTCTCCAGAACTGGCACCAGTTGGGCCGCATTTAGATAGCTTTCAATATCTGGCACCGCCAGACCCCCTACACCTTTGGCGGCCATCAATGTATGTCTAGCTACTCTCGGGCTCTTCCGGGACCATATAAACCCGAACATCCGTGATGGCAATTCCATCAGGGCCGCTCATATAGTAAACGCGGTACCAGAGTCATTTTAATAGCTGTTATCATCCCGAGCCAAGAGATTTCCGAATCCCGCCACCGTGCCAAGTCCTGTCTGGCCTTAGCAAAAAGCAATATAATATTGGTCGTATAAAGATCTGCATATCTTACTGTCAAGAACACCCCTAGATATTTCAAGTTCCGCAAAGCCCATGAAAAAGGGAAGGGCGCCTTCAAATGCTCAACCACCCCAGGTGGCTCTCAGATATTTAGTATCATTGATTTTCTTAAGTACTTTTTAAAGTCGGGAACCACAAAGAATTGTTCCAACAATGAAACAACATGTGGTAATGTAGTTCTAGAATCTTGCATGTAGAAGAGGAGGTTGTCTGCTTATAATGCTAATTTATACTGATGACCCCCTATAACTAGCTCCCTAATATTCTCAGATAGGCGCACCATATAGGCCAAGGATTCCATAGCCAGGGTGAACAATAATGGGGACAGTGTGCACCCCAGACGGGGTACCACTGTACAGGAGCACCAGATCAGAAAGAATCCCATTCGGTTTAATCCTTGTAGATGGTAACACAAAGTTGTCAAGTATCAACCTCAAGAGCCGCAGGTCTAGTCCGAACCCCTCCAAGACCGTAGCTAAAAAGGACCAATCAACACGATGAAATGCTTTCTCAGTGTCAATCGAAAGCAAAGCCATGGCTCGTTTTTATTTTTGTGCCCAGATCGAAATATCAATCATACGCCAAATATTGTCATATGCCTGGCGTCCTGGTATAAAACCCATTTGTTCCGCTGTTACCAGCTCTGGTAGAACTACAGCTAGTCTTGCGGCTAACACTTTCGAATAAATCAAAGAATCAAAATTAAGAACCGCGATCAGCCGAAAAGATGTGCATAAGGTGGGATCTTTATCTGGTTTAGTGAGCTGGGTCAGGGTTGACTCCCCCATCGATTCCGTCTCACCAAAAGAATTAACCAAGTCTGCCATGTGGTGGGAAAGAATTGTAGAGAATTTCATATAAAAAGCAGCCGAAAAGCCATCAAGCCCTGCTGCTTTATTGCTGGGAAGAGAACGGATGGTATGAGCAACTTCCTCAATTGTTATGGGTGCGTCTAGAGAGTGCCTTTGATCAGCTGTGACTTGAGGAAGCCAGGCTTCTCGGATAAACGTTTCTTGTAGTGAGCCAGCATTGAGATGCAAAATATCTCAATAATATTGGTATAGAATATGTATTTTCTCATATTCTGTAGTATTCAACAATCCTCCACTATCCTGTAGAGATCCTATATCAGTGCTATTTCGCTGTGCTGGTAGTTTATAGGCCAATATCCGAGATGCTTTTTTGGACGTACTAAAGTAGAAGTGTTTTCGTCCGAAGAAATTTGTGTGAGATAACGTCCATCCACAATGCCTTTTTCTAGCCCCATCACGCTTGTTTTGAATTTCCCATTTGGCTACCCTTTCCTCAGCCCGAACTCCCCGAGCAGACAATATCTTTTTCTGGGCCGAGGCTATACTAATCAGTTCCCCTCTGAAAAGTGGGTTTAAGAGCCTCCCATACCCCTGAAATGGACACCTCCCCATTAGATTTTCCCGAAAATACTGTGTGGTCCTTTGCATAATGTCAGATCATATTACTGGATCTGCTAACAGTGAATTATTCAACTTCCATCGCATGGAGTTTCGACCTCCCAGACCATAACCGTCCAAGTGTAAAGTAATGGGGCGAGTGGTCCGATACCAGTGCTACCTCTGTAGTGGCTCTATAGTGGCTGACGAGATCCCTGCTAAGAAGGAATGAGACACGAAAATAGAATACATCCTGGAGTAAGCACGATGTATGTGCGAGAAATAAGAATAGTCCCGATGCTGGGGATGAAGGCTCCGCCACCCATCAATCAAATTCATGTCAGCTATGGCCTGTTTGAGAGGGACCGCTCTAGCCATCTCTGTTGAAGTCCCCGAACCACCGCTATTGAGGCTACCATCTAGCACTAGGTTAAAATCCCCGCCTATTACCAGCTCACCCCGTTGGAATTGCACAATTTGAGGAAACAAATGGGTATAGAACTGACCTTGATGTTGATTGGGATCATACACAGATACCTCTATATATCTGCCCCGGGTATCTCTTACCACCCTCTTTCACTGGGAGGTTAGGCCCTCGGCATTTATGGAAACACATTTTATATAAGGCATAGTAGTGGTATAGGTAAGTCCCAAGCACAACAGGTAGCCGAGCTCGCCACGTCGGATTCTCTCCCATAGACAAAAAGCCACACAGCATTACAGCCTCCCAATACCCTCTTCCTTCAGGGGGATATTGCTCAACGTTCCTACAACGTTCCTGCTCTCAGCCATACAGCGCCTCCCACAACGATATTGGGTGTATAACGTAACAACAGAAAGAAAAAAAAGACAAAATCAGAATAACCCTGTATGGGGTAAACATCAAGCGACCTGCCTGAAAAAGGGCATGTACTCCTAATGCCCCTATAGGTATAAATGATTGCAAATTAAACAGCCTCTACAGCCTCTGCAATTGTCTTCACTAGCGCCCAGCCACCTAACATCGTAGTCTCAAAGTGTTTAACAACCCAAGGTCACCATGGGGCTCCTGAGAGAGCCAAAACTGACTTAGTTCACCAACCTCGCTGTTCAATCAGGAGCCTCGGTATCCCTGCTCCATTCCCTTTTGTCCATAGAGAGCCTCCTACGCTCTCGACGTCTACTGTTCCTCGATTTTGATTGAGACCATTGGGGTTCTGAGGTCTCGGAAGCACTGTCATCTGGCAAGTGTATATCCACATCGGGAATCTTTAGGGTCTCCATCACCGTACAAAGAGATGCAAACTGGTGCTGGGTTCCTTCCATTTGGAACATGATTCGGGATTGGTAACCCCACTTATAACCGACCCCCTTCTCCGAGAGCCAGTTGGTCAGAGGCCTCATTAGTCTGCGTCGCTGGATTGTGCCTTGGGAAAGATCCTGAAACAGCTCCAGGGTTGATCCCTGTAACAGTAGGTTCACCATCGCTCTGACCTTCTAAAAGATGAGGTCTTTTGTTTCGAAGAAATGAACACGCACCAGGACATCTGGGAGAAGGCTTTGCCTCATCTTGAAATTGGAGAATACCCTATGCTTGCAGTCTAATGTGAGATCCACCAGCTCGTCCCCAAGTATCTCCTGGAACAACGCTCGAACATACTTCTCTAGGTTCTGGTCCTGAACGTCCCTTGAGATCCCTCTGATACGCACATTGTTCCTGCAGGAGGGATTTCTGGCGTCCTCTTGGTTTTCTTCCGCTGTAGGCCGGTAGGATTAAAGTGCTGCCACTCTTTGTTTGAGCTGGTCATGCCAGTGTGCTTGTTCACAGAAAGCAGATTCCAGGCCGTCAAGTTTAGACTCATTCTGCTGCACAGTCCGGGTTAGTTCATGAAAGGAGCTCTTCAAATCTTTTGCCGTTGTTGCCATCTCCTTTTGTAGGGACTGAAGTAGGTGCATGATGTCACCTTTAGTTGCGGGCTGAGCTTCCTCTTCTAACGCCGCTTCGGGTGTTGGAGCATGGCGCTGATGGAAACCCCTGATTTTTCCTTAACTTTTCCTGACTTGATTCTGCCCATAGATGAGCTCCTCCAGTAAGAAACTTAGAGAACACTGCCCAGGGGAGATTGGGTAATGATTGTGCGGATCCATACCCACTTCTGCAGAGAGGATCACACCAGGCATTGCCGGGGTTGCACACACCGTGCTCCAGACCCCCTCTAGACAACTCACAATGTGGTTTTTCCGTGCCAGGTGGGCTGTAATGCAACTACCACCAAAGGGGGTCCAAACACCAGGAGAAGCTTCCACTGGTAGCCTCACTTTGTTAGTCGAATCTCGCCACTGTGCCAGGGCCGTCAGGCACACTGTCCCCTGGATATATGCGGACACATGGATTACCATCAATGCCACTGATCAGGATGGGGTGGTCATGTATGATATGATATGATAGGATATTTCATTTGTATCGTGCTCGTACACAAGTGTTTCAGAGCGCGACAAGGCAAGGGTGGGGAACAGGCGAGACAAAACAACGATCATACTAGGCCCCGTGACATTGAGATTGTGCAAGTGCATGGGAAAGGGAAAGGGTAAAAGTGCGTGGATAGGGGAGAGTGGAAAGTGCGGAGCAGAGGAGAAAAGATAAATAATAATAAATACAAATAAATAGATAATGGAGGCAATAAACAGGGGTAGTGCAGCCAGCAGGTAGTGGTAGTACCCCAGTGTACACATAAGCCAGTCAGAATGCTGCTGCTTTCCAAGTTCTCAGATCATCATTCAAGCCCGTACAGATGCCAGGCCAGTCCAGGACACTCGCAGTCAGCAATCCTACCAGTGAGCCCACAGGCGCACTAAGCCTTGGTAGCTGTCGCGCTCAAGACATCACAAGGTTGGTTGCAGGGTTCCCCCACCTCACTGCTGCCGCGGGCTGCCACGTTGTATACTCATCCCACCACCCGGGCTAATGATGTGGCCTGACTTCACGCTGCAGTGTCCGGTCGAGGAATGGGAAAAGGAGTTGCCTCGTTATAACCACGCTCCACTGAGCTTTACGGGTCGATATATCCAGAGTCCCTGATGTGTTGCTACGGATCATGCTGGCAAATCTATCCACTCCTGAGCACCCACCTCCATGACACTTTCAGGGGCTGGGACCCCTTCAGTAGCCAGGTGCCCCTCTCTTACTGTGGTGTCCCTCTCGACGCTCCGCACCCATCACCGTTGTTGCGTAGTGACTACTCCATGTTACGCATGTGTGGCTGACAACGAGGCTCGAGCTTGCGCCGTGTGAATAAAGAAGGTCCCGCCGGCAGTTGCGGCCGGGACCTGAGCATGACACACGCGTCCCGTGTGCATTCTTACGCTGTGTATGTGTGACTGCGTGTGAGCGTCAGCAGGGGCCCCGGAGGTCCCCCGCTATCTAACACTGGCGACGAGGACGGCACTGGAGACAAGAGCCATTACTCCGAGTGCATCGTCGAGAGTGGCTTTTCTCCGTGTCAGCACGGACCTACGCACACGGCCAGCGGCCATCTTATTTTCTTTGCGGATCGCAGCGGTTGCAGCCCAGGAGGGTGCTTGTGCGCCAGCTGCGATCCTTTGATAGAAAGATCAATTTTTGGAACATTCCACAGCCCTTTCAGTCCGAGGGGCTGTGGATACAAAAAAAAAAAAAAAAACCTTTTCCCAGGAAGTCAAGAGAAACGGCTGGTGTTGTCTCCTTTCATCCAGAAGGGCATGACTTTTCGTTTTTCATCTTTATCTGGTGCTGAGAACCTGTGCATCTATCCGGGAACTGGGTTGCTTGTGCTGGCTTCCTGACTGTAAGTACTCCACCCTGTTATCACCATGGGTGAGGGGGGAGAAGAAGAGGGAGCCTCTGTGACTGTACCACGAAGAGTGCACAGCACATTGGCACCCATACCTGAATTTGACACTACTGGCCCACCATCCAAGCTAGGGCTGAAGTGGCTTCTATGGGTTAAGAAGTTGGAAATGTTTTTTAGGGCTTCAGGAGAGACGGATGATGATACGAAAGTTGCAACCATGGTGTACTCAGCGGGCACGGAGGTCCACAGGATTTATGACTCTCTAAATCTCCAGGTGGTCATGTATGATGCAGTAAAACAGGTCCTCCAAGACCATTTTCTTCCCATGGCGAACGTCGACTTCGACAGATTTGTTATGTGTGCGGAGAGGCAACAGGAAGGGGAGTCACTGGACCAGTTCTGTGCACGGCTGAGGCACCTCGCAAGTACCTGCAGGTGGGTGAATGAAGAGGAGATGGTGCGGAATCAGCTGCTTCAAGGGTGCAGCTCGGGGAAGCTGAGAAGGCAGGTACTGAGGGAGCCGGGCCTGACGCTACAACAAATCCTCGACACAGGAAGAGCATATGAACTGGCGGAGTCCAGAGGGGCGAAAATGGACGCTGCTGTGCACCCTGGAAGGGAGAGGACGCTTTTGCAATTGGACGCTCTGCCCCAGGGAGGGCGCGATGGACACCCAGGGTGGATGGTCCCGCTGTGTCTGGTACCCCGCAGTCATGTCCATATTGCGGGTATGACCTGCCGCATGTGGGGGAATGTCCGGTGAAGACGAGGGTCTGTGGCCGGTGTGGCACGCCTGGACACTATGCAAGAGTGTGCAGAGCCTCCACCCCAGTGACGGTGGTGAGGGGGCCAGCGAGGCTTGGTGGGAGTAATGCCCAGAGAGTGAGGGGTGTGTCGTCGGTGGAGTAAGGCATGCAGGATCTGGACTTGGCCGAAGAGGAAGAAGAGGAAGAGGAGATCTTCTTCATCTCTAGTATTGCTACTGGCCTCAGAGGAAGCAGACAGCCGACGTGCAGAGAGAACATTGGTGAGGTGCCCACTCCAGTTCTGATAGACACGGGTGCTTCAGTCTGCGTGCTAGCGGCAGAACACTATGAAGCTCTCCCAGGCCCTCCCAGGCTGTCAGAGTCAAAGGCCCGGATATATTAATTTGGGGGGGACACGCCGATACCGATTCAAGGAGTGTTTGTGACGTCAGTGTCCCATGGGCAGAACAAGATCAAGGCGAGATTCTTCGTGACGAGTGTAAGCCCGCACTCCCTCCTAAGCTGTGCTGCCTCAGAGGCCCTTGATATAGTACATTTTACGCTGGCCGTATACCATACGGACATAGACCGCCTTCTGCAGAGCTTTGAAAGTGTTTTTCAAGGGGTCGGTAAGCTAAAGGGGGATCCCAGTAGGCTTCACAATGATGGGTCTGTGAGGCCGACAGCCCTCAAACACCGGAGGATACCCTTCCACCTACGGGCCCAAGTGGAGAAGGAGCTTCAGTCGCTCATTGACTTGGACATTATTGAGAGGGTTGAAGGCCCGATCCCATGGGTCTCCCCGATTGTTGCCAGGAGCCGTCCGCATCTCTGTGGATATGAGGTTGCCTAACATCGCAACCAAAAGGTAGCGTCACCTCACGGCCACGCTGGATGACATCGTCGACGAACTACAAGGGGCGAAGGTCTTCTCCAAGCTGGACCTGAGGTCTGGCTACCATCAACTGGAACTTCACCTGGAGTCGAGATACATTACCACCTTTACGACTCACGAGGAGCTATACCAGTTTAAGAGACTCCGCTTCGGAGTCTTGTCGGCTGCGGAAGTTTTCCAGAATGCCATACGAGGGGCACTGGCGGGGCTGAAAGGGGTGATCAACATGTCGGATGACATTCTGGTGTTCGCACAGTCGGAGGCAGAACATCTCAAGCGCCTCGAGTGGACACTGGAGAGACTCAAGAGCCTGGGGCTGACCCTGCACTGGAAGAAGTGCGAGTTTCTGAAGGACCAAATAGAATTTTTCAGGTTTGTGTTCCATGCGGGGGGCATCTCGCCGGATCCGGAGAAAGTAAGAGACATTCAAGAGGCGGCCCCGCCAGAGTCTCCGGCAGAGATAAGGAGCTTCCTCGGCATGGTCAACTATTGTGGACGATTTATTTGCGACCTGGCATCGCTGTCGGAACCACTGCGGACGCTGACCAGGAATGACGCTGCGTTGGCCTGGACCGCGAAGGAACAGAGGGTGTTCTCTGAGATCAAGAATGCCTTGTCGGGTCAGGAGATCATGGTGTATTTCAGTCTGGACAGGGAGTCGGAAATAGTGGTAGACGCCAGCCCGGTGGGGTTGGGAGCAGTGCTCATGAAGGCCGATCCGCAGCGAACCATGCGCCATATCGCCTACGCCAGCAAGGTGCTAACGGAGACCGAGAAGCGTTATTCGCAAATTGAGCGTGAGGACCTGGCCATCCTTTGGGGCTGCAAACACTTCCGGATCTACATCCTGGGGAAGCCCGTGGTTGTGATTACCGACCACAAACCACTGATCCCTATTTTTTTTTTTTTATTGGTTTATTCAAACTTTAAAAAGAGACAAACAAAACAAGAAAGGAATACATCACGTATGAAAGTTTTTTTTTTTGTTTTTTTGTTTCCCTCCATCCACCATTGACATCTTGACATCTCTATTGGTACGTCCATCATGGCGTGTTAAGAGGTAGGACCGATGACGACCGGTATAGATTTCATGTCTTTGATTACACCCAGTTTTACTTTTTGGTCGTCCAGACGTCCCTTTATTACGCGCAGAAAGTTTGTTAATGCAAATAGGACTGCTCTGTTGGACCCCTCAAATAGAGCTGTCCACCAGTCGTCCGCCGTCATACAATGGTGTTCGTTAATCAGGGCTCCAAAGTTGGTTTCTCTTTGTTGTTGAAGAGTTTGACAAAACAATATTAGGTGTTTTAAGGTCTCCTTATTCTTACTGCAGAATCTACACATTAGATCAGTGTCAGCACACTTCACCCAACTGCTCACTCGCTCTTTTGTTTCCATCATGTTTAGCCTGAAGCGCATGTATAAGGATCTTGCATGTTGGTCCGAAAGTAGGGTTAGATAAGTGTGCCTCTGACCATAAGCTTTAGCTTCACCTGGGACCTCTTGCATTAGTTTCGATTTGGCTCTTAGTTCGCAAGTTTTAATCCAATCCGCTCTCCAAATTTTGGTTTTTGCCAACTCGGGATTCTCAGTTAACGTTATAACGGAAATGTCAAACTCCTTTAAAAGTGCTTGGCAGAGGAGATTCCATTGAAAAAGAACCGTGTAGTCTTTGGCAGTGTCTGGCTTATGTAAAATTTCGAATTGGATCGCTGGGTTTTTTCTCATTGTTTTCCTAAACAGACACAGTAGGTTCCAGGTAACTCTTGCGTTTATCGAGATAAGGCCCAGTTTGTATCGGAGACAGACCATCGAGGTAACTTTGGGAAGCTGTAGGACTCGCGTCCAAAATATATTTTCTAGTGAATTCCACAGGTCACTTGTGCAACCAAATGTGTTTTCACCGCCATAGATCAGGGCGGGTACCACTTTTTGTTGGAAAAATTCAATTGTTGGTTTTAAGGAAAATTTTCGAAATTTTTTATTGATTAACAACGCTTGGCAAGCCATCTGTCGACATTTGCTTTTCACCACTTCAACCCATGGCGCGTCATTTCTGCTAGCACTGATCTTCATGCCCAGGTATGTGGAGTGTTTTACTATCTGAAGTTGCTCGTTAGCAAGACACCATCTGTACTTCTTTCCTCGGGAGAAACAGCCTTGTAGTTTCTCAAAAATTAGAATTTCACATTTTTGTTTGTTGATTTGAAGACCATTGGCCGTGGTATAGATGTCAAGACAGTCTAGTTTACGCTGAAGACCTATGGGAGTCAGGTCGAGCAAAATAAGATCATCAGCGTAGGCCAGGTAGTTGATGGACGAGCCATGTAATTTCGGAGGAAACATTGTTGTACCAATGAAAGCTGTGTTTACATCAGATATAAAAAGATTGAAGATGATGGCTGCCAATGGGCAACCTTGTTTCACTCCTCTATATGTACTGATAGGGGCAGATAACGTTCCTTTAGTGTCCAGACGGATCCTGATCGAAGTGTCCGTGTGTAATTCACGAATTGCTTCCACTAAGTGGGGAGGACAGTTCCATCTGATGAGTTTGTCCCACAACAACTCTCTGTCTATGCTGTCGAACGCATAAGACAGGTCTATCAGAGCCAAGTAGATCTTTTGATTGGTTCTGATTGCTTCCATCTTTATGAGGTTCAGTACCAACAGGTTTAGACCGCATCCAACCCCTTTCACAAACCCCGCTTATCTGGGGTCTACGTGATTATTGTCATTAGCCCACCTTGCCAGTTTTTGTTGCAAAAGGGTGGCGTAAATCTTCCCCAACACATCGAGAAGCGCTATGGGCCTATAGTTTTTTGGGTTTGAGCGGTCTCCTTTTTTAAAAATAGGGACCACCACAGCGCTTTTCCAAGACTTTGGGGTTGATCGGCTCATAATGACTCGGTCAAACAGAATAACACAAAAGTCTGCCCATAAATCTGTTTTTTTTTTTTAGCGTATAGTTTGTTAAGCCATCGGGGCAGGCGCTCTGGAGTCATGCAAATTCTTAATTGCTTCCAAGATGTCACTTCTTTCAAACGCCAGGTCCCACTTGTTTGACGTCATAGGTACCCAAGGTGGTACCGGTTTGTCTCTGCAAAAGAGGTTTGTGTAGAACTTCGACCAGTCATCTTCGGTGACTGCAATGGCCTGGAGCGCGTATTGTGGAGCCATGGTGTTATTTATCAATTTCCAATAGCCCGCTGAGTTTTTCCCAGCCATTTTTTGCAGCATATCTTCTGAGTAGTTTTGTAGCATGATCGCTGCATGGGATTTAAGCCAGTTTCGATATTTAGCCTTGATCGCTCTTTTGCACTCTCTCAAAGTAGCGGTGTATGGTCCTTTGAGTTTTCTTAGTTCTTGTCTCATCGCTCTTTTTCGTTGAAGAATGGACACGTCGAATTTGTGTTTTGGACAAAACTCAACGTGATTTAAGTTGCGTTTACGTTCCTCGAAACTGGACAAAAGGTGTTGATATTCTGAAGATTTTGTAGTGTGATGGAAGGCGTTAGAGATGGCCGCTACTTCTGTGTCCGCAAGATTTAGTCGGATCCTGCCGGTCCCAGTGCACACCACAAACGGCCAGCAGGTCTGACCACCTGAACTGGGGTGGTAGATTGACAGTTTTACCATGTCATGGTCGCTGTGTTTCATTTTAATGACTTCAAGTTTCGACGTTCTCTTATGGATATTTTCAGTCACATATATGTAGTCAATGACCGATTTTTGGTCAGCTCTTCTCCACGTAGGGCAGGCCGGGATGTCGCCTACCGTTTGTCCGTTAAGCATGTGCAAGCCTCTGAGATCCAGTTCCAGACACCATTGGGACGCAGCTTGTTTGCGTTTGCTATCGCCTCTGTTTTCACCGTTTGGAACCACATCTGGGATACAGACAATGTTCAGATCTCCACATACAATTAAGTCTAGCGGTTGCTCCTTTGT
This sequence comes from Ambystoma mexicanum, assembly GCF_040938575.1. Lineage (NCBI taxonomy): Eukaryota > Metazoa > Chordata > Amphibia > Caudata > Ambystomatidae > Ambystoma > Ambystoma mexicanum. The sequence continues at coordinate 1,300,192,070 of NC_090926.1, read as the reverse complement.
GAGTAAATCATCGATCAGAGTTGTAACGTGGTCGATAAAGGGGAGCTCTTCATTGGGTCTATGGTTCCAGTATAGGGTGATAATATACACGTGAGTTTCCTTGTTGGTGTCTTTCTGGTGGACACCAACGGTGGAGACCTGAATTAGTGGTGATGGATTATAAGAGTTCACGATCCGAAGTCCAGCACCTTTCCTCACAGCCAAAATAAGGCCAGCCATCGGCCTGCCCTTTGTTTTTTTTATTGCAGGATTAATGGCTACTTCGAATCCTTCCAACAATGGACTTTTTGTGAGCCATGTTTCTTGTGAACACAGAATGTCTAGATTTGAGGCCCATGTTGTTTCAAACAGGTGCATGAAGCCTCTAGTGTTCCATGAGCCTATAGTACATATATAGGTACTTCCCGGTTCCTGGCATTATTTCATCGATTCTGTGTTTAAAGTTTTGGCCAACCAGGACCAATCGTCGCATTTGTCTGTTGTGGTGACAGGAGTCCTCACGATGTCTCGTGTAGTAGATGGACTTACCATTCCGTTGACTGTTATTCTTATCAGATCACCCCCATTGGGAAAGTCTGCTAAGTCCCAGTTTCTGGGAGGGCTGGACGCATGACTTTCCTTTGGATCTATATCTGTGCTGTTCTCATGATCTTCAGAAGGTCTTTGGTTCACTGCGTTCGTCAATCTGCTACGTGACCTCTCTTTAGGGTAGACAAGCCGGGATCCTCCTTCGGCTGTAGTTATGTCAAATCCTAGGGACATCAACACTGGTCCAGCATCCAGTAGTGCGTCAGAGTGTAAGTGTAGAATCACAGCGTCAGTTTTCATTTCGTTCAAAAATTCCACTATTTTGAGGTCTTCAGAAGTTATCGCACGTAGACTGGGAATCAGCTGACACAGCCGAAGCACGTTGTGTCGATTTAATATCAGATCGTCGGAAGATTCTATGCGTTCCAATATCAGACGATGAGCTGCTTGCCACGTCGATATTTGTTGTGTTCTCTCCTTTGCTGTTATTTTTTGAGGCTGTTTATTTGAGCGGTTTATTTGAGCGGTTCACCCGCTCTGTTTGGTTTTTGGTTTTTGGTTTTATCTGTAATTAACAGTGGTTTATTCCCAGTTTTGCTCTTCGTGTGGGCACCGATAGTTGCAGCCTGTATCACATGTTTTGGAGCTTGCCACTCAGTGGGCACAGGCGATGATTCAATCACGACCTGCGGACCTGATGGAGGGTTCTTTATACGGGTCTTGGCAGCAAGAATTCCGTCTTTTATCGTCCAAAGTCACGAAACGGGGAGTCTGCAAACCATTGTCTATGTTCGACAGCGACGGTGGTTTGATCAGTTGACAGATTCTAGAAACTCCCTTAGGCAAGTTCACAACAGTAGACTCCTGTAGACTGGACTTCAAGGGTGAAATAAGGGGGCTCTTATCGTCTTCCTGTGTTGGATTGTCAGGCACATCTGAAACGGTCTGGGCTGGCACAACAGAGCAAGCCTTGGATCCGCCCGGCAGAGGTGCCACTGACAAGTCTCGTACGATGAGTTCATCATCATCATACACAGAAACGTTCATTAGGTCGTCGGAACCGTCGATAATACAGTTTAATGTCTCCTTGGTTTCTGATGGTACTGATTTTGCTGTGCTTTCATCCAGCTTTTTTTCAAGGATGGTATCCTTAGTGATGGAGCCGTTGACAGTTACAGTGACTGTTTTGATGTTACGTAAGAATTTTCGAGAGTCGATACCTCTTCTCGCTTTCCTTGCAGGTTGATTTTTAGATTTTTTGGGTAAGCCACCTTTTATTTGCTGTTTTGCTGAAGGGATCTTTTGTGCAGCAATAGTCTCCTTGAAGATGTCATAAATGGGAGGCGAAGGATTCGTCCTCGCAGGTGGGGATCTCGATTGTGGATGGGGACAGGGCGGTTCTTGATTAGGGATCGACTTTGAAGTTGATGCCAGTTGGGGATTTTGTAGTGCCAAGTTCGTAACAGCCTGACTCTCTTCTAATACGGCTTCAAACGGAGTGCTAAACTGACATTCGTCAACCAACATGGTGACACCATACGGTTGTGTGGAGGATCTTCTAACTTTCTCCTTAGACCCAGGTGTCAAAGTAAGGTCAATCTGGTTTGTAGTAGCAAGGTGGGGAACAATGGGCTCTAGGGTTCCCGTGTTACTTGATGCTGGATCTTTTTGCACAAGGGCAGGTTCACTTGCTGTGTTAAAAGCAGCAATGATGTTACTGCTACTGAAATCGTTCTCTGGTGGATTAGTTGAAGCGCACCTCCCAGGACCGGTTGAAGAAGCTAGCATGACATGTGGCCGTGATGCCTGGGATGTAACATTGGAGGTAACTGCCCCTTGATGGACATGTTCCTTTTTTTGTTGTTTAAAGATGCCCAGCGCTTCTTTAGCTACCTCAGCTAGAAGTTTTTTGTTTAGATTTGCGTTTTTAGCATGTTCTGACAGTGTTTCGAGCGCCCAATCTGTTTTTTTGTGTAACTCTTGAAGGACTTCCTTACAGTGGAAGTTTTTGTTTTCAATGGTCTCCAGTTTGTTGTTCATGGCGATCACCAACGAGGACAGCTCTTTTATGTTGTCGTTAAGGTTCTCATACATTTTGATAAAAGGTGCAGTGGAAATGGCCATGGATGAGATAATAATTGCTTGTAGATCTTTGGTATACTGAACTGTTCTTGGAATTTCCGGGTTTTTAGGGTCGAGTGGAGGCACTCTCCTACCATGGTGTGTCGGGCATCGGATCTTAGGGTAAGGGCGTTCCATTATGGACGAGTCCGTTGAAGCTTGATCAGAAGAGGAATCCGTTATACAAGAGGTAGCTTCAGTGACTTGCCTTGGAAATGAGGAGGTGGCTAGAGTACCCATGTGGTTGCTGGGCTCTATAGTGCTCATTTTTTGTTTTTTATTCTGAGAACAGCTCAGGCTGGGAGATATGCTCCCATCGATCATCCTGCGTTTGTATAGGGAGCTTGACCTTAAGGTGATCACTGGGGGCTGCGTTGTAGAAGGGCAAACGTCCGAACCAGAATGGCCATTTACATGAGCATGCAGAGCCGAATCTCCATTTGGTATGTTTTTAACAGCTCTTTCTTTGTTGAGACGAGTGAGGTCAAGTAACAATTTATTGGCCACCTCAAGTGAATTTCTTCTCTCAGACCAAGATGTGAGTTTGTGAATAGAAGAGTTCAGTATCAGATGGGGCGAAGCGCCACCCAGGCCACCGTCCAAACGTGGGTCAGCACCCCTCTCTTCACTTTGTCGTGGTGCATGGCACACGGGCACCTTAGTACCACGCGTAGGACTACTGGAGAGTACAGCTGGATCTTCATAGGGACACGCCTCTTTCTGGCTGCACGCTGATGAAGTGTCATGATTACCCGGTGAGGCCAAGGCACTATAAAATCTGAATCGGGGTGACTCCAGGTTTGTAGTTGTGTGTCCATTAATAGCTGTGCTGATCTGCCCTGAGAGTCTTGAGGATTTGGCAAGACGTGGCTGCGAACCGCTTGTGTTAAACACAGCGTCCACGTCGCAATGACAGCCCGGCTCACAGAGGGCTCCGCACTCGCAGGACTGCTGCGCGGCATGCGGTCTCCACCCCTCGGCCCGCCCAGCAGAATCGCCGCCACACATCGCGATTTCCCCAGCCCCAGACGACCCGGGGCGGCCAGTGAGGACAAGAACGTCCAAAGCAGCGAGGGCGCCGCCACAGCCCACGCCGCCGCCGCCTACAACACAAGCGCACACGGCGGGCCTGCCTGACCCGCCAGTCTCCCCAACACTCGGCCAAGCAGCGGGTGCAGACAAAGGCACACAGGTAACAGAGCTTGAAAACGCCTCGTTGCAGTTGCCAAAACAGTTCTTGTGTATATCACAGTATTTACGTCGGGAGGCACTCACCTGAGGGGTAGGTGATTTGTTTGCCGGTGAGGATGAAGTAAAGGGGGCTGGTGAGGCTGATGGTGGTGAGGCTGATGCTGCACAAGCCACACTAGTGCAGTTGTTTAAACTTTGAGCGACGGAAGATGGAGCATGCAAAGCAGTTACGCATGCGACAGGGACAGGATCTCGATGTTTGTTGCGATGTGGGTCGCCAGATGTGATCCTTGCTGGAGAAACCAGCTTGCATTGAGCGCGGATTTCGCGCATTGTCGTGTAAAGCTGTGGCCACAGGACAGATGTCGAACCAGGGGGCTGCACGCCTCCACTCCTCCGATCCTCGGACTCCTCAGACTCTGCCCCGACTCCGCACCCGCTCCGCGGGGGGAATGAGTCTTTGTAGATTAGGTGTAGGCAGACACACCCACAACAGGAAGTGGACAGAGTAAACAGACTTTGCGCTCCAGCAGCTCCTCAGACTCTGCCCCGACTCCGCGCCCGCTCCGCGGGGGGAATGAGTCTTTGTAGATTAGGTGTAGGCAGACACACCCACAACAGGAAGTGGACAGAGTAAACAGACTTTCCGCTCCAGCAGCTCCCCAGACTCTGCCCCGACTCCGATCCACTGATCCCTATTATGGCCGGTGCCTCGTCCAAGCCCCCACCGCGCATCGAGAGATGGATGTTATCACTCATGGAGTATGGAGTCAAACTACTGTATCGCCCGGGCACCCATAATCCAGCAGACTATCTGTCCAGTCACCCGGGAGAGGGGCGCCCTCGAGACTCTGACAAGGTTGTTGACTGTGTGGAAGTGGTGCAACACGTGGTGGAGGCAGCGCTGCCGGTGGCCCTGGCGTGATAGGAGATAGCGGAAGCGTCGAATGTGAACTAGGTATTCCTGGTCATTAAGGCAGCCATGGACAGTGGGGAATGGCGTGAAGTGCTCACGAACAATGCCAGAAGGGAGAGTGGGGCACGAAGGGATCTCCAGGCTCTATGGAAGGTGTGCAACGAACTGTCGTTCGCCGATGATGGTCTCCTGTTGCGGGGGTGTCAGATCGTCATTCCACGAGCGCTGGTGGGGAAGGTGCTGCAGCTCGCCCATACAGGCCACCAGGGAAGGGCAAAAATGAAGGCATGCCTAAGGCTAAAGGTGTGGTTCCCGGACTTGGAGAGCAGGGTGGACGAATTTGTGCGTGCATGCATACCGTGCCAGGCGGCGAGTCCAGTGTAAAGAGGGCTGCCCATCCAGGCGATGGATAGAAGTGAACAACCGTGGGGGACAGTGCACGCCGACTTCGGGTCCACAGGCCGAGAAATGTACTTTCTTGCAGTTATTGACCAGTGGTCGCGTCATCCCGAGGAGGAGTTGGTGGAGTCCACAGCCAGTGATCACAAGATTCTGGCCCTGGAGAAGATGTTCGCCACCCATGGTTTCCCCATCGAGATCTGCTCTGACAACGGATTGCCATTCCAGGGGCAGCAGTTTGCCCAGTACTGTGAGGAGAAGGGGATCAAGCACCGAAAGATCACCCAGCTGTGGCCCAGGGCAAATGGGGAGGTGGAATGTTTTATGAGGACACTCAACAAAGTATTCCGCATCTCGATGAATGGAGGCGAGGAGCTCCGTCGTAACCTCTTCGAATTTCTGCGTGAGTAACGCACGACCCCGCATCAGTCCACCGGAGTTGCGCCAGCCAAGGCCATTTTCAAGCGCACGCCCAGAGGACTGCTGCCCGAAGTGGAAGGACGCAGTCCTGGAGTGATTGACAACAACCGAGTACGGGCGGAGCGGGCCATCCACAATGAGCGAGAGAGCACCTGACGGGACCTGCCGGAGAAGTCGATCGCCGTAGGGGACACTTTGTGTTGGTCCGAAATCGCAGGCCGGAAGGGAAGCTATCCCTCCCATATGAAGCACAACCACTGGGAGTGACCCACATCAAGGGGTCCACGATCACTGCAGCAAATGACAGAGGCACCGTCACGGGGAATGCGTCCTTCAAGCGGATTGAGGCGGCGCCTCCTCCAGCGATGCATGACGTGCCCGGGCCCGGACCCGGGTCGGGGTCCCCAGCAAGGGACAATGGACCACCAGAAGCTACAGGGACGCCAGTGGCACCTCCAGAGGAATCCAGAAGGTACCCGAGCCGAGCGGGGTGTAAACCACCGCCGAGGTTCCAGGACTTTATCATGTACCCAGCCTCATAACAGGCGGAGAACTGTTCGTGAACTTTTAAGTTGGTAATGTTTTGTGCAAATGTTATAGCGTTTATTGTTTGGGGAAAAGGGAGGGCTGTTGCGTAGTGACTACGCCATTGTACGCATGCGCGGCCGACAACGAGGCTCGCGCATGCACCGTGTGAATAAAGACGGGCCCGCCGGCAGATGCGGCCGGGACCTGAGCATGACACACGCGTCCCGTGTGCATTCTTACGCTGTGTGTGTGTGACTGCATGTGAGCGTCAGCGGGGGCCCCGGAGGTCCCCCGCTATCTAACAACCGTGCCGTATGGGAGCCGCCATTTCATTTTGCAGCGGAGGTCTCGGCTGCAGATCGAGTCGGGATGAAAAGCAAGGTGTGGCAGGTTCCGCAGGTCTAGCAAGGCCAGATTCCTATAGACGACATCTTCCAACACGATATCCTGTCCGTTGTGGCTACAGACTGTGGCTTAGAAGGCTGCAGCAAGCTGTTAATGCGTCTCAGGGCTGCGGAGATATGGGGTTAGACCACTGTTAGCTGCCAGCCAGGCCACACCCCCCCTGACGGAGTGCTCGCAACTGTCAAAGGGAAACGCAGATTCTCAACGTAAACCTGAGATGCAAAACAAATGTGCAATAAATGTTCCACACATAGATGTGTCCGATTCTCAGAGATGCACCATTTCACAAAAGAAGCACAAACAAAGCACAAAAGATGGAAAAAGCGCGTGGAAAGCATGTAAATCAGTCTTATAAAGCCTGGGCAAAGATGCTTCAAAAACCCTATTCACAAAATATGTGGGCCCCCCTGCAAGCCAAGGTGATGGCCTCTTCACCCCCACATGGGCAAACCCCACTGCGGGGCAGCCTTGACTACCATTCATGGACACTGGGCCCTTAAACCTTAAACCTTTCACAGGTGGTGGCAGGACCCTGCACCCCAAGTTTACCAGCCACCTCCCTGTGGGGCCAGAAATAGTATGTGCAGTAACGATGCCACAAGAAAGCATGTTCATGCAAGCTCTGACAATATATCCCATTATGCCCCTGTAAGACCACACTGCTGTTGACTTTGCCCTTAATGCCAGTAAAAATCTCATGTCACAGGAAGATATCATATTATGGCTGGCTGCACAAATTCTCCAACCGGCCATGTAAGAGCACTCATCATTCAGGCCTTGCCTATAATGCCAGAAAGAAAAGCTATACATCTGTAAGAAAACTTCAACTCCTAACTGGCTGCATAAACACAACACCCTTCACCCCACCCGCCCCCCCCCCCAAGTAAGAATACTCATAATGTTGACTTTGCCCTTAACGCCAGTAATAAATACAACTCCACAGTAAGGAAATATTTCCTTGGTGGCTGCACAAAGGGCTCCCTTCCCCAATGTACAAAAACACATTTTGTTGATATTGTCCTTAATGCGAGTAAAATATGCCATGCTGCAGTAAAAAAACATTCCAGACGGCCTGCCCCATTGTACTATAAACCCCCACCCCAACTTCCCTTTCTCCACGTAATAGTTATATCCCTCATCAAGTTAGCTTTGCCACAAAATGCAAGTAAAACATGCCATCTACTGTTAGAAAATGGCAATGCTCCAATGCCCTCTAAGCGCCAGCCTCACATACATACATACCCATTCACCCACCAGTAGCCAGGATCAGAAATATTGCATTCTCCACAGGCGCACCTAGAAAATTCTCACTGCATTCTCCATATGCACGCTCACACCCATACATAGTCTCACCGTTCAAACTAAACTGAGAGCTCTCATTAATAGGCTCACTCCCACAGACACATACTGGCATGCTCTCATGCATACATACATCCAGACAATACATGAATGCATAAACATACTGCACCCTCGTATATGCACACACAACCCAACCAGCTCCAGGGTCAGTCCCGGCCGCCGACTCCCACGTTGCTCTTCAGGGCCTCCATGCAGACAGAGGCTTCCTGGTCCCTGACATGCACAGTGGAGCTGGAGGCGGAGCGCCAACATCTCACTCCTCCCTAGCCTTTGACTTCTTTCTGCAGTCAGACTGCTACTGCCGCCCACTGACTGGACATGGTGCTGTGAGCCCCCTACCCCACCCTCCCACAGACACACTTCTCCCCGGGCTCTATGGGGGCTGCAGAGGCCACCGCATGGCAGTGTCCACAAATTATTTGATCCAAAAAAGTCATATACTGTTTGCTCCAAAGTGTACACTGATAGAGTAGCCATGTAAGCAGGGTGAAGAGAAACCCCTTGCACCAAGACACTGTTTGCCACAAAGAGTGAGGAGGTGGCTAAGCAAAGAGCAGAGGGTTCCTGGAGAGGCACTGTGTATGACGGAAAGTGTCCACTGACAGAGAGCTAGAGGGGGCATGTATGCAAAGAGCAGAGGAGTTCCTGGTGAGTGACTGTGTGACAGAAAGAGTCCACTGACAGAGAGAATGAGGAGGCATGTATGCAAAGAGCAGAGGAGTTCCCGGTGAGGCACTGTATGACAGAAAGAGTCCACTGACAGAGAGAATGAGGAGGCATGTATGCAAAGAGCAGAGGAGTTCCCGGTGAGGCACTGTATGACAGAAAGAGTCCACTGACAGAGAGCTAGAGGGGGCATGTATGCAAAGAGCAGAGGAGTTCCCGGTGAGGCACTGTATGACAGAAAGAGTCCACTGACAGAGAGAATGAGGAGGCATGTATGCAAAGAGCAGAGGAGTTCCCGGTGAGTGACTGTGTGACAGAAAGAGTCCACTGACAGAGAGAATGAGGAGGCATGTATGCAAAGAGCAGAGGAGTTCCCGGTGAGGCACTGTATGACAGAAAGAGTCCACTGACAGAGAGAATGAGGAGGCATGTATGCAAAGAGCAGAGGAGTTCCTGGTGAGTGACTGTGTGACAGAAAGAGTCCACTGACAGAGAGAATGAGGAGGCATGTATGCAAAGAGCAGAGGAGTTCCTGGTGAGTGACTGTGTGACAGAAAGAGTCCACTGACAGAGAGAATGAGGAGGCATGTATGCAAAGAGCAGAGGAGTTCCCGGTGAGGCACTGTATGACAGAAAGAGTCCACTGACAGAGAGAATGAGGAGGCATGTATGCAAAGAGCAGAGGAGTTCCCGGTGAGGCACTGTATGACAGAAAGAGTCCACTGACAGAGAGCTAGAGGGGGCATGTATGCAAAGAGCAGAGGAGTTCCCGGTGAGGCACTGTGTGACAGAAAGAGTCCACTGACAGAGAGAATGAGGAGGCATGTATGCAAA